>NW_023425562.1:56621133-57856133 GCF_014108245.1 Pipistrellus kuhlii
ACAGGATATTGCTTTAGACTTTTAGTTCTGAGTCAGAATAAAGGTCAGAGTGTTCTGGCATAGCTTGATCCCACGGAACAAACATTGTCTGGAGAAACCAGGAGGCTCCTGGGGCATGAAACGTGAATGACTGAGAAGCCTTTTGAGAAAGGTCTCGCTGTGTCACAGTTTTTCACAAGTTGTGTTTTATTTTGTTTTGTTTTTTGTTTGGGGGGGATGTTTGTTTGTTTTTTCTTGACTTCAGGGAGGAAATGAGAGGGAGAATAGAAACAGTAATGCTAAGAATCATTAATTGCTGCCTCCTGCACGCACCCTAATGGGGATTGGGCCTATAACCCAGGCATGTGCCCCAACCAGGAATCAAACCGTGGCCTCCTGATGCATAGGTTGACGCTCAACCACTGAGCCACACCAGCTGGGCCCTCACAAGTTTTGACTCTGAGGCCTCTCCACACCATCCAGACGAAGCATGGGGAGGAAGGGGCTCAGTGGGCTGTGCAGTGACATGATAAATTGTTCTCTCCTGATTTATTATTCTGTGCTGCTAACTCCCTAGGTGATCCCCACAGCACCCATTAGTGGCCAGTCTCAGCCCACCGCGCCCTCTGCAGCTCTGGGGGAGAAAAATAGTTTCTAGCCGCCTTCCAGATTACAAATTGGTTCTCAGTTCTCATCTGAGGTATTCATCAAAGCACAATTTAGCAGGGAGCACAGAAAAATGCACAGGCTCACTTAAAATTGCCACTGAAAAATGTTGGTATTGACTCCGTGTCAGACACTGAGCAGACCGGTGGAACATTCTGAAGTGACAAAGCTCAGCCTCCGCCTCACGGAGCTCCCGCGCTAAGTGGGGAAATGATTCCACGCTGGCGCAACAAGGACTCTGAAGTGAAATGAGCACCAGGTGAGAGAAATCACCTCTCCTTGGACCAGGGAGAGGAGGTGCTTTCTATTAAGTCCTTGGGAGGCAGGAGAAGGCCATTGCCAGGCAGGGAGAGGAACCACATGCCAGAGGTAGGAAAGAGAGCCTATTGTACTCACACAGCAACAAGTAACAGTGGGCTGCATAAAATGGAAGTTTATTTCTTTCTTTTATCATGGTCTAGGCTTATATGATCTAAAGCAGTGGTCGGCAAACTGCAGCTCTCGAGCCACATGCAGCTCTTTGGCCCCTTGAGTATGGCTCTTCCACAGAATACCACTGTGTGGGGTGTGCACATACAGTGCGATTGAAACTTTGTGGCCCATGCACAGAAGGTCAGTTTTCAGCTCACAAAAGAAATTTCAATCGTGGTACTGTTGATATTTGGCTCTGCTGACTAATGAGTTTGCCGACCACTGGTCTAAGGCTCCTACAGTGGCCCAGACCCCTTCCCTCCTCCTGCTCCAGCCCACCTGAGGCCCTGCCCTCCTCTGTTTACATGGACCGAAACCATCTCGTCTGCATCCCAGCCAGTGGAAGTGGGCATGCTGCTTCCTTCAGAGGATCCAACTCAGGAGCTGCACACCTTACTGCTGCTCACATCCCACTGACCAGAACATATTATAGTTGCAAAGGAGGCTGGGAAATGCAGTTTAAATATTTGAGTTTCTATTGCTCTTTAAGAAACTGGGAGACAACTCTAAGTTCCTGCCCTGAGCACAGAGGTGAACAAGCAAAGGGAGGTTAGAGAAGAAGCCAGTAGCTAGGTGTGTCTAGAAGTTATGAGACGGGGAGAAAATAGGGTAAGGCAGGTGGGCTGGGGCCACAGGGTGGAAGGGCCACTGTGTTCTGTAAATCAGCAGTTCTCAGATCTGGGCACATGGCACCATCTGAGGGTTTGTCGAACCTCAGTTACTGAGCTCCACCTCCAGGGCATCTGACCCAGTAGGTCTGCGGAGAGCCCCCAAAATGTGCATTTTCAACCAGTTCCCAGGTGACCCTGGAGCCACAGAAAGGTTTTTATGGGTGTTTTTTTTTTTTTCAGATTTTACATTTTCTCTTTTTAATAAAAAGGCACCTCTAAAACAGGTCAATACACAGAAACCTTTTTTAAAATTTAGTTTAAGATGAGTGGATTAGAAAACTGTGGTACATCTATTACAATGGAATACTATGCTGAATATATATATATATATATATATATATATATATATGAATTCTTACTATTTGCAGCAGCATGGATGGATCTAGAGAGTATTATGTTAAGGGAAATAAGCCAGGCAATGAAAGAAAAATACCACATGATCTCACTCATTTATGGAAAATAACCTAATGAACAAAAAGATAGATATACAGAGGCAGTAAAGCATCGAACAGACTGTCAAATTATAGCGGGAGGGCTGGAGAGTGTTGGGGAGCGGGGGCAGATCAACCGAAGGACTTGTATGCATGCATATAAGCACGCCAATGGACACAGACACTGGGTGGGGGGTGGGATGAAGTCATGTGATAGGGGATAGGGGAGCCTGCGGGAAGGTCAATGGGGACAAAAAGGGAGATATATGTACTATTACATGTAATATTTTAAACAATAAAAAATTTTAATTTAATTCTTTATTGTTTAAAGTATTATATATGTCTCCTTTTCCTCCCATTGCCTCTCCCCAGCTACCCCCACCACCAGCACATGCCCTCACCCCTCTAGTGTCTGTGTCCATGGGTTATGCCTTATATGCAGGCATACGAGTCCTTTGGTTGATCTCTTATCCCCCCTCCCCTACCTTCCCTCTGAAGTTTGATGGCCTGTTCGATGCTTCTCTTACACAGAAAGCTTTAAAGAAAGACCGAGATGACAGGCGGTGTTTCAGAAAGCCGATTCTGTGGAGAATAGGGACCAGTTGTCCTGAAGCTTCCCAGTGCACTGGAGTTTCTCGCCCTCTTGGCCCTTAATATTCCTGAGAGATTTCAGTCAAGGAAAACAGGGATGATGGAGAGCCTGCAAGGCAGAGTTCATGCTGATGGCATCAGTCTCAATCTGGACCCACCAGCTCTTCGTTTGTGTGCAGAAGTCTGGACAGGGGTGGTGGTGGGCATGTCCCCTTTCTCCCTGTGCCAGAATTTCTCCATCAGTAATAAAGATGGGGACCATTTGTCTCTCTGGGAGCCAAGGGCTTTCAGATGGCACAGATAAAAAAGCTGGACAAGTCCCAAGGCTGTGGTGATTTAGGACTCACCTACACCATGGGCTGGAGAGAAAACTGGCAAGACCGTTGGAAGGCAACATGACAATCAGAAAGGAAAATGCCCATACACTATGGCCCGATGATTTCACGTCCAGGAATTGAGCCCACAAATACATTCACGTTTATGTGCAACAGATAGGTTATTCAATGCCCACTGTTTGTACTAGCAAGAGACGGGAAACAATATAAATATCACCCACAGAGGGCTGGCTATCCCAGAGATGAAAAAATCATGAGAAGTCCTTAAAATAACAAGTTAGCCCTAGCCACGTTTGGCTCAGTTGAAAGAACATTGGCCTGTGAACTGCAGGGTCCCAGATTCAATTCCAGTCAAGGGCATGTATTTCAGTTGTAGGTTTGATCCCCCAGCCCTGGTCGAGGCATGTGCGAAGGCAACCAATTGATGTATCTCTCTCACATCGATGTTTCTCTCTGTCTCTCTCTCCCTTCCACTTTCTCTAGAAATCTATGGGAAAATATCCTCAGGTGAGGATTAACATCAATAGCAAAAAAATTAGATCTATAAGAGCCAGTTTAAAATAATGATAGATGGGTAGATAGAATGAGATAGATATAGATCAACATGTGTATGAACCTCTCTAATCTATACATATGAAAGTGTGGACACTGCTGTGATGTGCTGCTATTAATATACATACATGTGCACGCACGTACACATGTTTATCTCTGCAGAGTGCATCTCTGGAGTATTCAGAGGGACAGGCTGCATTTCGGGATAGGAACTGGAATGGAGGTCCAGGCTGAGGAGGAAACTTACATTTACTGTAACCTTTTTTGTTGTATTTTTTCCACCCTGCATATGCATTACTTATTTACACACACACACACACACACACACACACACACACACACACACACATAAACATGGACACATCGCCATGTGTTTTCCATGATCCATCTCACTAAATCTTCAGCATCAGCTGCCTATTCTGACTATTCACGCAGCACAAGGATGTGAAGTCATCTGGGGAAGGGAGAGGGGGATGGAAGGAGCCTTGATTTGCAGGGTTTGCCGATTTCCAGCTGTGCAGGCGATGCCACTGAGCAGAGCCGGGAAGAGATGCTCACGGTGAGCTCTCCTGGCCTACAGGAAGCGGGCAGCACACCTTAAAAGGGGCCTTGCACTCCCAAGGAAGGCACCTGTTTCCACTTCATACATGAAAGGCTTGCTTCCTATGAATAACGCAAATGTAAGCAGATCCACCACTTAGGGACCTTCCGAGCATCCTTATAGACAGACACCGGATGTCTATAGTGTAAACAACCTGCCTGTTTTTCAATGGATTTGAAACAAGAACAACAACAAAAACACAGAAATTAAAATAAGCATCTTGGTTTTATTTTTGCAAATTGCTTTGCCAATCTCTCTATGAAATATTGCGCATGGCTATCCATGTATAAGGTAATAGAAGAAGAGTATATTAGTGTTAGCATTCTGACAACCCAGTCCTGCGTGCTAACCAGGGCCAGCAAGCTAAATTAGGAGCGTGGTTTGGAAATTTCGCCAGGAGTTCAATGAGAAACGTGGGGGTGAGAGGATCAGACAGATTTGGATCCAAGTTGTATTCCAGATCTGCCACCTGCTAAACACCTCTAGCAAGTCACTTCTCATTGTGAGTCTCAACTTACTGTAAGTGAGGATAGTGCCCACCACACAGATTTGTACAGGGAAGCTGCCACATTTAATAGACGAGTTGAACATGTGGTCCATATCTGGATAGAAGGCAGGGTGTTTCCCCAAAAAAATATCCCTAAGGAGAAAAAAAAGGGTTGCCTTACTTTTATGTTCTTAGAAAAGCTCACAGAATCTTTCATATTCCCTATTTTCAATTATTTTAAACAACAAAGTACTGTTTCTGGAAGACCAAGTAATAGAATTGATGGTTAAAAAAAAAAAAAAAGAGCAAACCACTTTTCACAGATGTAATCATAATTCTGAGGGGTTGGCATCATGCTTCTTATAAAGATGACTTTTATTATTTTTTAAAATATTTTAAATATTTTTTTCTGATTTTAGAGAAAAAGGAAGAGGGAGAGAGAGATAGAAACAGCAATGATGAGAGAGAATCATTGATTGGCAGACTCCTGCACACCCCCCACTGGGGATCAAGCCCACAACCCAGGCATATGCCCTTGGCCATAATCAAACCTGGGACACCCTAAGTCCGCAGGCTGACTCTCTATCCATTGAGCCAATCCGGCTAGGGCTAAAAGGATTTTTAAATGCAATACATTAAAATGTTAAGATGTTTGATCAGACAAAGAAATCAATAGGACAAAAAGAAAAACAATTCTGTCCTAAGATTGAGTGAACTGGGACTCTGAGGATAAAATATTTCAGTGACACCATTGTATAAGGGCTCAAAAAGTGATGGCTCACAAACAAGTTAGAGAGAATTGAAATTTAAGTGATCTAGAAGGTGAGCTGGGTGATTCAGAAACCATCCCAAGTGATAATAAAAATACTGAGATCAAAGCTACACAACAAGAAGAGATAGAATAAAATTGTTTTGTTAAAAACAAGCCCAGGGAGGGGGAACAGTATTTCTAAAGTAATATATTATTAACACACTAGAGGCCCCGCTGCAGGAAGATTACTGCAAGAATAGGGTTTTCTGCGGCCTTCTCCACCACCTTGCCTGCTCCCTCCTGACTCCACCTCCCCGCCTGCTTCCCTCCCATCTCCAAGGCCCCGCTTGCTTCTCAGCAGCTTTGCTCCCTTCTGCAGTGCTTGGCTTCCTTCAATCTTCACTGTGTCTGGATATGCAAATTAACCTCCATCTTGTTTGGGTTAATTTGCATACTTGCTCCTGATTGGATGGTGAGCATGGTTTGTGGGTGTAGGGGAGGTGTGGTCAATTTGCATGTTTCAATTGCTCTTGATTGGTTGGTGGGCTTGGCTTGTGGGAGTAGTGGTCAGTTTGCATGTTTCTCTTTTATTAGATAGGATAATATATTTATAAAATATATTATTTAAATAATGTCTTAATAATCTTGAGAGTATGTGCATACCTAACATAATAAATTAAATATTCTACATGGACATTTGATTATTTAATCTACAGCCTTAAGAATGTATATACTCAAGTTGGTCCCCCAAACATTTTCTTTTTGGCAATTTTCTCATTGTGAGAGAAAGAGAGGGTCATTTTATATTTGGGACCACCTAATACAGAGATAGGTCTGTGCAAGCACTGAACACTCGCAAAGCCTGTGTGATGTGTCAGGTGCTGTTACAGTTGTTAATGCCATGTGCATTATGATTGTTCCACCACATGCTGGTTTCTCAGCTGTGCTCTTCTAAGCACCTAACCTGGGTTGAAATTCCCTGATCTTCTACTTCCTGGCTGTGTGATCTTGGGCAGGTTTCCTAACCTTCTTTTGTCCAGTGTCCTCACCTGTAAAAGAGGAAAACAGTAATAGTACATCACAGGGTTAAGAATGCAATAAATCAGTATTTTTAAGAAGGGTATGAACCAGTCCTTGGTAAGTGCTCTTAAATGTTATTTTTCTCACCAACAGGGAACTGCAACTATTGAGAAACATGGCAGTTTTCCTCACAATACCTGATTTTGCCAGAAGGGAACTTGTCTTAGTCATTTCAGTATCCCCAGCTCACACAAAGGGCCTCAAGCCCAGTAAATGTTGGTTGAAGCAATACGTTTTATAGAGAAGGAAAGGCAGTGTGTAATGCTCAGGGCCCAGCACAGCGCCTGGTTCCCATCAGTGGAAAGAGGCACCACTTAGAGGATTGACATCTATGGTGCAGCCTCATTTTTCACTGGTCGACCAAAATCTAAGTGAAATCACAATGCAATGGGATCAGGAGAGACTGTGGGTTGGGTATTGCTCTCTTTGTGTTCTCACTGGACTGTGAGTTACTCCATACCATGTGCTGGGTTTTGTTTATCTCAGCCCCCACGCTGGCAAACCGTATGAGCTTAGTACTCACTGAAAAATGAGCGATAGGATACAGTCTGCATTATGGTATGCTATTTTCTTAATTGAATTTAATTCTTCTTCATATCTGCAAAAAAGTATTTAAAATTAACACCAAAAACACAAAGCGGCTCAGTGGTTGAGCATTGACCTATGAACCAGGAGGTCACAATTAGATTCCTGATCAGGAGCATTGGCAGGCTCGATCCCCAGTAGGGGGCGTGCAGGAGGCAGCCGATCTCATCCCTGATGTTTCTCTCTCTCTCTCCTTCTCCCTTCCTCTCTGAAATCAATAAATTTTTTTTAAAAAGACATACATAAAAAGGTCAAATCATACAAAATGTTGAAAGTGAAAGAATCGCCTAAAGAGTTCTCTTGTCATCTTGTGGTCGGCAAACTGCGGCTCAAGAGCCATATGTGGCTCTTTGGCCCCTTGAGAGTGGCTCTTCTACAAAATACCACGACCTGGGCAAGTCTATTTTGAAGAAGTGGCATTAGAAGTTTATTTTAAAAATTTGGCTCGCAAAAGAAATTTCAATCTTTGTACTGTTGATATTTGGCTCTGTTGACTAATCAGTTTGCCAACCACTGATCTAGAGTATTATTTATCCAAATGTTTCCTTTATGTCTGCATAAATACACACAAGTACATAATCAGAGTGGCTGAATTGTGTTACGGTTTAAGATCACAAGCTTTGGAATCGGATATGCCTGGGTTTGAATCCAAGCTCCACCTTCTAAGTGGCATGGCCTTGAGAAAGTGACAAAACCTCTCTGTGCCTCGATTTCTAAATAAATAAATAAATAAATAAATAAATAAATAAATGGATATAATCATAAGACCTACCCTATAGGCTTATTGGAATAATAAAGTGAGTCTATATAGCACACTTAGGTCAACTCCAAACACAGATACAACTCATGTGAGATTAGCAGTTATATGTACATATTTAAACATGAAGTCACACTATAGGTCCTAGTTTACATTTTTTTTTATGTATGAATATATAGTGAATATTTGTTCTCTGGTAGTACACACTAGTACAGAGCTAATGCCTGCTTTCCTACATTATATTCAAATGTGTGATGGTACGTAACTAATCCCCTGCCTCTGGTACTTGAGTTTTCCTAATATTTTACCATTACAAATGACCACCAAAATCCTTGTTGCACATATATTGTTCCACACTCGGGTAAGTCTTCTATAGGATAAACCCTGGGGATAAAATGGCTGGGCCAAAGTACATTAGTTTTAACATACATTAATAAACAATGAGTGATCAAATTGCCTTCCTAAAAGGCTGTTATTGCTTTACACTTTGATCAATGAGTGTACTCTGTTGCCTTACGGTTGTGTACATTTCAACCAGACTCCACGATCATTTATTCTGAATATCCTAATATTACAGAATTAAAGACTGTGCCCCGCTAGTTCTGTAATGTATTCCTTTATCTTTTCAAAAGCCATAAGCAGCGGCTAGGAACTTAGCAACCAATTTTCTGCTGCAAATGCAGCCTGACGGAGATTTTTATGCAATTTCCAGGAGAGAGAGGAAGATGTGTTGGGGATTGCTGAGCCCTTTCAGTGGCTGATCGGAAGCACCTGTGAGATTTGAAACCGGCTGGCTGTGTTTGCTTCCATCGTTGCTTCTGCAACCCGGCCCCTGGTTTAGTAACAGGAGGATCTCTCTGTGGAGTCACACTGGAGGCAGTGTCTCCAGCGCGGTGTTCCCGGGGTGTGATATGGGCACCGGCTACTGGTAACCCTCCAGAAGCTCATAGGTAATGCAGGACAACAGGTGACCGTCATGGCCAGAAGCTGAACAGCGCCACCAAGCTGACAGGCTGGTCCAGTGGTGGCCAAAGCCCACACCCACTGTTAATTTTAACCCTAGTAACAAATGTACGTGATGTTTAAGATTAGTTGCTCTTCAAGTTAAATATCACTGCAGGCTTATAACAGAAATCCTATCCTGTCCCTGAGTCTTATCCCATGAAGCAATTCCTAAATCTGTGATTGCTTCTTCAATCCTGCTTACAGGTGTCACCTCAAGATACTCTAATTTTACACGTTCCCATTAACGACAGCTAAAGAAAAAAAAAGAAGTTCTTTTCTTTTCTTTATTATCTACACACATACACACTCTCCAAGTTTCCACAAATAATTACACCATAATTTTTGGTTAAAACAATGTGTTGATTTTACATTTGTAATGACAATCTATGATTTCCAGCTGGGCACTATGGTTTATGATGATTGTTTTTCTTATATTTTTATTGTGTTGCCTGTAATTATCACCTCGTGTCTTATTTGCTCAGTTTTCTATGTAATAGCTCCACTTCCTCCCTAAGTTCTCTGCAGTCACCTCAGCTTTGTGCGCACTCTAAGGACAGTGTAGTGTAACGTTAATCTTGTCCGAGTGCAGCCCCTGGTCCAGCGACATCAGCACCTGGGACCTTGTGAGAAATGTGGATTATGGAGCGCTACCCATGCCTCCCCGATGAGCCGTTCTGGGGATGGGGCCCAGCAATCTGGGGAGGCCGATGGGCTCTCAAGCTTGTGAGCATCTGTATAATGGTTAAGAGCTTGGATACAAAACCCTAAGGCTGCCAGGATTCAAATCCCAGCCATTCCACTCACTTGTGGCTCAATCGTGCCATTCATAAAATGCAGACAAACCATCTCTCCCACATAGTAGTAAGCTGCATGGTGCTAGGCAGCATGACAAGCTCGTTGTTTTTTTTTCAGAGATGGCCTCAAGGCAGCCAGCTCCAGCTTCTGTCCTTTAGTACCCACAAGGCCCTCTGAAGCCCCCCTCCTAGACCCGTGTCAGCTTCTCTTCCCTTAACCCCCTCTGATCCTTGCCTCCCTCTGCTATACCTGCCATAAGCCCATGCCACCTCCAGCCCCCAGCTCTCCGCACTTCCTGCTAACCTTTCACTGCCCATGAGAGCAGTCAGCCCCCTCCCAGTTTCCATCCTCCCACAGTCTTCCCTTCCACCCAAACTTCCCTTCCCAGGCCAGGGCCCCCTGCTTTCCCATGGAACCACCCCCAAGGCTGGTTCTCACCCCCTGAAGTACAAGGATGGGAAGGGAGTCACCATTCTGCCTTCTCACTCTGGGACAGTCCTTAGCATAACGTCCTACCTGAGTGTCAACTCTCTCCAATGGCACTGTTGACCACGTGCTTGAAATACTGAGAATGCTTGACCAACCCAAAGTCTTCACCATGGTCCTCAGGTCCCTGCCTCATGACAGGCCCCCACTGCGGCTCCCTTCTCTCTCTCTGTCTCTCTGTCTCTCTCTCTCTCCCTCTCCCTCTCCCTCTCCCTTTCCATCTCCCTCTCCCTCATTTTCCATAGCTCCTCCCAGCGCCCACCATGCTCTCTTTCCTCTGACACGGAATGCTCTTCTAGTAAATCTGCATCTGGCTGATTCCTTTACTGCAGGCAGGTCTCTCTGCTCAAAGGTCACCTCCTTAGAGAGGTGTCCCAAACCATCCATCCTAAAGCAGCACCTATCCTGCAAACCCTTTCCCTGCTTTATTGTCCTCTGTAAAACTAAGGTGACTTGGAGTCTTGTAATTCCATTGTGCCTTATTTTCTGTCAGTCCCTCAAAGGCAGGGAGGGGCCTACTAAAAGGGCCTAAAACCTCACTGTTGCCTTTCCCTTCCTCCTCCATTTCTTCTGTCACTAAATATGGCGCTCCAGCCATGGTCTGACACGTCTAAGGCTCCAGGGGTACGGAGGTAGGCATGTTTGTTGAAAATGCTTAGCAGGGAGAGTTGAGCAGGGTCAGGTGGCGTGAAAAGCCTGGGGTCTCAGCTCAAATCCCAGCTGTGTGACTGCCTCCCTCAGTCTCTTCTGCAACATGGAGCTGATGACAGTAACCACATCACAGGATTGGCATGAGAATTCTTTGTTCATTCCTGTGCCTGACAGATAAAAAAAAACTTTAGTGAGAGTTGGCTATTAGCCATCCTAAGAATAGGTTACTGCTGGAACTCAAGAAAAATGAAGACAGAAGTGCTCAAGCCAGCAACCATTTTGCAAGTAGCTGGTTCTTCTCGCAGCATACAAAAGGATTTCACACCTTGTGTGCATCCTAGATCTTCAGACCCCGTCTCCCTTAAAAATCAGGTCAGCCCTGGCTGGTTTGGCTCAATGGATAGAGCATCAGTCTGTGAACTGATAGGTCCCAGGTACAATTCCAACCAAGGGCACATGCCTGGGTTGCAAGCCTGATGATCCCCAGTGGGGGATGTGCAAGAGGCAGCTGATCAATGATTCTCTCTCATCACTGATGTTTCTATCTCCCTCTCCCTTCCTCTCTAAAATCAATAAAATATATTTTTTTAAAAATCAGGTCAGCAAACTAACCAGAAGAGAGACTCCACTAGCCCACTCAACATACAGGGCTGGTGACTGCAGCAATGGGCAGCCTTTGGTCTTTCCAAGCTCTAAGTGAAGATATGGGTGTCCCTGGTGGCAGGGTTTTGTTTGTTCACCTTTTACATCAACTTTATTGCAGTATAATATGCACACAATAAAATGCTGTCACCCAGAAAATTGCCTTGTGGCCCTTAGTGGTCAATTCTCACCCCAAAGGTAACCACTGGTATAATTCCTGCCACCATCATTCAGCGTTGCTTGGCTTTACAATAACAGAATCATATATTTTCCCCCTCCATTTTTAGTAGCTTTATTAAGGTGGAGCTGTAAAATTAATGTACACAAACAGCACTTCTTAAAAGTATTGAAGTGTTTTAGCGTGTTTCCCTTGAAACTCTTAGCACACAAGAATTTCAAGATAACTAATCCATCACCCTGAAGTTTCCTACATCTCTGTATTCCACCCCTTCCTTCCCACCCCAACTACCGATGTGCTTTATGCCACTACAAACTAGTTTTGCATTTTCAAGAATTTTTTATTAGAATCATCCAGTATGTTCACTTTTGTGTCTGGCTTCTTTTTTCTCGGTGTAATTATTTTGATTCATTCATGATATTGTATCAATACTTCATTCCTTTCCCCCCCCCAAGCATCATTTCATAGGGTATTTTCCCAATGATTTTTAGAAAGGGTGGGAGGGCCGAAACCGATTTGGCTCAGCAGTAGTGCGTCGGTCTGTGGACTGAAAGGTCCCAGGTTTGATTCTGATCAAGGGCATGTACGTTGGTTGTGGGCACATCCCCAGTAGGGGGTGTGCAACAGGCAGCTGGTCGATGTTCTCTCATCCACCATTTCTAGCTCTCTCTCTCTCTCTCCCTTCCTCTCTGTAAAAAATCAATAAAATATTTATTTTTTAAAATTGTTTAAAAAATTAAAAAAAAAAAGGGTGGGAGGGAGGGGGAGAGCCAGACAGAAACATTGATGTGAGAGAGACACATCCATTGGTTGCTTCCCACATGCGCCCTAACTACCGTGTTTCCCCGAAAATAAGACCTAGCACATGGAAAGATAAGACATCCTCTGTAAATAAGACTTAGCACAACTTTGGGAGAAAAAATTAATATAAGACACTGTCTTATTTTCGGGGAAACAGGGTAGGACCAGAGATCAAGCCTGCAACCTGGGTACGTGCCCTTGATCAGAATTGAACCCAGGAACTTCCAGTCTACAGGCTGACACTATCCACACCCAGCTAGGGCTCCATTCATTTCTTGATAAACATCAGAGTCCAGTCTGGGATTTTTTGGGAAAAGCCACTATAAACATTCTTATACAGATGTTTTGTAAACATACATTTTCATTTCTCTTGGAATTGAAATAGGCATAGATTGCTGGGTCATAGGTAGACGAATAAAAAAACTGCCAGATTATTTTTCCCAAAGTGATTGTACAATTTTTACATTCTCACCAATTGGCTGAAGTTTAACATCAATTTTGTTCCTGTGTCATGGCTTCTGTACTTGTTCCCTCTTTCCTTAAATGCCTTTCCACTAGTTTTAGCATGGCTGGCTTCAGGTCTCAGCTCAGAGGTCATATTCCAAGGAGACTGTCATAGATTGAATTGTCTCACACCCAACTTCAACGCTACCCAACTTTGCATGTTAAATTCACAAGTCCCCGGTACCTCAGCATGTAACATAGTACTTGGAGATAAAGTAAAAATGAGCTCATTGGGCCCCTAATCCAATATAATTTATGTCCTAGAGCAGTGTTTCCCAAACCTCTCTCATGATGAGAATCACCTGGTGGAGTTGTTAAACTACAGATTCCTGAATCCCAACTAAGAAGTGCTAAACCTTTATGTTCCCAAAAATTCTAGTTTAGCACTTCTTAGTTGGGATTCAGGAATCTGTAGTTTAACAACTCCACCAGGTGGTTCTCATCATGAGAGGTTTGGGAAACACTGTCCTAGAGGAAAAGATATCCCAGAAAAGATTTTGTAAAGACACGGTCAGAAGGCAGGCCACCCCTGTAAACCAAGTAGAGATCTCAGGAGGAACCAAACCTACCAACACTTTGACCTTGAACTGCTAGCCCCCAGAACTGTGAGAAAACAAATTTCTGTTAAGCCACCAGTCTGTGGAATTTTATTATGGGCAGCCCTAACAGACCAATACAGAGGCCTTTCCACCCGCATCTTGCAACAACAACAACAACAATAAATCCACGTAAGAATCATCAATAAATGCTGAAAGTCTGGTGAAGAACAGGATCATCTCAAAATATCTTCCCATAAGATGCTTGATAGTTACAAAGGGAAAAATAGTTAACTTTTCTGTGGAGTATCTTGGCAGACATCACCTTAATCAAATGATCAAGTTAACATCACCAGCATTGGAACAAATCAATATCATGTGCCTCCCATTGTGATACATCGAGAACCCAACTTTCTGCGGTATTCCTGACAAAGTGCATAACCTGAATCTAATCATGAGAGAATGTCAGACAAATCTAAAGTTAGGGACATCTACAAAATAACTCTCCAATATTTAAAAAGCCAAGGTCATGGGAGATGAAGGGCTAAGTGATTGTCTTTCCAGATTAAAGGAAAGTAAAGAGACAGGACAACTAAATGCAATAAGTGATCCTCATTTGGATCCTTGGGAATACCTTAAAGGACATTATTGGGACAATTAGCAAAATTTAAATATGGAAGGTGTATTAAGTAAAAGAATCATATTATTAAAATCGCTGCTTTTGATAACTGTACTGAGATTATGCATGAGAATGTCCTTGTTCTCAGGAAATACACACAGAGCATGTGGTGATAAAAGCACATGATGTCTGAAACGTACTCTAAAATGATTAGGTCCTAAATTTTAGGAGAAAAACAAAATTCATGTTTTACACACATATATACACAAGAGAAATGCGATAGTGAGAACATAGCAAAATATAACAATGTTATTCTGATTGAAAAGTATGAGAATTCTTTACTAGTCTTGCAATTTACACATAATGTTGAAATTTTATATACAAAAGTCTTTAAGTGATCACACTATCACAATGGCCTGTCCCCAATCCTCAGGTACTCTTTAGCTTATTCTTTTTCTCCATTACACTTCTTGTCCAAAGCTATACTGTGTCTTTATTTTTTTATACTGTGTCTTTAATAGCTATTTTTGTGTGTGTGTGCAAGACCCTGTCCTGTTCTAAGTGCTTTACTAGGATAAGCTCAGTGAATCCTACCACTACTGTTCTTATCTTACAGATGAGGAATGGAGACACAAGAAAGCTATTAACTTGCCCAAGGTAACCTACTTGATTTGTCTCACATGGCACAGGACCTCAATTAAGGTACAAACTGTGGTTCGCTGCTCTTTAGCGACTGAGGAGGGAGCCTAGTACATTACAGAATTTGGTTAAGTATCTGCAGGTTCAGTTAACAAATATGGGGCATTTACTAAGGCATTGGGGTACAAAGCGGTGAACACAATATTTAAAAATCCATGCAACCCTGGAGGTAAGTCTCAGTCTACCCAATGTTGCAGGAAAGGAAAGTGAGGCTCCAATCCGAGAAAAGATTTACTCAAGATAAAGGGATTATTGGGAGGCCCGGTGTGAATCCCAACCCAGTCCGGGCGGTCCCCAGGAAGAAGCTATTATAAATCCAAAATCAAACCGAATAATCTCGTCAACCAATTAGCATTTATTACGCGCCTTCTAAGTGCAGACCATCCTCGCTCCGCACGGGCGAAGAGAGCGGAGGCGGCTGCGGGGACCAGGGGGCCGCGGCGGGTCGGGTCGCGGGAGTTTGGCGCCGACGTTTGGAGGCCGGCGGCGCTCGCCTGTGATTGGGCCGCGTCTGCGGCTGCTCCGTCGACCCCGGCGAGACACCGCTCGGCTCGCAGCTCGGCCGGCCGGGCTCCGGGGAATGGGCCACCAGGAGCCCCCGCCGGCCCGGGCGCCCGCCGGAGGAGGGGCTTCGGCCGCGAAGAGGTTATGTAAAGGGCTCAGCTGGCGCGAGCACGTGCAGCAGAGCCGCGGCGGCCCGGACGCCGGCGGTCTCTCCCCGCCGCGCGCCGCCGTCGTCTCCGGGGCAGCGCCCGGCTCCGGCGCACGCCCGGCGCGCTCCATCGGCTCCCGCGTGGCCCAGTACCGAAGGCAGCCCCGGCCGGGAGCGGACCATCCTCCCCAGCCCGAGACCCCCGGGGGGAAGCCGGCCGTGCGGAAGTGGAGGGGCTCCGGCCAGGTAAGGGCGGGCGCCGGGTGCGGAGGGAAAGGGAGCGCTAAGGCTGGCGCCGTCCCCGCCGCCTCGGGGGCTTGGGAAGGGCGCTGGGCCCTGGGCCTGGCGCAGTCGGGCGGCCGAAGTTTTTTTAAGCCGACGCCCGCCACCCTCTTGCCCTGGAGACGTGAGTTTGTGTGCGCCGCTCCGCTCGGACTTAATTCAATGGACGGTTTACATGCCGGAGAACACTGGGCGGGAAACGGGGGTTGGGGGGATCCCACAGGGAGGCGCGCAGGAAAAAAAGATTTCCGCAGTCTGAATTGCTTCTAAGGCGTTTGTAATAGCGTGTAAAGTCTGTGAGGACTTGTTTCTCCTACTCCTAGGCGATAAGTTAGCTGGGAAGGTGGTGGGGGTGCTCCTTTCCTCTCCGGTTCCCCTCCGCGCCTTGGCTTGTGGTTTCGTCTTTCCCGCTTTCCCCGCCCCTCCCTGGTCCCAGCAGCCGCGGCGGCTTCCGTCTTAAAGGGGCCGCAGCAGCGGCCGGAGGAGGGAGGTGGAGGAGGAGGAGGAGGTGGGGCGCCTTCTGGCCTGCGCTCCCAGCCTCCCTCCCCGCCTCGGCCTGGTCGTTGAACCGATTCTTTCGCCCACAGGTCCCAAGCCAAGCACCCGCTCCTCCGCGTCCCGGGGCCAGACGGAGGAGGGATGAGGCAGGGGGGGCCCGGGCAGCGCCGTTGCTGCTCCCCCCGCCGCCCGCAGCAGCCATGGAAACGGGGACGGCGGACGGCGCCCGCCGAGGTACACAAAGCCCCGAGAGGAAAAGGCGAAGCCCAGTGCCGCGGGCGCCCAGCGCGAAGCTGAGGCCAGCGGCTGCGGCCCAGGCCATGGATCCGGTGGCGGCCGAGACGCCCGGCGAGGCCTACCTGGCCCGGCGGCGGCGGCGGCGGCCGGAGGAGGGAGGCGGCGGGTCCGCGCAGCCGCGCTACAGCCTGTTGACCGAGATCGGGCGCGGCAGCTACGGCGTGGTGTACGAGGCAGTGGCCGGGCGCAGCGGGGCCCGGGTGGCGGTCAAGAAGATCCGCTGCGACGCCCCGGAGAACGTGGAGCTGGCGCTGGCCGAGTTCTGGGCCCTGACCAGCCTCAAGCGGCGCCACCAGAACGTGGTGCAGTTTGAGGAGTGCGTCCTGCAGCGCAACGGCCTGGCCCAGCGCATGAGCCACGGCAACAAGAACTCGCAGCTCTACCTGCGCCTGGTGGAGACCTCGCTCAAAGGTAGGAGCCCGGCAGGGCGGGGCGGGGCCCGGACCCGCTGCTGTGGGCGCCTGGGCCAGAAGTGACCCGGGGACCACTCACTAGGTGCTGTCACCCTGGACCCAGACACACCCTCCTCTCCGGGCCCTGCCATGGGGGCCCACGTCTGGGCCGTGGACCTAGAATAGTTAGTCCCTGGGACGGACGTTAACTGGTATTTTCATAACAAGCGCTCGCTAAGTTCTAATCATTGTCCTAATAAGTGCTCGGTATGTGCGAGCCATTCTTAGGAAACTTAAGATCAGGCGGGGAGTGGAGAGGGTTGGGCTCAGAGTTGGTGGAAGAAGTGTAGAAACCTCCCTCCCCCCTCATTCTCTAGGACCTCTCTTTTCCCCTCCCTGTCTGGTTCCACATAGCCTCACAGCCCTCTCCCCCAACTCCACCCCCCAAGCTCTTGCTTCCTAGTCTTCCTTTTCCTGTGAGACCACCAGCCCTCCTTCGTCCCAGGGCAGTCAAGCAAGCTGTCGGTTTCCTGGCCAAGTCCTCTGGGGCCAGTGGAATCATAACCCCCCAGGTGGGCCCAGAGCTCTCGCACAACAATATCTAACATCTTTCTCGCCTACTTTACAATATTAAAAGACTTCTTAATCCTCTGAGGCTGGCAGGGAAGTGGTTTTATTTATAGAAAAGACTGGGCTCAGTGAGGCAGAGGGCTTTGCCCTCCTAGGGAGGTAGATCACCCGGGTTCTCAGTGCTCACATGTCTTGCTGGTGCTAAGGGAAGTCAAGGGCCTGTTCAGAGAGGAGAGGGAGGGTCTGAGGTATAATCCAAGTACCAACTATGTCCTAATGGTCTTCCAGAAGGGACTTTAGGTAATAGTTCTAAAAGTCCTCCCTCTTTCTATAAATGTTGAAATTAATGATTAGACATGAACAATGATGGTTAATCAGTTTATAAGGGAAGTCACTATATTGTTGCTGGTTTCTTTACAAGCTTTTTCATAGTTCAAGTGTTGTGAATCCAGATTTGCCTTGATTCAAGGCCTAGATCCTTTCAAATTGGTGATGGTGCCCTCCATACCCCAGGATGAACCTTTAAGAATGGGAAGGATTTGGGGTGGGTGTGGATAGGGTATTTTGTTTGAAATTTTTGCCTGACTTTAAGATCTTACAAACTCATCCCAAGAGAACTCCTTGTCCCATTTCAAGTCATTGTTTGACTGTGGGTTGAGGGACATGATGAATATCACCAGGGGTCCTTTTTCATAATAGGCTTCGCTTTATATGCCCATCCATCCTGAAAAGCACACCTTTCCCCCAGGGTGAATATATTTATTTTGAAAGATTTTTCAGTAGATTCTTTTAGCTCACCTATATTTTATAAGCTCTTTACTTTCAGACCCCTTTCTCTGAAATGAGTGGTCTGGTCATTAGTCTCCGTTAACCAGAAGCCTTACTGATGTATTCTTTTCACTGGTGCGGTAGGTCAAACTCCCAGGTCAAGGGGGCAATTTGCATATTATGCTTTTATTATATAGGATGCTTACAATAGAGTAAACTAGGGGAAAAATGTTAAAATCATAAGGAAGAAAACGTTTACAGTATTAGTTGAAAAAAAATCAGCATATACAGTTCAAGCCCTTGTTCAAGAGTCAGCTGTACACTATTAAAAGTTTCTCCACCTGGATAATTTGTCACAGCTCCAGAGTAAACAGTGGTTGATGCCGTAGGCTTTGGAGTTAAACTCACTTTTACCATGGCTGTCTGAACTGATTGCATGGGACTTGGGACAAGTTGTTTCAAAGCTGTGGGGAGCATGCCTTCATCCCTAAGATGACATAGGGCTGCTGTGCAGCCTGAGAGTGTCACTAAATGTTCCGGATGAGGAGGATTTCATGGCCTCAATAAGTTTAGGCTATATTTTGAATCATCTGCCATCATCCCCTTTAAGATTGCCAGCGTTCTTGTTCAAGTCTCCCAAACTTGTTTGACCATGAACATACCCTATTTCCAAGTTGGCAGAAACACTGCTGTTTTCTTTTGCGAACTAAACAGCTATGGAAATGAAGTATTGTTTTAGGTCACTTACTACTGTGTTCCTTTCAGCATTTGGAGTGTTGATATAGGAGCTTCTATCATGGGTCAGGTAATGTTCTTGACTCAGACATGGAGCACTGAAGTTAACATTGCCTCGACTTAATGAAGCTCACATTGAAATTTAGATGTCAAGTGTTAATTTAGAAAGCAGTAAATAGGCACCCAGGGTTTTTTGTTTATTTGTCCTTTGCTATTAATATTAAAGTGGAGAACAATTTTTTGCTATAAATATTTAAAGTGGAAAACAAATACTCAGATTACTCCCTTTTCCTGGCTTCAGCTTCCAAAGTTTAGCAGTCTTACAGTGCCTTACTCTGCCAGTGGTGCAGACTTTACAACATCCTGATATTCAGGAATGTTAGAGCTGGAAGGAATCTTAGAGATAATCTGGTTCAGCTGTCATTTAAGTAGAAAATCCTTTGTAGCCACCTTTTCCCAGTCTTTAGCAATTTAGGATAATTTTGAAACAGAACAAAAAGGGTTAATCTGCCTTAAGGTCTCAATTGAACCAAATCTGCTTCCAGGCATACCTCCTCCAATAGGTGTGGTTCCACATCCTCACAATGTGACCACTCATAATCTATTTGCTGGTGGAAGGTCTTCAGTTGGTTAAAAAAACAAAAAACAAAGGAGGGGTGAGGGGAGAGACACACACACAATAAACGGGGTACGCCTTAAATTTATACTTTTAATCTCTCTAGTTATTTAGTTCACTGTATTTTACAAGCTCTTCACTTCATTTTCAGACTGTCTTCTCCTTCACTATGGTTAAGGAAGGCCTGAACTTGTCCTAGAGGAGCTTAATTTGGGAAGTTTGAGTACCTGTAGAAGACCTCAATTCTAATCAGGTCACAGGAGGAAAAAGCAGGCTGGCTCATTAACAAGGGCTTCCTACAAATTGTAAAGCATCAACAGGAACGAGAATCAGAAGTTGCTAGAGCCGGGACCGGTTTGGCTCAATGGATAGAGCGTCGGCTTGGGGACTGAAGGGTCCCGGGTTCGATTCTGGTCAAGGGCATGTACCTTGGTTGCGGGCATATCCCCAGTAGGGGGTGTGCAAGAGGCAGCTGATCAATGACTCTCTCTCATCGATGTTTCTGGCTCTCTCTCTCCCTTCCTCTCTGTACAAAATCAATAAAATATATTTAAAAAAAAAAAAAGTTGCTAGAGAAGGTGGGCTTGAAAGGAGGGAGCCTAGGACCATGTGGGTAGGTAGTGAAGAGAAGGGGAATCCTTTTTTTCACGGTTGGGCCAAAGAGAATAGTGTTTCCCCAGCATTAGGATCAGCTCTCTAGTGAATGCTCTGAGGCATTTCTGTAGTCTGAACCAATTATTTTGCCATATAAATAACCCAGTATCCAAAAGGAGAGGGCAACTTTTAAATTCACTTCTTGGTCTTTTCCAGTCTTGTTTAATAAACTTCTGTGCCTGTCCTTTTCTCTCTGATCACACGGAACAAGTCCTACCCAGAACATTACTTAGATAACAGGCCCGCAGTCCATCGTGGTTTTAGGTGTCCACTGGCCTCTGTTTCACAGGGAGGGAAACTGAAGCCCATAAAAGCACAGGATTCACCCCAAAGGAGTTAGTGGTGACATTTGGGCCAGCCTCCAGGCTTTTAAACACCAGATTAGCAATCCTGTAAATTATTTGGTTAATGAATTGGTATCTTTATTTAACTTTTAAATACTTTTTACAAAAAGGAGTTAAGGCATCAACGGTTCATTTTTATGTCCTTGTTTCCTTTGCTAAAGCACCTAAAGCTAAATTCACGATTACTGCCATTTGGAAGACAGCAGGCAAGCCTCGAGAGTGTAAAACTCGGAAATTTCTCTTAAAGTGCACATTGATCCTAAGAGCAAAACGAACAAACAAAAATACAGGACAAACTCTCAAGGCTCATAAACCAAATTAGAAAGCTAGGAACCCAGCTTATCCAAACTTGGTAAACAGTAGCTCTGCTTTTCCAGTTATTTGATGTTTGTTGCTCTTGGGATACCTTTAGGTCCATGGTCGGCAAACCGTAGCTCGCGAGCCACATGCGGCTCTTTGGCCCCTTGAGTGTGGCTCTTCCACAAAATACCACAGCCTGGGTGAGTCTATTTTGAAGAAGTGATGTTAGGAGAAATTTAAGTTTAAAAAATTTGGCTCTCAAAAGAAATGTCAATCGTTGTACTGTTGATATTTGGCTCTGTGGACTAATGAGTTTGCCGACCACTGCTTTAGGTGGCTTGACATGGGTGGGAATCTCAGCCCTTGGGAGACAGCCTTGTCTGTGCACTGATGCCCCGTGAGAGCTGTGAGCCAGGCACTGTATTAGTAGAGGCAACACAGTTTCCTCTTTTGGACAGAAGACATATGCCCACATGATCCCAGCGGAAGGTCTGGTGATGGGTATCCCAGAAAACAGTAGAGGTCCCCTATGGGAGTATAGAGGCAAGGGGAAACGGGGAAGGGAGTGGGCTTTAGTAAGCTGTGGGGGAGGGGGGTGCAGCGAGGGGAGGGAGACCAGGGTCTTAGCAGTGGATTGGTTGTCAGCCTGCAAACTCCCCCCAGCCTGTTGATTGGGGAAACCTTAGGCTCAGTACCAGGCACCAGTGCCCAGGCCTCTAGAACAGTGGTGGCTAACCTCAAGGAGTGGTCCGTGGACCACTGGCTGGGGACCACTGCTCTAGAAAGCAGCTCTGAATTCTCTCCTGTGCTTGGGGTCTCAGAGTTTAGAAAGTCCTCCAGGGAAGGCAGAGAGCTGAATGGTGGTCTTTGGCTTTCATGACAGTGACTTTATGACAGTGACATAGATAAAAGGCAGCATTAGGGGCCTTGGAAATTAATGGGATACAGTAGAACACTAGTGTTTACTTGGAGTCAGGAGGTGTTGGTCCCAGTTTCACACTGTTAACAAGAGCTAAAACTTACTGATTGCAGTGTGCCAGGTCTGTTCTAAAGGTTTTACACCTGTTAACTGATTCATTCCTCAACACCACCCTTTGAAGTCAATACTATGATTATCCCTGCTTCACAGGTGAGACAACTGAGGTTTTAACAGCTGTGTTGCACTCTTGGGACAGGTGGCTTGAGTTCTTAGTGGTTCTGTTCTGGATCGTTAAAATGGGCATAAGCATATTTCACACAGAAACCAATGGCTACTATTTGTTTTTAATTATATATTAGTATTTCTGGCACTGCGGATTTCTGTGCCTTCTCTAAATGTCTCAGCTGCCAGGCACCCTTTACCTCCTTTCTGGTCTATTCTTGAATATCTTGGGACAACCAGGCAGACTTCTCTCCTGCTACCAACCAGCTGCCTTCCTTTTGTGTGCATTGGGGATTTTAGATCCCAGCCCCAGGAGATAGAAACAACACTTACTTGGGAGCTTTGGTTAATTGGGGTTGCATTGGGTAGGGCTTTTTATAGTATGTAAAAACTCAAGGAGAGCTTAGCTTCCTAATAGAACATCAGTTTATTTTTACTCCAATACGATATGGCCTTTGGGGTCCTTATTGCCAGGAGCCCTAGTTAGTGATTCTCAAATTCTGGATGTCTTTTAAGTTACATAGCTGCATACCCTATTCATAGGCTCTTAGACATTTGCCCAGGGTCACATGGCCATGGAGGTGGAAGAGTGGGGATGGTGCTGACTGCAGACCTAGCTGTCTCTTTGATTTTTCAGATTCTGTGGGTTCATGAATTGCTTCTGTGAAACACTGTTTGTCCAGCAGCCACCCTACGGGGTCCATTCTCTAGTGCACAATGACATTTGGCTAATCTTAAAAAGTATTTTGAACACACCCTGCTGTGTTGACACTGGATCTCCCCACCCTCAATGTCTTACAGTAACAGTAACAGCCCAAGGTCATTGACACTGGGACTAGAGGTTGGTCTATATGCTCATCTTTTCCTTGGGAAGACGTGCTGAACTGGGTCCTTGTCTTCAGCAGCTTCTCAGAACGAGGTCTTTAGCTCTGCCACTTCTGTAACATGTTAATGTGTAATTCTTAACTAATCAAGAACAGGGATAGCTGTAGTCAACAAATTCAAACTACATTTTTCTAGTGTCCTTTCTAATCCTTTTTCTTCAATATTATAATTTTACATATTTTTTTAACTTGGCATTAAACTTATGACAATTTTTTATTTAAGTAAATCTTGTTGAAATATAACTGGCCTTTTAAAGCATTCAAGGAAGTGATAATCACAAAATTAGCTGTTAATTACTCTTGGATAGTTATTTCCAATGCTTCCCTTTTACTGTGCTGTATGGAATACCAGTTCTGGTTGTTTTTGGTACTTGGTGTATCTTTTTTGTTACTGTTGATGGTAGGGGATTTTGTTTTTTTGTCTTTTTGGTACTCTTCACTTAGAATAAATTGCTTGAATGGGATTTTTATGTCAAATGGATTGAGCATTTTTAAGATCTGTGACACATATTCTGATCTAGCATCTCAGCATACTTGGTGTATCTTTTTTGTTACTGTTGATGGTAGGGGATTTTGTTTTTTTGTCTTTTTGGTACTCTTCACTTAGAATAAATTGCTTGAATGGGATTTTTATGTCAAATGGATTGAGCATTTTTAAGATCTGTGACACATATTCTGATCTAGCATCTCAGCATATTTAAAATCATAATTAGCTTTTTATTGAAAAATGAACCTGGATCGGATTGGATGAATAATCCTTAAACTCCTTGGCAGCATCCTGTACATAAGAGTCTACTTAACAAGGAGCTTGGGTCAAAGTGGAAATAAAACATGTAGGTGTTAAATTGTGCTACTGGCACTAAGAGGCATAGTGGAGCTCACAATTAGAATACAGGCTAGCTGGCTATGAAACCATAGGCAAGTTATTTAATCTTTTAAGGCTTAATTTCCTCATCTGTTACAGGGGATGTAATTATCTTCTAAGTAGGTAGGGGTTTGGAGTAAGAAGTAGAGGATTGGCTAGAGTCCTCTCTGAATTCTTCCTGTCCATCAAAAAACCTTCAAGACCTCATTCTCCCATCCCGTTTTCAACCCTCCCTTGGCAGTCATCACTTCTTTGGCTTTCAAAACCTCCTGATGAGTATTTCAACTCTTAACTCCTTATACTTCCAGAGGGAACTGTTTCATCAATTCTCAGACATGCTCTTTCACGTGTTAACATCTCTGAAGTCAGAACTCAGCTTTGTCAATGGCCTACCATGATGTTGTCAGCAGCCTGTCGATCTTACTTAAATGGCATGTCTTAAAATCAATGATTTCTTAGGTTCAATAAGCAGTATCTTTTCTAAAATCAAGAACTTTTAGTTACTTCCCATGTCTTCCAGTTGAACTTCTAATCCTTTTGTCTGCCAGATACCATTTCTCTGACCTGACTCCAGCTTCATCTCCAGGCTCATTTGTGACTACTGGTATCTCCTACTGCAGCTCTCCTGATTACCCCAGATTTCTTGGGTCCTTCTGCAAACTCACACCCCACTGTGCTCTGCTCACTCTCTTCATCCTGGGAGACACAGCTCAAGGACTCTGCAATGATTCTCATCCTGCCTCTCCTCCCACCTTTCCCTGCTCCTTGGGCAGAATGACACCCTATTTCATGTTCTCAGGCTTACTACCTCTAAACAGTGTCCAATGAGATGAGACAACTTACATAATGAACCTTTAAAATAGTGCCTGCAACCCAGTGGACTCTCAAAGGTTAACTTATCTTGAATCCTTACAGCCTCCAAATAACACTCTTGCTATTTTCTTTCCCTCTGGGAAGCTAAATTTTTTTTAACTCTCATTCATCTTATAGAACTGTCTGATTATACCAAACAAGGGAATTATAAAACTTAAGTCAAGTTCATTTTCTTTCTATCAGTTCAAAAAAACCTAAATTTCGTTTGGGGATTCTGCTAGTTGCTGCATGTGCTATTCCAATTACACATCCTGAAACTGGGGAAATCACCACAGGCTGGCTCGGGGACCCACTGGGACCACTGTGAGATGGACCTGTGCTAAAAGCTCCATGGATCACCTGACCTCTGTAAGCCCGACTGGTGAACCCCAGTGACATTTTGGGGCCCAGGAATTTCAGAACAAGTGTTTGGTAATTCCACAAAAGATTCCCTTCTTCCAAATCAATCACTTTGGTAAATTAAAAGACTAGGGCCTTGGCTGCTCAGAAGAGGAAAGTTACTTGGGAGATCAAGCAAGTGTAAGGTTGGTATTCAGGCTAGTCCCATAAAGTACATGCAGATTTAGGGAGAGGATGCTTTTTAAATAGAGATCACTTAACAAAAATTGTGGTCTGGTCTAGCTCTGGGTTTGGCCATAGGCCTGTGAAGTGTGATATGGAATCATGGACTTTCATTTTCTGATCTGTTTCATCTTTTGCCTAACACATGGCCTGCAGCACCAGGATTGTTGAAATCAGTGACTTCCTAGGATTAGGCTGAGATCTGGTAGGAATAGTGATGCTAGTGGTAGGCAGGATGTGATGCCCCAAAGTATCTTACACTTGGAAAAATGTATTTCATGCCTGTGACTAAACTCACAGTAATATGTGGAGCAGGTGTCATTTCCATTTGGTAGATTACAAGATTGAGGCTCAGAGAGGTTCAGGGACTTGCCCAGAGTTGTAGCCATCATGCCTCAGTCTCTCCATGTTTTCCTTTGAACCAAGAAACCACTCAGTAAACCCATGGGACTCCTTGCCTTCTGGTCTGTGCTCTTCCTGCTACTTTAGCTTGGCCTGCTTCTGGAGAGAAATAAATGAATGGAGTGCCACCTCCCCTCCCTCCACCTTGCTGTGAGGTAACAGAGAGGCACAGGTAGGCAATCTGCCTGAAGGAAAGGACTGGAAGTCTGACCAGTCTCTTCATTTTTATTTATTTTTTAGTGGGCTGCTGGGGACTCCACCTGAAAACATCTTCAGCTTCTCCTGTGAAATAAGCCTGTGCAAAGAAGTACTTTTTGTCTCTAGGACAAGTAGTTGCGTTCCCCAGTTTTCCATTCTGTCATGCTCATGGATGCTGTGTCTGATTCTAAAAATGTTTCTTCCTCTCCAGTGCTTTCCTCTCAATAAACAGTCCCCACCCCCACCCCGAAGCCTCTCCTAAGCTTAGCTCACTTCCGAGTCTCTTCAGTCCTGGGTCCCATCTGCCCCACCCATTCACTCACTTAGGGTACTTTTTTCTTTCCCTGGATTCTCATAACTTGGACTTACATTGTAGTCTGTTTTGCAGACTTGTTTTCTTTTTACTTCAGTTGCCATAGTTCCCAGCTTTGTATATAAAATAATCACTCCCCACCCTTTCTTTCCCCACTGTTTCATTGAAAAAATTGCACTATTTTCTGCAATTTGATGGTTTTTAAAATATTTTCCTTTCTGGCTCTACCACCAGCAGACATTTCTTGCCCCTCGTTATGAGTTTTTATTCTGGAGTCTAGTTTGATTCAGGATTCAGAGCACCACTTTATTATAGTGTTTCTAGATAAAGAACCTCAGCCCACTATAGCCGATGACCTAGAAAGAGGATTATGTGATGGGAAAGAACTGATTAAAAAAAAAAGAAGAAAAACCCATCTGCCCTACACAGGTTCTACCTGTATTACTTTGATTGCGAGTGATTAAACAAACAAATTATATAATTACAGGGGAAATAAGTCCTGTCAGATCATGGTCAGAAACCTAAGGGTTTTGCCTTTTCAATTTTATTGCTTTAACCTAGAACTCCTAAACCATTGGCTTTGGTAAACTGTGCTCTGGTACTTTGGGTGCCATTTGGATTAGAAGGGGGCAGGATATCCTGGATCACTATTTCTCTTTATAATGAAGCAGAGTAAATAACTAGTAAAAAGAAACCTTGCAGGAGAGGCTGTGTATAGCCCTCGTTTTTAGTAGAATGGAGATACCATACTGGGGATCATGGGACTTGTCCTCAGGCCCTGACATAGTCATGAATGACCCATGTGGCCACCTTGGGCAGGCCCAGCCTCATCAGCTAGGTAAGACATCTGTCTACTTGAGGCTTAACTTCTGGGGCACTAGTAGTTACCATATAACTTCACATAAGGGCACCGTGGGTGGAGGTGGAAGACTACAGAGGGAGTAAATGATGATGGAAAAAATAAAAAGATAGTAACTTAAAAAAAAAAAGAATATTAGGATTTGTGTGGAGATGCCAGTCACCAGCTTTTATGGTTCAAAAGGAAAGATGGAAAGAAAAGAGCTGGAGTTTAAAGCTAACACACTCCACCTATACATCTACTTCAGTCTCCACTGTTTCCACCAGACTTCCTATTTATACCTCTAGTTCATTTGTTTTTGTTCTGTTAATCCATTCCATCTCTCAGCCTAGAATTCCCTTCTTTCTTCTCCCTGCTGATGTACAGCCTGTCCTTTAGGGATAACTTAAGTCTTGTCCCTTCTCATTTCTTTAGATCTGGCAACTCCTACCCACCTTTGAAATAGTGGTAATCTTCTTTAAATCAAACTTCATTGGAGATGGGAGTGTTGTGTACTCACTGTGATAGGCACATGGTGGGCTAGCAGAAAACTGATGAATTGGAGTGTGCCTCTGGAACAAACAGAATTGTATGCAGTTCTAGATGTATTGTCAAGAATCAATATACGTTAATAAAGAAGGGAGGGAAGGTCATTTGCTTGGCATGGAGTAACGAACATTTGACAATCTTCTCACATGCTTTGCCTTATCTCACCAGCAGCCCTGGGAAGTATGGGTGGTATGATGCTGCCTTGTTGGAGACAGTATAAAGAAATGGAATGGTTTTACAGTCAACTGGACTTGAGTATGAATTCTAAGTCTCTGAGCCACAGGTTCTTCATTTTATAAGATGAAGCTGTTTCCTTCTACCTCCTTAGGTAGTGGTAAACATTAAGTTGAATGTGAGGTGCCAGTGTAGGCACTCTGTAAGTGGTTACATGTGGCCATTTACAGGTGAAGAAGCAGAAGTAGAAACATGGAAAGGTAAACTGCATTGCCTCCTGGCTGTTCACGCAGTCAGCAGTAAACCAGAGTTACAACTCAGGCACCCTTAACTCCAAATCCAGGTGCTTGATGCCAGTCCCTGCAGCCTGTGTCATGGTTTGTCCCTTCACTCATCCTGTGTGAGTAGAGATGGGCTGGCTGTGTAGAGTTGGCTCATGCCAATTTTACTAGTCCTCCTGGATTGGAGCAGTTGTCACCACTGTCACTCTTAACTGTAATAGACTGCATTCCTGTAGCCTAAAGGTGGTGTGAATGTGCCCATCTCACTCAAGCTCTTTCCGGTCTTCCTTTGATTTAGGAGAAAGGATCCTGGGTTATGCTGAGGAGCCCTGTTATCTCTGGTTTGTCATGGAGTTCTGTGAAGGTGGAGACCTGAATCAGTACGTCCTGTCCCGGAGGCCGGACCCAGCCACCAACAAAAGCTTCATGCTACAGCTCACAAGCGCCATTGCCTTCCTGCACAAAAACCACATCGTGCACAGGGACCTAAAGCCAGACAACATCCTTATCACGGAGAGGTCTGGCACCCCCATCCTCAAGGTGGCAGACTTTGGACTAAGCAAGGTCTGTGCTGGGCTAGCCCCCCGAGGCAAAGAGGGTAATCAGAACAACAAAAATGTGAATGTGAATAAGTACTGGCTGTCCTCAGCCTGCGGCTCAGACTTCTACATGGCCCCTGAAGTCTGGGAGGGACACTACACAGCCAAGGCTGACATCTTTGCCCTGGGCATTATCATCTGGGCAATGATAGAAAGAATCACTTTCATTGACTCTGAGACCAAGAAGGAGCTCCTGGGGACCTATATCAAACAGGGGACTGAGATCGTCCCTGTTGGTGAGGCGCTGCTAGAAAATCCAAAGATGGAGTTGCACATCCCCCAGAAACGCAGGACTTCCATGTCTGAGGGGATCAAGCAGCTCTTGAAAGATATGTTAGCTGCTAACCCACAGGACCGGCCTGATGCCTTTGAACTTGAAACCAGAATGGACCAGGTCACATGTGCTGCTTAAAATTCAGGGCAAAGCATCTTGGTTGTTTTTAAACTAGGTGAGTGTACTCTTTTTGTTGTGCATGCAGTCTTCCTGGACTGGATTTTCACCCCGGGCTCTGGGGCGGGGCCCTTATGGATTTGGGAAATGCAGGATCGAAGAGATCTAAGGCTTGTTATCAAAGATCCCCAAAGTCTTGATGAGAGGAGATAAGTGGGATTATTTGAGTGTGAGTTGGAATGTCTAGTGGAGTTGCATTGGAGTTGAGTTCTTACATTTCCTAGAAACATTTTCTCATTAATTAATAAAGGCTTACTGTAGAAAATGTACAAAAAGGTAACGGGCAATTTTTTTCAGGGGATAAATGCCATCCCTAATTGTATCCCTCCTACTTGCACATCCACTTCTACAGAGTTTAGACCATGCTGGGGTTAGTTAACAGTTTTGTCTCCTGCTCTTTCATTCCATGCTCATCTGAGCATTTTCCCAGGTCATACTTTGAAAATATGGCTTTCATCATATGTACCATAATATAGCCATTTTCCTACTCTAGATATCAGATGGTTTTTCCATTTTATACACTATAAAGACAGTGTATTCTTACCTGGAAGGCTTTGCTTAGGCAAATTATTGCCCACATTCATTGTGAGCTTTCCCTTGTCAAGTATTGTGCTAGGCTCTGGGGTAACAGTGGTAAGCAACACCAGAAATTTGCCCCATCCTCAGGAAATTTGCAGCTTAGTTGGGGAGAGAAACACTACTCTATTTATCATAGTTTTCTCTGCAACAAAGGAGAAGAGTTAAGGAAAACTGACCTTTCAGGGGATGGTGGCCAGAGGCAAGAGTAGGAAATTGGGGGCAAGGAGGAGCATTCCAAATAGAAGATCTAGCCCCTCAGCAAAGAACCTGAAGCCAGAGGGCCCTTAGCACATTTGAGAGACTCCACCAATTTGGGTGAGTGGAGACCAATTGGATCAGTTTTAATCACCCTAGTAAGGGATGTTGTTGAACCTGCAATTGGGTACCACTGAGGATAAAGGAGTGCCTTGATCTCCAAGGCAGAGAATTGGCAAGACAACTGGCCAGATGTGGAAGTAGAAGAAAGTAATAGATGTCGGAGATTAATGGCAGTATATGCAAATGCTAGCTAGTGTTCTGGTCAGAATTCTTTTCCTTAGAAATCTCCTTGTGGGAAGGGAATAAAAGAACATTGACCCATATTTGCTAGGTATTTTTCATATGTACCATTTTGTTTCTCCTTTGCAACTCTATATCCTACTAAATTAAAGGCAGGTATGTCTTACTCATGCCGCTCCTTTTTTTTGCCTTTTTTCTTAATATTAATATGGCAAACTGGAAGTAAACTACTCTTATATTTCTCTGAAGCCTTGAAATGAGGTGATGGAGATGGGGCTAGTCCCAGTGGTTGATCAGAAGGAGGGGGCCTCAGCACATAAGACACAGAGCCCTCTGTCATCTGGGTGGGTTTTTAAGTCACCCTCCTTTCCTTTTATCATCCTCATATTTCTAGTTGGGCTTGGTAAATACTGTGTTGAGCTGGTTACATCTATAGTGTTCTCACTGAATGTATTTCTAGAGTCACTTGGTTTAATTGTTCCATTCCATGAACGTTTATGAGTGAGTACCTTCCAGATGCCAGACTAGTCCTGTCCAATGAGGAAGAGAATCATGTTCCCTAAAGCTAGATTTGGGCTAATACTATATTAAAACCCCCAAAAGGGTTGCCTAGAGAGTGTTTTAATTGTATTTCATGCTGTCACTTCCCATTTCCATCTCATCTTTTACACTTTAAAAAAACCCTTAGAATTCAAGTTTGCCCTGCAATAGGAAGAAGGTTGTCATTGGAAGAGGGACCCGGGCTTGGGTTAGGATTATGGGATTGTCACAACTAATTGAGATCATGGCTTGCATTTGGACATCCACACTTGAGATTTGTGCTGTTGTAGCTAAGTAGGAGTGGTACCTGCAAGAAAGAGAAATAGGTGACCTTGAGAGGAGAAAAAGTTACTAGGTACGGTACATAGTGTCCCAGGCTGACAGCTAATAAAGACAGTACAATAGCTGGTCTTCTGGTTCCTATTTGAGTGTAGCCTATCCTGCCCCAGCTGGGCACTTAGAATTATGGGCCTGGGCCCCGGTCTGTGTGACCAGATGCTGAGCCTTATGTTAAAAGATGCAAATCAGTTATGCCCTGGCCAGTTTGGCCCAGTTGCTAGAACTTTGGTCCACAGAATGAAGGGTGGCCTGGGTTTGATTCCCCCGGTCAAGGCTATGTACCTGGTTGCAGGCCTGATAATGGCCTGGATCAAAGGTGTTTCAGAGACAAACCATCGATGTGTCTCTTGCATTGGTGTTTCTCTTTCTTACCTCGCTTTCCCTTCCATTCTCTAAAATCAGTGGGGGAAAATACCTCCAGTGAGGATTAACCAAAAGCTTCAAATGAATTATCATTTGAGCTCTATCTGACTGGCTAAAATTGGGAAGGTCTATTGAGTCCAAATACCTTTTTCTCCCAATAGGCTTTATAGATGGAGAAGCTGATTCCATATATTGATTTATTGGGAAACTATTTGACAGGGATGATTTTAGGCACAGAATATACATTAGTGAACAAAACAAATTCTTGCAGTTGTGGAAACAGATAAGCGTAGGTGATATGTTAGAAAGTACTAAGTGCTGGGGGTGGTGTGGGCGTAGAACAGGATAAGGGAGATCAGAATGCTGGGAGGTCAGGTGGGGCTGGAGGTGTGTTTTGAAGTAGAAAAGATCAGGGTGGATCTCTTGAAACAGTGACATTTGAGCAATGAAGGTTAGGAGTTTAGAGAGTGAGTCATGAGGAATTCTGGCAAAAGAGCATTCCAGAGGAAACAGCAAGCCTAAAGGCTTTCCAGTATAGTAAAGGAAGAAGTAAGTGTAGGAAGAAAACCCAGAGAGACAACTGGGAGTCAATTAGAATAGACCTTCTAGGCCACATGTGTCAAAACAAGGCCCTCGGGCCAAATCCGTCCCGCCAGGCCTTGCAATGTGGCCCGCACCGCGCTGTCATCACTGCACTCCACTGCGTTTCCATCACAATGACAGTTTATGACTGTTCAGTAAACCATTCGGCCCGCGATTTAGGCTGGATTTTAGATTTTGGCCCCTTCTCTGATTGAGTTCGACACCCCTATTCTTTTAGTCTTGGGTAAAATAGAAACACATTGGTAAGTATTCAGTTATCTAATCTTTTAACAGTCACTATGACTTCTGTGCTAAAAATAAGCTACAGGGTTGACAAGTGAGGGGATGGGATGGGGGCTACTGTAATAACCCAGTGAGAGGTAACAGAGGAGCAGGGGAGGTGATTATTGGATTTGGGGTGAGTGTTTGAAGTTAGCCAACAGGATTTCTTGTTGCATTGAATGTAAGAAAGGAATTGAGGATGACTTCAAGGTTTTGGCCTTGGAAGCCATTGGAAGGATAAAGTTATCATCATCTTCGGCTGAAATTGGGAAGACATTAGGAGGAACAGGTTTGGCTGGAGAGTTAGGTTTTAGTCATCTGAAAGTTTGGAATGCCTATTAGAGATACAAATTTAGAGATGGCCATGGTACTACAGTGAGTATAGAGGAGATTCCAAGGAACAACTGAGCTCTGAGCCATCCAACATTAAGATTGGGGAGAAAAGAAACCACAGATCGGAGACCTGGATAAGGTCTCCTGGAAGCCAGGTGAAGAAAATACCGAAGGAGGAAGAAATAATCAGCCATGGCATATATGCTGTTAGATTGAGTGAGATGAGGACTGGATGGACCAATGGATTTAACAACTGGGAAATCCTTAGTGCTCATGAACAATTTTGGTGGCACGTAATGGGGAAAACCATTAATTAGAATTGGTTTGAGAGGGAATGAAAGAATAATTGGAGGCAAGTGAGAGAATAGAGCAATGACTCTTAGTTTTTGGTCTGTTACACTTGAAACTGAGGACTCCAGAGAGCTTTTGTTTTAGGTTTTGTGCTAAACTATGGCTATTTGTGATACTAGCCAAATTTAAATGTTCCTTTCAAGTGAATATAAATATTGGTTAGATTGACTGCATGTTGACATAAGTATCATAATTTATGAAAAAAAACTTTTCACATGAAACAGAATGGGGCACTGTTTTATAGTTTTGCAAATCTCTTTAGTATCTTCCTTAATAGTCAGCTGGATTCTCATATATGCTTCTGCATTATAATCATGTCTCTCATCATGAAACTTCTAGAAAACTCTACTGTACACTTAAAAGAGAATGGAAGGGAAAAGGCAAATAATGTCTGAGTGTTATGAAAAGGTTTATTAGTTTCATGGATTCCCAAACTGCATACCACACTGTGAGAATCAATGATGGTACTGATGACTGTTACTGAGGACTTTTACTGGGAAGGGGAGCTGAGAAGTAGGGGCAGCTGGAGACCAATGAAGACACTGAGTTGGGGTGTCCTGATTCTTAGCCTGCTTTTCTATTAGACCTGTTGTTGTGGCTCGGACTCTAGCTGCATATAGGAGACATACTTATCTCCAGTACCCGCACCAATCTAGGATTGTAGACTTCAGAGTAATATTTAAGTCAGGGTTACATGATTTTAGTGTTTTACAACAATGAATGGAAATGTACTTTGGGTTGGAAACAAAAGTTTTCTCTGAATGGTATATTGCCTAGTGGATTATTTAAGATTGAGTCCCATTACAGGCTATGACCTGAGGCAAGTTATTTTATCTCTCTGGGTTTTATTACCCATAAAATAGAGTGGATCATACTTATCTTATTGAAGTTGTTGGGAATCACAAGAAGTTGTGAAAGTGCCTTATAAAAACTGCCTAAATGAAATGTTAAATGGTAGAATTTTAGATATATACACTCTGACTTGAAGTGTAAGTGTTCTTTTTTTTTTCCTTAAAGGCAGTGGTCTTGAGTAGTGGCCTTGCCTCTGATGATTACCAAATATATATTAAATGTGAGAAAAAGAATATATATATATATATATATATATATATATATATATATATACACACACACACACACACACACACACACACACACACACACATTTAATCACCTTTACTTATTTTTATTTTTGTTAATCCTCACCTGAGGATATTTTTCCATTGATTTTTAGAGAGAATGAAGAGGGGAGGGAGAGATAGAGAGAAATTGGTTGTCTCCTGCTGGAGCCCTGACAAGGGCCCCAGGACAGGGAGGAACCTGCAACCAAGGTACATGTCCTTGACCAGAATCGAACCCGGGACCTTTTGGTCCGATGCGATATCCACTGAGCCAAACCAGCTAGGGCAGATTTTTTTTTTTTTTTTTTTTTTTAAGCAAAGCTTTACTCAGCAACTGTTCAATCATTTGTTTCAGAAAAATTATATATTTTTAAAGATTGCTCAGTGATGGATTATATCTTTTATTTGTCATTTTTTGATGATACTTAATGTTTTCTACTAGCCAGCCACAAGCCTTACCCAAAGTGAGAGGCAGCCAAATTCATGTTTCAGGTGCCACCACCCACTTGTTACCAGAGAAGTTATGGGATGAGGGAGTCTGCATTCATGGCCAAGTTTGCTGTCTGATATACAAATCTTGGTTACTAGGGCTTTTTGAAGCCAGAGCCTTTGAATGCTGTTTATTTGGAGCAGGCAGCTCAAGCCTGCTGAAGGAAATCAGATGGTGTGACATGACGGGTCATAGAACATATTCTTTACTCCATGTGATTTTGGTAGCTGCTATCATTTCAATAAGAAATTGGGCCTCATTTCTTTCTCTGATGTTAAGCAGCTGAAGTGGTAAGCGATATATTTATCCTTGGCCTGGGCTTAAAGATATGGTTCTGGGGCTAACAAGCTGGTACCTAGGTTAGCCCCTTCAGATTTTGCCCCTGTATTACAAGAGTTAAGGTGCTTTTAATGTGAGGTCCCCAAACCTCTACTTGGGTTCCTAATGGTCTTTTGGGGATTCATGATCTTTTCAGTTCATCTGAGATCAAGCAGAGCAAGTTTACTCACATTGAAGCTGTGGGAGCCAGTCAGATCTACTTCCTTTTTGTCTGGAATTATACCCCAAACTGTGTCACGTTATAGGTATCAAGTTAATCAGAAGTGACACTAAAAATGGACAAGAAATGTTTAAACTTATGTGGTTTCTTGCAGTTTTTTTTTGTTTGTTTGGTTGGTTTTTTTTAAGATTTTGTTTTCAACAGCAAAGTCTTCAAAACAGAATCACTGGGGAATAAATTTAAAAGGGAGTTTTAGGTAAGAAATTGGGAGCCCAGGACTAGATAGGTCTCCAGATCCCTTCTCTGTTGACTGTGACTTCCTGGCCCAGCTATCAGAACAGCCATGAACTACCCCAGGAGCACCCAAGACACGCCCACTTCCCTCAGAGGACCGCCCTCCCTGGGGAGGTGGCGGATGAGGGGTCAGGCTCCAAAGGAGGAAGGTGACCGTACTGAAGATGACCAGAGATTATGATAATTATTGGTCATCTCTGGGCTAAGTGCTTTATGCCTGTTATTTCATTAACTTCTTAAGTAATAACTTCCCGAAGGTCACAGAGCTAATAAGGCATAAAGCAAATGGGTGACTTGACCCAATATGGTATATTACCTCATTGAATTATCTTTAAAACTCATGTTTTTATGACTGACTTCAACAAACAACTGAGCACCAAGTACCGGCTCTTTCTGAGATGGGTAAAGCCCTCCTAGCACCTGCTCATTTTAAGATGAGTAAAGTGGGTGGGAGGTGTCTGGCACTGGTAGGTTTCCAGTCGGGAGGTCATCTCTTCTCTGAAAAAGCTCAGTTGTGCTGGTGAACAACTCGGTAGGTAGAATAAAGGAGAGTGTAAGCAAGGATAGCTCTATGGGAAAGATGTAACTGCCAAAGGGGCCAAAAGCAGAGATTTGATTCTTATACCCCAGAGGCTCATCCACTTAGTCCCTGGTGAAGCCTTGAACAAAGGGAGGGTAGGAAGAGGGAAATGCCACCCTCACCCTAGAATGGATGATTAGATCATTAAACAATGGGGTTTTAGTTAAAGTAGAGAGAACATTGGGGGAGAAGCACATGTATTTGCCAATGATGGCAAATTCTTTTGTCCAAGCAGACCTGGAACCTCTGGCCCACTTGAGCCCCCTGTCTAGAAAGTGGGAGTCCCAGCCTTGCCTTTCTCACTAGACTTCATGACGCTGTGTGTGAATGGAGGTGTTGTGAGTGAAGATCAGAGGGCTTGAAAGCTCAACCTTCACTGTAAAGACCTGCCATCCTTAGGAACTAGCATCTGAGATGTTTTCGGGGGCCTGATCTGCCTACTGGTGCTTTCTGGGTGTCATCCCTGCTCCCCCTCTCTCCTCCCCCCCCCCCCCCCCCCACACACACACACACACACGGGGAAGGTGTTTGCAAGGTCAGTCAGCTTCCCTGAGCAGCTTTTGTGCCTTGTCTGCTCCTCCTATGAACAGGAGGAAGCTGAGCTGTAGGTTATGTAATGTGGCTGGTGGCCCCCAAGGGTAATCTGTCCCTTGAAGCTCAGCAGGACATCAGAGCATCTGCGAAAGGGACCGGCCTGCCCCGGCTGTTGCTGCTCACATTCTCCTCCTCCCTCCCTGGCATCCCGGGCTGCTCCTAGACAGCGTCCCTCTGGGCAAATCAGAATCACTCTCATAATCTTCCATCTGTGAGGAAAGCTGCCTTGACGGTTGGGGTCCTTCCAACTCCCATTTCCTCTTACCCCAGGGACACTCAGAAGCTTCACAAACAACAGCTCCTGGTTATAAAAACCTGCTTTGAGGGGCCACCTGACTTCTTAAAAATTATATATATATATATATTTTTTATATATATATTTTTTTTTCCACAGAGAGGAAGGGAGATGGATAGAGTTAGAAACATCGATGAGAGAAGCATTGATTCAGCTGCCTCCTGCACACTCCCCACTGGGGATGTGCCCACAACCAAGGTACATGCCCTTGACCGAAATCGAACCTAGTACCCTTGAGTCCGCAGTCCGACACTCTTGTCCACTGAGCAAAATCAGTTAGGGCAAGGAGCCACCTGACTTGATTGTCCTTTTATCTCTGACCCTGAATTAAGTACTTTAAATGTATTATCATATAGCATCTGCATAAGTGTTCTGTTTTCTGCCTTCTTTCTGCTGATGGGCAAGCAGAGAATCACTTTCCTAAGGTTTTGAGAGTCAGGATTTGAAGCAAGGTACTTAACTGGAAATTCCACTGTTCTATTCTGCCTCTTGCAGTCTCTTTAAAAGTAGTTTTTGATTGGTTTATATTTTGAGGCAGACTGCGATTTCCCCTTTAAATAGCATCATAGGTGGTCTTTTAGGTGTTAATGGGCAATGCCACCTGGTGCATCCTTCAGAGTCTGACAAGTACACTGCAACAGGGCCACCATCTGATCCTTCAGGCGAGGTCACCTGTGTGGATTCCTCTTATGTCACACTGATACCGCCTCAAACATGGTTAGGTGATGCATGGCTGGGATAACCAAGGGTCCGGCAACAGTAGGCAGAAGTCACGTAAGAAAGGAGACATCAAAATTACCAAAAGATTGGGAAGTGGGAGACCCAAAGCACACCCACGTGATGGCAGCCAGGAGAGCACGGGCACTGAGGGAGTGCTGGCAGGACAGTCTGTGGCATGTGTACAAGGACCCGTTGTCTCTGTTCCCTAGTGCCCTCGCCAAAGTCCTTTCCAAGTGAACTTAGCCTGGGCATTGGAGGGTGATGAGAACTCAAAGCAAAATGGCAGGGTTGCTGGGTTCTCCCGACACACTTATTAGCTCATTGAATCTTGAGTAAAGCAAGGGATTTTGTCATGTATGCCTGTCATTGGTGTTGCTGCTTGCATCCCTGTGTTGAAAGGTTGTGGCCAAGGCAGATCTAATGAGCAAGAGCCCTCCTGGATAAGGCAGGCACTTGCCCAGTGGAGGTGTGGAGAGTGTTGACGCAATGTTGCCCTCTTGGGGCTTGGGTTAGCAGTGGGGATAACATATGGACACCTGGTTATAGTAGGTGTGACTTGGGAAACATATAGGAAGCCTGGAGAGAGTGGAGGGAAAGCTTTCCGGAGGAGGTGGTGCCTTGAGCTGGTTCTGGAAGGTAGGTTTAGGGGCACCTTGTCAGCCAGATAATAGGAGAAGAGGTCACATCTCAGGATTCATCAAACTCTCCTGGGCGTAGTGAGGCTTTGCTGGGTGCAGGACTGAGCTGGCAGGGAGAAAGGGTACTGTTCTAGTGAAAATCCTAACCAGAGAGGCATTCTAGGCCCAGAACCTGGGGAAACTCCCCAAGGTTCTGATTTGATAAATAAGGGCAGCTGTAGATAAGCTCCCAGCCCCTCGTTTCATTTCCCCTAGTGAGTCCTCTGTGGTATTACAGAATCAGAGGAAATGGAGACCTCCTGCAGCATTTCTAGGATTCAGAGGCATGGCAGGCCTTAAAACTGCCAGCCAAGTTTAAAATAAATCAATACCATAAAGTACTGCAATGAATTTCCCAACGTAAAGGGATTTCACTTTCAGTTAGAGGTGTTAGGGGAAAGCTATAACTCAGCCTGCATTGTGCACAGGTCAGAATTCAGTATTTTGTTTCTTTGTAAAAGAAAGTGATGTCTCGGGACTCGGAGGAATGGATTAGAGCCACCTAGGCACACTGTAGGGCGCAGTGAGGAAGCTGACAATGCTTCTGTGTCCCCTGGTTGCACCAAGGAGCTGATGTGGGCCTGGGCAGCTAATCTTGTAAATCTTGATGTTGATATTTCATAATTACAAGGCATGAGCTATTAGCAGGAATGGAAGGCAGGTTGGCTTGGGTGTATCATATGGGGTCTCAGTATTGATCATCTGTTCCAGTGGGAAAGTCACATGATGTAAGCCAGTTGACTCATTCTGTATTTACATCCATCCTTTTGGAAAAAGGAACCCCGGAAATGTCATGTACAACACCCTCATATTTTTTCCTTCTGCGTTTTTAGACATGCCTAAGACATGTCTCCCCAGACAGCTCCAGTGTGGGGCAAATGTAAGGCAGGGACTGGGAAGTAGTGTTGTCAGATCTTGGCAGAGTACATGGGCCTTTCGAGCACCGCCCAGCCTTGTATCAGACGCGGGAGAGCTGGAAGTCACTGTGAAAACTCATTTGTTGTTAGTAACCAGATTTGCCTGCTTTGTGTTTGATGAATGTTTGGAAGGAACTGCATAGAGCAGCAGAAATGGGTGTGAATATACCACACCCCCAGACAAACAACAGAGTGACTTTTACCTTTAAAAAAATTATTTGGGAGTTTAGGCCAATTGCCTAAACTGAAATCCGGATGTCACCACTGACACTGTCCGGAGATCTTCCTCCCTCGCCTGCCCTGAACCTCAGGGCATTGGCGTCAGGCAGGTGTAGCACGGAGAGCAGTCACTCCAGCCCAGTGTTTGGCAGTCCTGTAGCAGGGACACCGCTGTCCCTAGAACTCCAGTTTCCCACCTACTCTTAGGATTTTATTGAGTTGGGCGTAACATAGTGATGCTATAGGCAGACCCAGAGGTGAGTCTTCAGGACCTGCAGCCTAATGACATGGGCCTAACCATGGTTAGAAAGACTGTTTCCCTTTTATCAATGGAAGGAACTGAGGATGTTATGGGTAAGATGGAGATTAAATCCTGTGAACTTGAAGATATTGACAAGCTATTGCCACACTCTCCTCTTAACTCCAACCCCTCAACATACAGTGCCAGTGACAAACCTTAGCACATTGGTTCTCAGTGGTGGACCCCACACTGGCAGCATGCCGAGGGCACTTGTTAGAAAGGCATATTTCTCACCTCGGACCTGCAGGCTCCAGTGATGCTGCTGCATACTTGGTCTGAAACTGGCAGAGAGGGTAAAGGCACCATCCATCACCTTATCTGTTAAACAGGAGCCAACTGCCTGCCTCTTACACCTTCACCCTCAGAAAGCTAGGTTCAGGCCTAAGAGCTGGGAGGGCCTGCCAGGGTCTAATCCTGGCTCTGTCTTCTCTAATTACCTTGCACCGGGACTTTGGGCAAGTCACTCCTAATGGCTTAGCTTCCTCATCCAGAAAACCAGACTACCCAAAGGACCACTCTTGGCCTTCTTCCCTACTCTCTTAGCCCTGGCACATTCACAGTTCCACAGTGGATGTGGTTCTAGGACCAGGCATTTATACCTTCGTTCACATGTCATAGAGGGAAACTGCAGAGACAGTTTCCCTCTATGTATGTGGACAAAGGAAATAGAAAATAGGGACCTGCCCAAGACAGAAAGTCTTTCTAAGGAGGTGACATTGAAGCTAAGACCTGAAAGGATGAGGCCTCTGCCAAGCAGAGGGCAAGGAACTGGCAGGAGCACAGGAACCCGAGAATGCCAAGTTTTGTCGATTATGGGAAGTCATAGAACGGTGGCTTTCTCCATCTGATTTACATGTTAACAGGATCACTCCAGTTCTATGGCCAGCGGGATTAGAGAGAGGCAGGCATGGAAGCTGGGGCCAAAATTGGCAAGTTACAGTTCTCCAAGTTGGGTGACTGGTAGGTACAGCATATGGAGAAGGGTGAGGAGAATTCCAGGTATGTTTTGGAGGGCTGTAAAGAGCTCACAGGTAGATTGTATTAAGGTTAAGGAAGGGGTAACTCCATTATCTGTGGGTCACCAGGCAGAGCCACTTAAGAGATGTGAATGCTGCAGGAGAGGGTCTTGAAGGGAGTAAGGGATATACAGATGTCTTGGATATACGGACATCAACTCCTCTCCTCTCCTCCAGTGGGTGTTTGGTGAGTTGTGAGTTGTGATTGTCTGGGTCTTCTTGAAGGGCCGTTGAGTCCCAGATTTGGGGCTGAACATAGGGTATCTTCACGGGCACCAAGTGACCTCGAGACCCAGGACTGCATTCACAGCCTTCATTTGATAGCTGGATCTTCCTGTGTTTTGTGCTTCCCCTTGTAATCAGCTTCTCATTAGGTGACTGATGTGTCTAGCTCTTCTGTGTCTTCATTTGCATGGGCTATAATTATGTCTCAAGAACATAGCATTTTCTTATTTGGGTATTTACTCTTGCTTTTTAGAGCTGAAAGTCTGCAGTGTCCTGTCACGTGGACAGGCTGGGTTCTGCCACAGAGCAGCTTTCTAGCACCCGCATCTCACTCTTTTGTTCTTTCTAATAGTTCTATAACAAAATCGCAATTGCTGGTTATAAAATTGATTTTGAGAGCCACTTTAATTTGTAAATTGAGAAATACTTTCTATTTTGGATTAAGGAAAGGAGGTGAGGGAGCAGACCTGGTTTCAGTTACCTTCAGATTTCTAAGTGCAAGTACCAAGGGCGGTCCTCTGGCCATAGCTTGACATCCAGCTAGTGGAGTAGGGATTTCAAAGTTAGTCCTTCAGCTATCCTTGAACCCAGGAGAGTCCCGGTCATTTTGTCCTGATTTAGCAGATGCTTACTGGGAGTTTCTGTGGCTTGCTGGTAGTCCTATATTCACTCTTTTTGCTTCAGGACAGGAATACATTTGTGCAGCCTGGAATCTTATCATATGGCATGTGGGTGGGGGAGGGACAGACACCTCTCTCTGGACACCTGGAGGACAGACACCTGAAGTTACTGAGCTCTTGCCCTTTTCCAGACCTCATACTCCTGTTTATTGTGAATCTTTACGTGTCCTGGTACGGTGTCCTCCCACTCCAGAGAGGAAGTGGGTTGCCCCACTGATGATGTGGCTGGAGCTCTCTGGCGCCATGGTCTTTTGCCTGAGCTTCTGAGGCTAGGTCACAATAGCAAGTCTGGTGGCACAGGACCGACTCAGCGCTCCCGGGAGCTCAGAGGAGGGAGTGCGGGCTTTTTGTTGGAGAAAGAAGTGGTGGCAGCATGTAGGACCTGTGGTTTGCCATGGCCCTGAAGAAAGGGCAAATGAGGGGAACCTCAGCAGGGGACAGTGAGCAAAGGCAGACACTGGGAATTTGTGGGAAGAGCCCATCTTTGGGCTGGTTCTAAAGAGGGAGAGCAAAAGTGCCAAGAACCTAAGGGGGAGAACTCCATTCTGTAAAAAGGTGAGGGTGGTGGCCGAAGCTGTCAGTCCCTGTGGGGGGAGAACTGTCAGCTGCACCTGACACACCCGTCTTCAGGAGGTGTGAGACCGCAGAGCCACCTTCCCCAGCACGAAGGGAGAAAGGGCAGTGAGGAGCCTTAGGCTTCCCTATGGCGCTTTGGGACCTGATTTGCTGGTAAACCTAGGTTTAAATCACAGCTCTACCACTGACTAGCCGGGTCACTTTGGACGAGTCGCCTGACTTCGGTCCCATTTCCTTGTCCATTAAATGATACTCATTTAACGCTGATGCTCGCGGTACTCGTGGTAAAAGACTAAGGATACAAGAAATGCAAAGGATCCACCGCAATTCCTTCACAGTGAGAGTTCAGTGGTGGCTGCTCTCTGTGCCACCCTCGTCCTGTTTGTCTTTGCCAAATCCTCGTAGGCTAATCATTTTCACTTCAGTTCTCATGAACAGTTGCTGTGCCCTGTTTTCTCTGAGAGCTCCAAACCCCCTAGCAAGTGCCCCCAGTGAGTTCCCCGTGGCACCAGGGACTTGGGCTGGTGCTGTCGCCAGAAGTCCATATGGTCTCCGTTTGCCCAGACCACTCTGGGCATGACCTTGTTTTGATTTTTCCTTTTGTAACCACAAATTGTCCTGTCCCCATATTGAGTGACCTCTCCCCTTTAGCTGTTACTGCACCTCAGACATTTCCTCCTGGCAAAGGGCGCACAGGAGAACTCTCAGCCCATCCCCTGCTGATCATAGCAGCCACAGCTGAACCTCAATCTCTTTGGGGGCCAATTGAGGCAGTTTGCAGCTTTCATCTCATCCCCACACTTAATAAGTTGGGGAAGGGAATTAGTTAAGGTGGCCCCTAGCCTACTGCTAATTACTAGTGTTGTTTCTGGAGACAAAAAGTTCCCCCTTAGTTTGCTTTGAGTGTGTTCCACCCAGGGCCTGTTTACCAGCCTAGGTGCTAGGGGAGATCACCAACCCAGGGCCCTAAGAGCTTGGCTTCCACGTGTGAGGACTCAGCGTGCATCCTGATGATTGCTGGCCACCAAACAGCCCTGCAGATCTAAGAGTCTTAGGTCTTGCACAGTGATTCTTATTTTTGTGCATTTGGCAAACTTCTAAATACTAGCATTTTGGCAGCAACATACTCCCAGGAATCGAAAAGTTGAAAACAATATTAAGCAAGTCAACAATGGTGACAACATGATCACTGCCATGACATGACCAAGTCTCTGTGTCTAAGCTTCCACAGTAACTGCTTGCTACAGTTCAAGTAGAACCATTCACCGCCCTGGCCGAACTTTCTGGCACACTTGAGATAAAGCTGACATCTGTTTGTGTGGCTTTAAGCTCTGCTCATTGCCTTTCTCTCAGTAAGCCAGTCACTGCTGTCTGTGGGGCCTGCCAGTTGTTTTTACAGAGTGTGTGTCCTCATTGTGGTAAGTGGATCAAGCTCAGCTGACACACGGCATAGAGCCCATTTCCTCTCAGTGGCATTTGTCTGCTGTAAGGGAGTCGAAGGGAGAGGAATGTCACCCTCCTGCTGTTAGGAAGGGCTCTGGTACAAGGAGCTGAAGTCCGCCTCCCCTCCCCACAACACTCCCCTCACACACTGACCGAGCGACACGGTAGCACCACCACCTTTGTTGTGGGAAGCTCATGGTGCCTTCCTGTGCAGTTTCTGGTTGGAATTCTTGCCTTAACAGATAAGGAGCCACCAAAGATCCTTAGTTCTCAATATTCCTTATGTCACGAAACCCTTTCTTCTTAGAATCTGAACGTTGGGGATATTCTCTCAGCAGAATGCACATGACTTACACTCTTACTTCATGTGCCTTCAGGGGGTTTGCAGACCTGTGCGTCCTTGGAGGTAGTAGGACCCCAGGTTGAGAACCCCTGCCCTGGTCCTAAGCCTCTCATTGGCACGTGGAGAAATGATGTCCCCAGAGAGAAGTTGAGAGAGTTAGATGAGACCAGAAGCCTGGCCTCACACTCCTGCTGTCACCACTAGGCAAGACCCTCTATCATTTACCTGCATTTTACTTCAGTGTCTCCTAGTAAGTTGATACCGAGGAGAAAGAACATTTCTATCCTTGTATTTGTGGACTGGGCGACAGTCCACCTGTCTGAGAACTCCCAGGGCTGCTTCCTCTGCAGGCACATAAGTAGGTGAAGAGGGTGTGGAAGATAGAGAGGTGGCTTCTTAGGCAAAAGGTGGACCTCTGGCTGCCTAGGGCTGGAGCTAGGTTCCTCATAGGGCTGCCCTGCCCCCAATGCCTATTTCAACAACCTTTGTGTTTTGAATGCGGAGTAGGGGATTCCGCCTTACCTGACAGCACCCGGGCCAGGTTTCCACCCCAGCCTGTTGAGCTAAGGAGGGTCATTGGGCATTTTACCAACTTGCAGGTGGTTGGGCCTAGCAAGAGGCCACTATACTGGGTCTTTACGATCTGGGCAAGTCCACAGAATTGAGGCCAAACCTATGTCTTCCAGTCCTAACTGCCCTTTCCTTGAACCTCTTACCCTGATTGACAGTCTCAGGGTCATACTCTGAAGCCAGGCCAGCTCCAAGTAGCCACACCAGTATTTCAGGCTCCATCTCTAGATCAGGCAGACAGCTCTGTGAAGAAAGGAGTAGCGGAGAGAGCTGGAATGGAGACAGGAGCTTCCAGGTACTCTTACTGGTGGGCTGTGTCACCCTTGTGACCCTCATTTCTCCCACCCAGCTCTGACGGGGTTGGAGGAGAATGGCATGCTGTTGGGCAGAAGGGTAGCACAGGCAGAATCCCAGCTCCTCTTCTGCTGCTGGAGCAGCCTTCGCTGCCCCGGCTGGTTGGGAAGTTCCGTGGAAACTGGAGCAAAAGCAGGGATTTTCATCACCATAGCTTTATATAAAATCCTGTCACACTTAATGAGTGATTCTATGTAGTCTGTAAATTTTTTATTGCCGTGTATGCACACCCAGTTTCTATCAATTACCCAGTATTTGAGCTCCTGTGTTTGGCCACCTGAAGCCCGAGAGAAGCAAGAGACTGTCCCTGTCCTTAAGCAAGCTTGTAGTTAGGGTGGTAAGAGTGGCACCCACAGTATGGTTAGGTGGGGGTGGGGGTCTATGTCCATTCTGGGCCTGCTCACTAGAGGAAGTGTGAGGGTGTCTCGAAGGGTGGATATGAAGGGACAGGTTTAGGGACTGGGACAATGGGGGTGTGCAACCAGACCCGCAGGGACAGGCTCCTTCTCTCAGGAGGCTTCAGGTTGCCAAGCACAGGAACTCAAAATACTGGGTGACTATAGAAACTGGGTGGCAATAAAAAAATTAATTTACTGACTGCACAGCATCATTCATTCAGCCTGAGGCCAAAGCAGAAAGGCTGTCACCTCCAGAGAAGACTGACTTGGGCTTAGTCGCCTTGTCTGAAATTTTTGCCTGAGCTGGTGACGATTGTGAGGTTTTGTTTTGGGTTTCGGGGTGTGATTTTATGCTGCCATCACAACTATTAAGTACCTCCTGTGTGCCTATTACAAACGCTGTCACTGGACTTCACATCCTGCAAGGTCAACATTCCCATATTTGTAGTTGGGAAAAGAGACTTGGGGGCCTTGACTTAGTAAAGGTCCAAGCTAGTGATTGGGATGGCTGGGATATGGAGTTTAGGTCTTCCTACTCCAAAGTTCATGCGCTTGACAGAGCACCGTTCTCTGCCATTCTAGCACACTCTCTGAAAGATGTTCCCCCTTTGGGACCTGCTTCTAGATTTCTACCTGCTCCGGGCTCGGGCCCATGAAGTGCCTGGTGGGTTTGCCTTGATAATCTCTAGGCTTTTGTTCCCTATTCCCCTCTGTAGACCTGAAGACGGAAAACACTGTTACCACATTTGTCATCTCACCCCCATTTTTCTTACCCTGACCACGGGACCCCTGTGTACTGTGCAGGGGGCTGCATACACCTAGCTCTACTGTGCTAGCCACGCCTGAGGGGAATGGTGCATCAGAAAGCTTGGCTTTAACAGGTTAGAATTGACAGTAGTGCTGGGCCACCGAACCCCCCTAGGCTGGCATGAAACTGAGTATGAAAGTCAGCTGCTTTGTTTGGTGTATTAAATAAGTGAGGAATGACTCATTTTGAAGCTAATCCTATTTAAATGAGAGGCCTACCCTCTGTGACCCAGAGATGACCTTACCTCTGTGCCTCCACGGCATGATGTGCTGAAAATTAACACTCGAGCCTCAGTTTGCTCATCTGTGAAATGGGAAAATTCCTACGTGGCCCTTTGTTTGGACAAAGGAAGCATTGCACATTAATCTTGCATGGTATCTAGCATATCAAATGTGTCATTAGCTACAGTGATAGCACCACACAGGACTACAGGGAGAACTCGGGTAAGAGTGAATTCTTGGCCACCACCCAGTAGTACCACAATTTGAGTTTATACTGTGCTGTGGTCTCTGAGCAGCCAGCCAGATGGTTTTCTTTGCAGTGTGCGAGCCCATTCCTTCCCCAGTCCCAGTCCCATCATTGCTTGCTCCCACCACAGCTCTCCCAACTTCAGAAAGTCTCCACACTACTAGTGTCCTTGTGGGAACAGTTTGGTTCCCTAGTGTCTTTTCCTCGTCTCTAACCTGGAGTAACTGCAGCTCCTACCTCGGTTGTCAGTGCAGTGAGGCGGTAGGTGTAAAACACTTGAAGACTGTCATAGTGGAAATACTAGTAGGGGAGGGGCTGCAAAATTTGAACTAAATGGTGGTTCTACTGCTCATTAGCTCTGTGACGTGGGCCAACTCGCTCCATCTCTCTGGGCCTACTTCCTTCTTAAAATGGGCAAATCCATTCTCACACATCGGGACAGTGGAAGAGTGTGCTACAGGTGTCATCCACAGGTGTTTCACACCACCGTTTTTGCTCAGTGCCTTTGCCCTCTGGGCAGGGGTAGGGGTTCCCCTGAAAGGGACAAGGTAAACCCTGTAGAAGCTGGTAACTGAGCAGTTAAGCCCAGCCTGGTAGTCAGGGGGTTGAGGCCTAGACTCTCTGAATGGGAGTGCCTGGGAGGGTCTGCTGCTGTTCCCACCCAGATCTGCGGCTGGGCCGTCACCCTGAGCCTCCCTCTCAAGAAAGGACTCCTCTGTCTTCAGTGCAGCTTCTGCCATTGGCTCCCAGGAAAGCCGCCCCTTCTCTAACGGGGAGAGACTCACTCAGTCCAGGTCCTCTGCACAGAAGAGAAGACCTTCTCATTTCCCGTCCCTGCCCAGAGTGAAGCCAATACACCTACCAGGAGGGCCAAAGCCGGGGCCGAGGGAGGGTGGAGGAGCCTGTGGAAAATGTCAGCCTTGATTCCTGGCAAGGGACCCAGTGATTCAGCGGTCATTGCGTGCCGGTGTCGCAGGAACTCTTACAGAGTGCAGGACGAGTGAGTCGACCTTCTGCAGTCACACTCTGTTCCACCCGTTTATTATGGAAAAGGGACTCTGGCTCCAGATCCTCTGCCTCCTTGACCACACTGCTTTTCAGCTGTCAGGGGCCAGCTTCCTGCTGATGATCACCCTTTGGAGGAAGTTGTCTTCGATTGGGTCCTACCAGGAAGGAAGGAAAGTGGTGTTGAAAAGGTCATAACTGGTCCCAGAGATCATTTTAGCAGATCACACGTGACTGTACAATTTATCAGGCTTTTCTTGTCCTACTTCATGAGGATTTAGTGTCTCTCGGTTGGTGAGGTCCTCTCCAAGCCACCCCTTTCCTGTCTCCTGATTACTCTGCTTTGTCTGCTAAAGGCAGTAGGCATGCTGACTAACACTGGATATGAACGGCTGCTGGATCATCACAGGGCATGGATTTGATGGTTTTATTTTTACAAACCAAAAATTGAGATGCGAGGCCCATCACTGGGTTTTTGTTGAAAGGACTTAACAGGCAGGGAAACAGAAGCAGCAGAGGAAAGGGCCTGGGATTCTAGTATTTTCTTTCCACATCAGATAGCTTTCCAGTACCTTTATCACCTACTAATGGCCTGGTGCATGAAATTCATGCACTTTAAGAGGGGATTAATTAGAAGAAATATTTTAATATTGCTATTTGCCCTTTTTCTATAATAGAAGTGTCAGAGATGAAAAAATAAATTAGTAAAATGTATATGAAAATCTTCCTCCTGTTAGAGTCTGGGGCTCACCTCAGGACCCAGAGTCACCTCCGCCCACCCACGTGTGCCCAAAATCACTCAAGACAGACCTGGTTGCATATCCCCCCCCCCCCACACACACACACACATTGGACTGGGTGGGGGGCACAGGTCCCCTGGCCCAGTGGGGTGGGGGCGTGGAGCACCTTGAGGTCCCCTGTCAAGCCCCACCAGGCGGGGGGCATGACCTGAGGTCCCCCGTCAAGATCTGCTGGACAGGAGATGCAGCCTGAGGTCCCCCAGTCTGGTGCCAGGAGTGGGGGGGAGGGTGTAGCCTCCGGTCCCTGCTGATTGTGTTAGGCCCGTTAGGGGAACTCTGGGTGCAGCCATCTTGTGTTATGGAAACCCTTGCCTTTGCTGTGGGCACCGTCATGTGTGCAGCGGAGTGATGGTCAGTTTGCATATTCCCTCTTTATTATATAGGATTCCTTCTGTACTCCACCAATGGACACTGGGTCCCCTCACCTGGGAGACAGAAGGGAATCCATCTCACCTCTTGGAGGTCTAACAGATGTGGGGAATTCTCCATGTCCACTGTATGCGGAAGAGTCCAGAAAAGACGTGGGTCTGGTTTCTTGGGCTGCTTGCTGCTGCATGGACCTCTTCGTCAGAGCTGCCAGCTTTTCCTGTTGATTAGAGTACACTGTTTCCATTACAGACCAGAGCATGACAGTGTGATGTCACTCAGTACTAAAAATACAGGAAAAGTGGAAGAAGGCACACCCGTGACAAGTACAACATGGTGCTGTATTTTTTTTCGCCAGATTTTCCTGTTTAAAAGTTAGTGTTTTCAGTTAAAGGCACATTCTGTGCTGTGGAACTTGTAGCCTGCTTCTCCCCACTTAACCCAGGGAAGTGCTTTGGCTGTGATATGTTCAAAATGCCACACAGCCGCCTCATTTCCTCCACAGAGACCATTGCATGGATGCATCATTTGCTTAAATCTCTTCTGTGTGACTTGCTGCCTCATAATTTAAATATACTTTAGTGAACATCTTTATTCATCAAGTCCTTTTCATGTTTAGGATTATCAGTTAAGATACATTTGCCGCAGTGGAACTATAGGATCTATAGGTCTAAACACGGCAGAAGCTCTGAAAACACGTGGCCAGGTTGCTCTCCAAAAGGCTGTGTTCCCTCCTCCCACGGTGTGTCCTTTGCATGCACTCTCACCCAGCCCCAAGAGGCGTTGCTGGTTCAGTGACTGAGGACCGAGGTGTTTAAATCTCGTACATTCATCATTTCTGGTGGGGACAGATGGCTGGAAGAGAATGGGCTCATCAAGTATGCCAGTTCCTGCCGTGGCCAGGTATATGTTAGTTATTCCCTTCAGACCTCAAAATAGAGCCCTCCCCATTTCTCAGAGGAGGACACAGGCTGACAGGAAGTAAACCGCTCCTTATCACTGCACTCCACTGCCTCTTGAGGACCAGCCAGGTTTCTTCCCGTGACCTGAGGACGATGGCCAGTTTGTGAGACAGCTCAGGGCCAGTAATGTGGGAAGGTAACTCTCGGCTGCACAGAGCTTACAGAGTACGGAAGCCAGTGGGGAATTTAGCACACTATGAAAGGTTTGTCTGATTCCAACGTTCAGGCTGCAGCATTGCTGCCCTGAGTGCCACCCTGCCTAGATTAGGGCTGCACTTAGCTCTGATCAGGCTCAAGCTGGGTTGGGTGAGGGCTAGCCCAAGGCTGACCTCTGTAGGTGCTTGTGCTGGAGGCTCCACTAGAACAGGTCCCTGAAGGGCAGATGGCTTGTCTTGTTCCTGAAGCCCCAAAGCCATTCTCAAATAATCTATAATAATAAAAGTAATATGCTAATTAGACCAGACAGCCAAACAACCTTCAGAACGACCAGCGGCTGAGGCTCCGCCAGGCCAGCCATGGTAGTCCCCACAGCCCCCCTTCCGCAGAGGTGATACTGCAGTGCCTCAACCTCCCACAGCCCCTGCCCCAGCTGGCCTGGCCCCAGATTGCCCCCACCACCAGTGCTGAGAAGCAGTGAGCCCGGCTTCTGGTTGAGCCACACACACACACCCCTCCCTTCCCCCCCTCCTCTCGCCCCTTCCCCAGCTCAGCCAGAAGCAGGGCTCATGGCTGGCGAGCACATCAGAGGTGGTGAGAGCCTCTTCCACCTCCACAGCAGGCGGTGGTAAGGAGCAAGGGGACCTGGACTGTGAGAGCCCCAGACTGCAAGAGGGAATTCCCGGGGGATCCTGAACCATGAGAGGGCGCAGGCCAGGATGAGGTGCCCCCAGTGCATGAATTTTGTGCACCGGGCCTCTAGTAGCTAATAATAATAGAGCTAGGCAATGCTCTAAGTTTTAAGTGTGTTAGTTCATTTGGTCCTCAGAACAATCTGTGATTTAGGTACTGGTGACAAGATCAAGAAACCGAGGACTTAACCCTTTGTACTCCGCTGTCCCCTCTCAGGGGACATCGGAATTCTAGCATATCACTCGGATGTCCCCTCTCAGGGGGGACATTGCAGTTTATTAGTGATTACGGGGAATTGAGTTAATTCAATGCACGTGTCCACCGCAAAGTAGCGTCAAGTAGCTGGTAGCCAAAGTCCAGAATGGTTCGGAGTGCAAAGGGTTAAATTTGTCCACAGTGAAGTGGTAGGGCCTGTCGAGTCTGCCACAGGCTCTGGCTCCAGAACTTGGTCCCTGACCCCTGCAATGCACAACTGTGCAGGACCAGCACCTGGCTCGGGGGCCCCCCGCCCCGTGTGGGATTCTGGCCTCTCCTAAGACAGAAGAACCCTGGCTACCTAGTAGTTAGTTTCTGTTCTCAGAGGCCTGAGTCTCACTTTTCTTGTCTCTTAAAATCGGATCAGTGAACTCGAGAGTTGTTTTGATGTTTTATGGCAGCACAATTAGACAGATGAGGAAGTATGCGGGGAACCAGGGCTGCCAAGGCCTGCGGGACAGGTGCCTAGGGTCCGGCAGCCTTTCTGTAAACACTGAAGGAAGCCATCAGCGAGGCTCAGGATTCACGATGGACCGGATTTGTGTGCCTGGACTCCCGCCAGGGTCTGCCCCTCAGGCCCCGTGAGCTCGGGCATGTCACTTCACCTGCACCTCAGTTTCTTTACCTGAATAGTAAGCAGGTGTGTCTGGGGCAGGGTAGGAATAATGAAGCTAAATTCCCTTCAGATAAAGTATTTAGAAACCTTCTCCCCTGGCCCCCAGCACATCACAGCCCTGAGGTCATAGGGTGGGTGCTGGCACCTCGTGGGAGATCTGGAACTTGGAGGCACTCCGAGCCCACTGACCAGTGTCCACCGTGCCTTGCCTTCTGTCTTCCAGGTTGATCCCCGGGACCCACAGTCTCACAGAGGACGGCAGAGTACAGGTGCCCGGCCGGCAGCCATCTCCCGACAGCTGGAGCTCCAGCAATGTGAAGCTTTGTTTGCGTTTTCTCCCTTCAGTTTCGCTTAATTTTTTTTTTTTTTTTTTTTTTTTTTTTTTTTTAATTTAAACAATTTAAGACTTCAAAAGAGCAGAAGCTCTGCTATGGACAGGCACCAGTTTCTTTAAAGAAATTTAATATGGACAAAGCATTTGTGTAAATTTCATCTTTAATTTTCATAAGGGGTTAGGGCTCTATTTCGTTTTTGTCCTTGCTTTTACCCATTTCTCAGTTCTGCTCATAACGCCTCACTTCTCCCAGAGAAAGGCCCTCTCCGAGGTGATGGGGGCATTTCTCCCAGAACGGAATGGAGACAGGAGGAGGCCCCTGGGCCACCTTCCCACCAGGTGCAGGACCTGTCGACCCCTCGCTGCTCCCGGCCAGCTCTTGGCCTCGGGTCAAGATCCACCTGGAGGAGGAAGACCAGCGTCTGTCTGCCCAGGAGAAGTCAGGAAAGCAGTGCTCACCCGGGGTGTGTTCTCTTTAAGCTGTGGAAGCCCTCGGCCACTCCAAGACTTCTCACAGTGGTGGGACTCCATTCCCCGCTGCCCTTCATGACAGACCTCAAGGGGCAGGGGGACGGGGCAGACGTGATCATCTCCCACTTCCTGGTGGTTGAGCAGTCAGCCATCCCAGCTCTACAGGCCTACGTTTCTGTTGGTGATCTTCCTCCCAGCAGGAGACCCCAGGAAGAAACTGTCGTGCCAAACCTCTGCCCAGGTTGTCACGGAGACCGCCTGAGCTCCTGCGATCCAGTCGTGACCATTGCCATACAACAGGGTGCCCTGGACTGGCTGTTGGCTGCACTGAAGGGTGTGCCCTCTGTGCCGGGTCCCCTGGTATCACTTATGGTAACAGTGTCCTGCCATCTCCCTCCCCCCCAGGGCACACTGTTAGTTGTAAATGTGTGTGACCGGAAGAGGATGGAACAGCCCGGAGTAGGGGGGTGACTGGGCAGGCCCCTGCAGCTTTTAGGTGCCTGATTGTGGGTTTGCCACCTAGAGCTTCCCCAGTGGTGGAACCCACCAGGAGGGTCAGTGTACCTGCTATTCTGCTCTCAACAGCCCCTTGTCACAGGCTTCTGAGCCTGGCTTCGTCCCGTCCCCCCCGTGTCCTCCCCCTGCCAGCTCCCGGGCAGGACAGGAACCCTCGGTGCTGGCCCCCTGTGTCACCTGGGCTCTGTGTTAGCTATTCCAGGACTTTCCATCCTGTGACAGCCAAGCCGGAAAGGGTCTTTGGGGAGGGGGAAGGAATTCCTCTTTCGTGTTTGTGTTTGTTTTTGCTTCTCTAAGCCGGCAGTGGATCAGTAGGGGAGATCGCTGGAGGGCCTTTCAGTTCTGTATGACAGGGGGCCTTCCCCACAGCAGCTCCGGTCCTACGCTCTGGGCGTTTGGGAGAGGCTAGCACAGTGTCAGCTCAAACTTGACAATATGTTTGCTCGAATTCTTTCAGCCGTTTCTCAAGCTCCTCAGATACCAAGTCTCCTTCCTCCTGGGCAGACAGCTGGCGGTGGTAGCAGGACCAACAGGGCTGCAGGTGGTAACCAGGCCCATCCATTCCTAGGCTGAAATACTTTGTGATCGCCTGTCTCTTATCGCTTCTTCTAGGGCGACCTGTGTGTGCTCTGAGCTGCACCTGGGCTGTGGGGAGCCCAGCATCCCCTAATTGCAGTGCACTCACCTGCCCTACCTCCTGTCTTCCCTGCGGCCAGCTGTCTGCACATGAGCGAATGGGAAAACAGTCCCCAAACTCGCAGCTCCCTCTCCCTGCTGCAGCTTGGGTTCTGGAGTCCTCAGTGAGGGCTCAAGCCTAACAAGTTATTTGCCTTTTGCTTATTATTTTTTCCTTCTGCCCTCCCCAGCCTCTTAGCTCTGAGTAGGTCTTGGAGCTGCAGTGCACCCCCTTGATTATTTTTCCTGGTGCCAGGGTATCCCCTATAGATGACAGGATGTCCATAACTTCCGGGTGAGGTGGGGAGCCTAAGGAGCCAGCTTCCGTGCACCCTTACCTGGTAGGGCTCCCAGCCTCCTGGGTGGATGTGACCTTCCCCAGCTCTTGAGGGCCAGCTCGTTAGCCCAAGTGCCTGTCTCCTTTCCCCCACTTCCCCCGCTCTCTCACTGTGTCCACTTGAAGTTGGGCGCCGGTCCTGAGTCAGTCCAATCTGTGGACTAGCCTGGGGTGAGGGGGTGGCCCCTGTCCTCTTTCTCAGCCACTTGCCACCTGTTCCCACCATGGTCGGCTTCCTCGCCTCTTCCTGCCTTTTCACCCTCTCCACCCGTCTCAGGCCTGGCAGCAGCTTGGTGGTGCAGCACCTCAGTGCCACCAAGTTTGTTAAGCATGTCCAGGTTCCAGAAGTTTCCAAACCTTAAAATAGCAGTCCGTTATTCTCTTCTCCAGTCTGAAAAGGAGAGCCTGTTGGAGGAGAGTCTGGGCCTGGTTGCCCCCTAAGTGAGAGGAGTCAGCAAGACAGGTCATACATAGTGCCTTATTCCATTGTCTTCCCTGGCCAGACCCCGCTGCCTCGGAGTCTGTCTTCCTCCTTGTTTGGGTCCATCTGTCTCTTAAACTCTCCCTCCCATTCACCCATAGCCACATGGGGTTCCCCCATCCCTTCCTGAGGGCTGCAGCCAGGTACACATCTCCCCGCCCACCACTAGCAGCTTTAGCTGAGGATGGAAAATGCTTTAGGCAGCTGCACTCTGCCTCTTACTATCCAGCGCGTCCCTGCCTTTTACCTCTAGCCAGGAGGATGCCATGGTTATTCATACAAGACTGGCTCCATCTGAGCCCTCTGGGCACTGGGGACTAAGTCGCAGGCCTCAGCCTCATCTCCAGGAGGCACTGGGAAGGAGGACAGGACCTCTCCTGCCCGGATGTGGTTGCCCCTCGTGGCTGCCTTTCTGAGGGCGTGTATATGTTTACTTGAGAAATACCCTGTTTACAGCCAGAGGGGAAGGGTGCCCAACACTAGGTGGAGAGTGACTCGGGACAGGGCCTGGCCTCTGGCACTGCCGGCGGTGGCTCCAGCATGAACGAAGCCAGAGGTGCCAGGGGCACTTCCTGCGCTCCCTCTTCTCCCCGACCCTGCGGTGCTATGACCACTGGCCACCTTCCTCAGCCTCCTGGCCCGGGACATTCCCCACCTGCATTCCTTCCTCCAAGATCCTCAGCTCCTTAACATATCAGTTGCCTCCTAGAAACCAGTGTGTGGAGCAATAAGATTTTTCTTTTTTCTTCAGTCTTTTTCTAAGAAAAGGAAAAGAGTTGACATTGTGGAACTCTCCTTTTTATGCTGTTGACTGTTTGCCTTCTTAGAAGACAGGCGAACATCTAGGTTCTGACTTTGGGGTATCTTGGAAACTTGGAAAAGCAAGTTAGTCTTTTGCCCCTAAGAAGGGGATCCTGACCGTTCTCACCATGCTCCATGTCACCTGGGCTTCCAGCCTTTCCCTCCAAGTGTGCCTCCCACCCTTGATCCTGCTGGTGCCCCCACACACATCTGGGGCACTGGTGGCCTGACTCTTCAGTGGGGCTCTTGGGTTATTGCTTCCTGTAGCACCTTTACCCTTGTAGGTCTGTCTGGTGGTCCCCAGATAGGCAGCTGCTGAGTCTCCTGGGAAGACAATAGCTAAACTTGAACTATTCGATTCTGGCCACCAGGCTTGGGGCTGAGGCCCAGAGACACTGCCTCAGCCATCATCCCACACTGGGCTGAGCCACGGCCTTCAGGACAACATAGGCCCAGGACCATCTCTGATCCTGTCCACCTGAGAGCATGGAGAGATGCCATAGGAGGGGAAGCAGGAGGTGTGATGTCCAAGTTGACTGTCACTGGCTGCCCGGAGCGGCCCTAGGATTGCAGGGGTCACCGGAGGGAGGCCACAGGAGGAAGGGAGTTTATTTAGTGACATTTTAAAAGACCACTTTCGTGCCCCAGGACCTCTTTCCATCAGAGCAGAGGAATATGTTGTGATGATGAACAGTTGTGTGGGGCCATTTCAGTGAGGGAAGATTTACCCAGGCTCAAAGTTTGTTTCAAATACTAGTTAATAAACCTATTTTCCTTATTTTCTTTTTTTGCACAGAAGCTGGTAATCTAGGACCTACGTGTGAACAACTTTATATGAATATTTTTTGTACTTGGTTTACTTGGGTTGGTATGATACATTATATTTAAGTTCCTTGAACACTGTGGAGCCCCTATTGTGTATGAATGACTGAGGCTTTGTAAATTAAGGGACGTTTGTGTGAATAAAGTTATTTGATGGGGTCAAAGAAGCCATATGTGATTTGAAAATGTGTGTGTGGTTTTGTCAACGCCTATGTGGGGAGGAGGAGAAGCCAGCCCTTGTGACAGCTCCCCAGTCCCATATCCCGTCCCTGGGCCCCGTGGGTGAAAGCAGGAGAGAAAAGGACAGTCAGTCACTTGATGAAGGACTGACAGCAGATGGTTTTCTCAACTGGTCTCCCACCCCACACCTGGGAACATGTGCAGACTCAAGGAACCTGCACTTGGGAGCAGGGATCCACCAAACATAAAGTAATAGAACATTTTAACAAAAATTAATACTTTTTCTTGAACATTAACTTACCAGACACTGAATAACTGCATAAATTAATAAGCGTAACACAAACCTATTTTTCTTGTTTGAAAGAATATTTCCTGTGGCACACACCAAACAAGTCAATACAAGACTAATGACATCTCAATTGACTGCTAAAATATCAGCTGCTGGTATTAGTGGAGAAAAATGGTGTGCCTGCGCGTAAGGTGCTAAGGGAAATGAATGCAACAGGATTATAGTAATCAGTCATTAGCAAACGTAGTTAATAGCTAGAGGCCTGGAGCATGGGGTTGCTTGCCTGATCACCTCTAACTGCTCACCTGCCTGCCTGATTGCCCCTAACTGCCTCTGCGTTGTCCTTCGCCGCTGCAGCTTTGTCCAGAAGGACATTCAGAATGATGTCCAGAAGGTGGTTTGTCTGGTCAGCCTATTATACTTTTAATATAGACTAAGGGCCCAGTGCATGAAATTTGTGCAAGGGGGAGGGGTGCTGTCCCTCAGCCCAGCCTGATTGAAGCCTAACTGCTCCCCTGCCAGCCTGTTTGCCCCTAACTGCCCTCCCCTGCAAGCCTGGTCCCCTCAACTGCTCTCCCCTACAAGCCTGGGTCCCCCCTCCCAACTGCCCTTTCTTGAAGGCCCAGTTGCCCCCAACTTCTCTCCTCTGCTATCCTGGTCACCCTTAACTGCCCTCTCCTGCAGGCTTGATCGCCCCAACTTCCCTCCCTTGCAGGCCTGTTCCCCCCCAAACTGCCCTCCCTTGCAGGCCTGGTCCCTCCCAATTGCCCTCCCCTACTGGCCATCTTGTGGCAGCCATCTTGTGTTTTCATGGGGGCAGTCATCTTTGACCACATGGGGGCAGCCATCTTTGTGTGTTGGAGTGCTGTCCAATTTGCATATTTTACATAGGGTAGAGGCTTGGTGCATGGGTGGGGGCCAGCTGGTTTGCCCTGAAGGGTGTCCAGGATCAGGGTGAGTGTTCCTTGGGGCTTGGGGTGGCCTGTGGTTTGCAGGCCAGCCCCACACCCCAGCAACCCAAGCAGAGGCCAAGGCAGGCCAGGACAGGTGGAACGCTTGGCTTCCTCCATTGCCGGGGAAACCCAAGCCCCCTGCTTTCTCCGTGATTGCAGCTATCTTGGTTGGGCTAATCTGCATAGTTGACTCTGATTGGCTGGTGGGTGTGGTTTGTGAGTATAGTGGAGGTATGGTCAATTTGCATATTACTCTTTTATTAGGATTATGTATAACAGGAATTGTAAAAATTAAGTTACGACATTTTTATTAAATCGTTTCTTATATGCCATTATATTGGCTGGGCCACAAAAAAGTATTCGTTGTGGGCCATGAGTTTGTCATGCTTGCATCAAACCTAGTCCGCCCTTCACAGGGATCCAGGACCATAGCCAGCATGAGTCTCCTCCAGACATCTCAGTCCCTTCAGCCCCAGCACTGCTTCTGCAAGTTCCACCCTCAAGGGTATTTAATGTATTCAGAGATAAGGAGGATCCCCAAACCGCAGCAGGAAGGGGCTCCCAGAGGAACAGGGCCTGGAGAGCAGAGGCTCTAAGTGAGACCATCCATTGGGTCTGGGGGTGGAAGAAAGTATCTACAGCCCATCTACCCCTGCCTAGCCAACAAAAGCCACATTCCTTGAGTAATCACTGCCACTCAACTAAAAGCCAGGCACTCTGATCCTCCACTGGCCTGCATGGTAGGTGTGTGAGCCCCTCTGCCGGTGAGAAAACTAAAGCCCAGGGAAATGCAGGCCACCGGGTGAATGAATGCGAGGTGCTCTGGGAAGGACCGGAACTGCGCCACTTGCCACTGGGCAGGTGATTATCTCGCCGTCTCCCCCACGTGCAGTGGAGGTGATCACTACCTCCAGAGCAGCTGGAGGTTCAATAAGAACCTCATTGGCCCAGCACTTAGTAGACTCTCAACAGATGATTTAGTTGTCTGTTTGGGATGCTCTCAGTCTGCAAATGCTGAGCCCCTCAGGAATGCTCATCAATCCAGTAAGGCTGGTGTTTGACATGGGACCCACTACTTGGGCCTTTTCTCAGGAGACCTGGTGAATATGGGAATCAAAACTGCAGAAGGACAGAGTCACGACTTTGGAATGTGTGTTAGAGGAAGAGAGAAGACAGGCTTCCTGCCTAATCGGAGGGAACAAGCTGCATTCAGACCCAGGCTTTGGTGTCCAGCCATTGGGATGGGGCTTCTTGCAAAGGATGCTTCTGTGCTCAGCCTGGACAGCGGCCTGGAGCTTGGAGAAGGACAGCCAGAGTTGAGCCATCATAAATTGGGAACTATCTCTATTTAAATAATCTCTATGGCCTTGCACAGTGCCTGAGGTGGCTCATAGTAGGCATTCAATACACCGTTAGTATGTGGATGGGTGAGAGCACATGTCAGGAGCATGGCCCAGTGGAAGGAACGTGCTCAGCAGCCTATGGCGGGAGCAGCCCTAAGACATGAACCTGGTTCCTGGGCCCCTGCCCACCTTCGTGGGTTGGCCTGCAACTTCTCTCCATTCCTGAGGTTTAGCCACAGTTTATTTCCTCCCCATCAACCCCTGAGGCAGGGATGAAACCAGCTACTTGAGAAGGAATCACCAGATGTGGATGAAGATACTATTGAGCTTTGATTTTCAGCTGGAACAGGAGTCAGCAAACTTTCGGACCAGGGCAAAAAGTAAATACTGCAGGCTTTGCAGGCCATGGACCCTTCAACTCCACCATTATAACACTAAACAGACAATATATAAACAGATGAGCATGGTTGTGTGCCAGTAAAGTTTTATTTATGGACAGAAATTTGGATTTCATATAACTTTCACCGAAGTGTCACACACTATTATTTTTCTTAGACCATTAAAAAATGTAAAAAACACACAGAGCAGTCTAGAGTTGGCTTCTGTGAGCTGGGTCTGTGGTGGACAGCATGGCCCGTAACTGGTGGGTCCAGTTCAGGGGGATGTGCCTGCGTCACATGTCAGGTCTTAAAGGTGAATGAGAGGACATTGCAGAATGGTGCTGACCAGAGGCCAGGTGGCCTCTTGGTCACAGCTCTGGGTGGCAGGGAAGTGCCGTGTAGGGAGACGGACGTCACCAACTGACACATGTTCATGAATCCAGATGCAGCAAAGTATGAAAAAAAAAATCGTAACAGAAGTCAAGAGACTTAAGTCCAAATCCAGCATGGCCTCATGCCCACTGCGAGGAATGTGGCAAATTCTCTCCTCTCTGGGCCAAAGAGTATGGTGTCTTCTGGAACCAGACCGAAGGGTTTGGATTGCTGCTTTATCACTTACAATCTTGTGACCTTGGCGTGTTACTCTCTGAGCCTCCGTTTTCTTACCTATAAAATGTCAACAAAACCAGTTTCCACTTCATAGATTGTTTTTCCCCCTGAGAATTAATGAGATAGTATATATAATCTATAGCACAGTGCCTGGCATGCAGTAAACTATGCATAAATGGTATCTATTGATAACTTTTTTTAAAGGGGAAAAACATCATCTGAGATACTCCTCCCCCCAAAAAGGACTCAAAATTTAATACTGTAAAGCACATGTGTCAAACACAAGGCCCGCGGGCCAAATCCGTCCCGCCAGGCCTTGCAATGTGGCCCGCACCGCGCTGTCATCACTGCACTCCGCTGCGTTTCCATCACAATGACAGTTTATGACTGTTCAGTAAACCATTCGGCCCGCGATTTAGGCTGGATTTTAGATTTTGGCCCCTTCTCTGATTGAGTTTGACACCCCTACTGTAAAGGAATGTTATATATTTCATTCCCCTCCAGGAGTGTCCCAGTGCATGCACAGTTCTGAGAAGTCCTGTAATAAGTCCTATATGTTCAAGCTTCTTGGGTCACCGATGCTTCCACATTGCACACCTGTTCTCGGCTCCTGGTACCAGTGTTCTGTGGCAAATGGGCAGATGCTGAACGAGATCCTTTTTGCAGCCCTCAGACCCTAATTCCCTGTCCAGGGACTCTGGCCACTCCTTCCTGTTTCACATGGGGCTGGAATCACTTTCCCCTGGCGAAAGCCTCCCGTAATTGCCTCTGCTTGGTCGCTGGTTCCTTGAGGGCAGATCGGGATATGAGGAATTTCATAACCGTGGTCTGGGGCTCCCGCCAGAATGCTGTAGGGCCCTGGCCCAGACAACTCCGATGTGGTGAGAACACAGAGAGCAGCTGCCCCGCGGGCAGACCAAGGCCACTGCCAAGGCCATGCATTCCTGGTTCCCACGTCGGCAGAGCCCAGACACCCTCCAGCTAGTGTTTACCCCGCGCAACGCGCAATTACTGTTCTGCCGGGAAGCACCTGTGGGTTAGTGGTTCTGCACACAGGCCCACTGTGAGGCCGTCTGGGATCGAGTCGGTTTTGTCATATGCACTAGGAAAACGAGGATAATCACCGCACCTGTGTCTGTGGCAATTAGGTATGGCTGCCTACACAGGAGACCCCAAATAGCAGCAGCTGAAACCAGAGAGAAGTAGGTTTCTCTCTCACCTCACAGAGCAGTCGGGGCTGTTGTGCTGGTTCCACGAGGTCACCTGGGATCCCATCTCCTTCTGTCTTCCGGCCCCAACATCTTCGGCAAGCAGCTTCCATCGTCAGGGTCGCCTCCCAGTCCAGGGTGGCTGCTGGAGCTTCAGGCCTGTTCTCATCCAGGCAACAGCACAAAGGGGGAGGAAGAAAGAGCTGGTCTCCCTCCCCCTTTTATGGAACCTTCTCTGAAGGCCCACACTGCCCTTCCACTTACATCTCCCTGGCTAGAACTTGGCACATGGCCACATCTGATGCCAAGGAGACTGGGAAACAAGGTGGGCGGTTGTCCTGTTACTATAGTAAAGGGGAGACTTGGTGTTGGATAAGGCAAGTAGCCACTCTGCCCCACAATTGTGCTTTTGGCTCATTCTAACAAAGGTTCGGTGTTATCATTATTAGTAACTAGAGACTCTGTGCACAAGATTCATGTACTTGGGGTGGGAGGGTCCCTCAGCCCAGCCTGCGCCCTCTTGCAGTCTGGGAACCCTGTGATCCAACACCCTTCAGAGGAAGACTCCACCCATCCACCACAGCCCACCGCTTGGTGGCCTGAGCCTCCCTCTGTGGGGTGATTGCAGAGCCCCCAGATTGATCTCCCGACCAGCCAATGGCCTGGGCCTCCCTCTGTGGGGCAATCATGGGATGATGGTGGAGCGCCCCAACCAATCACATCACACCCACCTTGGCTGGCCTGGTGCCAGTGGGTGTCATAGCGTGGTCGTCCAGATGGTTGTTCTACAGTTTGGTCCGTTTGGTTGATTTGCATATTATCTTTTTATTCATAGTTCAACAGACTTGGGAAGGAAGGAAGGAAGGAAGGAAGGAAGGAAGGAAGGAAGGAAGGAAGGAAGGAAGGGGAAGGGAATTATCGAGAGAGGATCCAGGGCACCTTATTCAGAGCTGGGACAACTCCACCTATGTGGTACAACCAGCGGAGCTACCTGGCACTGGGAGAACTGTGGGCTTGGGCTCTTTTCTGTTGGCATGTCATTTGCTCAATAAACACGTATTGAATGCCATCTACGTGTCCCACTCTTCTACGGCTGCAGATACAGAAGAGTTATTTTGCAGGTTATTTTGTGGTGATTGAGTGGGATCTAAAATACAGTTCTGCCACTTGCTGTGTGATCCTGGCAATTTACTTAACCTCTCTGGGTTTCTTTTTCTTCATCCCTTACTTACATCATCACGGGATTGTTCTTTTTTAAAAAATATTTTTTAAATTGATTTCAGAGAGGAAGGGAGAGAGAGAGAGATAGAAACATCAGTGATGAGAGAGAATCATTGATTGGCTGCCTTCTGCAAATTCCCCAATGGGGATCAAGCTCACAACTCGGGCATGTGCCCTTGACTGGAATTGAACCCGGGACTCTTCAGTCTGAGGGCTGATGCTCTATCCACTGAGCCAAACCAGCTAGGGCCATCACAGGATTTTTCTGAGGATTCAGTGAATTAATAGAAATAAAGTTCTTTGAACACTGAAAAAAAATAGCCCTGGTCTCTTCCATGGACTGTGGAGCCCTTGATACCTACTTTGCTTTCTTCCTGCCTGTCGTGAGCCTTCACTGAGCACCTACTGTGCTGGGCACTGGAGAATCAGAGATGAAATACATCTATACATGATTCCCTCATCTCAGGGATTTTTCCTGAGCCCCTACTGTGTGCCACGCTCGTGTCACAAGCTGACAGTCCTGAAGGAGACCAGGTGGAGGGGTGGAGTCAGAAGTGGAACACACAGAGGACATACCCTGAGCGCTTTGGCTCGGGCAAGATGAGGCTAAGGGGCTAAGAGAATGAGGCCTGGTCCCAGCTCTGCGGGCGAGATGCAGCCTGTGAGCATTAGTTACATAATTCTAGCCAGGCAGCCAGGCCAGGCCTATGCGCAGGCCGGGAGAGGAGGCCACCCAATCCCTGCACAGGAAAATAGGCCTTTATTCTCCCGGGTCAGCAGATGGACAGTAATCTGCTAACAAAGGACGATTAGCCACGGCTGCCTGTGAAGCCAAGCCAGTGGCCCTCACTCCGGAGCCCAGCCGGTTTTCTGCTCTCAGGACCCCAAACTTGTGTCCCAGGACTGACCCTTGGACCCCTTCCCCAGCCCTGCCCTGTCCTGGAGACCCTCACACTCCGTCTGTGGAGAGAGGTTAAATGGTAAGTTCTACCCACCTGTCATTCACTGATTGCCTCAGTTCCAGGTGCTTCAATATGTGCTCTATGATAAGCAACAGAATTCCTAAAACATTTCTCCGCAAGTGAGCATGATTTTAAGCTCTCAGCAGAGGACTCTGGAGGGACATCGCAGGAGAAAAAGGCTTCCTGCCATTTCCAGCTCTGGTGAGGGGTTTGCAGTGGGTTCCCACCCCAGCCACAGGCCCAGGACACACTGGTCTGCGACCTCGCAGCTCAGCCCAGCCATTGCCTCTCCACGGCCCTCCTGACGCCAGCCCCTTCATGCGGCACAGTTGCCTGAGCCCTGGAGTCTCACACAGCCAGCACTTCTCCCTCCACAAGCCCGTGTGTGACTCTGGTAGTCTGAAGGCTACCCCTCCTTCCCACCCCCTCCGCCCCAATGCCCAGTCTCCCACTGCCCCCAACACTGTTTGCTGAGAGCCTGCTGCCCTCATATACACACTTTGGATTTCTTGTCCAGAAACTCCAGACCAGCTCCATCCTGAACCATCAAACTTCTGAAATTAATAAAAAATATATTTAAAAAGACAAAAAAACAGAACAAAACAAAAAAAACTCCTCTGCTATCCAGTGACTAAACTGTACCCTTTCCAAGGGGTTTACTAGTAGATCCCTTCCAAATCTGTCCTTCCTTGGGAATTTATTAAAAACTACAGCTGGCATCATATTTAATAGCAAATTAAACTTTCTCTTAACATCAGGAACTCTTACCACTCAACATAGTACTGGAGTTTCTAGCCCCAGCAAAGAGTAAGATATAAAATTAAAGAGATTAAAGGCATGAGATTAGAAAAGTAAAAATGGTCTTTATTTGCAGATGGCATGATTATCTGTTTAGAAAAATCCAATGGAATCTACAAAGAAAAACTACTAGAATCAATTGAGGTTAGCAAAGTTGCTGGATACAAGCAAGATCAAAATACAATTGTGGTTCTATTTGCTAGCAATGAATAATTGAAATAGAGGAAAAAATACCCTTTAAGGTATCAACTATTTAGTAATAAATCTCACAAAAGTTATGAAAATTTTGTACAATGAAAACTACTAAGTATTGCTGAGAGAAAACCTAAAAAACAAACCCAGAGATATAAAGTTGACCCTCATCATTTGTGGATTCTGCATTTTGGAATTCACGTACTAGCTAACATGTATTTGTGCCTCAAAGTCAATGATGGCAGTGCTGTTGCAGTCACACACACACACACACACACACACACACACACACACACACACACGGCAGTCAAACATTAGAGGAGCCTGATGCACACATCCCCGCTGAAGCCACACAAGGTGATGCCCTCCCTGCCTTCCTGTTTGAGTTCTCATACTGTAAGCACATGTCCTTTCTGCAGTCTCTTCAGCCACATTTCTCACCTTTCTGTTTTTGTTGGTGATTTTAAAATGGCCCCAAGCATTGTGTCGGAGTGCTTCATGGTGTCCCTGTGGGCAAGAAGGCTGTGATGTACTTCACTGAGAAGATTGTGTTAGATAAGCTTCATTCAGGCATGCGTTGTAGTGCTGTTGGCCATGAGTTCAATGTCAATAAATCACCAATTGTTACTGCATATGGCAGCTTTAAACAGAAACACATCTAAAATGAAATTACGTCTGATTAATTGATGAAACTGCTGTAACTAGAGGCGCACAGGAATCTAACCCTGTATTTGCCCCTAGGAGCAATGGTTCAGTATTCATTAATTCAGTGTTCATGAAGACTATACAGAACATAGCAGCCAGGAATAATAAGAACTGACTGTACTTTGTTCATGGGCCAGAAAACTCAGTATTGTTAAGATGGCATTCTCCCCAAAGTGATCTATAGATTCAATACAACCCCCCCCCCAAAAAAAAAAAAAAAAATCCAGCAGGCCATTTTTGTATTGAATAGAAATGAACAAGTCAATTTTAAAATTCACATAGAAATATAAAGAACCTAAAATGGTGAAAACAGCTTTGAAAAAGAATAAAGTTAGAGGGCTAAATACTAATTGATTTCAATAATTATCATGAAGCCATAGTCATAAAAACAGTATGGCATAATGGTCTACACATAGATCAATAGAATAGAGTCCAAAAAAATAGAGTACACATATTTAAACAATTTATTTTTTACAAAGTTATAAAGACAATGCAATGAACAAAGATTAGCTTTTTAAAAATGGTGATGGAACAACTGGATAAGCATATGAAAGAATACAAAAAACTTCAATTTATGCCTCATATTGTATAGAAAAATTAGCATGGATCATAGGCCTAAGTATTAAACCTAAAACAAAAAAACTACTAGAAGAAAACATAGGAGAAAGTCTTTGTGGCCTAGAGTTAGGCAAATACCTTTTAGATATGCCACCCAAAGTACAGTCCATAAAAAAACAGGTGAATAAGTTGAAATACATCAAAATGTAAAATTTCTGGACTTCAAGAGACACTTAAGAAAATAAAAAGACAAAACAGACTGGAAGAAAATCTTTGCAAAGTATGTATTTAATAACGGACTTGTACCCAGAATATTTAAAGCACTCACAAAACTGAACAATAATAAAAAAAAAAAAATGGCAACAGATTTGACTAGACATGTCACCAGAGAAGATAAACATCTGGCAAATAGCGTATGAAAAGTTGCTCAACATCATTTGTCACTAAGAAAAAACTTAGAATTTTAATGTGTTAACTTAAATTAAAAAATTAAATTACCAATGATACATATCTAAAATACCAATACCACACACCTAATAGAATGGCTACAATTTAAAAGACTGGCCGGGACCATCCTGGTGAGTGTGTGGAGGAAATGGAACTCTTCTATGATGCTGGTAGGAATGGAAAATGGTAGAACCACCATGGAAATACTTAGACAGTTTCTTAAAAGTTTTAAGTTTCTTAAAAATTACATACACCTCCCATATGACCCATCTGAATCCATTCCTAGAATTTTACCCAAGAGAAAAAGAAATATGTCTATACAAAGACGTCCACGAATGTTCATAGCAGCTTTATTTGTAATAGCTCTTTAAACTAGAGATAATCTAGATGTCCATCAACATACCAACACGTGGATAAACAAATTGAGAAATATCCATACAAGGAAATGCCACTCAGCAACAAAAATGAATGATCTTCACACAGTAACTTGGATGAATCTCAAAATAATTCTGCAGAGTGAAAGGAACAAGACATAAAAGAGTACAAAAGCATGATTCTATTTATATGGAGCTCGAGAAAATGCAAGTTAATCTACAGTAACTGGAAGCAGATCAGTGGTTGCCTAGAGACAGTGAAGGGCCAGCAAGTGAGAGACATAAAGAAAGTGATAGTCGGCAAGGAGGCGTCTGTGCACTCTGGTGAATGCGGTGATGGTTTCATGGGTCTATATGTACATCAAAAATTACTAAACCATACACTTCACATATGTGCACTTTATTCTCTGTCAACTAAGCCTCAATAAAACTGGAACATCAAAAAAAGTGGGGGACAAAAGAGTAAGTTTGAAAGGACTCTCACAGGCCAAACTTGGAACAATTTGGACACCAGAAATAACAATGATGACGATGGAATTTTCACATTGAAGAATAATAATAATAAAAGAATCCACAGAGGGAGCGGGGGAAAAAATCCTCTTTCCAGAAGAATGTAGACAGGAATAATAGAAAAACTGGGAAATTCTCTATTTTGCAATTCCCGGATGAAATAATTCGGAAAAGGTATCAATGGCTGCCGGAATTCCCGAGTGAAAACTGGTGAGGGAACGAATTTATACAGGACAGTCATGCAGGCTCGGACACATCCCTCATTACACAGATGAACTGGCCTTGACAAAGGGGAAGCTTAACCGCGATGGAGAGGTCTGCTGGGTCCACCTTCCTCAGATGTGACGTTAGCATCAGGGACAATAGGATGAGCTGGCACGATGCCCTCCTTACATAACGAGGACATGACCTCGCCTCTGCAGTGTTATTGCCCAAAATGCTCCACCCGAATCTAACCACAAGGAAACAAGCAGATACGCCCAGGTGGAGGGACACTCAACAACACAGCGGGGCTGTCTCAGCAATGTCCATGTCGCGAAAGAAAAAGCCGTGTGTGCGTGGCACCGCGGCCGCTGCGCATTCTGGATCAGACCCTGCAGCCAGGCACCAGCCGGAGAAGTCTCTGATGCTCGATGTAATCAAGGGTTGACAAGAAGTGAAAATCAAACAGCTGTGGAAGGGTATTATCATACATTCGGGGAAACTCAGAGTCGGGGCATATGATGACAGACTGTATGCTGATTGTAGTACAACACCGTTAACCGTTTTGGCTATTTTAGAGTCCAGTGTTTTTGTTGTATGGAAGAATGCCCTTGTAAATGATGATGTGGAAATTTTTTAAATTAAAAATAAAAAGAAACATGTCCTAATCGGTTTGGCTCAGTGGATAGAGCGTCAGCCTGTGGACTCAAGGGTCCCAGGTTTGATTCCGGTCAGGGGCATGTACCTTGTTTGTGGGCACACCCCCAGTAGGGGGCGTGATTGATGTTTCTTTGTCATGGATGTTCTAACTCTCACTCTCCCTTTCTCTCTATAAAAAAATCAATGAAACATTTAAAAAAAAAAAAAGAAATAAAAATGCTGTCAATGAAACTAAAATATAGAAGAAAGAAAGAAGAATGCCCTTGCTTGGGGAGGATAATGAGTATGGGCTGAAGTATTTAGGGTGCGATGGCCTGATAGCTAAGCCTCTATCCTCTCTGTCTGTCTCTCCCTCTTTCCGGAAGAGGCCAGGAGGGAGAGAGGAAGGGAGCGATAGGGGAAGGGTATGCAGGGGGTTCATTGCAGGATTCCTTTCATTTTCCTGTTGGTATAAAAGTACTCCCGTTACACGTTAGAGGAGAATGGTGTGGGTCGCTGGCCCAGAGGGCCTCTCCAGCTTAGACCATCAGCTTCAGACTCAGACCTTGGACGGCCAGGCAGCACCTGGGCCCTCCTGGCCTGCCGCCTGCCCAGCAGCTTCTCTCCCCTCATGAGGCAGCCACAGCCCGGTCTGGGCTCCTGCCTGGCCCTCCCCCTCCAGCTTCCCTCGCAGAGCCCCCGAGTGGAGCTCAGAAGACAGCAGGGGCCCATTGCCGGGACGGAGCAGACATGGAGCAGCAGAGAAGTGGCGGCTGAGGTGTTCTTTCTGCTGCCGCCGAGGCCTCAGAGGCACGAGGCCACCGTGTGCAGATGAGGGATGTGGTGTGCTCACCGGGCAGGTTCGCCCTGCGGTGGCCTCCCTCTCGTGGAGCGCGACAACTCAAACCTACGGTGGCATGCAGGCCCTTCGTCGGCCACTGCCCCCTCCCTGACCCCGCTACTCTCCCTGCCTCCCTCACACTGCTCCTGCCCACCAGCGGGTGTGTTTGGGGGGACACACATGGCGGCACGCTTGCCTCAGTGCTTTGCACTCATCTCTCTCCTGAAACGCATCCGCCCTTCACCCCTCCCCGCCCCTCCTGATAGCTACCCAGCTCCGTCCCTCTCCTCCTGTCTTCCTTGCCGGCTTTACTTTAGGTTTCCTCCTGAGCACACATCACCACCTCCTGCATCGTCTGTTTGTCCCGTTTGTTGTCCACAGCGCCCACCGGAATGCCAGTTCCCTGAGGGCAGTCATGCTCGTCCATCCTGTTCACAGCTGTGCGAGCGCCTGGCACACAGTAGGTGCTCATAAAGAGTTCTGAGTGACTGATGCCAAGTTTCTGTTTTCCTTCGGACAGTGGTGTGCGAGCCTGTGAGTGAGCGTGTGCGTGTGTGTGTGTGTGTGTGTGTGTGTTGGGCAGGCTGGGGCACCGGGAGGTGAGCACCGGACCATCCTCCCGAGACTCATTTCCTGGGCTGGAGGCAGAGTTCTCAGGGAGTCAGTGGGTGCCACTGGCAGCACCAGCCCGTTACATAACTCGGCACCGGGCAGGGGGGAGAGGGCTGGTAGGCCCTTGACTCTGGGTTTACCCAGAGCAGCGGCGCAGACCACATGCCAAGCTGCCATCACTAATGGAGCGTGGAGCTCCCTCATCGCCCTGACAGGACCCACTGCCCATTCACTCTGCCCACTGGCCCTGAGGAAGTTGCATGCTTGGCGCCCGGGCCTGGGAGGGGCTCAGGCGCTGCTGGGCCGGGGGCAGGGGGTGGGGGGTCCTAGCAGGGGCGGGGCCTCGGCCCCACCCGGACCCGGGCCTTGGTGACCAGGAGGTTCCGCTCGCCTGTCACGGCCCACACGTGCGGGGCACCGGGCATCGCCTCTGCCCTCTGCCCTTTCCTGTGCCTGGACTCATGGCCTGAGCTGCCCGGAGGGGTCCCATCTGGTGCCTCAGACCTCCTCCTCCCCACAGAGGGGCCCTGGCCGGGCACGGGCTCTGCCAGCCTCGGCTCCTCCCCTGTCTACCAGGGAGTCACACAGTGATGAGAGGAACAGTCAGAGGCATGGCGCCCTCGCAGGGTCAGCAAGCCTAGGAAGCTCACTTACGGTCCCAGCCACGGAGGGGCCACCCCAAGGCAGGCCCAGGCCGACAGCTGGGGATCGGGAGGCACCCACACACGGCACCCCAGGTTCCTGGCCCTTAGAGCTCAGTGCAGGGAGACAGACAGAAGTAACAGCTAAAGCAGGCAGCGCGTGCTTCGACGGGAGGAATCGGGGCAACGTGGCCAGGGTGGCGGGCGGGCTTCCCGGCAGAGGTGGCATTTGAGCAGAGGCCAGACTGAGAGAGCGGGAGCCAGGGGAGAGGGCGCAGCAAGTGCACAAGCCCTGAGGGGGGTCTCGATGGGTCGGAGGCAGGTGAGGAGGGGAGGGAGGAGCTGGGAGGCATCCGTCACGCAGGGCCTGCCTGCCGATCCTCGGTCTTCGGAGGGCGTGAGCCCGGTGACAGGACCGGCTCCCATTGTCCAAGGGTCCCTGGGCTTCCGTGTGGGGAACAGATGTGGGTGGTGAAGCAGGAAGGGGGCCAGCACACACCGTGGGAGAGGGGGCCACCGGCCGGCTGGCCGAGGCGGAGGTGAGACGGATGCAGCAGTAACAACCACGGGCTGTGACACCTTCTCTGGCGGCCTCTGGGGGCCACAGCGCCCTCATTGTAAAGCCGGAGGAGCTGGGGCCCGAGGGGAGGGAGTGGCCTGGCCCAGGGGCTGTCTGGCTCGGCCCGGTGGGGACTCACAGGATCACAGGATGGGCGCTGCCTCTCTCAGTGACTCTCCTCAGAGGCTGTGGCTCACGCCAGGCTCGCCCACCACCGGGGGCTCCTCTCTTCCCTGGACGCACACGGCACTCTCCTGAGGGCTCACTGTCAGACCCCACACCCGCCTCATCGAGGGGCCTCTGGCACCTCCGTGCCTTCTCGCCGTCTGTGCCACAGCCCCCGGCCCGGCTTCCACCTCACCCAGTGCGCCCCTCTCTCCCATCGCCAGTCAGGGCCACCTCCGAGTCATCTGCCGAAGGTGGACCGACTCCCTCCACTCCAGCCTCCTTCATTCTCTGCCTCCCGTATCCGAGACCAGGACGCCACAGGCTCCCCCAGCCCCGGGCAGGTTCCGCTCTGCGGGGCCGGCGCCATGGATGGGTGAGAGCCCCTTGTACAGATGAGAAAACCAAGGCACAAAGACGTGGAAGTGACTGGCCCAAGACAGCCTGATAGTGAGTGGCGGGGCTGAGGTTTGAACCCAGGCAACCCTTCTCCTGAGCCAGACCCTCCCCTTGGCTGCCCACCGGGCAGGGCTGTGGGAGGCCGAGGCCCGAGGAGCCTGGAAAGTACCCAGCAAACACCCACCCCTGCACCTCCACCACCACACGGGGTACTGCCCCTGGAACGACCCTGTTGTACCCGGCTCTGGGACATCCTGTTCTTGTGTCCATTTCACAGATGAGAAAACCAAGGTCAGGAGCTGGGGCACCGTGAACCAATTCCGCACAATTTCAAAGCAGCATAAAGGGGTCGAACGTGAGTGTGACAGCGGAGCTCACGCCAGCCAGAGGAAGGCAGGCGATTTCTCCCGGCCTCTTCCACCAGGTGCCTGCCCGCGGAGCGGACACGGGTGGGAAACGGCGTGGGCGGCAGGCAGGCCAGGTGGCGGGAGGAGAAACGGAGTCGGAGGGTCGTGTCACCCTTTGGGATTTTCTTCTGGATGGAAACCAGTTCCTTCCTGAGATGGCACCGCGCTCCGCCTGGCACGTCCGTGGCCGAGGAAATCGGGGCTTCTGTCTGGCGGCTCAGGCCCTGGCAGGAATTTCCAGGTGGATGTCAGCTGGGAGCCCTGCGTTCTGCTTAAAATGTAAAGTGCGTGTGCGAGGAGTTTTCTCTGAAGCGGGAACAGGTAATTGATTTTTTAAAGAAGGCGACCTCTCCGAGCGCCAGAAATGCGTCCGGGTCCCTTCCTTATTTTTCCGCGCATAAAGGCAATTAGCCCGGGTCAGCGCCGCACGCAGGCAACGGGCCTGCTAATTCCACACAACAAAGGTTTCTCGGCAGCTTTTTCTGGTTGCAAAAAGGATTATTGTGTCGGCTTGATTCCCATCAGAGAGAGAAGTGGGCCCTGCCTTCACCTCTCCGCAGCGCTGGACAATAGAGGTCCTCTCAGACCCTCCTCGAAAAACACCCACTGTATGCCGAAACCGGTGTGGCTCAGTGGATAGAGCGTCGGCCTGCGGACTGAAAGGTCCCAGGTTCGATTCAGGTCCAGGGCATGTACCTTGGTTGCGGGCACATCCTCAGTAGGGGATGTGCAGGAGGCAGCTGATTGATGTTTCTCTCTCATCTATGTTTCTAACTTTCTCTCTGTAAAAAATCAATAAAATATATTTAAAAAAAAAAAAAAAAACCACCGTGGGGGGTGTGGATGGTGAAAAGGCCGCACACCATCCCCTCCCTCCATCCGTGCTCTTTGGGGGTCCCCCCTCATCCTGACTCCAGGCCTGGCCATGCAACTTGCTTTGGCCAATAGGACAATAGCAAGTGGGACCCATGCAGAGGCTTGCAAAGCACTGGCTGCTCTGTGGGACTCTGAGAAGCCATGTGAGCGAGCCAGAGCCAGCCCACTGGAGGCTGGGACGCCACATGAGACCAGCCAGCCTGCCCACTGTCAGCCAGGTGTGTGAGGCCATCCTAGACCATCCAGTCCACAAGAACTTCCCAGTAGACTGACGGGACTGTGAGGAAGAATGCCTCGTTGTCATTCAGTAATTTTCTGGTGGCCTTTTGTTCCTCAGCAGCAGCTAACGGAAACATCCCCTCTTCTCCGCGTACCCATGAGGCTCTTTGGCATTTTAGGCAAAGGAGAGTTTATTGGGAGATGATTGGGGATCATAGAATGGAGGCAAAAGCTGGAGAGCCAGGAGACAGGCAGGCATCGGGACAATAGCTCCCAGACTGTCAGGGCCCTGCCTGGGGAATGAGCAGCTCCGAGCGCCCGGACGTGGTCCTTGTACCAGAGCTGAAGTCCCTCCTGGACACACAGGGGCACGTGCCCTGCCTCCCTGGTGTCAGCGTGCTCAGAAGCAAGCCCGGACGGAAAGACACTGCGGGGCAGGGAGAAAGCGTAGTGCCTCCGGAGCTGGCCTCTCTCGCTCAGATCCCAGCCTGCTGCTGCCAGCGAGGCCGCCTCCAAGCTGGCTTTGCCCCTGGGAACTAGCTGGGAGCTGAGTTCACTGAGTTCTGGGTTTCCCACGAAGAGGAATGAAGCGGCACGGGCAGAGCACCGAGCAGTCCCTGGCATGCCATTCCTGTTCGCTGGTTGTTGTTGTTGTTATCACCGTTATGCAATGTGGGAAGGCAATGCCCCCAGAGGAAGGCAGGGTTAGAGAGGAGAGGACGGATCCTACAGGACCAAGACGGCCACTGTCTCGAAGGTGTTGGGAAGGTGAGGCTTTGTCACGCCTGTTACTGAGCCAAGACTCGCGCAGAGAGACAGACACAACTGCTGAGGTGGACCTCGTCCCTGCTTCCAGGCGGGCCCCCTCGCAGGGGGAGGCGGCACGGAATGAGTGGGTCCGTGAATTGCACGGTGATTCCGCCAGCACCGCGGCGGAGACAGGTGGACAGGGAAGGGACAGGCTCCCGTTGGCTGGTGTGATGGGACGAAGGAAATGTCTGTGGTGCTGGTGAACACAAAAAGTGGTTTAGCTGCTAGACGTAAAGGCCTCTTTACTCAATTCCGTTATCCCCCTCTCCCCTTTCCCTGGAGGAAGTCCCTGAGTGGAGATCAGATGCCCCGTCGCCTAGTCCTCGCTGCGCTCCTTGGACCAGTCCCTTCCTCGCTGTGAGCCTCATTGATGCAATGAAGGTGCTGATGGGTCAGCAATTTCTCAAAAACATTGTAGCCTCGCCTTGTTCCTTGTGAGGCCCAAATACCACGGATGAGATGGGGGAGGAGTATCAGAGCCCCCCCTGTGAGCTCAGCTTCTGTCACCCCCTCCGAGGCCCTTGAGACACTTCTGCACACACCTGAGACTCGAAGGAGTGCCCCCGGCAAATCACAAGCATAAAGGATGGAACAGACAGATGTGGCTGGGATCCTCACTCTGCCTCTTACTTGCTGTGTGATCTTGGGTCAGTCACTTGACCTCTCTGTCCCATCTGCATCCTCTCTAGTTGGGGACGGCAATGAGGAGATAGATCTGGGTTCTAGAGCCCTCGTTCCACTACTGCTTGGCTCCGTCTTGGCAAGTCCCTGTCCTTCACTGGGCCCTGAAATGGGTAACAGACCAGGATTCCTTGTCACAGCCTCTCCCGTCTGCCTCTGGAGAGCCATGGCACCTCACGGAGTCCCCAGCACACAGCTGCCCCTTCCTCCCTCCCAGACTATGGAGGAGAGAAATCTAGGAGGCCACTGGCAGCCGGTAGGCAGCTGACTTCGGGGGCTCAGGGCCGGAGTGGAAGTCTGTTGCCTAGCAACAGGCAGCATCACACTCTATGGGTGGCCAAGGGTGCCGGTGCCACATCCCCAGCCCCGAGCGGATGTGCTGGGGTGCCGGGGCGGGCAGGCAGCGTCTCCCAGAGGCTGGGAAGAAAGCACCCTTGTTCCTGGGGAAGCACGTGGTCCTCCTGGCCTCCAGCCTTCCAGCAGCCCCTAGGCTAGGCGTACCCAGGGCCTCCTGGTCGTTATCTGTAGTCCCGGCAGGAACTCACCAGCAGGGACCGTCATCCCCCCGGGCAGGGAAGGAAGCTGAAACTCAGGCTGGGCCCGTGTCTTGTTCAGGATCTGGCGGTGGGTCAGTGGACAGCCAGCCCTTCAACCACGGCCTGCAGAGAGGAAGGGTCCTGGGTGGGATGTGGAGTGGATTTGGTGGGAGAGATGGAAGACGAGAAGGGGAAGAGAGAGGAGCTGCTACCTCCCACGTCCTGGTGACATGAGGTCCAGGGGACAACGGCAGGGGAGGTGGCAGTCCCAGGGGTGAAGTGGCCAAGGCTCCATGAGCTGCTTGGGGCAGAGCCAGCCTGCCCGGCACCTGGGCCACGGCTCCCAGAGGCAGTCCCTCCGTGGGCACACTCAGGATCGTGGCCCTAGAAGCACGAGCCTCTGGATACCAGCCCATAACTTCCTCCCATCCGTGTCCAACCCAGCCTGGATCATTGGGGATGCTTCAGGCTTGGGGACAAAGCCTCCCGAGGCACCCCATACACAAGCTAGGGTCCAGCTTCCAGGTCTCTGCCTGCTGTCTGGGTGATCCTTCACAAATGAGTGCACCCTCTGGGTGTTAGGAGACTTTCCCCTGAGCATCCCTCATCATGGGTACCGTTATCCTTCGTCCACAGTTAAAGACACTGAGACTCAGAGAGGTTAAGCAACTTACTCAAGCTCACACAGCTGATTGAAAGTTGTTCCAGTTATCTATTAGTGCCTAACCCCACAACGCGATGACTCAATCGGCAAGCCTCACTGAGTGTGTGCCGTGCCATTTGGGCAGGGCTGGGCGGAGACCTCTCACCTCTGCTCCTGCTGGCATAAGCTGGGGCTGGAATCTTCCGAGGCTTCTTCCCCTGCCTGATGGGTGGTTGGCACTGCTGTCTGCTGAGACTCCAGCTGCTGAGCGGCTGGCTCTGCATGGGACCCGAGCTTCCTCACAACACGAGCCAGCGTCCCGGAGAGCCTGTCTCCCATGCCCGTGCCGTCCACCGGGAAGGATGAGAGGACAGAGAAGAAAGCTTTGCTGCAAGGGAGCTGCCTGGAGGTGACAGGTCCGGTGGGACCCGAACAAAGGGTTCTGTCCTTGAGCCCCAGGGAAGCCTGGAGGGCAGGCTGAAGCCGCTGCCCCAGAACCTCTCTCACAAAGGCCGACCAGGGAGCAGGCCTGGCCCTCAGGGGTCTGGGCTGGTCAGACAGGTCGGGGAGCTGAGGCCGAGAGGCTGCAGGCAGGGACTGGCTTTTACAATGCAAAGCCGCCCGACACAGCTGCTTCCACTTGGAAGTGCAGCCCCTTTCGGGTCAAGTACCCAGGAGGGCCCTTGCTTCCTCCTCTCGCCCCGAGGTCAGGGCCGGCTCCACAATGCAGGAGCCTGCCGCTCAGCTCGGCACTCCCAGCTGGGGCTCTGGCCCAGGCAGCGCAGTGGCCGCCTCGCTGTCCAGGCTGCCCAATTCCAGATCGTTTCCCACTCAGCAGCCAGGGAGGTTTTCAAACGGTAAACCAAGCTTCCTGTCCTAGACTGACATTAAACTCTTCACACTGCAGCTCCAGCAGGCAGCACCGTCAGCCCGTCTCCCCTCCGCCCCCTCTGCCGGGAAGGGTCTCCCACATCTTTGTCTTGTTCCTTTTTGCCTTTCTGGTCTCAGCTCCAATGCCTCCTCCTTCGATGCCCTCTGACCACCCGGTCTAAAAGAGTCCCACCCCTCACTGAGGCCATCCTTCTCACCCTGCAATGCCGCTCTCCCTCTCCCAGCTCTGGTCTCATGAGAGTCGGGACCACGTCCATCAGGTTCACTGCTGTGTCCTAAGCCTCTAAAGTAGGATTTGTGTAGAGTAGACATTTAATAAACACTGTGAGTGAACAAGAGAGTTGAACGAATAAATGCACATTTATGCAGAAACACACGTTGTCAGCCCGAGCGCTCCATCACACGCTCAGACCTCTCTCCTCCCACACTTGCAAACACCCTCATCCATGTCTGGCTCACAGGTCCATACACTTCCATACTCCTAGATGCTGCCGCCCCCTCCTGGACAAGTAGAGGAAATGAAGTCAAGGTCTGGCCTAATCCTAGCTCTCCTTCCTTTCAGATTCCAGGGAATTCCTGCCGCTGTTTGCTCCCAGACAGAGGTGTCCTTGGCCTTCATGGAGCACGGTGTGGGGTAATGTGTATGGGAGTGGGGTGTGGACACAGGGGGTCATCACCCCAGTTCTGGGCATGGGGAGTCCTCCGCCCCCTCTCCAGCTGGCCTGACTCAAGAGCTCATCAGTTTACTCGCCCTCCCCCTTCCAGTCGAATAAATGAAAATATATACAAGAGACCCTGACTCGGGGTATGGTAAAGACGTGCATTATGGTCTGCCTGCTGCAATCATAGTCAAACTCGGAAGCACTTAGGATGTAACAGATGGGAATACTGAACTGATTCTAGTATCAGACAGCATAGCCACTTCAGAGACAAGATAAGGCAAAGGCTCAGAGACCCCGACACACCATGTGGGAGATGGTAGAAGATTCACTGTGCTCAGGAGGCGAGAAAGGGGGGGATGAATTCCTCCAGTCCTGGAGCTTCAGACCTTCCTTTGCAGGGACATGAATGAAGAGTTAGACGTCCTGGGTACCAGTCCAGCCTGGGCCACCCAGTGGCTCTGTAACTCCCAAGTACTCACTTCCCCAATGTGTTTTCTTATCTCTACAATGGGTACCTGACAGGGAAGCACAAATGAGACCACAGAAGGTACCTTAGGGTGGAGTTCCCAGTAGTTGACCCTGAAACAAGGATTACTGTGAAAGTAAAGAAAGGATTCTTAATCATTTCATCATATCATATCATACCATATCATGTCATGTCATATCATATCATACCATATCATGTCATATATCATATCATACATTGTAATAGCTTGCTGTGGAGCATTCCAGGAAGCTGGTAGAAGATGGGAAGCAGAACAGGCAATGAACAGAAAGAAGCTAAGCAAGGCTGTGTCATCGCAAAGCCCCACGTCGGATGAAGCCTGCAGCAGTGCCCGGGAGATAGCAGAGGTCCCGCTTGGGGGCGTGGGCTCGGGTATTTATCCTCCCACATCATCAGGGATTGGAGGAAGTAAATTCCCCTCTGGACACACACTCGCAGGCACTTCCAGCTCCTTAAACGCAGGCACAGCGTCCTCTGGAAGGCAAGTCTGGCTGCCAGGGGAAGCCCCTGGGAACTGGCATCTGAGGGATCGTCTGCCACCCCAGGGAAGTGCTGTGAACTGTGAAGTGGCGCCCCAGGCTTGGGAAGGGTCCCATGCCGGTCTCCTCTCTGAGCCCACCAGGACCCCAGATAAGTCATCTCACCTGTCAGGGTCTATTTCCTCCTGGGCAAATGACAGTAACAACACACCTGGATGGCCACGGGGCTGGAGGAGTTGGGGAAGGTAACTGTTTTGGTGGGTGAGGCACCTCAGATGTGGCCATGGGGTGTAAATTGGTGGGACAGCTCTGGACAGCTATCCATCAAATTACAAATACCCAAACCCTCAACCCAGCAATTTTATTTCTAGGATGTTGTCCTACATATATAGTCACACACTTGAAACAACATTATCTGTAAGTTTACGCAGGGGGGCACTGTAATAGCAAAGAAATTAAAATAACTTAATTGTTAAATAAATTATATACCCTCATATAATAGAATATTCTGAAACCAAAAGGGGGGGGGGGTGAGGAAGTGTTCTCTGTACTGTTATTGGATGATCCTCAGTCCTGTAAGTTAAGTTATAAAAAAGGCAAGATAAATAAATTAATTAAAATAAATTAAAAATCCTGATTAAAAACAATGTGTATATTTATTTAGGAAACTCTTACATAGCCAAGTATTGTCTTAGGTACTCTACAAATATGAATTTCCTTAGTCCTTATAATAACAGTGTTATTATTATGTCCATTTTGCAGATTAGAGAACTGAGGCACAGAGAGGTCAAGTATATTAACCAAGGTCATGAAATGAGCAAATGCAGGGCTCAGATCTGAATGATGGAGGAGGGGCTGTAGAATCTGTGCTCTTTCTGTCATTATGCTATACAGTTCCTCTCTGTAGTGGAGATTATTCCAAACCAATCATAATAACTCAATTTTCCTGGCCAGTGATTGGTCAGAAAAAAGAGCACATGCCCCACTTCTGGCCAATGAGATGTGAGGGGTGTCTGCTGGGGGAGCTCTAGGAAGGGTTTTCTCTTTGATTAAAAGAGGCGTCCAGAAAACATACACACACACACACACACACACACACACACACACACACACAGAGTCTCCTCTCTTCCTGGCGTTTTCATGGTGACACTGTCAATAGACACAGAAGGGCCACGCCTAAAGTCAGGAGTCCAGGCGAGGAGGATAGAGCCTGGAAAGCCAGGGGCCTTATAAAGCTGTCAGCCACTGAAATAACCAGCCCTGCAGCCTCCTGTTCTGTCAGATAAACATGTTTACTGCTCGGGCACTGGTTCTCAAGCCTGAGCCAGCATTAACATCACCTGATAAAACACAGGTGGCTGCAGCCCACCCCATGCAGGGGTCCTCAAACTTTTTAAAGTGGGGGCCAGATCATGGTCCCTCAGAGAGCTGGAGGGCCGGACTATATGAACTACTAATTCCTACTGTAACACCTCGGCTGCGCTCATTGCCCAAAAAACCTGGCGAGCCGGATCAGACTCCTCTGCGGGCCGCAGTTTGAAGATGTAGTTTGAAACTCTGGCATAGAGTTTCCGATTTAGCAGGCGAAGCCTAGAATTCACAATTTTAACAAGTTCCCAGGTGATGCTGATGCTGGCTGGCCTGGGACCACACTTTGAGAACTGCTATGTAGAGAATTTGGGGTTAAGGTTTTTGTTCCTTGAAGCTGAAAGCATCTTGAGGCTGTGTTGGAGGAAAACTGACCCACAAGGATGCACTGGAACTATGTCATCTCTCAGCAGTCCCAACCCTATGGCCTGGAGCTGTGTGCCTCTCAGACCCTCTGGGGTAAGGGAGGTCAGGGGCCAGGGGTCAAGAGGGCAACACCGCGTGGTGGAATAAGCTGCAGAATGCGAGTCAGAAGCCAAAATGCTCCATCCGTCCCTTGTGACCTTGAGCAATTCGTCTCTTCCCTGCAGGATCTGTTTCTCCGTCCGTAAAGTGGGATGGGATGACGGCTAACTTTCCTGCTGGCTTCGTCATTTATTATTCTAGGACTCACCCAATGGAGCGGACTCAGGTGGTGTCCAGCAGCCCCTTCATCGTGCCATCAGCTTCCTCTTCCTCTCTCATACCCCTGGAGGCTCCAGCTTCTGCAGCACCAGGTGCTGGGAGGCCGGGGCAGGCTGCACAGTCATTTTTAACACAGTAAAGCTCTGGGCAGAAGCTCATTTGGAACTTGTGTTTGAGTAAAGAGACTGGAAACCCCCCGCAGGGGTTTTGTCTCCCCCAGCTTAAGCTGGGAGGTGTCACAAGCCAGCATCTGAGGGGCACGATGCCCAGGTCTGTGGGAGCCACTCCCAGGGGTTCTGAATTAAAGGTAAACACAGACTTTGGCACAATTTCCCGGCCCCCCTCCCAATATTCACTTAATCACTGATTACTGGCTTCCTAAATGTCATTCACATCAGCCAGGCTCTCCCTGGCTCTCTGCTGGATGCTTGGAACCAGCTCTAATTGAGCTTTCTGCTTCCAGCCTTGCCCCTGTGCCCTCCTATCTCACAATCAACACCCAGTATGGCCTCTGGATAAAGTCCAAACTCCTAACCTGGATCACCCACGTGGCCTTTACAGCTGCCCCTGCCACAACCCCTGGCATTTCTGTGCCCTCTGCACTCGGCGGGACCAAAGTACCACCGTTTCCACAGTGTCCCAGCTCTGTCCCACCTCTGAGCCTCTGCACGAGCTTAGGACTTTGCATCCTTCCTCCCTCCATGCAGCCTCTCAGGTCTCCGTGTGGACCCCAGTGCAACACTAAAATACGGGGCCCTTGTGTGAAATGTATGGAGAATTTCAAGATGGCAAGAGCAAAGCAGCAAACCAAGTTTGAGGCTCTTCCTGGCTGAATCAATCTCCTTCCTAGGAATATAAATTTAGGACTAAGAGTTTAGTTTGGGCTGATCTGGTGAACAGAGGAACTACAAACACCTTATTGTTCTTGGTGACCATGGCAGAGAAAGAAGAGTAAAGCAGAGATGTAGCAAGTGGCATGGAGAGGAAGTCTCTTGAAGGCCTGCCTGCTGGGTCCCAATCTGTGCTACGTAGCTCCTGTGATTTTTCTTCCCTTAAACGACCGACCTTGGGCAGAGGATGGTGTCTCTTTTATTTATAAACAAGAATCCCAAATATTGTAATGGGATTCTCTAGTTGGAATTCATAGCACCCCCAACCCCCTACCCCTGACCCAAAACCCTCATCCTTAATTCACCTGATTAGAACAAAGTGGAATGAGGATCATGGCAGAAGGAGGGGTATTTACTGAGGTCCTACTATGTGCTGGGTGCTTTTCCCTCTGTTATCTTGTCAATTGTACCATCACGGTTCAAGGTGAAAAACAGATCTACCAGAAATGAACAAGAGCTTTATTACAGGAATTTGACCTTATGCAGTTGTGTGTGTGTGTGTGTGTGTGTGTGTGTGTGTGTGTGTGTGTGTATCTGTGGTTGATGCTTCTGATGCTGGCTGGCCTAGGGACCATATCAGTGTTGGGCCTAAAGTGAGGGAGGCAGGCAATTGGGAAGGAAAGGTGATTGTGAAGCAGGCGAGAACGAGGAAAACTGAACCCACAAGGATGCTCTGGAACCCATTTCACTCTCGTCAGTCCCAAGCCTCCAACTGGGGTGAGGCAGATGACTGGTGGGAGGGACTTTGCTCAGGGTCCAGAGAGACTGTAGGAGGAGCGCCCACTGGTGTCCACCAGCAGGGTAAGCCAGCCCAGGCCCAGCAGGGTGTGGGTGCTGCACATGAACCCAGCTCTTGCCCACATTTGCAGCATAGACATGGCCACTGCTTCTCTTCCACCTTCCAACTCTTGCACGCACTCCACTGGTGGCCAGCCTTGGCCTAGAACCGAGAAGGAAGTGGTTCGGCAGAGTACAAAGCCACTGTGTAAGTCCACACCACACAACCTGACCATTGTGGATTTCTTTTCTGTTTCATGGAGAGGAAAACGAGGCTCAGGATGAAATGACCGAGGCCATAGGATGAGAAGGGACTGAGTTGAGAACCTGGTCACCTGTCACAAAGCACAAGCAGCTGAAGTGCTGTCATAGAGAGAATAGTTGGAGTCAGGCAGGTCTGAATTCTCAGAGTCCCCTCTCATACCAACTTCTTTGGGTCATTGGGAAATCCAGCAAGATGACGATCATGAAACACTTGTATAAGTCATTTCATATATATATATACATATATATATATATATATATATATATATATATATACACACACACACACACACACATATACATACATATATGTGTGTGTGTTTATATATTTACAAATTAGTGTGCTGATTTATGCATGCTCATTGCATTTAAGCAAAAACCCCTCTGCAATCTCACCCTGAGTAGATAGATAAAGAATGTCAAAGGGAAGGCATGGTAAGTCTTCATGACTGGCTGAGTTTTGCTCCAAATATCAGTGAAGAGAACCTGGTGAGTGATGTGGACCATGGTGATGGTCCTTCCTCAGAATGAATTGGCTTCAAACCAGTGTATTCTGGTCTACTCGCCCCGCCCCATCAAGTGCCCAGAGTCAAAAACTAATTGAGACTTCCACCCTTCCACAACTAAAGTGTGGCATGTAACAAAGTAAAACTGTTATTTGTCATGAGAACTTATCTCTGGAAAACTCTCCTTGTCTAGGAAAATGCCTTGATCAATCTCTAAAGTTAGAAGATGAAGGCTCAGTGTTGGCAGAGTCAGGGCACCAGAGAGAAAAGGCCGAACTGCTCTGCCTGAGATGTTTGTTTTGCTGAGGATTGTGGTTTTCTCCAGGGAGGGAGCAGGAAAGGAGTGAAGGAGCAGAGAAGGGAAGGGGATTTGCTGCAGAGCGATTCTGGACCTGGACTGTGTGGGGCCAAGGCCCTGGAGGAAACCCTGATGTTGAAGAACGGGATGGATTTTAAAAGCAGGTTTGGGTGATGCAATTTGATGTTGCTTGCAGAATGTTATACAATGTGACCTCCCGCTTCCCACGTGACTGCCACACTTTATTAAAGTCTGCCGTTTTTACAAATGTGTTGTGTGGACTGGTTTTGTTTTCTTTGCTGGGGACTGGTGTTGATGGTGGAGAGGATGGAGCTGTACGGGGACATCTAAAGGGACCCAGAGTGGAACTGAGCTACCACTTGGGAAATAGGAGTTGAAAGCTGGAATTAACATTGAGGGCATCAGCCATACTCCTATCCCTCCCTGGAAATTCACAGAGTCCTTAGGGAAATCTTTAACGGGCTTGGAGCCAAGGGTTATAGCCAATCTTATTTACATCTCAAGATGTAGCGAGGCCCCAGCTCACATAGGGGGTGGATAAAATCAAAGAAAATCGCAATTCCAAGTACTCTCACTCAAACACAACAGCAGCAGCATCTGAAGAAGGCTGAGGTCATACCCAGGAAGACCATGTGCCCAGGCCCCTGGCACAGATCACGATTGTTCCAAGCCTATCTCAACAGCAATGTTCTCCACTTTCCCAGCTAACGGTGACCTGGTGATCCAGTTCTGGCTAATAAGACCTAACCAAAAGTCTGCCAAGTTGGCTGTAGGGTGGACTTGGGCTTCTGAAAGCTTTTTTTGTTTTGTTTTGTTTTCTTCTGCCTCGAACACAGCCATGATGGTTGGTGTGGTGGCAGCCGTCTTGTCATCACGTCAAGGGAGGCATATGTCCTGATATAGTTGAGCAGCTGAACCAAAACCAGCAGCCACCTACCTTTTGTTATATTAGCAAAAATAAACTTCTGTTGGTTTATTGCCACTTGAGCCAGGTTTTCTGTTTCTTGCACAAAATACATTTCTAACTGGCACCGAGGTGGATGAAGGAAACAGTTCCCCCAAATGGCTTGGTTTTACTCATGTTTGAGAATTAAAGACAAATTCAGAGGACAATTTAATCAGGTGCCTGGAACCAACAGGCTCAGCTCCAGCCTCAGCAGAGAATAGGAAAGAACTGCCAAATCTCATTACCAAAGGCACGGAACAGCCCTCCAGTGAAGCATCAAAGTTAATAGCGTGTCTCAATCTCATCCACCGGCAAAGCCAAGGCAGCAAAATGAAGCCAGTGATGGATGCTGCCACATCAGCTGTTAGCTTGCTATGGTTTTAGTCCCTTAATCACCAACAGCTTCAAATCCCACTGGAGAAATGGACGATCGAACAAGAGAGCGGAGAAAAGGGCGTGCTGCCCTAGCTTACAGGAATGGGAGCAGGCATTATGGGCAAGAAAAATCAACCCAAAGCAGATAATGATGGCCCCTGTTTTATGTACGAGAAAACAAACAGATGAGAGTTGTAAGGACTTTCGTTATATTTGTAAATTAGTTTATTCAGTTATTAAACACTTATTAATTACCTACTGTATACTAGTTCCCATGCTGGGTGTCTGTAAGATACTCTGATTGTAATGGGGATAATAAACCATGGCTACAAATAACCACAACATAAACCGAAGGGATCTTGGGAGTCTTGCTAGAGGAACAAAATGAGTCATGAGGAGTAAGATAACTTAGCCTTTATTTCCAGCGGACAGAGGAAGAACTCAGTTCAGCTGCACAATTACTGTTGGGGTACATATGATGTAAACATATAAAATAAAAAGGAAGGAGGGACAGTAATGGACTTATCCATGAGGCAGGGTCTCTGTCCCTGATCGGGACCCAGCAAGTAGAACTTGCTAAATGATTCATTAATCGCCGTGGTAGACAGCCGTGATGAGCACCTCTGGTATGTCACGGGAGGGTGACTGCCACTTTTCAGAAGAGACCCAAGACCCAGGAAGAGGAAGCATTGCCCACGGCCTGAAAGCCAGTGAATGCTCCGTCAGGGTTTGAACACAAGTTAGCCCGAATCCAACTTCAGGCTCTGCCAGTACTATCATGGCCCCTCCTACCAATCACGACATCTTCTAAAACCCAACGTACATGGCCTTACACAGAAAAGGGGACCCCATAACAAAGCAGTCTAGATGCAGATTCAGGAAGGGTTGATCCAACAGCTCAACAGATATCACCAGAGGTTTGCTGTCTTTTGATCTCACAGTGCTGTGTTGCTTAGCTTCTTCTGACTCCATATTTGTCCCATCACAAAATAGCTCTAGACTCTCCTGTGGTTCTAGACTATCTATCATTCTACTATTGATTAAGGGAAGGGGGAGGTGTGCTGTGGTAGCCCTTGTAGAAAGGAGAGGAGAGCAGCTTCCCCTTTCCAGAAATCCTGGAGAACATTCTCTCACATCTCTTTGCTCTGGGATCATGCGCCCATCCCTGAAGCATCAGTGTGAGTCCCCTGAGGATGACTTTTACACACAGAAAAGACTACTTATGGTTACTTCAACATTTAACTTTAAATATGTGAAGGACAGAAATGAAAAACCTAATTCTTTAAATTTTAAGTCCAATGTATATATCTCTATTCTACCTCTAGATCTAACAAACTTGATAACAATCAAGTTTCAGGGGGCTTTTGCAGTTAACTTAAACATTTTAAACTGCGTTATTCAGTGTAATACCATTGATTTTACTTTTAGGTACTTTAATTGTCTGTCTAATAAATAAAAACTTTTAAAGACTTGAGTAATGTTTGCCATATGCTGACTCTTATGGCTTCTTACATGTTCCAGATCCGCTTACAAACATAATAAAACCGCTTACACTTTTTAAGGTAAAGCCATAAATCTAAATCAATTACTCCATTACACTTTTTTAATTGGGATCATGTTAATCTCTTAGCTGCTTCAGTATGTCAAATACTCTTTCACATTACATTTACCTTAAAAATACTAAATATACACAAATGATTCCTAGACAAAACACACAAAAATATTCAAATTGTGGGTACAATTTACTTTATTGTTTCTATTACCAATGCTAAAACTTCTTAGAGTTAGAAGAGTCTTCTCCATTTGGGAAGCACAGCCTTCTAAACAGGACAGGGCCCTGTGTCAGGGCAAAGGGCACCAGGTGGGCCGGGGCCAAAATACAGCTCAGGCCACAGCTGCTGCGGGGACATGCTGAGCAGTAAAGAGGGGGTGGAGGATTCCAGTCATGTAGGCGATTGTGGACATCAAAAGAACTTTAGTTCTAAGTAAGAAGAGATACCCGTAGAGGGTTTTGAGTAGAGAAGTGATAGTCTCCCTATTTTAAGTGTGGGTGTGATGTCCAGTTCCTGCCAATGAGTTGTGTGAGTGGAAGTCTGCCTGGGGGCTTCTGGGAAAGTTGCTTTTGACCTTTAAAAAGAAAACAAAACAAAACAATAACAATAACAATAACAAGAAATCCACATACACACCTCTGTTTTAAATATATATTTTTATTGATTTCAGAGAGGAAGGGAGAGGGGCAGAGAGATATGGTAGAAACATCAACGACGAGAGAGAATCATTGATTGGCTGCCTCCTACATGCCCCCCACTGGGTCTGGAGCCTGAAACCCAGGCATGTGCCCTGACCTGGAATCAAACCATGACCTGGTTCATAGGTCAATGCTTAACAGCTGAGCCATGCGGCTGGGCCTTTTTTTATTTTCTTCTAAATATTGTCCCATGAAGATGTGATGCCTGGAGCACTGGTGATATTTTTGTGATCATAAGGAAGCTAGCTGAAAACAGTCTGACACTAAACGTGGCAAAGATCAAACTGTTAAGCAGCTTTATTGAGATATCATTAAAACAGTTGGGCCAAAACCAGTTTGGCTCCGTGGTAGAGCGTGGGTCTGCAGACTGAAAGGTCCCAGGTTCGATTCCAGTCAAGGGCATGTACATTGGTTGCGGGCACATCCCCGGTAGGGGGTGTGCAGGAGGCAGCTGGTCGGTGTTTCTCTGTCATCAATGTTTCTAGCTCTCTATCTCTCTCCCTTCCTCTCTGTAAAAAAAATCAATAAAATATATATATATAAAAAGAAACAGTTGGCCATTTTATATCTCAAATATATTCACAGTTTTGCAACCATCCCTTATATTTTTTTCATTACCACAAATATAAGCCCTTTACCCATTATCAGTCATTCCTCATTTCCTCTTAACCTCCCCAACCCCAGGCAACCATTTAATAGTTCCTGTCTCCCTTTGCTAATTCAGGACATTTTGTATAAATGGAATCATACAGTAATGTGGTCCTTTGTGATTGACCTGTTTCACTTGGCATTCGTTTTCAAGACTCATCCATCTTGGAGCCTGTATCAACATTTCTTTCACTCTTATTGATGAGCTATATTCTATTGTGTAGATATGTTACATTATTTAAATCAATCAGCTGATATTCTGGGTTGTTTCCACTCTTTGGCTATATATAAATAATGCTGCTATGCGGGGGTATTTCTCAGCATCTAGAAGGATTGAGGAATCTGGGGAAGGGACTGTGTGTAAATTAATAAAGAGACTAGAAATATAAATTTAGAATACATGGGGGAGCCAGGGGAGACTTAGCTATAGCAACAAAGTTCTCTGAGTCTCTGGACCCCTAGATTTTTATTAACACAAATTGCCCTAAGGCAAAGCAGATATACATATCAAAGTTTAAGGTCTGGTATACAGTAGCATTGCCAGGCTGGGGGAACTGCCTTCGGCTGCTCAGCTGTTTGGCCAGCAGCAGGTAATAACATGCAGATTGAAATGCCCTCAGCTGTCTGGCAGCAGGCAATAATATATGCATCTTTTTCAGGTGTGGGGAAATGCTTTCAGCTATTCCAGCAGGCAATAACATGATTCAGCCCCGCTGAATATAGAAGCCCATCAACCTTTTGAGGGCTTCTTGCATTTACTATGACCTGCTGGAATTAGCTTCCAGCACGCTATGTACATATTTTTGCACAAATTATTTTGTGTGGCATAATTTTAAACTTCTCTTGGGTATATACCTATCAGTGGAATTGCTGGGTCAGATGGCAACTTTGTGTTTTCATTTCTGAGAAACTGCTAACCTGTTTTGCAAAGTGACTACATATTTTATATCGCCACCACTGATGTACAGGGTAACAATCTCACCACATCCTTGCCAATACTTATTATGATTTGTCTTTTTTTTTTTTTTAATTATGGCTGCTCTAGTGGTGGGCATAGTAGCTCATGTTCTGAATTGCATTTTCCTAATGGTGATAGTGAGCATCTTTTCTCATGCTAGTGGCCATTTGTATGTCTTCTTTAGATAACTATCCATTCATATCCTTTGTCCATTTTTATAATGGGTTATTTGTATTACTTACTCTGAAGTGGTAAGAATTCTTTATATATTATGGATGTTAGTCACTTATCACATATCTTACCTAATAATAGACAAACATGTAAATTGACCATACCTCCACTATGACCACAGCCAATCAGAATGAATATGCAAATTAGAAGGCAAAAATGGTGGCTGCCCAGCTACTCCAGGCACAGAGTAGCCAGGCTAAGCAGGACGCCTGCTATGAGAGGGAGGCGGCTGGAGGAGGGGTGGGTGTGGGGTTAAAGGGATCTAAAGAAGTGGAGTGCTGCAGCAAAGACAAGACTGCAGACTCCGGAGTCTGCAGCAAGGACAAAGATGGCAGAGTGAAGGCCTTGGCCCGGATGCCTGAGGAAAACCGGAGCTGGAAGCCAAGGGAAGGAAGGAAGGCCTATTGCATGAATCTTTTTGTGCAACAGGCCTCTGGTATGATTTATAGATATCTCCATTTCCCCAGTTGCCTTTTTCACTTTCTTCATGGTATTCTTTGTAGCACAAAATGTAACTGTCTTTTTTAAAGATTAGTTTATTGATTATTTTATTTATTTATTTATTTATTTTTGAGAGAGAGAGAGAGAGAGAGGAGAGAGAGGGAGCAAAAGAGAGAAAGATTGATATGAGAGTGTAACATCAGATTGGCTGTTTCCTGCACGCCACCTACCAGGGATCAAGCCTACAAACTGGGCATGTATCCTGACCAAGAATTAAACTGGCAACAATGCCCAACTAATTTGAGCCACATTGACTAGGGCACAAAATTAACTTTAATAAAGTCCACATTTACCTAATTTTTCCTTTGTTACTTATATTTTTATATCATATATAAGAAAGCTTTGCCGAAGTTTAGATTGTGAAGATTTACTCCTATACTTTTTCTGAGTTTCATACTTTTTTAAAAATCTTCACCTGAGAATATGTTTATTTATAATACTTGAGAGAGAGAAAAAAAAGGGGGGGGATAGAAAGGGGGAGGGAGGGAGAGAGAGAGAGAAAGGGGAGGAAGGGGGAGAGAGGGGAAAAAAGAGAGAGAAATATAGGTATGAGAAAGTAATATCGATATGAGAGAGAAAAAATTATCAGTTGTCTCCTTACTTGCCTGGACTGGGGCTCGAACCCACAAGCTAGGTATATGTCCTGACCTGGAAATGAAGAGCAATCTTTTGGTGCACAAGATGCTGCTCCAACCAACCTAGCCACCTGACCAGGGCTGCTTTATACTTTTAGTTCTTACACTTAGGTCTGTGATCCAGTTGAGTTTATTTGGTGGATAATGTGAGGTAGAAATCCAAATTCCTTCTTTTATGTGAGGAAAGCCAATTTTCTCAGCACCATTTTTTGAAAAGACCATTCTTCTCCCCACTGAATTGCCTTGAGATCAATGTTGAAAATCCATTGATAATAAATGTAAGGCTTTATTTCTGAACTTTCAATTTTATTCCATTGATTTGTCTGTCTACCCTTACGTCGATACTACACTGTCTTGATTACTGTAGCTTTGTAGTAAGTTTTGAAATCAGGTACTACAAGTCCTCCAACTTTGTTCTTCTTCTTCAGGATTGTTTTGCCTATTTGGTCTCCCTTGAGGCTCCGTATGAATTTTAGGATCACCTAGTCAATTTCTGCAAGGCAGATGACTTAGATTTGATAGAGAATGTTTTGACGCTGTAGATCAATTTGAGGATTGTTGATTTCTTAACAAATCACCGACACAAGAAGTCATTCTAGTTATTTAGGATTTTAGAAAAAATAAGTCTTCTACTTATTTTGTTTAACTTATTTCTAAGTATTTTTTCCTTTGTGAAGCTGTTGTAAATGGAATTGTTTTATTAAAATCACTTTCATATTGCTCATTTCTGGTAAACCGAATATCCTACGACCTGGCTGAAATCATTCACTCATTGTAATGGGTTTAGTGACTTCTTAAGATTTTTCTAGCCCTAGCCAGTTTGACTCAGTGGATAGAGCATCGGCCTGTGAACTGAAAGGTCTCAGGTTCGATTTCGGTCAAGGGCACATGCCCAGGGTGTGGGCTCGATCCCAGGTGGGGACTTGCAGGAGGCAGCCGATCCATGATGCTCTCTCCTCATGGATGTTTATCCAGAAAAACAAAGCCGATAGATATAGATATCCATATATCAATAGATATACAAAAGGAGAATAGTATGAGGAATTTGCTCACATAATATGGATGCTGAAACATCCCACGATCTGCTATCTGTAGGCTGGAAACCCAGGAAAGCCAGTAGTGTAATTCAGTCTGGGCCCAAAGGCCTGAGATCCACAGGAGCTCATGGTAGGAATCCAAAATAAGAGAAGAAGATGCCGATCAGATGCCAATATATTAAGCTGTCTGTCTTACTTGGTATCACACCTGGCTGTCAGCCTCCATGAACTGAGGACTGATTGCTCTATTGTCTTTGACAACGCCCTAGGACAGAAATTGCTCCACAATCTGCTCCAGTGAAAGTTGGATGGATCCCTTAGCAGGAATAATCTGTATGGCCAGCCTCTACAGCTTGTTCTCATCCCAGGAGGGCTATTCTTAGCTGTCTCTTTTTGTGATTCTCTCTATTAAACCACTAGATGCTCTAAGGTTTAGCGTTCCGACCTCCTTGTAATCACTTACACCGACATCTTTGTTGTTTCTGAGAGTACCCTTAGGCTTGAACTTCTCATTTTGTTTCCAACATTCAGTTATTTGGGGGGAAAGCTTCAGAGCTTTCTGTTCTTTAGGCTTCCCTTTCTCTCTGGGGCAAAATCTCTGCCCCACTCCCCAAGCAGCCTGCTCCTCTTGCTGTGTAAGTGCTGTGTTGGGTGGGGTCATAGCTTCTGGCCTTCTGTCTTGGTTTGCTTCTCCTGGTGAGGAACCTCTGCCTTATGACTGAGCTAGAGTGAAGGCGATCACTGACCTGGGGACCATGCTTGAAGAAGCGCTTCCGTCCTACGTGTGGGAGCGTTCTCAGTCACTCTTGCCTAGAATTAGCCTTTGCATCATGGAGCTAGGTGGGATGAGAATTCCCTGTGATTTCTAGGCCTCAGCAGGAGTTTATCCTTGTATTATTATTGTTATTTTCCATACAAACAACTGTAAACCTACTTTTGTCCACCCTGAATATATAATTTTGAGTTCAATATATGCATTCAAAATGGTTTGCCAGAGAGAGTTTTTTTAAAATAAAAATCTGACCATGCTACCCACCTACCCACTACTACCCTAGTTGAAAACGCATTAATGATTCTATGTCACCCTTAGGATTAAGGCAAAATCCCTTATTACGACCTTCCCAGGCTCCCTCAGGCCACCCTCCATTATTCTCTCTGTTCCAGCTGCTCCGGCCTCCATCTGCCCTCACACTCACCAGGCTTCCCTCTCTGGTCACAGGACCTTAGTCCATCCTGCTCCCACGTCTAGAATGTTCTCCCACATCATCTTCCCTCCTCTTCAACTCTTAACTTCAACTTTAACTTTCTCTGGGGAGCAGGAAAACCACATGTGGACCATTGTGGGGGAGAGAACTCCTGATTTCAGCCTTCCCTGACCCTTTGCCTACATAGCCGTCCGCCAGGCTCAAAGGCCTTAAAAGGTGAGACTGGAAATCTGCCTTTGGTTAACTTTCAATTTTCCTATGCTTTTTGGGGAGTATATTTTTCTTTGGTTTCCTAGTTGATGTTTCCTTGAAAAAAATCCAACCTAATCTTAGGCTCATTCTAAGAAAACGGGCCTTATTTTTGTATGGCGCTTTGTAGGCTACAAAGACTGCACCTGCCAGCCCCCATGCCCACGTGTAAGACCCTGTGCCCCCCATTGCCCACCTCCAACCCCTACTCCAGCTGAATGGGCTGATTTGAGCCGGAATCATGAACATCATCATAGTCTTATCGTTGGAAACTGAGGCTCAGAGGGAGAAAGTGGCCTGTCCACACTGCTCAGCCAGACACTGGCACAGCCTCCACAGAACCTGGTGTGGAAGTCCTGAGTCCAACGATCCACCCTGGAGAAGGGCCTGAGGCGAGACCTGGCCTTGGGAGCACCAAGAGTGGGAATTTGCTGGAGAATGGGACGGTTCATCGGAAGACCTGACTTTTGGTCCAGCCTCTGGCTCCTGGCTAAGTCATGTGACCTCTACGCCTCTGGTTTCCCATCTGTAACATGGGAGGAGTGGGGGGAGGGGGGGTAATTGGGTTTAGATGGGACCTGACTTGCAAAGCACTTGGCCCACAGCAGCGACTAGTAAATGTCAGTGTCTCCCCCAGCCCAAGAAGCTGAGGGTGGGATGGCTACTATGCCTCCCACCCTTCCATTCTTGCCCTCCCCACCTCCCTCAGGCCTCGGAGGCAATGATGAACACGTTCTCCGTATGGCATTAAAGACTGATGGAATCAAAGGGCGCAAAACAGCTTCTTTGTTCCCCAGGTTTGGCAAGGAAGACACATTAAGTTTTCAGTTGCAGTCTCTCTGGCACACCCCAACTGGCTTCCTGAAGAATGAATGACAAAGCTGATTGCTACTTCACAGAGAGGAGGCAGAAAAGGAAAATAGGATGCACATTTTGTTAAGGAGCAGGCTTTTCAAATGCCAGAGACTTAGCCTCAGGGAGCTGCGCGCTAGAGGGCCTATTGGGATTCTGCTTCTAGGAGCTTCATGCCTTCATTTTGCTCGTTTTTAATTCAGCATCTCAGCCCACTCTGCGCCTATTGATCTGCTCCAATCTGACATTCCTAATCTGAGTCGCTCTAATTGGCTCAGAAGGATGGCTTCTGCTCCGGGGATGGCACACTTTGGAGACTGATTATAGTGACACTGGATGGCACAGCGATGGAGACAGATAGACATGGGTCACTCTTTGCATGATCCTGGGCAATGCTGGGCCACTCTGAGCCTCAGTTTCCCCATCTATAAAATGGACAGTATGTTCATGACTTCCCAAGGTCATCGTAGGGACAAAAAAAGATCAGACATGGTCTCTCACAAGGAGGCAGATAATTTTGAAAATAAGGCACTGCCTTCTTGCAAAAATAAATAAATAAATAAATTCATTACTCCAAAGAAAATGTATAAGCACTGAAATGTCAGGTGGCACCCGTGGCTCTGTGAGCAACACGGCGCTGGTGACAACTATTGTCAAACCCCCGTTATTCACTGCTTCCTCTGGGTCATTACAAACCCAGCCCTTGTTCCTGCGGGCTGCAGTGTGAATTAAGAAAATAACATACGAGCACAATGTCTGGAAAATGGCTTTGTATTTCAGCACTTAGATTAGAAGGCAGGTCCCATTCTCCGGCTTTCACTGCTGGTGTTTCTATCAGTTATAATAAATAAACACGCGGAGGCAGGACTGATCAACCGTTTCATTGCATTTAAGGAACGAGGAGACGAATGGGTTTCCTAAGTCAGTGCGTCACCGCATTTAATTCGATGATGTTGTTTAGAAACTCTGTACCGTTCTCCGGGCCCAAACATATCAACCCTTTATGAGGAGAAAACCAAAAGATAAACAGCCAATTCCTCCTAAAGAGGGGAATTATTGTGGTGGTTGATTATAAACTTGGGCTCCATTCCCGGAGGAGGGGAGGAAGGGCTCTGGATTTAAGAGCAACGAGGAGAAGAAGCCCTCTGTGCTCCGTGCTGAGCATGGAGGCAGAAGCCCTGGAGTGGAGACTGCTTCTGCTGCCCAGGAGACATGACCTTGGGCAGGTCATTCCCCTACGTGGGCCTTTCTCTCTTCATTCCCAAATGGACAGCAGGCATTCCTGGGCTGTGAGGGTCCACGGAGTGAGGGCCGCCAGAACCAACACTTTATACCTCAGATCTCATTTAATTTTCACAAAACCTGCTGAGATTTGTGACTTGCTCAAGGTCACAAAGCTTAGACGAAGAGAAGCTAGGATTAGAACTCTAGTCTGTATGCTGTCACTATGAACTATAAAGAAACAAAACAGGAGTTATTATAAATATGCTGTCAGGACCACCATGAGAAAAAAATTTTTAAATATTTATTCCTTGACAAATATCTCTCTATATATAAAAGCCTAATATGCTAATTATCTCTCTGATTGTTCAACTGCAAAACCAGTTGCTATAATGCACACTGAACACCAGGGGTCAGGTGCTCTGACCAGTAGGTTAGCTTGCTGCAGGGGTCCAGTCAATTGGGACTGGGCAAGATGGACTGGACATACTCTAGAGCCTTCCTACAGTCTTTCCTCAGTCCTGATCGTGCACTGGTGGGCTCCCTCAGCCTGGACTGCACCCTCTCGCAATCCGGGACCCCTTGAATGATGTCAGAAAGCCAGTTTCTGCCCAATCCCTGCAGGCCAGGCCAAGGGACCCCACCAGTGCATGAATCCGTGTACTGGGCCTCTAGTTTATTATATAGGCGCTGGACACTCTTCTGGGTGTCAGATTGTGGAGGCATATGAGCACAGAGGGGATGATGTACCATAAGGAAATAAAGTTGTTTTAGACAGTGGTAATTGCTATGAAGAAAATGGAATGTGGGTGTTCAGTGATGGGAAGTTGGGAAAGTCGTCTCTGAGGAAGTGACTTCAGAGTTGAGACTACAGGGGTGGCCATGGAGGGCTCTTAGGGAGGTCAAGGTACGGGATCAGAAAGAGCAAACGCCCAAGAAGGGGCCATGCTTGGCATGTTGCGCTTCAGGAGGGGGCAGATGGGCTGCCACTTGGTGAGAAAGAGCAGTGGTGGAGGCACGGCTTTGCAGGGAAGAGGGAGGAGGCTAGATTTTAAGGGAGATGGGAAGTGAGATGAGAAAGCTCATTATTTAATTCATGTAAACATTTTAATCTAATCAATTTATTGTTGAACACGTAACATGGTCATCGCATTCAAAGTTCAGAAGTACCAAAAGGTGATCTCTCTCCCTCCCAAGCCTGCCCCAGCGGCCCAGATGCTTTCCTTGGGGGCCCTCTTGGTGGCGAGTTTCTCGTGTTTGCTGATAGAGATATGACATTACATACAACCACACAGGCTCTCTCTCCCCTCCCCTTTTTCTTACAAATTGTAGCATAACATCCACACTTTGCTCTTTTCACTTCATGTCCCAGCCATCATTTGTCTCATTACTGATAGAGTGTCCTCATGATCTCTCTCTCTCCCCCACCCCCCACCCCTTTTTTTTAATGACAGCATTATATCCCATTCCTGTGCTCCTAAATGTGTTACTTAAGCAGTATTTATTTGACCAGTTCCCTATTGGTAGTCATTAGGTTATTTGACTTGAGAGCTTTAAGGGACAGAAACATTCTGATTACTAGTTTAGAAAGAGCTCTCTGGCCGCTGCATAAGGATGGCTCATCGGAGAGGGGCAGTGGCAACAGCGATCCAGCCCTGCCTGGTTAGCCAGGGCTGCCACAGTCCAGGGAAGAGAAGATGATGGTGTGGGACATGCCTGGGTGCGGGATGTTTAGGAGATAGAAGCCACTAGTTGATAGCTTATATGGGGAGGGGGTACATAAAATGGGATCAATGACAACTTTTGAGTGTTAACAGTTGGGGGTGGAGTGAGACTCCCTTACTCTCCCAGCAGCATTTCACGTCTAACTTCACAAGCAGAGCAGGTGGTGAAGGCAGGAGCCTAGCAGTAAAAAATGGATCCTCTGCACGAGACACTTCCTTATATGGCAAAACCAAAAACCAAAACATGTGTTACACATGCGCTAATTGTAACATGACACTTGCCTGGAATTTCCCACTCAGTTCCAAGGAATTTCCTCAGAGCTCACCACCTGCTCCTTCGCAGCCTCATTTACTGAGCTTCCTCCACCGGCATTCCTCAAGGGTCGGCCTGAGCCCTCTGCCTCTCCCATGTCATCTCCCAGAGGATCTCCTTCTGCCTGTGGTTTTTAAGGCATCTACATGCTGAGTCACCGTTTTTCTATCGTCAGCTCTTGATCTTCCCTGAGTTCTCCCTGGAGACTTGGACACCCAACTGCTTAATAGGACATCTTACATTTAACATGCTCCAAATGGAACCCTGGACCCTGTATTCACAGCCCGGTCTTCCTGGGTCAGCCACATAGTGGTAAATGGCCATCCCACCCATCACCCACCCAGATGCACACAGTATAATCCCAGGAGTCACATTTGCTCTCCCAGTTTTTACTTAGCAAACCCCACTGGTTCTGACTGGAAATATCATCCCAAGACCATCTACTTCTCTTCATTCCCACCACTCATGCCTCTCACCTCTATCATCTTTCATTGAATAATTCTACCCCTTTAGCTGTTTATCAACTCGCTCTCTCTCCACTGTCTGTGGGAGCCATTCTCCCACATCAGCTAAATGGGGCCATTCAAAGGTCAGTCAGCTCATGCCACTGTTCTGTTGAAAAGTGTGTTTCCATCTTAGTTCAAATATTTAAATGAAATCGAATTCTTTCCCATGGCTCCTGACTATGTCCCAGCCCCATTGACATCTCCCTCCCAGGCTCTCTGTGCTCCAGCCACGGTGCCTCCTCCTTCCTGAACACCTAGGAGCAGGGTGTTCGCACCCACTGTCCCTCCGCCTGGAACAGGCAGGTAGTCCTCTCTTGAATGTCTCCTCCTCAACTTGATCTAAGTCCCCACCACACCATCCCGAGCTGCCCATGTCTGTGGGAGTGGGAGCACTTACCAGTTTACCAATTCCAAAAGAATCCTGTGTGAACTTCTCAGGTAACTGACACCGTTTTTCCCATTTCCCCCTTGGGTTTGGGCTTGGAGCAGCTGCTCAGATAAGCCACCCTTTGGTCTGGCTCCTGGTGCAATAAATGTCATGATAAATGTCAGCCAGTAGCATTGAGCTTCCTTCCCCAATGCGACCACAGAGGATTTCTGTAAAGATTGCTCTATTGATTCATTAACTTTTTCTAGTTCAATGCCATTTTAATCATTTATGCACTTTGGTTTAAAAGTTTGGTGAATTTCATTTTGAAAAACAAAATAATTTCTCCCAAATGGGCACAATCACTTTGGCAATGTGCAATCTTCATTTCTCCACTTGGTAACAGAGCTTAGCATTTAGCTTAAGCTTCTTTATGGAACCTCCACCTCCAGCAGAAGTCGTTAAAAGCCTGAAAAACCAATATATATATATTTGTATTCTGAGAGGATAGTTATTAGATTCTCTTATTGATTCAAACTTAAAAAAAAAAAAAAAGCACACTTGTGGAAGAACCAAGAATTTCACTAAATGACTGTAAATACTTATATTTCAAAGACTGCCTGCCACGTATCACACCTCTGAGCAGTCACCCCAGATAAGTTTCCCCTGAGCTTCCCCAGATCCCCACTTCCTCCCAGCACAGCCACCTCGAATGCTTTGTCAATGCTGCAGACAGGCCCAGGAGCTCCAGAAAGCCAGCGCGAAGCCTTCTGAGCGACCCTCCAAGTCCCTCTCCCTCCTTTCTCAGCTGAGAAAACAAATACCTGGTAGTGTGTTGGTGCCTTCTCTCTCAGAACAGTCGTGTTCTCTGAATTATGCACAGATGTTTTATGTATACAAAATGGTATTCGAGTTGCATAAAAATTCTGTTCTAATGAATCACCATCCACTCCATTTGTAGAGTGCTCTGCCTGCATAATTAGAAAAACACTGGTGTTCTCTCAAGTGGGGTACATGGGGGGAAGCACGAGATGACCCATTGGGGTGGGAGATAGTATTAGGATTTGTAGTTATGATTATAAGATAGACATTAAGCTTACCGTAGTCCCCCCTTATCTACAAGGGATATGTTCCAAGACCCCTAATGGGTGCCTGAAACCATGGAGAGATTGAACTCATGTGTGTTTCCCCCCCTCCCCCATACATACCTATGATAAAGTTTAATTTATACATTAGGCACAGTAAGAGATTAACAACAACAATAATAAGTAGACCAATTAAAACCATATACTATAATAAAAGTTATATGAAAAGAATGTGGTCTATCTCTCTCAAAATATCTTATTGTACTATACACACCCTCTTCCTGTGATGGTTTGAGGTGATAAAATTCCTGTGTGATGGAGTGAAGTGAGGTGAATGACATGGGCATTGTGCACTTGGATTACTTGAACACAAGCACTGAAATAGCATGACACTTGATCTGACCGCTGAGACGGCTTAAGTGACTAACAGGCAAGGAGCCTATAGAGTGAGGATTCTCTGGATCAAGGGATGATTCCCATCCCAGAGGAGGCCAGACAGGACAGCTCAAGATGTCATCATACTACCGGTCAGTGCACAATTTACAACTTAGGCATTGTTTACCTCTGAAATTTTCTATTTACTAACATTTTCGGACTGTGATTGACTATAGGTAATTCTTTTTAAGATTTAAAAACATTTATTTATAGAGAGGGAGGAAGAGAGAGGGAGAAAGAGAAACACCGATTAGATGCCTCCTGTGGCTTCCTAACAGGGATCAAGCCTGAAACCCAGGCATGTGCCCTGACCAGGAATCCAACAGCAACTTTTTGGTGCGTGGGAGGACGTCCAACCAACTGAGCCACACCAGCCAGCGCCATGGGAAATTGAAAACACAAAAAGAGAAACTAAAAATAAGGTGGCGGTAGGGAGCTACTGTGTTATCTGTGGTTTGACCCTGAAGGCCACCCTCGGTTATGTGTCATGAACAGCAGGCATGGCCGTACCAGTATGGGGGCTGTGTCTTTCTTAGTCATTGTTGGCCTTCAGCATATAACCATATTCTGCAGTTTCCTGCTGCAGAAAATCACCAACAGGGTTTATTTGGCAGAACCTAGATCTTTAACTGGTAGAATATTTACAACACTTTAAAAGTTGGCTGCATATGCTTCCAGGTTTTTTCCCTAAGTACCTGACAAATGGTTCTATTAAGAAACAAAAATAGGTTCATAATCTACATACATTTTTCCCTCCGTTTAACCATATGGTTAGGATATCTTTTCATCTCAGCACATAGAGCTCTCCCTCATTTTTCCTCCTGCCTTATTATCTTAAACCTTTGCATGGAATAATCTTCCTCCTCATACAAGGTTAATACTGTCCTTTAAAAATTCATTAAAAGATAATTGCTATGTAAACTGATGGTAAAAATCTGTTTATGCATGAGTTTATAAACAAAACATGTATATGATTCTCTAAGTTATGAAATTGGGGTGGGTGGGAGGATAGAACAATAAGAACAAAGGAAAACATGCGAAACAATGCAAGTGAGGCCTGGGACTATCACCTGCACCAACCAGGCCACAAAAATATCTATTTTGCGTGGGCATGTCTTGGGCAAAACTCTCTTCCATAATATAGATACCATACTTTATTTCCCAATGGCCTATTCTTTTTTATTTTATTTTTTATATATATTTTTATTAATTTCAGAGAGATGGAGAGAGAGAGATAGAAACATCAATGATGAGAGGGAATCATTGATTGGCTGCCTCTTGCAAGCCTTCTACTGGGGATCAAACCCACAACCAGAGCATGTGCCCCTGACTGGAAGCAACCTGGGACCCTTCAGTCCACAGGCCAACTCTCTATCCACTGAGCCAAACAAGCCAGGGTCCAATGGCCCTTTTCTTTAGGAACAGGGATTGTATTAGCCTGCTAGGGCCATCATGACAAAATACCAAGGACTGGATGGTTTAAACAGCAAATATTTATTCTCTCTGAAGGCTGAAAGTCCAAGGTAGGTGTGAGGGCAGGTTTGGTTTTTTGGGAGGACTCTCTCCTTGGCTTGCAGATGGCTGCCTTCTCACTGTGTTCTCACATGGCCTTTTCTCTGCACCCCTGGTATGTCTTCCTCTTCTCATGAGGACACCAGTCATATGTGGTTAGGGCCCACCCAGATTACCCCATTTAACCTTAATGACCTCCTTAAAGATCCTTTCTCCAAACACAGACACATTCTAGAGTGCTGGGGATTAGAACTTCCACAGATGAACACAATTCAGCTCATAATAGGGTCATTTCTGTATTTTTCACTAGACATTTCCTCACCTTGCCCACTTCTCAATCCATGCCAATTTCATTCCTCCCTCAACGTCCACTGAATATGCCCCTCCCCTGAATACCACCAGTCCAGTTATGAATGCCCCTCCCTTGGACAGCTGCAGTGGTCTCCTAACTGGCCTCATGGCATTTACTCTCCACGTCCCCACCCATTCTCCACACAGAACATTATAAAAATGCATTTTTATCACATCACCCCGTCTCTTGATATTCTTCCCAGGCTTGTTGCTTTTAGATTAAAACATAAATTTCTTAGCATAAGGGACAAAACCTTGCAGGACCAGACGTCTGTCTTTGCCCCTCAACCCCCACACCATTTTATTCCAGCCACACTGGCTTGCCTTCCCACCCTCAAAAGAGCCAAGCCTTTTCTCTCTGAAGGGCATGCATTGTTCCCTCTGCCAGGAACGCCTTTCCAACTCGTCCTTCACATCTCAGATTAAAAGTCACTGTCTCAAAGAAGCCTTCCTTGAACCCCACTGGCCAAACTGCCATCGTCTCAGCCACCCACAGAGCCCGGGGGTTTTCTTTGCAGCGGTCATCACACATGACAGCCTTTGGTGTGATTGTTTAACATCCATCTCTCCCGCTGCACTGAGAGCTCCAGGAAGCCAGAGACCCTTTGGAACTTGGTCATCCCTGCATCCTCAGTGCCCAGCTCAGTGTCTGGCATGAAATAAAGTAGGCAGAAATAAACATTTACTGAATGAATAAACATCTTGGGTTGGACTGTTCCCTCCATGAGAACAGCAAGCTCCAATATCTCTCTGATTAGACTGAGAATTCCTTCACAGCAGGGTCTGTGCTGCCTGTGCCCATGAAGGGCATGATGGCACAGGGTACGCCTGCCAATTGGAACAGAAACCTGCCAATTGAAAAGTAAACATTCTTTTTTTTTTAACTTTGCTGTGTACTCAGGACCTGCCCTGATGATAGTTCTTGAGTCAAGAAGTAGATAGAAATTCTCCATCTTCTGTCCGATTCGTAATGACAATTACTGGTAGAAACAAATGATATGAAATAAAACTGAAATGGTTACTAAGATGGCACCACTAGAGTTGTTATTAAAGAAAAAACTCAGGAGACTCATATCTTAAGGATGCTATTGAACACTGCAAAAACTTGGAACAATCAGGTCTGGTTAAAATCATTTTAAAAATGTGTTCTTTACTAAATATTTATGAAGGGTTGCCATTGGCAAATTTTAGACCTGTAAAATTTTACCGAAGAAAATCACTTCCAGTGTCAATGCCTTTAGCCAAAGACCATCAGAAACACATGTGCAGTTGACTTTTAGTTGAGTTTATTACTTGATTCAATGAGTGTGAATACACACCATGGGGGAATTATGGGATACCCAGTGAAAGAGTTAGATAGAAACTATTATAGGCCCAGCCAGTGTTCAAAGGTTGAGCATTGACCTATGAACCAGGAGGTCATGGTTTGATTTCAAGTCAGGGCACATGCCCAGGTTGTGGGCTTGATCTCCAGTTGGGGGTGTGCAGGAAGCAGTAGATCAATGATTCTCTCTCATCATTGCTATTTCTATCTCTCCCTCCCTCTTCCTTCCTCTCTGAAATCAATAAAAGTATGTTTTAAAAAATAAACTCTGATAGGAGCCAAGATTTGTTGGGTGATTTGGAGAGGGTCTATATGCTCTAGATTGGATACTTTCAGAAAGCAAGGGGAATTCCATGATTGGGTACCTCAGTAAATCTAATCTGTAGGGAAGACAGACCTATAGGTGTACCGGTTAATAATGTGAATTTTTTTTTTCAATAGATGGAGTTACACATATGTGAATATATATATATATATATATATATATATATATATATATATATATATATACATATATATATATATATATATATATATATTTGATTTTATTTGTATGCTATTTTGTTGTATTGACAACAAGTTTCAAAACTTCATATGTCAAATTTGCTGAAGGTGTTAACATCATAGATATTTTTACACTTAAAAATGTCTAATTTCAGGCCAAAAAAAGAGCATTTGTGGAAAGTTTTAATTCATTATTTTATTTTGAAGAAAAGTGCTGCTGAATACTTTGGAAAGCTTATGGTGAACATGCTCCACCTCAAGATACTTGTGAATTCTCGTTTAAATGCTTTAAAAGTGATGATTTTGATGTGAAAGACAAAGAACGTCCAGGTCAACCAAAAAAGTTTGAAGACCAACAATTAAGAGCATTATTGGATGAAGCTGCGTGTCAAACTCAAAAACAACTTGCAGAAAGATTAAACGTTACTCAGCTAACAATTTCTGATCATTTACAAGCAATGGGAAAGATTTTAAAAGAAGGAAAATGGGTGCCACATCAACAAAAGACAAATGGAAAACTGAAAAGTCATCAGTAAAATGTTGCTTCAATAGCATGAAAGTCTTTTGTACACCAAATTGTGACTGGAGATGAAAAGTGGATATATTTTGAGAATCCCAAATGCACAAAATCATGATTTGATCCAGGTCAACCATCAATGTGGACTGCAAGGCCAAATCACTTCAGAAAGAAGACAATGCTCTGCATTTGGTGGGATCAGGAAGGGGTGGTGTATAATGAGCTTCTAAAACCAGGTGAAACCATTAATACTGATTGCCACTGACAACAAATAACCAACTTGAACCACACTTTGATAGTGAAATGACCAGAATGTTTCAGAAGACACGGCAAAGTAATTTTGCTTCATGATGACGCACCATCAAACACTTCAAAACCAGTTAAAGTCATGTTTAAAAATCTTGCCTGAGAAGTATTAACCCACCACTGTATTCACTAGACCTTGCTCTTTCACTTGTTCTGAGCAGCACTTCAAAATGTAAGAAGAAGTGGAAAATTGGGTCTCTGAATGGTTTGCCTCAAAACAAGAAAAGTTCTATTGGGACGGTATCCACAAATTACCTGAAAGATGGGAGAAACGTGTAGCCAGTGATGGACATTACAGCATTTTTTATGTTTCTCTTGAAATTATCGTGTTTTCTTTGTTTATAAAATCTGGCATTATTAACCAGTACACCTAGTATGACAAGGCTAAAACTAATGGGTAAAGAATAGCAGTCGCTTACTTTAGCTAAGAGAGGGAGTGGTTGGTATTTTGTGGGTGGGATAGTGATAGTGTTTTTGTCTTGGACAAAAATTATGAAGTAGACTTGCTCAGTGTCATTTTATCGTGCTATCAGAATAACATTGTTTGAGGTTGGTATTCTGTGATATTTTTTTATGTCCAATAGGAGAATGACATGGCCAAGTTGTACCCAGCCAGCTTCCGAATGTCAGGGGTTGTTCTTTCCTTTTTCAGTAAAATTATCTTGACATAAGAAACTTCATAATGAGAAAAACTAAAGTAAAAAAATATATAGAAATTATTAAATAAGTAAAATGTTTAGAATGAAATTAACATGTGAAAGAATCCATCAGAGTGGATAATTTTTATAAAATAAAATGGGATTGGATAATATTTTACTACTAGAGGGGAGGAGTAGGGAGGAGGTCCCCTCAGCCCGGCCTGCGCCCTTTAGTAGTCTGGAAGCCCTCAGGGGATGTCCTACTGATGGCTTAGGCCCACTTCCTGCAGTCAGACATCCTTAGCACTGCCCAGGAGGTGGGGGAGGCTCCTGCCACCACCTCTGCTCTCTCCAGCAGTCAGCTGGGCTTGTGGCTGAATGGCACTCCCCCCTGTGGGAGTGCACTAACCACCAGGGGGCAGCTCATGTATTGAGTGTCTGCCCCCTGGTGGTTCTGCCAATCAGTTGATTTGCATATTACCATTTTATTATATAGGATATTGTATAAAAATTATCAAAGAAAAAAAATTGGCTTAATGGCATTGGCTCTACAAAAATTCTTTTGCAGCACTTCATCACGGTGGTTGTAATGCTAATTAAAATTATTGGGCTCCAGTTTCGGTGGGGATGGAAATTTGCTAGTGTCTTTGGAGAGCACCTTGGCCAGATCTATGAAAATTAAAATTGCATTTGGCTTTTGCCATAGCAATCTTACCTTTGGAAATTTATTTTACAGAGAACATTGCACGTGTACACAGAGGTATATACAAGGTTATTACTACAGTATTGTTTGTAATAACAAAGATTGGATTAAAAAAACGAATGTCCTTGTGTCCATTGGTTGTGCTTATATGCATGCATACAAGTCCTCCCGTTGATCTCTTTCCCCCAAGACACTGGCGGGTGGGATGAGGGCATGGGACAGGGGGAGACTAGGGGAAGGTCAATGGGGAATAAAAAGGAGATATATGTACTACTATGTGTAATACTTTTAACAATAAAATAAAATTTAAAAAATAAAGAAAAAAAGACACAAAAAACTAATGTCCTGTAGGAAACTGGTTAAATACATCCTGGTACAACCAAGCTAGGGAAACCCAGGCCACCTTGAAAAGGTCGTGAGGTCCTGCAGAGACAGGGATCTGTCCACCTTCGTGCACCCTCCCCCCACCAGGATAGGCCAAGAAGGGGCCCCAGGAAGCTTGTCCAGAGCCGGAAGCAGTCTCCCACAGGCAGGCCTGAGGGTCCTGGCAGGCTCCTGGTGTGGCTCTCGTGCAGTCTACCATCTACTGCCCACAGCCAGAGGGTGGGAGGGAAGGAGGGGAGCGGACCCCGCGCCGCTCATAACTGAACCCTCTTCAGTGGTCCACATCACCATGGCAACCGGGGACTGCCGAGCTGAGCTTGCGCGCGCCCCGCAGCCCCGGCCCCAGCCCCTCCTGGTGTGCCTGCGCGTGCCTGCGCGTCCCTGCATCACCATGGCAACCCGCGGGCTGTTGCTGCGGTATCCGAGCAGGGTCAGGGGGAGGGGATCCATCCAAGGATGTAACAAACCCGAGATGTGCACAGGGGAATAAAGGCGGGGGAGAATAACGGCGGGGGAAAGGGGGATGCAGAAAGTGCAGGCCGGGGGCATTTTGTTTCTGGGTGTGTGTGTCGAGGGGGGTGAGGGGGAGGGCCCGGGGTATTTGTGCAGCCCCGGTGCGGCGGTCGCTCTGCTAGGGGGCAGGACCCGGCTGCCCGCCGTGCTCCCTCCCTCGGCAGGCAGGGCTCTCCCCGGGAAGAGCAGGGCCTGGACTCGGTCCGGCGGGCAGTAGGGGGCAGTAGCGGCTCGCGGTACGGGGATGCCCCGTGCGGAAATCGCGGGCTCTGGAGGATCTGGCCCCCTGCGGCCCGGCCCCGGCCTGGCGTGGCCCCGGCTGAGGGTCCGCCCGGACACTCCACGCCCGGGAGCGATCGGGTCTCCGCCGGGTCCCCCGCGCCCGGGCTGTGGCAGCTCGCCCGGCTGGCTCGCAGGGACATCGCTGGTGGCTCAGAGCATAGACTCCATTCTCAGGGCTTGGACAGTTCACTTACTGGCTTCATCTGGGTGCCGCGATAATGATAGCCATTATCTTAAGGTTACTTGAAGTGTTAAACAAGATAATGGAGCTGGTACGGTTTCTGGCCGCAGTTTCTGGCACCTCGCAAGGGCTCAATAAATGCTAGTGGCTAGTAGATGACCTTGGCAAATCGCCTAACCTCTCTGTACTTAATCTCACCTCACTGACAGATGGAGGTGGTACTAGTACCTCCCCCCAGACAACAACAACAATAACAATAACAACAACAACAACAGCACAAGGCTGTGAGGATTGTAAGAGTTACTATCGGTATAGTCCCTAGAATGATGCAGGCTCATGGTAAGCGCTCTATGAATGCCCTGGGCTCGCACACATGGTTACTTTATTGTTATCACTATTATCGTCTCTTTGAGCAGTTGCTTGTGAATCTGAGACGATTGGTTTTGCCTGCCACCGCAAGGACGTTCAGCCTCTAGCTAGGTGACAGATAGATACATTTGCCCCATTTCTCCTGCTCCCTCTGAAAGCTTTTCAGCTCTTCACACTGTTGGAAGAGGCAGCATGGTGTCCTCAATCCACCCCCGGGCTGTGAGTGAGCTGGGTTTGGGAGTTTGTTAGAAGCTACTGGTCCGGTTTTTTCCTCTATCTTTAGGGCTCTTTCAACAAAGGATGCCTAGAATTTATTTATGTACGTTGGACCGTTCCTAGTAATACATTCAGTAAAAGTTAATTAGTAATTCTATGTCAGTGAATCTCTAGAAAGATAGAAAGTGGAAAACACTGTGAGGAGGGTACAGATGAGATGCTGTGGGAATTTTGAGGATGGGGAGTAATCATTTCTTGATTTATACTTTGTAGTTCTAATAGAAGTGCCAAGACATTTGGGGGCAAATGGGGATGGTTCCATCCCTCTATCCCAGTGTTTTTCAACCTTTTTTAGGCAAAGGCACACTTGTTTCATGAAAAAAATCACGAGGCACACCACCATTAGAAAATGTTAAAAAATTTAACTCTGTGCCTATATTGACTATATATAAAGTAATTCTCTTGAATAGGAATCAAATAAACACAAAGAAAGTATTTTATAATTACTTTATTATGAAATATTAAGTAAACAAAATAGTGAAAAATTATAAAATTCTTGTCTTGTCTGCACCTACGGCACACCAGGCAACATCTCGCGGCACACTAGTGTGCCGCGGAACAGCGGTTGAAAAACGCTGCTCTATCCAATAAAAAGTCTGGCAAGTTGGCCCTAACCAGTTTGACTCAGTGGATAGAGCCTCGGCCTGAGGACTCAGGGTTCCCAGGTTCGATTCCGGTCAAGGGCATGTACCTCAATTGTGGGCACATCCCCAGTGGGGGTGTGCAGGAGGCAGCTGATGGATGTTTCTTTTATCAATGTTTCTAACTCTCTATTCCTCTCCCTTTCTCTCTTTAAAATAATCAATTATATATATATATATATATATATATATATATATATATATATATATATATATATATATATATATATATATGTGGGAAGGTGAAGCCACTCCCCTCCCCACACCACCCTCACCTTCATTTCTTTTCTTTTTTTTTTAATATATTTTATTGATTTTTTTTTACAGAGAGGAAGGGAGAGGGATAGAGAGTTAGAAACATTGATGAGAGAGAAACATCGATTAGCTGCCTCTTGCACACCCCCTACTGGGGATGTGCCTGCAACTAGGGTACATGCCCTTGACCGGAATCGAACCTGGAACCTTTCAGTCCACAGACTGACGCTCTATCCACTGAGCCAAACCGGTTTCAGCCTCACCTTCATTTCTAAGTTGGCCATTGCGCAGCTCGATATGTCCCTGCCAGCCAGTCTTATCTGCCCCCCAACAGCTGCCATGGATCCCCAGACTGGGCTCCCAGGCTGACCTCCATCAGCAAGAATAGGAGCATCTGGGAATACAGGATGGGCCGCTTAACAATAGGGTATATTCTGAGAAATGCTAAAGATGCAATTACACAAGCCTAGGTGATACAGCCTCCACACATCCAAGCTATATGGTGTAGCCTTTTGCGCCTAGGCTCTGAGACTATAGAGCATGTCACTGTAGGCATTTGTGGCATAATGGGATTTGTGTATCTAAACATAGAAAAGGCACAGTACATGTTTCTCAGTTCCCTTTTAATCTTATGGGACCACCGTCCTATGAGGGGCCCATCACTGAGGGAAATATCACTGTGCAGCGTGTGACTGCAGTACAGTCGTTCTCTTATTTTCTACAATCCTCACTTCACGGGAAGGTGAGGCCCCTGTGTAACCCCCTTACGTGTGAATCCTCATGTGAAATGGTAAGCAGCGTTTTGTGGGAATTGGCTCTGGAATTCAGAGGGGATTTGAGGCCCTATCTGCCCTGCAGACGTCCCTGAGCCTCAATTTCCTCATCTTTGAAATAAGAATCGTCCTACTCGCCCGGGCTATTGTGATGCTTATATGAGATGTTATACTTACACGGTCCAGCCATGTTTGGTGCAGAGCCTAGAGTTCAAACACCATCAGCTGCTCTTTCCATCACCCTCATGCTTGCTATTACAGTGTTAGCTTACAGAAGGCAGGGTAATCTTCTGTAGCCTTTTCCTCTTTCTGTTGCCTGGCACATAGCAGGCACATATCATCTAATGTTCGTTAAGTGAATGAGCAAACCCACCCAAGGAGACTCTAGTAACAGTCAATTTCACCTTGCCTCAACAGCAGCTAACAGTTTCTGAACCCTTGTTCCAAAAACTACATGACATCCTATTTCCTCAGTTAACATTTGAGTTCGATGACCTTGTCTCGCCCTCTGATGAGCTCCTGGAGCGTTGGTGTCAGTGATCCACAGTCCAGAAGCTGACAGATATCGATACTATTTGCATAACGACACCGACGACAGCAGGGTTTCTATAACATAGTCTCTGCTGGTGTCATGCTGACTGAGGCCCTGTCTTCTCCCCAAGCATGAGCTGGCTGCCTTGATGCAATGTCCTCACCTCTTATTAGTGGAGTGCTTGTCATTACACTCCTGAGACAGCAGGGCTCAATGAGAGTTTATTGCCGCATCCCCACAGCTTGCAAGAGCCAATGAATCTGGGAAGCTGACATCACACAGTATCGGCTCCTCCGCCCTGTCTGGGGCCACGTTGAGAGCTGTGCAGTGCTCTGGGGGAAGGACAGGCAGGGAAAGTCCTTCTTCTTCTAGTCCTTTCGTTGCATCTGACCTTGTGGGTTAGAGAAGCCATTAGGTGAGCTTATGATACTGCTCTATGGTTTTTTTAGGGTTCCCAGGCCCCTCTCCCCTCCACCAGGAGTTGCTTCTTGGAGCGAAGAGCTACCTGAATGGGCAGAGCCTGGGCATCCTACCTCAGGGTCCCTCAGAGTGAGCTCTGTGACATCTTTGGAAGATTGAGGAGCACGTTTCTTTTTATTCTTCAACAGAAACTTTGGCGGCAAAGTCAATACCATCATCACACACAAGCTTTGAGCAAATGTTTATTTGTTCATTCAGCACGTTCACAGGCACTATCCTAGGATGCTGGGCACACAACAGGAAGCTTATTAATAACTTACATTCTAGGAGGAGGAGGCAGACAACAAAATGTATCTATGTAGTGCCTCTCCAAAGAGGTGACACATGAACAGAGTAAAGAAGGAAGTGAAGTTGAAAATTGGTGGAAGAACCCAGCAGAGGGGATAGCTGTGCAGCGTCTCTGAGGTTGCACTGGAGTTGTCTGCTGGGGAAGACTTGTGGGGACAAGAATGTATCCACTGATATATATATATACACACACACACACACACACACACACACACACACACACACACACACACACGAGGCCCAGTGCACAAAATTTGTGCTTGGCGGGGTGGGGGGAAGGGTGTCCCTCAGCCCAGCATGCACCCTTTCCAATCTGGGACCCCTCGAGGGATGTCCAACTGCCTGTTTAGGCCCAATCTCACAATCCAGGACTGCTAGCTCCCAACTGCTCACTTGCCTGCCTTCCTGATTGCTCCTAACCACTTTGCTACCAGCCTGATTGACACCTAATTGCTCCTCTGCCAGCCTGATTACCACTAACTGTCCTCCCCTGCAGGCCTGGTCACCCCTAACTGCTCTCCCCTGAAGACCTGGTCACCCTCAACTGCCCTCCCCTTCAGGCCTGGCCACCCCCAACTGCCTTCCTCTGTCAGCCTGGTCACCTCTAACTGCCCTCCCCTGCAGGCTTGATTGCCCACAACTGCCCTCCCTTGCAGGCTTGGTCCCTCCCAACTGCCCTCCCCTACTGGCCATCTTGTGACGGCCATGTTTTGTCCACATGGGGGTAGCCATTTTTTACCACATGGGAGCAGCCATCTTGTGTGTTTGAGTAACGGTCAATTTGCATATTACTCTTTTATTAGTTAGGACAGTGGTTTTATATAATTAAAGTGTTGTCCTTCAGCTTTCCTTCAGCTCTTGGTGGATTTGACTCCTTCCCCTTAGAGGAGAAAGTGTGTGACCTGCCATCAGCATACCTGTCACCAGTTTGGTTGATGTCTAACTGTGTGTGTGTTCTCCAGACTGAAAACTGAAACAGTTGCAGAGATCTAAAGTTTTAAACTTGGTCTTTTGGATCTTGACCTCCAGGGAAATGAGATTGTTCCCATACAGGCCTCGCAGGAGCTGGAGAGGAGCGGAGGGAGAAGAGAGAGGACTGGGCCGGGAAGAGTGGAGCCAGCTGTGTAGGCTGCATGCTTGCTGGCTGAGAGCCACACGTCTGTCTGTCTTGGTAACTTAACTTCTGTCAGTTAGAAATGTGTGCAAACACACCACCTAAAGTGTCCTTTAAAAAAGCAAGTTGGTGTGTGTGTGTGTGTTTTCTGACAAGGGGTCCGAATTGGGTAGTTGGCAGCATTGGTTCAGCAGCTAAATGCCACTCTCAGGAACACACGCCTTTATATCTTTTTTTGCTCCTCTTCCTTGGTAGATTCACTTTTGTTTCCATGGCCACCAATCATCTGTCTCAGCTCCTGGCATTAAATCTTCATTCAAGGCAGAAAAGAAGGGAAAGGGGCAGTACCAAGTGAGACTCTCTCTCTCTCATCAGGAAAGCATAAACTTTATCAGAATTCCATCCTCACCCCCACCCTAGCTGCCTTCCACTTAGCCAGAGCTATGTCCCACAACTGCTCTTAGCTGAAAGAGGCTGGAAATTGAGCGTATAGCTTTGCAACCTTCTTAGTAAAGTCAGACAAGGGAGAGAAGGGTAAGGCAGCACTGTCTGATGGAACTTAGAGTAAGAGCCGCATAGGTAACGGTAAGTGTTTTAGAAGCCACATTTAAAAAGAGGTGTAGCCCTGGCTGGTGTGGCTCAGCTGGTTGAGCCCCCAAAGGTTGTGGGTTTGATCCCCAGTCAGGGTCCATGTGGGAGGCAGCCAATTGATGTTTCTCTTTCACATCTCTCTCCCCCTTTCCTCTCTCTAACAACAACAAATCAATTAAAAATACCCATATAAGGGAGGGGGGCCAAAAAAAATCAATAAAATATGTTAAAAAAATTAATTAATTAATTAATTTAAAAAAATACCCATATATTTTTTTAAAGTTTTATAAATTAAAAAAAACACACCCAGTTGATGTAAATGTTAAAATATTTTATACAGTACAATATATCTAAAACCATTTCAGCATGTAAGCATATATAGTAAAGAGGTAATATGCAAATTGACCATCACTCTAACACACAAAATGGCTGCCCCCATGTGGACACAAAATGGCCACCACAATATGGCCAGCAGGGGAGGGCAGTTGGAAGGGACCCAGGCCTGCAGGGGAGGGAAGTTGGGGGTGACCAGGTTTGTAGGGGAGGGCAGTTGGGTGTGACCAGGCCTGCAGGGGAGGACAGTTGGGAGCAAACCAGGCCAGCAGGGGAGGGCAGTTAGGGACAATTGGGCTGGCAGGGGAGCAGTTAGGTATTGATCAGGCTGGAAGGCAGAAGTGGTTAGGGGCAATCAGGTAGGCAGGCAGGCAAATGGTTGGGAGCCAGCAGTCCTGGATTGTGAGAGAGGTCCCAGATTGGAGAGCACATGCAGGCTGGGCTGAGGGACACCTCCCTCCCCCCCCACACACGAATTCCGGGCCTCTAGTCAGTATATAAACTAATAATGAGCTATTTTGGACTCATTTTTTTGTATGAAGTCCTTGAAATGTGGCATGTACTTGAACTTCAGCACATGTCAATATGAACCAGCCACGGGACAAGTGTTCAGCACCCACATGACTAATGGGTACCACATTAGTGCAGGTGAAGACATGCAGGTGTAGGCAGCACAGGTGTAGATAACGCAGGTGTAGGCACTGTGCTGAGGGAGCAAAGCTTCACTGTCTTGCCCTAACTCTTTTGTTCCTACTAGTGTTCTCTATAGTTGTTTTCCTTTTTATTCTCCCAGGTGGATTTGGGAAATAACACCTGTCTCAGCCTGCTGAAGAGAAGGAAGAAGGGGTATTTGGAGTTGTGTTAGGACTAAAGTAATAAAAAGGGAAGAAGATTGAATTCAAACTTTGAGAACTGCAGGGGATGGCATTGTGGGTGGAAGGGAGGAGAGGAAAAGCAAGAGGTAGGCTGATTGCTTTAGTGATAAAGAGTAAAATTCATGTCCAAATAAAAATATGACTCTATTATTTTCTGAACACAAAAGTAAAAGACAGTGAGGAAAATAAAAGTGCCAAAAATGAAAGGTGCTATGATGCTAGAAATAGTCCCTGTTAATTGAATATTTTATTAATTTTTGTTTATTCACAGATATATGTATTTTGAAATAAAGATCCATGTAACCTTCCTTTTTATTGACTTAAAATACATATCACATAAAATTTACCATCTCATGTAAGTGTGCATTTCAGTGGCCTTGAGTACTCTTTTTTTCACTGTAAAATATATTATGAACCTCCTTCTGTGTCATTAACTCTTCTTCTAAATAGGGTTTTTAGTCATTGTTACTGTATAGTATTCCATCAGGTGTGTGTACTGTTATTTAACTTCGCCAGTCCTCTCCTGGAAACATTTAGGTTGTAATCCAGTTTGCCTGTTGTAGACAGTGTTGTTGTAATTGTGTGCACATAAACCTTAGTGCTCATTTCTGATTTGCTGGCCGAGTGGTTATGACTATTTTGCGCATGCTGTCATCATCTCAAGACTTTGTACTAATGAGACTACTTACAACATTGAACGAGGGTGCTCATTTTACAAGGAAGAACTTTATAACAGGTTGCCAGGAAATTTTCTTGAAACAAATGAAAAAGTTTATGCTCTCTGGCATGACTGGTGGAGTGCAAGCTAAAGTCATGGTCTAACTACTTTCTCCTCACACTGAGCATTAACCTTGATGGCTTCTAAAAGGAGTGAGCCCCTTTCTTTTGTCCCCCGTGTTAGAAATCACACACTAGATTTAATTTCTTACTTTTATTTTTTATTTGTGGCTAGAGCAAAAGAAATACCATACGGGGGTCAAGGCTGGAATAAATGACCTATAAGGTTTCTTCCAACTTTAAGGATCTGTGTCCAATGCTTATGCTTTTCTTTTGTTTCCATTGTCCCTTCTTTCTTCCCGATACTCTAAGATTTCTTCTTTTAACACTTCTTTTCTACTTAAAGAACTTCCTTTAGCCACATATGTGCTGGTGTCGGATTCCTTTTGCTTTCCTTTGTCTGAGAATAGCTTTATTTCCCCCTATATTCACAAAGAATAATTTTGCCAGACAGAGAATTCACAGCTAACAGTTCTTTTTGCACTTAAAAGATAGTGTGCCGCTTCCCCTGGTCTCCATGGATTTAGATGAGAAAAACCTGTCATTCAAATTGGTCGTCCCTTACAGGTAATGCTTTATTCCCCCCTGGATGCTTTCAAAATGTTTTGTTTGTCTTTAGTTTTTAGAAGTTTTATTACCCTGTGTCTTGGTGTGAATTTCCTTAGATTTATTCTCTGTGGGCTTCACTCAGCTTCTTGAATCTGAAGGTGTGTGTGTGTAAGTTTTGGAAAGTTTTCAGCTATTATTTTTCTGAATAATCTTTTAGCCCCTCTCCTTTTTTCCTCCTGGGACTCCAATGATGAATGCTGGCTTTTTGTTATTGTTTCACCAGCCCCGAGGCCCTGTTGGTCTATTTTCACTTTTATTAAATTCTATTGGTCTGTCCTCAAGTTCGCTGAATCTATCCTGTCGTCTCCTTCCTAATATTGAGACCATGCAGTGGGATTTTTATCATTGTTATTACATGTTTCAGTTCTGTCATTTTCACTGGTTCTTTTTTAGAATTCTTATTTCTTGCTAAGAGTTTCCTACTTTTTCATTTGTTTCAAGAAAACTTGTAATTGGTGTTTGAAGCATCTACACTAATAAAAGGATACTATGCTAATTAGACCGGGAGACCTTCCAGATGTCTTTCCAGACAAAGCCATGGTGGTGGGACCAAGGCAGAGGCAGTTAAGGGTGATCAGGCAGGGAGTAGCCAATTGAAGGCAAGCAGGCCGGCAGGCAGAGTGGTTAGGGGCAATCAGGCAGGTGAGCGGTTAGGAGCCAGCAGTTCTGAATTGCAAGAGGAATGTCTGACGGCTGGTTTGGGTCACAGGGATTGGTCCTAAACCTACAGTCGAACATCCCCTGAGGGGTCCCAGATTGGAGAGGGTGCAGGCCAAGCTGAGGGACACACACACACACACACCCTTGCACAAATTTTATGTACCAGGCCACTAGTTATTATTATAATTGCTTTAAAATACTTGTCAGATAATTCTGCCATCAAATTCATCTTGATTGGCAACACTAGATTAACTCTCATTTCTCTATTCAAATTGTAATTTTCTTGGTCTTTGGTATAATGGATACTTTTTTAAAAAAATTGCCGAAACCGGTTTGGCTCAGTGGATAGAGAGCGTCGGCCTGCGGACTGAAAGGTCCCTGGTTCGATTCTGGTCAAAGGCATGTACCTTGGTTGTGGGCACATTCCCAGTAGCCAGTAGGGGATGTGCAGGAGGCAGCCAATCGATGTTTCTCTCTCATAGATGTTTCTAACTCTCTATCTCTCTCCCTTCCTCTCCCTAAAATATATATATATATATATATATATATATATATATATATATATATACACACACACACACACACACACACACACATATATACATATATATATACATACATATATATACATACATATATATATATATATATATATATATATATATATATATATAAAATTGTTGTCTATTCTGTTAGGCCACCTGGAGTGAGATGGAGGGTCCTATTTAAATTTTCTATCTTTGCAGAGATTCACTGTGCTTAGGGTTCGCATGCAGGTCTTGCCCTACTTAGGTGGGCTGTGGTTTCCATGACAGTTTAATCTTTAGAACCTTTAAAACGTTTTTTTCAGTCTATTTGGTTTATCTGGTCCCGCTGGGACTCCCCTGCTGCTTAGAGGAAGTGGCCATTAGGGGTCTCTTAGTCAGAGAGGGGAGTCTCAGGCACATGGGACAAAGAGGCTTCTTTAGGCCAAATACTTGCTGTGGCCTAATCCCTCTTGTCTGTGTCACCTGATTACCCTCCTCTGTGAGTCAGGGAAGGGAGTTACAGGCCCATGGGGGCAAAGAGGCTCCTTGTGGTATCAGAGTCCTTCCTGCCAGGAGTACCCAGCACCTCAGTGTCTCCTGGGAGTGGATGGAAGTCTCGGCCCAGGGGAGAAGCAGAGCTCCGGCCCTGGCCGCATTGATTTTCCAGCGTGGCTCTCAGTCTCGCCCCTGGCAGTACTGCCCGGCTCACCTGGTGCTGTTGGAGGTGTTCCTGTTAGATCCAGGACAGAACGAGCTCTCTGGGCTGTCTCCCGTTGCTGGGTTGGGGGTCAGAAATGCTGAGCCTAGGTCCCCTTCCTTTTGGGGTGGTGGGGGGCGGGCGAGGAATGTCAAACACGAGCTCCTCACTTACTCTGTAAGAGCACCGTGGCCGCCTCCCCGCTTCCCATGCCCCTCGTGCAGTGATTTCTTGTTGAATGACCCTCACAGCTGACTCGATATTGTGCCTGGCATTTTGCCTGTCTCTGAGGTACCCTAAAAGTGTTCCCTTGGATAATGACTGGGGGAACCAAGCCTCAATAGCCTTTTCAGAACACGTGGCTGATCGTTGTGTTGTGTTCCATCAAAAGCCTGTATTTGATGGCCGGGCAGGTCCCAGTTAGCAGATATCAAGAGAGCAGAGGGGGCAGGGTAGGGGAGAGAGGATTGAAAGCTCTTCCTCACTGTTTTATAGATTTCACAAAAACTCTGGGCTGCTCTCTGAGTAGAATTTCCTTTTCCTCCCAAATGTAAACATTTCATAAGGGCCAGGAGGCTTAGCACACTCTAAGTTCTTATGGGAACAAACATATCAGACAAGATCTTGACAGTTTCCTGACATCATTTTTGGCATATTTTTATTTCCAGAGAAAGGTCTGTCCATTATCAACACAGAGCCTCTTCTTTAAAATATGTACTTGTAAGAGGAGCTTTGGGCCTTGATTTTGTTACAGAAAAGACTGTGACAAAATAGGTGGCCTCCGCCCAGCATGGCCTCCCTCATCTGTCTCTGAGAATCCTGCCCTTCCTTCTGAGGCAGGTTGCTGTTCACTGTCCCTGTGAGCCTTCCCAACTGCCCCTAGTGTTCTCACCCTCCTTTGAAGCCCTCATTGTAATATCTAAACCATGCAATCACTTAGCTGGCTTGCTCTTTCTCCTGGAAAGGCATTTCACTATTGCTTAGTGTTTTATTTAACTCCATTTGGAATAAAAATCCATAATCTTTTCATGCTCCATAAGGGCCTACATCAGCGGTTCTCAACCTTTCTAATGCCGCAGCCCTTTAATACAGTTCCTCATGTTGTGGTGACCCCCAACCATAAAATTATTTTCGTTGCTACTTCATAACTGTAATTTTGCTACTGTTAATGAATTGTACTGTAAATATCTATGTTTTTCGATGGTCTTAGGCTCTACAGTAGCAAAATTGCAGTTATGAAGTAGCAATGAAAATAATTTTATGGTTGGGGGTCACCAAAACATGAGGAACTGTATTAAAGGGTCTCGGCATTAGAAAGGTTGAGAACCACTGGCCTACATGATCCTGCTACCCTATAATCTTCTCCCTCCCTCCCTCCCTTCCTCCCCTCCTCCCTCCCTCAGCCACACTGCCCCTTCCTCGTCCTTGAGATGTCAAACACACACACTGTTGGATCCCTAGTGCCTAAAACCCTGCTTGGTGCAAGAGGTTCTCAATGAATATCCACTGAATTAATAAATGAATTCAAATAAACTTTACTATCTTATCAAATATGTCGGTGTTTATTTTAAAACTTTAGGAACTATTAAAAAAAGGGGGGGGGGAACCTTATATACTTCCACATTTAGAGGCAAAACATAATTTAAAAAATATTTCTTCCTAGACCTTTGACGCTTATAGTATTTTGGGTGGTTTGTTTTAGATGGTTATGGTTACGATAGATCTTATATAGAATTTGAAATTTTTATGTGTGTATGCCTTGCGTTTTCGAACTGTTATGTGTATTTATATTGCTTCCTATTCCAAAAGGGATGCATAAAATAGTATTTCTTTGTATTGCCAACAGCAGGCAAGCTTGTGCCTTACTCCTACTAATCGCTTATGGAATGAATGAGTGTGTGGGAAGCTTGCTTTCCAGAGGTTGAGGGTGTGGGTGGTGGTAAGAGGGTGGGAGTGTGTGTGAAATGATTGTATCTGACGCTGGGGAGCAGCCAGTTCTCCCCAGCTGTGCCCAGGGGCATAGTGCCTCGGAAACGGAGTTCTGTTTCTGGTCACTTGTTTGTGCCTGTCTGTCTTTTCTCTCTTTCTGGAGCAGAACATGCTTGCAGGCCTGGTCACAAGGAGTGGCCTCCCTCTAGACCAGATCAGACTCATTCCATCCTGCCTGTGTGTGCTGCAGTATTACCAAAGGTGCTGTGTGCATGGGAAGAATGCAGAGCCCCAGCTCAGCAACTGGGACTTGTCTGTGCCTCCTTCCCTCCCCACCTAGAGGCATATACTCCTAACATGGCCCGAACTTCCAGAACCTACCAGGCTCTAGGATTCTCTGGCTGCGAGGTTCACAGGTGTAGGATTCTCAGGAGGGTCCTAAAATAGTGCGTGTGGTAGTTACTGGCATAAGTGATTATGCCACACTCCCTCCTGCCCTAGGATCATTGCACAAGTGCTGAACATGTGCGCGCGCGTGCACGTACACACACACACACACACACACGCACACCTGCTCCAACCTCCTCCCCGACCAGATCTCAGCACTGATGTTACTTCCTCAGAAAGCCTTCTCCACACCCTGGTTCTCATTGTGTGACCTATTAAATTGTCTCTAGGCCAACACTGTATGTCCTTCCTGTCTTGAGCTCATCATAGTTTGTAGTTACACATTTTTGTGTGTCTTTGTCCCTCCCATTAAACTCTAAGATCAATGAGGGTAGGGACTATATCTTCTCTTGTTCACTGCCTTTCCTATGCTTAGAACAGTGCCTAGAACATGATGGTGTTCAAGTAATACATTCTGAATGAACGGATAATGAATGAACAATAGACATTTGGATTGAGGCAGTAAAGAGTACTGGTTATAAGAGAGAGCTTTGGAGCCAAATATCTAGTCAATCCCAGTGATGTGGCCTCCAATTGTATAATAACCTCTCTGTGCCACCACTCCCCTGTCTGAAAATGGAACTGATAATATCAACAGCTCATGGGGTTGTTGTGAAGTTCAAAACAGGGACTCCATGTAAAGACCAAGCAAAGCTAGATTCATAGTATGTTCTCACCTATATTAGCTATTATCATGACTAAGATGTTCTACTCTTTGGCCAATGCCAATAAAAGTATTGCTGTAATGACTATTCTTTTACATATACCTTGATACACTTTAAAATATACATATACTGTATATATACACTCACACACACACACACACACACACACACACACACACATTTCACAGAGGAAAGGAGAGGGAGAGAGAGATAGAAGCATCAATGATGAGAATCACTGATTGGCTGCCTCCTACACACCCCCTGCTGGGAACCGAGCCCATAACCCGGCATGCCCTGACTGGGAATCTAACTGTGACCTCCTGGTTATTAGGTTGACACGGAACCACTGAGCCACGCCAGCCATGCTATCTTGATACATTTTTAATGAGTCTTTCAATAGGTGAGATTCCTAGAAGTGGAATTGTTAATCAGAAGGTTAATTTCTTTGGAATTAATTTTTGTGTATAGAATAAGGACGAGATCTAATTTTGCATTTTTCCAAATGGCGAGTTGTAGGAGGCCAGGTGCCCTTTACCCGAGTGCACTGATTGCTTTCCCCCTGCAGATATGGAGTCGGGGAGGGCAAGCACTGAGTGCCCTCGGGTAAAGGGTACTCGATGGGAAGTTTTCTTTTCTTTTTTTAAAATATATTTTTTATTGATTTTTTGAAGGGAGAGAGATAGAGAGCCAGAAACGTCGATGAGAGAGTAACATCGACCAGTCGCCTCCTGCTCATCCCCTATCGGGGATGTGCCCGCAGCCAACGCACATGCCCTTGACTGGAATCGAACCTGGGACCTTTCAGTCCACAGACCAACGCTCTACCACTGAGACAAACCGGTTTCGGCTAGATGGGAGTTTTCACAGCTGCTCCCTACGGCCCACCTTATCCCCCTGAGGCTCACCTGGGATTGCAGAGGTTAGGATTAGAGAGATCTTCTGTACCTCCTCTACTCACACTTTTATTCCTAACACTGTGGGAAGACATGTCATTACTACAGTAGCTCCCAGCCCTACCCTACACAATTTACCAGCACTCTAATGGCCAATCTAGACATGATGTCTAGGGGTCTTGATGTACACATTTTTGTTATCATATTAGCTGTGTCTTAGACCTAAGACTTTTCAATTGAACATAAGAGCTTTTCATGTACTAGAGAAGCTTTTCAGCCCACAGCCTCTCACATTGTCCGGTTGTCCCCAGATTATTTATAAATGGCTTATAAATAGGAGGACCTACCTCTGGACTTTTTTCTGTTTTCTTGATTCCATAGAAAATGTTCCTTCACCACACACCAGATTTCCTTGTGTTTTTCAAAAAAAAAAAAATTGGCTATAATCTCATCCAAGAACACTTGAGAATCAAGTTGTCCAAACTGTATTCCTAGCCCCTGCAAAAATACCTGTGTACATGCATGTACACACATTCTCACACACACATGCTTCTGGTGGAATTTTCCTTGGAATTATATAGAACCTATGGAATAATTTGGAGGAGATTGATTTGTTTTCAATACTCAGTCTTGTCATCCTGGAACATAAAGTAGTGTTCCTTTTATTCAAGTCTTTTATGCTCTTCAGTAACACCTGTATATAGGGCCACATGTTATGTATTCCTTGTTGCCATTATCAATAGGGCTTTATTTATTTTTTTAGTTGATTATTACTGGGTATAGGAACAGCAGTCTTTACTTTTGCTGCTCATGGTAAGAGGTGAACTGAGGACTTTAAGACAGATGGCTAAGCTGATTCGAGTTGCCATGTTACAGGCAGTGCTAAATCAGATGCCGTAAACAACTCCCAGGCAGGGATTAAAATAACCTAGGCGTTGTTTCCAGGGTGTGGAGTACACAGTTTGTCAATAGCATCTTTACTTTGGTTACACATTTAGCTTCTACCTCATAAATACTCTTCCTGAGCAATCCCGATTGGCTTACAGGATAACTGAAAGTAGCCTAGGGAAGGTGATATGAAAGTTTATCTGCTTAGAGGATCCCCTTTTATCTGTTTTTTGAAAGTTTGCTTTTTTCTTAGAATGCCTTCCTTAGAGCAGGCACTACCAGTTTTAGACAGATAATAAGCTCACCTAGAGGTTTGCAGTTACTAGAATGATCTTTTCACCTCAACCTTTAGTTTTTCTTATCAAGGTAAGACTGTATACTATTTATTTATTTATCTATCTATCTATCTATTTATCTACTTATCTATTTATAACATAACCATTTTTTAAGATATAATTGACATTCCATACAATTCACCAAGTTAAACCATATAATTCAACGCTCCTTCTTATTTTCTTTTAGTAAATTCACAGAGTTGCACAACCATCACCACAAACCACTTTAGCACATTTCATCCTCCTAAAAAGAAATCCTATACCTATTAGCCATCAGTCCCATTTTTCCTCCAAGCTTCTTCAGCCCTAGGTAACCACTACTCTACTTTTTGCCTATTCTGCACATTTCCTGTAAAAGGAATGTGGCAATATGTAGTCTTTTGTGACTGGCTTCTTTCACTTAGCAGAATGTTTTCAAGGTTCACCCATGCTTTAGCAACTATTGCCAAATAACATTTCATTATATTGATATACCACATTTTATTTATCCAGTCATGAGTTCATGGACATTTGAGTTACTTTTATTTATTTTGGCTACTATGCTACTATGAATATTCAGGTACAAGTTTTTGTGTGGACATATGTTCCCAGTTCTCTTGGGTTTATGCCTAGGAGTGGAATTGCTGGATCATACATATGATAATTCCATGTTTAACCTTTTGAGGAACTGCCAATTGCAGCATTTCTCATCCCACCAGCATTGTATGAGGTTCAAGCATTTGTCAGGGTGATTTCTTCACCCCAACAAACGCTTGCTATCTTTTTGATTATAGCCACTGAATCATGGTGGGTGGAAGTGGTATCTCATTGTGGTTTTGATTTGCATTTCCCTGATGTCTAAACCTGTTCTGCTTCTTGAATTTGATATTTAAATACCCTCTTTTGCCTTTCCTTCGAACTACCCTGGCTTTGTGAGGGGGTTTCACACTTTTTTTCCCAAAAACCTACAAAACTAGACAATCTGCTCTATGACCATTGTTGTTCTGCAGAAGGGGTGGGACTTGACTAGACCCTCAGGAGGAGAAGGCACGTAGCTCACGACGAAGACGGAAGAGTGGTCACTCAGGTACCTCCAGCAACCATATATCCTTGCTGTTAGTATTACAAAACCCAGAACTAAATCAGAAAGCAAACCTTTAACCAGGTGCCCTCATTAGTTATTGGCATATCATGTCTCATATGAAGAGAACTTTAATGTGTCCTATCTGACAGGAAAATGCTGCCTGTAGTTTGGAAACTTCTCTCTGAATCCATGCTGAATGACTAAGTGATAAGATTGATGGGTCAGGAGGAAGTGCCAAGGGTATACTTAAGATAAAGATTGCTAAACCTGGATAAAAGGTTTACTTTTGCCTTTAGGACTCAGATGTCTTGGAGAACAATCTATAAGAGGAAAAGAGAAATCAAGTAATGAGTTAATAAAAGGTGAGAGAGAAATGGGAGGAAATAGTCAATACTTTTTGTCAGTGTGGGGGCTTGTCAAACCTGATTATAAGGAGAATTGGAGAAATCCTTTGCTGTGGCAAGTATAACTATTACTACTACTATTACTACTGCTACTACTACTACCTTTATTGCACACTTGCTATGTGAAAGGCAGAAGGCTAAGTTCAGCTCATAGATTGTTATATTTATTCCTCATAGCCCCTCCCTGTTTCACTGGTGAGGAAAAGAAGGCCCAGAAAGATTATGTAACGCATTCAAAGTCCACGGGTGACATTTGAAATCAAAGTCTTTAAGGATGTTAACCATTCAGAACTCTGGTTGATTCCGCAAGGTAATGGACCATAGAGGGAATATTCTAATTTGTATAGAAATGGAATTTTGGGTATAACTAAGAAGAAAATAGAGATTTATTCATAAACTGCCAAGAGGAAAACTCAGATAGGCAAGGTTAGACTCAGATAACTATAGCAAAGACCAGGGATTCTAAAGAAAACAAGGAAGGAAGGAAGAAAGGAAGGAAGGAAGGAAGGAAGGAAGGAAGGAAGGAAGGAAGGAAGGAAGGAAGGAAGGAAGGAAAGAAGGGAAAGGAAAGGAAAGGAGGAGGGAGGGAGGGAGGAAGGGAGAAAGGGAAGAAAGGAGGAAGGGAGGGAAGAGAAAAAGACAAAGACCTAGATGGTCTTTTTAAGTATATAAGAAAATCAGTTACCTACTTCTACATGTATATATGAATCGTGTCTGAGCAATACTCTTGCTGTGCTCTTTGTAACCCAATAAGTTCTCTCATCTGTGGCTGCGTAGGGCTATTACTTTCAAGACTGGTGGTGCTATGTTCTCCTGGAAAGAGTCGGCATTCGGGACAGGTTTATAAAAAAAAGAAGCTATGTGGCCAATGGTAAAGCTCTGAGATAGTGGTTAGTTCCTCAGATGATGGGAAATTGACTTGTCAGGCCTCATTTTTCTACTCAGATCATGATAGTATCTTATAAGGCGTGGCAGCAACAAAAACTATGACTTGTAGCACAAAAAGGCCATCACACACCCTCACCCCCACCTCTCAGAGAAGCATGGCTTAGTACTTCAGGATATTGATGGTTTCCAGAGCAAAGGGCCCACTGCTGGCCCCGACAGCTCCTCCCTGAGACACTCCTTTATGACTGAGACCCCTGGAGCCAGGGCCCGGCTGGGAGAATGAGCAGATTCCTGAGCTGGACAGCTTGGGGATAATAAAGACCAAAAGTCCGTGGTGCGTCACTCTTGACTCATCACGTGCTAATTGGGGTTACTTGGGTTTCTGGCCAGGGGTGCAAGACTCACCCTGCACCTCCTTTCACAGGCTTTGTGACCATCTGCCTTTGTTTCCTCTGTTGGAATATGTCTTAGGAGAATCCCAACCATTCCAATGGGGAGCAATCACAGAGTCATCACCGCGCCTCTTGTTCAAGCTCCTGTGGATGAGCAGCTACACAGGCGTGGCTGTAGGAGCACGGCTAATCTTTTCCTCTGAGAACATGAAGTGTCTTGTAAAACACACCTTCAATGTTACGTCTTCATATGACAGGAAGATGAAGGGATGGTGAGGAGTACAGAAATGCCGGGCAGATTTAGATTTCCAAGCATCTCTCACCTCACCTATACCTGAGGGCAAGATGTGTCAGGGCACCCCACGACCATGCTTGGGTTTGGTGAGGTGCTGGAACGTGGGGGGCTGTTTCTCTGTTCTCTGCGACCCGCGGGGAAAACGACAGGTTCCTGAGTGGAGGAGCTGGGGATTAAGAAATTAAAGAAGAAGAAAAAAAGAGACCAAGATGCAGAAATAGATTCAAGCTGGGATCCAGGTGGGGGCTGCCACTCTGATGGAGAGACAGTCAACACCCACCACAGACAACACAGTGCATTTATTTATTTCCAAAGGGGGGTTTAAGGTCAAAGAAGTGTTGGGTGTGCCCAGGTCCTATTCATTCCCTCATTCCTGGGATTTAGCATATCAGGACATGGGTAAGTCAAGGTCCTATTTGTTCCTCATTCCTGGCACGTGGATGAAGATAAGAAATCGTTACTGATAACATTTTGGGGAAACACGTTCCCAGGGCGTGGCTCTGCCTACGCCTTGAGTTCAGCTGATGATAATTAAAGGTCATCCATGTGCATTCCCAGGGGGCCCTCTACACTGGAAGGACTCACAGGACTCAGCAGATAGATGGATCATGACTACGATCTATTACAGGGAAAGGAGACAATGCGGGATCGATGAAGGTTTATTCCGGAAGCACTGCTGCAGGCAGAAAGCCAACTAGTGTTCTGATCAGGAGGGAAGGCAGGAGGTATTATCTACAGGATGGGAAGGAAGGGATTTCTACGGGTGTTAATACGCTGAGGGAGGAATGTCCATAGATACAGGTAAGCAAACATCGTGATGCTCACTCTAAAAAATGTCTTCGTCTTTCAGCCTGGGAGCCAGCTGCTAGGGACACCGTGCTGCCTTTGGCCCCGCGGAAGGTTGTGTTTGTCCAGTTTGAACATTCCGAAGGTCTGAGGAGTGTCTGGATCCACAGCTCCTGGGGAAGTGGCTCCTCTCCATTATTTGGGCACAGGGAAAGGTACACGGGGTGGAGTGCAGGGAAACCGGAGCAAGCCTCCCAGGTCTGCTCCCGTGGCATCACAGGTCCCGGCACATACATAGATCGTGACTAAGATCTATTACAGGAACGGAGACAAAGGGATGTGCTTAACTTCTCCAGCAAGGAATGGTGGCGCCACCTGCCAATCATTGCCGAGTGCCGAGGGAAGCTCATTAGAGACTTCATGCTTAAGGCTTTTATTGGGGCTGGTCACGTACCAAAACTTCAGACTGCCGGGAGGAAAACAGGTATTCCTGCTGTTTGCCAAGGTTAGGCATGGTGAGCCACCTTGTCACCCAGGGGAAGCTTTGAATCAGTGCCGGGAACTGTTTGCCAGCCAAGTTCCAGAATTCAGCCAAGGCCCACGTCCACCTGAAGGTCCTGAGATCCCGCCAACCCCGTGTGTCCAAACCTGACGTCCTTCTCCCCCGGCATCTGACTCTGTGTCTCGCGTGTGTTCTATTCGAGAACAGCTCCTCCGTGTCACCAGACTTACTCGTAACTTCACCTGCTCTTCTACCTCCCACAACTGACGAGTTGTTTCTACGGCTCGCAAATCCCCTCAAATGTCTTCCCTAGGCCCATGACCACTTCCTGGGTTCCTGCTCCATCATCTTCCACGAGGGAAGGCATCTTTCTCCGTAACCACTCTTGTGTTTTTCTCATCCTCCATCCATCGGCTGCCAGCCCTTTTCAGTTTGGCTTTTCCTTCGGAGCTATTATTTTTCACTTAATGCTCACTACCTAGTAAGCAATTTCTTTTCTATGAAAAAGTAATTCAGGCTCATGATAAACCTTCAAATAGTACTGAAGAGTAGATAATGCAAAATAAGTTAGCTCACTCCGTGTTCCTCGTGCCCTTCTCCAGAGATACAACAGTGTGTTGTGTGCCCTTCCAGAAGGTTCCTCTGTCTGAAAAGCCGGAAAATGCAGGCTTCCTGCACCTCCCACAGAACTAGGAATACATCGTGCACACGGGCCCACACTTAGCTTTTCTCACTTAACACGCTACCTCAGAGAGCTTTCCTCACCTGTGTGTGCTGAGCTCTCCCATGTTCTATTTTTTACAGTAACTGAGCATTCTATTCTGTGTGTGTAATTTATTTAACCAGTCCTGTCTTGATGAATATTTAAGTTATTTCTAGGATCTTGCTGTTCTGAAGAATTATCTTTGAAGACACAGAGATGAGGGTGCCCTCCCGTGGCTCAGACACTTGAATGACTTCCATTGTCCCCAGCTGTGGTCCAGCCGGGACTGGGGGATTCAGGCAGGTCTCCCAGGGCCCATGTAGAAAAACGATCATTGAACTGGTGATTAAAATGTTTTATCTTAAAACAACACACCTCTCTTACGGTATACAATACGAAATTCTCATGAATCTGACAGAGAATGATAGAGGACTTCAAAAGGAATTCATGCTGGCTTCTTCAAGCTCCACCCCCAGACTACCCTAAAGGCCCGTGTCTTCCTTCCCTGCCTAAAGGACATGAGCAGAAAGATCTGAGGACCCAAGTCCACGGGATGCAATCAGACTTTCCGGTATAGGTTTAAGAGTTCTCAGCATTTTTAACTCTGATTGCAACCTGCCTGCCCACCCTTCTGCTGTTCCTCTCCCACGTACTCTGTGTTTCACACTCACAGCACTCCTTGCTGTTCCCCATTCCCTTTGTCCCCATCTCTAGCCGAGCAGCACAGCCTAGTGCTGTTGAGATGGACTGTGGAGTCAGGCCGCAGGAATTTAAATCCTGACCACGCCACATTTCTAGCTGTGTGATTATGGGCAAGTTACTTAACCTCTCTGAGCTTCACTGACCTCATTTGCAAATGCAGGTACTAAAGGTACCTGGTAAGATTGTTGTGAGGTTTAAGTGAGTTAATATAGGGTGTCCCAAAAAAATGTATACACACACTTTGAATAATTATAAAGGCAGTGTTTATTAATTTACATTTCATTTTCAAATTGAGCTATCAGCCGTTAAAGTGTGCACCCTTTTTAAAACAATTTTTTTAAAGAGAGAGAGAGAGGATAGGGAGGGAGAGAGAAACATCAATGTGAGAGCATAACATGGACCACTGCCTCCTGCATGCCCCCTACCAGGGATCAAGCCTGCAACCCAGTCATGTTCCCTGACTGGGAATTGAATCGGCAACCTTTTGGTGCATGGATGACACCCAGCCAACTGAACCCCACTGGCCAGGGCAAGTGTGTATACATTTTTTTGGGGGACACTCTGTGTAAAGTGCTTAGAACAGTACTTGGTCCATGCTAAGCATTATGTAAAGGTCTTGTTATTAAAGTTATTATTATTTTTATTACTCAAGGTCCAGTTTCCATTTCTCCCAGGTCCCTCCCTCCTAGGCACTGAGCACATTATTCTGTACTTACTTTCTCGGCCCTTTAGGCGGTGCTCCCATGGAGAGAGGGGACTCTGCCTTATTTGTATTTAACGCTCCTGCATTTGACAAGAAGCAGATAATCTGGTGATGGCGAGCAGACGTTCACCGCAGGAGATGATCATTGTATTGATAATAATAGTGTTCTGAATTCTTACTTCTTTCCTCACTTCCTTGCCCTGTCCATCTGTTTGTGCGTTCTATTTGTGTCACCCTATTCTCGATGGGGTTTGTAAGTGAAAACGTCACTGAAGAAACCGCTCACATGAAAGCAGTTCCTCAAGCTCTATTCGCGCTTACAGGTATTCTCCCACAACAGGTTCAGTGGAGCACGACGTTTGAGAAATTCCAGGTTACACGAAATTAACCAGAGACCTTTACTCCTAGGACATCTCAGCATTTCACCAGGCTAATTAATTCCCAGGATGGGATGGGTGGAATGAGGGGCAAAGTTAGCAAACTTCTTAATCTTTTGTGACCAGAGGACCTTTTTCTCGAAATGTGAACAACCACTGGTGGGTCCAGTTCTGTGGAAAGTAGTTGAAAAACTGTACTGACCACCCTCTCTCTCCTCACCCTGACCACCCTGGGACCTGGGAAGGCTGCCGCTCTGGTGCCAGTTACGGTAGTTGCCGTCCGTGGCCCCAGAGCTTCTAAACTGTCGCCTAAAACCCTTATCCATTTACAGCCACCTCACTTACCCGTTCAGGAAAGAGTTATTGAGTTTCTGCTACGTGCACAGACCCTGACCGTGGAGAAAACAGGATTCAAGGCATCAGGGAACTAGCTGGGGACTCGGAAGGGAGCCTTTTAGACGCAGAGAGAGCAGGGCCCTCTGCTGGCTGCACAGGGAGCCTGGCGCCCGAGATGGTTTCCCTGGTCCAGACCTCCCCCTGCATTTCGGGAGGAGGATGGGGAGATTGAAGCCTAGGGAGGGGTCATTTATTTAAAAGTTTTACCCTTCAAACTAGCTGGAGGCAGACTGGAAGCAGTATTTCTCCCAGTATCCCACTGCCTCTGAGCGCAGGTGTCTGAATCAGAGCAAACGCAGGCAAGTGCCAGCTGGAAAGAACTTCTTTCACGTAGCTGCTGGGGGGCTCCTAAGCTTGTTCAGGGCCATCGCAGGCTGAATATCTTTCCCACTTTTATTTCCCTATCAATGCCCTCAGATCACGTGTGTATGTGTATATAGATATATTTTACATATATACATATTTATATTATTATATAAATACATAAGTAATATATGTATTATATAAATATGTAACTAATATACATAAATATATATCATATATATTTAAGAATCCATGACTTCTTTTTTAAAATATATTTTTATTGATTTCAGAGAGAGGAAGAGGGAAGGAGAGAGAGAAGCATCAATGTTGAGAGAGAATCATTGATCAGCTAGCTCCTGCATGCCCCCTGCTGAGGATCAAGCCCTCAACATGGGCATGTGCCCTGACCAGGAATTGAACCGTGACCTCCTGGTTTGTTGGTCGACATTCAACCAGCAGGGCAATCTCTATCTTTTTTTCTTTTTTTTTAAACCTTACCAGAGGACACGCTTAGAGAGAAGAAGGGTGAAAGAAAGAGAGAAGCATCCATCTGTTGATTTCCACACGCCTTGACCTGGGATCAAACCTGTAACCTGGGTATGGGCCTCAACCGGAAATCAAACCAGCAATCCTTCTGCGCACAGGATAGTGCCCTACCCCCTCAGCCACTCTGGTGGGCCCACCGTTGACCGCACTTGTCTGTGGCCTGAAATGCACTGCGGCCGGGCAGGGCACACGTTAGCAGCCGGAGGCTGTGGCTGTGGTTTGCGGGTGGGAGGAAAGTGGCACAGTGAGTGAGAGCAGCGCCTGGGAGCCAGGTTGCGGTACTGCGGTTCCTGAAGTTCCGTGTCAATACTCAGCAAACAGGAATGCAGCACCCGCACTGCAGACTAGAATGAAACAGGCCACCCACTCTCACTCGAGGCTCCTCACCAGCACCCCGCCTGCTTGTCCAGGGCAAGGCACACTCACCGAGCCACCAGTGCTCAGTGCCAAGGAGCGAACATCCACTCCCCAAGAACAGTGCTGCCCTCTGCTCTCACCCACCCCTCCCTGCTTCCTGAATGAAGTCCACAGCACACCATGCGCCCCCTTGTCCCCTCCCCACTCCCTGTATTCCATCACCTGCTCTGTGGGGAGCGGCTACAGTATTTGCACAGGTTCAAGCCTCGGACTGATGAGAGGGCACAGTCCTCTGATGGCCACGTGCATGTCCCAGCTTGGGGGGCAGAGCCCTCCGGCACAATGATAGCCAACAGCTGTGGTTGTGAGCTTGAACCTGTGGTCCGAACACGTGGCCCACGTGCCTGAGTGATGTGGGCTGGATGGAGTTCAGGTGCATTAATTGGGTGGGATCGAACCCCCGATAATGTTGTAAACATCTTGGCCACACCCTTACTTTGCCTTGTGAAATCTGGCTGTAAAATAAAGACATGGCTTGTAGTCCGTGGCACTGGCGCTATCTCTCCATTAGAGGACAGCGTCCCACTGAGACCCAGCTTTCATTCTCTTGTCTGTCTTTTCTCAATCCTTCACCGCCCCCACTTGGGCTCACCGAACCTGGCTGAGCTGGCACGGCACATAAGGCGCCCTGGGGCTGAGTATGCCATGGCCGTGCCGGCTCGCCACAGTGCTCCAGCCTATCTTCTCTCTCTCTCTCTCTCTCTCTCTCTCTCTCTCTCCCCCCTCTCTCAAATGTTTTTATTGATTTTTAGATTGAGAGGAAGGGAGAGGATGAGAGAGACAGTAACACCAATGGGCTGCCTCCTGTGTGCACCCTACTGGGGATCAAGTCTGCCCAAGCATGAGCCCTGACCGGGAATCTACTGGTGATCTCTTGGTGCGTGGGATGACGCTCAATCCACTGAGCCACACCAGCCAGTCTTTTCTCAGCCGGTCTGTCTTTACTCCTGCTTTGCCAAGAATATGCCCTACGTGTTCCCCATCCCACCATGTTTGCTGATACCTTACTTGCCCTTGGCCTCTGTTGAAATTCTGATTTTCCGAGGCCTCTGAACTGGTCAGGCTTGGTTTCAGCTGCACAGAAGAGAAGTTCTGCTCCACTGGCCGAACGCAAGGGGGATTAATTGATCTCATGAAACAAGAAGTTCAGGGCAGACAGTCCTAGGCAGGTACAACAGCCTAATCCTTCGGAAAACCAGGCTCCTCCCACCTTCGCTGCTCCACCTGCCTTAGGTGCAGCTGCTGGCGTTCAAGCATTACCCAAGGTCCGGGCAGGAAGGAAAGGGAGCAGAGGGAGAAGCTGCTTTGGGAGAAACCTGTTTGTGTCTCATTGAACAGAAAGCAGTGGCCTAGCCATCCCCCGATGGTTTACTTTTAGCCTCCAGGGCCAGCTAGAAAGGGACTGGAATGAGGGTCGGATGATTTCACCAGTTTTAAATATTACCTCCTCCCTGAAGCCTTTTCCCAGCAGCATCTTACACTTCCTTTGCTTTAACCCAGTGGTCGGCAAACTCATTAGTCCACAGAGCCAAATATCAACAGCACAACGATTGAACTTTGAGAGCCAAATTTTTTAAACTTAAACTTCTTCTAATGCCACTTCTTCAAAATAGACTCGCCCAGGCCGTGGTATTTTGTGGAAGAGCCACACTCCAGGGGCCAAAGAGACGCATGTGGCTCTCAAGTTTGCCGACCATGGCTTTAATCTAACACGTGTAGGATTGAATACTCATGTTTTTGCCTTGACATACTTGTCTTACCTTTTCGTTAGGATTATAAACTTCTTAAGGATGCTTCACTTCCTATATCTCTTGCATTTCTTTTGGATCACTTTATGATTTCGGCTTCTTCCCCAGGTGTCCTCCGTCCTCCTTCCCTTTCCTAACATGCACATGACACACATTCCAGAAGTGGGTGTTGATTTAAACTGAGCTGAATTCAAAGGAAGCACTCTGGTGTGGCTACGGGAAAGGGTTTGGATTTAGGTGTTACACTTTGGTATGGATGAAGAGTCCTGAACTTGATCCCGGTTTCACTGCATGGCTTTATAGGAGGCATATGGCCTTCTTGTTCCTCAGTTTCCTTACCTACAAAATTAGGAGATTGAATTAAATGGTCTCAGAGTTTTCTCCCAGCTTTAAGAACCTGAGGACTGTTATGAATGAAATTGATGAGCTGCCTCAGGCCACTGCTAGGAGGTAGAGGCCATCCAGGCCCAGCGAGAGCCAATAATACAGGGAGCGGAGCAGTCCAGCTCCTCTCACTCACTGCACAGTGTCTGGGCCCAGGCCACGCCCAGAGGGGCGAGCAGGTGAAGGGCAGAAAGGAAGAGAAGACTGGGCCAGAGCAGGATGGATCAGGAAGCTGGGATAAGAGGTTGTCCTGTTGTAAACAAGGAAGAGCAACTGAGGAGGTCACATGTGAAAAGAGGGAACCCACCAACCCCCCAGTCTTAAAGCCCTCTGGACCTCTTTACTTTGGGGAAGGGAGCCCCACACCTGGTACCATATGTCAACCGGAGCAGTTGTCTCTATCAAAAGTTCCTGTGTGGGATAGGCAAGCATAACTGATGAGTGGCAGACCTAGCTCTGCCCTTATATTTCTCTAAACAAGTTAACGATCCTCTCTGAGCATTAGTGACCTCTCTATAAAAGACAGACACTGCTGAATACCGTTACTTTTTAGATCTTTAGCCCCGGAACAACAACAAAACAAAAAAACCAAAAAACAAAACAAAACAAAACAAAAAACAAAACCCAACAGATTAAAAGCTTGAATGGGTTTGTCAAGCAGCAGGCATCCTGTTAGCAGGAAATACTTTGTGATTTGTGGAGTACCCAAAGCATCTCTGAAGACTCCTGTGGCCTCGGGGAAGTCACTGGACGAGGTGACTTTTGAGCTCCCTCCCCGCTCACTGACCCTCTGCTTTTTCTGGTTATGATCACAGTTATTTTTTTTTTTACCCCCACATTTCCCATCCACTGCAGTTTGACCCCAGCTATTGGCATCTTTTTAAAGAGATCATTGAGCTAAGACAGTATCGCCGTGACTCATGATTTCAAGCTGACGTGTTTCACCACTCTGCATTGCTTCTTTCTTCTGACCATCCCTCATTGTTTCCATTGACATTTACTTGGCCTCCCCACCCCAATCGTCTCTGCCTTACCACAGACACTCTTTTATGAGGTGGGATGACAAATTCGGCCATTCCTATGCCTCGTCTCCAGGTTGAGTGAGTCACAGGTAGGAGTAAAGCTGATGCTGAAAAGAAACCTCACACCTGCATGAGACTGTTGATCCTACTCGATGCCTCATCAGAGGTGGAATGTGATGACTTTAATATTTTACTTTTATGGTCTCTTGGGGGGGAAATTTTTTTTTTGAGGTTGGTTTCACAAGTGACCTGTTACGCCAGTTTCACTGGGGTTCGCCAGGCCAAAATTTGTGATTGCTCTTTCTCCTGTTTTGATTAATAATAGTAGCCATGACAATGATATTCAACTATCATTTATAAAGTGCCTATTGGGTGCCAGGCCTGGCCTAGGTGCCCCACATACATTATCTTTAATCCTCACAACTTTAGGAAGTAGATATTATTGTCCTCATTTTGCAGATGAGTAAATCTCATGGAAATTCAGTCTTTTGCTCAAAGGTGCCTGACTATGAGAAGCAGAGCTAAGATTCCAACCCATGTCTGGTCTGTCTGATTCCAATACTCATGTTCTTTTCTTCTCCTTGTAAAGTGACACCACGCCTTTTTGGGTGTTGAGGGTTTGTGACAATTTTGATAAATAAAAGTAAAAAGGAAGAGAGCCCTGGCCTGTGTTCTCAGTGGTTACATCAAATGATCGCAGGTTCAATTCCTGGTGAAGGGCACATACCTGGGTTGCAGGTTTGATCCTGCTCCATGTATGGGAGACAACCAATCAATGTGTCTCTTTCACATCCCTGTTTCTCTCTTTTTGTCTCTGTCTCCTTCCCTCCTTCCCATCCACTCTCTCTAAAAATCAATGGGAAAAATATACTTCAGGTGAGGATTAAAAAAAAAAAAAAGGAAGAGAACATGGTAATGTTAAAAGCATTACAACGTTACTTGGAAATTAAGTGAGAACAAATTGGAAAGCCAGATCTCATTTCTGAGGAGAAACCACAGATCACATCAGTATGAACATATATCCAGGTCATTTTGTGTAAGTCTGTAGAACTTTATGATCCTCAGGTTTTTATCTACAAGTGGGAGAATCAAAGCCCCTGTAAGCAGTGGATCATCAAGTTATTTGGGAAATGTGGTCATCTTCTTAAATAAATATAAAGTTGAGGATGCATAATTATAATTAGATCTAATTATATTTTAGACCTATAAAGTGGTTTGCAGTTTACAATATTCACTTATATCCGTTATTTCATTTAATCCTCCTGTCAACAACCTTGAGGCAGGTGTTGTCATAACTAGAACCTTTAGCTGACAACAGAATTATTGATTGAACACCTACTATGGGCCAAGTTATTCTTGGATCTGGGTGGGATACAAAGATTACTAAAACAGGGATCACATGCAATTTTTATTTATTTTTATTATTTTTCTACAATGTATTTACCCTCGCCGAAACTGGTTTGGCTCAGTGGTAGAGCATCAGTCTGAGGACTGAAAGGTCTCAGGTTCGATTCCGGTCGGGGGCATGTACGTTGGTTGCGGGGAGGGGTGTGCAAGAGGCAGCTGGTCGGTGTTTCTCTCTCATCGACGTTTCTAGCTCTCTATCTCTCTCCCTTCCTCTCTGTAAAAAATCAATAAAATATATTAAATTAAAAAAAATTATTACCCTCTTCCCCAAACAAAGGAAGGCAAGACAGACCCCTTTATAAGGAAATCAAAGTCTAGTGGAAAAGACAGATGTGCATAGTGAACAAGCACACATAAATAATGGTAAATTTTATCAAAGAAGGACAAATAGCAGGTGTGACTCAGTGGTTGAACATCGACCTATGAACCAAGAGGTCACCGGTTGGATTCCTGGTCAGGGCCATGCTCAGGCTTCAGACTTGATCCCCAGCAAGGGAGTGCAGGAGGCAGTTGATCAATGCTTCTCTCTCATCATTGATGTTTCTCTCTCTCTCCCTCTCCCTTCCTCTCTGAAATCAATCTTATCTAATAAAGAGGGAATCTGCTAATTGACCCTCATGCCATCGCAAAGATGGCAGCACCCACAGCCAATAAGGAAGGAATATGCTAATTGACTACCCCACCCACAAGGATGGGGATGCTCACAGCCACAAGATAGTGGCGCCCAGTCCCCTCAGCCCCCCAGCGGCCCAGGGCCAGCCTGAGGTGCAAGCAAGCCTTGGATGGCAGCTTCCCAGCCACCCAGGGCTGCCTGAGGCTCAGGTAACAGAGGCAGCAGCAGTGGCAGCAGCAGAGGTGTGATGGGGCATTACCTTCCCCTGATCGCCAGGTCGCCTCCCACCCACTCCCAGACTGTGAGAGGGGGCAGGCTGGGCTGAGGGACCCCCCTCCAGTGCATGGATTTTCATGCACCAGACCTCTAGTGTATACATTACAAACAAACAGGACAATTAATTTGGCTCTAGGACCAGGAAGCCTTTAAATGCTCTTTGAATTTGGAACAATAATAGCCTTTGTTCAGTCTGCCTCACAGAGTGGCTGCAAAATTCAACAAAATGGACAAAGGTCCTCAAATCCTGTAGATATGTACTTCCTTTAGAGGATTATTACCATTCATACTCATGTTTCCCAGTAGAGTTGGCTGGTCATTTCATCCCCTGGGGCTGTCCTCTGAACAGCTTTGTGAGCCCTTGAACCCACACTGGGTGTGACAGCCCCAGTAACCACCAGGTCCAAACCTAGTACTATACTGATTCTTTTCCTTTCTCTGTCCTCATTTCCTTCATATGTCCCTTTCCCCATCTCCTTTGTATTGTACCATCTTCCTGTCTACAGTCTCTTTCATCCTTCTTGCCCTTTTTTTCATCCTGTGTTGGTGTCCCCAAGACCATCTCCAGGTTCAACGATTTCTTAGGAGGACTTAGCAGAGAGTAGGACTCACAGCTACCATTAATTACAGTGAAAGGACACAAAGCAAGATGAGCAAAGATAAAGTGCATGGGGCAAAGGTCAGAGGACATCAGGCACAAGCTTTCAGGGTGTTCATTGACTCCCAATAGCGTCACACAGGACACATTTAATTTCTCCAGCAACAAATTGTGAGGACACATGTGAAATGTCCACTAAGGAAGCTCACCCAAGCCTAGAGGTCCAAGGCTTTATACTGGGGGTCAATCACATAGGCACCCTCTGCCTCGGTGTGTGTGTAGGGGGTAGAGGGTGTTACATGCAGTTGAGTCAGACTCCTGGAGAACCTATGAATGAGTGATGCCCACATGTTCTGTCCTCAACAGCTCTGTCCTCAACCACAGGTAATCGTGTTCTTTTCTGGAGTCGATCCCTCTCATACTTGGTCTTCCTGTCTTCCTGCTGCCTTCTATTTTCCCCAGCATTATTGCCTTGTCTAAAGGACGCTGCCTTCTCATGCTGTGCCTGAAATAGGACAGTTTCAGCTTTGTAATTTTTGCCTCCAGGGATGTTTCAGGCTTAATTTATATCACCCTTTGCCTAGCACATACCAAAATTCCAGATGTCCACATAAATCACAGCTTAGCACAGTAAACCACTCACCATTTCAGGATCGGTTCGAACCCTCCCTGGCTCCCGCATGGGAGGTGCAGGAGCCAGGCCTCCCCTGCTGTCCTGCTGTCAAGGACCAAACTTGCCAGCAGGTCTTTTCTTTTTTGTTAATAGATTTTATTGTGTGTGCGTGTGTGTGGTTTTTTTTCTTCATTTTTTTCAGAGAGAGAGAGAGGAGGGGAGAGGGTTAGAGAGATAGAAACATCCATGAGAGAGAAAACATCAATCAGATGCATCCTGCACGCCCCCCACAGGGGATGGAGCCTGCAATCTGGGCATATGTCCTGACTGGGAATTGAACCGGGGGTGGGGGGTGCTCTTGGTTCCCGGCTTGACACTCAACCACTGAGCTACACGGGCTGGTCTGCTGTGTTTGTTCTTTTTTTCCAAGTCCACCCCCTCAGCCCTTGGCCAAGACGCCCTTACAGCAAAATTATCATCGCTGGGAGCCCAAGCAGCATGGCGAGACCACCCTGCAGCATTGGCCTCGGTCATGCCCTTTGGAGTTGACTTAGCCAGTGAAAACAAAGCTCACTAACCAGGAAGGTCTGTCTTAGACACCAGGTGGCTTTCTCCTTAGGTTGCCATGTGAGCTTTTTTCTGGCCCAAGGCGACAGCTGAGGTTAAGCCGGACTCTGGGCAGTAATTGTAGCTGACCTATGGCCTTCCTGGGCTGAGGGGTGCCGTGCAGCGGGCAGACGTAGCAGCCCTAGAAGCAAAGAGCTGTCAGTTCCCGGGGCACGCCAAGCAGCACAGACATTAGTCAGGCAGCAGTGATAACAGGGCCCTCCTCCCGCCGTGTGCTCCCCTGTCGTGGGAACTCCCACCACAGGCTTCCAGTTCCTTCCAATTAATGCAGTTCAGTCTCCGGATTCAGAGGGACTGCCTGAGGCTGTCAGTTACAAATGGTTGGCTTGTCCACGACACCGGTTCAGTGTGGAGGCATCTGCTGGGATGTTCCGCGTGGGAGGTACAGGAGCCAGGCCTCCCCTGCTGTCCTGCTGTCAGAACTGTCAGGTGTGATCACAGGCTCAGCAGTCGATTGGAGTTGAAAGCTTTCCGGCAGCTGGGAAAGGCCCAGAGAAGAGGGAAGCAGCCAGGGACAGTTCTGAAAAACAGCACTAGTGACCCCCTCTCCCTAGGAGCTGGGGGTTTTGGTCTTGCAAACGCGGTGTGTCCCACGTAGCCCTGTAACGTTGCCTTTTAAGATTACCCCCTACCGTTCTCCAAACCTGGCACCTGAAGGGTTGTATGCAAGAGCCTTCTGACAGCAAAGCAGGTTTATGCAACCGAACCACAGGTAATCGTGTTTGGAAACTGGTGGCGAGGAAATCCTGAATTTTCCACCACCATTTCTTTCATCACATCTTCTATCCAGTGAGCAGCCTTTTCTGGAGTGGACTCCATCTATGGGTCTAGTAATAATTAATGTCGTTTTTAAACATTCTTTTAAAATCTTGCTTGGCGTTGACTTGTATTGACATAACCTTCAAACACATGGTATCTACAGAACGTGTGAAGTGCAATTAACAAGTTTTGCTTGAAAAAGTTTGTGTTTGGTTTGGTTTTTGTTGCAAAACTAGGGCTAAGAAGATGGCGGATGAAGAGCATATTCGGCACTGCATGCTTTACAAGTTCCAATTAGGAAGAAAAGCAAGTGAGGCTGCAAAAAACATCTGTAGTGCTCTTGGTCAAGATGCAGTTAGCGCCAGAAAATGCCAGTGTTGGTTTGAGAAATTTCGCGAGGAAAATTTTTCGTTAGATGACAAGAGTGGTCGAGGCTGTGTGTCCAATTTTGATCAAGAAGCTCTTCAAGCTCTTTTGGTGCAAAATCCTCAAATTACCCAACAAGAGCTTGCGACAACTTTAAATTGTTCACAAAAAACTATTTCCAATCAATTGCGTGCACTTGGCAAAGTCCAAAAGTTTGGAAAATGGGTTCCTCATGAGTTGACCAACAACAACCGTAATCAAAGAGTCACAATTTGCAGTTCGCTCCTCTCTCGTCAAAACCGTTTGCCGTTTTTAGAGCAAATTGTTACCGGAGATGAAGAATGGATGCTGTTTGTTAATTTGAAAAGGCGGCCTCAATGGTTGGACAAAAATGAGGCTCCGGAGCCCACGCCAAAACCTGACTTGCATGTGTTAAAAGAGATGTTGTGTGTTTGGTGGAATTTTAAAGGAATTCTTCATTATGAACTTTTACCATCTAACCAAACCATTACAAGTGCAGTGTATAGTGCCCAATTGGAAAGATTAGCCCAAGCTTTAAGAGAAAAAGAACCCGCGCTGATTAATCGGAAGGGCATAATTCTTCACCACGATAACACACGACCGCATACTGCAAGAATCACTGCTGAAAAACTGCGCCAGTTGGAATGGGAAGTTCTCCCTCAACCTGCATATTCTCCTGATATTGCCCCTTCTGATTACCATTTGTTTCGTTCTTTGCAAAACTTTCTTCTTGGAAAAAAATTTAATAATGAAGAATGCCTCAAAAATGCATTGACCGAATTTTTTGCATCAAAATCACAAGAATTTTACAACAGAGGGATTAAAATGCTTCCTGAGCATTGGGCACAAGTAGTAGAAAACAACGGCAACTATATTGTTGATTAAATTTTGTTGTATTGTTTAAATAAATTCGATTTTAAAAAGTATTAGAAAACGACATTAATTATTACTAGACCTAATTCAAGGCGTGTGCACCAGGAGAGGGGAGAAGATGCAGGCCATCAGAGCCTTGGTGCAAACTGTACCTGACCTGGGAGCTAAGTACAACTAGCAACACAGAGAGGCCTCTGGGTGGGAGTGGTCAGAGTCCGGCCTGTCAGGAGAGGGTGAAGAGGTCCTTGCACTCACAGCTGTTAGAAATAAGGCGAGCCCCCCAAGTCAGGGGTCCTGGTAGAATACAAAACATACTCAGGAGCCAGTCAGCCAGGAAAACATTTTTACTTCTACGTAGAAGGGTGCACCCACATGGTCTGGAAGCAGGTGCACACCTAGGAGGTGGGCTGCTCGGCTTTATAATCCCTGATGCACGTGACCTGTCTCTTGCTCTTGATTGGAGCTCAGGCACACAGTATTTCACAATTGGCTGATTCAAAGGGAGGAGTTGGCCTTTGCCATTTCAAGATGGCAGTCCCCAGGGGAGCTGCAAGCCATGTGGCCAACATGGTGGCTGCCAAGTCACGCAGTCCAACATGGCGGCTGTTTAAACTGTTCTTTGACAGAAAAGATGATTTGTTTATTCTCACACAGCTACCAGCAGTGATCAACCTCAAGGTAGATTGAGCCTACCAGTCGCTGGGTTTCTGATGGTCCCGTGGAGCCTAATTCCTTTCCTGTGGATGATCATATGTGACCCAGTCAAGCCAGGGTGTTGCCAGTGGCCATGGGTCCTCGCCCACCACGGGGATGAGGTATGGCGGTAAGATTTATTGTAGGTAGAGCAAACACAAAAGGCTGTCCCAGGTGCAGCTCCATCCCGCTGTGAAAGAAGTCCAGCCTTGTATTCATCACACCCGAAAGGAAGGCCAGTGTCCAAACGTTCTGTGCTGTTGGTTCAATTCAGTTCAATCCCTGTCCCCATCTGGTTAGCTTAGCCTGTGTTTCCGCCTGCACTCGGCTGTGCTGTGTTGCTGTACCCAGGCTCCACTTGGAGCCCACGCTTGGGGCCCCATGGCCACCCAGCAACAGGCGGCTGCTAAGCCCGGCTAGCTGCTATGGAGAGAGAATGCCTGCGAGCATGGGCGAGCGGGTGTTACCCAGTGAGAGAGGGAGAGAGATAGAGCTTTTGTGGATATTATCTCAGGCTTGGGTAGGACGAGGCACTCTCCAACCCATCTATTTCCCAATCTTTCACAGATTGGTGTTGGGCCTTCCCCCTAACCCACCCATTCCCTATGTCTTCTGTGGAAGCTCTGTGTCTCTTATCCAATCCGATCCTTTTCCCGGGCTAGACAGACCGGCTTATGGTTGCTATCATGGCTCCTCCCGCTCAGGTGCTCCCCTCCCCCGGTGCCATCTTGGCTTCTACTAGGCATGTGCCCAGCAGAGGAATGTCCCCTTTATTGTTTATTCCTTCTCCCCGGTCTGGGCGAATAGACTGCTTTTGTTCTGGGGAGATTGGATATCGATCCTTCCTCTGTATATGGGTGGGGGGAGGGAGGGTTGAGGAGAGAAGTATTAATCCCCTTGGTGGGGCAATGCTGCAATCCCCTGGGTGCCTAGAAATGCTGCAACTTCCAGCAAAGCAGGATGATCATCCCACTCAGTAAGCTCTGTAGTTTATTATGCTGAATAATATCTGATTCCCTTGTTCCCTCTCTTTATTTTTTTTAAATATATTTTTATTGATTTTTTACAGAGAGGAGGAGAGAGGGATAGAGAGCTAGAAACGTCGATGAGAGAGAAACATCGACCAGCTGCCTCTTGCACACCCCCTACTGGGGATGTGCCCACAACCAATGTACATGCCCTTGACCAGAATCGAACCTGGGACCTTTTAGTCCGCAGACCAACGCTCTATCACTGAACCAAACCGGTTTCGGCTCCCTCTCTTTATTAATACCCAGCTACCTATGCTAATAAGACTCCATGGGACGGTCTCACAGTTAAACCCCTAAGGAGTCCCCTCTACCTACGCGGGCCCCGGAGTGGAGGTTCCTGCTCTGGGTCTGTGCCAGCTCCCAGTGCAGACACCTCAAGCTGAGGCTGAAATGGCACGTAGCAGATACTATCAGGTTTCAGCTCGCAGTCAGACCTAGGCAATTAGGAGCCATGAATTCAGGGCTCCAGAGCCCAAAGGCATTTCTTTGGCAGCAGAAAAGGCCAGCATTTGAAGGGCCAAAGGGCTGGGTCCCAGGCCCAGGTGATAATCAAGGCTTTCCTAAACCCTTTCGTCTTGTCATTCTTAAAATTCTAGTCAACCCACTCAGAAATATGCACAGCAGGCAAGAAAAGCATCGGTCTCTAAGGGTCAGTATCTACAAGGTCTGACATGTCTAAAAGGAGGCCATGAGCTACTGAAAAATGGCTCTATAAAATTCCTAAGTGTGTTTTCTGCTGATGCGTGCCTGTTTTTCCATGTCAATTGCCTTTTCCCAGAGGCTCCAAGAGGCAAAATCATAGTAAAAATCATCAGGATGGAGACTTATTCTGTTTTAAGATCCAAAGAGTTTATATTCTAATTTGCTTATCAATGGCAAAAAAGCAAGGAGTTATGTTCCACTGATAATTTTTTTTCTTTCTTTTCTTTCTTCTTTCTTTCTTTTTTTTTTTTTTTTTTTTGGGGGGGGGGGTGTTGTTTGTTTGGTTTCCCTGATGGGGATGGTCCCCTCTAGCATTGATGAAATGACAAGTATATAACGTTTTCCAGCCAGATGTCATAGCCACAAAAAGCCATTTAAAATATCTTTACCACACGCACACACACACTTATTTTCTCATTGCAAATTTACTCAAACACCAGGCAGTAAATGAGCATTTACAGGGTTAAGGTTACAACTGCTAGGAGATCCTGGCTGGGATACAAGGGGGCGGTAGGTCCAAGAAATGGCTACATTACTCCCTCCCTTCCCCCCTCTCTATAATTTATCTAACATTTTGCTCCTGGGAACTGATTTCCCCGCCCTTTTAAAAAAAGAACAGATGCAAACGCTGAACCTCTTTGGCCCATCTAGAGCTCGCTTCTTGGGAGAGTTGGGCCCCTTTCTCCCAAAGGCATTACCAGGCTGGACTTTCCCCCTCGCTCTAACCAGCACTGTCAGAAGCAACCAAGGGAGCCCTTATGCCAGTTCCCCTCCAGGGAACTTGCCCCTCTCACAGCAGACAGCCGCTGATCTGCCGGGTTTTTTTACCAGCCATCCTGACACTAAGGTTCGTCATCTCTGGCCCCGTCATCCTCCCTGTTCCCCAGCAGTGTTTTCACCGTATTTCAGAGATAGGGTCATTATAATGAAGCCCATCTCTGACTCTCTGTGTTGGGGTTGGGTTGAAGGGTTTGGTCTCCAAGACCACCCCTACACTCAGTGATTCACTAGCAAGACTCACAGAGTTCATATGGTGTTTTCCTTCTTGCAAATTTATTCAAATTCCAAGCAGTAAATTCAGGATTTACAGAGTTAACATTAAAGCTGTCAGAAAATCAAAGCTAGAAGGCAAGAGGGATGAGGGCCTGCAGAAATGGAAGGAGGGGGGAGGATTCTGCTGCAGTGGAAGGATACAAAGCAAAATCAGAGAAGAGAAAAAGTTCAAGGAGCAAGGTCCGGAGGAGACGGGTGCACGCATCTGAGTCTTCTCCCAGGGGAGCCACGCAAGACGTGCTCAATCCCTCCAACAGGTATGAATTGTGGTCTACCAGGGAAGCTTGCCTGAACTTGTACTTGGAGCAATCATTCAACGCTCAGGCCCTAGACATGGTACAACCCCATTGACTTGTTCAGTGAGCCCTTACTTAAGTCAACATCTTGAAAGTAGTTCAACTTGTCATTCAAATGAAACTCAATTGAGACGCCAAAGAAGAGCCGCTGTGGGTGACACAAGTGTGGGGCTCCTCACCCTGCTCCCACTTACTCCTGAAATTCCGTGAAGAATAAGAGAAATCCACCGATTTGGGACAATCATCTTGATTTTTCAGATGATGAAAGCAAGACCCAGCGAAGGTCTTGCCTTCTTAGAAATAGAAACCATCTTAGAAATAGTGCCTCTTGGAGAAAATAGATTAAAGCCAGCGTTTTCTAGCAACGTCTTCAGACAAGCCCACTCATTTTCAAAAGAGATCAAAATAAGTAAATAAACAAAAGGTCCAGCATTTGGAAAATTCTCCAAACTGTGCCATGTTGTTGCATCTCATCACGGACCATCAGCCTGTTCTTTAGGGTTCAGTGTGAGCAGCCCATTCTCCCTCCAGCCTTACCTGCTGCTCTCAGAGTTGGCACTTTCCCTTCATCACAGATTGAGGTTGTGCACGTGCCCAGCAGAGGTTCACTTGGTTAGACTGATTGTGTGGGTTTCATTGGAGAGGAGAGGTTAGAGTCTTAGCAAGCGCTGAAAAGTTGCTCTGGAAAGCATCTCTTCTACCTCCTCCTTAATTTCACAGCTTGGAAGCACTCATAAAATTGATGAAGAAAAACTGCAGGCTCATTATCTTCTAATTATATGTGTTTCATGTGTTTTTGTTCCATCTCTAGTCTCCCATTAACTGGAGATTGATTCTGGTCTTGCTGCAGAATGTATCCTTTGACAAATGTGTGTTTGCGTGTTTTAATTTGTCCTACTTGTGAAAAATATTTGTGATTCGCTTTAGAGACTAATAGCTATAAGGGCTATTAGATTTGGAATAGGCATTAGAAGCCACTGAGTCCATTTTCCTGCCTGGATCTCCTCCAAATGCCTGATGACTAGCCATCTTGCCTTTCTCTTGGTCCACTCTGCACAGGGAATGGACTTGCTCTGAGTTGGGCACATTCCTGGGTTTGACCAACTCCAGCTTTGGGAGGAATCTTCCTTCTGTCAAGCTGCCTGCAGCCTCCCAGGCCACTGCTCCCTGGGTCTTGGCTCTGTCCTCTGAGGCTACACGAGGTACACCTCATCTTTCACATAATCCTAGCTGGGATTGCACCTTTTAAACAGTCAATTTCATTTTACCATAGAATATTCATGAAGGGTCCTCTGAAGGGGTATACTAGAAGTTCAGGGTAGATAGAGTGGTGTTAAGGGAACAAATACAGTATGATACACTCTATCCAACCTCATTGTAACCTACTGTACATGGTCATGTTTAAAGGAACTCATTTTAGGGTGAGGGCATGAGTGGGGAGTGTGTGTGTGTGGGGGGGGTGGTTATGGGGAAAAAAGGACACATATGTATTACCTTAATCAATAAAGAACTTTTAAAAAAGAAAAGAAATAAAGGAACTCATTTTAAAGAAGCTATCATATGACTCCATTTATATGAATTCTAGAAAAGGCAAAAGTATAATGAGGTTTCCAAAACAAATCATAGCAGCCAAACATAGGAAGACAGGATTAGCTGCAGAGAAAAGGGATCCCTTTGGGGTAATGGAAATATTCTAGCTCATCATTGTGGTGGTAAATATACCGTTAGAGACTTTTCCAAACCTATCAAATTCTACACTTAAAGTTGGTAAAGTTTATTGTATGTAAATTATAACTCAATAAATGATATGATTTGCATTTGTGTGTGTGTGTGTGTGTGTGTGTGTGTGTGTGTATGAAACCAGAATAGCCACTTCTAATTATTCTCCCATAAATATTTTCCCTTGTCTGAAAAGTAGATATGGAGCCAAGGCAGGTTCTGACCTACTATTTTTAAATGTTAATTATATTGAAGTATCACATACATCCTGAAAAGTGCATAATCATTAGTATTCAGCTCAATTAATTTTTACAAAGTGAAGACATCTGTGTAAACACCACCTAGATCCAGAAAAAAAAAATTACCAGAATCCCAAAAACCCCACCTGTGTTCCTTTCCACTCATTAATCCATTCCCCCAAGGCTAACCACTATTATGACTCCAAACAATGTAATTTGTTTTGCCTGTTCTTGAGCTTCGTATGAATGGACTCATGTAGCGAGTTCTCTTTTGTGTCCAGTTTCTTTTGTTCACCATGATGCGTGCAGGTGAGCTTTGTCCATGATGCTGTGCGTAGTTTGTTCGTTTTTAATATTGTGTCGTATTTCAGTGTGTAATCAATAATTTGCTTATCCATTCTGAGGTGGGTGGAAATCTGGGTGGTTTCCAGTCTTTGGCTATAAATATTCGAATATATATTTCTTAATGAACATAGATATGTAATTCTGTTGGGTATATATCTGGGAGTGGAATTGTTGAGTCCATTCAACAATGCGTATGTTAACTCTACTCGATGCTGCCAAGCCCTATTCCAGGGAATAGTTGTGGTGGTTTTTTTTTTATACACCCACAAGCAATGTGTGAGAGTTTTGGTTGCTGTACATCCTTGTTAACATTCGCTATTGTCTGTCCCTTTCATTTTACCCATTCAGGTGGGAAGGAGTGGCATGATTACATTGTGGTTTTAGTTTGTGTTTCCTGATGATTAATGGAAGGGAGCACCTTTCCCTATGCTTGCTTGCCATTTGGAGATCCTCTTCCATGAAGGTTTTGTTCAAATCTTTTTCTTCTTTCTCTGTTGGGTTGTCTGACTTTTTTGATCTGCTTTTAAAATAGTAATTTCTTCAAAATGATAATGTAGTAGTAATTTTTATAACTATCTTTTTTTCCAGGTATAAATCTATAGCTTTTTTATTCTTTCTTTCTTTTTTTGAAAAAAAAAAATGTATGTTAGTCCTAGGAGATTATATGTTTATCTGGAAGGAAACTAACACCCCCATTATAAATTCTATTTAGAATGTCTCCAGCCTTGTGTTGAGTTTCTGCCTCTCATGAGGACAAAAGGACCTGGGTGCACAGCTGAATTTGATCTTACAAACCAAGAGGAGGAAACGGAGGCCCAGAGACATAGGTGGCTGTCTGAGGTCACACAGCACAACCGTCCTTTTACTAAAGTATCCAAAACAACAGGAGAGAGCCTAGAACACAACCTCTCAAAGAGTTTTTCCCAAGTCAGGCTAACCCAGCCTTCCTCCACAGAGCTGATGAGAAAGTCTTTGCTCATCAAAATGCAACCCTTCCTTCAGGGTCTGGATCAGATGAGGTCTCTTTTGTGAAACCTTTCTGCTCTTTGCAGCCAGAATCAATCTTTCCCCATAATCTCTATTCTGGGTTGGGTTGTAACACTTACCCAGTTCTCTCTTGGGCTGTTAGTCTATCTGCCCTATTTCCTGTGCTAAATGGTAAGCTCCTGGGAAGGCGGGCTTGGCTTGTTTCTTTTTTGTTGCATAAGTTAGTTGCTCGGTAAAAGTCTAAGGAGAAAGGAGCTCAGGGACTGTTCTCCATGAAACAATTGGCAGGCACGTTCGTATGAAAGGGGTAGATCTCTTGGTGTAGTGACTCCTGCATGTTCATATGGAGTTGACAGATATCTTTATCTTGGAGTTGTGACTCCTGCACTCTTGAGGATGGAATCATGGGTCCCAGAGTCTTCATAGACAGAGGAATGGACTTCCCTTGGTAGGATGCCCAGGGGTGTGAGAGCTGTGCTGCAGGTCCCTGCCAGCCCAGAGGTGGTGCCTACCCTCTCTCCTGCTCCTGCACCAGCCGGCTGTCTAGTATAGACTCAAGAGCTACTGTGGGGGCCTGACTGTAGAAGAGAGTTTTTGAACCCTTACATTACACCAAGGCAGGTGAGCAAGGGTTAACTGGGAGAGTAAGTATGATGTGGAGAGGAAAGGCTGAGCCGCTCTCCTCCCTTTTCTTCTTCTGTTCTGCTTCTCCCCCGAGGGCTCCAGGTTCCTGATTGGCAGCCACAGTAGCGTGACAGTAGCTGCATGGGTGTGTGCAAGCATCTTTCTTCAGCTTCCCTCCCAGTCAGTGCAGCCCTGCCCACTCCCCACCCACCACCCTCCTGGCAGCACTTGGGGTGAGCGCACATTGGCGAGGCACAGGGTGTGGGGGAAATTTGCCTGTCATCACCCAGGCAGGGCTCAGCCTGGAATCAAAGGTATTGGAGTCCCCGGGGCCGCCATGTGCCAAGATCCAGGAGTTGTACATGCTTTGTCCCTTAAGGGAGCTGGCTCGACCTCAGAGGAATTTCTTTGAACTTTGAGCAAATAAAATTTTTTCTAACAGCCTGGTAAATGGCCCCTGCAACAGATGTAAAAGGACTCTGTCCTTCCCAATTCTTGATTCTTAGGGGAGAGGAAATGAGCCAGGAAGGGGAAAGGGAAGAGGGCTCATAGACTCCTAGAATCTGGGATGGGGAAGGGTGGGGGGTTTTGTTGGGTTTTGTTTATTTATTTTAACTAATTACAGCCGTGCAATCAAATTAAAGGAAACAGAGCCAGAGAAATCAAGTAACTGGTTAGAGGCAAAGGACTAGAATTTAGAACATGAGATATAAAAATTACAAGGGAAATAATTTTACAGATTATTGATCACTGCTAAGTGACAGGCATTGTGCAGGGCTGGGCATGTGTGTCCTTATTTACTTTGTATGACAATCTTGTTAAATCAATATCACATCGTTTTGCAGATCTATCTGCAAGTAAGAAGAAAGAGGAGGAGGAAGAGGAGGAAGAGGAGGAGAAGAAGGAGGAGGAGGAGGAGGAGGAGGAGGAGGAGGAGGGGAGGAGGAAGAGGAAGAGGAAGAGGAAGAAGGAGAAGGAGAAGAAGAGCCTACTGGATTTGCTTCGTACAGTCACTGGGGATGCAATGGAGATGGTCCTGCTACGGCTCTTGTAGAGGACAGAGACAAGTGAAGGGGAGTTACAGTGCCTTCTATGGGTGTAATAAAAGTTCAGAGTGCTGTGGGAGCACTTGGATGGATCCTAACCTGAACTTGGGGAAGTCAGGTAGGGCTTCCTGTAGGAGCTGAAGGGGCCTGGGGCGACCGGGGATGGGATGTTAGGACGGGGGTGACCGAGTTGTTTAGGTGAGAAATAAGGCCAGAAACAGGCAGACACCAAACCTTGGAGGGCAAGGTAAGAAGTCTGAATTTATCCCAAGACAGGTGGAAAGGTTTTAAATGATCGGATGACAGTATCACATGTCCCTGTTCTAAAGAAGACGTGGGCCCTGGCTTGTATTACTTGGTGGTTAGAGCATCAGTCTGAGCACTGAAAGGTCCAGGTTCCCATTCCCAGTCAAGGGAATGTACCTGGGCTGCTCGTTTGCTACCTGCCCACAGTCTGACACGTGCGGGTCTCTCTCGCATTGATGTTTCTCTCCTCCTCTCTCCCCTCCTGCCTTTTTCCCTCCCTTCCACTCTCTCTCTGAAAAGCAATGGCAAAAATATTCTTGGGTGAAGATTAATAAAAAAATGAAAAATAAAGGGAGCTCAGCTTTGTTGAGGAGGTTGAACAGGAGGGGTAATAGCTAGGGGACCATGGCAGTCATCCACTGCAGCAAGATTAGTAGTCTGAACTCAAATAGTGTCCGGGGAATGGAGAGAAAAGGGTGAATGAGAGAGATGGATTTAGAGATCACCAGGACTTGATCACTGATGGGCTGTGAGGGGTGGGGGCCAGGGGAAGCCAGCCTGGCTCTCACATTTTATCCCAGGCAATATTGTCATCACTATCATCATCCACTCCGGAGAGAGACCTGAAGCTCATACTAGCAGAAGTGACTTATCCAAGGTCAATCAGGTCATGAATGGTAGAGCTGGGGCTCCCATCCATTCCTGTCTGACACCTTCCTAATTCCAATGATTTCAGACTTTCCTCTTCATGACTGTCTGAACAGCAGCCATGAGCACCTTTGGCCAAAGCCCACAGGAGGAGCAGGCTTCTGCAGTGGGCAGAGAAGAGCCTTAGCAGTTCATCTGAAAGTGATGTCAAGAACCTCCCCTCCCAATGCCCAGGTGCAGAGAGCTACGCACCATCCCAAAAGGCACCTGGCTTAATGGAAGAAGCACTAACCTGGGTTAGGAGACCCAGGTTCAAGCCCTGGTCCTGCCACATCACATATCTTCTCTGGGCCTCAATCTGAGAATTAGGGGGCTGGGCCAGTTGACCTCTAACAGCCATTTCAGCATTGACTTCTAAGATTCTACATGCCTGGGAGCTAAGAATGTGCTTAAACACATAGAGTTCTAGGCTAGAGGCTTTCTGGGGACCACCTAGTTTGTGTTTCTAAGTGACATGTTATTCTCTAAACGGGTCCCACCTGTGACCTATGCAGATCAGAGCTCCCACGGGTCCCCTGGCACAGTGATCAAATCAGAATCTGTGGGAGAAAGCTGTCGAGAAATATCTTTGAATGTTCTCCAGTGATGCCAGAGTGGAATGAGGCTTGGGAACCACTGTCTTAGAAGATGCTGAGAAATCGCCAACGTGTGTGTCACCCATGAGAAGGATGGGCTAGCTGCTACAGAAGAGAATTCAGCCCTTCAGAGAGTCATTCCGGGGCAGGGAAGGAAGTGAACACATGGCTGAGAGTTACTCCCATGGCTCAGACTCCTCTCTAAAATAGGTTCCTGGCCTGGCCAGGAGTGTATCTCAGTTTGTTGAGTATCATCCCATGCACCAAGAGGTCATCAGTTCAATTCCTGATCAGGACACATGCCCGGGGTCACAGGCTTGATCCCCACTAGGGGGCGTGCAGGAGGCAGACAACAGATGTTTCTTTCTCATTGATGTTTCTCTCTTCCTCTTCTTTCCTCTCTCTCTAAAATCAACAAAACACACATACGACATATTTAAAATGGATTTCTGGTTCCACAGAAAAATCATAGGTAGGGAAAATGAAGCAAGAGTTGAAGCCGTTTCCCCTGGTAGCTCCTTTCTCTCAGTCCCTTCTCATCTCCTCATAGCTGGGCATTGTTGCAGTGTCAGGCCCAGAGAGGAATGTGACTTGCTACCAGTATCATGAGAGAGGAAGACGGAAGACAAAATACTCTGGGTTGTTCTGAATAAGCAAGGTTATGTCAGGACAAGAGATGAGGGAAGACTTTGTGAAAGCAATGAGATAAGCCTTAGTAACACCTTAAATTTCACCAATCAGAAACTGCAGATAAACATGTAGGCATGCCCGCACTGTGCCAGGCGCCATACCTCCCATGAGAAGCAAATAGGAAAGATGCAGACTTTGACCTTTACCCTCCAGACCAAAGGAGATGACAGACAAGCCGGCAGACAATCATCGCGTGGTGTGAGAGGTTCTGGGAGGCAGGAGGAAGGCCACTGAACTCATGTCAGGCAGTTTAGGAGGGCTTCCTGGAGGAGTTGGTGCTTGAGCCGAGTTTTGAAGGACAGGTTTGAATTATCCAGGTAGGAAATTGTGTGTGTATGTGTAAGGGTGCCAGACTTGCCATTACAGTGTTTTATAAGTTTCAAAGCCCTGATCCATCATCTATTATTTTATTTGGCATTGATATGATGCTGGTTGGGAAATTCACAGATTGATATTTTCCTTTGGTCCTCCAGAGCCTGGAGGGACCAGGACGAAAAGCTATTGTCTTAATCCCAGAAGGAGAATGAGAGGCCCTCATTTGACAAACACAATGGTTATTGAAGGAACCGTCTCTGTGGCTGGTACATGTATCTCTATTCGCTTTCTCCCTCAGTCTCTCTGGTAACTGTGAAATGGATTGGAATTCCCTCCTTTTTTATAGATAAGGAGGCCAAGGCTTAGAGAGATTCACCTCCCCGTCAACTTAATGGCTAAGCAAGGACTCAACATCTTTAAGTACTCTCTGGATTAGGGTGAAGACCAGATTAATAATAGTGCTACTATAGTAGGGCTTTCTTTTGCCACATCTGCTGCTATGTACAGACTTAAGGAGGGATTATTATTACTATTATTATTATTATTATGCGTCTCACCCATTCCCTGTTTAATCCGGATTGGCTATCACGAGCCAGGAACATTCATGACAAAGAGATTGGTTTGGTTTGGCTATGGCTAATTATAATCATGCCATCTTAGCAAGCGTCTCCTATGACCCCTTCATTCTAACTTAGAAGATGCCGCAGCAGAGCTGATGACGTCCAGAGTTTATGCGTAAAGCCAACTTGATCGCAGCTGGATTGCAAGCAGGGAGCCGGAGAGGTGGGTCCTGAGCTTCCCTGGAGTCTCTGAGCTTTCCAGGGAGCGCTAGCAGATGCTAACAGCTGCAGGAGCCCCACGCGTGCAGATGGGTGTGCTCAAGGCCATTTATTCCCAGTGAATCACAGGAGGATGTGGAGACTTATGAAGGATATGTCCTCGTTCAGAATATTGTTCTGTGAATTGGATTTTTGAAAAATCAGATCGTTCCAGAAGTTTCCCCATAACTAAAATAGAGGCTGCTCCAGTATGAGGGGGAAACCCAAGATGAATGGGAAAACTGCCATTAGAGGGGGAGAGACTGAATATTTAAGAAATTAGGTGTAATTCACATACAATGCCATTCATTCCTTTTTAATACACATTTCTCCAAGTTTTGACAAATGCGTATAGCCAGGTAACCACCACCACCATACAGGTATGAAAGAGCTCCATCACCCCTCAAATTTCCTCTTTTCACTTTAGAGCAAACCCCTCCCACCACCCTCAGCCCATGACAACAGACCTGGTCTCTCCCCCTATAGTTTTGCCTTTTCTGTTATATCACAGATATAGCTTTTAAAAGACTTTTTGATATATGCTTTTTGGTGTCTCTTTAATTTTGTACCATATATATATACATTAGATATAAAAATAGATACTATTTTTAGAAAGTAAAATCATACTTCCAAATAATCCATGCATTAAAAAGGAAACCCATGGAACATTATAAAATATTTAGAACTGAAAAATAATGAAAATATTAATGAAATATCGATAGCATTAATGAAATGGGTTTTGATGCTATCATACACAAGGGAAGTCATCAAAACACATGAATGTAACAAAATGAAAGTTCACAACCTTAAATGAATTTATTAGAAAACAGATTTTTAAAAGAACCTAAAGTGTTCTATCTTCAAGTCAGAGAAAGAAATCAAAGCAAAACCAAAGAAATGAGGCTATAAGTAACTGAAATAATTATTGCATAATTAATTAATAAACATGAAAAAATGGTTATAATAACAATGCATATGATTTGTGTACTGAGGCACAAATCAACTTAGAGTGGTGGGATGAATAAGAACTTAATACCTTTGAGTCTCAGTTTCCTCATTGCTCAGATGGAGATAATAACACCCAACTCTTCCCGGCAGCAGGGAGGGCTTTCGCCAGGAAGGACTTGGTGGTGATAGCACTTCCTGTGTCCTTTGCATGAGAGATAATTGCAGTGGGGATAATGGTGTGCCATGGGGAAGTTTCTATTCAAGATGTTACATATGTATTTCCTTACCTAGATTTCTTCTCTACTGCTTCTTACGCCTCTCCTTTCCTCCTCCACTGTTGATCTGTGCTAGAGAGGCACAGCAGGCAGGGAAACATGGGGCCACAGAGCCCTAGGCTGTGCTGGATGCTGAAGTTCCCTGAGATGAGAGCTGAAGCTCTGAATTATCAGACCAGTACGTAAAACCACTTTCTAGCTGTGAGATCATGAACAAGCCTCTCGGAATTTTGTGCCTTTATCTGTCAAACGGGATCATAATAATGTTCATTTATAAAGCTACTAGAGGCCCAATGGGCAAAATTTGTGCAAGAGCAGGCCTTGGCAGCTGCAGTGGCTGCCTCGATCCCTCCCTTGCAGCAGAGGTACTTGCAGCTGAGGCTTGGTCCGGAAGGATGTCCAGAAGGATGTCTGGTCTAATTAGCATATTATGCTCTTATTATTATAGACTACAGGCCCAATGCATGAAGATTCATGCAAGAATGGGCCTTCCTTTCCCTGGTTGCTGGCACACCTTTGCTCCAGCTGGAGCTGCCTTTCCGCCTTCCCACACTGCCCAGAAGCCCAGAGCGACTGGGGTGATGTGGAATGCCTATGTCGTCACCATGGCTATGATACAAGCATCCCACCCTGCCCCAGGCCACTCAGCACCTGTGTATGCAAATTAACCTGCCATCTTTGCTGGGTTAATTTGCATACTCACTCCTGATTGGCTGGTGGGTGTCATGAAGGTATGGTCAATCTGCATCTTACTCTTTTATTAGTGTAGATTAGGAGAATCAAATGAGATGATATATGTGAAAGTACTTTATAAATTGCAAAGTGCTATAAAAATGTCAATTACTGTCGTAATTATTTTTATTAAAATTTGTTTGCTAAAAGTATACTCCTAAAATACATCCTCTGATGCACAGTAAGGCTTCTGTGCCTGTGGCAGTTGGGAATGGGACAGTGACTCTTCTGACTAAATGCATTGCTCTGGGGGTGACTGGCCAGCCACCCGACCACCTATCAATGCCTTAACGAATTTCCCAGCCTTTCAGTTACGTGCTTAGGAGAGCCAGTTGAATCTTAGGGCAAGGATTAAGGTAGAGAAAAAAGAGAGGATCTTTCTTTTTTGTTGCAAAGAAAGTTAATTACCCTTACCTTTGTTTCCTAGGTTCTTGACTAGTCTAAGGAAAATTTTTATTGAAAGTTTAACGATTTATATATCATTATTTTTCTAAAATTTCTATGGGTTACAGTGCTATCCAATAGAGATATGCAAGCAATAAACAGCCATAAACAGAATTTTTGAAATTTTCTAGTAGCCACATAAAAAAAAGAGTCAAATGTGAATTATTTAAAAATAATTTAGCCTGGCTGGTGTGGCTCAATGATTAAGCGTTGACCCATGAACCAAGAGGAACCTAGTGAGTTTGATTCCCAGTCAGGGCACATACTCAGTGTTGTGGGCTCAATCCCCCGTAGAGAGCATACAGAAGGCAGCTCATTGATGTTTCTATATTTCTATCCTTCTCCCTTCCTCTTTCTCTAAAATCAATAAAAGCATATATTTTAATAATATTTTATTTAGCCTGGTATATCTAAAACTATTATTATTTGAACATGTAGTAAAAATAAAAATTAATGAGATAATTTTACAACATTTTTTCACACTAATCCTTCAAAATGTGATATTCACTTGTAACTCATCTCATTTTGGACCTGTCAATCTCAAGCACTTGGCTTGTGGCTATCATCTCAGCGCAGGACTAGAACTAGGTTTAAAGTTACTTTATTTCTGAAGAGTAGAAAACATGGCAGGGATCTAAAGAGTTTGTTGTAGAGTGCGGTGGCAGGGGTAAAACACGTTTTCCAGACTTGGGTTCCTTTAGTCATCCTTTCATTGTGTACTGAACACCTACTTTGTGCCAAGTACTGTGGCCTCAGGTCTGCAGCCAACTTAATCAATGACTCCGGACAAGCAATTCTCTTCTCAGACCTCCAGCTCCCCGTTCTGCCTTTGGGAAGATTAAGATGCCATATGAAAAGGAGAGAACTGTTTGGACCAGCTGGAAGAAAATGCATCTGGAAATCATTAGCTTACTGGTGGAGTTTTGAAAAGCCATCAATACCAATCACTTTCATTGATTGTGTTGACGGAGCTCTCACAATCCCTTTATTATTAATGTGAAAACTCAATCAACCCCATAGGATTTTATATGGGAATTAATCACACAAGTCTTTTCCATGGAAACGGTGATTTGTCATGCTGATGGTGCTGCCCAGGACCCCAATTTCTTCACCCGTGTTTTATTGACCATCCTTTTTAGGGAAGTTGTAAAGGAGAACCGTGAAACAAGTCATAAATTCCTTTGTGACACCCAGTGTTTTATAAAGCTAAGTAATCATTTCTGTCTACCAGTAAGTTTGACTGTGGGAAGGTGTCGAGGAGGTGTTGCAAGGAGTGGTGCTGGAACCGTCTTAACATGGTCACTAAAGCTCAGAAATAAAGTCACATTCATGTAACATGTAGGTGGCCATGACTCAGGCATGACTGCAGCTTTAAGCAGAACCAGGAAATAGAGTTATCCTTCCCGGGAGCAGCATGGCATTAGCCACTCAGCTGGGGCTGTCAGGAGAAATCAGTTGTCAACTTCTGTGTTGGGGGAACGATTCCACACAGGTATTTAGAAAGAGAGAAAATGACTCTTAGAAAATACAAGTGTTGGAAACTTATTAAGTAGATAATGATCAGAAAACCAGATATCATCACTGGTGGTGGCAGGCCAAGCCAGCCCCGGTAATGGGGAAACACAGGCACAGGCAGACCTGGACATTGCTAATGCAAGTCCGGGTGGTGAGCACCAAAACCTAATCCCTGATGTTGGTACATGGGCTTTTAACTCTTCAAAGTGCTTTCATAACATCGTTTCATTGGAGCCGCTCTGCGTGGGGAGTAGGCTGTGTGTTGTAACCCTTAATTCACACATAAGAAAACAGAGGCTGGGAGCGAATGGCAAAGATATCATAAGAGCTATGGTGGTGTTGTTGTTTTGTTTGTTTGTTTTGGTTTTGTTTATCATCACTACATCTTGTTGCTTTCCTAAGCTTTTCCAGAACAGAAGCCTGGCACTAAAGCCTGATACAGTTTGGAACATGTATAGAGCTTCTTAGAAGAGTGTGTGTCTAGAGAGGTCCTAGCAGTTAAGCTGACTTTCAGCTAACTGAAGAGAACTCAAGCATAGAAGGAGGTTGGCCTTTGTTCTCTCATAAATGCATAGACTCCACTTTTGACAGGATGGAAGGAAAGGAAAAGTGCTGTTCTCACTCACCACATTTCTAGTGGTATCAACCACAAAGGAAGTGGAATTGTTGCTAAGAAACACTTCCCCAGAATGAACATCCTGAGCTTTACTAGGAAGAAAAAAATGTTATCTATCCCTCCTTATATATGATAACTCCTTCTGTTCACAATGCACTTTGTAATTTATTAAACTTTTTTCAGACTTAATCAATTCAGATGTGGAGCAATTCCACAAGTAGTGAACAGTTACTGCTTCTCGTATACAGTGCTTTGTTCAGTGAATGAATAAATGATTCCACTTTGCAGATGAGAAAATTGAGATCCTAAGAGGTTGAGTGGCTTGTCCCAAAGAGGGAAATGTGACAGAAACTCGTATTTTCTGAGTTGAAGTCTGATCATGTTCCTACATGAATTATGCCTTGAGATCTGATTTCTGAACATACACCCATGAAATAGCACCAGGGGAAATGGTCATATTTTCCATGAAGCAAAGATTGGGGGAATCTGGGGTTTCTCCAAGTATTTCTAATCACTTACATTTCTATAAATTAAGTCATTACTCACTCTCTCTAGAAGAGCAGTAAAAAGAACAAATTGACATTCCGCTTCCCAAGCAGCCTGAGGCAGAGTGAAGATGGCAATGAACAGTAGTCAAACTTGTAATCATCTCATCAAGACTCCGAAGCAGAAGGATTAATTTATGAGCCATCAATAAATTAATGCCAGCTTGGCAAAGAAAGTGAAACATACACACACATTTTTTTTTAAAATTCTAAGAAGCACCTGGTACTGATCCCAGTTTATAGCACAGATGCCTCAACAGATAAGAGTGCTTGTTTATTCTCCAGGTATTTTAATATTGAAGAGAGAAATCTTAGAAGAAAATTAGAAACTCAGGTGATTACTAAGCCTAAAAGGAGGAATTACAGTTGGAGGTGAGGGAAAGGGTATGGTTTGCATAGATCCAGAGGTGCTTGGAGAAATGTACGATTTGTTTTCTTTCAGGAAGCATTCAGGCACTACTGGAGGACCTCTGCCAAGAAGGGCAATATCTTACCAGGAATTTTCCATAATTCGTGTCTCCAAATGGAAAGGGACCTTAGAGTGACCATCTGGTATAATCCCCTTGGCCCTGGCTGGTTGGCCAACCGTCTCTGTCATTGAGCCTCCACTTGTCCTTGAGTGGTGGGCAAATCCAACACCCCTTGAAAGATTGTTTCTCTGTATCTGAGTTCTATAAAGTGTTGTCCTTATGTTGAGCCCCAAACTGCCACCTGTTATGCCCAGATTTCAAAATCCCCAAGGACCACCAGGGAGCCGAGTCCGATGCAAAAAACAAAAGAGTCTTTATTCAAACTCGAGTCTGGTCTCCCTGCCTCTACCGACGCAGCCGCAGAATGCAGAGAGCCCCGAGCTCTGAAAGTGTGGTCTTTTTATAGGGTTTAGGGTTGGGTGGTGGGATGATGCTCGGACCACTGAGTTGGCTGGTTCTGACTGGTGGGGTGAGGGCCAGGGTCTGGTTATGTTGGGTTACTTCTCTCTGTATTTCTATTGGCTGATTTAAGGGTGGGCTGGGTAATTGATACATTTTATACATGGAAGACACACTACAAAACAGAGTCAGTCCTGCTCTGCCCTTGAAAGAAAGCCTACGTGCTGGGAAGGGGCCATGAGACCGTATCTCAAGGCCTGGCCTGTTGTCAGCACTGATAACTCTATCTGGGGCACAGTCCACGGCCTCTCTGGAAGCATGCTCCAACATTCTCACTCTCTAACACCACCCAGATCCCTTCTATGTTGCAACCCTTTCTAAACAAAGGGAATCCCTCTTCTGCATAACAGCTCATCCACCACTGAAGACCATGATCATGATGCTTCTGCCCCATGCAAGTAAAGGTCTCTGAGCTAAATATCTCCAGCCAGGGGATGTTTAGTTCAGAGACCTTTACAGTGCTCCTTAAAACATTCTAAGGAGAATTGGATTTCCAGACCCATTATCATCACAGCCACTCCCCCTGGACAAATTTCAGGATTGAAAGCCAGACTCCAGAAATAGTCTGAATTGCAGAGGGTCCTTCCTCTGGGATGGTTATTTGACATCTATCCCAATCTCAGAAAAAGGCCTACTAAGTAGAGAGGAAGCACAGGAGGGAAGCATGCTCGCTGGTATCAGGGTTGGAGGGTTTAGCACTGGCAAGGTCCATAGCCTGGAACTGTGTTGTCAAGGCAACAGGCAGCACCATGTCAATACCTCAATAGCATGGGGATTAGGCCTGGCTTTGGCCCAGGCTCGTGGCTGTGGGCCCAGCAGAGGGTGAGGGGCCACATTCTCCAGAGATCCCTCAGGGATAGGCTGACTCTCCCTCAGCTCAGGCAGCAGCCCCATCAGGCCCACTCTTGTCCCAGCAAGCTAGTTGTAACTTATATTCTAACAGCAGCACGGTCTGCCCATCCTAGGCCTTGAGTCTCTCCAACACAAATTCTGCAACCTCAAGAGAGAAAAGGAACCCAGTCAATGACCAGGAATTTAAAAAGTGAAACCAGAGAGCAGGGGCACTGAGGTCAACCAGGGGTCAGCTGTGTGCTTCGACCTTTTACACTGAAGCTCCCTCCCATGGAGCATCCGCAGAACTTTATAGCTAAGAGAAATGTCTCAAACCCAACTTCATCCTGTTAAGAATGAGGGAACAGCCGAAGCTGGTTTGGCTCAGTGGTAGAGCATCGGTCTGCGAACTGAAAGGTCCCAGGTTCGATTCCGGTCAAGGGCATGTACATTGGTTGCGGGCACATCCTTGGTAGAGGGTGTGCAAGAGGCAGCTGGTCGATGTTTCTCTCTCATCGACGTTTCTAGCTCTCTATCTCTCTCTTTTCCTCTCTTTAAAAAAAAATAAAAATAAATAAATAAATAAATAAAATAAAATAAAGAATGAGGGAACAGACCCAGAGAGGGGACGTGACCCCCATCAAGGGCACATGGTGGTACAAAGACAGAGGCTAAGAAGGACCATCTCCTGGAACCTGTGTTTTCTAGGATCTACTATGAAGTCTTCATAGCAGGAGAGCACTTGAAATGGCATTTCTCTCCCTTCACCCATTTCGTACAGGTGGGATGCAGGCTCGTAAACACTATATTTTAATTTCCAAATAGGTTAGGTATCACAATGAACCTAAATTGCAGGCTAACAAATAGAGTGTGTGTACCATGCTGGGTCTCAATGACTTTGAGATCTTGGCTTCAGGCTCCACTTTTCCCATTCATATTCCCCCCATATATATTTATGTTTGGATTAGCCGATCACCAAGATTCCTTCCAGATGTGACTTCCTGAGAGTGTCCTGTGGTCAGGCACGCCAGGAATTTGTTTAGCTTCTGTTATAGAGAGATTTCAACCACTGTTAGCAGAACTAATAAAGAATCTATTTCTCTGGCAACTGCTTCTTTTACTATCAGGAGAGAAGAACGAGTTTTGAGGATGCAACTTGAGGCGGAGCCTGTGGGTCAGGGGAAAGCTGCTCCAGGTTCTCATGAGGTGTGCTGGTGCCTAGCAGGGGCAAAGGCCTCTGACCTGCTCAGTCTCCAGGGAAGCCTTCCCCAGCCCCCAATCCTGGTTCAAGGGCAGTCACCTGTGCTGCCACAGCTTAATCAATGCCATCACCACACTGCATGTGGTTCATCCTCCACTGTGGGCTGCTTAGCCCAGTGCCTGGCACAAGGTGGGTATTTACCTCATTCCTATTGACAGGTGAAATGGGTAGAACCTCTCTCTCTACTGAAGGACGGGAGTGAGGTTGCGGGGCATTTGGAATTACTCTGCTTCAGCTTGTCATTATTTAGGCAAGTCTCCTGCCTCCGATTTTATAAAATAAGAGAGTTGGGTTAGATGAATGGTTTCCAAACTGTTCTGTAGCACACTGGTTTCTTGGGTATTTTGCAGGAAAAGAAGCAGTCTCCCTGGGTTACCTGGATGATGGGTCATGCAACGGATCCTTCTTGGAGATTCATGTACATCTATACTAATAAAAGCCTATGTGATCGTCACGCCCTCACCTGTGATGCCCTCACACCATCACGCCATAACAATCCATCACCAGGAGCGAGCATGAATGGGTGAGCAGGACTTGATGCTGTGCATGTGGCACAGAGGCAGGTATTAAAGGCTCTGGGAAGTGCTACAGTAAAGACATCTTTTTAACTTTGTTTAAACCAACTTTCTCCAAAACCTTCTAGTCCTCTTCTTCCTCTCTGAAACACTGGTGTTGTGAAGCATACAGACTAGGAAGTCCCGAACTAGGTGACCTCCAAGTTCCCTTGTAATTATGTCTCATCAAGAGATGAAGTTGCCAAAACCGGTTTGGCTCAGTGTTAGAGCGTCGGCCTGCGGACTGAAAGGTCCTGGGTTTGATTCCGGTCAAGGGCATGTACATTGGTTGTGGGCACATTCCCAGTGGGGGTGGGGGGTGCAGGAGACAGCTGGTCTCTCTCTCATCGACGTTTCTAACTCTCTGTCCCTCTTCCTTCCTCTCTGTAAAAAATCAATAATATATATATATATATATATATATATATATATATATATATATATATTTTTTTTTTTTTTTTTTTTTTTTTTTTAAAGAGAGAGAGAGAGATGAAGTTGCCTAGTGTAGTGAAAAGACTAGGGACTTTGGAGTCAGACAGACCTGGGTTTGAACCTTGGCTGTGCCTTTTACTAGCTGTGTCATCTTAAACAAGACACTTAATTTTCCAGACTTGGATTTCCTCATCTGTAAAATGAGCATGATAACCCGTATTTGTGAAGGTCATAGGTTGTCAGAAGTGTGAAATGGGGTAACAGACATCAAGTATCTAATACAATGTTTGACACATAGTAAACCCATAATAAATATTAGCTTCTTTGCCCTATTACTCCTGACACCTTCTTCCACCTCTCACCCCCACACTCCCAAGCCCTGAGCCAGTCATTGGCAGGGCAGAGAATGTAGCAGAAGGGGATAGGCTGAGTCCAAGTCCTCGCATGACCTTACCATGTTCTCCCGGTTTAGTGGAAGGACCACACCCCAGCAGGACCAAGGTGAAGGGGCCAACGGGTGGTGCCAGAAGTCTCCGCCCTTTTTGCCAAGTAAGTATGTCTTTTATCCTAGGCTGAAAAGAGAAGATTAAATAATTTTTCAAACTGCTCCTGAATGAATTGCCACTGTCAGAAGGCCACTACCTAAAACAGCAAACCCTTCCTCCCAAGTCCCAACATGAGGGCTAAGCGTTGGCCTGTTTGCCTGGGCAAGAGGCTGAAACAAAGGTGTGATGTGCGTGTTGGGAAGCAGAAAGAGCAGGGTTCAGGGTGGCTTCTCAGAGCTTTGGCTCCAGGAGAGCCATTGCAGGATCTGCCCTTGGACCAAAGCCACCCACTGACAAGCACAAATGAGGCACCAGGTCTGTGCCAGACACAGGGCTTGATCATGGGGCGAAAGAAACCAAGAGTTCTCCGGGAGGCAAGGATGAGCAATGGGGCTTGGCTTCCTGAACTACCTGGTTGGATTGGATGCATCAAAATCTTTGTGAACTGACCTCATCTTTGTATTACTCTTTTCTTCTTGTTTCCCACTATAGAGCACTTTTAGGAGAAAGAGCCTTAGAAACATAGTGCCTGCAAGTGCTAGGCGAGATACGTAACCCCTTGGGCCAGATACATAACCCCTCTGAGCATTTCCTCCTGTGTACGATAAGAACAATCATCCCTACCTCATAGAGTAGCGGGGAAGACCAAATGAGCTAATCTACACGTATCCTGATGTATGACACATGACTCTCACAGGGAGGCCAACATTTTTAAATTCTCAAAGTTACATTAAAAAGCAATTAACATGCCAGAGTATTTTTAAGATATATTTTTATTAATTTCCAAGAGACGAAGAGAGAGAAAGATAGAAACATCAAATGATAAGAGAGAATCATTGATTGGCTACCTCCTGCACACCCCACACTGGAGATCCAGCCTGAAACTGGGCATGTGCCCTGACCAGGAATCACACTGTGACCTCCTGGTTCATGGATCGATGCTCAATCACCAAACCACACCAGTTAGGCAACATACCAAACTCTGTTATGGATGTTATTGATTGGTACATATGTGTGTAAGTTAAAGGGGAAGGGGGAAGAAAAGACAGTTGATTTAAAGAAAAATTACTAAGTCAATAATGGTATGGCTGGTGTGTATATATGTCAAAACACATAAATAAGCTCTGTGAGTGACACAAGAATGGGAAACTGAGTGACTACAGAACCACATATGGTGTCTGGCACATGGCAGGTACTGAAGGTGATTTCTTTTTTAAAAAAATATATTTTATTGATTTTTTTTTTTTTTTTACAGAAAAAAAGGGAGACGCATAGAGAGCTAGAAACATCGATAAGAGAGAAACATCGATCAACTGCCCCCTGCACAACCCCGACTGAGGACATGCCCTCAACCAAGGTACATGCCCTTGACTGGAATCGAACCTGGGACCTTTTAGTCCGCAGGCCGACGCTCTATCCACTGAACCAAACCAGTTTCGGCTGAAGGTGATTTCTTCTTCCTTTCTTGGGAATGAAAAGGAAGGAGAATAGGAAAGAAAGGGAGGCATGAAGGAGGAAGCAAACCTACTTACTTATCTACCTACTTAACTTATAGATCTACTTCAGCCCTACTTTACTTTTATTTCTTCCTAAATATAGCTCTTAGCTCCTCCATTAACACATTCTTTTTGCCTAAATCTTCTGACACATTCAGGCATCAGGAGCTCTAAACACCTATTCCTAATCCTCATCTCTGACATACTTTAATACATCTTCCAGAGCTTTCCAGGAGGTAAACATTTTAATGGACATGAGAAAGAGACAGAGAGACAGCGAAAGAGGAGCCAAGGCAGAGAAACAAAGGCAGAGAGATAGCCTGGCCAGTGTTGCTCAGTGGTTGAGCATTGGCTTATGAACTAGGAGGTCAGGGTTCAATTCCCTGTCAGTGCATATGCCTGGGTTGGAGGCTCAATCCCCATTGATGGGTGTGTAGGAGTCAGTCAATTGTGAACTGATCTCATCTTTCTCATCATTGATGTTTCTCTCTCTCCCTCTCCCTTCCTCTCTCTGAAACCAATAATAAATAATATATATATATATATATATATATATATATATATATATATATATTTTTTTTTTTTTTTTTTTTACAAAAGACAGAAAGACATAGAGAGTATGAGAGTTACTATGTGAAGAGAGAAAATAGAACACAGGAGGGGAAGGCCCTGGGACAGTAGAATTGGAGCATGACTCTTGAGTCTTTGGGACAGTCCTGTTTCCTAAATGGACTTTTTTTTTTCCCTAGAGAAAGTAGAAATCTAAAAAGGGGAAGTGGATTGTCCAAGAGAACAATAAGTACCCAAAACTGGATGTCTCAATTCTTGGTCATATTTCTTGCTTTCTGTCATAACTAGAGGCCTGGTGCACAAAATTTATGCACATGAGTGGGTCTCTCAGCCCAGCCTTCACCCTCTCCAATCTGGGACCCCTCAAGGGATGTCCAACTGCCCTTTAGGCCCAATCCTGGTAGCATTGGGCCTAAAGAGGCAGTTGGACATCCCTCTCACAATCCAGGACTGCTGGCTCCCAACTGCTCACCTGCTGCCTTCCCAATTGCCCCTAACTGCTTCTGTCTGCCAGCTTGGTCACCAACTAACCACTCCCTTGCCAGCCTGATTGATGCCTAACTGCTCCCCTGCCAGCCTGTTTGCCCCAACTGCCCTCCCCTACAGACCTGGTCCCCCCTAATTGCCCTCTCCTGCAGGCCTGGTCCCCCAACAGCTCTCCCCTGCAGGCCTAGATCCCATCAAACTACCCTTTCCTGCAGGCCTGGTTGCCCCCAACTTCCCTCCTCTGCTGGCCTGGTCACCCCTAACTGCCCTCTCCTGCAGGACTGATTGCCACCAACTGCCCTCCCTTGCAGGCCTGGGACCCCCTGCCCCCCAACTACCCTTCCTTGCAGGCTGGTCGCCCACAACTTCCCTCCTCTGCTGGCCTAGTCCCTCCCAATTTCCCTCCTCTGCTGGCCATCTTGTGGTAGCCATATTATGTCCACATGGGTGTAGGTGTAGCCAGCTTTAACCACATTGGGGTAGCCATCTTGTGTGTTGGAGTGATGGTCAATTTGCATATTACTCTTTTATTAGATAGGATAAGGAATCTGGGATTTACAGTCCTAAAAGAATCAAAGTAGTTCTCCTTAAAAATAGGCTCTGCTATTAAAATCAAAACAAAACAAAATTCTTGGGACTAAATATCCTAAAATCCAGACTGTCTAAGGTCAGGCCCCAGCCTTTACCTAACACCGATGAACAGGCAGTGGAGGAAGAATGGCTGCCTGGAGTAGACTCTCCTTTGCTGGAAGAGTCCATTGAGTTTCCCACCCCACCATTACATGGATACCTCTCATATGTTGCCTATCTTCTTCCCTTATTTTAAAGCTTTTGATTACATATGTCACCACCACACACCTACTACAATGACCAAAATCCAACAGGAACTCTCATTCATTGCTGGTGGGAATGCAAAATGGTGCAGCCACTTTGGAAGGTAATTTGGCAGTTTCTTACAAAAATTAAGCATACTCGTACCATACAATCCAGCAATCAGACTCCTTTTTATTTAATCAGAAACAGAACACAGAAGGGGAAGGGATACATATTGTATGGTTCCAAATATATGACATTCTGGAAAAGGCAAAACTAGAAAGACAGTAAAAAGATCAGTGGTTGCCAGAAACTGGGGAGAGGAAGGATGAATAAGCAGAGCAAGGAGGATTTTTAGGGCAGTGAAGATACTCAGTATGATACTACAATGGTGAATACATCTTATTATACTCTTATTCAAACTCATAGAATGTACAACATCAAGAGTGAACCCTAATGCAATCAATTGAAATTTCTAACAATGTGCATTCAATAAAAAAATTCAATGAGCGCACAATGAAAAGTCAGTCTCTTTGTTTCCTTAACCACCAGGCTCATAGGTTCCCTCCCTAGAGAAAAGGCACTGTTAGCAACTTCTTTTACATCTTTCCAGATGTTGTGTAAGAACATACAAGTATATACGTGTCTATTTTTTTTCCCAAGGATCTTTTGATGGTGATTTAAATTTAGAATCCTAAAATTTAGCTGAAACCGGTTTGGCTCAGTGGATAGAGCGTCGGCTTGCGGACTGAAGGGTCCCAGGTTTTATTCTGGTCAAGGGCATGTATCTTGGTTGTGGGCCCATCCCCAGTAGGAGGTGTGCAAGAGGCGGCTGATCGATGATTCTCTCTCATTGATGTTTCTAACCCTCTATCTCTCTCTCTCTTCCTCTCTGTAAAAAAAATCAATAAAATATATTTAAAAATTAAAAAAATAAAATAAAATTTAGGAGTGGAGGTTGGGGCCTGTGAAACATACAAAGATCTTTTGGTTCAGAGGTCCTCAGGGAAAGTTAGAGACTGGATGGAGGTGGCCACCCTAGTCGATAATCACGTGGCCAGTGAGATGTGTTTGTGTGTAGAACATGAAATGGTGGAACCGAAGAAAAAAGTTGGGACCCACTGATTTAGACCAAATTACTCATTTCTCCAGGTCTCCAAGTGAGCTAGAACAGAGCCAGAACTAGAATCTAAGTCTCCAGGTACCTAATTTAGTTCTCCAACTTCACCCACATGCAACCATCAGAACACTGAGACTGAGCCCAGGGAAGTCTCCCTTCATAGCTTTGCTGAAGGTGAAGAGAAGCCTGTTGGGAACCGATCGTGGCTGAGAAATTCTTTATTTGATCCTGTGTTGTAATTGACTTAAATCTCCATTTCCTTCTTCTGTTCCCTGTGTACAAGTCCTACGGTATGAATATCGCCACATTTCTAAGAACAGCTTTATTTGGACTTTCCAGACTTTATGTTCCAGAGAGGTGATCAGAGCCATTCCCAGGACTTCCCCCTTTCTGTTGTCCTGACTCAATTCCAGAAGAGAGGGTTCCAGCATCATTGGCAAATCACTCCTCCAGTTTAAAATTACCAACTTCCTGGATGCATAAAACTGAGATCTGGATCTGTTACATGAAAAATTCCTACTTGTTCTTGAGAATTAATGAAGTTAAGTTTTGGATAAATTTGATGAAGACCAAAATTTCTGATCAATCCAGCTAAGAGCCAATATTCAAACTGTAAAATAATTTACTAATAAGTCATCTAAGGATAAAACCATTTTTACTTAGTTCATTCAACATGAAACTACAATAGAATAATCAGGGATGAAAATGCACCTTTGCCCTCATGCGTAGCTGCCTAGTTTGAAAGATATGGATGAGTTTGATGACTAAGCTTGATGGTAAGTGGGGATGGCAGGCAGTTCAACCCTCTTCAATGTGCTACTCTCCTACCTTTCCTTCTTTCTTGTTACATAACTTATGTATATGAGGCATATTCATTATAGACACAAAACAATACAGCAAAAAAAAAAAAAATCAGGAAATACTAACCATTTGGATTTTGTTGTACCACATTCTAAGTTTTTAAAATTCCTATACTTGCCATAAAGATATTGATATATCAACATTGGATCATCCTATACATAAAGTCTTAAAATCTACTTATATATTACTATATATCATTGTCAAATTTCTGTGATAATATGGTCATTTTTTAAAATGGATATATGTTTTCTGATTATCAAAAACTCTATATAATAAAAGCCTAATATGCAAATTATCCCCTGGGGTAATCTTTTGACCAGGAGTTCCACCGCTCACTATAACATGAGCTGACCATCAGGGGTCAGCGCAGAACATGGCAGGCATCAGCAATGTAGCTGTTGGGCCCCGATGAGACCAGGGCTGCAGTGGGATGGTGGAGCAGGTGAGCAGGTGGCACTAGGTCAAGGCAAGGTGCCAGGCAGGACTGTGAGGCTGGGGGCGCTAGCTGGGGCCCGATCTTCATGGGCCACCCCAAGAGACCCAGTCTGTGCACAAAATCGTGCACCAGGCCTCTAGTATATTATAATTGTAAAAAATTGAGAAAACATAGAATTGCATAAAGAGTCAGGATTCTCTTTTAATACACCACTGTTTACATTCTAGTATATAGATTTCTCCACCACCACATTCTCTTGGACAGCTCTTCACCCCCTTCCCAAATCTTTAGGTTTCTTCATAAATTTCACTGATATTCAAGGGTATTAGACTATGTCAGATGGCAAAAATCCAGCAAAGCACCGACGCACAAGTTACTATAAAGACCCCTCCAGCACATGCGTGATTTTGAACATACTTTTTCCTTATACTCATTTATAATTAGTGCATAACATTAGATGAAGAAGAAGGAGCATAGGACTTGGAATCCAAAGTTTCAGATTTGAGCCTAACTTCTACTACTGAGATACAACTATGTGGGCATCAATTCCTCCCCTGTGGCAGGGCAGTTGTACAAAAACCTGCTTCCGAGGAGCTGGGTGAAGATCAGGTGAGGCCATGAACACAAAAGCAAATTTTGTGATGATTGTGTAAATGCTCGATGATGTTAATAACATTTGCTACTATTGATAACATTGAAAAGCATTTCCCGAATCTTGCATGCCCAACCTCTTAGGCCTTTTTCTAAAATGGATATTTTGACAGAATGGAAGGGACTGAAATGATACAGCAGAAGTGTAGAGTGCGGAGGGCAGGAACACCTGCATCTCCGGGTGATTGGGGCCTCAGTATTCTCATGGATAAAAGGAGGAAATTGGACAAGATGGCCCCTAAACGCTCTTCCGGCTCTGAGATGCCAGTCAGCTCTTCCGTGATCGGAGGCAAATCATTTCTCTGAAGGCCTTGGCTTCTCATTTGTAAAACGAAAGGGTTGGGCTGGATGATCTCTCTGATCTGTTTCCTTCCTGAGAATTTGCACAACCCGGTGACCTGCCCTCTGTCCTCCTGGTTCCCTAGCATGCTCGAGGCGTGGCCTCGGAGGCCACAGGTGGCGGGCTGTGGTTTCTTCTCTTCGCTCTGTTTGGTTTTTCCGCTGCATGCTCACAAAGAGCCAGGTGCCAGCTTAGCAGAGTAAACCAACCCTCTGACAGGGTGAGCCGGGGCTGCCCACTGATTTACCTTCCCCATGCCCAGGGATTAAGCACCCTTGCTCTGTTTCCGGGTGGAGCCGGGGCCTTGCTGGCCCTTTCCCACGTCCCCAGATGCCATGCGCTCCAGATGAACTCGTGTGCAGTCTCTTCCGGGGTCAGCTGCCTGCCCTCCTCCACTCTTTCTCCTCCTGCCCGGATGCCTCTGTCTGTGGTATTTTCCTTCAGGGGATGCCTCCTCCAACAAAACCACTCTTTGTTATCTCCGTGATCAGCCATCACCACTCCTTCTGAATTCTTTCTATGGGAGGCATGTACCTCTATTTTTTAGTTCTTATCAGTTTCCATCTTTGAAAACAAAAAGAAAAATATTCCATTGCTCCCTGCCTGTCTTCTCCAGGCTGGGTGCCCCACCTCATATGGGCAAGGGTTCGATGAGATGAGCACTGGCATGAGTGGTAAGGGACTTTCATCTACGCTTCCGCCAAGGCCTCTCACGCTAATGTCGAGCCTTCAACACTCATCTCAGCAGAGTTACTAACGCCGTCATCACAGTATCAATACTTAATAACAGTCTCCTGAGTGAAAAACCTGGATTTCACTGAACTGGATGATTCACCTCAGACCGGCAGTCACAAATGGGATTTCTGCTCAGGATGATTTGGCTTCAGATCCTGACGTTACTATTTGTTGCTTTGTTACTTGTCATCTTATGTAGCGTCTCTAAACCTCTAGGTTCTTTACAAAACAAACAAGCAGAGGTTTAGAGCAGTGTTTTTCAACCTTTTTTGGGCAAAGGCACACTTGTTTCATGAAAAAAATCACGAGGCACACCACCATTAGAAAATGTTAAAAAATTTGACTCTGTGCCTATATTGACTATATATAAAGTAATTCTCTTGAATAGGAATCAAATAAACACAAAGAAAGTATTTTATAATTACTTTATTATGAAATATTAAGTAAACAAAATAGTGAAAAATTATAAAATTCTTGTCTTGTCTGCACCTACAGCACACCAGGCAACATCTCGCAGCACACTAGTGTGCCGCGGAACAGCGGTTGAAAATGCTGGTTTAGAGAATGAAATCTCTATGTTTTTTTCATAGAGACTCCATTCTCTAAATGGAATCACAATGTCTTTTTCAGAAGGTTGGCACAAGCTTAAAAGTTAACTGAGGTGGCCAAAACCGGTTTGGCTCAGTGGATAGAGCATCGGCCTGCGGACTAAAAGGTCCCAGGTTCGATTCCAGTCAAGGGCATGTACCTTAGTTGCCGGCTCATCACCAGTAGGGGATGTGCTGGAGGCAGCTGGTCGATGATTCTCTCTCATCGATATTTCTAATTCTCTATTCTTCTCTCTTCCTTTCTGTAAAAAAAACAATAATATATATATATTTTAAAGTTAACTGAGGTGAAACTCTTCACACAGAGCCTGCTGTTGGGAAATGGTGGCCATCCAGACTCGTGTGCTCCCCTCCTGCAGAGCCTTATCACTGCCAGGATTTTATCTGTTTATTTTTTAAATCACATTTATTAGGGTGACATTGGTTAATAAGATCATACAGGTTTCAAGTATACGTTTCTATGATACAAGATCTGCATACTGCTCTATGTGCTCATCACCCAAAGTCAAACCATCTTCCATCCCCTCCATCCTAACAGACTTTAACGTTCTTATTTTTATTTAGGTATAGTTGGTATACAATTTCATATTGGTTATATTAATTTCAGTTGTACAATACAGTGATTCAACATTTGTATCCCTCACATGGGGATCACTCCACTAATTCTAGTAATCATCTAGCCTATTTAGATTGTGTATTGTTTGATCTAAGTTGGGGCATATTCAAGACACCCGGAAGTAAGGAAGTCAGTGCATCTTGCATTTTCAGTGGGCTTTGATGGGTGTCGTCTCATGCTTCCCCAGAATGCTCTGGAGGGTGAGCAGTGCGGGTATCATTATACCCGATTATCAGAGGAGAAACCTGAGGCTCAGAGAAGTTAAGCCCTTTGCCCATAGTCTGTTTGGTTATAAAAACAGGAGTTCCTGGTAGTTAGAATGTGTCTCTGAGACTTAAACCTGGGTTCGCTCGGTTCGTTGCGAACCCTCTTCCACAATACGCAGAAATGATCAGGTGGAGAGGCGAGATTTGCTTTCAGCCTCAGTAATGATGAAACCTGGATACAGATGGAATAGGGAAATGTTGCAGGCAGGGCATTTTATAAATCGGGGTAGAGGCAGGAACAATCAGGTCGGGTCCCAGGGGAAACGATTAGACATGCTTTGCTGCAGAGTTGGTGAAGAGTGGTAGAAAACAATGGAGCTAAGGTTGAGCATACACTGGAGGACCTTAAACGCCAGACTAAGGAACTGAAGCTGTAATTGGCCTTGGGGAGCCATTGAGGGTGTCAGAGGAGGAGAGGCCTCCGAGTCATGACTCATCAGGAAAGGTTGAAGAAACCGATGCTTAGCCTAGAAAAGAGAAGACTTCTTGGGGAGTTTGCCAGACGTGGGGAAGGACATGAGCATTGTTAGGGAAGGAAGAAACAGCTTCATTCCATGGGGGCTCCATGAAGGATTGATTGGTGGGGAAGCACTGAGGGCCGGTGGGTAGAAGCCTAGGAGACAAATTCTCAGTTCACATGAGAAAGAACCTTCTTGTCCTTTCATTGCTCTTTAGCGATGTTCGGGGGGGGGGGGGGGGGGGGGCGGGTAGAGACACTGGGATGGACCAGAACAAAGTTCCTGCCCTCACGGAGCTCCTATGAAATTGGGGGAGATGTACCTTAAAGAGAATCACCCCCAGAAATGAATGTTTCAGCCCAAACTGTCCAGGGCAAGTAGAGGCTGCTCTGACAGGTGTACGCTCCCTGTGGCTGGAGGTTTCCAGAGAAATGTGTCTGGCAAGGGGATTCCTGTGTTCTGAGAAAGGTGGGGTCAGGAACTTCTCGTGAGCTTCTCCAGGTGTTGCAAAATCTCCAGTAGCCCTAAATCCTTTAATTAGAAGGAGATAAAAAGGCAAAGATCAATTAGCGTCTTCTTTTTCAAAAAGCCCATCCTTGCATGCTCTATCTTTCCTGGGGTTCGAGGTGCAGGCGTGTGGCCAAGCAGGAATTTCACCCTGCTCAGAGCTGGGTGGCTCCACCTATGAACTGAAAATCATTTAGCTGAAATTGTGACATCCTGTGCAAATTATGGCCCTGCTGCCGCTCGGGCTGTGGCCGTGCGCAACTGTGGCCCTGGCGCAATCCCCCAGCTGCTAACGTGGAGCCGAGGCGCTGGGCGGGCGGCCAGGGCAGGGCCCCGCTGCAGTGTGCAGGCTCCAGGGGAGCGGGTGGGGCGGCGGGGGGGAGAGGCCGGAAGCTGGGCCCCTGAGTTTAGCGTAACACCCCTCCCTCTACAGAGGAGTGCCACAGCCGCGATTTCACGGTTTTGAGCCTGACTCCAGCCCTGGGAGGTGTGTGGGCCGACTGATGAGGAAACTGAGGCTTTGAGATGTCAAAGGATTCTGCCAAGCTCACCGTGGGCATGTCACAGAGCCCAGCTTTTAGCTGGGGTCTCCTGAATCCAGGTTGGGCATCTTTCTACCACACCCCCAGGGGTCAAGGCTGACCAGCTACACACCTTCCCACGGAAGACCACATGGTCCATGGTCAGGCACCACTGCCCACACCTGTGGGTTCCATTGCAAAATCTGCAATGCTCAGCACTGTGGAATTCCTGAGGGGTGATAGGAATACTAATAACGTCAACGCCAATGTGACCCTGGGCAGTGCCAGCCACTGTGCTAAGCATTTTATAGTCAGCATCTCCTTTATTCCCACAATGATTCCTCCTCCGCTTTACAGATGAGGAAGCAGAGACCCTGAGAGTGGAGCTGACTGGCAGAAGCCGGATTGGAAACCTCTGACTATATAACCTCAGGGGTCTTCTCAGAGGACAGCACTGCGCTCCTGTCACTTCCGCAGGCGTCTTTGCCAAGGCATTGAAGGAATGTCCAGGGCCCAATTCCTCTTGGCTCCCATGCCAAAAATGACAACAGTAATAACAATGAGCAAACCCCTCTGTTTCTCTATAACACACTTGAGAGTGTGAAGGGCACTTTCACATCCATTCATCACATTTGATCCCCACAGGTCTTGGGGTTTCTGGCAGGACTGACCGACCACAGGAAGGCCTTGTCCACATGGCAGGCGCCAAGACCCACACTTGAGCCTTCCTTTCAGGGCCCAGCACTCCTTGCCACATCCTTTTCTATCCTCTCTCTCTTCCGGGTCACAGGCCAGAGCCAATAGTGGTCATCCTGCCGGGCAGGGTGCAGAGTCACCTCTCTGGGAAAGACACAGGGAGCCCGGGATTGGCTGTGGCCCCGCCTCTCTTAGGCAGCTGGTTAAGTCAACAGGCTCTGGAGTCGCTCACATGTGGATGGGAGTCTCCTGGTTGCACAGATGCATGTTAACCCATTTCTTCCCCCTGAAAAAATATCAGTAATCATAGTACCTGTGCCATAGGGTTGATATGGAGATAGAAAAAGGTCATATATGTGAAGTGTTTAGCCAGTGCCTGCCTACCATGAGCACTACATTGATGGTAGTTATTTCCATCTTTATGAGTGATTAATTCACATGTTCAAAAATATGTGCGCTCTTGCCATGTGGCCAGCCCATGCTAGGTTCTGAGATGTGAGTAATATTCAGCCTGTGCCTTCAAAGAGCTCAGTCTAGGCCCAAACCAGTTTGGCTCAGTGGATAGAGCGTCAGCCTGCGGACTGAGAGGTCCCGGGTTTAATTCCAGTCAAGGGCATGCACCTTGGTTTCGGGCACATCCCCCGTAGCTGATCAATGTTTCTCTCTCATCAATGTTTCTAACTCTCTATCCCTCTCCCTTCATCTCTGAAAAATCAATAATATACCGCATGTATGTGTGTGTGTGTGTGTGTGTGTGTGTGTAAAAAAAAAAAATATATATATATATATATATATATATATATATATATATATATATATATATAATTTTATTTTTTAAGGCCAAAGAGCTCAGTCTGGGGATGGGGCAGACAGAAATGGATCATAAACAGACGCAGATGGGGATGAAGGGGCTGCAGTGTCTACCATGCTGTGCGGAGAGAGGAGACGGAGATTCCTCTTTCCCCAAACCATCTTTCTGCTCAGCCTCACCTTTCTCAAGACCCAGCACTCCCACATTTTTCTAAAGATCTTATCGGGTCATCATGAAGCTGGGTCTTCATTTTCACTCCAACTCGAGGGGGAGGCGTGAGAAATTTCTGCTTTATCACAAATCCTCAAAGCATTATCAGTTTTTTAAACTCCCTTATCTATCATCGAAAGTGATGGTACCGGTAAATATTCACAATAGGATCTTTTGAGAAATATATTACCTTAAAAGAACACACAAGAAAACAAAAAATATAAAGAAAACAGATCCCTCTTCCCCCTTTTCTTTTTCACCAATACAGAGGGTGGGTGACTTACCTTCCAGTCTTACAGAGAGTGTGTGGTGAAACCATGTCACCACTACCAGATCAGTGGCTGTCCCCGCTGCCTCATACACAGATCTGGAGACAGCCCAGGTGCCCTTCAGTAGATGAGTGGATGAACGAGCCGTGGTACATTAACACAATGGAATACTTCACAGCCATGAAAAAGGAAATCTTACCTTTAGCGACAGAATGGATGGACCTGAAGAGTATTATGCTATGTGAAGTAAGCCAGACGGAGAAAGATAATACCGCATGACCTTACTTATGAACAAAATAAACTGATAAAATAGAAACGGAAGCATGGATACATGCAACAGACTAACAGCTGTCCGAGAGGAGGGGGACAGGGAATGGATGTAAGAAGGTGACAAGATTAGCCCAAAACCATATACACATAACCCACGAACACAGACTACAGTGTGGTGATGGCCAGAGGGAAGTGGGGCAAGGCTAGGTGGATGTGGGCAAAGGAGGGGAATGTGGGGACATCTGTAATAGTATCAACAACAAAAATAAAGTTTGTGCTCTACCTGGTTTGCCTCAGTTGATAGAGCATCAGCCTATGGACTGGAGGGTCCCAGCTTCGATTCCAGTCAAGGGCATGTGCCCGGGTTGCGGGCTTAATCCCCAGTAAGGGGTGTGTAGGAGGCAACTGATCAGTGATTCTCATCAATGATGTTTCTATCTCTCTCTTCCTCTTTCTTCCTATCTGAAATCAATAAAATATATTTTTTAAAATACTAATAAAGTTAAAAACAACAACAACAACACATGTTTCCCCCAGTCTGGAATCAAACTGACATTCGAATCCAGATGGTGTCTGAATTTAACTCATTATGGGTCACATCTGTGCACTTTTCTTTTTAACCCTCGTCTGAGGATATGCTGTTGTGCGTGTTTTTTAAATTGATTTTAGAGAGGGGACAGTGAGAGAATGAGAGACAGAGACAGAGAGAAACATTGATGTGAGGGAGAAACATCAATTGCTTGCCTCCCCTGTGCATCCTGACCAGGGATGGAACTCACAACCTAGGTATGTGCTCTGACTGGGAATCGAACCTGCCACTTTCTGGTGTACGGGTCAGTGCTCCAGCCTCCTGAGCTACGCAGCCAGGACAATATCTATGCCCTTTTGACTTGTATCACCTCATTTGCTTCTTCCCTCTACTTAGTGATTAAGAAGAGGGGGTGCAATTACCCCCATCACAGACGAGGCTCCCAAAGCTTCGAGGTTCAGTGCTGGCCTCCCAGCATTGCAACTGAGTGTCTCTGACTCCAACCCCAATGCTCCTCCTGGCTCCCCTGAGCGGGCGAGCTGTGCCGGGCGTCTCGCGTCCTTGTACAGGTGGAAACCACCCCTGCGTGTGGCGAGTGAGAAAAGACTGAGCAGTGTTCTGCGTCTGGGTTTTGCAGAGACGTTTCTTAGGGGACCTCTCAGCTCCAGCTCTGGACAAAATTTCCCAGACTCTACCATCCAGAGAGGTGTTCCCCTTTGGGAAAAACTCCCAAAAGTGAACTTTTCTTTCTTATCTCCCCTCTGCTCCCCAGGTTGGTCTTGCGTAAGCAGGCTGCCCTGCCATTGGGTGACGAGGATGTCGGATGTCGTAAGAGAAACGCTTACAGGCACTACAGGAATGACCTGGTGCCTCGCCCACCTCATTACAATTCTAATTGGGGTGTGTAGGAGAGGCTTCTATAAATGGTAAGGCGATCCCGGGCAGGCAGCTCATCTCCCCACTTCTCCCTGCCCTCGCCAGTGAACCGCCAAGAAGAGGAAGAGGCAGCAGAAGGCGAAGCATGGCTGGTGAGTGCGTGGCATCCTCTCTACCTGGTCCTAGCGGGAAGCCCGGCTCCCCCTGGGCCAGCAAAGAGGCCAGCGTCCGGCCCAGGACAGCTGCCCTGGGGGCTCCGGAGGCTGGATCTTCGTACGTGAGGATTCTGTTCTTTCTCGTGGCTGCCTAGTCCTTCTAGCGTGGTTCCAGGAGTAGGGCATATGCGGGATGTAGTCCTGAGGAATGAACAGGTAGTCAGCATCCTTTAGGCGGATGGATACGCTTTGCTGTGTGAAGCCAGCTGGTACCTGCGTCTCCGGTTTCTCAGTGCACCTTTACCAGCTGTCAGTAACGTGGGTAATGAAAAGCACATTTCAGAGCTACAAGGAAGTGAGAGCGTGACAGCCTGTAAATTGGTTTAAAAGAAGCCAGCAGCAGCGCGAGAATGCTTCTAAGTAAACCACACGTTCGGAAGCAGCCTCTTTGAGCGTGACTTGATGAGCTGAAACCTCCCGGTAGTAAAAGAGGCAGGTGTGCCAGGCTCCCTGTGAGCAGTGCCAGGGGAGGTGGGTGGGTAAGAACAGCCAGGAGCGCAGGTCCTTTCGCTCTGCGGTCACCAGAGGATGCCGGCTCCTAGTAGACAGCCCCTGCTGGGCGGCATGCCAACTATTGCCATCCTGGGACTAGTGCATCGCCAACCCCCTCCCCCAAAAGAGGCATGAACCAAACCTGTAAAACATCGTGAATGGTGGCTAGGGCCTCAGGAAGGTTTGCCAAAGAAATCACTGAGCATAGTACAAAAGTGAATGCAGTTTCCTTCAGGGATCACCAAGATCAGGACAGGGCAGCAAAATGGACACCTCCTCTCCTCTCCTTCCCCCCCCCCCCCCCCCCCCCCCCCCCCCCCCCCCCCCGCCCGCTTCCCCCCCAAAACACACACACACACACTTCCTCCGGCGAACATGCGGCAACACGCTGGGTTGCTAAGGAGAGGAGCTTGGGATCCTGTTGACTTTAGCAGAAGATGTCAGCTGTCACCTAGGCCATCTCCCTCCCCGCAGGGGGCAGGAGGCATTCCAGAAAGGTCTAGAGCCATGGTAGGCAAACTGAGGCTCGAGAGCCACATGTGGCTCTTTGGTCCCCTGAGTGTGGCTCTTCCACAAAATACCATGGCCTGGGCGAGTCTATTTCGAAGAAGTGGTGTTAGAAGAAGTTTAAGTTTAAAAATTTGGCTCTCAAAAGAAATTTCAATCATCGTAACTGCTGATATTTGGCTCTGTGGACTAATGAGTTTGCCAACCACTGATCTAGGGACTTACCACATCACTCAGAAAGTGGGTAGCAGAGCCCAGACTCGGTCCTGTTAGCAGAGCTGAATTCACCCAGATCACAGCAAAGCAACGCTGCACTGGATTCATCATTTGAGCTCTACCGGCAGTTTTCGCCCTCCCTGCCAGCGCCGCCGAGCCTCGGGATCTGGTTGTAAGATGAAGGGGTTTGAAATAGAGGGCTCTCCGCCCTTCAGTCCTGGACTATCGCCTTGAGAAGAAGTCAGGGACAGAGAGCGATGGGCCCAGGGGGCTCACCCCCTGGGACCTGTGCCAGGCGTGGGCTGTGGATAGGTGGGTCGCCCCCGTGCCTGCCACTGCGCTGCCTGCCGTGAGCCCTACTCTGGTGCCAGTGCCGGTGAGTCAGGAGGTCTTAACCTCTTGGAGCTCAATATCTAAACCAGCCAGAGGCCTCCTGAGGTCACAACCCACATATACAATGGCTGGTTGGGAGGAAGTACGTTGTTAAGAAGGCGGGAAGACACCAGAGAATCGTTATTCCCTTCCATTTGCCAGCATGCAATTCCTAGCTCAGCTCCTAGTCACTCAGCCAGCAGGTGCTCAGTCAGTGTCTCTGGAATGAATGAATGAATGAATGAATGAATGAATGTATTCATTGGACACCCCGGGAGGGGGTCCCAGTGGGTGCAGTGGAAGGCAGAGCTGAAGGAGCTGTGTCTCTGCCTGGCGTGCTTGGGCAGGAGTAGTTGGTGGCGTGAGTAGTGTTCCAGGCAGTGGGGACGGGAGGTGGGTGGGTCAGCAGGTGTGACCCAGGGGACCAAGGGGTCAATGTGTGTAGGTTGGAGAGAACTGTGTCCAGTACCCAATTTAAGCTTCTTGCTGGAATCCGTGGGGGTTCAGTGACTGTGCCTCCTGGTGGAGAGGGCAGCTGGGCTATGGGTGGGGCGCTGGGGGTGCAGGAGGGCCCGGCAGAGTTCTGCGTGGAGCTCAGTTAGCTCCACTCGTCTGAACGGGGTCCACTGACTGACACGCACATTTTCTTAATAGACCTGCACAGTTCACACCTGAGTTGTTCAGGGTCAGCTCCTCAGCTGGGAATCCCTGTGTGCGAAGGTACATGTGGGTTTGTTTTCAACTGTGAGGGCAGCCGGCACCCTTCCCCCAGCCCTGCAATGTGGCCCCCCTCTGTCTGCTGCCCACGGAGTCTGCGCCCCGGGGTGGACAGGAATGCACAGACTCTGGGCTCACTGTCGAGCAGAGGCCTCGCTCCGCATCCCCACATCCACCCAGAGGCCCCAGGTCGGAGGCAGTTTTCAGGGTTCAAACATGAACCTCAGACGCTGCCTGCGGGGGGCCAGGACCTCCCTGCCGGGCTAACACTGGCCGCTGGGGCTGGCGGCTCTCTGCCTGTTCTTTTCTGGGCAGAGTGCTGGCTGGGCTGCGGAGACTTACCTTCTTGGGCCTTGTTCCTCAATCTGTGAGGACCTGCCTGGTTCTAGGCCTTGGGTCTGCACAAAACATCTTCCCTGGGAGCTGGGACACAGCGGCTCTTTCTCTCGGGGTCCTGCCTCCTCCTGCCTGGAATCTAGGAGGGGCCCCGGGTCTCCCTGCACTGGGCTACAGCTTCTTGGTTCAGGGGCCTGGACCCCAGGGAGATCTGTGGCAGCTCTGAAAGCAGAGAGTGCCCTGGGCTCGGAGGCTCAGAGGCTCAGAGGCTCAGCTCGGGGCTTCAGGCGCTCAGTGTTTGTGTGGGGCACGCTGCCTCCCCCCCGCCCCGCCTGCTTTCTTTCCTCTGGGGCAGCAGCTGCTCCCAGGTCAGCGGAGACAGACCTGCCAGCAGCTGCATCCACTGGAATGAGGGCTCCCCATGTTACCTGGGATTAGTACAGACGGTGTGAGCCCAAGGTTACAAGTTCACATCCAGGGATGAGCCCTGGCTTGACTTTGAGCTCGGCCCCCCACTAGCTGAGTGATCTTGGACAGGTTACTAAACCGAGTGTCTCCATTTCCTCATCTCTAAAATGGGGTTATTGTGGAGCCCACCCCACAGGTGATCAGGCCACACAACTCATTAATTTGGGGGAACTTTTCATAAGCCTGAAGAAAAACCCAATGCGATGAAGTCCATTTTCTAACCGAGGGCGATTCTCAGGGGGACCCCTCCCACGCAGTGCTCCCCTGCCCCCTTGCCAGCCCCGTCACATTCCAGGTCCCCAGGGAGCTGTCTTGGGTCACCTCATTCTGCCTCCGCCCGCTGGGCGCTCCAGGGCGGGGCGTCACTCTCCTCCCTGGGCCCACATGCCGCCTGGGGTGTGAGCTGAAGGAAGGAAAGTATTTCCCCCATTGCTCAGGATGGAGGGAACGAGGCCCCACGGTCTGGGCGAGGGCTGAGCGATGGCTCACAAAGAGTCGACCTTCTCCTTAGGTTCCTCCTGTGTGAAATGGAGGGAGTGATTCCCCCACCCCCACCTCACTCCTCTCCCCCGCCATACACACACACCCCGCCTCCGCCCAGATTGCTATGTGGCTCAGGCGAGATAATTAATGTGAAAATGCTTTGAAAAGTGTAAAATGACATATCAACCTAAGGTAGTCATTCTCTGTCCTGGGTGCTTATTAGAAACGCCAGGAGAGTTTAAAATAAAAACCCCAGTGCTGTCCCTAAGCCAGATCCTCATTGAACTGGTCCCGGGTGGGGCTCAGGACCTTCCACACTCCCCAGGTGCCGCTCGGGTGCAGCGAGAGCGGGAACCAGGGTCTCAGTCACACTGTCTTAAGTGAACTTGGCCAGGAGTCCTCCCTCCCTCTGCTCTCCCCCTGACCAGGTTATGTTGAGACAGGCAGTGGACTATGGGTGACCCTTTCCGGCAGCTTCCTTGAGCCATCCCACGTGATTGTCACCCCAGAAACCTCGGCTGGCTGCAGGGTGGCAGCTTGGAGTCATATGTGAGCAGACAAAACTGGCTTCCAGTCTGGGCTTGGGTCCGGGCTCTGCCTGCGTGTGCCATATTTGGCATGTGATGTCACCTGACTGGACTTTCAAACCCCTTCTCGGTGAAATGGGAGTAATATCTCACAGGGGTTTGGGACATAATGCAAGTAAAACGCTCAGCACAGTGTCTGGCACAGCAGATGTCTTCAATGGCAGCCCCGTAGACCACCTCAAACCCTGCTGTGTTGCTTTTGTCGTTGTGTGTGGGATCCCAGGGGGCTTGCACCCCCAGCTTCTGGAGGCCCAGGTGCTAGTGATGAGTACATGTTGGGACTGAATAGTAACCCCACAAGGATGTGCAGGCTTCACTCTCCCCTTCTACAGATGGAGAGAGTATGTTCCGGAAACACTGAGACCTTGCCTAAGGCCTCAGCCTTTTAGACAGCCGGTCCAGGGCTCCTTCACTCTATCCCACGGACCCTTACAGGCCCCTCACTCAGCCACTACCTGAACCCCCGAGCTTCTCTCCAACTGGGTACCAAGCAATCCTACCACTTGTGCTGCATAGAGATTGCAAATGTCTGAATGTGGGGAAAAGGAAAAGGGGATGGCACAGGCCAAAGAAAGAAGGGAGTGGGAGCAGAGAGGAAAGCACCTGGTTCTTGGGGCTGTTGGTGGGGCTCAGTGGAGGAGGAGGGACCCGCAGGGGGGCATTGAGAATGACTCGTGGACCCTCAGTTACCAGGCTCTAAGGCCCAGATTCTGAGCCAAGTTCTGCTTCTCAACTCCCATGTAACCTCAGCAGATGCTTTCCCCCTTCAGGGTCTCAGTTTTATGACCTGGAATATGGGAATATGGGATTGCATCACTGTTTTTCAAGCTGCCATGTGTCACCCATTAGTAGGTTGTAAAATCAGTTTAGTGGCTTATGATCAGCAATTAAAATGAAGGGGGAGTTAGTGCTGTTCTGTGAAACTCCATGTCAGGTAGAGGCCCCCATATAGAAACACCGTGCAAAATCTATTTCTTAACGTGGTCTCTAAAAATGCTAAAGACACTCGGCTGGACTTTTAGTGTATTTATCCGCCCTAATCAATGTAAGGTTTGAGGCGCAGGAAACTAACCACCAAGACATTTTAAAGTAAAGTTTATTCCCCAGTAATGAGCGGGACTCATCACAGAGGTAGAGAAATCAGAATTGAAGTTGTGGGGAGGGGAGAGGGACCCAGCCGGGCTGCCTCCAGATGCACATGGAGGATCAGCAGCACGTGGGCTGGTCTGGGGGTCTTTTTAAGGGGAGAACAGGAGAGGGTTGGACCCAGGGCGGAACAGGAAGGGGTGGGCTCCAGGACACTTTGGCACTCGCTGATTGGTGGTTCAATGTCTTGGGGATGTCTCTGTGACAGATGCCAGTAATGTCATAACTCCGCCCACCAGTTGGGAGGAGGGAGAATCTCACAATCAACTCTGGAAATCTGTAAGAGACAAATATGTCTTAGCCTAGAGAAACACAGGGAATAAGGGCTGGGCAGGTGGGGGAGATGCAGGCACTGGAGCATCAGTTATGTCATGTTGGGCCATCTGCCAGCGGCTCTCTGCTGTGGTCCTCCCAGGAAGAGCAGGCAAAAACCCCAGTCACTCACCCCAGCCCAGCCCCACTTACCTGTCTGCTGTCCGTGATTCAATCACAGAGTCAGCCGATAAGGATTGAGACAGCCAACCAGCAACCCCCTTTCACAGTCTGGACTCTGCTCTGTGCTTCTCGTGTTAGCCCCGCTAAAGGCAGACCCCAGAACAAGTTGAGGGGTTACATCATCAGGTGTATGTGAATGACAGTGAATCTCCAAATTTCTAGAATAGAATAAACTAGATAGAAGTTTCCTCTTTCCTTATGTAACAGGTGTGGGTGTAGGTAGTTCTGGGCAGAAAAGGCAGCCGCGGTGCCCCAGGGCCCAAGCTCATGCTGTCCCCAGGGCATTCCTGGTCCAGGATGACCACCAGAGCTCTGTCCATATGCCCCTCCACACACACAGCCCAGGTAGCAAGATGGACAAAGAAGGTGGTGAGCAGGTTCAGGGTATTTGCCAATGATTTTGAAAAAGAAGTTTCTTTAAAAGAATTGGGAACAGGTATTCAAACAAATACTTGCGTATGAACGTTCCCAAGAGCCACTGGGCTCAGGGAGGAAAGGGCGAAGCCTCTGCCATTGGCTCAGCTACAGCATATGGTGCATAATCCTGGACAGAGCAAAGAAGGACGTGGACCTGTGGAAGGGGAGGCAGATGCCACTGTAGATGTGGAAGCCCTGCACCCCTCTTTCCTTACCCCTGTGTTTGGCAGAGGCTGTCTGGGACATTCTTTCTGCTCTCAGAGCTCCTGTATGGAATAGTGAGCTTCACCTGGAAGAAGACACGCATCCTTTTGTGTTTAAGAGGGGGGTGAAGAATCTCTAGGGCAAGCAGGTCAAACTCGCGGCCCACGGGCCACATGCCTCACTTATTTGGCCCGTCTTAGCCTTTGAGTTTGACCTGTTCTAGAAGGTTCATGTTATCTGAACCCACATAGTCCTTGGGCTCTTCTTTTCTCTCATTTTATAAGACAAGGAATACAATTCTACCAAATGTCAACTTGCAGGGATGCACAGCAGGCCATGAGCAAGGCTGGGGAGAAGGCAGGGAGAAGGAAAGGTGGGACCATTGCCCTAGGGCAGTGGTCGGCAAACTGCGGCTCTTGAGCCACATGTGATTAGCGAGCCGTGGTTTGCTGCTTTGTTGACGAATGAGTTTGCCGACCACTGCCCTACACTACCCTTTACCTCTGTGCACACAATCTGCCACAATTGCCTAATCCTCACAGCTTCCAACCACACTGCAACATTTAGTCTAGCAGTGGTCGGCAAACTCATTAGTCATCAGAGTGGCAAAATGTGGCTCGAGAGCAGCAGGTGGCTCTTTGGCCCCTTGAGTGTGGCTTGGCATTAGAACCACTTCTTCAAAAGCCACAAAGTTTCAATCACACTGTACGTGCGTGCCCGCACGTGGTATTTTGTGGAAGAGCCACATGCGGTTTGCCGACCACTGCCCTAGAGGGAGCTAGTATCTACACATATAGGGTTTGCCGGAGCGTGCCTAAGATCTGGGCTGTCTCCATTCGCTATTTAGGTCCAGGAATGTTCATCTTCTCCCCTCCTTCATTCCTCTGGTCCTTCCCTGAATTCAATCAATACCTGTCAATTGCATGAATGTTTTTGTTTCTTTGATTTTGTGCAAAAACTTAATGTATTCTTTCAATAATTACTTGTTGAATGAATGAATGAATGAATGAATGAATGAGTGAGAGGATGTGTGAATGAATGAATCTTTAGTACCACAAGCTGGTGGCAAGACCACCTTCTGAGCACCCCTCTCCTCTGCTGTAGTTTTATTTGGGTCACCACCCCAGAGGGGCTGAGTTTCACTTGAAAGAGTGTCTATTATATGATGACCCCAGTGCCCATCTCCAAAGCTGCTGGAAGGGGAGCCCCCAGCCCCAGGCCTGCCCCGGAGCCACACTCTCTTCCCCTCACCTTTCTCTTGTGGTCAGAGCCTTTGCTCTAGCCAAGTAACACGCCTGCTCTCCTGGGCCTCTCTTCCTGTTGTCTGGGACGCAGGCTGCTCCATTGCACCTGACAAAATCCCCTCTTCCTTCAAGGCCTGGCATCTTCATGAAGCTTTTTCTAATTCCTGCCACTGAACGTGATCTTTCCTGCCTGCATTTCCTAGGCACCTTTTACTGGGGAGGTCGAGTTCACCCTGTTCCATCACTCAGTGTCTTACTCACTGATGAGGCTCTTAGAGGGTATATTAGTTTTTTACAGAGAGGAAGAGAGAGGGATAGAGAGCTAAAAACATTGATGAGAGAGAACCATCGATCAGCTGCTTCTTGCATACCCCCTACTAGGGATGTACCCACAACCAAGGTACATGCCCTTGACCGGAATCGAACCTGGGACTTTTCAGTCTGCAGACCGACACTCTACCACTGAGCCAAACCGGCTTCGGCTACTTTCATACTTTTTACACTGCCAGCATTGTGCCTAGTCCAGTGCCCTGTGAGAAATAGGTACCCTCTCTGTATTTATTGAATAAAGGTCCCACAGTCACCTTTTCTTATGAACTAAATCTTGAGGCGTAGTCATGCTGGTCATTGTATGACATTAGTTTTTGTTTGTTTGTTCATTTAACGCCTTCATTCCGTTGTTTACCAAGTTGTCCTAATGTAGTCAATAATGCTCTGGGCTTTAGAATACAAAAATCAAGAAAACACATCCTGGTGATGAGAGACAGACACGTGTAAAGAGAAGCTGTGCCTGCTGCTGGGATGTGCCTCCACGCTCACATAGCTGTGGTCTCATCATACAGACAGACAAATCAGCTTGGTTTGCAAAGGCACGGATGATGAAATGTCTCAAACACAACTCAGAGGAATAAAACTCTTTAGAGGTTTATGTAAGCTAACCTCCTCAGACCTCATGGTACCGCTCATAAACTCTTCTCAGCCTAGACCCACCTCCACAATCAAGTGAGAGGAAGCGGGGAGGGGCCGTGGATGTCCAGGTTTTTGCATTCGGGTGTCATCCAGAGATCTCATGGCCTTTGACCTGCTCCTTTCACTGCTCTTGCCAGTGTGTGTCTGAAAGTCCAACCTCTAGGCCTACAAATCCTGCCCAGAGTCATGCTGTTCCCCCCAGCATCAGAGGCCCAGGCCAATACCAAGGTGTTGAGTGTTTAAAGCATAAAATACACAAGTAAACATTTGCTGGATGTTGGAGTGAAAAAAGGCACTGAGTGTCTAGCAGATGCAGAGGGAAAAGCAAACAAGCCAAAGCAGGGTGGTGGTGGTGAGAGAAATAGCCTCCTCTCCATTCTATGTGAGCCCCCATCCACCCAGGAATGGTGCTGAACGTGGGCAGAATGTGGGCACTCTGGTTCCACAGCTCTCCTGGCTGGTTGGGCAAAGCTACACGGAGCACCTGGCCAGCTCCTTGAGGCCTGAGCAACAGCTGGCTAGGCAGCGGGGTCCGAACAGTGTATGCAGAGGTTCGGGTTCAGCTGCATGAAGGGCAGAGGGGAAGCAACCGCTTGTGACGTTCTCAGCGTGTTCAGTCACGTTTTTTTGTATTTTAATGTGATTTTTCCTAGAAGTTTAGCTCCTCCCTGACTAGTCCTGCCTAAAAGCTATCCCTCTGGCAATTTAAACCTTTTCCCAATGCCACTATTCCTTGCCTCTCAGGGCCTAAGGTCTTCTCTTTTCTGTCTCACAGATTTAAAACCCCAGAATATCAACTGGCGGGCGAGTGCCAATCGGGAAGAGCACCACACAGACTCTTACAACAGCCAAGAGCTCATCTTGCGGCGAGGTCAACCGTTCACTTTCTCCTTGACCCTCAACCGGGCTCTTAGATCTGGAGAACGTCTGGGATTCATAGCCTCCACAGGTACCTGCTCCCTGCTCCTCCCCTCCCCAACATGCCCCTGAGTGGGACTGTGCATCCAAGAGGTGATGACGGTGACACTGGGGTCACTGGGCTCTGAGCTCTGGGCCCAGCTCTGCCATTGACTCTGTGTGACTGTGGGAAAGTTTCTGCCTGTCTTTGAGCACAAGAACCCTGGTCTTCCAATCAAGAGGAATTTGGCCCACGTGGTCTGTCTCTAGTTGCTTCCATAATGTGGTACTTCCCTGGACGAGCCCCTGGAAGGGCCCCCGTGGTTGTGTTGGAACCTGATCTTGCCCCACAGTCCGGCCAGTACTCCTTGGTTTTCAGGGAGCCCTTCTTCTTTTACAGGACCCTCCCCCTCAGAGTCAGCCAAAACGAAGGCTGTGTTTTCACTCTCCAACGGGACGAGCAGTGGCAGCTGGTATGCACAGCTCCTGTCCCAGAGGGAGAACACTCTGAACATCTCCATCTCCAGTCCTGCCAATGCGCCCATCGGATGGTACACACTGAGCCTTCAGAATGGCGACGGCATCACTCAGAAGCTTGGGATGATAATACTGCTCTTTAACCCCTGGTCGCAAGGTAGGCACCTAACCACCCCACACTCCCAGCCATCAGATAAGCAGTGCCCATGGAAAGGAGATGAGCGGTGTGGTTTTCATGGACTCAGGTTTGATTAGGAAACGTTTGTGCGATATGGAAAATGATAGAATCTGTAAGTCAGAAGCCATAGGTCTGAGTCCCAGCTCTCCCTCTCATCCAGCTGTGTGAGTCTGAGCCTCAAATTATTCACCATTAAATGGACATGCTGCTATTTCCTTTGTGGGTATTGCAGGAATCTCATGTTCTTGTACAAATTGCATAGCATGGTCTAGATTAGGAGTGTCGAACTCAATCAGAGAAGGGGCCAAAATCTAAAATCCAGCCTAAATCGCGGGCCGAATGGTTTACTGAACAGTCATAAACTGTCATTGTGATGGAAACGCAGCGGAGTGCAGTGATGACAGCGCGGTGCGGGCCACATTGCAAGGCCTGGCGGGACGGATTTGGCCCGAGGGCCTTGTGTTTGACACATGTGGTCTAGATATATAAAAGGCTAATATGCAAAGTGTCCCTTCAAGAGTTCGACCAGGAGACCAGGAGTTGAATCACTCCCTATGATGTGCACTGACCACCAGGGGGGCGTGCAGAACCTGGCAACCAGCGGTGATGGTGGTGGTGGTGGTAGGAGGGCACCGAGGGAGCAAGGGAAGAAAGAGGTGGGGAGGTGAGTAGGCAGGGAATCTGATCAGCTCTGATTGCTGGCCAAGCCTAGGGACCCTACCTGTGCACAAATTCCGTACACTGGGCCTCTAGAGTAATTATAAGGGACAATGACCACAGTACAATTCTATAACACAGAGATGGCTCTTTTCCTAAAGGAGCAAGTGTCTGACTCCTGAAGTCTCATTTTCAGACTCTCAGCTATCCCAGCCTCTCTTTCAAACTCATAGTTCCCACAATACTGGTTGGAGGCATAATAGCCCAAGGCTTCCTTCCTTGGTGGAGGTTGGGGGAAGGCTGCAGGTATGACTTGCTCCAACTCTCAGGCCAGTATTCAGGAGCGGGAGGAGGACTTCTCTGTAGCTTCCAATCCCTGATATCTGATTTTTATGTCAAACAGCGGATAGTGTCTTTATGAACAACCAAGCTGAGAGAGGGGAGTACGTTCTGGAAGATTCTGGCTCCATATTTGTGGGAAGCACAAATCGAATTAGCATGGTTGGCTGGAACTTCGGACAGGTAAAAAGGTCACAGGGACGCGGGGGAGGGGGGTGATATCTCTATTATGCAAGAAGCTCAGAAGCTGGCCCCACAGATGGATGGAAGTCCCCAAATCTATCCATTTGCCTGCCCGTCTATCCATTCATTCAGAAAACACTTACTGAGCATCTACTATGTGCTAGGCTCTGGTTGCTCAGAAAGGATACAGAAGATGAATACGACAGATTTGTTGTCTTTGAGAGGGTCACAATCTAGTGGATAAAACAGACATATGCTAGTAACTAAATTGATGCAATGACGTGGCATTGGTGCTACAAATGAGGATAAGGCCCAGTAGAGACACATGGGACAAAAATATAGTTTCTGTTCCTTCATTCCTGTGAGAATGGGGTGAAACTTCCTTGCCGTGTGCATTTAACCTTTCCAGAGTCCTTCCTTACCATCACCCTTCCCCGTCTGAAAGCACAGAGTTCCCAGATTCGCTCACCCTCCTGTATTGCGAGAGCTCTGGACGAGTTTGCAGGACGGATGGAAGGCTGGGGGAGGTGGCTGTTCCTCAGCAGCTCTCCGTTCTGGAGGCCTCAGAGTGCAAGGACCCAGGCACTTATCGTGGTTCTCGCCAGCAGAGCCCCCAGCCCCTGAATGAGCCAACACTGCTTGCCATTTCTTCCATCGTAATATACGGTTTTGTTTCGAACAGTTTGAAGGAGACATTCTGAACATCTGCCTCGCGATCCTGGATAAAAGTCTGAATTTCCGCCGTGACCCTGCTACCGACGCAGCCCGCAGAGGTGACCCCAAATATGTCGGCCGGGTGCTGAGTGCGATGGTGAGTGATAACGAGTTGTTACCACGTATCAAACCCAACTGTGGGTTGGGCACATGCGCTCTTATATACGTGACCTCATCGTAGCCTCACAACATGCAGCTGGGCTGTCCCCGTCCCCATGTCACACACGTGGAGCATGAGGCTCCTCTGAGGAAAGGACTGGCCTTGTGCCCAGTGAGTGAGCGGCAGACGCTGAACTGGAGCCGGGTCTGCCTGACCCCAAAGCCCTTTCCACAGAACCAGAAGGCCTTCCTCAGATGACAAGAGGACTTGCCCCCTTAGTGTCCATCAGGGCTGGGAGGATGCCAAGCTGAGACTTGACTCCACCCTGGGCCCGCGTGGAAAGGAAGAACGTTCCAGAGTGAGCCTGGAGTGTGACGCCCCTTTGTTTTGATCCACCCCCTCCTCAACACCCGGCCTGTGCTTGTCAGACTAGAGAGTCAGAAGGCCAGCCCGATCCTCATCCACACTGAAGCCCCAGGAGCTGAGGGAGGTGCTCACAGCTTGCGAGTCAGACCAGAACGAGGCCTCGAATTGCCCACCCAGGGCTTTTCCACTCACCCAGTATCTCCATTTGAAAGACCTGCTCCCCTCCCCCTTACACATGCACACACATATGCACACACGCACACATACATGCACACTCTGGATCCTGGGAAAATCTCTCACTCTGCACTCAGTGTGTAGAGAATGTCTCCATCAAAAAAGGTCTAACTATGGGATTAACCTGGTCAAGAGTTACAAATTAAAAAGCTGAAAGTCAGAGAGTTCTTGTTCTTTAATCCCCTGGAACAAAATAATTACCCCACAGATGTCTTTAACTTCTTTTTTAATGGACTAGCCATGGCCCGAGTCTCTTTACTTTGGAGCTGGAGCATCTCCAAGCTACCAACTATTATAATTATGTGGTTAGAAATTTGAACAGCCTTCTGGCTGGATGACAAATACCTGGGGGTGATCAGAGAGGACTCCCTGAAAGAGTGCAGTCCCGAACCTTGCAGGAAAGGAGTGAGGAGGCCCCGGGGGACGTGGAGGCACTGAGGAGATGGGTGGGAACCAGGGCGGCCGGGGAGAGATGCAGAGAGAAAGTGGAATGTGGGCTGAACCTTAAAAACCAAGTAGCCAAAGCCAAGGTTAAAGAAAGCTGCAGTCAGATGGCATGAAGCTGAGTCGCCTTGGCCAGGAGAAGGTGGGTGAGGCCAGCCGGCTCCAGAGCTCCCGCAGGCAGCGGCTGACTCACTCTTACCCTGGGGACAAACCGCTTCACATCAATGCCAGCTTCCTCATTGCACCTCCCTGCTGCTCTCTCCAGATCTCCTGGTTGGGCTGGCCTGAGCTAATTATGACCTGTGCAGGGCTTTGAAATGCTCAGCGCTAGTCAGAGATGACCCTGCTGATTATCACTTTGGTGGCTGGAGCTCTGTGACTCAGGAAATTGGAACAGGCAGCCCAACCTTCCCTCCTGGAGAAGGCCCATCCTGCTTGATCCTGGCATCACTCACTGTCCAGGCTCTCCTGGAAGGGATGCAGGCCTCGCCCATGGCACGGAGGTGCAGTGGGAACCTGGGCCAGCCCGTCCTGGGCAAGGATCCTCTGCTCTCAGCCTTATGCTCCCATCAGGCCTTGCAACTTGCAGACCACAAAGAGAGGGAGGGGGACCCGCAGGCTGAGAGACCCTGGTCCTGACCCTTGCTGTAGGCTTGGATAATTGCTCCTGAGAGAGTCATAAACTCTGAAAACTGGCTGCGGGACGACACCTGAGAGCTTGTTTGTGTCTAACTTTCCCTGTGTTGGAAGGTGAAGAGCTAAGGTCCAGATGGGTGAGTTAACTTACCCACAATCCCCAAGCTGACCGCACCAAGGCTGGGCTTGTTACCCAGGTCTCTCTTTCTTTTTCCCTCTTTTGGCTTTGTACTTTGGACATTTAATAATACAAAGTTCAGACCTTCACAAAAGTAGAGAGAGAGAAGAAAAATGAACTCCTAAGTACTCATGACCAGCTCAGCAGTTACCCACTTTCTGGCCAGTCTTGTTTCATCTCTGACCCCCTCCTCCACAGACTAATTTATAAATCCCAGATATTACGTCATTTCATTCATAGACGTTTTGATACGTGTCTCTAAAAGACAATGGAACTCGTGTCTTTCAATTTCTAGTCCAGTGCTCTTTTCACACTGCATCATGGTTGTGTTAATTGTACGAGAATCATGCCTTAAATGAATGAATGAATGAATGAATGAATGAATGAATGAATGAAAAACAATATTCCATCTTTATTCTTTCCAAGAAGAAGTTTCTAAAGTGATCTTTTAGAAAACCGGTAAAACAAAAGAGAGTTTCAAACCTTGGACCCCCAAGCCAGGTATCAGCGATAGCCCTGCATGGAGGCAAGAAACCTCTGCAGGCTGGTGGCTGACCCTGCTTTGCCACTGACGGGCCATGGAGCCCCCATTTCCATGTGAGCCGGCCACTCATAACTGACACGTGGGCCAGGGGCAATCAAACACGGCCCGTTAAGCAAAGCACTTTTAAACTCATAAAACTGCTAAGAGAATATTATACAATTATCATTCTCAAATCACCTAGGAAGACACAGGAAACCTAGTGGACGGCTCCCCGGTTCCTCCCTCATCTTCTCGCCTTGTCCCCTGAACTCCGCATGTCACTCTCCGCTGACTCGTTTGGGGATGTTTCTCCCGCCCAGGTCAATAGCAATGATGACAACGGCGTGATAGCTGGGAACTGGAGTGGCAGCTACACCGGGGGCCGGGACCCCAGGAACTGGAACGGCAGCGTGGAGATTCTCAAGGAGTGGAAGAAATCTGGCTTCCGGCCAGTCCGGTTCGGCCAGTGCTGGGTCTTTGCTGGGACCCTCAACACAGGTACCCTGCATGTGACGTGCCTTTGCTGGTCAGGGGGCAGCAATGGGGTGCTCCAAGGTGGGCCCCACTGCTACCCGCAGTCTCACACAGCCCCTTGACTTGTAGTGCTGCGGTGTTTGGGGATTCCCGCCCGCGTGATCACCAACTTCAACTCAGCTCATGACACAGACAGAAACCTCAGCGTGGATGTGTACTACGACCCCATGGGAAACCCACTGGACAAAGGCAGTGACAGTGTTTGGTGAGTGTCTGACCCTGGCTGAGCATCCAATCTGAGCAGCCTCTTGCTCTCCCCAGGCTCTGGGGGACCTGGCTCCAAACAGGAGTTGGGAGGCAAGTAACATGTCAACACCTGGTTTAGAATAGAATTCCCAAAGTGCTGACTACACCTCTAGCAAGACCCAAAACAGCTCTTCTCGGGTTCTGCCAACTCTGGTGGTGTGCTCTGTCCTACAGCCGGAGGAGCAGTCTGACACAGTTCATCACACCTCCTGTGAGGCCAGGTGTGGCTCAGGGGCTCTGAGAAACTGCCCTAATTTACAGCATCCACAAGACCCTATAACTTAGAAGATAAACATTGAAGCTATTGATTTTCCAGTAATAAATATAAATTTATCTCATTTCAGACAACTCATATAATTTATAGACTTTCTTCTTAAAAAGCAATCCATTTTCTCTAATTCATATATACTTTTTATGTACCTGGCTTGATAGAATAAAAATCAGTTTATTCTGGATTCCGACCGCAAATAAGTAGTTTTATATGGATGTGGGCATGTATATTTCTAGCTACAAATAGGCCATGTGCACATGTATCTGTACACATATGTCATGTATAATACATGTACACTGAAAGTAAGTTATATAAAACTTATATACATATATCTATAACTTCATACAGCAGTATGTATACATAAAATATATTGTTACAGCTATTCAAGGTTATGACACATGCCAAATGATTACCAGGTGGCAACTGAAAATAATTATGTCTATATCTGTATATTCAACTAGATATTTATGTGTCAGTACAAATAAAGTACTCACATATGTCAGTAATCCATTTCAAAGGACACACACACACACAAACACACAATCACTCACATACAGATACAATAGACAACCTGATAGCAGATGCCATCTTATTTCCAGATGTTCATCTTTGAGATAGTCTATAAGATATTCTTTAACACTTATTATTCCCAGACTAAGTAGGTCCCACTTTACTGAAATACGCTTGCTATAACGAATGGAATAAAGGAAAATAAAAATTCATAGGGAAAGCTGTTAGAACAAACAACGACCCTGTGCCGACAATGGAATTGTGGAATATAAGCAACCGCTCCCGCTGAAGGAGAGTGAGGCTCACGCACCTCACTCAGGGTCACATGTGCTCATGAGGGAGAGACAGCTTCTTCTAGGATGTTCTTTCATGATCTGCTCGTACACAACTTTCTCTCCAATGACATCGCTACTTTTGGCCAGATTTTGTTTCCCAGCTTCTCTTAATTAGTATCTTTTCTTCTCTCTGGTTTTTGCCTCTTGTTTTTGTCCAAAATCCCATGGCCACCTGTTCTGGTTGTTAGGACAATGCCATTCTTCACTAAAGGAGATGACTGATTCGGGAGGGGTGGCATAACCCTTCCATGAGGACCCTGCACAATAGAAACTGCAGCCACCAGAAAGCCCTCTGCTGGAAGCAGCTCTGGTGCTGGTAGGGAACAGGGCGTGGGGAAGCCATGGGCAGAGGCTGACGAAGGACTTGGGATGGTGTGTGGAGCACCGGGTGAGTGACTCAGGAGGGAGTTGTCAAAAAAGGCTTCCCGGGAGCAGGAAGGTGGGGCTTCTAAGCTAAACTTAGAATTAGAACCCAGATCTCTTGGTGACTGGTAAATATTAGTGTCATAATTCATTCCAAATAGAATCACGGTGGGGCGAGTATGGGCCCTTGGAGACATTCCAGGGTGTTTCCATGGTCACTTTGGGGGGCTTCATGGGAAGATGTCAGGCCCCAAAGCTCTGACTTTTGCTGGGAGTGTCATCACCCCTCACCATCCTTTTCTGAAAGCAAAGGGTGCTGACGTTCCTCCCACCCCTTTCCCCGCTGGCTGTGGGCAGGGAGCGGCACTGGACGGACTGAGGACAGGGAGTCCTTGGTGCTAGTTTCAGCCCCACCACCATCCTGCTCTAGGACTTACGTAAGCCAGCTCATCCTTCTGCTCCCAAGTTTCTTCATCAGGGAGGCATAAGGCTTGGCCTAAAACTTCAGCTCACACCACTTTTTGTATGAGAGCTGCCCCTCCCCAAGACGCTTTCCCCTCCCCTCGACGTGGTTCCCACCCAGGGTGGGGGAGCTAAACCACCAGTCCTTTCCTGACTGAAGTGACATGACTAACCTATTATTACAAGGACAGTTTGGGTTTGGACAGAAAACTTTTTATCTGAATCTTCTACGTTGCAAATGTTGAAAGCTTTTAGACATTGTCCAGATTTCCCTCAAGTATTAGAAGGTAAGAATCAAGTGAGGTTAAGTATCTGAAATTGCTTCATAATAATAGCAGCCACAGGTAATAGTTCGTTGAGCAACTGTTGTGTGGCCAGGGACTTTTCTAAGCGCTTACCTTTTCTCTTCAGAAATGATGAGGTGGGCACTGCCATCCCCATTGTATAATTGAGGAAACCAAGACATCGGTCATTCACCCAAGGGCATGGGACTAGGAAATGGTGAAGCTGGGCTTCCAACCAAGGCGACTTTGTAAACTCGTTAAGCACCGGAGAGATGCCAGAGAATATTTTTATGATGACTCCTGACTGATGTTTGAGAAATCTGACAGCTTAATTGAGGTTTTTCTGAGGGGTTGGCTGGACACCAACCAGGGTTCTGAGTAGGTGCTCTGCAACCCATTCCAATGGAGACACTGGGTTCCTGGGGTCACACTTAGGCAGCAAATGCCACTTCTCTGTAAGACTAAACCCTATCTTGGGGGCTCAGTGAAGGGAAATTAAACTGTGAATTAGTGTCCAAGCTCTGTCAACAGGACTCTCCTGAGTGAAAGGATGTTGAGGCTGAAAGGGGCCTGAGGAAGGGACCTGCTTATTCCATAAATGAGAAAACAAAGGCCCTGAGAGAAGTAAGGCTAACCAGCCAGAGACAGGTAGGCACTCTATGTTAATATATGACCCACATCAGTTCCTTAACTCTTCATCTCCCATCTGTAAACTGAAGGGCTAGATTAGGGGACCTCAGCAATTTCTTTCAGCTCTTCCTTTAAATCACATTTTTCTAAGCCATTCCGCGCATAACAACGATTTGGCTTAAGAGGTACAAGGTTCTGCTGGAGTGCTCATGTCTTAAGAATAAGGACTCTTTGTAAAGAGTTATGTCTGGGATGCTTCTTTTTTGGGGCTCCCTTCTGAACCCCTGTACAGGAGGTCTCTGGGACCTGCTCCGTAACCAAATGATATGGAACAGTTTAGCCAAGTTTATCTTTTCTTCTTCTTTAAAAAAAAAAATATATATATATATATATATAGATAGATAGATAGATAGATTTTTTACAGAGAGGAAGGGAGAGGGATAGAAAGTTAGAAACATCAATGAGAGAGAAACATCTATCAGCTGCCTCCTGCACATCCCCTACTGAGAATGTGCCCACAATCTAGGTACATGCCCTTGACCAGAATCGAACCTGGGACCCTTCAGTCCACAGGCCGATGCTCTATCCGCTGAGCCAAACCAGTTATGGCGGCCAAGGTTATCTTTATCTTGACATTTCAGACTTGTTTTCTTAATGCATCTTACTTGATTCCTCAATTTCTGGAGTCACAGACCTGACTCTACTTGTAGACTTCATAGAGGCACGAGTGAAAGGCACATGGGACTGCCCTGCCCTGTCACCAGAGGGGTGGAGTCAGCCAGTTCTGGAGAAAAGCTGTTGGCACCCGACCCATCCGCAGAGTCCTTGGCTCCCAATGCAATCTCTCCATGGCTACTGGTCTCCACTACTATTTAGCCAGCCCCCAATGTTCCTACAGCACCTTGCTCAGATTCCTGGTAAGGAAACCAAGGCCCCAGAGTAATTCAACTCAGAAAACATAATAAGTACATACCGTATATCAGACCCTGTACTGAGCACCTGGATACCAACAGCATCGAGATACAGGAACAACACTGGAGAAGTTCACGGCTTCGTGAGAAGAGAGGCAATTTTGTAGTAAAAGAAGTCAAATGTGCAAGATTCAGAGATAGCACAAGGGATGGTTGGCACTCTCTAGGCATGTCTGGAAAAGTCTTTGGAAGAAGTAGAATCTTAACTACATTTGGAAGGACAAATAAGAGCTTATCCGTGGAAAGGGTAAGGGATTGGGTTCACTTTCTAGACCAGGTCTTCTAACCCCATAAATTCAAAGATCAGCATAACTGAGCTGCTGTCTCTAGGGCACTGGTTTATAAACTTCAAAGATTTCATTAGAGCTGATGGGCAGGAATGCATTTTTCAGTAAGTGCCTAGAGTAGGGGTGTCGAACTCAATCAGAGAAGGGGCCAAAATCTAAAATCCAGCCTAAATCGCAGGCCGAATGGTTTACTGAACAGTCATAAACTGACAATTAACCAGAAATGTGAATTTAAAATGAGTGGAACAATCTTTTCCTTAACAGTGCTGTTAACCAACTCACATGCTATCAAGGATTTGGCCCGCGGGCCTTGTGTTTGACACATGTGGCCTAGAGAATGTTCTTTTCCTGAGCCCCTGCTGCTAAACCCTCAAGACAGGGGCAGAAGCTGGCAGTGGGGCACACAGAAACAAAACAGAATTTCCATGGTGGCGCCCTCGGGCCCTTTGAATCCCAAAGAAATGTGAGTAGAGTGTTGGCTTCTGAAGGAGGGAGGAACCAGGAATTGTTTATTATCTGCTCTTTATCAAATTCCTGCCTGGCAAGTAAGTATTAAAACCAACCCACCCTCCCCTTAGGGTTCTCTACCAGGAAGAAAACAAATATGAAACTTGGTGCTGTTACTGCTTTTTCATCCCTCTCTTGCCTCTTTTATCCATCTAGGGTCATCTTCCCACACTCCTGCTCTCTCCTGGGTAAATTCTAACTGATCAAAAAGACATTTGTGGGTCTTCCAAGAGATCATTTTTATGATTTTTTTTACAATTATAGAAATTGCAGAATATATCATCTGTAATCTGATTTTAACATACTTTTAATATTTGAGCATTTCCTACCCAATATTTTCTTTATTTGTTGTTTATAAAATTGGGACTGCACATTTGACACGGCATGGATACAAGACAGAGCATATGACACATACATCCTCCTTTTTCCCACTCATGGAAATCATCCATGTCACAGTGTTTTAAATCATTTTTTTAACTAAACATTATCAGCATGCTCCCTCTGTCATTAAATAATCTTCAAAAAATAAGATTTAAATGTATCATCTTCCATCGAGTGGTTGAACCATATCTCTTTTCCTACTGTTACCTATTTTCCTTTACTTCCTCATATATATAACACCTGTAGTGAGCATTCTTATATGTCAGTCTTGAGCATGTCTGTTTTTAGTCTCATAGGACAATTTCTAGAAATGGTATATCCTGGGTTAATGGAAATGGTATATCCTGGGTTAAAGGAAATAAATGGTATATCCTGGGTTAAAGGAAATAAATGGTATATCCTGGGTTAAAGGAAATAAACATTTTAAAGGCTTCTGACCTCTGTGGCTATTGCCTCCCAAAAAGATTGTAATAAGATATGCTTCATTATTGTAGTGAGTAAGAGTATTCCTTCCTCCTATCATATCATTGATTGGTAGTATCTGTACTGAGCTGTTGGCTCCCTCTGATGGCCTTCTCCCTCTCGGCCCTGTTTTGGCGCTGACTCTTTAGATCCCAGTTCCCTCACAGATACAGCAGGGCCACGCTGTGCCTAGAGCACTTCTGACTCCTGACAGCTTGCAGGGCAGAGCACCCTCCAGTACCGCATCCTCTGGTTCCCATGGGAAGCCTCTCACAGCACCCAAAAGGAAAACAATTTTTCCCTGATAATAAAATTTAAAAAAATAATAAGAAGAGTCATTAGTAATATAACTACCCAAAGAAAAATACTAATGGCATTAGAGATAGATCCTTTAGACATTTCATTCTGTTTAGATTCACACACATTAGATGGACTAGTCTGTGTTGCGTTTTAATTACCCAAGTAGGATCAAGTTGAGTGGTCTGTTTTTTTGTTTTTTAGATTTTTCTATGTTAATAAATTAAAATTTAGGGGGCGGGCTGAGATGCTGGGAGTAGAGGGATTGAGCAAAAAAGGAAAGAAAAAAAAGAGAAAAATTCATGGACACAGACAATAATGTGGTGTTTACAAGGGGGAGAGATAGGAGAATTTATGGGGTGATGGACAGAAACTTAACTTGAGGTGGTGAATGGACAATACAGTGGACAGATGATGGGTTGTGGAATTGTGCACCTGAAACCTGTATCATTCTGTTAACCACTGTCACCCCAACAAATTCAATAAAAAGGAATAAGTAAAATTTTAGAGGTAGTGTAGTGTTGTAGTTAAAAGCAAAGGCACTGCAGCCCTTCTGCCTGGATTTAAATCCCACTCTCCCTCTTTACTCGCTGGGAGACCTTAAACAAGTCACTTAACCACTCTGTGCCTCTGTTTTCAGAATTGTGGAACAGAGATAATAATTCCTACCTTACAAGAACGTTGTGAAGATTAAATGAGTTAGCATATAGGGAAGTTAGAACAGATATAACTTTCTAAGTTGACAGGTAATATGTTAGCTATTAGTGTTTATATAACATACACACTAATATTCATTTATTTTGTAATTATAGTATTAATTAATTATTCATTTATTTTGTAATTATAGTATTACAAAAGTAATAGAAACTGAAAACATTACAAAAATAAATAATGGAAAACTTAGTTTAATGTGCACCCAAATCTGTTCATAAGCACATATATACACTAAACTATTATCTAAACTGTGGCTATATAAAATAATAGAATTAATGGTAGAGAGGTTAAAACTGATTTTTTTAATGTATAATTTTCTAAATCCAAAAATGTTCATGGTATTTGTATATATTTTTATAAACTTACACGTTGTCACCTACATATTTTGTAATTTGCTTTTCTTACTTGAGGAGATATTTTAGACATCTTTTCCTGTATGTGCTAGATTGATCTTGCTCATTCTTCTGCACAGCTCTGTGATATTTGGTTGCATGGCTGTGCCACAATTTATCTGAGCATTCCCTTACTGATGAACTTTTCCTCCATTAATTTTGCTATTACAAACAATGCTTCAGTGAACATATTTCCATATGCATCTAGGTGCGCTCATGAGAGTTTTTTAATAAGAGAAATTGGAAGTGGAATTACTGGCTCATTGCATCTGCATATTTTTAAAGGTTTTTGGTCTTCATTTCCAACTTGCCCTTTACAAATGTCAGACAGTTTAAACTCTCCTGGTGCACGGCAGTGCTGGCGCTCCCCACCTGGAATGAGTATCACAGAACAAATACCCATCATCCTATGCTTTCATTTTTGTTAGTCTAACAAGTGTAATGGTATCTCTTTGTCATTTTAATTTTCTTTTAATGGTAATGAGGTTAAAACTATTTTCACATGTTGAGTGATCACTGGTATTTCTTGTGAAAATTGCCTACTCGTTGGCCACTATTGGTGTGTTTGACTTTTTACTTTGTGTATTTTTCTTATTGATTTTAGGTACTTTATAATATTAATTATAATAAATTTCTGTCTACCATATATGTTGCATGTATTTTCCCCACTTTGTTGATTTTCCCCCCATAGTTTTCTCATTCTTCTTTAGTTTGAGTAATTTCTACTGACCTATCTTCAGGTTTACTGATTCTTCCTGATGTCATTTCTATTCTGCTAATAGGCCCATCCATGGAATTATTTAATTTCAGATATTGGTCTTTTTTCCAGTTTTAATTTTCCATTAGGCTCCTTTTTTCTTTTTTTTTTAACATATAGTTTCTATTTTTCTGCTAAGAATGCCTCTTTTTATCTGTTATGAGCGTACTTTTCTTTATTTCACTGAGCATAGTTATAATAGCTGCTTTAAAGTCCTTGTCCAATAATTCCAACATCTAGATTATCTAAGTAGTAGAGGCTCGTTGCATGAAGATTTGTGCAATAGGCCTTCCTTCCCCTGGCTGCTGGTACCAGTTTTCCTCTGGTACCCAGGACCCGTTCCCAGTGGAGCCTTCAGTATTTGCTCCATGTCTGCTTAAGCAAATTAACCCACCATTTTGTTGTGTTAATTTGCATAGTCATTCCTGATTAGTATAGGGCACAGAAGAGTAAACTGTATGGGTTTACCAGCTGGTTCACTGGCTCTAACCTAGTTCTATTCTGCTCCTCAGAAGTGCAGTAGAACATGGTGCTCAAGGACCTAGATTTTGGAGTTAGGCACACATGGGTCCACACTAATTCTGTCATTGTTAGCTGCTAACTTCTCTGAGCCCAGTTTCCCCTTTTATGAGTTGGGCATAGAAATGGTTCCCATTTCAGCCCTGGCCAGGTGGCTCAGTTGGCTGGAGCATCATACCATAGACCAAAAAATTGTAAAATTGTAAGTTTGATTCCCAGTCAGGGCACATACCTAGGTTATGGGCTCAATCCCAGTCAGAAGGCAACCGATTGATGTTTCTCTACCACATCGATATCTCTCTCTCTCTCTCATCAGTGAACATGTCTTCAGGAAGTGCTGTGAGAATTTTAGTGAGACAGTGCTCACTAAGGTTTAGCACAAGAGCTGACATGGATTGTGCTAAAACTCATTTGACCAGTATCAGCGCCCTGCACTGTCAGATCAGAGATATGGTCTTACCATTCACCAGCTGTGTGGCCTTGGGCAAGCTCTTCAGTCTGTGTTTCTGTCTACAGGAATTTCCACGTCTGGAATGAAGCCTGGTTTGTGCGGAATGACCTGGGCCCCTCGTACAATGGATGGCAGGTTCTGGACGCCACTCCCCAGGAGAGGAGTCAAGGTAACCCCCTGCTGGTGCACTGATGGCCTCTGATCTGGGTTTGGTTCTAAGTCACAGCCTCTCAGTTCCTCACAGTAGTGGACAGTGGCACAGGAAAGCCACCTGAGTCCTCTCCATCTCTGGAAGTCACAAAGGGATTAAGACGATGCATTTCCAAAGTACATTCCCTTCTAATTTTGCGTGGCTCCAGCTGCTAGTTAACTGAGTACCTTCCCTGAGCCTATATGGCTGCCATCACTGCTGCATGTGCCAAGCAACAGGAAAAGAAACCTTCTCTGCCAACAGTCATTTTCCTCTAGCAGCCTGCTCCTCCTAGCACAGGATTGTCTATTACCTTCATTTTTCGTTATTTCTTTCAAACTTAAAAAAAAAAAATTATACAAGTGATATGTGCGCATGCTTAAAATTTTTTCAAACCATGCAATGAACATTTAAGTCCCCTAATGCAGCCTCTCTATCAGGAGCAACAAATGTGACCAGATTTGGGAGGGAGAGGAAGGGTTGGGAATAGGATAATAATTCTCCAGATATGTTTTGAACCTCTGTTTTTCAAACTTTTCACTGCAACCCATTAGTGATTATAAAATCAAGTTAGTGGGCCCTGGTCAGTGTGCTAAGTGGTTTCAGCATAGGCCCAAGCACTGAAGGCTTGGGTTCAATTCCCAATCAAAGGCATGTGCCTGGATTGCAGAGAGTTCAATCCCCAGCCCCAGTCAGGGTACATGCAGGAGGCAACTAACCGATGTGTCTTTCTCACATACCTCTCTCTCTCTCTCTCTCTCTCTCTCTCTCTCTCTCTCTCTCTCTCTTTCTCTCTCTCTCTCCACCCACCTCCCTCCCTTCCACTCTCTATGGAAAAAATTATCTTCAGGTGAGGATTAACAACAAAATAATAATGTGACCATCAACTTAAGAAATTAAATAAGATGGCATGGAAAAGGGTGGGGGGAAGGAAAAAAAAATAGCCAAATGCATTGGACATAGTAAGAGTAAGCACTGTCTTGTGAAACTTCTGTTTTGGGCTCCTATATATGCAAGATGTAAAATCTATTTCTAGAGGTCATGGTTTAAAAAAACAAAAACTGTTCGCAGTGACTGTTCCAGGCACATAAAAGTGTGTGTGTACTTTTTTTGTTCATTTGTTTTGTAAATGCAAATTGGATAATACTCTTCTTTCTATTCTGCTGAACCTTTTTTTCCAGCTGGGCACTTCATGAATGAAACTATATCTATACCTCTACCTCTACCTCTACCTATATCTATATCTATATCTATACCTATACCTATACCTATATATCTAGATCTAATTTATATTCATCCATCTATTCATCTATCTATTATCTATTTGTCTACTTACTTATCCATCTATCTCTCTAGCTCTATCTATCTACCTATCTATCAGTGCTACCTATGCAGAGTGCTAGAGAAGGGAGGTGACAATCAGGGCTTGGGAGCTCAGAGGAGCAAGACACTCTTGTGGGCTGGGTGTTCGGGTAAGTCTTCCAGAAACAGAGGTGTGATGATTTGGGAAGAACAATTTGCAAATGAAGAAAAGAGGCCACCCTCAGCGCAAGCCAGGATGACCTGGGGCAGTGGGTCAGCATGAGTCACGCACCCACAGCATTCAGGCCTGGGCTAGTCTCCCAAAGAGGTGGCGTTTGACCAGGGTGCCACTGCAGGAGATAATGATGGTCTGAGTGCCGATGAGGGGGGCGGGATGTTAGGGCTACAGGGGTTTGGCAGGGTAGGGGCAGGAGACTTGGGTGGTTACGGATGGTCTCCAGCGGCACAGGTCCCGGGTGTGCTGTTGCACACGGGCCTGGCTTTGGCACGCACCAACCTCTGCACCCTGGCCCCTAGGGGTGTTCCAGTGCGGCCCCGCCTCGGTGGCGGCTATCCGAGAGGGCGACGTGAACCTGGACTTCGACATGCCCTTCATCTTTGCGGAGGTGAACGCCGACCGCATCACCTGGATCTACGACGCCCGCCGCAACTCCCAGAAGAAGAATTCCTCGGACACCAACACCATCGGCAGGTACATCAGCACGAAGGCGGTGGGCAGCTACTCCCGCATGGATGTCACCGAGAAGTACAAGTACCCAGAAGGTAGGAGGGGCGCTTGAGGGGCTACGCCACACCGGGAGCCTGATGGGGGGGAAGACAGCATTAGGGTGGGGAAGGTAAAATCCACATGCTCCTCCCTCTGTCCCAGCCAGTTCTGCCTGAATGGTAGGACTGCTCCCTGGCACCTAACACCCAGTTCCCGGCCTGCTTCCAGCAAGGGCAGACTGGCGCCAGCAGACGTTAGCCATGGGGCACAGGCAGCTCTCACTCTGGCTCGTCTCCAGCTGTGCCCTACTGCCAATGGCACAAATGGGGTGACGGCCCTGTGACTGAGCACAGAGGGGAAACCTGGCCCCATGAGAGACCCCCAAGTGCTTTAGGAGGCATTGGCCAGTCCTCCCATTCCCCTAGCCTCCAAGTACCGTGTTTCCCTGAAAATAAGACATCCTCCGAAAATAAGACCTAGCGCATGGAAAGATAAGACATCCCCTGAAAATAAGACCTAACGCAACTTTGGGAGAAAAAATTAATATAAGACACTGTCTTATTTTCGGGGAAACAGGGTAACACAGGCAGGAAGCGTGATCTGAACAAAGAAATGGACAAAGACCTGGCCCCAAAGACATGAGCTGTGCTGTATACACTTCCAACTCCCAAGAAGCTAGAGGAAGTGAGATGAATGCCAGGGTCCCTGAAATCAGATTTACATGCTTGCTGCCGCCCCCCGCCCCCCTTGCCCAAGTCACCAGGAAGACTAGTTGTTGTGAGGCCACCCTTAACTCAAATGGCATTTGTTGTTCTATTTTGGAAATTGCTATCGGAGTCAACAGCCTATCTCTTTGAGGAGTCTCAATAGTGACAAAAGTTCTACATTTGAAGGTGATATTCATTTCCAGAAATAGCCTAGAGTACATCAATGCTTGCTCTAGCAGCCACAGCCCCTCCTCAGTGGGGTCAGCAAATGCTTTGTAATAGCTGCTTCAGTGGATCCTCACAGTTGGTTCTGAGGATTAAGAAAGGTGATGTCATAAAGGTGCCCACCATGCACCCCGAAGTAAACCTGAAAACTCTGGGCCACTGCTGACTGTGGGTGACGGCTTTGGTTTTCACAGGAGGAAAGCTGAGCACAGGACATGGGGTCTGACTCCAAGGTCAAGTAGATGACCCTTCTGGGCAGTGGTATTTGTGGACACTTTGAGGCACAACTCTAGGGCAATGAGATCAGTGGCCTCAATTTGGCCCCATCTGTCTCTGCTGGCCATTCCCACAGTTGGGGTCAGATGGCCCTTCTCTCAGTCAATAAACATGGACTGAGACTTCCCCAAGCGCCTGCTCTCTGTCAGCTCTTAGGGAGGCAACAGAGATCACTCACAGGGGCCCCTGCCCTTGGAGAGCTTCACAGGCAGGCGAAGACGGGTGCAGGGCAAGCATTTTCAGCGATGTCATGGTGTCGAAACCAGTGTAGAGGCCAGGGAACAAATCACCCGGGTCAGGAATTGAACCCCAGCCCTGCTACTTAGAACTGTGCAGTGTTCTTAGGACCTCTCATCCCTCCCTCCCTCCCTTACTTGTAGCAATGCCTGTCATCAGTACCAATGAGCTTGTGCCCATAAAGTGCCAAGTGCAGTGCCTGCCTCAGAGTGAGGACTTAATACAGTGGTGATTTTATTAAGTGTGAATGTCTGCAGCCTCATTGGAATAACAACCTCCCAAGGGCACGGCTGAAGTGCACTACACTTGGATATGTGATTCTGTGGGGTGCCTTATTTTACTGTCACATGTTGGGGGCTCTGGCAGTCCCAGTCAAACCTAAACAATGGAATGGGGCCAGGCGGTAGCTAGGTTGGGGGAATCCCTGCAGGGCTCCTGGCAAGGCCCCAGCCTCTTCCTGACAGCAGGGCTCATCACCTGCCTGTTGTTGCCAGGGTCTCCTTATTTAATGATGCCAGTTTGTCTCTGAGGGCCCCAGGGAGGAAAAGCTCATAAAATGGGTTGCTAAGCATTTGCACAATAGCAACACGAGGGCGAAAACAGTAGCAGGAAGCTGAGTCTTGAGTAAGCACAGTAGGTGACCTATATAAGTATCTAGGCTCTGAGCCTCGTACAAACATGCCTGCTTCGAGGTCCTGGACGCAGATAGCTCAGCTCCCTGCATAGACATCAGCCCTGGAGGTGGATGTCCAGCTCGGCTAGGGAATGGGAAAGCACGGAAAGGGACCCAGCCCGCCAGGAGCTACCAGCTTGGGTAACCTGGCCACCTGCCTCCTGTTCAACAGGGTGTATGGGAGGGACCTAGGACCATGGGTCCTTAGAACTGGCCCTCTCTCTGCCTCTAATCCCCAGATTAGACTATCTCTTCCCTGCTTAGAGCCTTTATTCTAATGTGATGGGCTTAAACAAGTGGACCTCTGAGGTCCCAGCCAGTTACCTGTAACTTATGGGAAAGTCCTTGCTAAGTTGTAAAAACACTTATAACAAGTCATTTTGGCATCTTAAACATTTCACAAGTTTGGTTGGGGAAGGTGGGACCATGAGTATGGCCTGCAGATACAAACATGGTAATTCTGTGTGGACCTCTGTCCGTGTTTCATGTTCCTGCAAGGTCAACACCTTCTCACTGATAGTGCACCTGTCTTCAGGTCAAGGCAGGGAGCCTAATGCCAGCTGAGTGATCAATACTGGCTCAGATGCATAGAGCCAGTTATTCAGCTCTTGCACTTCCTGGCCATTCCCCTGGGGCCACCTGTACATCACATTCAGCAGGACCCGCGATTGGACGTAGAGTCAGAAAACCTGTCCTTCGTGTTTTTGAAACTTGAACTCTCTCAACAACCAGACCCTGAGGAAGGTAACTCATCCTGCAGGTTGTGAGCACCGTGTATCCAAGGTCACTGATATGTTGTTGGGGTTGGAACCATACCAACCATGGGAAATTCTTGTCAACCGACATGGACCACTGTTCCACTCGTAAAGCACCCTCAGAAACAAAGCAGAACAACATGGTTTAGTGGTTGAAAATAAATTCTAAATCATAACCTTTTTTCCTGCTTAAGAACTCATTCTAACCTTTTCAGCTCAGTTTTAATATATATATAGAGATAGATAGATAGATAGATAGATAGATAGATTTTTTTTTATTTTTTTTTTTACTTCAGAGAGAAAGGGAGAGGGAGGGAGAAATAGAAACATCAGTGATGAGAATCCATTGATCGGTGACCGCCTCCTGCACACCCCCCACTGGGGATCAAGCCCAAAATCTGAGTATGTGCCAGACTAGGAACGGAACCGTGACCTCCTGGTTCATAGATAGATGTGCAGTCACTGAGCCTCACGGGCCAGGCCTCCGCTCAATTTTTATTTCTTCTCAAATTATCTGTTTGTTCTTTGAGTCTTACAAGGGACTTTCTATCCAAAGTATGAATACATAAATCTAGCTTAATTGACCTACATAAAATATCAAGTCATATAGTAATCTCGAACAGTTGCTGATAGAGCTTCCCCTGCCGTTCCCCAGAAACTTAGAGCTGATAGGAAATACCATAGACCCTTAATGTGAGCCTCACGTTAAGGAGGGCGACTGGAGACCTGGAGAGGCCGGCCGCTTGCTTGGATCAGGATCCTTGTGTGGCAGCAGAACCAGTGTTAGTCCCAGGCCACCTTTTCGGGCAGGGCGCTCTCCTTTGCCCTGGTGGCCACCGTATCCCTAAGGTGCTTCTCTTTTCCCCTCTACACAGGTTCAAGCCAGGAAAGGCAAGTGTTTGAGAAGGCCGTGGGGAAACTGAAACCCAGTAGAACATTCGGCCCAACGTCTGCCACAGACGTCGAAAGAGACGAACGGGAGCCCAGCATCTCCGGGGTGTTCAAGGTCATGGGCATCTTGGCGGTGGGCAAAGAAGTCAACCTGGCCCTGACGCTCAAAAACCTGACAAGCGACATGAAGACGGTGACGGTGAACATGACGGCCTGGACCATCGTCTACAACGGCACGCTCGTCCACGAGGTGTGGAAGGACTCGGTCACCATCACTCTGGACCCTAAGGAAGGTAACGCATCGGCAGGTGGGGAGGCACCGTGTGTCCGAGGCCACCGATGCTCGGCTGGGGTTGGAGAGTTCGAATGGGAACCAGCTCAGCTGTCTAAGGGAGGAGCAGCACACGACCTCTCCTTGGGTTTGGAGGTTTGGGAAATTGCTGTCATGGTGAACAGTGCAAGTCAGGGTGGTGCCAACCCAAATTCTTTTATGCCCTGGGCGAGGGAGGAGGATGGAGGCTGGGGAAATAACAGACATACCGCATTATCCCTTACAGCAGCGATTTTCAACCGGTGTGCCTCGGCACCCTGGTATGCCGCAGAAATTTTTAAAACATGCAATACCTGACTATTTAGTCAGGGGCACTGACCTCTTTTCCCTTACACTGCCAAATAATTTTTTAAAAAATGACTACAGCCAACACACATTAGCCATCTGGGGTGAATGAATCAAAATTACACCTTTTTTATGTGTTTGTTGGCAAAAAAAAAAATATATCTATTTTTTTTTTTTTTTTTTTGTGTGTGTGTGTGTGTGTGCGTGCTACAGAATTTTACTAATTAGTTTGCGTGTGCCCTGAGTTGAAAATTGCTGCCTTTTGGTCTAGACCACTTCCCACAGTGTGCAGAGCACGTCCTTGTATACTGCCTCGCTCGATCTTTTCAAAAATAATAGATTCCAATACCCCCATTTCACAGAGGCCAAAGCTGATGCTTAGAGAGATTGTGACTTGATTAAGACATAAAGTGTCATAGCTAGTAAGTGACAATTCCAGGGCCTCCGTCCTAGGTTTCCTGATGCTAAAATCCAGTGCTACCCTCATCATGTATGATGTGTATATACTGCTGCCACCCCCACCCTACCCCACCATGAGCCCCTTTGCAGGTTTGACCCTAGAAAGGTGGCAGCTGGCTGTGTGGTCTGGAACCCTGGCCCAGCTGAGTGGGCTGCCTGATGAGTGGTGGTTTTCTGGGGGGTCTGAGGGTTTGGGAGGAGCAGTGACTCCTTGCTCCCCGGCAGCACAGAAGGAAAGGGAGCAGGTGGAGCAGAGAAAGCCGGTGCGGGGAGGACTCAGAATGCAGGTGTGCCAGCATTGGCAGAATCTCTCGGGCTGTTATGAAAAGTTGGGGCTTACAAAGCAGATTAACAAGGGTGGGGTGGCTACTTGCTTCACAGCAGAAACTAATAAAGGCTGGCTAATGACACAGCCCGCCATGAAAGAATTCTGTCTGCAGAGAACCCCGGCACGCCACGCCTGTCCGAGGGCAGCATTTCCTATGCCTGGCAAGCTGGCTTCCCGCAGAATTTTAGCAGAAACCTCCCGTACCAGAGGCAGCGGCCTGGCTGCCGCTCACTCAGGCTCAGGGGGCAGCTAGTTGTGAAGCAGAAAATCCTTCACAGGAGGCAGCCGTGAGATGAGGAGGCAGATGGAGCGCTCTTGGAGCTGTCCGGGTGACCCTGTTAGGCCCCCTTTTCAGAAGGGAGCCCCAGCATTCACTGCCTGAGGGTAGGACCAGTGGTGCCAGGGCCTGGTGTCTCCCCCACAGGGCCAAGTCTCACCTCAGTGGGTGTAGGACACTGTGGCTGCCGGAGCAAGGGAAGGCTGGTGGATGGGGGGAGGCCACCCAGCATGACCCTGTGAAGGAGAGTGGGGCAGTGGGGAGGTGGGGTGGTGGGGCCGTGGGGCGGAGGTCCGGGTGTGGTAACAATAGCCTCCCAGAGCTGGGAGGCTGTAGGTGCTCAGTTGGTCAATCCCTGGCTTCCCTTCCTCATTGCTGTGTTGTCATCATTATTGTTATCACTAGACGGTAAGTTAGCATTCCTTCTTCCCCTGCCCCTTGGAAGGAAACTCACTCCCAGTACATTTTCTGGGTGTGGATGCAGTTTCAGCCCATCCTTCTGGGAATCTGCCCTGCCACCCGCGCCCTGGGCCCTGCCCGGAGCCTGCCCAGGTCAGGGTGGGGAGTTTCCTCCAGGGCCCAGCCCCGGGCGGGCGCGGTCAAGCTCGGGGCTACAGATAGTCCGGGCCCGCTCCCACTGTCGTGGCTGGCATCAGCTCCGAAGAAGATTCCCCTCCCGCTCACTCTGCTCCCCTGGCTTGGCCTTCCAGAAGTGCAGCATCCTGTGAAGATCACCTACGCTCAGTACGAGAAGTACCTGAAGGCGGACAACATGATCCGGACCACAGCCGTGTGCCAGGCTGCCGATGAGGCCGAGGTGGTGGTGGCGAGGGACATCATCCTGGACAACCCCACCCTGACCCTGGAGGTAAGGGGTGGGGAAGGGGTGCCTCCCCATCCAGCCAACCCCACGAGCCACAGCCCTCCCAGGCCACCAGGAAGGCCCTTCCCTGGGGAAGGGGCAGAGGCCTGGGGTCCAGCCTCTGCCAAATGGAACAGGAGACCTCGCTCAGACCAATATCCTTGCCCTGAGGGGTGAGATAAAGAGGCACGTGGCCCCGTGGCTTCCTGGTTCCCGTTGTAGACCCACTGGGGGTACCAGGCTGGAGGGACTCTTCACTCACCCACACACACACACCCAGCCCTGAGCTCCTGCTGGTCCCGGGCCATGCCAGGCTCAGAACCCAGAGGGCACAAGGGGCAGGTCCTGCCTGAGGGGGCCCTCAACAGACACATTTGTGAAGCAGATCAGACATGGGCACAACTCACCTGCGTCTCTCCACTCGCTCTCCAGACCCCGGAGTTACCCCTGGCAGACTCTTAGGAGCCAATTCTCATGCTCCCAGACGCTGCCATTTCCCACAGAGCAAACCAAAGCCCTGGCAGGAGAAGGAAAGAGGCAGTGACTGCCAGCCCAGGGCTAGACCTCAGGCACCGGGACTCCTAGCCCAGGGCCCTTTCAGAGCATCTGGGCACGCCTGTAGCCGCAGCAGCAGCAGCAGCAGCAGCAGCAGGGCCTCCGTGGTTGTGTCTCGTGGGTGAGGCACCTGCTGTATCTTCCATCTGCCGCACCTGTCTGAACAGTTAGGCCTTTTTCTGTTCTATCACAATGCCATCAGCCGCCCAAGCCACAGATTTCTGAGAGCTGGATAACTGTGGCTGCTCTGGTCCCACTCCTACCTGAGCTGCACCCTAGCTGAACGGGTTCCAGGAGACCCTTTCCCTGTCCTGGGTGGTCTGATCTGTGTTTCAGAATGAGCAGGGTGGTCCCCCTCCTCAGGCACTAAGGAGCCAGGGGCTGGGTGGCCAGTTACTAGTGGGGGAAGCCGAGCAGGGCCTGTAACCTTGTATCCAGGCCTCTCCTCCCCACTGAGCAGCAGCGACCCTGAGGAAGTCCCTTCATCCCGGCATCCTACTCCAACTGTGTCCTGGGGGTCATAAAACACTTCCCTTGCAGGGTGTCCTTTCCTCAGGGAAGACTTTCCTGGCATTCCACCTCCCTCCCCAGATCAGGCCAGGCCTCTAGTGCAGCTCCCTCAGAGCTTGCGTCCTCTTGCTTCACCGCATTTGCCAGGGTTGAAGTTACCCCTTTATTTGTGCAATTGCTTGGAGGGAGTCTCCTCCCAGACACCAACTCCATGAGAAGAGGCCCTCCCCCGGCTCTACACCATCTTCTCCCCCAGCACACTATCTTAGCCGATAATCATTATCTTAGCTGATAATCAGCATCTGTGAAACAGGAACACCCCTCTCCATCTGCACAGGGATGCTGGGCTCCTGGCTTGCGTTCTTCGCCACCCACAGAGTTTTTGTTGTCTGTCCGTGCTTGTCCCCTGCTTGCGAAGGCCCCTCCTGCTTCCCAGGGCACTTGTAAGGGAAGCAGCAGGGTCCCCGTACCCATGACGGACAGCTGAGTGCTGGTTTCTGTGCCAGAGGCTGGGAGGTGAGGCTGGGGAGCAGCCAGTCCAGTTATGAAAATTTTCTGCGTTCACATGATCAGTGTTTAAATGAAATTAGGTTTCCCCCATGATATTCCCTCACTCAATATCCTCATCCTTTCTTATAGCATTATCTTTTATTCAACACTTTTATGCTATATCTTTGGGATTTCCATATCAAGTCTTTAAAGAGTCCATAAACGCTTTAGAAAGGAAATCAGGCCGGAAATGTGCCATTGAGAGCTTTCTCATTGAATCTTGTTAAAAAGCATCTGCTCTTTCTTCTTTGGGCATCTTTGTCTGAATTTCCTCTCAGCACATTCTCTCCTCTGCTTTGGCCTCCAGAGAATCAAGAAATTCTTGTCTCTGTTGAACGAATCAATGCATAGCTCACTGAGAGCAGGGCACAGATTTTTAAACTCTTGAGAGCGATCTATATGAAAAGATAATAATTTGGAATGGATTGGCAGTTAGCTTCTATTTCCAAAACGCCTTCTTCCCATCCATGATCTCATCTGGCCCCTCCAGGCCCGGACGGGAGGGCAGGAAGGAAGGACCAGTTTCATCAGATGAGGCAGCTGAGGCCCAGTTGTGTCTGCTCCCTGGCAGAACCACAGCTTGCAGCTTTGGGAGCGCACAGATGGTCCAGGTTGCTTTTCTGACTGGAAACCCAGGCTTCTCTGACCAAAGACGATACAACGTTGGAGCCCTGTCCAGACCACAGCATGACCTGTGGGGCCATTCCCGGCCCCGGACGTTTAGAAGGGCATTGCTAGATGGGATGTCATCAGAGGAGAATGGCCTGAAAGGTGGTGGGGCCCCTCCATGAGAGGGGAGCTGACCTGAGCCGGCTGCAGCCTTCTAGGCAGGCTGGAAAGGAAGGAAGAGAACCAGTGAGCGGAGGTTCAAGAAAGACAGTTATTAAGTTCAGAATGAAGCCTTTCCCCAACCCTCAGAGCGACCCACAGTGGAGCCAGGCTGTCATCCTGGGAAGAGGGGGTTGCCCTTCCCGGGGTGAACTGGAAAAGGGGTCTGTGAACCCGGCAGAGAGGTTAAAGCGCGCTCAGCTTCTCCCCTAAGCCTGTGTGTCCTGTCTGTAACATGGGGGTTCAGGGGCCGAGGAGGGGGGGAGTCCTAGCAATCTCCCAGAAACCCCTGCATGGATGTCGCTGGCACTTAGGAGGACTCAACAGACAGTCCTTTCTGCCTTCGTCCTCAGTGACATCTTCCCCATCACCAAGTCGCCCGCCAGAGAGTGGCAGGTGACTCACTCCCCGTCCTCTCTCCCTGCAGCTGCTGGACCAGGCCCACTTGCGGAAGCCCGTGAACGTGCAGATGCTCTTCTCCAACCCACTGGACGAGCCGGTGAAGAACTGCGTGCTGATGGTGGAGGGGAGCGGCCTGCTGCTGGGCAGCCTCAAGATCGAGTGAGTCTCAGGCCTGGGGGCCCGTGTGGGGTGACGGGAGGGGCCAGAGGGGGGCGTCCCAGGCAGGGCCCACAGAGGTTCTCTAGCATCAGAACTGGAGAATCTGCCCGTGGGCACACACGTTTGCATTTGGCTTGGGGTTCGCCAAACCTAAACTCCTGGCAAGTCCAGGTCACCAGAGCTTGGAGCTGGTCCTGAGGGCTTAGCATATTTGGGAGATCAGAGGACCCCCACCTCCCTTGCTGATGGGTCCCAGGGCTGGAGGGGCCCTGGGACCCAGGCGGCAGCGAGAAGGAGCTAAAGAAGCAGTGACCTTGTCCAGCCCCCACCAGAGCAGTACTCGAGGCCACAGAGGCCTGTCCAGCCCTGTGGTCTGTGAATGTCACCATCAACTCTGACTCCTGCCCTTTCCCACCAGCGTGCCGACCCTGCGCCCCAAGGAGCGGTCCCGGGTACGTTTCGAGATCATGCCCACCCGGAGCGGCACCAAGCAGCTGGTCGCTGACTTCTCCTGCGACAGGTTCCCCGCGATCAAAGCCATGCTGTCCGTTGACGTGGCCCAGTGAAGAGCCCAAGAGGCCCTGTACAAACTTGGGTACCATGGAGCAGGCAGGGCTCGCCTGTCTGGCCTGGGAAACCCACTCTGCTCCCCAAGGCTGCCTGGAGGGGGAGCTCCAGCCTCAGCACACCCCCTCCCTTACTCCCAGGCTGGGCTGGCCCAACGCGACCCCTCTGCACGCCCGGGTTCCCTCCGGGGCTGCCTGCCTCGTGAGCCCCATGGTCCTGCTCAGCCCTCTGGTCCTTCGGTGCCGCCGGATGACTGGCACCTGACCCAGCAGCTCTGGATGGATCCAGGGAAGAAGCCGGCTGGACTGTGTGCTGATTTCTAGCCTGCAGCTGGGACATTCCTGCTCCTCCCTCAGGCCACCGTGGAGGGGAGGGGATGGTTAGCCACCTGTCACGGCTACTCACACCCTTATACTCAAAATAAATGTTAAAAAGAGCACGATGGCACTGCACCGACTCCAGAGACTGCTGCTTTGCCTCTGGTGGTGGGGACGGAGAGGGGCTGGGGCCTGGGCCGGGTCCTTCCGGAGAAGAGTTGCTCTCCATATCCCAACATGCCGAGGGCGAGGGCTTGTTCTGTGTGGCTCCAGATGCAAAAGTAGGGAGATGTTTCAAGTGAGTTTAGGAAAACTTTCTAGTATGAGGTCCACAGCGAGGGCAGGCCGCCTTGGGAGGGGCTCCTGGTCACGCAGGCTTCCAGAGCCCAGGGCCCGCACGGGTGTCACAGCGAGAAGACTTCCGTCCTCACGGGAACGCTTCCACAGAGCAGTCCGGCGGCGGCCTGGCCTCAGCTCCCGTGGGCTCTTTCCTCCTGGTGCCACCCTCCTCCTCTGGCCCCCAGGAGAGAAGGTGCCACATTGGGCGGCCTCAGCATGGCGAACTCAGCGGCACATTCCCTGCCTGAAACACTCTCTGATGGCCCCTCAGTCTTTGCCCCTGGAGATAACTCCAAGCAGACCCCATAGCTTTCCTGCAGATGGTTCTGACAGATCCCATGTTGGCAATCGTACCTCACTTTCTGAACTTAAGGGACCAGTCCAACCTCCTGTCCAGCTCAAAGCTCCTGCCCGCTGACTCTGGCTTGCATTCCTCCGCTTCCTTCTCTGCCTCCCAGGTGCCGCCTGCTCCTTCAGAGTCAGAGCAGGGAGGGAGGGGATTAGGAGAAAAATGACGGAGGTCTATTTCGCTGCCGGCAGTGCTGCATCAGCGCAGATACCCTCTGTGTGGCCGGCGTGGAGATGCAGGCTTTCTGCACCCCATGTTCCCTGGTGTGGACAGCATGCCGCTCGATGCCAGCCCCCAGAGCCTCACCCATCACCCCCCACTGCCCTGGAAGTCGTGGTGCTTTAAGGATGCTCGAGCCCATTTGCCTTTCCTGGGGTCCACGGCCCATGGAGCTCATACCTCCTCGTCTCACCAAACAATGGACGAGCAGCTGCCCCAGTAGCCCCCACCTCTCCTCCTCCTGCCTCTTGAGGTGCCCCAGCCCCAGCTTCCCACCTCCAGGATGTCCCTGGGGGCAGCCAGTGCAAGAGCCTGAGCCCATCACCTGCCCTGCTCCCAAGTCCAGGGTCTCCCAGCAGCTCTGGTGTCTGCAGCAGCCGGCGCCCGGGCTCTGCCGCACAGGGGGCCTCCCCGGGAGTGGCAGGCTCATCTCTCATCCTGAAGCTTCGCGGTTCTCTCCGGTGTTCGTGGGGCCTCCCTTGCTGCTTGCCTTGGCCTGGAGGCGGGGTGCTCCACTCTCCCTCAGACACCCTGCGCGGGTCCCCAGTGAGGAGGGTGAGGGCGACATAGATTTCTGCTCTGATTTCGGAGAGAAAGAAAGAAATCCATAGGTTTCCATTTCCTCGCATCTCTGTGAGGCCTGCCCGGGACCTTCCTGTTCTCAGGCTTCTGCCTTGTCATCAAGCGTTTCCTGAACGCTTCCTCAGTGCCCGGCTCTGGGCTGAGCACCGGCTCCAAAGAGATTAGAAATCAGCAGCAGCATGATCCCTGCCTACGGGCTCCTGCTCCTGAGAGCGATTCCTGAGGTGTGACTTTAAGAATGCAGTGGCGTTTTTAATCAACCCCAAGCACACGTGTCTTATACCTAGTAACACTCTTCCACCTGGCGTGAGTTCTGAGGAATTTTAGCAATAAAACAAAGAAATAGCAGGCAGAGGCCCAGCACTGCACTTACTTCTCATAGGATTGAAGTTGGAGGCTGCAGCGTAGTGTGAGGTGCAAGGGGGCCTGCTAGCTGAACCCCCGAACAGGAGGTTTTGGTTAGGCCGCGGTTGGCAAACTCATTCACCAACAGAGCCAAACATCAACAGTGCAACGATCAAAATTTCTTTAGAGAGCCAAATTTTTTTAAACTTAAACTTCTTCTAACACCACTTCTTCAAAATAGATTCACCCAGGCCGTGGTATTTTGTGGGAGAGCCACACTCAAGGGGCCAAAGAGCCGCATGTGGCTCTCGAGCCGCAGTTTGCCGACCACGGGGTTTGGGTATATGCTCAGATGTCATCACAGGGAAGCCCAACACGCCAGGGTCCTAACCAAGGTAGGCACTTACCTCTTTCTGGGACATCGCCAAAGGAGGCCGTCAGGAACCCAGGCTGCTTTGTCTTAAGAGCCTGTCATCCTCCACTCGTCATTTCCACCTTGTGGTTCCAGGTCGCTATGCCAGCTGCTCAGGCAAAATGTCCCCGGCCAATCCAGCAAGAAGGAATAGATGGGCTCCCTCTCTCCCACGAAGGGGACGGTCTGGGAGCTGAAAGCTGAAATGATACATTTCGCTTCTGCTCACATCCCATTGGCTAGAACTTAGTGGTGTGGCCAGTAAGGGCCACACCTGCGGGGGAAGGTGGGGAAAGCGGTCATTAGCTTGGAGGACGTTTACCCAGCCAATAGTCAGGGTTTCCATCACTATAGGAACAAGGGAACTGGGGGTTGGGGTCACCAGCTGTCTCCATTACCCTGACCCCCCAAGACATGGGCCACACAGGCCTAGGAGGGCACTCTCCTCCATGGCGGCAAACACACCCACAGGAACTCGGAGGATCCCTGAGCCAAGAGCAGCAAAGGGAAGTTGAGTCACACACACACACACACACACACACACACACACACACACACTAGTTATTCTTCCAAAATTATTCCATAAGGGAAGCCCCACCACCTGTGCAGGGGCAGAGAGAAGCTGGGCCATGCCTAGTGGGAACTGTCCCTTGTACAATAGCAATCAGAAATGGGAAGGAGCCTTTTCCCAGAACTGATCTTTGCATCCTTAAACTCTCTGCCTTCCCAATCTCCTGCCTCGGGGACAATCTCTGGAGCCTCAGGTATGCTCTTCCGAAAACATCCTCACTCGGCAGAAGTCTGCCCTTGGAAACTGCACTGGTGTTTGGAACCAGGCAGATGTTCCCTGGATCCCAGCCTCGTGGGAGCTCAGAATGAGAATCAAATGAGGCAAAGAATAGAATGCGTCAGTTAGATCCTTGGGAGTGTCGAGATGGAGTTAGAAGTGCGAGAGAGTTATTGGGGAGGGGGTGCCTTTGAAAAAATAAGGGGGAGCAGGAATGGTGTGTGAGCTGTCAACCCACGATGCAGGCCTGCCACCTGTGGAAGGAGAGACAAAGCAGAAGGAAGGGGGTTGGGAAGAAGAGCCCAGGTGCCGCTCTGAGAAGCTGGGGCCTGCAGTTCAAAGGTTCCCACACGGGTCAATCTGGGCAGCAATGGGTGGGGCTGCCCTGGACCCTTATGGCCTCCGCTGGAAAGCTGAGTCAGGTCTTGGATGTGCTGCCGCTGCCCTCTGTGCGGCTAATCAGCACATTCTTTTCGTTGAAGCAAGCACTGCTGACACATGGACCCTGAAGGCAGTCCTGAGCGGTTTGGGAACTCCTCAAGGACAGAGGTCAGGCACTTTGTTCCTGCCCTCTGTAACCAGATAGAGCATTTACCCGGTGCACACGGAAGGTCTGATGCATGAATGAGTGTGTGTGTTCAAGCGTGCACTTATATCCATGACTCCTTTGAAAGGACAAGGTGATTCATGGGAATCCCTTCTATTTATTGTTTTAACTGTCCACCTTGTTGGGTCCCACCCTCACACATTTGAAGCGACAATGTAATTCAATATACAGTTAAACACTGCCACTTGAGAATATTTACTATGTGCCAGGCCCTAGACCAAGCATCTACATGCAATACCTGATTTAATCCTCCCAACAAACATAAGGGATAGATACTAATGTCACCCCTGTTACCACTGAGGCTCAGACATGTTATTTGTGCAAGACCACAGAGCCATGAAGTGGAAAAACTGGGGTTCAAATCCTTCTCTGATGGTCCAAAACCTTCTGAGCCAAAGCCACTATGATAACATGTCAGATGCTTTTGGTGGCCTATGGCCATTTCTCCTTCTTCCTTGCTAATTGAGTTCTGGTTTCATCTGTTGTTCAATATCAATTGGTTTAAACTAGCAATTTTCAACCTTTTTCATCTCCTGGCACACATCAACTAATTACTAAAATTTTGTGAAACACACACAAAAAATGTTTGTTTGTTTTTTGCAGACCTGACAAAAACAAGTAGTTATGATTTTGATTCATTCACATGGGAAAACGATTGTTGCATTGTTATTATTTTACTTGCAATTTAAACAAAAAGAGACCAGTGCCCCTGACTAAATAGTCAGGTATTAAAAATTGTTTTGAAAATTCTTGTGGCACATGGGCTGGAAATGACTGGTCTAAACCCATCCTGATAATATTTTCCCCTCTTGCCAGTGATTTCTTTGGAAGCAAATACCAAGGAGTGTGAGTCCTGGATTGTATGGTAAGGGAGCATGTTTAATTTTGTAAGGACCTACCAAACTATCTTCCTAAGCAGCTGTACATTTCGCACTCCCACCAGCAATGCCTGAGAGTTCCTGTTGCTCCACATCCTCCCCAGCATTTGGCGTTGTCTGTGTTCCAGATTTCAGTCATCCTACTAGGGGTGTTGTGGTATCTCGTTGTTGTTTTAATTTTCCTTTCTCTTGTTACATGTGATATGGAGCATCTTTTCATATGCTTGTTTGCTGTTCATAGATCTTCTCTGCTGAGGTGTTTATTAATACCGTTGGTCTATTTTTAAATCAGGTTGTTCTCTTCTTGGTGAGCTTTAAAAGTTTTTTGCACATTTTGAATACAGTTCTTTATCAAGTATATCATTTGCTAATATTTTCTTCTAGTCTGTGGCTTACATTTTCATTCTCTCAATAGTGTCCTTTGTAAATGAGAAGTTGTCAATTTTGATAAAGTTCAGTTTATTAATTCTATTTTAGATCATGTTTTTGGTATTGTATCTAAAAAATCATTGCCAAGCCCAAGGTCATCTAGGCTTTCTCTTGTGTATTCTTCTAGAAGTTTTATAGTTTTGCATTTTACATGTAGGTCTGTGATTCTTTTTGAGTTAATTTTTGCGAAGGGTGTAAGGTCTGTCTCCATATTCATTTTTTTGCATATAAATGTCCAATTGTTCCAACTCCATTTGTTTAAAAAAACTGTCTCTGCTCCATTGTAGTGCCTTTGCTCCTTTGTCAAAATTCAGTTTACTATATTTATGTGGGTCTGAGCTTCCCAATTTATTAATCTATTTGTGTATTTTATTATTATTATTATTAATTATCATTTTGTCAATACCACACTGTGCAGATTACTGTAGCTTTATAATAAGTCTTGAAGTTAGTCCTTTGACGTTGTCCTTCTCCTTAAACATTATGTTGGCTATTCTGGGTCTTTTGCTTCTCCACATAAACTTTAGAACCATTTTGTTGATGTCCACAGCATAACTCAATGGAATATTGATTGGGATTGCATTGACTCTGCAGATCAAGTTGGGAAGAACTGACATCTTGACAATATTGAGTCTTCCTTTCCAGAAACGGGATATCTGTCCTATATTTAGTGCTTTGTTGTTGTTGTTTTTTATTATTAGAGTTTTGTAGTTTTCCTTCTGTAGAACTGGTACATATTTTTTTAAATTATACCTATTTTACTCTTATGGGTTGCTAAAGTAAGCAATATTATGGTTTTTATTTCAAATTGCACTTGTTCGTTGCTGGGATATTGGAAAATGATTGACTTTGTCTATTAACCTTAAATTCTGCAACCTTGCTATAGTCGCTTATTAGCTGTGTGTTTCCTTTCTCCTATATGGAAGGCTAGTGAGGGCTAAAGCTGACTATTTCCCGCCCCTGGTCAGCTAGGCTCTGGCAAAACTCCAGCAGGCTCAGCTCTACTACAAGGGTTTCCCTCGAAGTCAGACCTGGCTAAGAAAAGCGGAATGTTCTGGGGTATTTTCAAATAGCCGCTTACGTCTGACCCCTCCTGAAGCGTGAGGGCATTTGGCTCTGATTTTCACTCTGAGGACCAGATAGGGCTCCTGGAGGTAAGCTCACAAAAGTGTCAGGGCTCCTCTGGGGCGGGGTCCCCAGGGAGTTTTCTACGCTCAGACTTGTCCACACTGAGCCTCCAGCAATCTGTCAGTCACCGTTCAGGTTTCTCTCCTCTGCCCCCATTCCCATGGAGGTTGTTCTCTGTACTCGCCAGTCCCTTCCATTTGGGGGCAGGAGCCGACTCGATGGCCTCACTTTGCTTGCAGTTCCAAGCAGAGTTGTTGATTTCTCAATTCATTCAGCTTTTTACTCGTTCTGAGAAAATAGCAACGTCCAAGCTTCTTACATGCTGGAACCCAGCAGTCCATTCTAAGCACTGCATCAGTGTTTATTTATCCCTTCCACACTCCTTTGGGGAAGGGATGAGAATGATCTTTATTTTACCTGTGAGGGAGTTAATTAGGTCACAGGAGAGTCGGCGCACGTGGCATCGGCACCCAGGTAGACTGGCTCTCGTGCCTAACCCCCACGTTACGCAACACAACCTACACAGATTCTGAGAAGGTGCCCGTGATAAATGCCATCGCAGGTTCACAAAGGGACAGGGAAGTCCACAATGCAGACACTAGGGGAAGTCTGTCTCTGCCGTGGCGCCCAGCCCTGCGGAGGCATTCTTGGATGCCGCCTCCCAGCCTACTTTCCTGTAATGACTCGTCATGTGCTCTCATTTCTGTACTGAAGAGGCGCCATGGACGGGAGAGTAAGAGTCCCTCTTCCCAGAAGCAGCCCCTTCACCCATCCTGCTTCTGGCTTTAGGCCCCCCGCTTCTCTCAGCCTCGGACTCACCTGCCTAGGAGCCAGCCTCAAACACCCGGACTCAACCAGCGTGCCCTGGAGCTTGTCCTTGTCCGGCAACAGGGACTCATCCTGCCATCATGTCACTTCTCCTCCAAGCAACCTTCCACGGTGGGCATTATTCACACCCCCCACCCCCCACCCCCCGGTGTAACCAATGGGGAAACGGAGGCTTAGAGCAGGCTCTCTCCGTTTTTCTCTCTCATGCTAGCGTTCACATGCTTTATAATAACCTACAGCACTTCTTGGAATCATTTGTTTATCTGTCAATGATTGCCAATCTACAGGGTGGAGATAGGCAGATGTGCATACAATGATTTATTGATATCACATTATAATATATAATCCGTTCGATGATATTACATGATAAGTTCGAGGTGCTTGAATTCCTTTTTGTTGCTGTTGTTCTGGTTAATCCCCACCTGAGGACATTTTTTCAGTGGGCTTTTAGAGAGAGCGGAAAGAGGAACGGAGAGAGAGAGCACGCCATCCCAACCAGAGCTAGGAATTGAGCCTGCAACCCGGCCAGGTGGGTGCCCTTGACCAGGAGTCAAACCTGCTATCGTTTGACGCATGGAGCCAGGCTCTCTAACCACTTAGCAACACCAGTGAGGGCAAATGCTTACATTTTTCTTTTTGTCTTTTATTTATTTTTTTTACTTTATTTTAATTGTTTCTATTTATTTATTTATTTATTTATTTATTTATTTATTTATTTTTTATTCTTATGTCGTGACTGGGAATTGAATCAGTGACCTCTAGGTGCATGGGATAATGCTCAACCAATTGAGCCACACCGGCCACACGCTTGAATTCTTACAAAGTTATGCTGTGCAAAACTGCATGAAATTAGAGTGTTAACATGGCAATTTCATTAATACTGCATGCTGCCTCGGATGATCTGTGTCTCTGATTTTCACTGAATAAACCTCCACCTTCAGCATGCCTCAGAAGACATAATCAAGGGAGTTTAATCTGGAACAGAATAAAATAATGTTGCTTATGAATTCAGATTTTATGGCCACTGTGTAGCAAATTAGCTATCCCTCATATAAAATAAAAAGTTTAAATATATTCAGACTCATTTATCAAAGTATTTTATACAAATATATTCACAGCATAAAAATTCCATAAGCACACAGCATATAAGAGAGTGAAAAAATAGGCAGTCCCCTTCCCTATCCCTCGGGCACTCCTTTCCCCAGAGGACACTCAGATTCTCAGTTTGGAGCATGCCCTTCCCATATTTCTGAGCTCTTGAGGGGCGAGAGTGAGGTGCCTCCTTCAGTTCCATTGTGGGAATAACAGGCTTTTGTAAAGTCATCTGAAGGCCAGTGCTTCAGGCTGAAGACGCAGTCTGTGAGGGTTGGGGGCACACCTCTACAGAAAGACTTTGGTATTTTTGTGTATGGCGTTGGCCATGCAACTCGCCTGATCCTGGAAGATGTCACCTAAGTTCCATGGCCGAGATTCCACTGAGTCACACGTGATTAACGAGCCCCTACTGTGACCGGGGGATCTGTGCTTTCGGAAAGTCTAACATCACTGGGAGACGGGGGTATGGGAGTGGATATGGGAAGGTAGAAAATAAAATGAGTAATCAAATAAATACAAATTCAAGTAGTGATTGGTACGGTGATGAATAAAAGTCAGGAGGGGATATGTGTTGGGGCGGGCAGCCCCTCTAGTAGGTGATATTTGGGTAGAAACTTGACATGAACTATGAGGTCAAGCCACCTGCAGATCTGAAGGACTGAGTTCCAGGAACACGGGCAAGGCCGTGAGGTGGGAGATGTCCCCGGTGTGCAAACAGAACATAAAGGGAGCGATGTTCTGTAGTGGAGCAGGGAGGGCGAGAGTAATCAAAATGAAGACAGAGACGTGACAGAGCCTTGCAGGCTACAGTAAGGACACTAGCTTCTATCCTACTTGAGATGGGGAACCCAGGGGGGATTTGAGCAGAGAAATGACAGGATCTGACTTGTATTTGAAAAAAAAAAAAAATCTCTGAATGGAACTTGGTACAGCCACTACAGATAACAGTATAGAGGGGAAAAACTAAAAATAGAACTACCATATGATTAATTTGGGTATCAATCCAAAGAAAAGAAAAACACTAACTTGAAAAGATATATGCACCCCTATGTTCACTGCAGCGTTATTTATTGATACAATTGCCAAAATAGGGAAACAATCTAAGTATCTATCGATGGATAAAGAAACTGTATGGAATATTATTCAGCCATAAAAAAGAATGAAATCTTGCCATTCAAGACAACACAGATGGCCCTCCAGGGAATTAAGTGAAATAAGTCAGCCAGACAGAGGCACATAGCGTATGGTCTCTCTTATATGTGGAATCTAAAACAGGCAAACGAGCAAAAACAAGGTCCTAGATACAGAGAACAGATTGATGACTGCCAGAGGTGGGGGGCGGAGGGGTTGGCAGGGGCAGGAGTAGGGGAAATGCGTGAAGGGGGTCCAAAAGGTAAAATAAATAAATAAATAAATAAATGAATGAATAAATAAATAAATATCAGGAAAGTACCCTCTGGTCCCGGCAGGCAGTCCAGTGAGACTGCTACTGTAACCACTCGGGTGAGAGGTGATAGTGACTTAGACCAAGATGGTAGCAGCGGGCTGGGTGAGAAGTGGTAGAGAAGGCAGAACCCACCAGACATCCTGAGGGACTGGATGGGAATGTGAAGAACGGAGTCATCCAACTGACGACAGCCCTGGTCAGCCTGAGCAAGTTGGTGACTCCTGGTCTCAGGGAACTCGGCCCTTTTGTTCTCCCTCCACCAGCGGAGCCCTGGGGGCTGTAAAGTGGAAGTTCTTTATCTTCCCCTCCAGGCTCATTCAGCCCCCCTCAGCCACCTCTCCGTGTCTGACTCCCTAACTATTGTGCTGGGATCCTGGCCTAAGCCTAAGCATCGTCATTGGTCCGGGTCCCAGGTTCTCAGAGCTCCACGCAGTCCTGCAAAGAAGGAGCAGGTTTCAGGGGAAAAGGGAGAATGGGGTCCAGCTGGGCGGCTAGAGCAATCAGGGAGGACTTCTCAGATGCACTGGCCTTGAAGGGGGTTAAGATTTCCTCATTTCAGGCAAAGGGCCTTGGACCCTGGCAAGGAGAGACAGGAGAAGGGAAAATGTGTTATTAAACCTGAGGGCCACGGGGCTGGAGAGGCAGGCGAACAAGGACTGGGAAAAGCCAGACGTTGACTGGCCAGAGTTAACTTCAGAATGGAGCAGGAAAAGGGGCCTTGTGGCAGATTATATTTTCTAAAAATAGGATAGCCCTGACTCCACATGCTAGTCCAGACTCAGTCATAAGGTGGAACTAGTTCCCTCTCTTCTCCAAAGGCTGTCCTTGGAGACGACGCTGATGAACACCAGGCAAGTCAGTGATGTCACGTGGTTTCTGGTGCATCATGCAGGACCACCTGGCTCCTGCCTGGCTCAGGCCTCAGGACACTCACTTCAGACCCAGCCTCTGTGCTGTGAGAATGGTGGGCCCCAAGGAAAGGTCTCAGGCAGATGTGCCCGCTGAAGCCCCACTAAGATTCCTGCCACCAAGCAGAGTCAACTGCCAACCATGTGAGCAAAGGAGCTTCATGGAGCTTCAGCCCCAGACACGGAGTTACATCGAGCCTTCGAGCTGAGGCCCCAGACATTGAGGAGCTGAGGCAAGCCATCCCAGGTCTGAAATCCTCACTCATAGGAACAGTAAGTGGATGTTTTACACCACGAAGTTTGGGATGCCTGACTGCCGGTAAACTGGCAATCAGACATCCCTCTCACAATCCAGGACCACTGGCTCCTAACCGCTCACCTGCCTGCCTGCCTACTCACCCCTAACCGCTCTGCCTGCAGCCTTCTCCCCCTTGCTGGCCTGATCACCCCCAACTGCACCCCCCACTAGCCCGCTCACTCCCAACTGCCCTCACCTTCTGGCCTGATCACCTCTGTCCCTGCCTCGGCCCCGCCACCTGGCTTTGTCCAGAGAGACACCCGGAAGGTCTCCTGGAAGGTCTCCCGATCTAATTAACTTATTACCCTTTTATTAGTATAGATAGTAACTGGAACAAGCTCTAACACATGTCAGCCTGGTGATTAATTTCCCAGTGTCATTAATTTCTCCCTATTATTTCCAGGGTTATCAACTTCTAAGTAGGCATTATACATAGGCATTAAATTTAATTATAGCTTCTTCTGTAAATATTATTTTATTATTGTTCCCCACTGTGCTTGGCTGGTGCCTGTTTGTTGAGGAGGCAGACACCCCACCCAGGGCAGGGACAAGCCTTGTGATGTGTTTAAGCAGGGTTTTCTCTTCTCAGTGCTCTCTCATAAACCAATGATGCACCCAAGCATCGTGAAGAAAGAGAACCCGGAGACTCCAGATGACTCTGGAGGGAGGAATGTGACCTGAGATAGGGAGTTATCTGCCGTCTGTGGCTCCCAGGTAAGTCTTGTCCCAAAACAAGCCCCTTTAACTATCCGTGCGTCCATCAGTCATCTGTGCATCTATTCAGTCAACCACAACCGTCTTGAACACCTACTATGTGTCAGGCTCCACTCTGCGCACACAGGACAGGGGTGCATAGCCTCGTGGAGTTTACATCCTAATAGAGAGCCAGACAGAGGAAGATAAACAAGCAACTAAACTACTGGCAGGCTGTGGTAAGTGCAATGAAGGGAAGACTCAGGTGTTGTCCTGGGGAATAGCCGGCTACCGTCCCCTGTGGCCAGGAAGGCCTCTCTGCGGAGAGAACCGTGTCCATCCGCCGAGACCTGAAGGAGCCAAGCATGGAGCACCCGTCTGTGAGCAGGGGAAACTGAGTCTGGCTGGATCAAGGAGAGGAAAGGTATTAAAAGGACATCAGGAAATGCTCAGACTAAGCGGTGAACTTGAATGATCAGACTTAGGAAGTGGGCGGGAGCGAAGAGTGGCCATGCAGCCAGCATCGCTGTCAAAGCTGCACCACAAAAGCCCGAGAGTGAGAAAACACTGCTTGGCCTAAGAATAACATGGCACTAGAATCCATTATGGCCACCAGAACCACCCCCAATATCCCCCCAGAATGGAGTCCCCATTTTCCTTACTGCTTTTTGCCACCAGCTCCCAATTAAAAATTCCAGGTGAACCCTGGCTGCTGAGGCTCAGTGATCACAGGTTCGATTCCCAGTCAAGGGCATGTACCTAAGTTCCAGGTTAGATCTTGGCCCTGGTTGGGGCACATGCGGGAGACAATCAATCCATGTGTCTTTCTTACATTGATGTTTTTTCCTGCCCCCCACCTTCATTCTCTCTCTATAAAAAATAAATAAATAAATAAATAAATAAATAAATAAATAAATAGAAATATATCCTCGAGGGAGGATTAATAAAAAAATTCCTGGTGAAAACTCTGGCTGAGTAAGTCACATGACTATGCTCTTGCTGCAACAAAGCCTGGGAACTGGGGATGAGACTCCTAGATGGGCAGCAGTCTTCTCAGGACTAGGAAGCAACAAGCGTGAAGAAGAAAGCCAACAGCCCAGGAGCAGCACAGGCAGCTTGAAGGAACGAGGTCTCCGATGGCACTGCTGAGCAGCTATGCCAGTCGACAGAATGTCTAATTCTGGGCATTTTATTAAATAAACAAAGGTCTTTAGAATTTTAGCCACTCTCTACAGGCATGCCTTGTTTTATGGCACTTTGCTTTATTGCGCTTCGCAAATGTTGCAGTTTTTAGAAATTGAAGGCAAGACCTTCTGCCAGTAAAAAGGTTTTGACTCACTTAACTGTGATACTCACTTCACTGTGGTGCTCTGGGGCCAAACCTACCATCTGTCCGAGGGGTGCCTGTGAGGTGGGATTCTATCACCTGCTACAAAAGCATTGTTAGCTGTTATGGAGGGAAAGCCACACGTACCCCAGGAATGTTTATCTAAGGTGGCTGTGCTTTAATGGCGGGAGTGGGGGGGGGGGGGGGCGTAGAATAAGGTTTCTCAAACTTTTCTGTAAATCAGGATCAACTAGGATCTCTAGCCACATGCAGCTCTTTGGCCCCTGGAGTGTGGCTCTTCCACAAAATACCACGGCCTGGGCGAGTTTGTTTTGAAGAAGTGGCCTTAGAAAAAGTTTAAGTTTAAAAAATGTGTCTCTCAAAAGAAATTTCAGTTGTTGTGCTGTTGATATTTGGCTCTGTTGACTGACAAGTTTGCCGACCACTGGGCTAGGGTGCTTGTTAAAATGTGGATGCTCGCAACCCATCCCCCAAAGCCGCTGGCTCAGGATCACGAGGCACATGCACTTTCATGGCATCCAGATTCATGTAGGCGGCCTTAAGGACATGCTTGATGAGCTCTGCCTGCACAGGTGCCCTGGCTCCGAGGAACAAACTCAAGCCTGCTCCGTTTGGGATCTCTGAACCACGACTTCTCATCTGCAAAACTAAATGTGATATGAATGTCAAGGAGCGAACCGTGCCTGGGCACGGAAACAGTCCACATCATGTTATTTAGACACCAGACTGCCTGCGGGTCCTGGCTCTGACTCTCAACTGGCTTATGGGGAAATTACTTCACGTCTTTGCCTCGGGTTCTTCCTCCGCACGATGCAGGTAATAACAGTGCCCGCCTCACAGAGCTGTGAAGAGCAGCGAGCTCATCATGTTGGGCACATAGGACAGCGCCTGGCAGAGAGAACGTGGTCACTGAAGGTCAGCTTTAACTGCTATTGCCAGGGTCAGTCACTGGTCAAGGCATCTTCTTAGTCAAAGAGGTTCCCCACCCCACAGCACCCGGGTTTGAGAGCACCAGGGAGGACACTATCATTAGCCTGGGGGTCATTGGGGGGACTTCTGAGAGGCATGGGACATGGTTTCCTCTTTGGTCAGAAGTGGTTAATCAGGGCTGAGTCGGTGGCACCAGGGAGAGACCTAGGCTGAGGCTCAGCTCAGCTCTGAAGATTTGCCTAGAACGGAGCAGAGGCCCACACCTCTGGGGAATCACAGAGATAGGCATTAAGATGCAGCCTGCGTATTTAGGAAAGACCCAAGGAGGCCGAGGGCTGGGGACAGCCTGCTGCAATCTTAAAGACAACCAACAGAGGGAGACCTAGACCAGAACCAGCCTCCGGAGTTTAGCAATAAAGGAATGCCAGACTCGGGAAGCCAGGTGATTTCAATGTGCACTCAAGACTTAAAACCAGCGCCCTGGAGAGCACACTAAAAGCCCTGGGGAGCTTGTTATAACTGCATGTGATAATCCAACATGGGGGGAGAGGGGAATGAGGAGTGGAGTAGAACATAGTTGTGTATCAGACACTTCAAATTCTCTTGGCCTCACCTGTCACTAGTTCCAGTCACTACTGCACTCTGAAACAGACTCTGGCACCTGACAATACTTTCTCTTGTGCCTACACTTTAGACTCATGCCTGTCTTTGGCTTTCCTTCTGATGCCAAAGACCCAGCTCAGCATCCACTGAACTGTTCCCTTAAAAATAGTTAAAATGATAAATTTTATTTTATGTATATTTTACCAAGATTCTTAACAATAAATATTTTTAAAAGACAACAGCATAAATCATTACAAAACTACACTGATTTGTTTATTATGTATAAAGATGTAATTTGTATGACAATAAATACACAAAGGATTGGGGAGGGAATGGAGCTACACTGGAGTAAAGTTTCTATATGTAATTCACATTAAGGTAGTATTGATTCAAACTAGACTGTTTCAAGTGAAGATGCTAACTGTAACCCCAGGGCAAGCACTAAGAAAATAACTTTTAAAAGTATGTGAAAAGAAAGAACAACAAGAAAATTAAAAGGATACACTAGAAAACACCTATTTAACACAAAGTCAGTAAAAAAGCAACAATGATGTAAGACAGAAAACAAAAGGGCAGATGTAAATCCTATCTTAATAATAATTACATTAAATATAAATGGACTAAACTCTTCAATTAAAAGGCAGAATCTGGCAGAATGGATTACAAAAAAAAAAAAAATGTCCAAACTATATGCTGTCTACAAGAGACACATTTCAGATTCAAAGACACACATATGTTGAAAGTAAAAGGATGGGAGAGTACATACCGTACAAACAGTAACCAAAAGAGAGCCAGAATGGCCATCCTAATATTAGACAAAATAGGCTTTAAGACAAAAATTTTTACTAGAGAAGAAAATAATGAATGTTCGTGGGGCAGGATCTCTGTAGACAAAAGTCCGGAAATGCACACACTTACTTTTACTCCAAAGGTTCTCCTGAACACTAATGCTTAAGAAACATTGGTGGGTGTAGTAGGGCCAGGAATGACTAAATTTGGCCCTAAATTTTGGGCCAAAATGACTAAATTTGTTGAAAAGTGTTTGAATTTACTAACTTTTAAAAATTACCAGATGACATCATATTCGAACGAGCTACTTCTCTTGTGAAGCCTGGCCACACTGGCTCTGCATTTCCGCGTGGTAGCCATTGGCTCCACCTGAAACCAGCTTCCCTTTCAGATGGGCCTGTTGTGCAAGTCCCCATAGTTCCCACCTGGAAGAGACTTGGAGTGTGACCACGCCCACACCTTCCTCCATGCTTACTGTCCACTCTCAGTTCATAGATGGGGAGACAGGTCTAGCTAAGCAGGATCTTGCCAACGTTGACATAGGGAGGCTCAGGCAGGGGCACCTGCTCCGGGTCACCACCACCCGCTAGCCTGTCTTTCCATAAAGAATAGAAATGCTGCCTTTGAACTCTTAACCCTCCAACCTGGGCTGATCTGGGCTCCTCCTTCACCCTCCCCTGTTACCTAGGGTCCGTAAGTCCTTTCTCCCCTATCAAAACCGTTTTTTGGAGACCCCAACAGTCACAGCAACACGGAGAGTTGTATAAATGACAGCAACTCGGGGAGGGTACTCTCAAGGGCACTCACAGCCTAAAAGAGGTCCGGTGTGAGTTGAATGAGTGGTTGAGATTCTAATGCTGGAATTTCAGACACAGGCCATGAATTAGGGATAGACCTTCAGACGTCTGTTGTGCAGGGGGCACAGAGCGACTCTTCACACTTAGTGCTGAGTTGACAACAGACTGTAGAAAAGAAGTGTCCTTGAAGTGAGACCAGTTATGAAACCCTTTCTTCGAACCAAACAACGAATGAGACTTGAATGTGCATAAAGTAATCAGGGGAGGTCTATGATCTGGTGGGAGTGGGGCCAGGAGCTGGGTTCACTCCACTCCCCTTGAAGTAGACACTGTGCTAGACCACACCTTCCCCTCGGCACAGCTGGGGTAGAGTCCCAGGCACCACCAGTACATGCCATGACACGTCTGCTCTGCTTTCAGATTAGTCGCCCCCAGCTGCCCAGCCACGTGCAGGCACACTGCAGAGGTGGGGGCAGGCAACATCTCTGGGTAGCCCACTGCCAGGAGAGACTGAAATCAGCCTTCCGTCTCTAAGGTGTATTCCATACAGCTCTTCGGAGAGAGCCTTGCAGGAGGCAGCCCCAGTTGCCCACAGTCATTGTCCTCGTCCATTGAAGCTGCTAGAACAAAGCACCAGGGTGACTTGTAAACAACAGAAATTCACTTCTCACCGCACTGAAGGCTGGACGGCTGAGACCAGGGAGCCAGTGCAGTGAGGTTCTAGTAAGGGCTTCGTCCAGGTTGCAGACTATCCACTCCTATTGCCCTCACAAGGCAGAGAGAGAGAGAGAGGGGGGGGAGCTCCATGGGGGTCTTATGACCGAATCACCACCCCAGAGGCCCCAGCTGCTAACACCATCACATCGGGAGCTGAATTTCAGCACCTGGCTTTTGGGTAGGACACGGACATTCAGTCCATCGCAGTAATCCACTTATCAACGCTCACTTTATTGACATTCCTCCTCCTGCGTCACCCTCAGTGCTCCCTCGCTTCTGCCTCCTTGGATCACCTCCCAACTCAAGTCCTGGCACCCCAGCCCTCACCTCAGGTTCTGCTTTCAGGGAATCCAAAGTAGGGCATTCCTAGTCACTGCCCCAACAGGCCCCCCAGAAGTTTGCCAGGATTCCTCTGTGTGCATGCCAACCACTGCCCTCAGCTTCTTGGCCACCGTGGCGTTGCCCCCTTCGCCTCTCTGAAGCCCTCTGGACTCAGGAAAAAGGCGGCAAAAGGAAATTATCAATGCAGCTGACTATATACAACATTGCACATTCTTTATGTAAAACCAGAGCACAGATTTTATACAAACTGGTAACTGGGAGCGGGCGTTGAGCAGATTGTGGGGAGATGAAAAGATTGGTCTTAGTCATGTGTTTTGGTGCCCGACTGATCTATGGGTGTCATTTCCAGTGGACGTTAGTGACCAGTTCCTGGAATTCAGGACATTGAGATTTGAAAGACGTCAAACTATAAGTGATGTTCAAAGTCATGGCATGAATGAGATCACTCCAGGTGAATGCTGAGAGCAGAAACGAAGCTTAAGAATAACTTACCATGCTGATTTCTGAAGGGGGGAAGTTTTAGTGGTAGTGGAATGAAGGAATTTCTATTCTAATTTTAGACGCTTTTTCCCCAGCTTTATTGGGGGGTGTAACTGATGAATGAAATTGCATGGTATTTAAAATGTACATTGTGACGAGTTGATGCATGTATACATTGTGAAAGAATTCCTACCATCTAGTTCATTAACATCATCACCTCACATATTTATCCTTTTTGGTGAGAATATTTAAAATCTGTTCTCTTAGCCAATTTAAAGTATGTGAGACAGCGTTCTCAACCACAGTCACCATGTTTTATGTTAGAGTCTCAGCCCTCACATAACTGAAAGTTGGTGCCCTTTTACCAACCTCTCCTATCTCCCCACCCCTCAGCCCCTGCCAGCCACCATTCTGTGCTATTCCTAGGTGTGTGACCTTTTCTGTACACTTTTGATTTGCTGGTTGATGCATATTTATCTGTAGTAGTTGAGAGTGAGAGAGAGCCAAAGACAGGACCCTGGAGACCCCATGCTGTACCTGCTGGGGGCTCCCCCTGGCATCCTCGGCAGGTCAGGCTCCTCCTTTCGGCGTTAACTATGCCAGGCCTGCCCAGCACCCCAGATGCCTCATGCCACGGGCTTTGCTCGAGGAGGCAGAGGGTGTGTGTTCTTTATCGTCAGCACCTGCCAGCTGCCACGTCCCCCTGGGCTGCTCCCCGAGATAGGCATCAGTCTGCTCCCCTGCTGGAGAGTGCCACCTATAAAACTCTGATGGGACGCCAACTCCACCAAAGGCTTGTCCACCTGGAAGAGAAGCCCCACCCATGGAGCCGTGGGCAGCCAGGGCCAGGCACAGTGATGGGAGCGGTCAGGGCAAAGTGGGGCGGGGGACACACAACTCCCCATCCTGCCACAACCAACACTGGCATGGTCCTCGGCCAGATACCCTCCCTCTGAGTCACAGTTTTTTACCTGTAAAATGGCATCATTACTCGTACATTTCAGCCTCTCTGAGCAAAATCACCTGAGATGATGCGTATGAGTGACTCAGGTTCTCCACATCCTCGTATTTGGAACAAACTGCTAATACCCACAACACCTTGGATGAATCTCGTGGGACTTATGCTGTGTAAGAAAAGGGGTAAAGTCAATCCCAAGAGATTGCATACTGTGTGATCCTATTAATACAACATTCTGGACAAGACAAAATTATAGCAATGGAGAGCTGATTAGTGGTTGCCAGGGGTTAGAGGTGGGGTTGGGGGTGTGAGAGAGAGGTTGGTGTAGTTATCAAAGAGAGACCTTATCACAGGATCGTCACAGTGATGGAACTGTTCTGTATCTTTGCTGTTCTGTATCAAACTTATACATGACAAAAATTTGCACAAAATAAATACACACACACCAATATGAGTAAAACGGGAAATGAGGTCCAGGGATTCTATCAATGTCAATATCCTGGTTGTGACATTGTCCTATAGTCTTCTATGATGTTACCTTTGAGGAAGACTGAGTACCTGGGATTGCTCTATGTTATGTCATACAATTGCACGTGATTGTGGAATTATCGCAAAATTCAAAGTTTAATTTGAAAAAGTCATCTCAACCAACACAGTCCAGTGCCAGCTGCACCCATCTGCCGATAGCCAGCCTCGGTCATTTGTCAGGTCTCGGCTGCACACAGCAGTGCAGACCACCACCGAGAAGATCAGCCTGGGAAGGGACCCACTCGGAAATTAGACACAGGCTTGGAGATTTTTAAAAAAATATATTTTATTATTTTTTTACAGAGAGGAAGGGAGAAGGAGAGGGAGAGGGATAGAGAGTTAGAAACATTGATCAGCTGCCTTCTGCACACTCCCTGCTGGAGATGCGCCCACAACCAAGATACATGCCCTTGACTAGAATCAAACCTGGGACCCTCCAGTCCACAGACCGACGCTCTGTGCACTGAGCCAAACCGGTTAGGGCAGGCTTGGAGATTTTTGTTGTTGTTCTTAATCCTCACCCTAGGATATTTTTTCCATTGATTTTTTAAGAGCAATTGGAAGGGAAGGGGAGGAGAGAGAAAGAAAAAGGGAGAGGGAGGGAGGGAGGGAGGGAGGGAGGGAGGGAGGGAGGGAGGGAGCGAGAGAGCGAGAGAGAGAGAGAGAAAGAGAGAGAGAGAGGTGGATGCGAGAGAGACCCATTGGTTGGTTGCCTCCTGAAAGGGCCCAGGATGGAACCTGAAACCTAGGTAAATGCCCTTGACCAGAATCAAGCCCATGACCCTTTGCTGCTCAGGCTGATGACCTAACCACTGAGAACACTGGCCAGGCAGACTTGGAGATTTTTGAGCAGGGCATTCAGTGGTCTCAGAGCATGCTTTAGATTAAATATGGGGTCACAGGCTCCATGTGGTCATGGCTTCTTGGCCCCACAGGATTCTCTGCCTGTGGGGAGGGACATGGTACGTGGCCCAGACATAAGGACAAATCAAATACCTCAACAAGGTTTGTACGAAAGTTATCAGTTACCCGTTCCTTTCTCCGAATGCCTCCTCTCCAGTGGCACCTCCTTCCCCCTTTGGGGACAGGCAGAATTCTAAGATGGCCACTGTGATGATTAGTTTCAGGTGTCATCTTGGCTGAGCCACACGGCGTTCAGATATTTGGTCAAACATTTCTGGAGTGTTTCCCTTAAGAGTCTTTTTGGATGAGAGTAAAATTCAAATTGGTAGACTGAGTAAAGCAGACTGTGCCTCCCAAAAGTGGGTGGGCCACATCCAATCATTTGGAGGCCTGAATAGAACAAAAGGGTTGACCCTCCTGTGAGTACCAGGGCAACTCCTCCTGCCTGGCTGCCTGTGAGCTGGGACGTTGGCTTTGCACTCAAAGGGAAACGTGGGCTCTTCCTGGGTCTAGAGCCTGCCAGGTTTCAGCCTGGAGCCCCATCCTGTCTCTGCTGGGTCTCAGGCCTTCAGACTTAAACTAGAAGCACACCACTGGCTCTTCTGGGTCTCGGCTTGCCAATGCACTCTGCTGCTCCTGGGACTTGTTGGCCTCCATAACCACATGAGCCAATTCCTTATACTCAGTTCCTTCCTATCTATCTGCCTTATTGGTTCTGTTTCTCTAGAGAGCCCTGACTAATACAACCCCTAAAGACCCTTGTCCTCATAAAAAGCCCATCTCACCCTGGCTGATGGGTCAGTTGGTTGGAGCGTCGTTCCATGCACCAAAGGTTGTAGGTTGATTCCCCATCAGGGCACGTGCCTAGGTTGCAGGTTCAGTCTCCAGTAGGGGCACATAAGGGGCAACCAATCCATGCTTCTCTCTCATTTCCTCTCTCTCTCTCTCTTTCTCTTTCTCTCTCTCTCTCTCTCTCTCTCTCTCCCCCCCCCCCACCCCCTTTCCTCTTTTCTAAAATCAATAAACAAATACACAGGTGAGGATTTTTAAGAACTCCCCTCTCCTTTGAGTATATCACTCCCGTGATTGCGATACATGATATGACAAAAGGGACTATTCTGGGTGGGCCTGACCTATCCAGGTGAGCCTTTGAAAGAGGTTTCTCACCTGGTTGCAACAGAGGAAATCAGAAAGGCCCACTCTGGCCAGCCTGGAAGAAAGCAAACATTCACCTTGCAAATTGCCTGTGGGAGTCACTTGGCAAATAACTGTGAATGGCTGCCAGGAGCTGAGAGCAGTCCCCGCTGACAGCCAGCAAGAAAACAAGAACAGGGTTTCACGGCTGCAGGGCTCAGCTTGGACGGAAGGGAACGCCAAGCCTCCAGTGAGACAGCAGACCTGGCTGACACCTTCATCTTACCCATGTGAGGCCCTCGGCAGAGAATCCAGCTAAACTGAGCCTAGACCTAGACCTATAGAAACGGTGAAATAATAGGTGGGTGGGGCTTTGTTGTTGCTGCTGGTTTGGTTTGGTTTGTTTTGTTTTTTGCCAGAAACAGAGTTTTTTTTCACATAAACAAGGTCATAGTTTTTGGAGATTCCTCCCCTTGCTGGAGAATATAAACTTGTCATATTAGCTTACTACTCTCGTTAAAGGAGCCCAAAACATTTTCAAAAGGCACTAATAACATACATCTTCCTCCATTTTTTAAAGGGAAGTGTACTCTTCTATATTTTGGGAGGGAAAAGCAGAATGGGACAGTCAAAGAAGGAGGAAGAGGAGGGAGCGGGAGGGAGGAGGGGAGGAAGGGGAGGAGAAGAATGAAAATTAGGTTATATTTCCACCTCTTGGTAGGTTCTCTTCATCAGGTTAGTGGGCTGCTACAAGCACTAACCCAGAACAATACCATACAATTAGATTATATAGGTGTGTTTTTACTGAGGCAAAATTCACATAAAAATAACCACTTTAAAGTGAACAATTCAGTGGCATTTAGTGCATTCACAGTATTATACAACTACCACCTCTATATATTATAGTTCTAAAGTATTTTCATCCACCAAATGAGAACCTCATACCCATTAAGCAGTGACTTCCCATTCCCCATACTCCTCCCCGCCCCTCCCCCCCACGCCCCACTCCCCCTGTCCCCAGCCCTTGAGAACCAGCTTTCTGTCTCTCAGGTTTTACTTATTCTGGATATTTCACTTAAAAGGAGCCTTATAGTATGTGGACTTTTGTGCCTGGCTTCTTTCACTTAGCAATATGGTGCATTCATGCTGTAGCATGCACCAGTGCTTCATTCCTTTTTATAGCTGTACTAGAGGCCAAGTGCACAAAATTCATGCATGGGTGGGAGGGGTGTCCCTCAGCCTTGCACCCTCTCCAATCCAGGAGCCCACAGGGGATGTCCTACTGATGGCTTAGGCCCATCCCCATGGTTCTCTGCTCTTTGTGGGGCCTGCCTGCTCCACACCATGGTGACTGCCAAACAGGCCATGCTAGGACCTGCCTCTTCTCTGCTGTCAGTCTCCACAGGGGCAATGAGGTTATTTTGCAAACTCATTCCTGATTGGTTGGTAGACATCGTGAAGTGACAGCAATTTGCATATTTCTCTTTTACTAGTGTAGATACTATTCCATTGTATGCACATCTCAACCTTTGTTTATCCACCCATCCCTTGATGCCCATTTGGGTGGTTTCTTCCTTCCTGCCACTGTGAATCATGCTGCCATAAGTGTAGGAGACGTGTTTGTTTGAGAACATGCTTTTAATGCTTTTGAATATAGAGCTGGGGTCAATTGTATGTTTAACTTTTTGAGGAGCTGCCAAATTGGTTTCCATGGGCGTTGTTTTAAGCCATTGCTTGTGGTAATTTATTATGCAGACTTACAAAACAAATACACCTTTATGTTACACGATTTTTTTTTAATATATGTTCATGTCTCCAAATAACATGCTTGGTTAATTTCATTGCTGATTTTGTATATTTTTCAGAAATATAGTGACAACTGTCCAGTGATTTCCCACCATGAGGGTTAAGTCCTCTTAATTCCCTCCACTATCACCCAAGTGCAGCCCTCCCAGCTTCGTCCTCCCAGCTGACTATGTTGCAGCCCAGGTTACATTGTTAGGTGGTGCTTACATTAGGAAACATCCGTGTAGTTAAACCATGCTTTCTTTCCCTTTCCTGCACACAATTTGTTTTCCCTGGCATTAGTGATTTAAAATTTAGGCTTTACATTTGCTTCACTTTCTACATACTTATTACCATTTCAGAAACCAAACACTTTGCCAATTGTTGAAATAATCTCTCAAAACTTTTAGACACACTAGGTGTTTTATCCATTTTAACATGAAGGCGTTTCCCTCAGAGCTGCTGACCTCTGTTCCCCGAACTGGTTGCTCTGGTATGCCCAGTGCCCTTCTGATCACCCTGGAATTCGCTTTTCTTCTATATTAGACCTCTTGATTCCTGTATCACATGTTTTCTCCTTGCCTGGATTACTCCCTCTATTATGTTGCAGGATATTCCCTAGAAATTTTCCAAGAAAGGGTCCCTGGAGGGAAATAAATGTCTTTATTTTACCCTCAGACTTGGCTTATAGTTTGGGTAGGTAGAGAACTCTAAACTGGACATTATTTTCCTCAGAATTGTCTGCATTCTAGTGTTGCTATTTTTTTTTAGTACATAATGACTAGATTTAAAGACTTTGGTTCATACAAAAACATGTACATGAATGTTCAGTACAGCAATATTTACAATAGCCAAAAAGTGGGAACAATCCAATATCCATAATGACAAATAGGTAAAGGAAATATGGCATATCCATACAATGGAATATTATTTACCATAAAGAGGAATGAAGTGCTAATACATGCCTCAATGTGACAGAAATGTTCTGGAACAAAACAGTAATGGTTGTACAACATTGTGAATGTACTAAATGCCACTGAATTTAAAATGGTTTAAATAATAATTTTATGTTATGTGAACTTTATTTCAATTACAATAAAGGTTTTGGGACATTGATTAAAGTTTTAGATGTGGCATTCTAGGGTTATTGTTGAAAAACTTGAGGCCACTTTTATTCCCAGTTCTTTGTAAGTCATCTATTGCTTTCCTCTAAAACCTATTAGGACATTCTCTTTGTCTCTCATATTACATAATTTCACAAGACTTGCTGAATGTTCATATTCACCCACTATCCATTCTATTGGCATTCAGTGAGTCCTTTCCATCTGGAAGGTCATGTCCTTTGATTCTGAAATTTTGTCTTAAAACATTTCATTGATAATTTATCTCTATCTCTTTCTAAAAAATCTGTTGATCAGATATTGGACCTTGTGGACTGGCCTTCGAATTTTCTTATCTTTTCTCTCTTGTGGATTCTCTCTTTCTTCTTTGTTTTTGTTTTGTTAATCCTCACCTAAGGATATTTTTTCCATTAATTTTTAGAGAGAGAGTGAGAGGGAGAGGGGGAGAGAGAGAGAGAGAGAGAGAGAGAGAGAGAGAGAGAGAGAGAGAGAGAGAGACATCGACACTCAACCATTGAGCCATGCCACCTTGGCTTGTCTGTTCATATTTAAGAATGGGGACTAAAGCTCTGTTTGGAAGCTCCAAGAGCATGGGGAAGGCTTATGGAACGAGAATGTCATGGGAAAATCCAAATCAGTACCTTAAGTTCATTTGTTTTGTGCTGGTCAGACTCCTAAAAGGTGTTTCATCCCACTGCTGGCACCATATGTGGGAAGAGAAGAAGGAAGAGATGGGGTGGGCCAGCATCCCAACATCCAGTATGTAAAATCCCCTCAATACTCCTATTTTCAGGGCCATACTGTGCATGCTGGGCTTTAGTCTTCGTTGTATTCTCTCCAAAGAATAAAGCTTCAGCCTTTATTGGGCCAGAGAAAATTCAGCTCACAGAGGCAGGGAAGGAGCCTGGGACTGGCTCCTCCATAAGCAGAGTTTCAACCAATTCTCATTTGGTTACCATAAGCCTCGATACCCCAACCTCCAATTATGGATGTGTCTGGTGCCGTCGGTCTGGAACCTTTTGGGGGACTTGCCAGTGATTTCTGAGTTGGTTTCATCACCACCTGGTTTGCCAGGTTAGAAATAGGTGCTAGTTATTTGCCATTTCTCCCTCTGCCTGGAAGTGTCTACTGACATATCCTCAGGCTCACTGATTCTTTTCTTAGTCATATTCACTCTACTAATGAGCCCATCAGAAACATCCTTCATTTCTGTTACAATATTTCTACTATTTCTTTTTCTTTAAAAATATATATTTTTATTGATTTCAGAGAGGAAGGGAGAGGGAGAGAGAGGTAGAAACGCCAATGATGAGAAAGAATTATTAATTGACTGCCTCTTGCATGCCCCCCTACTGGGGATCCAGCCCGAAATTGGGAATCCAACTGTTTTCTCCTGCTGCATAGGTGGAAGCCACATCATTTATTTTTTATTCATTCTTAGGATTTCCACCCCTTTGCTTGTATTACCTGCTTAGGTTACCTATCTGCTTTTGCATATTGTCTACTTTTTTCATTAAAGCTCTTAGCATATTAATCATAACCATGTTAAATTTCTAACCTAATTCCAACATTTTGCTATATCTAAGTGTGATTATGATGTTTTCTCTTCAAACTGTGATTTTTGTCTTTTGAGATATATATATTGAAAGCTGGTTGGATAAAAGGAGCTCCATAAATAGGTCTCTAGTGATATGATGGTAAGGTGTGGGGGAGGGGAAGCATTCCGTAATCCTACCATTAGCTCTCAGATCTTTAGAAATACTGAAACCCTTGGCTTTAGTGGGTGTCGAGTCCCAGGACAGCATCATTTACAGAAAATACAGCTGAAAAATACTTCAGAAATAGTATCCCCATTACAGAATGAGTGAACCAATGTAAACCAAGGGGAGAATCTAGAATCGGTTGATATTATCAGGGAGGGAAAACTGTCTTTCAACTCTTCTAGATTCTTCTGACTGGTTAACTAAATAGATATGAGACAGATTAATAGGAGAAAATCAAGCTTAATTTCATATATATGGCAGTCTCATAGATGTAGGGCCTAAAAAAAATTACCAAAGCAGCAACTTTTATTCTTTGAAACAAAGAAACCATGAATTTATGAAGAGCCCACAAGACAAAGGAACTTAGGCTTGGGTCACTTTCAGGGAAACTAAGCAGAGTTTGCTGACTCAGCCTTGTCAGCCGAGTTTCCCGCCTCTGGTGATGAAGGCGTCTCCTCACCGCCCGGTGCCAGAGTGTGCCTTTCTCAGGAGAGACTGCTTCTTGCTTCCAGGGAGACAGAGGGGAGGTCAGAGAGTCCCTCTTGCACCAGCTGTTTCTCAAGTAACTTTAATTCAAAACAATCAATATGCCATAGTGGCACATTTTGGGATGGCAAATTTTGCTCTCCCACAATATCTACACATTGGTAGAAAAAGTGTCACAGACTTAGCTGTTTTTTCTCAGTGGATAATGCATCAGACTGAAGATCCTGGGTTTGGTTCTGGTCAAGCGCATCTACCAGACTTATGGGCTTGATCCCCAGTGGGGGGCATGCAGGAGGCAGCCGATCAATGATTCTCTTTCTCTCTCTCTCTCCCTCCCTCCCTCCCTTCCTCCCTTTCTTTCTGAAATCAATAAAAATATATATTTTTAAAAGTGTCATAACTACTGATGTCTTTGTAGTGATTTGCCCATTCATGGGCATAAAGAAATATTTGTTGAATTAATTTTGGATGGAGTGAAGGAATGAAGAAGGAATTATAAGTAGATCAGCAGGAATACAGGAAGCTCTGAATACTTTGTAGCTTCCTAGGTCCTGATGATATTTGGTAGATGGGTAGATGGATGAACAGCGCAATGCCTGGACACTGGGGACAGGGTGAGGCCATCTCTAACCTGCTGGCTTGCCCCGCAGCTTCTGGCCTGCAGACAGTGGTAAATGACAAGGTAGAAATTCAGCTTGCCTTCTGGCTGGACAAGCAATTCCCTCCCAGTCAGTGTGAACTCTGACTGTCTATGTCACCTGGTTATTATTCTAAATATGAGGTGATGTGGCAATGAGTTAGAGCCTCACAGTCTTTTATTAGTTGCCCTATGACTTGGCCCAAGGGTGGAGGGAAGCAGTATCACCTATTTTACAGTCTGGTTGACCGAGGCCCAGAGAAGAAAAGAGACGGCCTGTCACCAGATCAGTCCAGATCTAGCTCTGGTGGGTCCTTCTGACTGGTTTAATAACTAAATAATATCCTGTAAAGATAAATTCCAGAGACACTGTGGGTGACTCCCAGTCTAAACACACATACTAGTACATCTATCTGGCTGCTCAGACCTTAGGATTCACCCATAGGTGGCACCAGGCTTCCCCCTGCCCCTGGATTTTTCTGGCCCGTGGCCCACCTTTACTGGAGGCCACAGCCTCAGGCTCCTGCTCTTGTGATTTTCAGCTTTTGATTTTCTCTTGAGGGACAGAACTAGAATGCAAAAGGGGAAGCATATTCTAGACCAGCAGTTCTCAAACATTTTGGTCTCAGGACCTCTTTACACCCATAAAAATTATTGAGAATCTCAAAGAGTGCTTGCTTATGTGGTTAATATCTATGAATGTTTACCAATTTGGAAATTAACACTGAGAGACTTACAGAATGTTTATTCATTAACTCATTTAAAAACTAATAAACTCACCCCAGCCGGTGTGGCTCAGTTGGTTGAGCATTGTCCCATGTGCAGAGAGGTCACTGGTTCAATTCCCAGTCAGGGCACATGCCTGGCTTACAGGCTTGATCCCTGGTAGGGCCGTGCAGGAGGCAGCCAACTGAGTGTTTTTCTCTCCCTCTCCCTTCCTCTCTCTTTCTCTAAAACCAATTTTTAAAAAAACTTATTTTTTAAAAAAAACTAATAAACCCATCTTAACAAGTAATATGTATTTATGAAAAATATAATTATATCTTCCAAAACTAAAAATAAAATCATTAAGAGTAACATCATTTTACTTTTTTAACAAATGCCATTAACTATATAAAAGGTTTAATAGAAAAACAGCTGTAATCTCATATTTGCTTTTGTATTAAAATTTTTGCAACATCATATATCATGTAGCCTCTAGAAAACTCCACTCTATACTCATGAGAGAATGAGTTGAAATAGGCCCCAAAAAACCTTCAGAGTATGATGACTAGTTTTGACCTCACAGATTCTTAAGGACCCTGGGCTTCCCTTTGAGAACACCTGCTCTCAAACTTCAGTGTGCATGAGATTCACTGTTAAAATGCAGATTCTGGTGCAGGGATGTGCATTCGGCCCAGGAGTCTGCACCTCTGACCAGTGCTGGTGCTGCTGGTCTGTAGACCTCACACTCATGGATTCACAGCTCTGCGTCTGCCCTGTTCTTTCTGTATTCACCCCACCAAAAGGACAGGGCACTTCAGCATGGCCTCCTCTCCATCATATCCAGGGAGCAGGTGGGAGGACAGGGAGGTCTGAGCCCACAAGGTAGCTTCACCTGAGGAGCCTGAGATGGGAAGTACACAAAAATGCCCGTGAAAATAGCATTACATTTCTTTTTATTTTTTAAATTGATTTTAGAGGGACAGAGAGAGAAGCATCCAGGCTTATGAGAGAAACATCAATCAGCTGCCTCCCGCTCACCCCTTACTGGAGATTGAGCCCGCAATCCTGGGCATGTGCCCTGACTGTGAATCCAAGCAGCAACCTTTCAGTGCACAGGACAATACCCAACCAACTGAGCCACACCAGCCAGGCCACATTACATCCTAATATATAAAAACCCAGAGTCTGTAACGACTGACCAAAGGTTCGACTAAACACTGGAAGTCAGTCCTGCAGTCAGTGCTGGGTTGCCATGGTGACCCATCACTGACTGCCGCCAGTGGGGGTGCAGTGATCCAGCACTGATTGCCAAGGGGGCTGTGGATCAGGCCCGAAAAGAGAGGCAGAGTCTGATCTGCAGCCCATGGCAGCTGTTGATCAGCCATTGCCTCTCTCTTTCTCTCCAGGCTTTGCCAGCAGCCATGCCTCTGTTTCTCTTCGGGCCTCTGCAGGTGCTGCTGATCAGCCCCGCCTCTCTGATTAGGCCTGGAGATAGGCCCAGAGATGCTGACTGGCATAGAAACCGACCAATCAGAATAAAATCTGGGTGAACTGTGAGAAGCCAATGGCTGCCTAGGAGGTGGAGCTTTTGATGCTGACTGGCATACAAACCAACTAATCCGAACTAAATTGGCCGGTAGGGTAGGGCAGTTGGGGGTGAGATCGAGCTGACAGGGGAGATCAGTTGGGGGCAACCAGGCCAGCAAGGGAGAGTAGTTGGGGATGAGATCAGCCTGGCAGGGGAGGGTCATTGGGGGCAAGATCAGGCTGGCAGGGAAGGGCAATTAGGAGTTACCACGTAGGCAGAGGCAGTTGGGGGCAAGATCAGGCCAGCAGGGGAGGGCAGTTTGGGGTGATCAGGCAGGCAGGCAGATGAGCAGGTAGGAGCCAATAGTCCCAGATTGCAAGAGGGTACAAGCTGGGCTAAGGGAACACCCCCCGCCTCCGTGCATGCTTTTGTGCACCAAGCCACCAGTTTCTTTATAAGGACAAAACACTGGAAACAATTTAAACTCCTACTGATTTGAGGATGGTTAGCTAAATTATGTAAATTCATACGAGCTGCCCCCAGAGATGACGTGAGTCTCTACCCTGTGATTTGAAACAGAGCCCAATATAAGCACAGTATGTGGTTAAGAAAAAGGTCAAGTTACAAATCCTCTTCTCCATACAAAGGGGTTTATTATGTAAATTGATTTACATATGCGTGTATGCTTTCTCTGTGTTGCTTCTGCATGAGTATGTATTATCTTCACAGTCATAAAAACAATTAAACTATCTTTAAAGCATCTGCTTATTCCACGGGCAAGGATTTTAGTTTGTGAAGCACCCACTGTATGCGAGGCATTGGTCCAGGTGACACTGGGCTATACTGAGCTGCCCCTGTCTTTGGATCCTGTCTGATCATTTAGAATCTGAGAATGTTGGGACTGGTAAGACTCAACACCCACCCTCATTTCATAGAGGAGAGCTCCAAAGCCCAGAGAAGGTAACTGACTTGTGGAGAGTCACACAGCTACCGTGTTTCCCCGAAAATAAGACATCCTTCGAAAATAAGACCTACTTACAGGTTTCCTTCTGAGTGAAATATAAGGTATCTCCCCGAAAATAAGGCCCCCCTAGGCTCTGTCTCAGAATGCTATTGCTAGGCATGAGAAATCTGGTCCACTGATTCTGAAAGAAATGGAGTCACAAGAAATTCACCAGGAAATTCAGGAATTGGATTGTTATGATGATGTCCAGAAGATGATGACATGATTATCATTGAATAAATGAGTAAATTCTTGATACTGTAGGATTCAGTTTGTCTGGTTTGTGTTGACAACTACTGTACTACCGTACCGTATACAGGTAACAAATTTCCTTTATTTTCATTTAACAATAAATGTGTACTGTATTCTTCTTCATGGAAAAATAAGACATCACCTGAAAATAAGACCTAGCGCATCTTTGGGAGCAAAAATTAATCTAAGACACTGTCTTATTTTCAGGGAAACAGGGCAGTTATCCCAGAGACAACAGAGCCCACTTTCTTAGCCCTCATCCCAGGTCTCTACAGCCAGGCTACACTGCTGCCCCCTACAGCTGAGAATGAATTGTTGTTTGGGCTGTTGATGGGGGAGTGCTTTGGAATGGCCCGTGTTCTGGGATCCCAGTCCAGGCAAACCCAAAATGAAAGATAAAAGGTCCCTGAATAACCATCATTAGTGGGGAGGAGCCTGACCCTGCACAAGCAGAAGAGCAGCTTTGGTGGAGCCCATGTCTGTCGACTGAAGATGTCGGCCCTGTGTCACACTGACAAGCACAACTCAACCCCTTCACCACTTTCTATAAGAAATCCAGCCACATCAAACACTGAGGTTTGTACGCTTTCCCCAGTGTGTGGGCGCTCACAGAGAGCAATAGCACACAGATCACTGCCCGCCCCTTCTGCCCTTGTCTCCGGAGTCCAACCCCTCCCACTTCCCCTTTCCTGGCTGCCCCAGCTCCGCCCAGCTTCTAATGGCCCAAGTCATCCCCTCAAGGCCCTTCCCAACAAAGAGAAACTTCCCTCCCAGCTCCCATGAAAATAAAATTCTTTTTCATTGCTCGTAAGACCTTAGAAGCTTTGAAGTCCTGAGTCTTTGAACCCTGGAATCTTAGACATTGAGCTAGAATGACCCTGAAGAACACTTTGGTTCAGTCCCTCTAGTTGGCAGGTGGAGAAGCTGGGTTTGAGGGGGAGGGGTCTTGCCCAAGGTCACGGGGTACCTGTGGCTGCTAAACTCCAGGCTGGAGCCCACTCTCAACTCGGGGTAGATTAGCTTCATCCTCAAACCAGAGAACCACTGCCCTCTTCTCATTCACCTCCTCCCAAGAGCTTCGGCTGACATCACTCCTGGAAGTTGGGTTGGCACAGGGAGGCCCTGCAAGAAGTCCAAAAGACAGAAGACACTGCAAAAAAATCAGGCTGAGGGTCTCCTCCCAATTTCCAGGGTAGATCTGACCCAGACAGAGGGACAAGTTCAGGTTCAACTCCCAAAGTACAGAGGGGAGGGACAGGCAAGCCAGGCTCCTTAAGCATCAGGCCACGTCCTTGAGTTATCCCAATCACCCTCTTTATGCCCCACAAAGAGAGATCACTGTCGTCTTTTACTAAGGTCCAGGGAGGACCACAGACCTAGCCGGAGTCCCAGGGTGATCAGGGGCAGGAACTGGTCTTCAAATCCAGGTCTGTGTGGGTCTCAGATTTGTTCTGAAACCCAGGGCTGCTCCATGAAGGCTCAGCCTGTGGGTGGGTGTGTACAGGTGTGCGGCAGGGAAGGGCATGGTGAGGGCAGGCCCTGGAAGAGGATCGTGAGCCTTTCCCCCTCACAATGCCTCTGGAGCTCACACAGAAGAGAGAAGAGTGGTGGTCCCAGGAACTTTCTCATTCCACCCATCAGGGGAGAAGACAGCCTCTGACTGGATGCCATGAACCAGGGTCCTAGTCTTGGCTCTGCCTCTTGTAACCAGGTACCTTAGGGTCCCCTCTCTGAGACTCTGTTTTCTTGTCTGAGGGTTGTTGTGAGGGGTAGAAAAAGCTGACCATACACCTTGTTCCCTCCTCGTTCCTCTCCCTCCTCTGCTCCTTGCCAGGCTTGTGATCTTTCTGGGCCTCCGTTTCTGCCACAGAATTTGGAAGGCCTCTTGGCTGAAGCCACTCCCATGCTGGACACCTTCTAGGTACAAACCAGGGCAATTATTGGGTGACTAGATGTCTCGTAGGTGTTGCTGCTGAGGTGAAAAGGACCACGCCTCCTCTTGAATTCTGACTGTCCTGCTCAGGAGTGTTCCAAGGTGTGCCCTGTTCACCTGGGTCTGGCTGGCTGCTCCCACACGCCACACCGTCCTGGCCATCCACACAGTGAGGAGCAGAGGAAGCAAGGAGTTGCCAGCCCTGGCATGGCAGGTGAGTGGGCAGGGCCTGTGGGCCTCGGGGCACAAAGGCCCCCGAAAGGAGCTTCAGGAAAGGGGGTTTACAGAATTAAACTTTGGCCATTGATTCTTAGTATTGCAGAGCTGCATGAACCCTGAGCTGTTCCCTGATGTCCATGAGAACCTGGAGGTCCGGAGATAGAAAGTCCATGGCAGAGCCCTTCCATGGCTGGGGCCGGGCCTTCCCCACACGCATTGCTGGACTGGGGGCGGGGGGGGGGGGGGGGAGTAGAAGAAGCGGGATCTTCTCATGGATCCAGAAACACTTCTGGGCAGAGTTGGGAATTGTAGGCTGTCTGCAGAGAAGAGGCCCCATGAGTTACATCTTCTTCTGTTTCCCACCCCAAAAACTCCAGAGCAAGAGCAGTTCTGTATAAAGTGAAAAGAGGTATGTGACCTTGAACTCTCAAGAGAATTTGCCCTTGGTGCCTTTATTTTCTCACCTGTAAATGGGGATTATAATAGAAATCATCTCATAGGCCTGCTGTGAGGAATTAATGAGACCAGTGAATGAACAGCACACTTAGAAAATGTGCCTCCCTCTCTGGCCCCAATATAGTGAGGGGCAAATTCCTCTCCCACCATGGGGATTTGTCCATTAATTAACAATAACATATTTTGCACCAACTCTGTGATAGAAGCTGGGGTTCAGTGATGAGCAGGTCAGCAGATGCAGGGGTCCTTTTCTCAGAGATCTTTAAAGGATGTTTCTAATTCTATGTCTCTTGTTTTCAATTGTTCAGCATCATGTGACAATTATGTGAGTCAACTCTTGTTTATTTTAATTTCCTTGCCACTTGAACTTCCTCTTCTTACTCTCCCCTGGCAGAGTAAGGCCATCCTGGGCCATTCTGGCTCTTGGGACGGGTCTGCTCCCTGAGGACCAGGCCTCACCATCCATCTCACTCCCCATACCACAGTTTCTCTATTAGGCCTGTTTTGCAAAAGACTGGCTTTGCTTCTTTCAGGATCTGCTTTTCAGGGATCACCTAGAAGTCCTCTTCCTATCAACCTTAAACTTGACCAAAAGTTCCAGTGTCGAGTCTGTTAATTTGCTGGGTGACCATTCTTCTCTCTGAACCTCGATTTCTCCCTCTGTAAAACATCAGGGTTAGATCCATCATACCTAGGATATAATCTAACTATTAGTTAGACTGAATTCAATTCCCCAGTCTTCTGGGATTTTCTGACTTCCTGGCTTCTTCAGAGAAGCAGACCAAGCCTACCCTGCAATCTGTGCATGGATGACAGACATGGAATCCTGGATGGAAAGTATGTGGCCTGCGTGCGACTTCATCTCCCCTCCCTCACACGGTCCGTGCAGGCATCACTAGTTGAGCTTGGATGTGGCCTGGCATTCGCCTCAACATAGTTCAAGCAGTCCCTACACTTGATCAGTGTTAGTCATTGAAACGAGACCCTTTTGCTATTGTTGAATTACCATGATCTTTTGGTTCAGAAATTCTAAGAATCAATAATACTCTCTGTGGGGTTGACTCTGGCTGGGACATTGGGTTGGAGTTGGTGGGCCACTGACTACTGGTGAGAGAGAGGCCAGCAGCTTCCAACAGGACCAGGAAGAAAAGGGAGATTGGGCAGTGGCCCCAGGCACCTCCTCAATTAACCATTTAGCTATGGAGGTCAGGTGCCCATGATGCACATTAAGGATTGGGCCATAATAGGGCCCATTAAAAACCAATTACGTGGAGTCCAGAGTCTGGGAGATGTTGCTAGCTTCAGCAAAGCCTCCTGGGTTCAGCCCCACTAGGTGCCATTCAGGGGCTTGAACAGAGATCTGGGGAGGAGAGCATCATCAACCTTTTGGTGTCACACAAGGGCAGGAGGAGGAACAGCTGGGGTGAGCTTCCTTTCCCTCTGAGATAGTTGAGCTGGGAGTGAGAGGCAATCTGCACATAGGTCCTTCCCTCCAACCAGGACTCTTTCTTAGGCTGATCTCTAGGGGCAGCGATTGAGCAAGTGAGCTGGAGAGATGAGGTTGGCAGGGATTGGAGGATGGAGGGAGCAGTAGGCAGGGCCAGACTGTGAGGAACTTTGAATGCCAGACTGAAGGTTGTGGGTTTGGTGGCTCCTGAGCTGGGAAAATGACATGCTGACTGCTGTGCAATTGGGAAAGTCTGTTCCCGTGGCTGAGTCTCACCAGTTTCTCCATAGTAATTAATAAGATGGATTGAACTGGATGACAGAAAATTGTTCTGAGGCTGTTGGGGCCAATCAGAACTTTAAGCAAGAGGGAAGAGTTTAAAAAAAAAAAAAAAATAGGAAGGGGAGAACCAAAGAGAGGGGGGAGATTTGGAGAGACAAAGGCAACAATGGAAAAATCCCATCTATTGACTTCCTCACTGCAGACCCAGCACTGTGCTAAGTACCTTGTGAGGAGCCCACTCACTCTGCATGGAGCTTGCTGTGCTGGAGTGTTCATTAATGCCTTCTCCTTCCACTCTCAGAATTTCCAGATTTAGGCGATCTATTTTCTCATTACCCTATTTATAGTCATTACCTCATCCTCCCCAAAACTATGAGGGAGGTATTATTATTTCCACTTTTCAGGAAGGAAATCTGAACCTCAGAGAGGTCCATTAACTGATCCAGAGCCACACAGCCAATCAGTGGAAAATTCGGAATAGCAATGATTGGCAGAACACTGGAATGGCAGCCAGGAGTTCTTGGGCAAATACTGATGATGATGATAGTATGATTAATAAACGTGCATTTTCTGAGTACATAATATGTGCCATACTCATATAGAGTACCTAGAACATATAGAGTTCTAGGTACACTATATGAATTATTTTGTTTAATCCTCACAACTCAAGAAGGCAGCTACTATCATTACTTCCATTTTCACCAGGAGACTAAGATTCAGAGAGGTTTAGTCACGTGCCTCAGCTCACACAGTCAATAAGCAGCAAAGTCTGCAAATGTGTGCCTCTGAATTTGGGCTCCTAATTGCTACTCAGAGTGGAAAGGAAGGCCAAATGAGGAGGTGGGAGAGAGACAAGACAGAGGGCAGCAAAGCTAGAGGGGCCAAAAGGCTTTGGGTGACAGGGTAGGTGGAGAGAATGCTCTCACAACACCCCTCTCTCCCTGTGTCAGGTGGGCACAGCCTCAGGCCTGGGGTTCTTAAGTGTTCACCTTGCATATCCCAGGGGAGGAGCCCATGACTTCACAACATGCCATCTATTCTATCCTCAGGGCCTCGGGTGAGCTGTCAACCAGACAGGCCCCTGACTTTGTCTCTTCCAGCTCTTCCCTGGCGCCCACCAAGGTGCTGAGTGACATGAGTCAGCAGAGTCTGGAGGGGAGGCAGGGGTTGTGGGGAGGGACTGAGAGGAGTCATGGGGGTATCAGAGGCACTTGGTTCAGCAAACCACAGACTATCCAAACCCTAAGAATCCTGGATCATTTCACAGGTAAGAAAACTAATGCTCAGAGAGAAGCCACTTAGCCTGAGTCCCACAGTGAGCCAGTGGCAGGTTGGTGTGCCTGGACTCAAAGCCACACACTCTGCCACTCCTGGACCCATCCATGACTGTAGGAAGAAGGAAGTCAGAAAGAGCAGGTTTCAGAATGTGACAGTTTGAGAGGGAGAGGGATTATGGGTGGGGTGGGAGGCTGGGGTGGCTGGGAAGTGAGCACTGATCCTTGAGGGCATGCCTGGAAGCTGGTGAGCATCAGCTCCCCTTTTCACACCCTCACCCCAGCCAAGGGTCAGGGACATATAAGCAATGAACTATAACCCGGCTTCCCTGATGATTGATTGGGGACAATCGGAGTCTCAGAGAGCAGAACCCGAGCTGAGCACATGGAGGAGGTGCTGTTGGGCTTATTTTGGTGAGAGGTCTGGACCCTGGCCTTGAGCTCCCCTCCCTGGTGCGCATCAGTCCCCGTGAGGGCTGAGGAGCACGATGGCTAGGGCAGAATCGGTTGTATTCACCAGGGCAGTTGCTTTCCCCTCTGCAGGATCCTGGCCTGAATATCAGTGCACAAATGCCAGGTCATGGGGGTGTGATACTGATGAGCATAGAGGACTTAGGTCACCAAAGGAGCAGCTCTGGGGACAGGTCACATGGGGACCACAGGTCACCAGTGACCTCTTGGGATAAGGCAGGTGTAGAGTTGGTGGGGGTGGGGGCGGCAGGTTGGGGTTACTTGGTAATTGCTTGGCAAAATCATCAAGGAACAAAAAGGACAGGTGTGGCAGTAACAGAAGAGCAGAGCGGGGACATATGGGGACAAATAGAGCAAGAAAAAAGACCTTGGTTTAGCAGAAAGGACTTTTTGAAACCTGGATAGATGGTCAGCTGCCTCTCAGAGGTCTGCGAGCTGGAACCCTGATCAAGTATCCACTGAGAACTTGACCCCGGGCAGGAAGTTGCAAGAAAGATGGTCTTTGAGATTCAGGGATGACGATGATAATGGTAGTCCTGACTCATCCCACCTTCAGATGCCCAGAGGGTCGTGGGGACCAGTTTGGTCTGTGATGGGGAGAGGGGAAGCCAAGGCAGAATTCTCAGGACCTGAACCTCCTCACCTCCTAGCCTCCGCCCCTCCCCTGCCCCACACACACACACACACGCCTTATAAGACCCCTGGGGCATGCCATGGCTGAGATAATTACAGCTTAATAACCTCACCCCTTGCTCCTGACTCATCTCCTTAAAAAAAAAAAAAAAGAAAGAAAGAAATTGCATCCTGGTCTGGCCTGTCCCAATATGGGTTGTGGCTTGTTTTCGTAGACTTCAGCTTCTATGTGCCCTCAGACAAGAAATCCCTCTCTTCCCAACTCTGGGTCTCAGTTTCTGTCAATAAAACAGAGACTTGGGCTTCCAATGGTCCTGCCAGCTCTGCGGCTGTTATTAGATTAGCCAATCCTATGTATGAGGTTAAGTGGGGGTTCCTGCCTGTGTTTTCAGGCTAACCAGAGGTCACCTAAGATCAAAGCTCTGGGACTTGAGAGGTTTGTTCCTGCCCAAGAACTCGGTGAGGAGACTTCAGTCCTACTTTCAAATATGAGAATTGGCAAGTGAGTGGGGAAATCCCCTGGCATTATTGTTCCAGCTTTTGCCACCCAGGGGCCCTGCACAGTTCTTGCTCACCCACCACAATGGTGGCTGTAGGAGCTACCAAGCTTGGGACACATGTGTCAGCTGTGTAAGTTCCTATTCCTGTGTTCAGTCATTATCCCCAAATCATGATGCCAGGCTAGGGCTTCCAGCCAGGGCCAAACCAGAACTAGGCTTTTCCAAAAATCTCAGGCCTAGGTATTGAGACTAGCACCAGCCCATTCCTCACAGGTAGAGACCAGTTAGAAGGCTTTCCCAGTCTAGAGAGAATCAGTAACATGGCCTATGGTAGCAGCAGAAACAAAGACATGGGATGGATTCAGGGCAAGTTTTGGAGGTGGTGCCATGTCAACTTGATGATGGATTGGATACGGGATGTGAGAGCAAAAGAGAGTCAAAAAAAGATTCTTTGGTTTGAGCCTGATCCTTTGGCCAGCCACCAAAATGGGGAGAGCGAGAGACTTGGGGGTGAGGCAGAAAGGAAATCAAGAGTTCAGCATGTTGGCTTGGATTTGTCCGGAAGACCAGCAAACAGAGATTTCAGGTAGATGGTGGGCTATAGTGTTTGGATTTCAAAGGAGAAGTCAGATGGGTGATAACAACAGCAGACCTCCAACAAGACCAAGTGAGCACATGGCTGGCAGGCTGAGGCAGACAGGAGGGCAGGGGTGTGAAACGTGCCACGGACTTGGCCTCATCTCCCTGTCCTCTCCCTCAGGGATCAGAGTCACGGAGGTGGACTGGCAGTGGCCAAGGAATGGTGCTGCCCACCACACCCAGGAGTACCCCGGCCCCGAGCTGGTGGTTCGCAGGGGCCAGATGTTCACCCTCATGCTGGAGCTGAACCGTCCCCTGGACAGCAAGGACACCCTCATCTTCACAGTGGAGACAGGTAACTGGCTCACAGAAGCCTCCACTGGTCCACGGTCAGAAACACTTGTCTTGTGACCAGTGACCTGAGGCCCTGTCGTCATCAGCCCAGACGTGGGGGCAAACAGATCCCAACAGGTGGGCTGAGCCCTGGATCCTGGATGTTTTTGATGACAGCTTTCTGGGGGTGGCTGGGAGGAGCTGCAGCAGGCAGTGGGACAGACAAGATGACGACTCCGGAATCCTGAGGACACCAAGGGTTCTGGGAGGTACCGGAAGTCAGCAGGCACCTTTGGAGCCCACGCCCTTCTTTCCTGGCCAGACAAGAGGCGGACTTTGGTCTCGAAGGGGCCTGTCACTTTCCCTTTGGTCCAGGAGGCGGGTGGGAGTCGGGACAGCTGAGCACCCCATTCTGCCAAGGGCCCAGTCTTGTCTTGGGCAGGCTCTTCCCCGCAGCAGTGTCCCAGCAGCTCCTGGAGGGAAGGCTGCGCGTCCAGGCCCAGGCCATCGGCTTTCCCACTTTTCCGGAGCTGGATTTCCTGGGGTCCCTGGGTCTCCTGAGTACCTCTCCTCTCCTCCAGGGCCCCAAGCTTCTGAGGCTCTCGACACCAAAGCTGTGTTCACGACGTCGGAGCTGGAGGTGGGAGACGCCTGGACGGCAGCGAGGGCGGCTCAGGAGGGGAACACGGTGACCATCCACATCACCAGCCCTCCCGACGCCGTCATCGGCCGCTACCGGCTGAGCACCAGACTCTCCTCCCACCGCAGACACAGCGACCGGAAGCTGGGCGAGTTTGTTCTCCTCTTCAACCCCTGGTGCCCAGGTAGGAGCTGCCACGGCCGAGCCACAAGCTTTCCTGGGAGCTGTCCTAGAGGAGGGCCTGTCCTTAGAAAGAGCCCGGGAGGCAGGTCCATGGCTGGGGAGGCCAAGGCCAAGAGCTTGGGGAGAGCCAGGCCTCGGTGGAGGTGGGCACTGCAGAGGATCCTGGCAGCAGGTGCTCCACAGGAGCCTGTGCCAGGGGGGACAGGAATCGGTGGTTTCTGGGCGCAGAGGCCGGTGGGCAGCGGTGGGGCCTGAGGCAGCAGGGGCCCAGGAGTGGGTAAGAGCTGGGTTTTAGCCATCAGACAGCGTTGGTTCGGTCCTGGCTCTCCTGTTGCTTGAGTCTCAGTTTTCTCATCTGTAATATGGGAATAACAGCCTACCTCTAAGGGTTATGGTGAGAATTCATGGCACTAATGCTTGTAATGTACAAAGCACATTATGAGGGGTTCTGGGATCGGTATTCTTATTAGTATTTAAGAAATCTGAGGCTGCTGTCGGCACCAGTAGGGCCAGCCAAAGATACGAGGACTCGTAAAATCCTTCTGTCTTGGGCTGGGTGGGGGTTGCCCCCTGTCCGGGAGAGATCGCCAGGTGGAATGGAGCTTGGCCTCCAGACAACCCGGGAGCCCAGCAAGCTCCTCCTGGCCTCCCCTGCCAGCCAGCCTCCCGGCACCTCCTGCAGCCGGTCCCTGCTGAGCCCCTTTGACCTCTGCTTTTCAGAGGATGACGTGTTTCTGGCCTCGGAAGAGGAGAGACAGGAGTACGTGCTTAACGACAGTGGGATCATCTTCCGAGGCGTGGAGAAGCGCATCCGAGCCCAAGGATGGAACTTCGGGCAGGTCTCCAGGGGCACAGGCCACCAGGGGGACGTGGGCCGGGGCAGGCGAGAACTCATCCCAGGAGCCCTTTCTCCCCGGGGCACACGCTGTCCGGCTCCTGGAGCAAATTCCTTCCTTCCTTCCTTATCTGTATTCGTTGTGTCAGGGCCTGCGCTGGGCCCTGGGAAAGGCGACATGCTTTGGATGCACTTGGAAATGGAACGGTCAGCTCTGCTGCAGAAAGCTAAATAGCTTCGATCGAGGGTTCTCAGTCTCAGTCTGCACCAGCATTATGTGGGGGGCTCCTGAGAACACACCGAGGGCTGGGCATCCCCCCCAGAGCAGCTGACTCATGAAGGGGTGGGGAGGGGGCGATATGCATTTCTACCAAGTTCCCATGTGAAGCTCTTGCTGCCGCTCTGGGGCCACACCTGAGAGCCTCTGGCTTAGATAAACACAGTACCGGCCCGATGGGCAGAGGAGAGTCAGGGTAGTCGAGATGGAAGCAGAGGGCGTTCAGAAGAGATAAAAGGAAACGCCCCCGTGGGGCTGTGGGAGGCCATGTAGTGTGAACGGGGCTGGTGTCCACAGCTGGGCTGGTGTCCACAGCTGGGCGGGCCCCGGATGGGCAGAGGGAGAGCAGACAGGGCAGCAGGAGGGGACGGAGGAGGGTGCCGGGGTTCTGCTGCCCAGCCAGGAGAGGGGTGGCAGGCAAGGGAAGGACCTTGACTGCAGGGTGAGGATTGGGTGTGGAAGGCATTTGGGGTCAGGGGCTGGGCGGGGATGATACCCTTCTCAGCATCCACTTCTTAGAGTCACGTGGGAAAGTGAGGGCTCCCAGACCCTCAAAATTTTCCATTTTGTATGTAAAAACCTCCCAGTGCTTCAATGAATTCGACCCATTTGCCAATTAATTCAAATGCAGCTGGAAAAAAAATCATAAAAGCCACACGAGGATGCCATTGGGGTGGATGTGACTCCGGAGCCACAAGTGTACGCCACTGACGGCGGGTTCTGGGGAGCCACGGGGGCTACTGAGCAGGAGAGGACATGGTTAGGACTGAGCTTCTGGTTCCCGGGTGACTATTGAGGAAGGGCTTCTGAGGCTTGGGATGCTCTGTGGGGTCCCGGCGGGGGTGGGGGGCAAGTGGGGGTTACAGGGAGGCAAACTCCCCTGCACAACACAAATGACCGACTGGGTGAGGTCTCGGGAGGGTCTGGAATGTGGTTGAGGCTCTGGCTCTAAGCACAGCCTCTCTGGGGACAGTTTGAGGAGGACATCCTGAACATCTGCCTCTCCATCCTGGACCGGAGCCCCGGTCACCAGAACGACCCGGCCACCGATGTGTCCCGCCGCCACGACCCCGTCTACGTCACCAGGATCATCAGCGCCATGGTGAGGAGCCCGCCCTCCCCGCCAGCCTCTTGTTTTAATTCTCTGCTGCTGCCTAGCAAACCACCCGAAACTCGGGTGTGCAAAACAGCCATTTGTTGAGCTCACAGTTTTGCAGATCAGGGACTGGGCGGGGCACCGTGCGGACGGCCAGTCTCCGCTCCCAGATGCTTGGGCAGGGGCGTCTGAGCGGCTGCAGGTGTCTGGGACGGACTGATGGGACCATCTATCCGGGCGGTCAGTGGTTCTGGCGGCCAATGTCCTCTGACAGCCCTTGGTCCCTTCCCTGCCTCTCCTGTCAGAACGGGACGGGGAAGATGGCTTGCTGGGATGGGGTCGTCGTGGGAAGAGCTGGGGCTGCCAGCCACCGTTCTGTCTCTCCACGTGGCCAGCTTGAGCTTCCTCAGAGCAGGGAAGTGTCAGGGCAATCAGGCATGGCCGCTGGCCTCTCCCCACCTGATGGTTCCAGAAAGAGGAAGTCGGAGCCGCCAGTGGCACAGGCCTGGGCCTGGAAACCGGCGCCGCCTCACTTCCACCACAGTCCTTGGCAGAGCAGTCACCGCAGCCAGATCGGGGAGAGGGCACACAGACTCACCCCCTGGGGAGGGCTGCCACCTTCAACCCGTTCCACACCGGCCCTCCCTCCTCAGTGAAGGCCTTGCCGCTCTCTGAGAGGAAGCAGGTGTTAGGCCAGAGGGTGGGGATCGCGACTACCGAATGGACAAAGCTGCTTTTCTCTGTTTGATTCCCCCGGACCTCAGAGAGATGGTGGAACCCTGTACCTGTGGCACTGAGGCCCTGGGGCCCGAGTCCTGACCTCCTTTTACTCACTTGCTGGGTGGCCAGGGCAAGTCCCTTAACCACTCTGAATCTCTCTCTCTCTCTCTCTCTCTCTCTCTCTTTTTTTTTTAATCTGAACACAAAAGTAAAATAATAGAACCTACTTGAAGCAGGCTGATACAGCGTGCCCAAAGCGTTAGAGGCGTGCCTGGCACCCGGGGAGCATTTATTGAAGGTTAGCCGTCTCCGTAATTCTTATCCCACAACCGTTCCCCAAATCACACCGTTTAAACAGGAAATGCTCTAAGACTGTAGATGATTTCCAACGATAGAGTAACCCGATGGGAAGTCACTGAACGTAGTAAGTGGTAGTGAAAAGTGGAGATTTTAAGACAATTTAAAAGCCAGGGGTGATCCCCTCCAAATGACTGGGTGGTCCGAAGCTGAGGGTGACGTTACGATGGTGAGGCTGCTGAGGCGGGAGCCCTGCCCGGCGGTGACCCATCCGTCTGTGCAGGTGAACAGCAACAACGACCGGGGCGTGGTCCAGGGCCAGTGGCAGGGCAAGTACGGCGGCGGCACCAGCCCCCTGCACTGGCGCGGCAGCGTGGCCATCCTGCACAAGTGGTTCAAGGGCAGGTTCAAGCCGGTGAAGTACGGCCAGTGTTGGGTCTTCGCTGGAGTCATGTGCACAGGTACTCCAACATGAGGCCAGTTCTCTCAGTTACATGCATTTGCATAGATCTTCTCTCCCCCCACAAACACACACACACACACACACACACACAGTTTCTTTCCTGGTGAAGGGGAAATAGAAGTCTGGTTAATGAAGAAAGAAAGCAGATGGTTCATTTACGTGACTGTGGATCATGTATTTGGCCGAAGGAGTCCCACCTCCCTCCGCCTGGGCAAATCCTGTGGCCCCACGGCCTCTGTTCCCTCAAATTTCCAGGCTGTTGGTCACATGGCTTCCAAGGTCCTGCCAGCCTTGGAGCCCATCCATTCAAAAGGGGGGGGAGGGAGCCGCAGTATCCCCAGAAGTCCCCTCACATAGGGGAGAGGGGATGGTGGTGTTAGTGCGCGTGGAGACAGGAGTCCCGGCCCTGACAAAGTAGACAAAGACGAGGAGGAGCCTGTGATCAGAAATGAGGGGGGCAGCAAGCTGGGGGAGCCAGACCCCAACCCAGTGCAGGGTCCTGGCCTGCTCCGGAGCCTCACCAGCCTCCCGCCTTTCAGTCCTTAGGTGCCTGGGGATCGCGACACGGATTGTGTCCAACTTTAACTCGGCCCATGACACAGACAGGAGCCTGAGTGTGGACAAATACGTGGACTCCTTTGGGCGGACCCTGGAGGACCTGACAGAAGACAGCATGTGGTGGGTCCCTGGCCCCCGCTGGGTCCCAGGGGCTCCCTGAGGCAGTCCCCAATCCGGAGCCCGACTCTCCTGAGTTGAGCCAGTTCTGGGAGGAGTGAGAGGCACCCTGTGCGGGGTAGGGGGTGCTAGGCAGGGTGACTCTGCTGAGATGCAGGAGTGTTTGGACACGTGACTCAGAGGTCACGAGGGGTCTCGAGGTCTGACTGCCTTGAACCCCTGGTCCTCCCCTCTGGAGAGTCCTGTGACTATCATATTTTTTCGAATAGGAAACGCACTCCTGTGCTTTAAAATTCAAAGGTACAAAATGGGCCACCGGGGTATATCACCCTCCCTCCCAGGCCTGGCCTCCCCGTCCTCCTCCCGGAGGTCGCACTGGGATGAGCTTCTCCCATCTCTTCCCAGAGCGTCTCTGCAGACACAAGAACATGCACGTGGAGAGCCCCCTTGCACACCTGCTTTTTCACATTGGCAGCGTGGTGTAACTAGGCAGACCTCGTCTTATTGCACATTTTATTATTGCTCTTCGCTTTATTGCACTTCACAGACGTTGCCTTTTTGACAAATTGAAGGCAAGATGCCCTCTCCCCTCCCCCCACCATAAGCAAAAAAATCACAACTCGTTTATTGTGATACCTCACTTTATTGCAGAGGTCTGGACCCAAACCCAAAACATCTTCCAGGTCTGCCTGTACTATCATCTTAACATGTTTTACATGTAACACGTAAAGTTTTACATGTAACAACTTTATATCAGTACATTCAAGGTTTTCTTGTTATTTGTAGTGTGTAAAATAATGTCACACTAGTGTGTGCGAGGCCCAGTCCTGAGTGCTACGTATATACTAACTCACGTATCCCTCCAAAGAACAGTGTGAGCAAGAGAGTATCATAATCTCTATTTTGCAGATGAGGAGCCTGAGCACAGAGAGGTTAGGTGATTTGTCTAAGGCCGTACAGCTAGCGAGTGGACCAGCAGGGTGCGCACCTGGTCTGCCTTTCGGTTCTATGGGAACCATCATCGTTTACCGAACCATCTCACGTGGATGGGCCGAATGATTACCTTTTATAAACAAGGTGTCAGTGAATAACCTCGTCCGAATGGTCATACGTACGAGTTGTCACACAAGTCAACTTTTTAAAGAGCAGAGGAAACCAGGAAGAGCATACAACCCAGAGCACAGACAGCCTTGGTAACCCTGGCCTTCGAGTGTCCTCGCCCCGCCAGGGAGTATGCCCAGGAGCCCTTCCCCCACCCTTCTCCTGCCTCACATCGCCTGCCTCTCTTCTCCCCTTTCCTTCTCTCTCTCTCTCTTTTTTTAAATAAATATATTTTATTGATTTTTTTTTTTACACAGATGAAGGGAGAAGGATAGAGAGTTAGAAACATTGATGAGAGAGAATCATCAATCAGCTGCCTCTTGCGTGTGCGCGCGCACACACACACACACACACACACATACACATACACATACACACACACACACACACACACACACACCACTGGGGATGTGCCCACAACCAAGGTACATGCCCTTGATCGGAATCGAACCTGGGACCTTTCAGTCCGCAGACCGACGCTCTATCCACTGAGCCAAACCAGTTTTGGCATTTCCTTCTCTTTTTGTTTCTCTTCGCTCCCTGTCCCCCCAGAAGCACCACCCAAAGGAAAGACCTTGGTCTGGATGCTGGGGCCTCTGTCCCATGCAGGCTATCACTGTCCTCCTGTTTGCCCCCGGGTGCTTATCAAGATGTCTTCCCACAGACCATCGCCTACCACACGAGGGTTCCGAGGCAGCTGTAAGGATGCCACGTTGGGCCAACAGGTTTCTCTCTGCTGCTTCCTTACCGTGTGACCCTGTGTCACCTTTCCTCGTCTCACAGTCTCATCTTTAACGTAGGAAACTTAAAGCCTGAGCTCCTTACCAAAGCCTACAGAACTCTGCTTACTCTGAACCCTGCTTGCACCCCGTGCTTGCTGTGGCCCAGAGATACTTGCACACTCTCTGTTCCTTGGACACACTAAAGCTTTTTCTTGTCTCCAGAGCCTTTGCACATGCTATTCCTCCTGCCTGCCTGGAACACTGTTCCCTTCCCTCCTCTGCTGGATACTTCCTTCTCCTGTAAGTCTCATCTCAGACGTCATTTACCCACAGTTCGGTTGGTCCCCAGCAGTTAAGCTCTATCTCAGGCCCCTCTTTTTCACAGCATTTATTGTTCTTTGCATTTGTTTTTATTTATCTGCTTACTTAATTTTGCCTATCTCCTCATCTGCCTCCTTTGTTGGAATGTAAGCTGCATGAAAGCAAGGATCTTCTGTCTTATTTGCAGTTGTGTTTCTAGCACCTTAAACAACAGGTTCTTTTTACACACACACACACACACACACACACACACACACACACGATGTGTTCTCATCAGTCCAGTTGAATGAATGGCTCACAAGATCCCGCCACCGCACTCCTGCAGAGTACCAGCCCAGGGATGGCTCCCACTAGGAGCTTCCCCTAGCATGGGCTTCTGTGCTCACTGTGGGCCCCCCGGCCCCCTCCTCTCTCTGTGGCAGGAATTTCCATGTCTGGAATGAGAGCTGGTTTGCCCGGCAGGACCTGGGCCCCTCTTACAATGGCTGGCAGGTTCTGGATGCCACCCCCCAGGAGGAGAGCGAAGGTATGGGCTCAGCCGGGTGGGTCCCAGACCCCTGATTCTCCTCACGCGTGCTGCTCACCCCCACCCCTCTCGCCCAGGTGTGTTCCGGTGCGGCCCGGCCTCGGTCACCGCCATCCGTGAGGGCGACGTGCACCTGGCCCACGACGGCCCCTTTGTGTTTGCGGAGGTGAACGCAGACTACATCACGTGGCTCTGGAACGAGGATGACAGCAGGGAGCGTGTGTATTCGGACACCAAGAAGATCGGGAGGTGCATCAGCACCAAGGCTGTGGGCAGCGACTCCCGCGTGGACATCACGGGCCTCTACAAGTATCCAGAGGGTAAGGGCGGCGAGGTGGCCTCCATCAGCCTCCCCGATGACCCGGCCTCTGCGGAGGGACAACGTGGGTGGGGGGCCCTTTCCCGGATGCTCTGATGGTGGCGGCATCCTTCAGCACTGGCTCTATTAATAGCTTCCTCTGCTTCCTACGATTTCCCACATCCAATGAGAATAATAGCTGCATGTCCTTGAACACTTACCATGTGCCAAGCACTGTATGAGCTATGTTCACATATAATAGTAATTACTGTAAACATAGTGATGATAGTAGTAGATTTTTTTTTTAATTTGAACATCTAGGATACTTAGCTCTAGGGCCCAGTTCAAAATTAATAATTCTATATAATAAAAGTATCAGGCCTCGTATGACATCATTGCAAGATGGCCGCCATAAAATGGTCGCACACACAGCAGAGGTGGAGCTTGGTGGCCACTCCATGTGGTGATGCCTGGGGTCCTGCAGCTCAGTGTGGTGCCAAGGAGGCAGGTCCCAACATCTCTGCCACCTCACACGCACGGAGGAGGCGGGGTGCAGCAGGGGAGTGCAGTTGGGGGCCATCAGGCCGGCAGGGGAGTAGTTAGGTGTCAATCAAACTGGCTGGGGAGCAGTTAAGGGGTGATCAGGCTGGCAGATAGAAGTGGTTAGGGGCAATCAGGAAGGTAGGCAGGCAAGCAGTTAGAAGCCAGCAGTTGCAGACTGTGAGAGGGATCCCACATTAGAGAAGTACAGCCTGGGTTGAGGGACATACCCCCAGGCACTGGATTTCATGCACCGGGCTTTCTAGTAATAATAATGACAATAACAGCAGTGCCTGTTTATCATCTGCCGAAACCTATGCCATGGTCACTAATTTATGCTCTCTCTCTCCTTTTCTCTCTCTCTCTCCCTCTCTCTCTCTCTCTCCATATATATATGTAAAACGGGCTAGGGATATATATATATACATATATATATATATGTGTGTGTGTGTATATATATATATATATATATATATATATATATATATCCCTAGCTGGTTTAGCTCAATAGATAGAGCCTGCAAACTGAAGGGTTTCAGATTTGATTCTGGGTTGCATGCTTGGTTTGCAGGCTCCATCTCCCCGCTGGGGGCATGCAGGAGGCAGCCAATCTAGTGATTCTCTATCATCATTGATGTTTCTATCTCTCTTCCTTTCTCTTCCTCTCTGAAATCTATAAAAAATATTAAAAAAAAAAAAAAAAAACAATAAATAAATAACATTTTTAAAGTTATTTCAATGGTCCAGAACCAAACATATGGCTGAGGCCTGCATATGGCTGAGGTCTGCATATGGCTCTTGGGCTGCCTATGTGAGACCCCCAGCAGCCTGGGAAATTAAAGTGAAGAGAGGGTGGTGGTTCTGCCTAGAGAAGCGGGGACGTGAGAGAAGGGGGCTGGATCTGAGCGGTGCGGTGCCCCGCAGGGTCCCGGAAGGAGAGGCAGGTGTACAGCAAGGCCGTGAGGAAGCTGTTCGGAGTGGAAGCCTCTGGGAGGAGGGCCCGGGTCCGCAGGGGCGGCGGCCGCGGTCTCTGGCGCGAAGACCTCCTGGAGCCCGCCACCAAGCCCAGCATCACGGGCAAGTTCAAGGTGCTGGAGCCGCCCATGCTGGGCCACGACCTGAAGCTGGCCCTGAGCCTGACCAACCTCACCTCCCGGGCCCAGCGGGTCCGAGTCAACCTGAGCTGTGCCACCATCCTCTACACCCGCAGGCCGGTGGCCGAGATCCTGCGCGAGTCCCACCCGGTGCGGCTGGGGCCCGAGGAAGGTAAGACCGCCCTGTCCAGTGGGACCTGGCCACCCCAATTCCTGCTCCAGGAGGGTTGGGGCGGGGCTTGACTTCCCATAATCCTACCTTCGTTCCCAGGAAAGAAGAGGGTATTCCTAGCAGTTGTTCAGTGCCTTGCCTCTGGTCTGCTCTTCCCAGAGGAGAAAACTAATGAGAATAGTAATAAAAGTCCACAATCGTCTGGTGGCAAACTGACCTAATGGTGAGAGGAGTTAGCGACTCTATTCATCAAATTGGTATAAATAGTTACATGCCGAATAAACACCTGCTGGGGGCATTTCAGGCCCCATGGAATATGCTTGTGTCGCCTTCTCCGGTCCAGGTGCCCTGCCTGAGAGGGGTGGGTGAGCGAGAGATGTTTATTAAGTGCTGACACATGCCAGGCCCTGTCCTGAGAATTCAACTCACACCCAAAAAGGTGAACTCACAAGTCCAAGGTCATACAATCAGTCTGTGTCAAGGCAGGACTCACAGAAGTCTGGCTAAGAGCCCACAGCGAAAGCCAGGGCACGTGGCGCAGCTGGCCGGTCGCCTGACTGCAGGCCTCGGAGAGGTGGGTGCAGTAAGCCCACAGGGACTATGCTTAATGTGTCTGAAATGCACCCTTGATATTTTGAACCAAAACATCGTCCTTTTGAAGTTTTGAAGTTTGTTTTTTTTTTGTTTTTGTTTTTGTTTTGCACAATTTTAAGTTACTTTATTCTAACTGCTTTTAAATATATGTATTTCAGGGATTTTTAATTTTTTAATTTTTCTTAAATATATTTTATTGATTTTGTACAGAGAAGAAGGGAGAGAGATAGAGGGTTAGAAACATCGATGAGAGAGAGAGTCATCGATCAGCTGCCTCTTGCACACCCTCTACTGGGGATATGCCCGCAACCAAGGTACATGCCCTTGACCGGAATCAAACCCGGGACCCTTCAGTCCCCAAGCCGACGCTCTATCCACTGAGCCAAACCGGTTTCAGCATATTTCAGGGATTTTTAAATAATCTTTACACCTAGCACTTCATCTATGATTTACTATAATAAATGTATGCCATTTAATTATTCTTTCTCTTTTTCCTACTCTCTCTCCCTCCCTACCTCTCTGTCTTTATCTGTCTCTTCACATACCTTCTAAACTCTAAGGATTTAATTAAACAAAGAAACTGTTGCTCTGGGCCAGTGTCTGGTGAGTGAAACTGGTGTATCTTGACAAGGCGTGAAAGCGTATGAAGGAGGTGTCATTTAATGTTCATGAAATCTAAATCACACTTTATAATGAATTATTAACTAACGTATACTTTCTCCCGGCTTTTAGCAATTTTTTTTTCGTTTTGGAAGTAATACACAGTCATTAATGACTGAGAGCACACGAGAGAAAGATCACCTATGATCCTGCTGCCCACCTCCAAATGAACATGTTTTCCTTCCAAATTTTTAATGCCTGTTTGCTTTCTGGAAAACATAGTTTTAATGATATTGCAAATACTCATGGGTGCCTTGCTCTTTACACTTTACATTGTAATTTAAATTTTATAAGCCTTTCATTAACATCATTTTAATAGATGTGTAATCTGTAAAAATATATGGTGATATATTTTATCTCTTTCCCTCTTTTGGGTAGTAATCAGCTTATTGCTATTTAAAAATACACACACTAAGGTAAACAACTTGGTGCAAAAAAATACCCTTTTTCTCACCTGAATTTTTTATTATTTTGTTAGAATACATTCACAAACATGGAATTACTGAGCTAAATGGTATGTCTATTAAAGTATAAAATGTATCAACATTTATCATTTTTTGATTCCTGGATATTTTTAGCAGTTTTAGATTTATAGAAAATTTGAGTAGAAAATACAGAGATCCCATACTCCCCCTCACCACCTCCCATCTTTCCCTATTATTAATATCTTGCTTTAGTGTGGAACATTTGCTATAATTGATGAGCTAATATTGATACACTATTTATAACTAAAGTCCATAGTTTACATTAGGACCCACCGTATTGTACAGTCTATGAATGTTGACACATGTATAAATGACATGTGTTCTCCACTGGAATATCACACAGAATAGTTTCACTGCCCTAAAATTGCAAAGTTGTGGGGTTTTTTTTTGGGGGGGGGGGGGCGCGGTTGTTTTGTTTTGTTTTTGCCAACTCATTCTTCCCTCCCTCTCCTTGAATCCCTGGCAACCCCTGATCTGTTTACTGTCTCTGCAGTTTTGCCTTTTTGAGAATGTCCTACATTTAGAATCATAGATCCTTTTCAAATTGGCTTCTTTCATTTAGAAACATGTACTTAAGATTCCTCCATGTTTGTGTGTGGGGAGGAGGATTGGTAGCTAATTTCTTATTAGTGCAGAATAATATTCCATTATATAGATACTAGAGGCCTGATGCACGAAAATTTGTGTAAAAGTAGGCCTTCCTTCCCCTGGCTGCCTCCCCAGCTTCCCTCCAGCACCCGGGACCCGGCTTCCCTCCTCCGGCTGCCCGCAGGCACCCAGGCTGGCTTCCCTCCCGCCCCAGCTTCATCAGGAAGGACGTCCAGAATGGCGTCTAGTCTAATTAGCATCTTACCTTTTTATCATTATAGATACCACAGTTTATTTATCCATTCACCTGCTGAAGGGCAGACTTCTTGGTTGCTTCCAAGTTTTAGCAACTATGAAGAGAGCTGCTATAAACATCTGTGCGCAGGTTTTTGCGTGGACAGTTTTCAACTCTTTGGGGTAAAAACCAAGGAGTGTGATTGTTGGATGATGTAAGAGTATGTATAGTTTTCTAAGAAACTGCCAAGCTGTCTTTCAAAATGCCATTTTACATTTCCACTAGCAATGAGCAAGGGTTCCTACTGCTCTATATGTTCTCCAACACTTGGTGTTGTCACTACTTTGGATTTTTGCCATTCTAATAGGTGTGTAGCAATATCCCATTGTTGTTGACATTTGCAGTTCCTTAATGATTTAGGATGTTGAGCATCTTTTCATATACATCTGTGTAGGTTCTTTAGTGAGGCGTCTGTACAGATATTTTGCACATTTTTTAATTGTGTTGCTCATTTTCTTATTGTTGACTTTAAGGATACTTGGTATATTTTGGATAGCAGTCCTTGATCAGATATATCTCTTTTTTATATATATCTTCTTGATTTTTTTTTTAATTTGCTTTATCTTCTTTTTTTAAAAATATATTTTATTGATTTTTTTTTTACAGAGAGGAAGAGAGAGAGATAGAGAGTTAGAAACATCAATGAGAGAGAATCATCGATTAGCTGCCTTTTGCACACCTCCTTCTGGGGATGTGCCCACAACCAGGGTACATGCCCTTCACTTGAATGGAACCTGGGACCCTCCAGTCTGCAGGCCGATGCTCTATCCACTGAGCCAAACCAGTTAAGGCTATCAGATATATCTTTTGCAAATACTTTCTCCCAGTCTGTGGCTTATCTTCTCATTCTCTAAACAGTGTCTTTCACAGAGCAGAATTTTATAATTTTAATGAAGTCCAACTTGTCAATTTTTTCTTTCATGGATCATGCCTTTAGTGTTGTATCTAAAAAGTCACCACTACACCCAAGATCTCTAGGTTTTCTCCTAGGAATTTTATAGTTTTGCATTTTACACTTAAGCTTATTATTTTTTATCTCATTTTTATAAAGAATATAAATCTGTGTCTACATTTACTTATGTTTGTTTACCTATTTGTATTTGAATGTCCAGTTAGTTCAGCATTATGTTTTTAAAAAACTATAATTTCTTCATTTACTTCCTTTGTGACTATATTTATGTGGCTCTATTTCTGGACTATCTATTCTGTTCCATTGAGGTAGTTGTCTGCTCTTTACCAGTACCATACTGTTTTGATTACTGTAGCTTTTAGTGAATCTTGAAGTCAAGTAGTACTGGTCCTTTGATCTTATTTTCCTTCAATATTACGTTGACTGTTCTGGATCTTTTGCCTCTCCACATAAATTTTAGAATCAGTTTTTCAATATCCATGAAATAACTTACTGGGATTTTGATAGGTTTGCCTTAAATATAAATCAAGTTGGGAAGAACTGACATCTCAATAATATTGGGTCTTCCCATCCATGAACATAGACTAACTCTCCATTTGTTTATTTGTTTGACTTGTTTCATCAAAGTTTTATTCTTTCCTCATAAAGATCTTGTACACATTTTGTCAGATTAATGCCCAAGTATTTCTTTTTGGGGCTGCTGTGTAAATGGTATTGTGTTTTTAATTTCAAATCTCACTTCATTGCCTGTTTATAGGAAAGTGATTGTAGCCAAAATTGTTTTGGCTCAGTGAATAGAGCGTCGGTCTGCAAACTGAAAGGTCCCAGGTTCAATTCCGGTCAAGGGCATGTACTTAAGATTGCGGGCACATCCCCAGTAGGGGGTGTGCAAGATGCAGCTGATTGATGATTCTCTCTCATTGATGTTTCTAACTCTCTATCCCTCTCTCTTCCTCTCTGTAAAAAATCAATAAAATACATTTTTTAAAAAAGAAAGTGATTGTATATTGATCATATATTCTGTGTGACCTTGCTGTAAACACTTATTAGTTCCAGGATTTTGTTGTTGTTGTTCTTTTAAATCCTGTGCATAGATGATCATGTCATCTGTGAAAAGTTTTTTCTTCCTAATCTGTATGCTTTTTATTTCCTTTTCTTGTCTTATTGCCTTAGCTGGGACATTCAGTACAATGTTAAAAAGGGGTGACGAGAGGGGACATCCTTGCTTTGTTCCTAATCTGAGTGGGAAAGCTTTGAGTTTCTCACCATGAAGTATGCTGTCAGCTGTAGGTATTTTGTAAATGCTCCTTGTCAAATTTCTCGGGGAACAGAGAGTGTGATCCAAGTTTCCACAGGTTTAACACTCAGGGACAGGGAGGACACGGAAATAAAGAAAGCAGTGGCAATAGAGCAGTAGAGGATGGTAGGGTCTGGAACAAACTTGGAAGGACATGGTACACCTAAGTAATAATTATATATGTATGTCAAAAAATAGCCCAAATATGACTGACAGTCAGATAATGCCTGTGGTAATCTATATTCACAAGAAAAGAATACATAGCGTGTCTGTGGCTGGTGAGAGAAACAGAGGTAGCCAGGACCAGAGGAGCTTAGAAGGCAGCAAGCACAAGATCACTGGGTGGGGGTATCAGTGAAGGTTTTTCATTATTTGTGGGGCTGGTTAGGACTGGGCCTTCCTGGGGAGGGAGGATTTGGAGAACTGAAGAAATTGGCTTCCTCCCTCCATCAGAAGCTTGAGACAGGTCTTTGGTCTCCCTCTTCTCTGCACCTAGCACATAGCAGGGGCTTAACAAGCAGTGAGTGAATTCCTTATGGGATGAATGATTGATGAACTGAAAGATTTCCATCTGGAATGACTAGGGAAAGTTTAAAGACATTTCCAGAAACACTTAGAGAGACAATCCGATGTCATGGTAGCTAACTGGCCTGAATTTGAATTCCACCTCATCTAGCTCCTTGATTCACTTGCCAGTTGACATTGGACAAGAAATTACCCTCTCTGAGCCTTAGGTGTCTTCATCTGCGAACTGATCATGATAATGCCTGCTTCCAGTTGATTGCAAGGACCAGAAAGGGTATAACTATGAATTGAACATTCTCTTCCTCTTTCTGGGTCCCGTTGAAAAAGAACATTGGATTCCCAATTCCCACCTCTGCTTTCCCTTCCAGAGAAAAAGATCCCAATCACAATATCTTACTCTCAATATAAGGAAGACCTGACAGAGGACAAAAAGATCCTGTTGGCTGCCATGTGCCTTGTCACCAAAGGAGAGAAGCTCCTGGTAGAAAAGGACATTACTCTGGAGGACTTCATCACCATCAAGGTGACCCCTGTCTGCATCCACCACCCTGTTCCTGGCCAAGCTGTGGGAAGAAATGAGAAGCTGGAGAGTGTGTGTGTGTGTGTGTGTGTGTGTGTGTGTGTGTGTGTGCATGTGTGCTTTTGGCTCTGGCTTCGACTCTCAAGAGTGGGAGAAATGGCATGGATGCAGGGGGCTGGATATAATGATGGAGCTAGGTAACTGGGTGTGTGAAAGCAAGGGGTAGAGACGATTTTGCCCCATTCTCTGACCCACCAGGACCATGGATTTTCCTGGGGAAATGAAAATGAGAAGGGATGATTTTATGGGTTTTGCCCCTCCAGGTGCTGGGCCCGGCCATGGTGGGGGTAGCAGTTGTAGTGGAAGTGCTGGTGGTCAACCCCCTCTTGGAAAAAGTAGAAGACGGTATGCTGATGGTAGAGGGCAGTGGCCTTCTCCAGGGACAGCTCACCATTGAGTAAGTACCAGCCTGGGGAGGGTGGAAGTATAGGGGGAGGGCTGCCATTCTTATAAGATAGGCTATAGAGAAGCTGCTAGTGTGACCTTGATCTTGAGGTTTCTGGAGAGCCACGGACTGGCAGGACAGCTGAGGAACGGGAGAGGGCTGATGGTCTGCTTTTCTCCTTTCCCCTTTCCCCAGTGTACCCAGCCTGGAGCCCCAGGAGAGGGCGTTGGTCCAGTTCCACATCACCCCCTCCAAGAGTGGCCTAAGGCAGCTGCAGGTGGACTTTGTCAGCCCCCAGTTCTCAGACATCAAGGGCTTTGTGATCATCAACGTGGCCACAGCCAAGTGATGGGCCACAAGGGGGTGAGAGCGGAGGCGGTGGCTCTCGTGCCTCTCCCATCCACCTTTTTGCCTCTGCCATGTGGAAGCCAGGAGCCCTGGGTTCAAGTCCTGCTTCAGCTTCTGCCCCATTCTGTGAACTTGGGCAAGACCCTTCCCCTCTTGGGCCTTGGTTTCCTGTCTGTAAAATGAGGTCTTAGACTCAGTAATCCTTAAGCTTTTGGGCAATGGTGGATTGTGTAGGGAGCCTTTCCCATCTTCATCTCATCACCCTGGTTGCTGGAGGCTGACAGACCAAGCATCAGAGTAACCCCAATCCACCCGGCACTGCCACCTCCTGGCAGACAGGTCACCGGCACCCTGGCTGACTCCTGGCTCTCATTGCTTCTCTCTTAGCTCTTCAATGCTCTGACCACATCCAGACCCAAGACTCTCCTCCTGGCTCTTACAAAAAACCCCAAAGTTTTCAAGCTGAAACCTAAACATTTCTTAACATTCCCATTTTACATAGAGTGAAGAGCCTTGACCACAGACTTGCCATTTACACTCTCTGTTACCCCATAGTCATGTTCCTAAAGAGCATTAGATTTGAAGGGATGGGAGATTTTCTCTCAATGAAGACACAGGCCCAGAATATGACGGGTTACTTGTGCCTAGAAGAAGCTGAAGATGGAAAAGGAGCCATTAAGACTGGGTTACATTTGGGTATTCAGCCCCAAATCTGATCCAGTTATGGTCATAAATGATCTCATGCAACCAGCCCAGTGCTAATTTACTCCTTTGGAACCAGGATAGTGTTGACTTTGCAGAGCATCTCCGAGCAGCTTACCGATGCACAGTCGCACTCCTAGCATCAAACAGGACGGAGACCCGTGGGATGAGGACCAGCGTGAAGACTTCCAGGTTCTGAAGATAACTACACCAGACATGAAAATCAGCTCCAAAATGTTCTACACAGTCAAAGGAATGATAATTAATCATATAACTGAAGACTAGAGTGAAGGAATAAAATGGAGTCACAATGGTCATGCTACTAAATTATTAAAATAAAGTAGACTGAAGCATGAGGAAACAACTGTATTTTTTTAATGTATTTTTTATTTCAGAGAGGAAGGGAGAGGGAGAGAGAGAGAGAAACATCAACAATGAAAGAGAATCATTGATCAGCTGCCTCCTGCATGCCCCCTAATGGGGATTGAGTCTGCAACCTGCGCATGTGCCCTTGATGGGAATCAAACCCGGAACCTTTCAGTCTGCAAGCCGACGCTCTATCCATTGAGCCAAACTGGCTAGGGCAATTCTATTCTATCCTGGGAATTTAAACTTTTGAACTTTCCAGTCCTGCATGAATATTTGGACCCACATCAGGTCATTGTACAACAATGCCTGGCTATCCATCATACCTTCTGGTTGACTATCTAAGTGAGTTTGAGAAGAAATTGCTTTATTGTCCAGATCACTGGACATACAAAAATTACCATCTCAGACCAACCCATAGGTTAAGAATAGAGGACTGATTCTTCTCAAGAAGGTACTTTTTACTATAGGAACCCTCAGCTTCACCCCCCACCCCCCTTTCAGAACACTCTGAATGTTCTGAGTTGTGTTTCTAGTTTACTAATTGTAAGACCCTTGAATAAATCTTTGTTATTTTATTTCTAGTCAGAGCCTCTTGACTCTTTGGAGTGTGTTTGACATCATTTAAGTATGAGCAACAGCAACAAAGCAGGCTCATATACAGTGAGACACCTCCTTGAAGCAAACTCAAGTGGGAACAATTATATAGTGGATCTTTTCAAAAAGGGGTCAGGCAAATGCATGGACAGTCTTTGATGGATGATCCTTGTGGCCAAGGCCTCCGTGAAGGCATTTCACTGATGATTCTACACAGCATGGGGACAGCTGAGAGAACCCAGATGAGTGGATGCAGACCCTCGTGCTGCCTCAGCTCTCAGACTCCCTTCCCACGCCTGGTTTGGATGCCGGTCCCCTGTGAGAGGGACAGCTGGAGGTTCAGAGCAGACAGCCACTTCCTCAGGGTTCAGCAGTAAGAAGGGGCACTGAGGGCTGAAGACAACGGAGGTGATCTCCCACTTTGGTCCAAAATAACAATCCTTTCAGCAGGGAGACTGAGATGGTCTCCCCTGGTGATGGCCCCAGATCCTCATTCTTCCAGCAAACACCATGCCCATCTTCTTCAAACTCAGCTGTCGCAGGTTGAGCTTCCCAGAAAGCTGTCTCTGAGATGGAGTCTAGGGTGCAAGATGCTGACTGAGAGGTGGCCTGGGGATCAACCCCAACCTCAAACTAAGTTCTTACCCGGGACTACGCTCTCATCCCAACCTCAACCTAAGTCCTGACTGCAGACTGAGCCCTCATCCTGGCTTCAGGCTACGTCCTGATCCACGGCTGAACTCCAATCCTGATCTCTGATTGAGCCCTGAACTCAAGCTGAGTCCTCATTCCGAACAGAACCTGATCCTGGTCTGAGCTCTGATCCCACGCCCAGCCCTCGTCCAGCCTTATCCTGAGATCTGATGTTGATCCGACCCCAGCCAGATCGAGCTCTAGACCTTGGTTTTGTGTTTCTCATCCACATCTGAGCTTCTCCAGTGGGAACCCACACACCGCTCTGGTGTACCGGTACTTAAAGTCACTGGGTAAGCAGGACCTGTCAGCTGGACCACGGGTCTGAGCTCACCTCCCTTCCCCTCTGAGGTAGCTGGGCAGAAGTATGTGAGAAGTGTGAACCTCTGGGTTCCTCAGCTCTGTCATGCTGTGGGGGTCTGCTTTCCCAGCCCAGTTACCCAGGGGAAGATATAAAAGCTGGATCTGACCAGGGCCCTCTCCTCCATGCATGCTGGTTTTTTTCCAGGTGAAACCAATATATTTTAATGCATCTTCAACTAAACAACCGAGAACAGCATATAGGCTCTCCATAACCCAACTTTAATTTTGAAGAAAGAAAATCTACAGTTTTCCCAAGGGATCAGAGCTCAGATAATACGTTAGGTATGGTTGCACTGGGGTCATCATATTCCTGAAGCTGCTCAAAGGGGCATCCTGCTTTGTTCACCAGCCAAGCAGCAAAAGTGGCAGAACTCTTCGCCAGGCTTGGTGGGCAGTGCAGTGTGTGCGCGAGAGCCTCAGGATATTCTTCCAGAGGAGTTCCTCCTCCTAGCGAGCAGCCTCAGCTTCTCCGCCAGGTCCTGTGTCACCAGGAACACCGGGCAGGTGGCTTCTGAGGGGGTTTTGTTTGTTTGCTAGTTTTGTTTTGTTTTGTTTTTGTTTTTGTTAACCCTCGCCTGAGGATATTTTTTCCATTGATGTTAGAAAGTGAAGAGAGGGAGGGAAGGAGAGAGACACATTGATTGGTTGTCTCCTGCACATACCCCAGGGCCCGGGATTGAACCTGCAACCCAGGCACATGCCTTTGACCAAGAATTGAGCCCATGACTCTTGGATATGCAGGCCGGCACTCTAACCACTTAGGAACACTGGCCAGGGCTGATTGTTTTTTGATTCTTGTTTTTTCATTTTAAGCCTGATTTCCTAGAGGGCCACCCTGGGTTAGCATGTGATTAGTCAGAGATAGTGCTTAAACACCTTTACTGATGAATCTGTGGGTAGTTTCAGGAGTGCATTCAAAGTCCAGGCAGTCTACAAGCGGGACCCATCTTTTACAGTTTATGTTCACACGATCTCATGTTCTGCTGTGTCCTCTCTGGTCTCTCCTAGGTGCTCACAGCCTTGGGCATGAGCACAGTCTTCCAGACCACCAGCGATAAGTAGGATCTTGGCAAGACCCACCTCCCAGATGTCCCTGGTTAAATTCCCAGCTGCTCTGTCTGGATGAGGGCCTGCCCCATCAGCATGGAGACCTTAAGTTAGCCACGACAGTGGCCTCTGATTGTTTGCCACTGATAATGCTATTGTTTTTGTGGGGGGATTTGTTTTGTGTGTGTGTGGTTTTTTTTTAAATATGTATTTGATTGCTTTTTTTACAGAGAGGAAGGGAGAGAGATAGTTAGAAACATCGACGAAAGAGAAACATCGATCAGCTCCCTCCTGCACAACTCCTGCTGGGGATGTGCCTGCAACCAAGTCACATGCCCTTGACTGGAATCGAACCAGGGACCTTTCAGTCTGCAGGCCACACTCTATCCACTGAGCCAAACCGGCTAGGGCAATGCTATTGTTTTTAATAGCACCCCTGCATTGGGTGCACTTTTTAAGACCAAAATGTAGTTGTCACAAGGTAGTGAATTTACTTGCAGCAAATAAAGGAGACAGGGCATTTATATCCAAAGCTCTGTCTCTCCGAAGGGAGGCTTAGCCGTTGCTTATAAACACTATTTGGTTAATTACACATTGATTTCTTCTTTGTAGTTGGTACATTTATCTGGTTGGGTTGCTGTCATGCTCATCCTGTTTACAGCTGGTCTGTAAAATACTGTGCTATGCTTTAACATCTAATAAGAACAACATTTAGTAATAACATTTAGAACTGCCTAGACCTTGAGACCTTATCCTACCTAACATCCAAGCATGGAATCCTTTGCACTCTTCTCCAATAAACTCGATCCCCGTCAGCAGCAGAGCTAAGTCCTCCTGGCCTGCCTTGCCCTGGTAGGACTAGAGCTGAAAAGGGTGTAAAGTGAGGGGAATAGCTCTAGGCTAGCATGCCATGGGTTCCCACTGTTCTTACTGAAGTTTGATAGATTTTCTTAAATCATGCTTCTCAATTGGGTGTGTCACACTTACTACATCTCAGAATGAATCCCTTATTCCCATCCCCTCCCACTGTACACAGAACCTCCCTACTTCCAGCTCTCCAAGTCAAAAACCTTGAAATTATCCTTTATTCCGGTTTCTCTCTCACCTCATTAAATCTAACTGCACATCCTATCAGTTATACCTTCAAAATATTCACCAAGTCCATCTGCCTCTCAACACCACCACTAATCCCTACCTGATCCACCATAGCCTTTTGCTTGGACTATTGCAGTAGCCTCCTCACTGAGCACCCTCCTCCTTCTCCTGCTTCTCCTCTGTCCCTTCTAATCTAGGCAATCAGAAGGAACCTAAAAAAATATGTCACATAATATCATTCCTTTGCTCAAATCCTCTCCACGAACATCCCATCTCACCAAGAGCAAAAGCAAATGACCCCTTGCTGATCTCTAACTTCATTGCCTGTCATCCCCTTCCTTATCTGCTCATTAGAGCCACAGTGACTGTCTCAGTCAGGTCTACCTATGAGACAGACACCATGCAGTAACCTGCACAGAGAACACCTATATATATAAAACCCTAATATGCAAATAGACCGAACAACCAAACAAATGGTTGCTATGACATGTGCTGACCACCAGAGGGGTGCTCATGGAACATGGCAGGCATCAGCAACAGGCAGCAGAGCACAGAACATGGTGGGCGGGCATCAGCCGTGGCGGGATGGTGGAGCAGGTGAGCAGGGCGCCAGACGAAGGCGGGCATTGGTCACTGTCATCAGGGCAAGCCTCTGGTTGTTTCTAAAAATTCTTTGCTCCCTCGCACTGCAGTCCCTCCTGGTGCTCACACCTGCTGCCGGCGCCAGCCCCACTCTCACCTGCTGCCAGCACCCAGCACTGGACCTGACACTCGGCCCTGTCAGCAGGTGTGAGTGGTGGCTACTAGCCCCAATCACCCCTCAGGGCTTCTCCATCTCCCTCTGTTCCTGAGGGGTGATCGGGGCCAGCAGCCCACTCTCGCACCCACTGCCAGCGCTGGCCCTGCTCACTCAGAGCCGGCACTGGAGCGGCTGCTCACACCCACTGCTGGCGCCTGGCGCTGGTCCTGATCACTCAGCACTAACAGCAGGTGCAAGTGGGGCCGGCACATGGAGTAATCATCACATGGAGGAGGCAGCAGCAGGAACAAGACTGCTGGCAGAGAGAAGGTGGGAGGGTGCAGCTGGAGGGGCCAGGCAGGGTCTCGGAGGGTGAGCGGAGACCTGCCCCTGTGCCTACCTGCAGCCTCGAAGCCCACAGTTCCTTTCAAAGTGTATGAATTCGTGCACTGGGCCTCTAGTTCAATTATTGACTGTAACAGGGTGATGGAGTAATGGGCCATTAGCTTGTAAGAAATATCAAGAACTCCAAATAACGTAGGAATTTCATGTTCGAGGAGCAGCTACTACTCCTGGGGCTGAGATAGAGCCAAAGAAAAGCCCACTCCCCACTCCCCACTCCCCACTCCCCAGCAAGGTTGACAAACAGGCCTTGCTGGAGAGTGTGTGCTGTGCCTCAATGGGTGGCAGAACCTGTGGTGCTCCCCAGTGAAAGTTGCTGGAAATCTGCCCTCTAGATTGCCAGGGAAAGCCATTCCTGGTGAGGCCTCTCCCAGAGGAACTGTTACAAAACTGCCTGAGATGGGTGCGGGGAAGGAGGGAGCTTCTGGACTCTGGGTGCTGATGGCCACTGTGCATTGCAGGACCTGGTGCTAAAGAGGCCATCTCCCGCCCAAGGCCCCAGGGCTCCCCTTGCAGAAGCCTGCTGAAAGCACGCTAGAACCAGGAAGAGAGCCCTCCCTTCCTGCGGTGTCTCTCCAGCAGCCTCTGCAGACAAACCTGCCCATCGTACCAAGGGACAAAAATATTTTAGCCTCAGAGCAAGCACTGAAGGGGGGATTTGGGGCTAAGATGCAATACACCAATAACTGGCACCATGATCTAGACTTTCTCTGAAAAGTAAAGCATGGCTCCACCGCAGTGCCTTTGCAGTTGCTGTACGGGGAGCCCTGTTTCTCCACCCCCCAACCATATCTGCATGGCTGGAAGCAAAAGGATTCTGATCGAAGTATTCTTTATCAGCAGGGCCTTTATCAGTGGGACCGCTCTCATTAAATAGCAAGCATAGCACTTTGCAACTCCTCTTTCTGATTTTCTTTTCTCTATAGCAATCATTAGTGTTTGATATAATTTATTTGCATGTTTATTTGTTGTCTGTCGCCACCTTATAGAATGTAAGCTCATCAAGCACAGAGAATTACATGTTGCTTACTCTGTGTATTGCCCAGCAGAGCTGAATAAAACAGTAGTATTCAATAAATATTGAATGAATGAATGAATGAATGAATGAGTGAACAAACGAATGAAGATAAGGAGCATAAAGAAAGAGAAGGGAAACACTAGCCAGAATCTCATCTCCTAGACACTGCCACAGTTCACAAGATGATAAATTTCCTTTTAGATTTTTCTCCAAAGAGGATTTTTAAATTTGCATAGTGGCTAACATACATACAAAAGTGTGTTAATATCAAAAGAGAGCAGGTTGCTGAATTTTTATAAACTCAACCCACTGGGTAACCAGCACCTGGATCAAGAAATAGAACATTCCCAGTAACTTAAAAACTCCCTTTGTGCCTGCTCCCAATGAAACCCCAATTGTAAAGCGAATATTAGTTTGTGTGCTTTATGCGAATGGCATTACACAGTAGGCATTTTGTGTCTGGCCTTTCATCCACATTGCTGTGTTACTGCAGATCTTTCATACTCCATGATGTGCTCCAGTGTGTGGATATAATATTTGTCCACTTTACTGCTGATGGATATTCAGGTAGTCTCCATTTTGGAGCTACTCTGCATTAAACTGCTCTGTAGATTCTTATGCATGCCTGTGAACATATGCCAGCACTTGTGAGGCAGATGTCTACAAATGGAACTGCTGGATCACAGGCTATGCCTGTGTTCAGCTTTACTACCCAACCTCCTCACCGCATCCCAGGGATATTGTCCTTCACTCGTGTCAGCTAGCATCCCCTGCTTTTACATATATGAAGTGCCTGGTGCTTCACGTGGCCCGCAGTATGAGCCATTCTGGAAATGGACCTGTTCTTTCTTTGACTCCATGCAAAACACTGAACCTGGGACCCTGAAAGAAGCAAAGACAAGCCAGGTTATTCCTAAGGGCAGCCGAGACCCATAACTATAGCTCTCGATCCTGAAAAAACACACACATATATTCTAATGCTATATATATTCTTTTAAAAACTCTCTTTACAAAGTTATAATTGAAAGACTCAAGAACAACAATAGCAAATATTTGTTGACAACGTCCTCTATGCTAACCTTACTATGTCTGACTTCATTTCTTTGGTTTGCTGACAGCTTTCAAGCCCGTAAAGAAAGCCTGTGGGCTCCCTCTCTAGGCACGTAAGGGGAGTTGAAGTCATATAAGCCCTGGCCCTCTCGCAGGACCCTCACCGCAGCCCTGCACCCTGAGCACAATAAGATGGGCCAGTGTGGACAAATCCCCTGCCCTCATTCGAGTGGGCAAAGCAGTCCACAGAAAAATAAAGACATACTAAAACTATGATCATAAAGACATACTCTTTAGAACAAAGATATATTTTTTAATTTATCAGATCGAACAAGATCTAACAATGTCCTAACACACTGTGTTGGTAAGGATGTGACAAAGAGGCACCCGTGTGCCTGTTTATGGAGGGCCATTTGGCATATCTGTTAACATTTTATTTTTTTAAATATTTTTTTATTGATTTTTCACAGAGAGGAAGAGAGAGGAAGAGAGAGTTAGAAACATCAATGAAAGAGAATCATCGATCAGCTGCCTCTTGCACACCCCCTACTGGGGATGTGCCCGCAACCAAGGTACATGCCCTTGACCGGAATCAAAACCAGGACCTTTCAGTCCCCAGACAAATGCTCTATTCACTGAGCCAAACCGGTTTTGGCTCTATTAACATTTTAAATGTAGCCTCCTTCCGCCTCAGTAACTCCTACTTTTATGAATATATGCACAAATATAGAAATAGGGCCCCACAGCTAAAGAGGGGCAGGGCTTGGCACCTCCTCAAATAACACGTATTTTATTTATGTATAGGTCTGTATAGAAAATTAGAACAATACAGAAAGCGAGGAAGAAAAAAATACCCACATTTTCTAGCACTTGTGATAAAAGCCTATTGCTGCTTCCTTCTTACTGACAGAGCAATGCTGCCTCCTGGTGGATTTATCTTTTTTTTTTTTTTTAGTACATTCATTATTTCACCATTTTTATTTTTAAAATGTATTTAAACTAAGTAATGCTCTCACGTCGCTCAACATTTTTAAAGTTCTAAACGGCATTCAATGGGAATTCTCCCTTTCATTTCTTTTCCCCTCAAGTTAGGTTCCTTTCCCCACAGGCACACACTGGCCAATTCCTTGAATGTAATTTATGCATTCACCAGGATTCAGTGAATGAGGGTCCTTCTTTCCAGTGCCTGCCTTTGAATCATAAATAGGGCTCCTAAAAATTTAGAAATTCCAAAGAAAAAAACACTTCCACAGAAAATACTTATTACTGCCTGATTTGTAATCATGAAAAGTCAGAAATAATATAAATTCCCTGACTGAGTTATGTTATACTCACTAGATATACACTAGTAATCATTATGAAGACACGTAATAACATGGAAAAGTTATCTAGCCCAAAATTTTTAACACAAAATACAAAAGAATACAAATTTTTTTAAATCCCTTCTTCAAAATAAAGAGAACACAATGATATCATATATCACTTCAGTTGCCAAAATAGAAAAGTATATTTCTTCTTAATGACAATTATCAGTTCTGAGGACCATGTTGTAAAAAGTGTAGCTGTGTCTGTTTAGTAACAGAGCAAATTGACTCAAAGTTTAAGAAAGTTAATTAAGCCGAAACCAGTTTGGCTCAATGGATAGAGCGTCGGCTTGGGGACTGAAAGGTCTCTGGTTCGATTCCGGTCAAGGGCCTGCACCTTGGTTATGGGCACATCCCCAGTGGGGGGTGTGCAAGAGGCAGCTGATCGATGACTCTCTCTCATCGATGTTTCTAGCTCTATCTCTCTCCCTTCCTCTCTGTAAAAAATCAATAAAATATATTTTTTAAAAAAATAAAGTTAATTAAAACGTTTCCATCCTTTTACTCAAAAATTCCTTTCTTAATGATCTAAATATAGAATGATCTTTATGCAAAAATATGGTCATCCCCTTATCTGCGAGTGGAAAACTAATCTAAATGTCCAACTGCCAAGAATTAGTGAAGTAAACAGTGGTATGTTCACTTAATGAGATACTAAAGTCACTAAAATGTTTGCAAAGATCTATATTTTATTGATTTTTTTTTTACAGAGAGGGAGAGGGATAGTTAGAAACAGCTCTGGAAGAGAAACATCAATCAGCTGCCTCCTGCCAAAACAAGTTTGGCTCAATGGATAGAGCATCGGTCTGCAGATTTAAGGGACCCAAGTTCGATTCTGATCAAGGGCATGTACATTGGTTGCGAGCACATCCCCAGTGGGGGGTGTGCAGGAGGCAGCTGGTCGATGTTTCTCTAATCGATGTTTCTAGCTCTCTGTCCCTCTCTTTCCTCTCTGTAAAAAATCAATAACATATATATATATATATATATATATATATATATATATATATATATATATATATATATTTTTTTTTTTTTTTTTTTTTTTTTTTTTATCAGCTGCCTCCTATACACCCCTACTGGGGATGTGCCTGCAACCAAGGTACATGCCCTTGACCAGAATCGAACCCGGGACCCTTCAGTACGCATGCTGACTCTCTATACACTGAGCCAAACCTGTCAAGGCCCAAGATGTTTTTGATGGTAAAATAAATACAGCCCGGCCAGTGTGGCTCAATGATTGAGCATCAACCTATGAACCAGGGTCCGATTCCTGACCAGGGCACATACCCAGATTATAACTCAATCCTCCAGTGAGGGGGCATGCAGGAGGTACCCTATCAATGGACCTCTCTCATCATTGATGTTTCTATCTCCCTCTCCCTTCCTCTCTGAAATCAATAAAAATGTATATTTTTGGAAAAAAATAGAAAGTTGAGTATATAGTAAGATCACAAAACCCAATGAGTAGACAAAGGCTAACATTGAATGTTTGGAGTGTTGGGACTCTATTTTCTTTCCATAGTTATTCTTTAGTGAACATTTACACAATAAAGTATTTTTAAAGCAGAATACATAAATTATGAAATGTACCCATGTGGGTCTGACCAAGCAGGATTCAGCAGCAAACTGGATGCCTTTATACTCTGCTATCTCATTTAGTCATTACAGACACAGACCAATTTACTAACTGAACTAATTTGATAGAAGCTTATATGAAAACTGGACTGGAGTAAAGTCTATAAGCAAATCAAAGCACATTGGAACTCTCCACTCGAACCTCTTTCTCCTTTAGGGACTTATCTTAAATTTAGGAGTTATCTTAAATATACCATCGAATCCCGATGTCTGATTGTACACTTTTCCCTTTGTTCTTTCTCTTTAGTCAATGATTTAAAAGCAAGTGTGTCAAAGATTTTCCTATGTAAGGTTGTATACACAGAACCACATAGACAATACTTCAAAGAGTTTCCATCAATTTTCAAGAATAGTTTTGAGCATCTGGGATTTTTTCTCTGCTAACCACTAGGCAATAGGTGACTACATTTTCCCTTTGTTGATTTATTCTTGTTATTTGTGTGGAGTCCCTGCCTTCCCAGCCCTCATCCCTCTAGGCTAGAAGTACAAAACTCTTGTGGGTAACACCTGGCAGACAGATTGGGAAGCTAGCCATAGGGTTTGGGTTTTTTTTGTTTTGTTTTGGTTTTGTGTGTGTGTGTGTGTGTGTGTGTGTGTGTGTGTTTTAAATATATTTTATTGATTTTTTTTTTTTTTACAGAGAGGGATAGAGAGTTAGAAACATCGATGAGAGAGAATCATCAATCAGCTGCCTCTTGCACACCCCTTATTGGGGATATGCCCGCAACCAAGGTACATGCCCTTAACCGGAATCGAACCTGGGACCTTTCAGTCCTCAGGCCGACGCTCTATCCACTGAGCCAAACCGGTTTCGGCTAGCCAGAGGTTTACATCAACCCTGCTTTACAGTTTGTGATGCTCAAGATACGGGTTCCTGTGATACTATCTGAGCCAACCAACGGTTAACACTTCTGCCAAAAGCTGCTGCCAAGCTCGCCTACCTGATGTTCTACTCCTAGGCCTTCTCCTCTGCTGGGAATATCCTTTCCAACACAAAAAGCCTTGGTAAACTCTTTCTGTAAAGAACATTTCTTTTTTAAATTGAGGTCCAACTCACATAACATACAACTAACCACTTTGACTATTGGATCTCAATGGTATTTAATGTATTTACAATGTTGTGCAACTACCATCTATCTCTAGTTTCAAAACTTTTCATCACCACAGAAAAGCACTCCATATTCACTCTCCGTTTCCTCCATCCCCATCCCCTGGTAACTTCTAATCAGCTCTGACTCTCTGCATTTACCTATTCTAGGTATTTCCTGTAAAATGAATCAATTATGTAACCTCTGGTGCCTGGCTTCTTTCACTTTGCAATGTTTTCGAGGTTCATCCAAATGATATTGTGTGGACACTTCATCCCTTATATGGCCAATATTCCATTAAATGTATATCCCACAATTTGTTTATCCGTTCATCCACTTATGGACAGGTGGGTTGTCCCTACCTTTTTCTTTTTTTTTTTTTTTCTAGTTAATCCTCACCCGAGGATATGTTTTTCATTGATTTTTAGAGTGTGGGAAGGGGAGAGAGAGAAATATCAATGTGAGAGAGACACATCGACTGGTGCTGGAATCAAGCCTGCATCCGAGGTACACGCCCCTGACCAGAATCAAACCCATGACACTTCAGTCTGAGGCTGACACTAGCACTGAGCAAACCGGCCGGGGCTGTTTCCACCTTTTGATTATGAATAATGCTATATATCTAGGAGTGGAATTTGCTGGGTCATATGGTAATTCTGTTTAATTTTTAAAGAAACCGCCAAACGTTTTCTATAGTTGCTGCACCATTCTACATTGTCACCAGTAATGCACGAGGGCTCCTATTTCTCCACATAGTTGTCATTTATTTTTTCTTTAAAGCTATCCTAGTGGGTGTGAAGTGATATCTCATTTTGGTTTTGATTTGATCTAACAACCAATATTGAATCATGTGCTTGTTATCCACTTGTAGATCTTTGAAATGTCAACTTAATTCCTTTGTTCACTTTTTAATTGGGCTTTGTTGTTGTTGTTAATAACCCTCACCCAAGAATATTTTTTCCATTGATTTTTACAGTGGGAGGGAAGGGGAAGACAAAAATATCAATGTGAGTGGAAATATCAGTCTGGGCCGATAGAACCTGCAACCCAGGGATGTGATTTGACCAGTAATTGACCCACGACCCTTCAGTATGCGTGCCAACAATCTAACCACTGAGCACACTGGCCAGGAACTCATTGGGTTTTAAATTCATCTTCTAAGTTATAAAGGTTCTTTATAGTTTAGATCAGCGGTCGCCAACGGGTGGTCCGCAGATCACTGGTGGTCCATGAGGTCCAAAAGGTAAGCAACTGCTGGTCTAGATAAACCCAGATTAAAGATTTGTGAAACTTCTCATCTGCAGGTTGCCTCTTCATTCTTGATGTCCTTTGATGCAAAGACGTTTGTAATTTTGATGAAGTGCATTTCTTTCTTTTGTTGCTTTGCTTTTGGTGTCAAACCTAAGAATCCATTACCAAATCCAAGGTCGGGAAGATTTATCTATTTTCTTCTAATTATTTTATTAGTTTTCGTTCTTGTTTTTCAATTGTTGATCCATTTTGAGTTAGTGAGTTAGAGAGTAACAGAGTCAATGTCATCTTTTGCATGAGGTTATCCAGTTGTCCAACACCATTTGAGGTTATTCAGTTGTCCAACACCATTTGTTGAAGAGACTATTTTTTCCAGTAAGATTTGGCATTATCAAAATCCAATTGACTGTATTTGCAAGGGTTTATTTCAATTCTTTTCTGTGTGCCTATATCTATCCTTGTCAGTGGCTTAAGTTTTATAATCAGGAAGTGTGAGACTTCCAACTTTGTTCTTTTTCAAAGTTGTTTTTGCTTTTCCATTTCTGCAAAAGCCATTAGAATTTTTACAGGGATTACACTGAACCTACAGATCACTTCAAGGAATGTTGCCATTCAATGAGACCTTTCCATTTAAATTTTCTTTCTTTTAGGACATTACGTTTTCAGTGTGTAAATCTTTCACTTCCTTGGTAGTTTCATAGGTATTCTTTTGAATGCTATTATAATTTTTAAAATTTCCTTTTCAGATTGTTCATTGCTGGAATATAAAAATACAACTAATTTTTGTGTGATCTTGTGCCCTGCAATCTTGCTAAATTCACTTAGTCCTAACAGCTCTTATGAATTATTGTCTATATATATAATTATAGTTTTGCTTCTTCCTGATTTGGATCTTTTTCCTTAATTGCTCTAGCTAAATAGTGCCCAAAGCCACAACCTAGCCTTGCTCATCTTAAAATGTTTCTACGAGTCTCTTTGTTTAAAAAGTTCCCTTCTATTTTTAATTTGCTGTTTCTATAATAAAAGGGTTGGGAAATTTTGCCAAATGCTTTTTCTGCATTTATTGAAATGACCTCATAATGTATTTTTCCTTTTATTATATGGCTTATGTTGAACCAAATTTACATTCCTGGACAAAACCCCCCTACTGCAGATCTTTTCCTTTTCATTGTTCTCCTTTATATTTAGAATTATATTCCCCACAGACAGTAATTTAAGAACAGTGGTGAGCCCTAGCTGATTTGGCTCAGTGGCTAGAGCTTCAGTGTGCAGGCTGAAGGGTCCCAGATTTGATTCTGGTCAAGGGAATATACTTCGATTGCAGGCTGGATGCCTGGCTCTGGTTGGATACATGCAGGAGGCAACCAATTGATATTTCTCTCACATCAATGTTTCTCTCTCTCCCCCCTCCTTTCCACTCCCTAAAACTCAATGGAAAAATATCCGTGGGTGAGGATTAACGAGAACCAAAAAACATAGAGGTGACCTCTTATACCTGTACTAGATTACTACTGCTCAATGACCATAGACTTTGGGTAGAAATCAAGGAGGCCCCACAATTCAAAAACTGGATGAGGTTACATGTATATGTATAACCCTAGGAGAAAGTTAAATTATTCCTATCAATAGGATTTTCAATTTTAGTATTAACTTCATACTTTATTGAATAAAAATAAAGTACTGCTCAAGAAGCTACAATATTTAGATGAGTTCCTTCCAGAGGACACACGAAGTCTCAGCCCACTCTAAGTTTATGTTTACTTCAACAAACCCCTCTTTGCAGTTTGACAGGTTAAATGTCTCATTGTAGTTCAATTCTGTAACCTTCTTGGTATGTGGATTTCTGCAAATGTGTAGAAAAATATTTTAAAAGGCAAACAGTTAAGATTAGGGCTAATTTTTCCAAGGCACCCCTTTCCTGACTTGATTAAGCACCTGTTATTATCTAAGGTTTTTCTAAAATTGAACAGAAACACCAGGCACACTTATAATATCCTATTAAGAGTTTATTAAGAAACTTTGTTTCACAGGCCACACAGAAACAAAAGGACTATGTACAGGCTAGGCTTTCAGGAAACAGGCAGGGAGCTGAGGAGGGCCAAGATGAGTCTAGGGTCTTGGTGGGTGCATTCCTGGGGGAGGGGGACCTGTAAGGGAAACCAAACAATCTGGTGAGACTCCAAGTACAACAGCATAACAAACCAACGGGGCTGTGGCAGTGTGGCCCCAGTGAACCAGGACCACGCCTCTGTGGAGCTACTTCCGTAACTCTGTGGCCAAGGATCAAAGAAGGCCTGAAGTAAGAGTAAGGAGTATAGTCAGCGCCTGATCTGCAAGTCAAATCCCCATTCCTGCCCGGGCTCCTACATCCTGCAGTGATCAATCGATTGGAGGGATGTATGCACTGACTGGTGACATCTCCGGGACTAAAGATTAGATTCCCATGCTTACAAAATCCAAAAGCAGAAAGCTCAGACTACAGACATAGGAATCACCTAGTGCAGTGGTCGGCAAACCGAGGCTCACGAGCCACATGCGGCTCTTTGGCCCCTTGAGTGTGGCTCTTCCACAAAATACCACATGCCGGCGCGCACATACAGAGCGATGGAAACTTCGTGGCCCGTGCGCAGAAGTCGGTTTTCAGCTCTCAAACAAAAGAAATTTCCATCGTCGTACTGTTGATACTTGGCTCTGTTGACTAATGAGTTTGCCGACCACTGGCCTAGTGTGATGGCTGTGGGTTAGCTTAGAAGCCACTCTGGCTTGGTGAAAAGAACACTGGTGTGAGCTTCTAGACACTGAACTTTTTTCGAGCCTGTTTTCTTACCAGAGGATGAGGGCGATCTATGTCACCATTTCTCAAACTGGAGTTAAAGATATACATACTAAATAGTATATAGCAAAGCCCAGAGCCCTTTCTTAATTACTAATCACTACCAAACCAAAGGTGATTAATTCCATGACCTTTATTGGGGGCCCTCAGAATGCATTATTTCATAGTGCCCTAAGAACACTGCCTTGGACACTGAGAAGTACCTGGGTGCAGAGGGAGTTAGGTCAATTAAAGAAATGGTGTTCCCTCTTTCCTTTCTGGATTAAGTTGTCCTTTAAGAAAGAGTTCACTTCACTAGGCTGAGGCCTGAAAGCCCAGAGGAATGGTCACAATCTCACCTTCCCTTCACTCCCCATCCCAATATGGCTCTAGGGAAGGAAGTCTAAGTCACTGCTGTAAGCATTACCTCGCATTCCTGGTGGAGGGGGCCGCATTCCTGGAGGAGGCATGCCCATTGGAGTTCCTCGTCCAGGGGGGATCCCCATTGGGGGGCCCATGGGAGGCCTCATACCAGGAGGTGGGCCCATCATGCCTGAAAGATAAAAGTCCCCAAAAGATAGCTCAAGTGTCTGTCAAAGGTTAAAACAAACAAACAAACAAACAAACAAACAAAAAACATAGAAAGCTGTCTAACAACTAACAAGTTCTGAGACGATAGACCATTACACTGTCCCAGCATCTCCTAGCAAACTGGGACTTGAGCCAAAGAGGAGGGAACTCCCAATGGCTCTTGTTCCATGGTCTGTCAGCCAGGCTGGATCTCAGAGTAATCCTGCTTAACTATAAAACTCATCATCAGTTTCGGTCAAGGTATGTCTCATCATAAATCCAGCTCAGGCATCTTTTAGTAATTAGCAATGCTCTCCTTATGGGTTTCTTACCTGGAGGGGGTGCCCCTCGGCCCATAGGTGGGGGAGGACCTGCACGGCCTGGTGGGTACTGGGTTGGGGCCCCTGCAATACTAGCTGTGGCAGCAGCTGCAGCAGCTGCAACAGTGCCTCTTGCTTGTGGGGTCATCACCTAAGAGAACACAGGAAGAGAATTACGAAGAACAGTCCAGTGCAATGCAGCATCCTAATCTCCTCCCCAACTTGGTAAAGCAGCAGTAGATACCAAATTCCCTAAACTACCACTCAGGCCTTAAGACTTTATATTCAAAACCATCTTCTAGTCCTAGGCAGTTTGGCTCAGTGGATAGAGCATCGGCCCACAGACTGAAGGGTCGCAAACTCGATTCCTGTCAAGGGCATATATCTCAGTTGCAGGCTCAATTCCTGGTGCCGGTTGGAGCACACGTAGGAGGCAATCAATGTGTCATTCTCACATCAATGTCTCTTCTATGTCTCTCCTCCTCTTTCACTCTCTAAAAATCAATGGGAGCCATAGTTGGTTTGGCTCTGTGAATAGAGTTATCTATCAGCCAGTGACCTGAAGGGTTCCAGGTTCAATTCTGGTCAAGGGCACATCCCGGGTTGCGGGCTCAATCCTCAGTAGGGAGTGTGCAGGAGGCAGCCAATCAATGATTCTCTCTCATCACTGATGTTTCTAACTCTCCCTCTTCCTTCCTCTCTGAAATCAATAAAAATATATATTTAAAAATAAAATAAAAATCAGTGGGAAAAATATCCTCGAGTATTAACCAAAAACAAACAAAAAGCCATTTTTCAGAGAAGATCAAGCTTGAATGTCCAATTCCCAGGATGCCCAACACAAATTAGAGAAGGCACCTGCATTTTCAAATAACTAGTACGTTATGAGAGTATATTTCAAATGCTGTCATAGAAACCTTTTGCTACCATACACTCGGCTAATGTACCTTTCATGGATGTCATATAGTTTACCACGACAGGTTTTCCTTTCACTAGATTCTAGAAACTCATACACAAAGCACCATTAAAACACTGACAGCCTGGCAGTCATAAGTTTGTCATTCTGGACTCCTCCCAAACTGTAGACCCTCCCTCTATCCTTTAACTACAGACACTGGTGCCTTTCCCCAACTCCTCACCTGTTGTGATGGTCCACCAACACCACGAACTGGCCCAGCAAGTCCTGCAGGGGCCTGGGGCATGGGAACACCAGCTGGGATTCCTCTGCCAGCAGCCCTGCCGATGCCCGGGCCCCCAGCAGCTCCAGCAAGTGGCACTCGGGCAATGCCCGTCTAAAAAATAAATTAAGTTAGTTAAAATGCTCATAGCCTAGAGTAGGGGTGTCGAACTCAATCAGAGAAGGGGCCAAAATCTAAAATCCAGCCTAAATCGCGGGCCGAATGGTTTACTGAACAGTCATTGTGATGGAAACGCAGCGGAGTGCAGTGATGACAGCGCGGTACGGGCCACATTGCAAGGCCTGGCGGGACGGATTTGGCCCGCAGGCCTTGTGTTTGACACATGCGGCCTAGAGAATCAGGTGTACATTTTGGAATACCATTGCCAAGAGAGCCTCTCAGACTTATAGGGCATCAAAACAACTTACAGACACTGTCCACCGGTATGTGGTAACACCATTACTTCTCCACCTAAGGTTATATGCCTAGCTGTCACTCTGCAGCAGGCTAGATTTTAAGGTTAAGTCTAGAGAAACATGCCACAACACAACCACCAATATGCATTCCAATGAAAATTAAACTAACAAAGGCCCAGGGCTCCATTCAGGAGGGTGCAGTAGACAAGAGCACTTGACCTGGCATCAAAGAAACATGAGGTTCAGTCCAGCTCTGAATCTCACCTGGTGGGTGACAGTGGGGAAGTAATCCCACGATTTTGGAACTGTTTCCTCAGCTGCAAATGATCGAGTTATGACAAAACTGCTTGTGGTCATGAAAGTTTACAATGAGCTACATTATAGTAGTAAATTCTACTGGAAATAGATACCAAGAGTTACATACTGGTACATATTCTGTGAACCAAAAAATATGGTAACATCACTTGCAGTCATATATATTGAAAAAAAGCTTCAAATGAATCCAAAAATAAGGAAATTACTAGGACAAAGTACTCTATACTCACTTGAGAAAATATCTTAAGTCATTCCACTAACATGACTTATATACAGCAAGTAGAAAAATATTTACATTAAGTGAAAAAGCAAAACAAAACATTACATGCATATTATGTGTTAAATACTAATATACATATATGTACTACTATATGTATTATATGGACAATAAACAGTGTAAGAGAAATATTCTTTTGATGAAAAATGTCTTAAAATAAAAAAGGGAAAATAAATTGGTTAGATTCTCTAACATCTGCTCTACTTCTAAATGGAGGTTGGTGTTTACAGAATCAAGGATGCTTGAGTTCAAATGCCAAGGTCACATCTTACTACAGAATAGCATTGAGATAGTGCTGGGCTATTGACACCTTGAGCAAGTTACTTAAACCTAGAAAGTGGGAATTATTTATCTCAAAGATGGCTGCAAGGATTAAATAAAATACTAAAGTGCTTGGCAAAAAATAAATCAAAAATAAATAAATGAATAAATGAATAAATAAAGCGCTTGGCACACAGCACATGCTCAAGATGGCTTTTCACTGGCACTCTGCTCTGACTTACATCTTTGGGAGGAGGGCCCTCTACTGTCATTGAGACCAGATTCTCCCCTCGAAGTAGCACCAGCCCAAGGACTCTCTTCTCTTCTCTTTCAGCTTGTTTTGAGTTCTTTGGCCTAAAGACAGGTTTAGAAGAAACAAAAAAGCAAGCATTAGAAAGAGGGTAAAGTTCATATTCACCCACCTAGTGGCCTCTAGGATTTGTTTTACACTCTATCTCATGACAAATGGTACTTAAACTTTCCCTAAGACAGCTCTTCTAGTAGTGTTCACAGGATGTATGTGCAACCCCCGGTGGTTGATTCCTATGCCAAGAGAAAACATAGAGCAAGAGATAGGACAACAGTCAAGAAAGCCCAGCCCTGGCTCAATGTTATTCTGTTAACAACCATCAAATCATCTTTCCTCAGTCAATCTTCTCTGCTATCTATCACTGTGTTCCCTCCCTTCAACTTAAGGTCTTGTCAGTGTCAGAAGGCAGCTGAAACAATTCCTCAGGTCAACTGAATCCCACTCAGCACCACTTACAAGTGGGTCCCTTACCTCACATCAGAAATAGAAACCATAAAGGAAAAGTAAGAGGTTAACCACATAGGAACTACATCTCTGTCCTCAGAGCACAAAAACACAAATCTCCAAACCACCACAGCCAGAAAAGATGAACAAAATATGAATGCAACCTAGGAAAAATAACCACAAGGCAGGGAAGAAAATCTCAAAGCCAGTATGCTAAAAAGAAAGAAAAAATACCTGATCAATGTAAAAATCAACTTAAAGGTTTCTTTCTTTCTTTTCAATATATAGTTCAGAGAGGAAGAGCAAAGAAGAAAGAGGAGCAACAATGAGAGAGAATCCTTGATTGGCTGCCTCCTGCACACCTCACACTGGGGATCAAGCCCACAATCCTGGCATATGCTCTGACCGGGAATTGAACCATGACCTCATGGTTCACAGGCTGACACTGAGACAAGTAGGCCCTTGTAGAGGTTTCATTTTAATGCTATTTTATAATAAATTAACAGTGGTTTTCTGTGGGTGGACATTTTCCCCCTTTTTTATGCTTATCTATTTTTTCTTATTTTTAACTAAAAGTATATACTGCCTTTCACTATCTTAAAAAAAAGCTTTTCTGGGCATTTTAATTTTTTCTCATATATTTTTACTTTAAAAAAGATATTCTAATAAACTTTTTTATTGTCAGAATAAAGTTAATTTCATTTGAAAAAGAAAACTGTATGGAATAATTCTACATTGATCTGCTGGCCCTTCTCTAACGTGCATACCCAGCAATCAGCCATGCTACCAAATTTTTTGTCCTATACTTCTTAACCTCATACCACAAAGAAAACAGCCCCAAAGGGAATCAAAGGGATTTCACAGCTGCTGACAACATAACATGGCCACTGCATGTGGCCAACGAGAGCTGAATGACCATGAAAATTACATAACCTTTCTGGGCCTGAAGTTGCCTTGAATGTAAAAATAGGACAAAAAGCTAGACATGTTTTAGGTCCGAAACTTAAGATCTGTGACTCTTACTATAAGGGAGTCATCCAATAACTTATGGAACTGTAGGACAGTAGAAGATATCTCTGATTGCTTCTATAAATGCCAACAAAAAGCACTGGCCCCAAACCCACAGGGGAAGCTGAGCACTTACCCTGCAGAGGTCAGAGGCTTCTTAAAGCAGTTTCAGACCAGGCTGCATTGGGAGAGCCTTTTAGGCTACAGCTCTACAAACAGGTAATGAGGCCAGAAAACCAAGCTCTCCCCCCTCATACACCTGTGGGGAGACTATGACAGCCATTACCCCAATACCCAGGGGCATGAGAAAAGAGAAACAAAAAGCCTAGCAGCCCTTCTTACAACTTGTAATGTGCGAGGACCACAGAGCAAGGATTGCTGGGCTAAAGAAAGCAATTTAAGTGTCCAATGTCTCCATCTAAATCCGCCCTCTAAAACAGGAGAGCAAACCAACAGGAATCAGCTAGCTGTATCACCACCTATCACTTGGCCAACCCCACCCCCGAGGTACCCTCCTCACCCAAATTCCTCCCCACAGCCCATTCCTCACTTGATCTTCCTGAATTCATCACAATCACACAGGATCAGATTCATATGCTTGTCGAAAGCCTTGAAGGTGCCAATGAAGATCCGACCGTCTTGCAGGATGCACCTCATCCTGTAGTCGATGTGCTGCAGCATCTTGCTGCTCTTGCCCACAGTCTGCAAGAAATCAGCGGGGAAGAGAGAAGCATGGATTTTTTCCACTCATTCATGCATCCACTGGTTGACTCCTACATGTGCCCTGACTGGAGATTGCACCAGCAACCTTGGCGTATCAGGACTACTTTAAGCAACTGAGCTACCCAGCCAGGGTGGAACCACATATCCCTGCAGCCTTCTTTTCCACAGATCTGTCTTTCTTAGTACAGCCACAGTCCTTTCCCAGGAACTCTCCCATGTTACCCTGTGTTCAGTCCTGACCTCTGCCCCTTTCCCTTCAAATCATCTCATATTACAATTGCCTTTGTGAAGGCTGGGTAAATTTCAGCGACTTAACTAATCCAATCCATCCATACCTACCACTGTGAAGATTACAGGTGTGTGACTCCAGTACTATAATATACCCACATTCCATTAAAAAGCCAGGAAATGGGCTGGAATGGGACTGGCACTAAAATCCAATCAGCCAGAAGCTTATCAGAAAGATGCTGATCACTTTGGAGGCGAGAGTAGAATGTCCCAAAGGAGAATGTGTTAGTCTTCAGGACTACCTTTGGCAGGGAAATTTCCTGGTAGCCAGGATACTAATTACTTTGAACACATAATGCTCTTTAAGAATATATAAACTTGTTATCCTTAAATAAATTAACCCAACAACATTTTCTGTTTTACAGCCTGGCTTGCTAAAATAGACTACAAGACATCACTACAATGTTGGGTGCCCTTGGCAGTTATAGTTCTCTCTAGAAACAAAGGGCCTGGCAGTTGATCTGTGCATCAGCCTAACATCAGTCTGACTGGCCAGTCCTGACTGTGCATGCGGTCATCTCTGTGAGCCTGGACAAGGCTTCTGAACCTACAAATGTGTGAATCAGAACCTTGAATCCCTCCAGGGAGACCCAGTCTCCCTCAGATGACTCTTTAACTGCCTTGCAATCAGACAGCTTCTAGCCACACAGACTTCAATCTCTATGGCAACATTTTTTGGCCTTCTCAGTAATGGCCAACGCTTACTGGGTGTTCACTTCACACCAGGCACTGTGATAAGTACTGTATGTCTCACTTAAGTCTCAAAATCAGCTCTATTATCATATTTTCGTCCTTTACAGATGAGGCCACTGAAGCTGGGAGAGGTGAGGAAGGTTGCCCTGTCTCTCTCGGAGCCAGAACTTCATCAGCCTGAACCCAGTGTCTATGCCTCTAACCAATTCCCCAAACAATATCCTACCAGGTCCCCCCTGCTTCCACTTCCCCCAGCACAGCACCTACTCAACAAAGGGAGCTTTCCAAACACAAAGTTCTTACCATTTTGGGGGGTTCAATTCCTTCAGTGGCCTGCCCCATCGCCAGCAAGATTAGGTGCGGCTGAGGCCGTTAGTAACCAAGATCCCCGCCTCCCCCCGCCCCCCGCCCCGTTTCTCCCTTGCCCCCTCCAGAACTTCCTATGCTTTGCACTTACATCCCTCGGATCGAAAACGTGCCCTCCCGTTTTTCGCGGGAGCAATCTTGACTCCGCTCTGGAACAATCTTTTTTTCTTTCTTTATTAAGGTATCACATATTTCTCCTCATCTTCCCTCCCACCCCCCATTCCCATCCCAAACCCCTCCCCACGCATGCCCCCACCCTCCTGCTGTCCGTGACCACCGGTTGGGCTCATATGCCTGCACACAAGTCCTTTGGTTGATCGCGCAGGAACCATCCACCCCGCAGGCGTGCGTCCCGCCCCCTCCGCGCCGTGACCGTTACTTAAGGCTGAACCGCCGCGGAGGTGCGCTGCCAGCGTCCCCGGCTGGAAAGTAAACCCGGTGCAGGAAGGAAACGTTCCCCTGCGCAGCCCCAGCGCCTGAAGAGTCGGGCGTATTCACACACACAAATGTGCTGGAAAGTGAGTCCAGCTCTTCCTCCACGCGTGCTCCTGCTCCCTCCGCCTCCCCAGCCCCGAGAACACTCGCCCGGTTCAGCCGGGAGCGCTGCCCCCTCCGGCCCCACGGCCTTCGCTCACCGGGCCTCCCCAGCCCTCCTGGAGCTCTAGCGCCTGCACTCGACACACGAACACACATCTCTCCCGCCGAAGTTTCTACTTCGTGCCTCCAGGACCCCAAATACCGTGGAGCCGCGGTCCTACCCCCGCGCCCACCGAGGGCCTCGGCCTCCGCCCCGCAGTTCCCGCTTTCCCTTCCCCCAACCCGCCGAGCGTCCCAGGTCCGGATCTCTCGTGCCCGGACGGAGCGGCCGCGGCCGGGCCTTCATCGCCGACCACCGAGCGGCCAACCACGGCCTCCTCCCCAATTGGTCGCGCCCCTTCCCTCACAAGACTCGGGAGCGCCCGCGCGGCCGGCCTGTGCCTCCTCACCATGGTGGCGGTTCTGATGGCGCCGATTCCCGCCGGATTCGCCTGTGCAGAGGCCTAGCCCTCCGGAGCCCGCTTCCCGCCGCTACTACCGGAAATGCAGTCCCAGGCAAAATGGAGTCCGGCAGAAAACTACTTCCGGTCTCAGAGCCCCGCCCCCGACGTAACGCTGTGATTTCAGAGAGGGGCGGGGCTTCGGGCGGAGCTAACGGCAAACTGAACGGCCAGAGCAGCTGCTCCTCCTCATCAGCATTCCCCGCCCCGCCTCGCCCCAGCCCTGCCAGTGAACCCCGCCACCAGCTCTGCCCTGGGCTCTCTCCCCCACAGCCACTCGTCCGGTTTTTCGGTTTTTCCGTGAACTTGCTCTCCGTGAAGTGCTCCTGCCCCAGCGCCTATGCGTTTGCTGTAGCCTCTGCCTGGAATTCTGGGCAGCCGGGTGTGTGCACCGCTCATGCCCTCACCTTCTAGACTCATCACATTTCACCACTGAGGAAAATTTCCCTGGCCATCCTGTTTAAAACTGCAACCTGCCCTTTCTCATGAACACTAATAGCTAATGTACTATGTGCTTTTGTTAGTTATTTTGCTATCTCTCCCCATTAGAACGTAAATTGCAACAGTAAGGATGTTTGTGCATTGTTCATGGCTGCAGTGCCTAGACAAGGTCACTGCTAACCACAAAAACAAGGAGTTATTGAATACTTGAATGAATCAATCCCCAGCCAGTCCAGTGACTTTAAAATACATTTTTATTGATTTCAGAGAGGAAGAGATAGAAACATCAATGATGAGAATCATCCATTGGCTGCCTCCTGCTTTCCCCTTTACTGGGGATCGAGCCTGGAGCATGTGCCCTAATGAAACCCAGAGACCCTTCAATCCACAGGCCAACACTATCCATTGAGCAAAACTAGCTAGGACCAATTCCAGGACTTTTGAAAGTTCTACATTTTCAGGTTTTTCAAATTTGTTCCTTTAAACCTGGGCTCTTCATTTAACTCTTGGCTTTAATATCCAGCCACCTGATGGGCATGAATGTCTAAATAGCTAATAAATTTAACAATGAAAACTAAATTCTTGAGTCTAATCACTCTTCTTCCCAAAACCACTTCTTACCAGCATTTCCCATCTCAGAAGTTTCTCTGATTAAAAATCAAAACGACTACCTTGGTAGCATCCTTGATCCCTCTCATTCTCTCCCATCTCCATCCATCAGCAAATCCTATGGACCTCACCTTAAAAATGTCTTAAATCTGTTGTCACCTGCCCCACTACTACCATGCTAGTCTTAGCCACCATCATCTTTGTCTTGGATCATTGAACCCCTAACTAGTCTCTTTGCTTCCTCTCTTGCTCTCACAGCAGCCAGAGGATCCTTCTATCATGTAGTGAGATTATATCAGATGATGTCATTGCCCTGCTCTCCACTTCCCAATAACTTCCCAGCACATGCAGAATAAAATTCAGCCCTGCATCCCTCTCCCACTTCATCTCCTTCAACATTCCCCTCACTCATCATCCTCCAGCCATACTAGTCTCCTGTTGTTCCTCAAAACCCAGCAAGAAAAGTTTCTAGTTCATTGTAATTTTAATGTGTTTTTATTGATTTTTTTGAGAGGGAGAAACATCAACGTGAGAGAGAAACATCCATCGATCGGTTGCCTCCCATATGCAAACAGGGATTGAACCTGAAACCTGGATTTGTGCCCTGACCAGGAATCGATCCAGCAATTGTTCAGGGTATGGGTCGATGTTCAAATAACTGAGTCACACCATCCAGGGCTTTGTAATTTAACTCTCACACCCTAAAATGTAGCTTCTGTCCCATTTTTGTCAACATGTGGAGAAGAGATGGAGGCTCAGAGAGAGATATTATCTTGCTCAAGGTGGTAAGAACAGGAATATAGTTCCATCTGATTCCCCAGCTGCTTCCAAGTTATCTTGACTATCACTCATGCATGCATTTTAAATTATTTATTTCATACTTACTAATATCTTACTGTTAGTGAGATACAAAGTCCCTTCCTTGAAGGACTTTATGTTCTAGTGAAACAGACAGTAAACGGAGTGGATAGGTAAAAAGAGTAACATTAAGGTGATATGAAAAATAAACAAAGTAGGAGAGTGGGATTAAGAGTGATGGGTTGTAACTTTGGTTAGACGCTCTGGGAAACTCTGAGCATGCATGTGAACTAAGACCTGAATGAAGGACATTCCAGACATTCCTTACAAAAGATCTCATGATATGTGGTCTTTGGTGACTGTCTTCTTTCACTTAGCGTCATGTTTTCAAAGTTCATCCATTTTATGACATATATTATAGTACTTCATCTCTTCTTTATGGCTAATATTTCATTGTATGGATATAACATTATTGTTTACCCATTCATTAGTTGATAGACATTCGGCAGTTTCTGCCCTTTTGCTATTATGAATAATGCTGCATTTAAACATTTGTGTGCAAGTTTCCATGCTGACTTACGCTTTCATATCTCTTGTGCATATACCTAGGAGTAGAACTGTTGGCTCATATGGTAACTCTGTATAATTGTTTGAGGAACTACCAGACTGTTTTCTTTTCAAAAAAACAAAACAGCTCGCCTGGCTGGTGTGACTCTTGTTGGTTGAGCATCATACCATGTACCAAGAAGTTGCTGATTTAATTCCCAGGCAGGACACATGCCCAGGTTTTGGGCTAGCTCCCCAGTATGAGGCGTGCAGGAGGCAGCAAATTGATGCTTCTCTCTCATTGATGTTCCTATCTCTCTCGCCTTCTCCCTACCTCTCTCTATAAATATCAATAAAAAATTATTTTTAAAAAGATCAATAATCCTAAAAACAACAGAGGTGGACTTCTTCCCATCTCCCAATCTACTATCATTTCCCTTCACCAAGGCATCACCTGGATGGTCCTGAAGCCCAAACCCTACCTCTCAGCTCCCCGCTAACCCACTACACATCCATGCTTTCTCCCAGCTTCTGATCTGTCTCCTTTAAGAAAATAAAAATACCCCCCTCCCCAACTTGCTTAAAAAATAATTTTCAAAGATTAAAAATGGTATTTGTTTGTTTAAAAAATAAACACTTTTAATGTTGAAGTCTCACTCTTCCTCTAGGCTTAGTTGAGCCTCTGGGGTGCCTCCCTGCCTCACCCCAGGAGGCCAGCAGCCACTTGGTGCCCCTTGGAAATTTCCAAGAATTCATTTCTTCCAAATTTCCCCTGAAGTCACAAATTCCACACACAGCTCGCATAAACATGCTGCCTTCGGTACCTGCGGCGCCGCTCCTCAGCTCTGGAAACCTGACCCCTTTTGTCCACTAGACCACATGCTTCAGGTTCCCTTTGATGTGGCTGAGGATTTGCTGGACTCGGTGGGGCTCGTTGCGGTCCGGCCGGCAGCTTGGCGTGATTTCCAGCACGTAATCAGGACCGTATGCTGTGAAAAACTCATGATCTGGGATCTCAGAGGAGAGCGTTTTCCCCAGGATGACCCCAGTCAAGTATGTCCAGCATCGAGCTGTGTTGGCAAGGTTATAGCCTCCTCCTCCCAAAATGAGCGTTGCCAACTGCCACTGAAGGATGTACTTAAGGCACCGGCCAATTCCCACTGGAGTCATGTTAAAGGAGCACATAGGGTCCCCAGCTATTGTATCCGCTCCCAGCTGCAAGACCACCGCTTCGGGATTGAAGGCGGAGTATACCTCCTTTAGTACACTTTCGCAGATGTGGTAATACCTCTCGTCCTGTATGCCATCTTGAATGGGCACATTCACGCTGTAGTACCGTCCCTTCCCTAGGCCAACGTCAGACACATCCCCGGTACCTGGGAAAAATCCCGGGGAGAATTTGTGCAGGGACACCGTCATGACTTTGGAGGTGAAACTGAAGGCATCTTCTACACCATCTCCATGATGCAGATCCAAATCCACGTAGAGAATACGATCAAATTTCCGTCGCAATCGTAGTATCCCCAGGACGACATCATTGAGATAACAAAATCCAGATGCTTCATCTTTCTTTGCGTGATGCCACCCTCCGGACCAGTTAATGGCTACCTTGCACATTCCATCAATCAGGCATTGGGCAGCTGTGATTGTAGCCCCTCCCACAGCTGCTGCATAGTCAAATATCCCTTCGGTAGCCGGACAGTCATAACCGAGGCCATATTCTGTAGAGTCCGGATGATCGTCATCTCCTTCTTGGCTGACCATCTGTAGATGCTGCAGATAGGCATCGGTGTGGAAGGTGGCCATCTCCTCCATGGAGGCCACTTTGGGCTTGACTATTCTCATCTGCTTATGCAGTGCGTATGCCTCAATCAAAGAATGTACCATGCTGGCCCGTTTGGGGACTTTGGCCAGGGAATCGCACATGCGGACGTACTCGGGACTGTAGATGTAAACCGGGAGCAGGGAATGCCCACTGTCCACAGGTTCCTCTGGCTCCTCCATCTGGAGCCACTGTCCAGATCCTGCTTTTTGTGAATTCAGCCCAGGCTCCAGTTCCTGCTCCTCTGATCTGCTGCAGTGGTGCTCCCAGATCAAGAGTCACTGTCCTCCATCCCCATCCAATTGAAGAAATGCACGGGCACTCATTTAGTGACCACAGTTCAAAACTGGGAGGTGGGCAGATATAAAAGCCCTGCCAGGCTGTTTTCCAAAGTGGCTGCACTGTTTTATACTCCCACCAGTAGCATATGAAAGTTCTGATTTCTCCACTTCTTCGTCATCTCTTACTATGTGACTTGGATGGACCATCAAAAGGTGTGTGGACTGGTATTTATCTCATTGTGCTTTTGATTTGCATCTTTTCATGTACTTAATGCCCATTTGTATATTATCCTTGGATTCTTTTCTTATTGTGAGAATCCTGTATGTATTCTAGATACAAGTCCTATATCAGATATATGATTTACAGACATTTTCTCTAACTCTATGGATTGTCTTTTCACCTTAGTTTTTAATTTTGATAAAGTCCAATTTATCTATTATATATTTTTGTTGTTTTGTTTTTTTGCTCATGCTCTTGGTGGCATTTCTAAGAATCTTTGCCACGTCCAAGATCATAAAGATTTGGTCCTTTGCTTTCTTCTAAGAGTTTTATAGTTTTAGTTTCTTACATTTGGATCTTTGATATATTTTTAATTAATTTTTATGTCTGGCATAAGTAAGGGTTAAATTTTATTCTTTTGCAGATAAATATCCAGTTGCCACAGCACCATTTGTTGAAAAAACTATTCTTTGCCCACTAAATGGTCTTAGTACCCTTGTGGAAAATCAGCTGACTGTAGATGGTTTTATTTCTGACTTCTCAATTCTATTCTATTGATCTGTATGTCTATCCTTATGTCAGTACCATTGCTTTGTAGTAAGTTTTGAAATCAGAAAATGTGAGTCCTCCTAGTTTGTTTTTCTTTCACAAGATTGGTTTGGCATTCCAGATCCCTCGTAATTTCATATAAATTTTGTTGATATCTACAAATAAGAAAAAAAGAGGTCATGAATTCCAGATCATGGGGTTAAGTAGGCTATTCATTTGTCCTTTGATTCAGTCTAGATCAGCAATTTTCTACCTTTTCATCTCATGGCACACATAAACTAAAATTCTTCGGCAAACCAAAAAATGTATTTTTTACCGATCTGACAAAAAATAGGTATATTTTATATTCATTCACACTGGGTGTCTATTGTTCTGTTAGCGATTGTCATTTTCTTATTGACAATCTATTCTAAAGGAAAAGAGGTCAGTGCCCCTGACTGAATAGTCAGGTATTGCATGTTTTAAAAATTCTTGTGGCACACTGATTAAAATTGCTGGTCTGGATCAAGTGTCAGCAAACTTTTTCTGTTGAGGGTCAGATAGTATTTTAGAGTTTATGGGTCATATGGTCTCTGATTCAATTACTCAACTCAACCACTGTAGCATGAAAGCAGCTATAAACAATACAAAACAAATGTGTGGCTATGTTACAGTAAAACTATTTATGGACATAGATATGTGTCACAAAATATTATTCTTCTTTTGATTATTTTCAACCATTTAAAATGTAAAAACCATTCTTAATTCGTAAGCCTCACAAATACAGGTCTAGCCCATTAGATTTTTGTGTTTGGGTTCAGGTCCAGAGCCCCAGCTATAATAGTATTAGTAATAACTTTGACTAGCACTGTTTCTTTGAATAAATGCCATCAAAAGTCCGTGTCTTTGTGCTCATATAAAAACTACATACACAATTCACATATGTATTAGTTGGGTAAAATGAAGAGAGACATAAACCACACAGTAATTCAAGTAGGAAATTTAACATAAAGAATTATTATACAGCACTGGGCAGTATGGCTCAAGTGGTTGGACTGCTGCCCCATGCACTGAAAGGTTGCCAGTTACTAAATTGCTGGTCAGGGCACATACCTAGTTTGCATGTTCAATCTTTGATTGGGGCACTTGGGGTGACAAACAATATTTCTCTCATACACTGATGTCTCTCTCACTCTTTCTTCCCCTCTCTCTAAGATTAGTAGAACATATCCTCAGGTAAAGATTTTTTTTTTAAATTTTTAATTGATTTCAGAGAGGAAGGGAGAGGGAGAAAGAGATAGAAACATCAATGATGAGAATCACTGATCGACCGCCTCCTGCGCTCACCACAGTGGGGATCAAGCCTGCAACCCAGGCATGTGTCTTTGGCCGGAATCGAACCTGGGACCTTTAAGTCCGCAGACCGATGCCGTGTCCACTGAACCAAACCAGCTAGGGCTTATCAGGTAAAGATTTTTAAAGTATATATTATATAATGATAGGAGAGTAACTATAAATATTGAAAGAAAAACTCAGCTGTGGTAGAATTCTAAGGAAGGATGAACAGGAAAGGAGAGTTCCCTCCCCAAGACTGGGGATCAGCCATCGCTGTATGAGTGGCTGTAGCCCACTGATGGTCAAGAAGTTGGGGTAGGGGTGGGGGGTTGCACATGCCAGAGCTGGCGAACAGGAATAACCCTCTGGAATGCAGGTACATAGAGGGAGCTGGATGTGGACAGAGAACCAAGATGTTGATGTTGAGCCGAAACAGGTTTGGCTCAGTGGACAGAGTGTTGGCCTGCAGACTGAAAGGTCCCAGATTCGATTCCAGTCAAGGGCATGTACATTGGTTGCGGGCACATCCCCAGTAGGAGGTGTGCAGGAGGCAGTTGGTTGATGTTTCTCTCTCATCGATGTTTCTAGCTCTCTATCCCTCTCCCTTTCTCTCTGTAAAAAAATAAATAAAAATATATTTAAAAAAAAAAAGTTGATGTTGATGTTGATACAAAACCTGGACCACACAGTGTCTGCATCTGAAGGGCTGCATCAAACAAACCTATGAGGCACAAGCGAGCCGAGGTTGATAGGCAGGTGAGCAAAGACAGTCAGAACACTGCTATAAACACTGCTATAGAAATGGAGACTGGAAAGCTGCAAGAACCTAGGGTACTTCTGTGCACAGCTTGAGCTGGGGCTGCTAAAGGTAACTGCCAGGACCCTGGTGTGCATGCACATAGAGCTGAAGAGAGGGTGTGGGGAGTAGCAACCAGGGAGGTGTTCTGGGCCTCAGCACAAGAAGAAAGTCAGGTGGTGATCTGCTTGCCAGAAAGCCAGTCAGCCCTAGACTGTGTGCCCATGGAGATGAAGAGAAGGTGCAGGAGCAGTGACCTGTGATGTTTGGGTTCCTGGCTAAACCACCACTGCCTGAGTGGAGAGCTGAGGAAAACAAAAGATGGCCAATCAGTGGAGAAAGCTGGGTCCTGCAGGCATTTAGCATGAAGAAACTGCAGAAGTGGGGGGAAAGGGTACTCCCTGGAGCCTGGTGAACTGAGCCAGGAAAGAAGCTCCTTCTGATGTTGCTCCAGAGCCCAATACTGATAAAACTTCATGCCAGCTGGCAAACAAAAAGGACTTCAAGGGCTCAGATCCATTTTCACAGATCAGGCTATAAGAGGTGAATTTAGAGCTGAGACAACATATTAATAAGTGGCACCATTCACACACACACACACACACATATTCTACACATAGGTCAGCACAATGCAAGACTTGGATAGGGAAAGAGGATAGCCAGTTCAACCTAGTACCCTCCAGAAAAGGAACTATTCTTATGATAAGCACAGATAAGATGATGTCCTGCTTGGATCCCAGGAGTGATGAGAACTTTTATCTTTGCAAATATTTCTCACATTGGAAAGCTGCAACACCAAGGACTTTCAAAACAAACCCTACGATGCCTGTCTTCTCTTTTAGTCCACATTACCATCGCCATAGTTGTCCTGTAAATTTTGTCTGGGCAATGCCAACACTTATGACTTCCCAAATTTATCCTAGTCTCAAGTCCATCATGCCTTCTCTTTCTCTTAATTTTTCTGTTTCCCTATATCATCTCTTCCAGATTCTCTCACCCCTGTTCAGCAGAAAACCTGACCTGAAGTGTTTTTACAATTTTATTAATCAGGCACACCTCCAATATTGCCAAATTTATTTACACTAAGATTTTCAAAGTTTGGGCCCCTCTCTGAAAAGACAAGTAAGCTTTGCCGTAGCTGTTTGGCTCAGTGGATAGAGCATCGGTCTATAGACTGAAGGGTCCCAGGTTTAATTTTGGTGAAGGACACATGCCTGGGTTGCAAGCTTGATCCCCAATAGGGGGCGTGCAACTGATCAATGATTCTCTCATCATTGATGTTTCTCTCTCTTCCTCTCTGAAATCAATAAAAAATATATTGGGGGGGGGGGGGGGACAAGTAAGCCTCTGTTATCAGCAGTGTCTACTAGGCACAGGGAACGGTACAGGCCTGCTTTCACTCTAGATTGGGACAGACACTGCAAAGGCAATTCAGACAAAAACTATTGTAAATAGCATTAAAATTTCACATTAAACTTTCTTCCCGACAAAAAAATAACCTAGTTCCCAAAGTGAGGGGTCGGAAAAAGGGGAACTTATGGTCAACAGCAATGAGGATTCTGCAGAACCAATTCTTCCTTCAAGCTGGTGAGCAGGGTAAGCTGGGTCTCGCCCTGTGGTCTGTCTACATCAGCAGCAGACGAGGGCGAAGCCTGTCCCAGGGAACCTGCCTTTGTGAGATTTTCCACTCCTCAGCTGGAGTATCCTCTTCAAAACACCGGTGCATGGAAACTCTAGGGATCTTGTTTCTATTTTTTTAGGATCCTAGAATGTCATGTTCTAATCTATCCCAAGTAATTTTCTTTAATTAAAGGTCAGCTGAGTGCTTGGCTCTTCTCCAAAATGACATCCAGATTAAAATTAATGAAGAGGGTATGCTTTTTTTTTTTTTTTTTTTTTTTTAATGGAAGGTGCTGGTTTTGTTTGCATTTTTCTCTCCCAACAGCAGGGCATGGAGAAAGGGCCTTAAGCTTATCAGGAATGCAAAAGGCCCATCACATCACTCTTCAAATCCTAGAGATTACATAGACATATTCCTCCCTCTGTGGCTTCTAGTTCTGACCAGAAGCAAAGTGTTGATGGTATAGGGGTAGTTCTAGGATAGGAACACTAGGGGAACTCTCTGATGCTGACACCCCCTCACCTGAGCTGACCCAGGACCCGCTGCAGAGCTGAGTGCACGGCTCAGGGAGTGAGCAGAGGCTTGGAGCCAGGGACTCCTTCAGACTCTCTTACTGCCCCCTCCTTTCATGGGATGTAAAAACCACTCTGTGCTTTCGATTTTCAAAGCCTGATGTCCAATTTGTGACCTGGTAAACTCCAACTAAGCAAGCAAATTTGCTGGAGTCTAGGTAGACCTACCCTCTACAGTGAACAATTATTGGCCTGGGACACAGAAATCAGAGCCAGCGAGTCTACAGCTGTCAAACTGAGCAATTTGGGCTCTGAGGGAGGGGGACCAGGAAAGGGTGTGGCCAAAGGACCAGGTCCTTGGGCTGAAAAACGATGGTTGATGTATGGCTAGGTTGTCTTGGACCAGTCAGTAGGATGATGTGGTGTGTCATTAGCAGGACCCTTGGAGGGCTGTGGGGACATGGCCTTGAAGCTATAGTTAGGGGTTTTTAGACCTATGAATAGCTAAGAAACCCAAAGCATTCATTCATGACTGGAGAACAGGGCAGGTTAAAGGACTTGAGCTTAGACTGTGGAAGGTTGCATGGGAGTGTGCTTACAGAATCCCTGAAAATGCAGGATGTGAACAGACCATTAAGCACAGTGATGGTTTGACAGCGATGAGAAGGATTCAGCAGAGACCTGAGTAGAGATTAGAAGGCAGAAAACCCAGAGAAGGGAACCTTTACAAAAGCCAAAGGGGGTGATCAGTTAGAAGAGGCCATCCAGGCCTTGGATACCTGGGAAGGTCTCCCCTCGGCTGGCATGTCTCCAGAACCTCGATCATCCTCCCCTCCCCACACAAAGGCTCAGATATCCTCAGATTTATCTGGACTTATTTTGTCTCAAGGGTTGAATTCATGCAGGAAATCTAGGTTGTGAATGTGAATTCCTTTCCACTTGGATGAGAGACTAAGGTGTGCAGCTTGAGCTTATATTTTACTATAACAAAAAGACAAAACATGGGAAGGAACTGGTGTACAAAAATAAAACAAGTTGTCATTCTTAGGTTACTTAAATAAAACCTTTTACTTTTTTATTCCATTGGGTTACAAAAAGTGGTGGAAAACCAAGTCTAGTTAGTGGCTAGTGCCATCTTCACTCTCATACAGAGAATGTGTGTGTGTGTTGGGAGAGAGGGGTGTCAAGACTTGTGAAACCTCTTCAAAGGTGAGTGAGGTAGTGGTTTGTGGTGTAAAGAATGTCCTTTTAGTCTGTTGAGGAAGAGCATCTGGATAAGCTTCACCCACAAACCCTGCCCACACAGATTTTCTCTCTGAGTGACCTCTAATAACTAATATGACTGATTGCTAAAGCATCTTACAGACTCCCTAAAGCTTCCCACAATATGGCTATTCTCTGATGTATCCTGAGATGCCCTTTTCCTAAATCCATGCCCATTCTTCCCACAGTTTCTATGCAATCGCTGAGGTTTGTGAAGGGTGACTATGGCCACAATCATGTCCACGCTCCCTGTACACTTAAAAATGGCTGAGTGGCGTCCCTGCAGAGACAAAGAGATGGAGAAGTAGTTTATTGGTGAATGAGGGCAGGACTGGGCAGAGGAAGAAGCAGACCTGCAATGTGTTCACAGCTGAGATCGGATGGGCACCTCTTGAGTCCAGGGTTGAGGTTTTATCTCCCCTCAGCAATCAGTCATTGGCCAGGAGCCAGCCCTGAGGACAGTGCTATTCCCTGTGGCTGAGAGCAGGTCATAGAAAAGCACCGTCTCTGCAGCTCATCAGCAGGGGTATTGATCCTGATATGGTTATCCGGACAGAGTTCCACAGTATCCCCACAGAAGGATCTCTCTATGGCATAAGAGGGCTGGCTGATCACAAGAGTTTTCCCACAATCCCTACAAACACACTGCTCCTCTCTGAATGTGTCATCTTGTGCCTGCCTGTCTGCCACTGGATATTCGATAAACACTGACTTATTGCTACCGCCTCACCCACGGTCCCTGCACACACAACACCTCTCACTAAAGTGTGGCCGAGTTACCCACACTTAGGCTCCTCTGACGAATGTGTCCTCGGTGCCTGATGAGAGTCAACGCATCTCTGAAAGTACACTCACGCCACACACAGACCCCACGTGTCTCTCTGGTGTCAGATGAGATTCCACTGATGGCTGAGTCTTGTCCGTGATCCCTGGAAACATGCTTTCCCCCAAGTGTTTCCTCTGGTGTGTGATGAGATTTGACCTGTAGATAAAGCTTCGCCCACAGTCCCTGCAGACATGCTTCTTCCCCGAGTGTGTCCCCTGGTGAATAACAAGGAATGACTTCTGGCTAAAGCTTCGCCCACACTCACTGCACACGAAAGGCTTCTCTCCGGAGTGTGTTCTTTCATGGATGATGAGGTCCGACTTATAGAAAAAGCCTCGCCCGCACTCCCTACAGATATAAGGCTTCACATCTGAGTGTGTCTTCTGGTGTCTGATGAGATTTGACTTGTAGCTAAAGCTTCGCCCACACTCCCCGCAAACATGCTTCTCTCCCGAGTGTGTCCCCTGGTGAATGAGGAGGAATGACTTCTGGGTAAAGCTTCGGCCACATTCACTGCACTTGTAAGGCTTCTCTCCCGAGTGTGTCCTCTGGTGTTTTCTGAGGGTTGACTTGTCACCAAATCCTCGTCCACACTCCAGGCACACAAAGGGTTTCTCTCCTGAGTGTGTCCTCTGGTGTCTGATGAAAGATGACTTCTCGCTAAAGCCATGCCCACACTCCTGACAAACATAGGGCTTCTCTCCTGAATGAGTCCTCTGGTGTTTTCTGAGGGTGGACTTATAAGCAAATCCCCGTCCACACTCTGGGCAGATGTAGGGCTTCTCCCCAGAGTGAGTCCACTGATGTTTAATGAGGACTGAATTATTTCTAAAGCTCTGCCCACACTCCCTGCATGAATAAGGCTTCTCTTCTGAATGTGTTTCTGTGTGTCTGTTCAGATTGGACTTCTTGCTAAAGCCTCGCCCGCACTCCTTGCACAAATACGGCTTCTCTCCTGAGTGTGTCCTCTGGTGATGGACAAGGATTGCCATCAGGCTAAAGCCTCGGCCACACTCACCACACACATAAGGCTTCTCCATTGAGTGTGTCCGATGGTGTCTGTTGAGGTTTGACTTATTGTTAAAGCCTCGCCCACACTCCCTGCAAACATAGGGCTTCTCCTCTGAGAGGGTCACCTGGTTTATAGCTAAGTTCGGTTTCAGACTACAGTCTAGTTCGTGCTTGCTACGGCTGACCACTCTGGACCTCAGGGTTCCTGACTCCTTTGCTCCTTTGCCTGTTTGCACGGGGCGAACCCTCTGCTCTGCCCTGGGCTCTGTTTCTACCACTGCGTTGCCTTCTCTAGGACTCGCTGATTGTCTTCGGGGTGGGCTGGGAACAGCGCCTGAGGTTTCTCTCTCCTCGGTCCTCACAAACAAGGATCTGAAGCCACCTTCTCTCTCTTGAGCTTTTGTGTTTTCACTCCAGCAGCTCGGAGAAGAAAACTTCTGCTCCTGATGCCCTGGGCCAGAATCCCCTGGATGGAAGTCACGTAAGTCCAAGAAGCTCGGAAGCACATGTTGGCTGAGGAGTGGCTCATGGGAGAAGGCCAGAAGGCAAGAGGAATAGGAGTCTGTTTCTGGCTTTGTTTCTGCCGGAGAAAGAGTGTTCAATTAGAGAAGCCCTAAGTGGGCAGCTGGCTGTTCCGCCTTGTCTTAGGGACAGAGTATCTTCCTGCCACACCTACTATTGATAATAAATGTACAACAGAGTTCATTTTCCACCAAAAATTCCTCTATATTCCATTTCTAAACATTCCATTTTCTATTACAATCCAATAAAACCACATCAGAAACAGCCTCTACATGTCACTCAGTCTACATGTCTACATGTTTGTGCGCAGTCATACCAGGAGCCTCTCAGGTAAGCATTCTGCTTTGTAAACAGCTTCAATAGTGTCAGCCATTTCTTTCTAGTACATCATCTAAGCCGTTGACACTTACACTGATGTACTGTCACAATTCTGTTGTATTTGGAGATAACAGACTCTATGACCAATATGAAACTCTCCTCCATGACTTTTCTTATATCAGAAAACAAAAAGACTAATAAACATAAAAAGTCACTTGATCTGGAGGGCTTCCAAACATAGGAGTATGTACATGAAACAGGGGTTAAAGGGATTGCATATGAAATAAATCTGAATTTCAGGTTGTCCACAGAAAACAAATACTTATTAGAAATTTTAAGTGCTGGGTTCTCTACTAAGTATTGTGAATTCTGCAGTGGACAAGAAATGCATGATCCATGATTTCAGGATTTTGGCATCTTGTGCTGAAACTAATCCCATTACAATGACACCAGACTGGCTATGGGATTTGCTTAGGCCAATGGGAGATTGGTGAAAAGTTAGTGCTACTTTCAAACATTTTTTTTTAATGTTTTTATTGATTTCAGAGAGGAAGGAAGAGGGAGCGAGAGATAGAAACATCAAATGATGAGAGATGTTTGATCGGCTGCCTCCTGCATGCCCCCCTACTGAGGACTGAGCCAGCAGCCCAGGCATGTGCCCTGACCAGGAATCAAACTGGTGACCTCTCGGTTCATAGGTCAACACTCAACCAATGAAACTCCTAGGATGGGCTCAAACACATTTTAAGAGCCACAATGTGGTTTCTTCATTCCATTTTTCTCCTTTTAAGAATCCCATGACCCAGACAATGACTGGTTCTTTTGCCTGAATTACAGAACCCCAATAGAGCTAAACTCCTGTCTGAACTGTACATAAGAGGTATTATAAGAAATGAACATTTGCTAAAGTTCTGTGTTGTTATCACAACAATACATAGTTACCTATGATAGCTTTAAAGATTATTTCAGGAAAAATTGGCCCACTTATTTCTAACAGTACCCTTGAAAAAGAGACATTGGAAATGAATATGTGAAGAATTAGAAAACAAGAGATGAGTTTAAGAGGGAAAAGGTAAGACCTCAATTTTTGTAAGTTTGAGAATAAACTTATATTCTTATAAGTAAACAGAAAAGCACAGGTGAGATAGTGACAGAGAAAATGGGTTCATCATAATATGTGATGATCACAATCGTTAAGGTTCACAAATTGTTTAAGAGTTTGAATATAGACAAAAAAAAAAAAAAAAAAAAAAAAAAGCATGTGACATTAATCCAAAGAAAAGAAAGAGAGAAATCCAGTAAGAGGCTAGGGAACTGCAGAATACTGTGGTGTGGAGCAAGACAAAGGAAACAATTTCAGAAAATCCAGTTTTTCCATATCAAGCCTAATTTGAATCAGGTCATTTTAACATTGAACCCATTCAATGTATTAACATAGAGAAAGAGAACATATGATCAGAGGAACATAAAAATCAAAATAAAATCTAGTTAGGTTGACTAGCTAAGGCCAAATCAAAACACATAAAACCAGATTGAAATGGATGAATCCAACTTAAGTAGACAGAGCGCAAACTAGATGGAACCAGAACAAAGCTATCAAAAAAGATGAAAATGGAAAAATTAAATCTGATTAACTGATATCATGAAAAAAGCCAGGCCATGTGAGGAAACTTCTGAAGAAACTTCTGCCTGAAACTAGTTTGTGTTTGCAAAAATCTAACTCTCTAGATGCTTTATCTAGAAATGTGGAAATATCCAGAACTGCATTATCCAATAAGGTAGCCACCAGCATACATGTTTACTGAGCACTTGAACTGTGGCTAGTCTGAACTGAAATGTACTTTAAGCATAAAATACACACCAGATTTTGAACACTTAGTACAAAAAAGTAAAATGATTTTTATACTGATTACATGTTGAAATAATATTTTGATATATCAGATTAAGATTACTAATTTTACCCATTTATGTCTACTTTTCTAAAGGTGGTTACTAGGAAATCTAAAATTATCCATGTGGCTCACGTTATATTTCTACTACATAGCGCTGACCTAGAACAAAGGTGGGGGGGGATCGGAAAGAGAAACTACAGCCTAAAACCACCATACTGCCCTCTGTTCATGTACAGTCTACTAGCTAAGAATGGTTTGTAAATTTTTAAAGAGTTGAAAATAAGTCAAAAGAGTAATAGTTTATGATATATAAAAATTATATGGAATTCAAAATTCAATGTCCACAAATAAAGTCTTACTGGAACACAGTCATACTTATTTGCACATCACCTGTGGCTGCTTTAGCACTACAAGAGCAGTGTTGAGAGTGGTTAGAGACCATATCACCCACAAAACCTAACATAGTTACCATCTGGCTCTTTGTAGAAAAAGTGACCAACCCTTGAATGAGAGTAACGTTGCAATCAAAAGTATTTATCAATCTAGACTTAAAGAATAAATGTATGTTTTTAAATAAAAGAAATAATCTGGCTTATGAAACTCAAAAGCTATACAATCTCTGACATTTAATTTCAACTTCTGTTGCAGAAGTTAACTGTGCTTCCAGTCTCAATCCCTTCTCCCCACAGGCATATTTCTTCCTTAAGGTCTTAACCCCAAATAAGTCTCCATCTGAAATGCTTCTGCCTTAGACAGCTGGAGTTCTAACTCCCTCACCACTTTATGTCTCTGGTCAAATGTTCCCTCCTCACTGATTTCAGATAACTGATTTCAAAAATTCAGCCAGCCACCCTGTCACACTCAATTCTCCTTTATCCTGCTTCATTTTATTATTATTTTTTACTAGGTAGTGGTTATCCCTTTCTAACGTAACATCTCTGTATATGAAGGTATTTGTTGTCTGTCTCCATTCACTAGAAAAAGCCCCCAGGGGCAGGGTTACTATTTCATTTACCAACGTATTCTAAGTGTCTAGAACTTCTTCTGGCACGTGACAGGTGGTCCATAAATCTCTCCTGAATTAATGAAGGAAAGAACATACCCTCACCCAACGAAAGGAGGTTCCTGTAATTCTCCAGCATCACTTCTTTGTACAGGATCCTCTGCTTAGAGTTCAGGAGCTCCCATTCTGCCTGTGTGAAGACCACAGCCACATCCCTGAATGTAACTGGTACCTATAAACAAGCAACAATTAATGAACAGCACGTCCCCGTCAATTTTCCCAGTGTGAGGAGTCTGTGCAGTAGCCCTGGAGAGTCTTGATATGTAAGAGTTGGTCTAATTCTTTTCAGGTCACACAGTTCTCCAGATCAAATTCTTCTAGCCATTACTATGGCTGTGTGCTAAAATCTGAGGACAGTGCCCAGATGGCGTGGTCCAGTGTTTGAGCACTGAGCCACAAACCAGGAGGTCAGGGTTCATTGGATTCCCAGTCAGGGCATATGCCCCAGTTGTGGGCTCAATCACCAATATAGCACATGCAGAAGGTAGCTGATCAATGATCCTCTCTCATCATTGATGTTTATCTCTCTCTCTCTCCTTTCCTCTCTGAAATCAAACCTATCTAATAAAAGGGCAATATGCAAATTGACTGTCACTCCAACATACAAGATGGCCACCCCTATGTGGTCAAAGATGGCCGTCACAAGATGGCCTGCAGGGGAGGGACGCAGGCCTGCTGGGGAGGGCAATTGGGGGCAACCAGACAAGGAGGGGAGAGCAGTTGGTGGGACCAGTCATGTAGGGGAGAGCAGGTAGGGGAGATCAGGCCAACAGGGGAGGGCAGCTAGGGGTAATCAGGCCTTTAGGGGAGGGTAGTTGGGGGGATCAGGCCTGCAGGGAAGGGCAGTTGGAAGGGACCAGGCCTAAAGGGGAGGGCAGTTGGAAGGGACCAGGCCTAAAGAGGAGGGCAGTTGGGGGAGACCAGGCCTGTAGGGGAGGGTAGTTGGGAGGGACCAGGCCTGCAGGGGAAGGCAGTTGGGGGGACCAGGCCTGCATGGGAGAGCAGTTGGGGGGGCAGGGTCAGGCCAACAGGGGAGGGCAATTAGGGGCAATTAGGCCAGCATGGGAGCAGTTAAATGTCAGGCTGGCAGGGGAGTGGTTAGGAGCAATCAGGCAGGCAGACAGGTGAGAGGTTGAGAGCCAGCAATCCTGGATAGTGAGAGGGATGTCCCAAATTGGAGCGGGAGGACTCTACTCAGCTCTCTCTTTCCTTGGTTCTCTCTGTTAAACTTTTAGCTGATTTGCCTTTTTTTTTTTAATGTATGTATGTGTGTATATATGTGTGTGTGTGTGTGTGTGTATTTATTTATTTTCCACAGAGAGGAAGAAAGAGGGATAGAGAACTAGAAACATAGATGAGAGAGAAACATCGACCAGTTGCCTCCTGCACACCACCTACTGGGTATGTGCCCACAACCAATGTACATACCCTTGACCGCAATCGAACCTGGAACCCCTCAGTCAGCAGACTGACGCTCTATCCACTGAGCCAAACCAATTTCGGCTGATTTGCATTTTGCTTGTTGCTATCATGGATCCTGAGCTGCTTCTTAATTGCTCACCACAAAAATCTCCATTGTTCTCAAGAGCACTCTTAGGTTTCAACATCCTTATGCTCTGTTCCAAATAAAGCCCGTGCTCTTAAGGAGTGCTACACTGGCCTTCGTTCTTCCAATCTGCTTCTCCCCCTGGGCAGGATCTCTGCCAGTGCTGAGAGCTGGGAGCAGAACTGGCAGCCATTTCTCTCAGCGACATTCCTACTCTGAGAGGTGCCCTGGGGGATGGGATGCTGTGGGAGTGGGAGCTCCTTTCTTCTCAGCTTGCCCCTCCTGGCACAAAATCTCTGCCCTCTGAGGAAGGGGAGAAGGCAATAGGGTCCTTACTGATTCTTGACCTCCGATGCCTGGGACAGAGCTTCTATCCAACCAACAGGGGCTGGTGGAGAAAGAAAACCCCAGATCTCTCGGCCACTTTGCCTGCAACACAGATCTGGAGGGAATGAGAATTGCTTGTGGCCTATCTCCCCAAGGAAAAAGTACAGGCCTACACTGGGAACTGGAAGAGAAAGAGCCCCATTGTCTTGGCTGTACCCACTTGGAGTAGAGCACCCATCATGGTGAGCTAAAGGGCGGGCAGACGAAGCAGATTGTGGGACAAATGCCACAGACTTGCAGTTTTCACTGAGACTTAAATTTTCTCTTCTTAAAAAAAAAAAATTATTGATTTGAGAGAGAAACATTGATTAGTTGTTCCACTTATTTATGCACTCATTGAGGATCAAACTGGAAACCTTGGCATATGGGGATGATGAACTAACTAATGAGCTACCCAGCCAGGGCTAAAACACAGATTTTCTTGATTAAATGTTTCTCCACTTGCTATAGTCCTTAGGACAATTTCCAGAGACTTCAAATGTTTGGGTTTAATGGTGGAGTTTTTTTTTAAATCATCTATGTTGTTTCACTGGGGAGAGTGTCTGTGGAGCTCCTCACTCCAGCATTCCAAAAGTGCTAGCATGTACTGTGACCTTGCATGTCAATAAACTGTGAGCAGCTGCACATTGGTTTGAAAGCTTTAGGCTGGCAGTTAGGTATTATTTAAAAACTAGAGGCCCAATGCACAAAATTTGGGGGGGGGGGGCGCAGAGAGAGGGTCCCTCAGCCTGGCCTGCATCCTCTCCAATCCAGCACCAAAGGCTCCTAACCACTCACCTGCCTACCTGCCTGATTGCCCCTAACCACTTTACCTGCCTGCCTAATGCCCTCAACTGCTCTCCTACCAGCCTGATCGCCCGCCCCCAACTGCTCTCCCCTGCCAGCCTGATGGCCCCCAACTGCTCTCCCCTGCCGGCCTGATCGCGCCCAACTACTCTCCCCTGCCAGCATGATCACCCCTAACCACTTCTGCCTTGGCCCCACTACCGTGACTTCGTCCAGAAGGACATCCTGAAGACATCCAGTCTAATTAGCATATTACCCTTTTATTATAGTATAAGTTACTTATTGTCATAATTTCTTTTTTATATACATTATTTTCCCAATGAACTGAAATGTTCCTTGAAGATAAGGCCAGCCTACTTATAAACCTATTAATTTGACTTGTAGAATCGCACACGCACCATTCACATGAAAGAATACATCAAATTTCTGGTAAAGGAAGGAAGATGGAAGGAGAGGTGGAGTAGGGGTGAAGCACTGTTAACTACAGAGAGCATTCTGTATGAGTCATTCCTCAAACAATCCAGGCCCATTTCTAGGGCTGGAAAATATGCTCCCATATTACTAGATGAGGACTTATGTCACAGAAAGAGTCCAAAATACAACACACTAGAAGCTGCAGAGCTTGAGAGTCAGAGAAAACCAAGTTCAAATCCTGGCTCTACCATCAACTGATAGTATGGCCATGCACAAATCACAAACACCTTTAAGCCATAGTTCCTCTTTCTAGAATAAATAGAATTAACACCACTACTACCCTCTTACCACTATCTTTAAAAATTATAGAGACATTGTTATGAAATGTTTGAAATTTGTCAAAAGCAATCCAACGAGAGACATGAGAAGAGTAGAAATTAAACAAAACTGGTCATTGTGGATGACTGTTGAAGCTATGTGATGGCACCTGAGGCCCTATTATTACTATGCTCTCTACTTCTCCATATGTTCAAAATTTCATTAGTAAAATACGTCCAATGCAAAAGATATTACAGTTAAGTAGTGTGGTTGAAAAGTGAAATTTAATAGTACATTTACAATTTTCAATAATCTCAGTTTTTCAAAAAGATCTCTTATGTTGCCGAAACTGGTTTGGCTCAGCCTGAGGACTGAAAGGTCCCGGGTTCGATTCCGGTCAAGGGCATGTACCTTGGTTGCGGGCACATCCCCAGTAGGGGGTATGCAAGAGGCAGCTGATCGATGATTCTCTCTCATCGATGTTTCTAACTCTCTATCCCTCTCTCTTCCTCTCTGTAAAAAATCAATAAAATATATATATAAAAAAAAAAGATCTCTTATGTTGTCCTGGCCAGTAGCTCAGTGGGAGTGTCATCCTGAACACCAAAAGGTGGCAGATTCCATTCCTGGTCAGGGCACAAACCTAGGTTACAGGCTCAGTCCCCAGTCGGGATATGTACAGGAGGCAACCAAATCGATGTTTCTCTCTCAAGTCAGTATCTCTCTCTCTCTCTCTCTCTCTCTCTCTATCTCTCTCTCTCTCTAAAAAAAAAAAAATGAAAACCATATCCTCGGGTAAGAATTTAAAGCAGTTTTTTTAAATACATCTCTTGTGCTTTAAAGTTTCCTGTACTCTAACTATTAATCTTGACTATAAAATAAATGGAAATAAACAGGAATCATTATAAAGTGACTTGACAATTGTCTGTTCCTGTCCCAATAAAGAGAATATACAATATGCCTATGCTCTGAAAAATGAGTCAGCATTTCATAAAAAAACAAACAAACAAAAAAAAACCAGTAATCCAAACTCACCAGTATTTCGGGCTTTCCCTCCGTTTTCTGGAGCGAGCCAGTAGCATCAGAAGGCAAACCTCGGGGAAGAAAAAGAAGCTGTGAGAAGAGGATGCTCCCGGAGCAGCTCCTCTGAGCCTTGTGATGGAGGAAGCAGTCCCTTTACTCAGCTGAGGCCACTAGGCTCAGCTAAACCTGGAGCCTTGCTCTCCCTCTCACCTCCACACTCTCAACAACTCTCACCTTTTGCCTTAGGATTCTGAGTCAATTTCTTCATAGTCCGTAGCTCCCCTGCTCTCCAAAGGCAAAATCTCTTCCCTGTCCTGCCTCCCCAGGCAGGGGGTCAGGCAATGTCAGGGCCCCAGAGTCAGCCCCGTGTTTGCCTTGCAATTCTACCAGCAATCCAGGTAGAAGCCATTTCATCGCAAGATCGATTTCTGCTGCCTGAAGTGCCGTCTCTGAACCTTACTTATAAAAGCCCATCTTGTTTCCATGAAGCCAGGACCTGTGGGACGGAGAAGAAACTTGATGTTGCCAGGATCCTTAATGGAGGCGCTAAGCCCATGCCTCCTCATGGGGATCCTGTCCTCTCACATCCTCCTCATTCAACAAATATGGAGTCTCAGTCCAGGGCAGGGGGGGGGTGTGTGTTCCTTGGAATTTTTCCTCCCAAAATATATTTTTATATATTTCAGAGAGATAGAAACATCAATGATGAGAGAGACTCATTGATCAGCTGCCTCCTACACACCCCGCTCTGGGGGCTGGGCCAGGCACGTTCCCCGACCAGGAATCAGAACTGCGACCTTCTGGTTCACAGGGCGATGCTCAACCACAGAGCCACACTGGCCGGGCTTCTTGGATTCTTTTACCTCGTTTCTTTCCAGCTCTCAAATCTGTTGCCTGCCATTCTCCTTTACGTGACAAAATTTACAATTCCCTCCCCCACCCCCACACCTCAAATTCAAGCTCCATGTGTTGTAATATAATACAAGCTCTGCTGCTTGGAGCCTGAGTCAGAGAGAAGACACAGCATGATGCCTGTGGAACGGGGCATTCAGAACTCGGCTCCTGGCTGTTCTGAATGTATTCCGTCCCCTATGTCCCAGTACTCTGGGAGGGGGGGGAGGGGGGGGAAGGGGTCTAAACTGAGTCCTTCTTACTGTAGGTAGAGCTCCAAATCTCACAGTGACTCTGTAAAGATATCCTCACACATACACATCTTTCTTTTCTGCACATGTATGCCACAGGCCTTATCAGTGATGTGCACAGATGTCTCCTGATGGGCACAATCTGAAGTCCTCCACCCACGTGGTCCCAAAGGGGGCAGGTGATGTTAGGGGCTATAGCACCTTCAGAAGCAACTCAGACACCCTGTCCAGAATCTCAGTCCAAGTGACTGCAGTTCTGCTGTTGCACTCAGTTCTTCTGAGACTAGCTAGGGTTCCTCTAAGAAGCCCTTTTGATTTACCCCCTAACAACACAGGCAGAGATGGTCACTCACTCTTCTGTCCAATCTGGGCATCCCATCTTAATCACACCATCTTGCAATTTTTCTATTGGTATTTCTATGACTCTCCTTACTAGAATCCAAGCTTCCAGTAAGAAGAAGCGCATCTCAGGGGTTTTGCTATTCCTAGTGAGTAGAATAAAATGGTCCTTTGTGGTAGATTTGGTCATTGTTCCCAATTATTTGCTTCTCTCTAAAAGGACTGTACTTTCTGCCTATGACATCAGGTCTTGCCTTAGAGTCTAGGGGTGTAGAACTCAATCAGAGAAGGGGCCAAAATCTAAAATCCAGCCTAAATTGCGGGCCGAATGGTTTACTGAACAGTCATAAACTGTCATTGTGATGGAAACGCAGCGGAGTGCAGTGATGACAGTGCGGTGTGGGCCACATTGCAAGGCCTGGCGGGACGGATTTGGCCCACGGGCCTTGTGTTTGACACATGGGCCTTAGACAATGAAATGGGAGAGAAGGTGACATGCCACCTCTGAGCAGTGTATGATTCAGCCATCTCTCATGTTCTGAGAGCAGCACGTTCCCAAGAAGTGGCCTTCTTTCTACTATCAAAGGCCATGGTGCTGAGCCAACCTACAAAGGAGGAGGCATCAGACTAGGTTTAAGGTTAGATTGTGGGTCACTGAGATTTGGGAGTCATGTGTTACTGGAGTACAACTTAGCCTAAGCTGATAAATATAGCCCCTTTCCTCCCACTAATGCTAGTATTTTAGTATTTATAAAACAGATACTGTACTACAAATCTTCACAACACAGCCAAGAAGTAGACACTTCTATCCTTTCCACCTCACAGAGGAGGAAACTAAGGCATGAAAGGTCCACTGACTTATCTTAAGACCACACAGCGACCCAGTATCAAAGCCAAGCCTAGAATCCAAAATTTTCATTTCAATTGAAAAAAAAAACTTTTTTTTTAAAAAGAGAGCTTTCATATTGTTATATTGGTGAGTAATTATAGTCCCCCATTCTGTATATCTGATTTGGAAGTCCTCGCTTTTAAGTGCACTTTTAAATGGTCTAATCTAACTGGAATAATCTTCATAGTAGCCACTGTAAGTTTTTAGGTTATAATTTCCTTGAAGGTTGGCAGCAGTTTGGTAGGACCTTGGCCTACATTTTTTTTTGGCCATTACTTTGAAGCTTCCAATCCAATAGTTACCAAGATAAGGTCTTAGAACATAACATTTTTAGATTGTCTTTAATAGGATTTTGCCAGTTTTTTCTTTTCTTTTTCTTCTTACATGCAGAATGATTGTACTTATAATGTCCTGATTTTTGAAAATAATATCTATAAGAGAAGGAAGTAGGCAGCTTCTGGGGACAGAGTCAAGAATGGGCGTCAGAACACAGCCTGCCCTGCTATGCTGCTATAAAGTAAGGAATCTTTTTTGCTCTGTGGGGGAGGAAGAAACGCTTCCATCTTTCTAGGTTCTTCTGGCTGGCCTAATAATTAAATCTTATTAGATTAATAAGAAAAATAAATAAATTTAATTACATACGTACATATGGAAACCCCGAATATATGAGTGAGTCAGAGACACCCACACACGCACAGCAGAGGTTCAGAGACAGAAAGGAAGTTGAGGTACATCTGGCATTCTGAGCTCACGATGAGGTAAGGCATCATGGGCTTCAGAGGGAGGAAGGTCATTTGCAGTACGATAAGAGCAGAGGTTCAGCAATCACAGGTTTGCCCTGCTCCACAGGTCATAAAAGTTATTTCTGGTGATAACTCTGAATAGACAAGGTCCCAAATTTAAATTCTATAAGGGAGAGGTAAAGTTTTTTGTGAGTCAACAGGGTCTCAACTGCCTTCACCTCAAAATTATTCACATGCCAAAGTAGCACATCTTAGGGACAGAATAACTCAGGCCTGTTTGAACCCTTCGCTGTCTATGGGCTCGGGAGGCCTGGTACACAAATTTCGTGCACCGGAGCGGGGATGGGAACGGGGATGGGGTGTCTCTCAGCCCAGCCTGCACCCTCTTCAATCTGGGATCCCTCTCACAATGCAGGACTGCTGGCTCCCAAGCACTCACCTGCCTGCCTGCTGGATTGCCCCTAACCACTTCCTTGCCAGCCTCTTTGACGCCGAACTACTCCTCTGTCAGCCCAATTGCCCCTAACTGCCCTCCCCTGCCAGCCTGGTCACTCCTAACTGCCTTCCCCTGATGGCCTGGTCGCCCCCAACTGCCCTCCCCTGCTGGCCTGGTCACCCCTAACTGCCCTCTCTTGCCAGCCTGATTGCCCCTAACTGCCCTCCCCTGCAGGTCTGGTCGCCCCTAACTGTCCTTCCCTGCAGGCCTGGTCACCCCCAACTGCCCTCCCCCGCTGGCCTGGTCACCCCTAACTGCCTTCTTTTGCCAGGCTGGTTGCCCCTAACTGCCCTCCCCTCCAGCCTAGTTGCCACCAACTACCCTCCCTGCAGGCCTGATCGCCCCTAACTGTCCTCTCCTGCAGGCCTGATCCCCCTCAAACTGCTCTCCCCTACAGGCCTGGTCACCTCCAACTGCCCTCCCCTGCAGGCCTGGTCACCCCTAACTGCCCTCCCTTGCCAGGCTGGCCACCCCTAACTGCCTTCCTCTGCCAGCCTGGTCACCCCCAACTGCCCTCCCCTGCAGGCCTGGTCCCCTCCAACTTCCCTCCCCTGCAGGCCTGATCCCCTAAAACTGTCTTCCCCTGTAAGCCTGGTCCTGCCCCTAACTGCCCTCCCCTGCAGGCCTGATCGCCTCCAACTGCCCTCCCAACTTCCCTCCCATCTTGTGGCATCCATCTTGTGTCCACATGGGGGGCGGCCATCTTGTGCATTGGAGTGATTGTCAATTTGCATATTACCTCTTTATTACATAGGTTACTTAACAATTACTAAAAACTCTTACTATATACCAGGCTCTGTACAATGTTTACCTCCCAACAGCCTCATGAGTTAGCTCTTGTGATAAACTGAGGTAGAGTTATGAATCTTGCTCATGTTGAAGAGCTAGAAAGTGCCTAGATTTAAACTATCCATGGAGTCCCATGTCCTTAGCCAGCTGTCAGTGGTAAGGTTAGTAGTGGGCAACCCCCCTGGGGTGGGACTAGTCTCAAAGTATATTCACACATAGGGTTGAGGAGGTGTAAAGATTAGCAGTGAATTAATAAATGCTGGATCTGGTGATAGGTTCATGGGGTTCACGTACTGAGTAGGATTAAAATCTGTCCTTACCAAAAATAAAAATTTAAGTCCTGATATCTAGGCCTCACCAGATGCCAGAAGTGATTTGGATAGTCAGCCAATAGCCCCCAGAAGTTCCCACCCTACCTTAATTCCCTAAGCCCTAATCCAGAGGTTAATTCCCTAAACCCTAACTAATCCACAAGTCTGACCCCAACACGAGAGAAAAGCAGACAAGGAGAGGAAGCTGTAAATGACATTTACAGCCAAACCGGGACCTTTGCCACAAAGAGAGCGAGTCCCTGCCTCATGACAAGCCCTGGGACAACAGGTGCCACGGAAATAGTCTCATCCCCCACTCACAAAACTGCCTAAACGCAGGTCAAGGTCGGGTGGTACCCACCATCACCAGATGTTCGCCTAGACCCAAACCACACACCCCCCCAAAGCCCCAGGACTTCTGACCCAAGACACTCCCACCACCCCCTAGGTGTACCTGCCCACGCGAAGCTCACCACCCCCGACAAACCTAAGCACTTGCAGGTGCTGAGATTCCCCACCCCAAACCCGTCCCCACCCAATCACTCCTGGAGCCACATCCAGCCCCACCGAAACACGCAAACAAGCAGTTACCCAATTCTTCATATTCACGATCAATCCTAGGTTCCCACAACCATTCGGACACGCAGGACCCAGGAAGGGGTTCCCTTGCTACAAAGATGGAGGGCTATTATAGGGCTGGATCCGCGCCCCAACCCCACCCCAGGGGATGCCTGGCTGAACCTGTGCTCGGCTCAAATAGACCCCGGGGATGCTCGACTGCTGCCGCCGCCCTCTTCGTTAATTGATAACCTCACCTCCTTCAAAAAAGAAATCACAGAGCTGGAGCCAGAGAAGAAAGGTCCGCTAGCGCCCAGCAACTGGGCGATTCCCAGCTAGCAGTGCCTCTCCCCACCCCCTGCCCCCAAAGGCGCATCGGGGGCCGCGCCCCATTTCCAAAACCAAACCTCCCGAGTTTGGGGCCACTCTCCCACCAGCCTCGCCCTACCAGGTTCCTAACCCTGCGCGGGGGACGCCTTCCGGCACCGTGGAGGGCCTCACAGGAGTCCGCGGGGCAGGTCCACCCAGCCCTCCGCCATCAACTGCGCCGGAACAGCTCCCAGAATCCCCCGGGCTCCGCCCCCAATGGCCGCCCGGGGAGAGGCTGGCGGCCACGAGGTTAATGTACCTGGACATTGTCTGCTGTACTGACAGCCTATCTGTCCCTTTTATGAGGATGCCCACGCATTAAGCGGACAGGGATGGCCTTGGCCGGGTAGCTCAGTGGGTTAGAGCATCCTCTCACAACCCCAAGGTTGCCGCTTCCATCCCGCGTCCGGGCACACACAAGAACCAACCAATGAAGAAAAAAAAAATCAACCAATAAATGCCTAAGTAAGTGGAACAACAAACTGGCCTGAGACAGAACTCTCTCTAGAATTATTATTTTTTTTTAATAACCAAAAAACAAATAAGACAGGCAGTGATTCCAGAGTGAAGTTTGTTCCTTCTACTCATTCGCTGGAAAGACTACATTTCCCAGAAATCTCTACGGCAGCTTCCGCGGAAGGCTTCCGCACCCGGCCTACCCCGGAGGTGGAGAGTTCTGCGCAATAGAGGCATTTCCGCCTGGCGGTCTGGCGGGTACTGAGTGCAGGCTGGGAGCCTTTTCTGCGCTTACCCTTGTTTTTTTACTCCCAGGCGCCGCTAAATTCCCTGAGCTCAAGCTGTATAGCATGCACACCACCCTTCATGAGCGCCATCTAAGTGAGGCTTCGTGCCACCCGCGCACCCCTGTGGGCATCCGCACTTTGCTGGCAGGAGAAACAGGAAGGCAAAGCTGTCACCCACTTTGCATGATGCTACCTAGTGGGTATCCTCCTGTCCAGGTCCTCAAACTTAGTGACAAATTCTCATCCAGTTCTGGAGGACAGAAGCCTCACACAGCTTGGCTCTCAGGCCTATTACCTAGGATCTGGGTGTTGTTTTTTTTTTTTTTTTTTTTTTTTATTTATTTATTTATTTTTACATATTTTAATGATTTTTTTTTGCCCCCTCCCTCCCTCCCCCATATCCCCTCCCTCCCCATAGTTTTATGTCCATTGGTTGTACTTATATGCATGTATACAAGTCCTTCGGTTGATCTGTTATCTCCCCCAGATCGGATCTGGGTGTTAAACACACACACACACACACACACACACACACACACACACACACACCAAAATTCAGCCCTAGCCGATTTGGCTCAGTGGATAGAGTATCAACCTGCAGATCCAAGGGTCCTGGGTTCGATTCCAGTAAAGTGCTTTAAAAAAAAAAATCGCCAAAGCTGGTTTGGCACAGTGGGTAGAGCATCGGCCTTCGGACTGAAAGGTCCCAGGTTTGATTCCAATCAAGGGTATGTACCTTGGTTGCGAGCACATCCCCAGTTGGGGTTGTGCTAGAGGCAGCTCATCGGTGTTTCTCTCTCATCGATGTTCCTCACTATCCTCTCCCTTCCATTCTAAAAAATCAACTATATATATATATATATATATATATATATATATATATATATATATATAATTTTAATCAACTGAGTGCATTTGAAGATGTAGCAAAGAGAAAGGAGCTCCGAAGGACCTATACAAAATGGACTTTTATAGGCAGAAGGGTTCGGGGGGACAAGGAAGCTATTGACAAAGAGTGGATTCTTTCAGGCAAAGTCACCATCCCTTAGGGGTCTATGAGAAAATCACCTCACTAGTGCTGACCAGGTGATTCCGGAATGATTGGTTTAAGATTTCATTTCTGGGAGAAGTTGAAACTGTTACTGGACAGGGGCCGGCCCTTAGTAGGTCTGCCTCAGGCCGGTCTGTGGTATATAGCTGCTTGACTATGGGTAGGAAAGATTTCGCAACAGTATTCCAGATGGGTTTGAGAATATGTTTACTAATGCTGGAGACAATGACACAAAGGAAGAAATTAGAGTAGAAGAAAGAACAGGGAGAACCCAGGCAGTGCTCTGCTTTGGCTCTAAAAATGTTATAGGAAAGAAATGAGCAAGGCAGGGCTGCTTCAGCTCTTGGGAAGCTAGAGAAAAAGGAGGCTATGGAGACAGGATCAGGGGATGAGCTCAGGTCGAGCTGCCACTGCCCACTGCTCCCCTCGTGGCAAGTCTTGTGGGTACCCTTAGAAATAAAAATGCATGCCCAGGAAGACTCTAGCGAGAGCCCACATTAAGTCTTTGTCCTGAGGGCTTTTTATCCTTTTTTTTTCTTTCTGCAGGTGAAAATCTTGGGGTGGGGGAGATGGGAGAATAGGTAGAATATTCATCAGCTTTCCAGGTGCATTTTTAATAAGCTGATGCATTAAAATGATCGTATAGGGGAGTGTGGATTATTCTTTGGTCTGTTGTACTGTTTTACCTTTCTCTTAGGTCCATCTGGCTTTAACGGATTTTTTGTTATTTGTTCCCCAACTTCATCTGTCCTTGGGTTTAGCTGGCACAAATGCATTCATTGGGTCTATGTTCTCTATTTTCCCAGGCCAAGGTGACTTAAGCTATGTATTTTCTGGTTAAGGAGGAAAATAGGAACCATTTGCTCTCACATGTCCTTGGTTAGGGAAGATAAAGTCTTGGAATTCACAAGCTGGCTGCAAGCTGCCCAAACTGTTGGATTTGTTTCATTTTCTTCTTCCCAATTCCACTTGCCCAGAGATTTTCCTAGCTTCTTATTTACTGTCCTGCTACAAAATTAGTTTTTTTGTTGTTTTTTAAAAAAATATATTTTATTGATGTTTTACAGAGAGGAAGGGAGAGGGATAGAGAGTTAGAAACATCGATGAGAGAGAATCATCAATCAGCTGCCTCTTGCACATCCCCTACTGGAGATGTTCCCGAAACCAATGTACATGCCCTTGACCGGAATCGAACCCAGGACCTTTCAGTCCACAGACCAATGCTCTATCCACTGAGCCGGTTTCAACTGTCCTGCTACAAAATTAAAGTATTAAGTTTGTTTTGGTGCCGTGGGCTTAGCACAAGCCATAGTCTGGGTGGCAACCGATCAATGTTTCTCTCTCACATTGACGTTTCTTTCTCTCTCCCTCTCTCTCTTCCCTCCTCTCTCTCAAATCAATAAGAAAAATGCGTGTCCTTGGGTGAGAATTTAAAAAATAGTTTTTAAAACATCAAAAAGATCAGGAGGGGAGGAGAAGGGATGCTAGGTGGAGCACAGAGCATCTTTTTCAGGGTGTACTAGTCTGTGTGATATTGTAATGGTGGATGCATGGCATTATGCATTTGTCAAAATTTGTACAGACAACACATAGAGTGACTCCTAATGTAAACTGTGGACTTAGCTAATAATAATGTATTAATATTGGTCCATCAGTGGTAGCAAATGTACCACACTGATGCAAGATGCTAAAAATAGGCGAATTGGAGGAGGGCGGGGGAAGGAAAGAAGCTTGTCTCTGGGAGCTCTTTCTGTTTTCTGTGCATCTGAATTTGATCCCCTCGGGCTTGAACAGTGACCACAAGGCGAGAGTGAAAACTGAAACTATGTATCCCACGCTCAGCCTGGACGTAGAACACAAACTACACTTGTGTCTATAGTGAGATGACTTTGTGCTCTGCCTGTCTTCATTAGCATGACTTTATTTTTCCAGGAATTTCCTGCCCAGGGAAGTGGCTCATGACAGGATTTTCCCACAGATCCTTCACCTCCTCGATGAAGAGCATCACAGACAACTTGCACCCTTGGATTCTTTGAATGCTTTGCCTCCTGGCCTTGCTATTTATTGTAGACTGGTATAGCACAATTCGTACGCGATCCTACTTTGAAAGACCAGCCTTGAGTCAAATTTTCAATTCTCAATGAATTCCGACTTTCCTTCCCCTCTGAGACAGTGCCAAAGCCTGCCTATAAGCAACACATCAGCTTTGTCTCATCAACAGGCTGTGTTTTTCATACTTAGGGAGCCAGCTTTTGACAATAAATTAGATCAATGTATTTTGCTTTAAAAAAAAAAAGGAAATATATGGCGTACTAAAGAAAAAAGGCAATGGAATTAGAGAGTGATGAATTATAATTGGGATGGTTAAAAATGCCTCTCAAAGAACTGATGTTTATGCTGAATCTTGAGGGATGAACAGGACTTTGCCAGGAGAAGAAAGGGGTAGAGATATAGAGAGGTGGGGGTGGTAGTTAAAGGTGGAGGGATAGTGAGCAGAGGAAACAGGATTGAGGGCCCCAGTGGAAATGCCAAGGAGTCTGGGCATGGGTTACCAAGGCAGAGCTGAGTCTCTGGGAGGATCTGGTGCTGGGGCAGAGGGTATGGAGAGAAGGGGTTACCCAGAAAATAGTACATGCCCATGGGCAGTTGGATTGGAATCTGAAGGGTGAGGGTGTGACACTGGTGTGAGTTTTGCAGGATGTGGCCTGCATCAAAGAGTCATGCTAGCTGCACTGAAGAGGCTGTTGTGGGTTGGGGACACTGGTTCCCAGTTGTTGCAGGGCAGGCTCCGTGAGCTTGTTTGCTTCACTTGCTGTGAAGGCAAGAAGAGGCATCAAGCAGGACAGCAAACTCCACTGGGACTTGGTTCCTAATTGCTTCAGATACTTCTGGGACCTAGGAGATCTCTGGTGTAAATAAGCACATTGGAAAGTACTGAGTGCTATTTACAGACTCAAACACAGAAGGACATGGTGTGTGGGGCAGGACAGGCTTTCTTCTCCCAGTTCTGCCCTAACCTTTCTCTTCTTCTCACCTCCTAGGGGGAAAGGGTTTTGGTAAGACAAGGTAAAGAAAGATAATTTGGATGTGATAATAATTCATCCACGTTAGGAAGCTGGTCAGTGTCAGCCAGTGAGAGATGGGTTGTCTTGTAGATGCTCTTCCCTGCCCCTGGGAGGCTCGGCTCCCTCTTGAATGAAAGATGGATCCAGAAACAAATCTTCTCCCTCCAAAGACAGGGGAGGAGGGTGAGACTTGCGTCAGCACCGCTGTGACCCTGGGAGAGCCCTAGAACTGAGCTGGGTGGAGGGAGCAGGGTGGGTGCAGAAGGGGGTGGGCTGTGGACAACCAGACCTGAGCATCCCGCAGACAAGGATCACCAGTGGAGCTGGCCCTCCCTCCTCCGGCAACACGGAGACACGCATTCTCATGCTCGCTCTCATGTCTCTGCAGGAAGGTATGGGCTGGATGGGGCGGCAGGTGGGGTAGGGAGGAGGGACAGTGACCAAGGGGCAGCTGGAGTGTTGAGATGCCATTGGCACCTTCACACCGGCTCCCTCCTGCCCAGAGCATGGGCGCCCTGCACATCCCCTTGTCACGGATCTGCCTCACCAAGGACTCCAGCCCCAGGCAGTGGGGGACAATGGGTGACAAGAGGGAAGAACTTGGCAGAGGAGGCCGAGGAGGTGGACCTTGGAGCCAGCTCCCCGATATGCTGTGCACCAGGGTGGGGGCCAGAACAAGTCCCTTCCCCTCAAAATGGGGTGGGGAGAGCTCTCCCACCCCCCAAAGTCCATCGCTCCCAAGATTCTGCTTCCTCACCCACAGGGGGGCCCTGACTGGGAGGTGAGGAGGAGAAAATGGCATGGGATCCACAGCACGTCTCATGATCTGAAGTGAAGGACTGCCAACCTGTGGGCATGGCTTCTGGCCCCTAATGGCAGCAAGGGGTCCTCTCTCAGCCTATGAGAGCCTCCGGAGAAGGCCACCCCCTCTGGGTAAGCCCGCATGGCTCACATTCTGGATGAGAAGAGGATGAGCACCCATTACTGCTGGGATGTGTGGAGGGTAAGAGTGTGCGGCTGGAGTCCATGACCTGGGTGAGCATCCTGACGCCCCCCTACCTGCAGCCTGGTGAGTGTTCACGGCTTCCTATGACTCATCTCAAAGTGTTGTAACTCTGGGCGTCTTCCTGACCCCTGGGGCTCAGGGCAAACCTCCCTATGCAGCATCCGCCCCATCTCGAGTTGAATCTCCTGCTTGGGAGTGTTCCTTCAAAGACAGGAAGGGAGAGAGGGCGGAAGGAGGATGGGAGAGATGGTGGCTGGGTGACAGGATGAGTGGGCACCGCAGGCTCCCCGGGAACGAATCACCACCTCACCTGCGCCTGTAGAACCGCTCCTCGGCCTTCCTCTCACTCCACCTCCTGCTGTAAGAGATGGACAGATAGATGGATGGCCTCTGGACAGCCCCCCTCCCTGGTCCACCCCCATGTCACCGTGGGAACCCTCCACTGGTTCACAGAGCCTGGCTCCTGTTATTCTACTAACAAACTCCAGGACCCCCATCTTGACATTTCTCTGACACTCTGATGAAATCATGAGGTCAGAACATCCCCACAGCTCCCTGCCCCAGGCAGACAGACAGACAGATAGACAGAGGGGATTGCCAGGGAAAGGTAACTCTAACCAAGACAGCAGGAGACTGACAGACCCTGGAGGCTCTGCCTGCCTCTGCTGCTCAGCGCTAAGCGTCAGCACAGGTGTTGTGCGTGGCGCTCTGCACCTGCCACTTTACATCCCTCCAACAGTCCTGCAAGGAACAGAGGCTGCCTTCACCTCCCCGATGAGGCAGGTAGAGGCTGGATAACCAGACTGAGGTTGCTCAGCGAGCGGGCGGCAGGCCCTGAACTCAAACCCAGGTCCCTGTGTCTTAAAAGATCCTTTTTGCTTCCCTGTCGCCTGCTGCTACCCAGGGACCCTGGGGTTTGGGGGTGGAGGTGGTGGGTGCAGAGATGAGGACAGACTCACCTTCCTCCCCCAGGCCCTTTGCCTGGTGGCTCATGGTCAGCAGGCTGGCTGGGCCCCCACTTGGCTCAGGCGTCTTGCTGGGCCACACGCTCCTGTGGCCGGGGGTGACTTCCTGTCCTCATGCTGGCTGACCGCCCTTCCTGGGCCCCAGGGCAGCCATGCTCCGCCGCTCCATGGAGATTGAACGCGGAGGTAGGAGAAGTGTGGGAGAGAGCGGGCAGGAGCCGAGGTGGTGAGCTCCCAGCCTGTCAATCCGGCCACACACTCCTCAGTTCAGGTTTCCTGGAGAGAGGCGGCGGGCCTCACCTTTCAGGCATCGCTTACAGCAGGGCCTGGAGCTGCGGCTCCTCTCCCATTGCACTGGGCCCGCGGAGGGTGCGGGGCGGGCATCCCCGGGCCTTCCCTCTAGCGCAGCCCAGGTTGGAACAGGGAGGTCCTAGGACGTTTGTGAAACCATCACCAGGGCCGTGTTTGAAACACGATTCCCAGGACCACCCTGGGCTTTGCATCAGGAAGTCAGGCCTGAGCCCACAGTGAACGGTTCCCACCGGCCTCCTGCTCACAGACCTCAGCTCTGCCCGCGGCTGCCCCGTTCAAAAAACGGCAGCTTCGGCTGCTTTGAAAACCATGGCCCGAGCCTCGGGGTGGGCTCTCTGGAGGACGGTCACCGTGCGGGGCCCTAACCGGGTGGGTCCCTGGAACTCTGAGAGTCCTGGATGGAATGGTGTGGGTCTGTAAACACCACACTTTTATTTTTCCTGTCCTTTAACTGAAACTTAGCATTTCCCTAAGGTCGTGTGATTCTGTCCCCGTAGAAGTCAGATTTGTTTTTTCATAGCACATTAAGCTATTAGGACTATCTCAAAATATCATGTAGGCTGATTACTTCTTTGAAATTATGATAGTCACAGACCTGCCACTAGGTCTTGCTGTTTGATTATTAGGAAGCATGTGTGTCATCATCTGACAGATTTATTTCAGAGAAGGGGGAGAGAGGTGGGGGGAAGAGAAATGGAAACATCAATGATGAAGGAGAATCATTGATTGGCTGCCTCTTGCACGTACCCCATTGGGGATTGAGCCTGCAACCCAGGCATATGCCCTAACCAGGAATCAAACCCATGACCTCCTGGTTCACAGGTCGATGCTCAGCTACTGAGCCATGCTGGTCAGGCTATCTGACAGATTTTTAAAAAACGGTTTGATACCTATTTCAGGATCGTTGGTCTCCTTTGTAACCCCAGTATTTTATCTTACGGATTTGAAACCAATGCTCTGACCAATGTCTATGAGTCTCATCAGGATTCTGTGACACAATAGGATTAAGGACCTGCCCCAAGGCAAGTCTCCGGTGGGTGTCCCCGAGAGCCCAGCCTCCAGCCCTCCGGACACCTTGGTGAAGAGGAGGAACAAGGAACCTCCACCTGTGGTGTCCTCTGAAATGCACTCACAACACCCCAGCTTTAAAACTTTTCTCTTCGCCACCTGCCTTTCTCTCGGACCTGATGGCTCCTGCCCCAGGGTGCAGGGACAGTGAGGAGCTCTCCCTCTGTGCTCTCCCTCTACAACCGGGCCCTGAGGTGCCTGCAGCTGGCCCCTCTCCCAGCTGGACAATCCCACTGCTGGGCCCCGGACAGGGCAGCAGCAGGCAGCCTGCCCGGAGCAGTGAGGAGCGGAAGGGCGCTCCTGGCTCTCCTGCCCCCTCCCTGGTCTCCTGATGAGCAAGGACCCTCACAGCAGCTCCTGGCCCTGCCCCTCCTGGCTCCCTCTTGTCAAAGGAGGAAGGCTTCCTGCCCACCTTCGTCTCCAGAGGATTCCGTCGTTTTCCAGCCCCAGCCCTGCCTGCACAAAGAAACACATCGCTTCTCCGCTTCCCACAGAGAACAAGGAGCACCCGCAGGGCCAGAGCCAGCTGCAGGCACAGGGCACTCGCAGGGGGAAAGCGGAGAACCCTGGTGGGTTTATAACCTCTAAGGCAGCGAGGCTTAGTCTGTGGTGCCTGCAGGGGGCGATCTGGGAATTAAAACACTTCTTCTCTCGCCCTAGCCAGTTTGGCTCAGTGGATAGAGCATGGGCCTGTGGACTGAAGGGTCCAGGGTTCAATTCTGGTCAAGGGCCCATGCCCAAGTTGCAGGCTCGATCCCCAGTAGGGGGCGTACAGGAGGCAGCCAAACAATGATCCTCTGTCATCATTGATGTTTCTATCTCTCCCTCTCCTTTCCTCTCTGAAATGAATAAAAATATTAAAAGAAAATTATTCTCTCTCACAACAAAGCCTGCGTGGGATTCCAAATCCACGCTTGGGAGTCAAGCACCTAACACAGAGTATTGTGCTCTGTTTGCCGCACAGCGTCTATATAAATTCCAGTGCTTCCAGAGCTACGTGCACGTTCAGGTGAGCACGAGGCCTCGGAATGTGGGAGGCAAACGAGTCTGTCCTCATCCCGGCGGGTCCATCCACAGCGTTCCAGGCAGCAGCGGAGGGAGAGGACCGGGTCTTGTGAGGCACGTGTTGTGGTGTAACCCCTATCTTACAAAGGATGCCTCAAGAAGTCGAATTATGCATTCATTTATTAAAGACCAGCAGCATACGAGGGAGCTATTCAGTGCTCCAAACCTCGAAGCCCCAAACAGCTTGCCACATCTGGCTTATATGGGCAGAATATCACAAAGGTATTAATTACATTTTTGGGGGTCTGGAATGAGGAACCTGTTTCATGAAAAGCATTTTTACAGAAACAAATTTGAGAAAGTTAGTTATCTAAAGTATCTATGAATCACTGAATCAACAGAAACACATTATCTGGGACCCAAACAGCAGTTTCTACCTGAGTTGATTGCTACCATACTTTACAGAGACCGGGGTTTGAGCTATTTGCTCAAGGAGTGAGAAAAGAGAATGACAGTGATATTTTCAAACGCTGATCCTGCCCTGGCCAGTAGCTCGATCGGTTGGAACATCCTCCTGTACACCAAAAGGTTGCAGGTTCCATTCCTGGTCCAGGCACATACCTGGGTGGTGGGTAAGGTGCCGCACAGCCTATGGAAGCGATTTGGAACCTGAGCTTGGAAATCAGAGTCTAGTTTTGCATGATCTTATGCGTGTTATTTAAATGGGGATAAGAGGTTCCTCTGGTGTTGCTAATGGGTAAGTTTGAAGTGAGGCCAGAAGGATGGTGAGGCCAGTGGGCCAGCTGGAAAGATTGTGGAGACTTGCAACTAAATTTTAAGGACACAGAACCCTTGTTAATCTTTCTTCTTTCCTGGGGAACTCCGAGCCCACTGGGGATGACTCAGCACTTGGACAAATGTCTGAGTCTGCTTACATTCTCCTTGCATCAGTGCTGTCTGCTCTAGGGTGGGGGGATCCATAGGGATTCGGACACACCACTTCCCCCAGGCAGGTAGCAGATTCCTTTTAGAGGATGAGACACCAAGAGACTTCCCGTTAGGTGACAAGCTCTGCTTCTTATTTGGGGGCTACTCAGCAAGGTCAATAGTCCATTTCTGAGAATAAACTATATCCCATATAATTGTCAGGTGGGTCCAAGTGTCTGAGGAGATCCATCCAGCCTCTGGGACAATTCCTGCTCTGCTTTGCCCTGGAGTTTTGCCTCATCAGGATTTGCCTTTTCTTTTGTGGTGATTTCACCACGTCTGTGATGTGAAACCTCTTGACTTCACACATTTGCAAGTTTTAAGAAACATAATCTACAATAGTTTGAGGGCAGTGAAATCAAATCATAAAATATTCTTGTTTTTATTCCGCTTATCACCAGCGTAGGCTAGTTCACCCTTGGGTTAAATTTATTGGGCATTCACCTCAAGCACGGCTTCAAAGAGTCATAATATTGGACTGGTGTGCTCTTAATATTTTATCAGGATGGTGGACACTTCTGTTGCTAGAGTTGAGGCTGGTAAGTGCTGCAGTCATTCTCTCCCAGGGGTGTGGCTGGGTCTTGGAAAACAAAACCCTAACATTGACTAAGACAACGACAAAATCACATGTGTGACTTCAAAACCAGGAGTCACAGGGTGTCCAAACCCAATGGGCCTTTTTTCTCAAAACCCCTGGTTAAGGGGAAGCATCCTGGGCCACCTTGTTAATGTATCTATCCAATGAAAAATGCATCCATATAATTAGCTGTGGGTATTTGCTTACAAAACATCCAGTGTTGCTCCCAGAACCTTGTAAACCAGCACAATGGGGAGGATCCGGTGACGGGAGCTAACACTCTCGCTGGGTTAACGTGAGCTGGTGCTGCGGCCAGGTCCCAGGTCGCTGCCCTTCACTTGTGCCACACACCAGGAGCTCCCTCTGGGGCAGTTTGTGGTGCGGGCCCCGGTGGGGCAGCAGAGGGGCCCCGGAGAGCAGGGCAGCAGCCGTGCGCCCTGCCAGCCTGGGGTGTGTATGTGTGATGAGCAGGGTGTGCTGGAGGCTCCTGTGGGCAGTGTCTGAGTTCCTCTGCTGTGCTCTGTCATCACTGAAGGTGGAGCAGAGGGCACTTGTGGGCAAGGAACTGCTGGGGCTGTCTCTGCCATGTGAGGAAGGGAAACTGCACCCAGGGATTTGGGACCTGAGGAAACATTATCACCAGGGCAAGGGGCAGTTCCTGCCAGAGAGATAAGTCAGACACACCAAGAGGCTGGCTGGGCTTGAGGAAAACGACAGCCGGGCAGTGTCTGGGGCTGAGACTGTATGTGTCTGCCTCTGCCCCTCCCCCCCACCCCGGGAGGCAGAGTGTGGACAAAAGCCCCGGGAGCCAGGACTCTGTCACTTCTTTCTCTGGGGGGTAAGGTCAATGGAAACTGGAACGCTCCTCACAAGCCAATGTGTTGGATGAATAAAGCCAAACTGCATTTATAGACGTCATCACGGGTGACAAGTCCCCTTCCGTCCCCCACTATGTATGGACCATAAGGAAGCTCCTGAAGACCTCTACACCTTCGTGTTTTCCTCTGTTCGGTGGAGGTAATTCTGCTCCGACTCCTGGAAGGGTGCTGGGGACTGAGTGAGCTGACGGCTGTAACCGGAACACCCCAAAGCCCTGCAGAGTCAGAGGGGTCTCTGCAATGCTGCTGTCACTGCTCACTAGGGAGCTTGGGCCCGAGGTGCATCTGAAGCCCCATTTTTACCAGGGCACAGACCAGCCCCCTTTCCTCTGCTCCTCCACAACCTCCCACAAAGCTCTCTATTTTTTTAAACTTTTTATTGTTCTTAATCCTCACCAGAAGATACTTTTTTCCATTAATTTTTAGAGGGAGTGGAAGGGAGGGACAGAGGAAGGGAGAGAGAAAGAGAGAAACATCGATATGAGAGAGACATATTGATCGGTTGCCTCTCACACGAGCCCTGACTGTGGTGGAGATCGAGTCTGAGACCCTTTGGTGCACACGCAGATGTTCTAACCACTGGGAAACAACAGCAGAGGCCAGAGGTGGAACAGCAGCAGGCGAGTTTGACACACACACACACACACACACACACACACACACACACTCGCCATCCAGTGAGCACACCTGGAGAAGCAGTTACACACCATAAAGAGCTGTGTGGTCCTGGCAGGTGGCCCAGTGTGGTTGCAGCAGAGCCCGGGGCTGGAAACACCAAACAGGGACAACTGCACAGCCTGACGTTTCTCGGCCACTTCTGCCCAGGACTAACCCCCCTACCCACCTCCACCCGGAAGCTTGGACTTCCGCCTGCCCCTTGTTTCTAGCGCTCACTCTTCCCAGCAAGACACTTCCTGGTCTGATAAACCAGGCTGAGCACACACAGTTTGAGAGATGAAAGTCCTCAGCTGCAGATTCCCTGTCATGAGGCCCGGTGGATGGAAGGCTGCGGGTGGACATGGACGGGAAAAGGGAGCTGGAGAAGACGCAGGGACTTCACTTACTGAGAGGTGTGTGTCTGTCGGGGATAATATGTCTCTCCCCATCATTTGGGTCAACTCTCCTCAGTCCCACTCTGGGACTGTTTGTTTTTCCGGTGCATGTGTCAGACTCTATTGGCCTCTGTTATGTCCTCTTTGGAGAGTGCTCACTCTTTTGATGTTTATATGGCCTGTGCCTCCTTCATCTTACTTAGCCTCTGGAGCCTGAGGGTGGGACTCAGACCTTCGGTCAAATATCCCAGAACCAGCTTTGGGAGTGAGCCATTTGGGACTCCTGGGGGAACAGTGGAGCCTTAGCCTGTGGAGGGGAGAGGGGACTGAGCAACCAGCGTGGCCATCAGGGATCCAGGCAGACTTTGAGAGAGGGACTCAGCTTCTGAACTGAGGACCTGGCCTTGGCCTCGGGCCAGCTGTGTGAAGGTTCCCCATAAAAAGCCTTTCTTCCCCCCAGGACTCTGCTGATTGCTCTCCATCCTCCCCACCTCACTCCAGGGGCCAGGGGAGGCCCGGGTGGTGGAGGGCGCTGCTCGGCTGCTGTAGGCAGGCAGGATCCGGGGCGACCCGCCTGAAGGGCCTCCCACCCTCCGAACAGGCCCTTGGGGGGTCCCCTGAAGGTTCTCATGGCCCAGACCAGAGATTGTGCTGGGAAGCTAGCTCCTCCCTTTGGTCCCTGTAGTTCTGTTGGGCGCCCTCTGTTGGCCAGGCCATCACTTGGCCATTGTGGCAAACCCAGGACAGGCTCAAACATCAGCAGAACACATTTACAAATAGATTTCTCAATAAAGACACTCTCAGAAAATGGAGGGAGGAGACGATGTATTTCCTTTGTGGCAAAGGTGAACACTAAATTTACATTTCATTTGCCAATACTATTGAAACGCTCTTCCTATGAGCTGAAGGAGATCTGCTTTGCAGAGTCCCCATTCAAAAAGAGACAACAGGCCACCAAGAGTGTCGCTTGTGCTAAGCCCACAGCACCAAACCAAAACTTAGTACTTTAATTGTGTAGCAGGACAGTAAATAAGAAGCTAGGAAAAACCCTGGGCAAGTGGAATGGGGAAGAAGAAAATGAAACAAATCCAACAGTTTGGGCAGCTTGCAGCCAGCTTGTGAGTTCCAAGACGTTATCTTCCCTAACCAAAGACATGTGAGAGCAAATGGTTTCTATTCTCCTCCTTAACCAGAAAATACACAGCTTAAGTCACCCTGGCCTGGGAAAATAGAGAACATAGACCCAATGAATGCATTTGTGCCAGCTAAACCCAAGGACAGATGAAGTTGGGGAACAAATAACAAAAAAACCCATTAAAGCCAGATGGACCTAAGAGAAAGGTAAAACAATACAACAGACCAAAGAATAATCCAAACTCCCCTAGAGTCTTCCTGGGCATGCATTTTTATTTCTAAGGGTACCCACAAGACTTGCCACCAGGGGAGCGGTGGGCAGTGGCAGCTCGACCTGGGCTCACTCCCTGATCCTGTCTCCACAGCCTCCTTTTTCTCTAGCTTCCCAGGAGCTGAGGCAGCCCTGCCTTGCTCATTTCTTTCCTATAACATTTCTGGAGCCAAAGCAGAGCACTGCCTAGGCTGTCCCTGTCCTTTCTTCTACTCTAATGTCTTCCTTTGTGTCATTGTCCCCAGCATTAGTAAACACATTCTCAAACCCATCTGGAATCCTGTCGTGAAATCTTTCCTACCCAAAGTCAAGCAGCCATATACCACAGACCGGCCTGAGGCAGACCTACTAAGGGCCGGCCCCTGTCCAGTAACAGTTTCAACTTCTCCCAGAAATGAAATCTTAAACCAATCATTCCGGAATCACCTGGTCAGCACTAGTGAGGTGATTTTTCTCCATAGACCTCTAAGGGATGGTGACCTTGCCTGAAAGAATCCACTCTTTGTCAATAGCTTCCTTGTACCCTGGAACCCTTCTTGCCTATAAAAGTCCATTTTGTGTAGCTCTTTTGGAGCTTCTTTCTCTTTGCTAGATCTTCAAATGCACTCAGTTGGTTTTTAAAAATATCAATATATATATTTTAATTATTTATTATTATTATTATTTTTTACAGAGAGGAAGAGAGAGGGATAGAGAATGAGAAACATCGATGAGAGAGAATCATTGATCAGCTGCCTCTTGCACACCCCCTACTGGGGACATGCCCACAACCAAGGTACATGTCCTTTGCCGGAATCAGAACCTGGGACCTTTCAGTCCGCAGGCTGACGCTCCATTCACTGAGCCAAACCGGTTTCAGTTGATTTTTTTTTTTTAATGCCCTTTACCGGAATCGAACCCAGGACCCTTCTGTCTGCAGGCTGACGCTCCAACCACTGAGCAAAACCAGCTAGGGCCCCCACTTGACTTTTGTTATTAGGGGTGGGGCTGGGGCTGCTGTTTTGTTTGTAGGGTTTGGCTGGAATAGGATTGTTATTGTCTGTTTTCTATCTTGCCAGGCTGTTGCAGGGCTCAACATAGTGTCTGGCACAAGAACCATTCAAATTTTAATAATAATAATAACAACTATTAATTAATTGTATATTATGTGCTGGCCATTTTAAATAAATATTTTGAATTTTTCAGAAAAACTCTAAAAGGTAGATATTATTATTCCTATTTTACAAGTGAAGAGCATGAGGCTCAGAGGGGTTAAGGAGAGGAAACCAGACTGAGAGGGATTAACCGGCCAAAGCCACCCCGATGTGGCAGAGGTGTGCATGCAGGCTGGCCCCAGTTCACTACTTATTGCTCCTCATGCCTGGTTGTTGATGATCTACAACAACTAAGCCCAGATCAGCCAGCTGCCTGAGTGGGCCAGAGGCTGTGGCCCCTATACCATTGCTTCTAAAAAAAAAGAGAATATAGTCTGAGAATGCTATCTGCTGTCAAAGAGTTCACCACCGGAAGAGGAAACCGTACAGGAGGCAGAGGGGGGCATTCTAGAAAGTTTAGTGATTCTGCAGAGGTGATTACAAAGTAAGAATGCAGGTTCTAGAGCCAGGATGCCTGAGATCAAATCCTGATCCGGCCACTTAACTCACTGTGTGACTCTGGGCAAATTACTCAATTGCTCCGGGTCTCCGTTTGCTCATCAGTACATCGGGGACAATGATAGTAGTCTCCTACCCCACAGGGTAGTTATGAGGATTACATGAATTGGGACACATATTGCTCAGTACATGTTGGCTATGTATAAAAGAAAGAGCATTAGAAGATGGATCAGATTTGGTTCTGCAAACAAGAGCATCGAGTCCGATGAGAGGCAGTGCCTGGGCATCAGAGCAGCAGTAAGCACCTTGGCTTGACTGTGGGGAGGGGCACTGGGACTTGGCTGCACAGGAGACAGTTGGTCTGAGTCTTACAGGTGAGTAGAGGTAGCTGTGGGCTGGCAGAAAGCAGAAACCTAGAAGATGCACTGGCTGGAGTGGAGCCCCCGAGGCTGGAGCCTTAGACGTGAGTCTGGGATAAGGAGTCTTACCAGAGGGAAGAGAAAGGAAGGGGGTCTGGAGGGAGGAGACCAAGGTTCACTGGGGAGGCCAGCCCCGGTGAGCAAGTGAGAGAGACAACTCTTTCCAGCTTCTCAGGACTCAGTCACTTCCCACCCCGGCCAAGGGGGGGAACTCTGCCTCCTGCCTGGAGGGGGTGTCAGACTTCTGGGGCAGCTGAGCAGCCCTGGGGGGGTTTCATGGCCCTGAGACCTCCTGCCAGCTGGGGATCTCATTTCCATAAGCATCCAGGTGCTCTCTTTCCACAGTTAATAAAAGATGGGTTCAGCTGACACCTGAGTGGGGATGTGGCTCTGTTGGAGTGACAGGTGGCTGTGCTGCTCTGGCTAATGGAGGAGGAACAGGCCCCGAGGGAGCAGGGGGAAGAGACTCAGACAAACAAGAACCACTGCCTGGAGCGGTACCTGCAGCCCAATCATAGCCATTGGACCCAGTACATTGAAAATTCACAATTCCTATATGCAATCAATATGAAATATTAATCCCTTATTTCACATTCTTTTTGTGTTGTCTTCAAATCCGGTGTTCATCTTGCACCATGTGTGATGATTTAAATTTAAATAAATTAATATTAAAAAATTCAGTTTCTCAGTCACACTGATGGGGAAAATAAGACATATTGGGAGGGGGGGGGCTTTTTTCAGTCGCCTGGTTTCTATAACCACACGAACTGCTTTCCAAGGGCTCAGGAGCCACATGTGGCCGCGTTGTTAGTGCGGATTTAGAGCACTTCCAGCCCAGAAGGTTCTGTGGGTCAGCCTTGGCTGGAGGCACCCAGGAGCCATTTTCCTGCAGCTGCGCAGGAGACAACGTGATAATCTGCAGGACAGTGAGCAAGCTCTGCCAGGACCCTTGTAAGGGTCTGTCAGGGTTTGTGCAGCCAGCATCTTTACTATGCCCGCTGGAGGCAAACGGAGTTAAAATAAAACTGCCCCATTTTTCTACACAATAAAGAGGGGGGGGGGCGGGGGGGCAGTTGATGTGAACCATGAAGAAACTCAGGTGTGAAAGAGATCAACCAAAGAACTTTCATGCATGTCTGCATGACCCAGGGACACAGACATTGGGTGGTAAGGGTTGAGGGTCGATGGGGGGAGGGGGAAAAGGACATATGTAACATTTTCAACAATAAAGAAACTCTAGTGTGAGAGGAGCTGGAGAAAATGTTTTTGCTGAGAGGAATGGGGAAGGGGAGTGTCACCCGAACCCGATGGCAGAAACATGGAAGAAAGACTTGGGGGAAATGGTAACTGCGGATGGGAATTTTTTAGGAGAAAACCAGAGTGAGGCAGTGTGACTCCTGTTCTCATCTCAGCACTGCCATAGACACTCAAGCATCAGAAAATGCTGGTGTGCCAGCCGTCATCTGGACACCGTTGAGAAGCGGCTGAGTAGAAAGCAGGACCCAGGAGTGTGTGCAATGTTCACGGAGCATCCTCAGAAGCTTGGCCCGGGGTTAGGCATTTGGGACATGTGAGTACTGAGACAGGCCCTTCCTGCTCTCCGCAGGGTGAGTGTGCTACACATGGAGGATTCTGGGTGCTTAAAGCACAAGAGAGTCTGAATCTGTTGAGTTGGGGGTTGAGGGGGTCACAGAAAGCCCCCCAAGGAAGGCTGCGAGGGAAGCACAGAAGCCACCAGAAAGGGTGGGGGTGAGACAGAAGGGGCAGCCGGGCAGTGGAAGGGTGGGGAGCAGACAGGAGCACCAGGATTCTGTCTCTCTGGCCTGGCCCGGCTCCTTGCTGGCCAAACAGCAGAGTCTTAGTCAACAGCCCTGGCCCAGGCCCATCTTGGCTGAAAGGGCAACTCGCCTGCCCCTCAGCACTGTGCTTGTGCTGGGGGCGGAGGGGACCACGGAGAGCGGGAGGGTGGTTCCCCCTCCTGTGAAGGCCCTGGGGGCAGAGAGGAGGAAGGGGCTCCAAGCAGGAGCGGAGCTTTTGGACACTGAGAGGCCCGGCCGAGCCCCTGCTCACCTCAGCTCCCTCAGCTTCTTGGCCATGGGCCAGGGCTGGTTGCGCATGTGGGTGATGAGCTTCTTCTTCTCTTCCACCTGCTCCCGGATCCTGGCCAGCTCCTCCTCAGACAGAGACTCCCGGGCAGAGGTGCTGGAGGCCACGGAGGGCGATCTGGAGGAAACCAGGCCCCAGCAGAGAGCGAAGAGGACGGGAGCTTGGGATCAGAGGAGCCCAGAGCAAGACAAACGGGGCCCCAGACACTCACAGCTTTGACCACCCCTGGCAGGCTTGCGCCTGCTCAGAAGCCCTCAGGGACTCACACTTTCTGTAGAAGAGGCCTGTAGTTCTGTCCTGTAGCTCAAGGTACCGGGGGGAAGGCCTCCCCACATCCCACTTCTCCGAGTCCTCCCCACATCCCAGACCCCAGCACCGTGCGGCCCAATAGAAACACAATGCGTGCCACAAACTGTAATTTAAATTTTTTTAAAATATATATATTTTATTGAATTTTTACAGAGAGGAAGGGAGAGGGATAGAGAGTTAGAAACATTGATGAGAAACATTGACCAGCCGCCTCTTGCACACCCCACACCAACCAATGTAGATCTCTTGACTGCAATTGAACCTGGGACCCTTAGTCCGCAGGCCGACACTTTTCACTGAGCCAAACCGGTTTTGGCAATTTAAAATTTTTTAGTAGCCCCATTAAAGTGGTAAAAGGAAATGGGTAAAATTAATTTTTAATAATGCCTTTCATTTAATGTACCATATTAAAAATTATAATTTTAACGTGTAATCAGTATAAAAATTATTAATGAGGTATTTTCCATTTTTTTTGTACTATCTTCAAAGTTTGGTGTTCATTTTGCACTTCGAGTGCCTGTCAATTCAGACATTACTGTACATTCTTTATTAAACATATCAGATCCGTATTTGAATTTCATAAAATTTATAATTGAAAAAAGTAGATTTGTATACCTCAATTTTTTGAGACATAAAAGTTTCTCGATAAAAGAAGCAAGTGGCAGAATGTCATTTTCTTTTGACAAAGAAATGCTTTGGAAAAATTGATTTCCAAACTATTATACATCTGTGTGTCCAAGTGAAATAAATGTACTGACTCTTGGGTCAGTTCTATATTAACATCAAATAATGGGAAATTCAGTCCCTGGTCACACCAGCCACATGTCAAGTACCCAGCACGTGGCTGGTTGCTGTTGGATTGGACGATGCTGCTGCCAAGAACTTTCGGCGGGAAACCCTGTTGTGTGATGACCCTCAGCATCTCATGGACAGGTCTCTGTGCTCAGCTGCCACCAAAATCCAGATTCTTCTCCACGCCGCCACCCCCATTAAACAGTTTATTACAACATTACATCTATTGTAATCAGAGTGGTGCTGTTTACAGACATTATCATACGAACATTTTTAACAAGAACAAACTACTACAAAAACAAGCATTTATTTGACATTTATTTGACCTTTATTTCAATTGCTTGCACATTATAACAGCCCAAAAGTATATAACCAGTAATAAAGTTACAAAAGCTATAACTTTTAAATCACATAGGTTTTCCTCAAATAAAAACAGTTAAGCAACATACAAAATAAAAGGAGAGCTACTGGTTGCCATTCATGCAGATTTGCTTTATTCAGATCTATTCCTGTTCATTTATCCATGAATCCTTTCAGGTTCAGTTCACTCACAAGAAGCAAACTGCTGGACAGGCATCATGTTTCCCTCCTGGAGACTGTGTTTGTCTTTGAAGGTTTTCCTCTTCCTTCAGCTTCTAACGATGACGATACTTGCGCTCTCGGTCTCGCTCTCGGCCACGCTCACGCTGTCCGTCGTGCTGTCGGTCTCGCTGTCGGTCCCTATGTCGGCCACGGTGTCTCTCTCTTTCTCTGCTTCTCTCTCTATAATAATCATCACGACGATCTCTACTGCGGGATCTATGACGCCGACTCTTTTCTCCTGATCCACTACAGTCCCTCTCTCTGGACCCTTCACGTCCTGATCCAGAACCATAAGCCTTGGATTCAATTGCACGAAGGCAATCTTGCAAAGAGCTAAGAAGAACTTTGCAACGATCATCAGCGGATACTTTGGATTGTTTAATTAAAGAAATTGCAGCTACCAGTGTCTCAATTGCACTCCCATGATCACCAGCACTGGCATCAGACACAGCTCTTGAAATAGCACTGCTTGAGATTGCCCTATTTTCATTCACGATTCCTTCAAACTCGGCTTCACTCGGTGGCGTTCTTGCTGTCTCCATTTCCCTTCCGGGAGGCCCAGAGTCCCCTCTATCATATGGCGGAGGTCGGCCACATGGATCTGTTGGTGGGGGGCCCCGACTGTCTGAGGTGGGCATGCCGCTGTGAGTCGGTGGAGGAAAGAAAGCTGGGTTCACATGTGGAGCTGGCCATGGGGCACCTGGAGGCGTTCCTGGAAGATACGGGGGAGGAGCAAGTGTAAAGGGCGGCCCCAGAGGACCAGGTGGACGAGGTGGAAAGGGACCTGGTGGTGGAGGTGGTCCTGCTGGCCCAGGAAATGCGTCCCCACCGGGCACAGCCCCCGGGAAACGGCCCCGTCCTCTCCCACCTCGTGGAAACGCTGCGCGGGACCGGCCTCCTCGAGGACCAGCTCTCCCTGCCCCAGCTTTGCCTTGTCCTGATCCTGTAAGTTTCCTGTACTTCCTTGCAAGGCGACGCAGGTACTGTTCATCGCATGGAATCACAACAGGATTCCGACCGTGAAGTTCTCTTTCAGGCAACAGATCCTTTATCTTTTTGGAGGATTCTCCGGATTCAACTTCAACAAGGGCAATCCCCTTTGACCGGCCGTTGGCCCGCTCTTCAAAAAACCTTATCTCCAGAATATCATGGACTCCCAAAGAATGCACTGCTTCGGCTAAGTCCTCAGCGGTTGTCCACCACGTTAGGTCTCCGATGTATACCGCAGACCTCTTGCCCGTGTGTGTACAGACATCATCCGGTGCGGCTCCTCTTCCCACATCATCGCCAGCAGCTGGTGAGAGAGGTTCCATGTAATCCCAGTATTCTGGGCCATCTCCATTATTTGCGCATGGAGAGATGGCATCGCCGTACAAATCTGTCTCATCAGGCCTGCCACATTCAGCTTCCAGGTTGAACTCTTCGTCTACATCCGCGTAAATGTCTAAGTAGTCCTCTGCGTCCGCCATCCTGCCTCTGCCGCCACTGCCTCCGCCACTGCCTCCGCCACTGCCTCCGCCGCTGCCGCCTCCGCCGCTGCCTCCGCAGCCACTGCCGCCACAGCCACTGCCGCCACAGCCACTGCCGCCACAGCCACTGCCGCCACAGTCACTGCCGCCACCGTCGCCGCCACCGCCGCCGCTGCTGCTGCTGCTGCCGCAGCCGCTGCCAGAATTGTGTGTTCTCTTCAGGCCTCTTTCCGTCTTAAGTACAGTCACTCTCACCTGAGTTAATCTAATCCAATCAACTTGGTCCAATTGGATCCACTAACTTTAATTTGATTAGCTTGATTTAATCTGATCAACTTGATTTAAGCTGGTCAATTAAATATAATCTGATCTATTTGATTTAATTGGATCAGAAGGTCACAGTTTGATTCCCAGTCAGAGCACATGTCCAGGTTGTGGGCTCGATCCCCCAGTAGTCAATCAATGATTCTCTACCTCTCCCTATCTCTCTTAAATAAATTAAAATTAAAATAAAAAATATATACATGAGAGATCAGATAACCTCTTTTTTAAAAAATATATATTTTATTGATTTTACACAGAGAGGAATTGAGAGGGATAGAGAGATAGAAACGTCGATGAGAGAGAAACATCGACCAGCTGCTTCTTGCACCCCCCCCCACTGGGGATGTGCCCACAACCAAGGTACATGCCCTTGACCAGAATCAAACCTGGGACCTTTCAGTCCACTGGCCAATGCTCTATCCACTGAGCCAAACTGGTTTCGGCAGATAACCTCTTGACTGGATAGTCAACTCACATCATCAGGGAAGGGCAGATAGATATCAGATGCCTCCAGATGGGATACCTTGAGAGGGACACAGTATCGCTTATATGGTATTCAAGCTGGGATGCATAGTCTAGCCACGAAGACACATCAGAAAACCCCCAAAATGAGGAACTTTCTATTAAACACAAAAACAGGATTGTACCTTCAAAAGCGTCATAAAGGAAAGGCTGCAAAATATCCCAGATGAAAGGAGACTAAGGAGATGTGACAACTAAATGAAATACTTGAACCTACATGTGTTCCTATACTAGCCTGTTAACCAAGCGGGACGTATAAATACGTCAAACGTAAACAATATCGGGTACGGGTAGGTCATATGAGTACATCCTTGAAATATATGTTGCGCCCTGAAACGGGCGGGACGTATATTTCCAAACAACAAAGGTATTAGTCATCCATACATGTCTGGACATGAATTTAAGACACGGAGGGAATCAGTATAATTTCACTAGTGAGAGTGGTGGACGTGTTCAACAAGAATTGTTTTGGAGTTAACACATGACTTACTGATTAAAGGGTATAGGATTTACTTAGATAATTTCTATAGGTCAATTCATTTGGCTGAACTCTTGTGTCAAAACAATACAGACATTGTTGGAACAATGAGGATAAACAGAGTCGTAATCCCCAGTGAAATAAAAACAAAAAAATTACAGAAAAATGAACATATAGTAAGATTCAAAGACAAACTTATGGTTTTAAAATGGAAGGATAAAAAAGACTTATTGATGCTCAGTTCTATTCATAATGACGAAAAGACAATGATTGAAAAGAGAGGAAGAAGGCAAGAAAAACCAAATGTTGTCCTGGATTATAACAAGAATATCTGTGGCGCAGATTTGGGAGGTGGAGTTATGGTGTCCTACACGGCTGCCTGTAATAGAGTAAAAAAAATTATTAAAATTTTTTTTCTATGATTAATTGATATGTGCTGCTTCAATGCATATATTATATACAAAAAAGATAAAGGTCATTTGGATGGATTACACTTTTTGATAGAGTGTGTAGAGAAATTGGTAGATAACAACATAGTGAAAACCCACCCAAGGACATCAACAAGCAGCTCTACATCTAAACCATCATGCTTAGTTGAAAGGCATTTTCCAGAACAAATGAAAACCAATATAGGAAAAACTAAATCCAGGAAATGCCGAGTTTGCTACAAAAAAGGTGTTAAGAAAGAATCTACATACTGGTGTCCAGATTGTAAGGTAGCAAGCACTATGTATCAACAATTGTTTTAAAATATATCACATGGAAGTTGAGTTTTGAATTTTTACATCTATATTTTAATTTTTTAAACTCAATTTTTCTATTTTATCTGTGTGCTTTTGTTTATTGTTCTGTAATTGTTAACTTTTTTATATTTTTTATTATGTACCTAAATAAAAAAATATATTTTTTGTAATCTTTATAATTGTTTGTAAAATTTATAATTTTTTAATTTGATGTTTCCATTTTTTTGTTGGTATTCTTTTCTATTTGTTTGTAATTTTGTATTTTCCTTTCTTCTTTATATATAAATAAACAAAAAAATATATTTCATAGTCTTTCCATTTATTTTAAGTATAAATAAAAAATAATAATAATATGAAATTACATCCTCCTGGCGTGACGTTCTGACACGTCCTAGTGAAAGAGTACGCACCCGTTATATGTTGCGTAATTAAAAAGGGAATTCCCCGGTTAACAGGTTAAGGGAATAAAAAGAAATGCTAGAAAGAACATTACCTAGTCAACTGACAAAACTGGAACTCACATAGATTAGACACGATATTGTGCTGATGCTAAGTTACAAGGGAGGGGCTGGTGAAGAATGCTGCCAGGGCGGCCTTCTTAGCGGGTTCATTAACAGGACATCAGAACGTGCACTTGGGTTACTGCCAGCTTTGAAGACCCGTTTGCAGCAGTCTCCGTGAGCTTCAGCTTCTGATGAATCCTGAGGAGCAATGGAGAACCATAGCAGAGAAGTGGACAGGAGGGGATCCTAGCCCTCGAACACCCAAAAGCCTGGAGCACAGGGATTTTTTTTATACACCTCATGCACACCCCATGATATCTGCCTTTGGGTCTTTGCATGGGGTGTTCCCTTGGTAGGGGGGGCATTCAATCATTGCTCATTCCAAACCCACCTTTGCTTTCTGCCTTGTCTAATGGTGACTGATAATTATGTCCTGTCGCCCCTACTAGTCTGTCAGCGTCTGGGGAACAAGACTGAGGCTTTTTCATCCCTCTGTGCACCGACATGGGCATGGATGAGTCCTTGTCTGCACCCCTTACTTTGCATCTGCCATCCAGACACTGGTGGTCTGTTGAGAATGGTGCGACTTCCCTCTAAAGTTTGGAACACACCAAGGCCCACTGGCAATGCATTCAAGTTCTCTTTAAGTTGTTAAGGGCACTCTTCATCCTTTACCTCCATAGTTTGTGTCCAGAGAATACCAGACAGTAGACAGAAGCCCTAATAGCTAAGGAGAGCTGACATGGGTGACAGGAGAGATCAGTGGCCAGTTTGAGGGCCTGAGCTCCATCTCTGTGAAGGCGGAGAGGCACCATGGACAATGACGGGGGTGTGGGTGAAGAGGGTTTGTTGAAACCCAGTGGGAAGGAGCGTCAACTTCACTATAGTCCTAATACCTCCACTGTTTCAAAAGCATCCCCACCCATCACCAACAGGGATTCTCGAAACATCCTGAGAAGTGAACAATGCAAAAAAGGGAGGCGAAGAGAGGGAGCTGTCCATTCAAAACTGGGAGTGAAACGTGGAACTAAAGTTTTGACTTGTCAATTCTGTATGCTGGTTGTGTTCATCAGCCCACGTGTGCTAGTGCTAATGAACAAAGGAAACAAAACAGATAAAGCAAACCCCCAAATCCTCAAACTTCAGAGCTGGTGGAACCCTTGAAGATCTTTTAGCTCAATGCTGTGTTTTACAGAAGAGGACACAGGTCCAGATCAGGGAAATGGTGTACTTAACGCCCTCCTATGAGTCCTGAATCCAATTTTGTTCATTTATATCAGCTCCTCTGCAGGAGCTGTGGCGAGTCACCCGCTAGAATCAGGAGACTTGGAGTCTTGTCCCACCCTGCAGTCACCTCCCTCCCCACGTGGAGCTTCCACTTGCTCTGGTGTGATATGAGGTGTGGAGTGAAGAGTGCCCAGTGACCAGTCCACCTGGATGGCCATGATTTCCCTCCAGGATCTGCCCCAGATTCGGAGAGGCAAACAGAAGCAGGAGAAGAGAGCAGGGGCAGCCTATTTATAAGGTTGGGGAGGGGGGGAGGAAAGGGTCCTGATCAGGAGAGGGAGAAAGATCAGCAGAAGAGAGAAAGCACCACTAAAAACACACCTGAATCAGAGTCACAACACACCTGTGTTTCTTCTGTTGCTTCCCCATCTCCTTCTTCTGCACCTCCTTTTCCTTCTTTGCGGATGCTCTCCGTTCCTTAAGGGAAGCCCTCCCATCTCTCTTCTTCCGCTCTTGGGCCCTCTGGGCTGTGCTCCGCTTCTGTTCCCCCAGCTCCTCTCGCTGTCTCCTGTGCTCTACCTGCTTCCTTTGGGGGGAGCCTGGCCTTGGGCTGCCCTTGGCCCACTCCTTCTGGCTAGCAGGGCCTCCGCACCTGCCTGCCACTCCCTCTGCTTTGGGGGCCGGCTTCCTGGAGGGTCTCCTCTCAGATCTGTCACCAGCGTAACCTCTGGAGGGGGAGCAGGAGCACAGTTGCGGGTGGTTTCCATGAATACCATTTCTGTCTTTGTGCCAGTGTGGAGAGTGGCTACAGTGTTTGCACAGGTTCAAGCCTGGGTCTAATGAGAGGGCACAGTCCTCTGATGGCCACGTGCAAGCCCCACCTTGCGGGGCAGAGCCCTCCCAGCACAATTATAGCCAACAGCTATAGTTATAAGCTTGAACTGATGGTCTGAACACATGGTCCCATGTGCCGCAGTGATGTGGGCTGGATGGAGTTCAGGTGCATGTAATTGAGTGGGATCGAAACCCAGGAGAATGCTGTAAACATCTTGAACCATGCCCTTACTTTGCCTCGTAGAATCTGGCTATAAAATAAAGACACGGCTTATACTCCATGGGGCTGTTCCTAGCTCTCCATAAGAGAGGCTCTCCATCAAGAGGACAGTGTCCCACCCAGACCCAGCTTTTTTTCTCTCGTGTGTCTTTTCTCAATACTTCACTGCCCCCTCTCAGGGTCACCGAACCTGGCTGAGCTGGCGTGGCTCATAAGGCGCCCAAGGTAGGGCTGAGTATGCCATGGCAGTGCCAGCTGGCCACATGCCACGACCAAGGCACTCCCCCTAGTGGCTGATCAATGTTCTTCACGTTGATGTTAATAGGGCCTAGCTATCAGTAGTGAATGTGTGTTTCTGAGTTTGTGTGCACACGTAAAGTTTACAAAGTACTTTGGAAGCTTGTAATATCTGTTTGAAACGAATAAGTGATTTCGAGCTTGATTTCACATTAAAAAAAAAACTCAGATTAAACCCTTAGTTACCTGGAGAGTGCTTGAGTCTGTGCTTGTTTCAATATCAACTGTTACATATGAATTCTTTCTAAAGTGAAATAAACAGTTTCCTTTAAAATAATGGAGTTATCTTGAGCTTAATTGCACTTAAAATGCTTAGCACTGACTATATTTACTCTCATTCCTCATAACAAGGTAGATTAAGGAAAAATGACATCTTCCCTGATACTGCTTAGATTTACCTAAATTGGTTCTAACTCATTTTTTTTAAGATCTTTTTTTCTAAATATATTTTATTGATTTTTTACAGAGAGGAAGGGAGAGAGATAGAGAGTTAGAAACGTCGATGAGAGAGAAACATCGACCAGCTGCCTCTTGCACAACCCCCACCGGGGATGTGCCCGCAACCAAGGTACATGCCCTCTACCAGAATCGAACCCGGGACCTTTCAGTCCGCAGGCCGACGCTCCACCACTGAGCCAAACCGGTTTCGGCGGTTCTAACTCATTTTTATTCTCTCTTTCTTCTCTACTAGAAGTTTTCTTACAGGGGAATATTTGCATCTTCGCTTGTTTGCCAACATACTGCTTGTTTGACACATAAATTAATTTCATCTTCATTTTCACTAACTCAACATAATAAAGTACTTTTAATTTATCTTATATATAGTGTGTCCCAACGAAATGTATACCCATTTTAACAGCTGATAGCTCTATTTTGAAAATGAAATGTATTTTAATAAACATTGCCTTTATAATTATTCAACGTGTGTACACATTTTGTGGACACCCTGTGTACATTGTTTTTACTCAGCCTAGTTAATTTGCATAAAGATTGTACATTTCAGGTGACTGCGTTTCTGAGCTTGTTTGCAAAGGGCAAGTTTCTATAGCACCTTACAGCTCATGCATTTTATTTTAAATGAGTGACTTAGAGCTTGATTTCCCATAAATTCATTTTGTCCTTATTTCCCCTATGAAGTTAGGATTAGGACTAATACTTAGATTTATCTTAATTTGCTCTATCTTGCAATAAGACATTTAGATTGAGATGTGTCTTTCTGAGTTTATTTCAATTTCCTTTTCTGAACGAATGTGTTCCAGCTCATAATAAGAAGTCGACAGAGCTTAGTTTTCATTTTGAGGTAAACTCCTTATTTGCATGTATATTCGCTCTAATTCACAGGCAGTTACTTTTGAGATCAAAGAACTGAGTCACTTTTGGGGGGGGGGCGAATTGTCTTTAATCTTTATTGTTGAAAGTATTCCATATGTCCCCTTTTTTCTCCCATTGACCGCCTCCATGAGTCACTTCTAATTATTCTGAGATTCATGTAAAGTTGCTCTAAACCACCACAAATGCATACTTTGGAAAAGGACTTGTGATTTGTTTGGTTGTTGTTTGTTGTTTTTTTTCCACTTATCCTGGCTAGTGCTGCTGCCCACTGGATCAGCCTCCACTCTCCACCCCAAAGACTGGTGGCTCTGCTGATGTTTGAGCCCAACACGGGTTTGCCATAATGGCCAAGTGGTGGCCTGGCCGACAGAGGGCGCCCAACAGAACTGCCTGGACCAAGCAGAGGAGCCAGCTTCCCAGCACAATCTCTGGTCTGGGCCATGAGAACCCCGAGGGGAGCCCCAAGGGCCTGTTAGGAGGGTGGGAGGCCCTTCAGGCGGGTCACCCCGATCCTGCCTACAGCAGCCAACCAGCGTCCTCCACCACCCGGGCCTCCCTTGGCCCCCGGAGTGAGGCGGGGAGGATGGAGAGCAATCAGCACAGCGCTAGGGGAAGGGAGGCTTTCTATGGGGAACCTCTGCACAGCTGGCCCGAGGCCAAGGCCAGGTCCTCAGTTCAGAAGCTGAGACCCTCTCTCAAAGTCTGCCTGGATCCCTGACGGCCACGCTGGATGCTCAGTCCCCTCTCCCCTCCACAGGCTGAGGCTCCACTGTTCCCCCAGGAGTCCCAAATGGCTCACTCCCGAAGCTGGCTCTGGGATGTTTGACCCAAGGTCTGAGTCCCACCCTCAGGCTCCAGAGACTAAGTAAGATGAAGGAGGCACAGGCCATATAAACATCAAAAGAGTGAGCACTCTCCAAAGAGGACATAACAGAGGCCAATAGAGTCTGACACATGCACCGGAAAAACAAACAGTCCCAGAGTGGGACTGAGGAGAGTTGACCCAAATGACGGGGAGAGACATATTATCCCCGACAGACACACACCTCTCAGTAAGTGAAGTCCCTGCGTCTTCTCCAGCTCCCTTTTCCCGTCCATGTCCACCCGCAGCCTTCCATCCACAGGGCCTCATGACAGGGAATCTGCAGCTGAGGACTTTCATCTCTCAAACTGTGTGTGCTCAGCCTGGTTTATCAGACCAGGAAGTGTCTTGCTGGGAAGAGTGAGCGCTAGAAACAAGGGGGCAGGCGGAAGTCCAAGCTTCCGGGTGGAGGTGGGGAGGGGGTTAGTCCTGGGCAGAAGTAGCGGAGAAACGTCAGGCTGTGCAGTTGTCCCTGTTTGGTGTTTCCAGCCCCGGGCTCTGCTGCAACCACACTGGGCCACCTGCCAGGACCACACAGCTCTTTATGGTGTGTAACTGCTTCTCCAGGTGTGCTCACTGGATGGCGAGTGTGTGTGTGTGTGTGTGTGTGTGTGTGTGTGTGTGTGTCAAACTCGCCTGCTGCTGTTCCACCTCTGGCCTCTGCTGTTGTTTCCCAGTGGTTAGAACATCTGCGTGTGCACCAAAGGGTCTCAGACTCCATCTCCACCACAGTCAGGGCTCGTGTGAGAGGCAACCAATCAATATGTCTCTCTCATATCGATGTTTCTCTCTTTCTCTCTCCCTTCCTCTGTCCCTCCCTTCCACTCCCTCTAAAAATTAATGGAAAAAATATCCTCTGGTGAGGATTAACAACAACAAAATTAAAAAATAAATAAATAAAGAGCTTTGTGGGAAGTTGTGGAGGAGCAGAGGAAAGGGGGCTGGTCTGTGCCCTGGTAAAAATGGGGCTTCAGATGCACCTCGGGCCCAAGCTCCCTAGTGAGCAGTGACAGCAGCATTGCAGAGACCCCTCTGACTCTGCAGGGCTTTGGGGTGTTCCAGTTACAGCCATCAGCTCACTCAGTCCCCAGCACCCTTCCAGGAGTCGGAGCAGAATTACCTCCACCGAACAGAGGGAAACACGAAGGTGTAGAGGTCTTCAGGAGCTTCCTTATGGTCCATACATAGTGGGGGACGGAAGGGGACTTGTCACCCGTGATGACGTCTATAAATGCAGTTTGGCTTTATTCATTCAACACATTGGCTTGTGAGGAGCGTTCCAGTTTCCATTGACCTTACCCCCGGAGAAAAAAGTGACAGAGTCCTGGCTCCCGGGGCTTTTGTCCACACTCTGCCTCCCGGGATGGCGGGGAGGGGGCAGAGACAGACACATAGAGTCACAGCCCCAGACACTGCCCGGCTGTCGTTTTCCTCAAGCCCAGCCAGCCTCTTGGTGTGTCTGACTTATCTCTCTGGCAGGAACTGCCCCTTGCCCTGGTGATAATGTTTCCTCAGGTCCCAAATCCCTGGGTGCAGTTTCCCTTCCTCACATGGCAGAGACAGCCCCAGCAGTTCCTTGCCCACAAGTGCCCTCTGCTCCACCTTCAGTGATGACAGAGCACAGCAGAGGAACTCAGACACTGCCCACAGGAGCCTCCAGCACACCCTGCTCATCACACATACACACCCCAGGCTGGCAGGGCGCACGGCTGCTGCCCTGCTCTCCGGGGCCCCCCTGCTGCCCCTCCGCGGCCCGCACCACAAACTGCCCCAGAGGGAGCTCCTGGTGTGAGCCGCAGGTGAAGGGCAGCGACCTGGCTGCACCACCAGCTCACATTAGCCCAGCGAGAGTGTTAGCTCTCGACACCGGATCCTCCCCATTGTGCTGGTTTACAAGGTTCTGGGAGCGACACTGGATGTTTTGTAAGCAGATACCCACAGCTAATTATACGGATGCATTTTTCATTGGATAGATACATTAACAAGGTGGCCCAGGATGCTTCCCCTTAACCAGGGTTTTGAGACAAAAGAGCCATTGGATTTGGACACCCTGTGACTCCTGGTTTTGAAGTCACACATGTGATTTTTGTCCTTGTCATAGTCAATGTTAGGGTTTTGTTTTCCAAGACCAGGCCACACCCCTGGGAGAGAATGACTGCAGCACTTACCAGCCTCAATCCTAGCAACAGAAGTGTTCACCATCCTGATAAAATATTAAGAGCACACCACTCTAATAATATGACTCTTTGAAGCCGTGTTTCAGTTGAATGGCCAATAAATTTAACCCAAGCTTGAACTAGCTAACGCTGGAGATAAGCGGAGTAAAAGCAAGAATATTTTATGAAAAGTTAAAAGACATGTTTTTGGGCCACCTGATTTGATTTCACTCCCCTCAAACTAGATTATGTTTCTTAAAACTTGCAAATGTGTGAAGTCAAGCGGTTTCACATTACAGACGTGGTGAAATCACCACAAAAGAAAAGGCAAATCCTGATGAGGCAAAACTCCAGGGCAAAGCAGAGTAGGAACTGGATAATATAAAACTAGACTCTGATTTCCAAGCTCACGTTCCAAATCGCTTCCATGGGCTGTGGGGCACCTTACCCACCACCCAGGTATGTGCCTGGACCAGGAATGGAACCTGCAACCTTTTGGTGTACAGGAGGATGTTCCAACCGACTGAGCCAGCGGCCAGTGCAGGATCAGACTTTTAAAACATCACTGTCATCTTCTTTTCTCCTTGAGCAAATAGCTCAAACCCGGGTCCCTGTGCCTTGCAAAACCCGGAACGCTACGGATGGCCCCACCGGAATGAGGACAGACTCGTTTGCCTTCCATGTTCCAAGGCCTCATGCTCCCCTAAAGTGTTCGTACCTCTGGAAGCACTGGAATTTATACAGACGCTGTGCGACAAACAGCAAAATACTCTGTGTTCAGTGTTTGACTCCCAAACGTGGATTTGGAATCCCACGCAGGCTTTGTTGTGAGAGAGAAAAAATTTTTTTTTTAATATTTTAACTAATTTCAGAGTCGAAGAGAGAGGCAAAGAGAGAGAGAGAAACATCAATGATGAGAATCATTGTTTGGCTGCCTCTGCACGCCCCCTACTGGGGACTGAGCTTGCAACTTGGGCATGGGCCCTTGACCAGAATTGAACCCTGGACCCTTCAGTCCACAGGCCCATGCTCTATCCACTGAGCCAAACTGGCTAGGGCGAGAGAAGAAGTGTTTTAATTCCCAGATCGCCCCCTGCAGGCACCACAGACTAAGCCTCGCTGCCTTAGAGGTTATAAACCCACCAGGGTTCTCCGCTTTCCCCTGTGAGTGCCCTGTGCCTGCAGCTGGCTCTGGCCCTGCGGGTGCTCCTTGTTCTCTGTGGGAAGCGGAGAAGCGATGTGTTTCTTTGTGCAGGCAGGGCTGGGGCTGGAAAACGACGGAATCCTCCGGAGACGAAGGTGGGCAGGAAGCCTTCCTCCTTTGACAAGAGGGAGCCAGGAGGGGCAGGGCCAGGAGCTGCTGTGCGGGTCCTTGCTCATCAGGAGACCAGGGAGGGGGCAGGAGAGCTGGGAGCGCCCTCAAAGGAAGCCTCACTGCTCCGGGCAGGCTGCCTGCTGCTGCCCTGTCCGGGGCCCTGCAGTGGGATTGTCCAGCTGGGAGAAGAGCCAGCTGCAGGCACCCCAGGGCCCCAGTCGTAGAGGGAGAGCACAGAGGGAGAGCTCCTCACTGTCCCTGCACCCTGGGGCAGGAGCCATCAGGTCCGAGAGAAAGGCAGGTGGCGAAGAGAAAAGTTTTAAAGCTGGGGTGTTGTGAGTGCATTTCAGAGGACACCACAGGTGGAGGTTCCTTGTTCCTCCTCTTCACCAAGGTGTCCGGAGGGCTGGAGGCTGGGCTCTCGGGGACACCCACCGGAGACTTGCTTTGGGGCAGGTCCTTAATCCTATTGTGTCACAGAATCCTGAGGAGACTCATAGACATTGGTCAGAACATTGGTTTCAAATCCGTAAGATAAAATACTGGGATTACAAAGGAGACCAACGATCCTGAAATAGGTATCAAACCGTTTTTTAAAAATCTGTCAGATAGCCTGACCAGCATGGCTCAGTAGAAAGCATCGACCTGTGAACCAGGAGGTCATGGGTTTGATTCCTGGTTAGGGCATATGCCTGGGTTGCAGGCTCAATCCTCAGTGGGGTACGTGCAAGAGGCAGCCAATCAATGATTCTCCTTCATCATTGATGTTTCCATTTCTCCTCCCCCACCTCTCTCCCCCTTCTCTGAAATAAATCAAAATATATATTTTTAAAAATCTGTCAGATAATGACACACATGCTTCCTAATAATCAGACAGCAAGACTTAGTGGCAGGTCTGTGACTATCATAATCCCAAAGCAGTGACCAGGTAGGCGATATATTGAGATAGTCCCAGCAGCTTAATGTGCTATGGAAAAACAAATCTGACTTCTATTGGGGACAGAATCACACATCCTTAGGGAAATGCTAAGTTTCAATTAAAGGATGTTGTGTGGTTGAAGCCTGGATTCAAAATAAGACCACCAGAGGCTGATAATTGATTTTAAAAAGCAGACAAGGATTTATTGAACTGGCCAGGACGGTCATAAGAACACCACACGCAGGTGGAGTCCACATGACTACACCGTTCCAGGTGTAGGCAGCCCTTTTAAAGGTCTAAACCACAAGAATTTTCCTTTGTTCTAAATTCTAAATTCTAAAGGCCGGGAACGGGTCGTTCCCAGCCACATCCTGCCGGACATTGGAATGTGGCCCTATCTTGTGATAACAGATAGTACCGAAGCAGATTTGAGCAAAGTTAATCTCTAAAGGTTATCTACAGCTTTACTCCTGGAGCAACTGAGTCAGTGGAAATCAATCTCCTGTGGTCCTGGTCCACAGGCTCAGGAAAACTGCCTTAGCCTCCAGGTCTCACTCTGGAAGCTGAGGTAAGTGCCCTATTGTTTAAGCTAGTAAGCCAGTGCCGAACTCAGAATAGCAGGGTTCAAATTCAAACAGCAGTTTTTACCTAAGTATGGTTGCTACCATACTTCAAGGACAGGAAAAATAAAAGTGTGGTGTTTACAGACCCACACCATTCCATCCAGGACTCTCAGAGTTCCAGGGACCCACCCGGTTAGGGCCCCGCACGGTGACCGTCCTCCAGAGAGCCCACCCCGAGGCTCGGGTCATGGTTTTCAAAGCAGCCGAAGCTGCCGTTTTTTGAACGGGGCAGCCGCGGGCAGAGCTGAGGTCTGTGAGCAGGAGGCCGGTGGGAACCGTTCACTGTGGGCTCAGGCCTGACTTCCTGATGCAAAGCCCAGGGTGGTCCTGGGAATCGTGTTTCAAACACGGCCCTGGTGATGGTTTCACAAACGTCCTAGGACCTCCCTGTTCCAACCTGGGCTGCGCTAGAGGGAAGGCCCGGGGATGCCCGCCCCGCACCCTCCGCGGGCCCAGTGCAAGGGGAGAGGAGCCGCAGCTCCAGGCCCTGCTGTAAGCGATGCCTGAAAGGTGAGGCCCGCCGCCTCTCTCCAGGAAACCTGAACTGAGGAGTGTGTGGCCGGATTGACAGGCTGGGAGCTCACCACCTCGGCTCCTGCCCGCTCTCTCCCACACTTCGCCTGCCTCCGCGTTCAATCTCCATGGAGCCGCGGAGCATGGCTGCCCTGGGGCCCAGGAAGGGTGGTCAGCCAGCCTGAGGACAGGAAATCACCCCCGGCCACAGGAGCGTGTGGCCCAGCAAGACGCCTGAGCCAAGTGGGGGCCCAGCCAGCCTGCTGACCATGAGCCACCAGGCAAAGGGCCTGGGGGAGGAAGGTGAGTCTGTCCTCATCTCTGCACCCACCACCTCCACCACACACCCCCACCCCAAACCCCAGGGTCCCTGGGTAGCAGCAGGCGACAGGGAAGCAAAAAGGATCTTTCAAGACACAGGGACCTGGGTTTGAGTTCAGGGCCTGCCGCCCGCTCGCTGAGCAACCTCAGTCTGATTATCCAGCCTCTCCCTGCCTCATCGGGGAGGTGAAGGCAGCCTCCGTTCCTTGCAGGACTGTTGGAGGGATGTAAAGTGGCAGGTGCAGAGCGCCACGCACAACACCTGTGCTAACACTGAGTGCTGAGCTGCAGAGGCAGGCAGAGCCTCCAGGGTCTGTCAGTCTCCTGCTGTCTTAGTTAGAGTTGCCTTTCCATAGCAATCCCCTCTGTCCATCTGTCTGTCTGCCTGGGGCAGGGAGCTGTGGGGATGTTCTGACCTCATGATTTTTCCAGGGTGTCAGAGAAATATCAAGATGGGCGTCCTGGAGTTTGTTAGTAAAATAACGGGAGCCAGGCTCTTGGCCGAGGCAGCTGTGAACTGGTGGAGGGTTCTCACAGTGACAGGGAGGGGGGCCCAGGGAGGGGGGCTGTCCAGAGGCCATCCATCTATCTGTCCATCTCTTACAGCAGGAGGTGGAGTGAGAGGAAGGCCGAGGAGCGGTTCTCCAGGCGCAGGTGAGGTGGTGATTCGTTCCCGGGAAGCCTGCGGTGCCCACTCATCCTGGCACCCAGCCACCATCTCTCCTATCCTCCTTCTGCCCTCTCTCCCTCCCTGTCTTTGTAAGGAACACTCCCAAGCAGGAAATTCAACTGGAGATGGGGCAGATGCTGCACAGAGAGGTTTGCCCTGAGCCCCAGGGGTCAGGAAGACGCCCAGAGTTACAACACTTTGAGATGAGTCATAGGAAGCAGTGAACACTCACCAGGCTGCGGGTAGGGGGGACGTCAGGACGCTCACCCAGGTCATGGACTCCAGCCGCACACTCTTACCCTCCACACATCCCAGCAGTAATGGGTGCTCATCCAGAATGTGAGCCACGGGGGCTTACCCAGAGGGGGTGGCCTGCTCCAGAGGCTCTCATAGGCTGGAGAGAGGACCCCCCCCCCCCTCCCCGCTGCCATTAGGAAGTCAGAAGCCATGCCCACAGGTTGGAAGTCCTTCACTTCAGATTATGAGACGTGCTGTGGATCCCATGCCATTTTCTCCTCCTCACCTCCCAGTCAGGGCCCCCTTGTGGTTGAGGAAGCAGAATCTTGGAAAGCGATGGACTTTGTGGGGTGGGAGAGCTCTCCCCACCCCATTTTGAGGGGAAGGGACTTGTTCTGGCCCCCACTCTGGTGCACAGCATATAGGGGAGCTGGCTCCAAGGTCCACCTCCTCGGCCTCCTCTGCCACGTTCTTCCCTCTTGTCCCCCGTTGTCCCCCATCTACTTATTTACACCAGAGATCTCCTAGGTCCCAGAAGTATCTGAAGCAATTAGGAACCAAGTCCCAGTGGAGTTTGCTGTCCTGCTTGATGCCTCCTCTTGCCTTCACAGCAAGTGAAGCAAACAAGCTCATGGAGCCTGCCCTGCAACAACTGGGAACCAGTGTCCCCAACCCACAACAGCCTCTTCAGTGCAGCTAGCATGACCCTTTGATGCAGGCCACATCCTGCAGAACACACGCCAGTGTCACACCCTCACCCTTCAGATTCCAATCCAACTGCCCATGGGCATGTACTATTTTCTGGGTAACCCCTTCTCTCCACACCCCCTACCCCAGCATCGGATCCTCCCAGAGACTCAACTCTGCCTTGGTAACCCATGCCCAGACTCCTTGGCATTTCCACTGGGGCCCTCAATCCTGTTTCCTCTGCTCACTATCCCTCCACCTTTAACTACCACCCCCACCTCTCTATATCTCTACCCCTTTCTTCTCCTGGCAAAGTCCTGTTCATCCCTCAAGATTCAGCATAAACATCAGTTCTTTGAGAGTCATTTTCAACCATCCCAGTTATAATTCATCACTCTCTATTTCCATTGCCTTTTTCTTTAGTACACCATTTATTTCCTTATTAAAAAAAAAATAAAGGAAAATACGTTGACCTAATTTATTGTCAAAATCTGGCTCACTAAGTATGAAAAACACAGCCTGTTGATAAGACAAAGCTGATGTGTTGCTTACAGGCAGGCTTTGGCACTGTCTCAGAGGGGAAGGAAAGTCTGAATTCAATGAGAATTGAAAATTTGACTCAAGGCAGGTCTTTCAAAGTGGGGGCCTGTTTAGGATCGGGTACGAATTGTGCTATACCAGTCCACAATAAATAGCAAGGCCAGGAGGCAAAGCATTCAAAGAATCTAAGGGTGCAAATTGTCTGTGATGCTCTTCATCGAGGAGGTGAAGGATCTGTGGGAAAATCCTGTCATGAGCCACTTCCCTGGGCAGGAAATTCCTGGAAAAATAAAGTCATGCTAATGAAGACAGGCAGAGCACAGTCATCTCACTATAGACACTGAAGTGTAGTTTGTGTTCTAGGTCCAGGCTGAGCGTGGGGTACATGGTTTCAGTTCTCACTCTCGCCTTGTGGTCACTCTTCAAGCCCGAGGGGATCAGATTCAGATGCACAGAAAACAGAAAGCGCTCCCAGAGACAAGCTTCTTTCCTTCCCCCGCCCTCCTCCAATTCGCCTATTTTTAGCATCTTGCATCAGTGTGGTACATTTGTTACCACTGATGGACCAATATTAATACATTATTATTAGCTAAAGTCCACAGTTTACATTAGAAGTCATTCTATGTGTTGTCTGTACAGATTTTTTTTAATATGTATTTTATTGATTTTTTTTATAGAGAGGAAGAGAGAGGGATAGAGAGTCAGAAACATCAATGAGAGAGAATCATTGATCAGCTGCCTCTTGCACACCCCTTACTGTGGATGTGCCCGCAATCAAGGTACATCCCCTGGACCAGAATCAAACCTGGGACTTTTCAGTCCACAGGCCGACGCTCTATCCACTGAGCCAAACCAGTTTTGGCTGTCTGTACAGATTTTGACAAATGCAAAATGCCATGCATCCACCATTACATTATCACACAGACTAGTACACCCAGAAAAAGATGGCTCTGTGCTGCACCTAGCATCTCTTCTCCCCTTCTCCTCCTCTCCTGATTTTTTTTTTTTTATTGTCTCCCTTGGTGTTTTAACAAATATTTTTTTAATTCTTTTTTTTTTTTAATATATTTTATTGATTTTTCACAGAGAGGAAGAGAGAGGGATAGAGAGTTAGAAACATTGATGAGAGAGAATCATCAATCAGCTGCCTCTTGCACACCCCCTACTGGGGATGTGCCCGCAACCAAGGTACATGCCCTTGACCGGAATCGAACCCGGGACCTTTCAATCCGCAGGCTGACGCTCTATCCACTGAGCCAAACCGGTCCCGGCTTAAAAAATATTTTTTAAATTCTCATCTAAGGACATGCTTTTTTCTTATTGATTTGAGAGAGAAAATGGAGGGAAGAGGGAGAGGGAGATAGAAAGAAACGTCATTGTTAGAGAGAAACATCAATCAGATGCCTCCCATATGTACTCCAATGGGAGATGGAACCCACAATCTGGGTAAGTGCCCAAATGGGAATCGAACCCACCAACCTGCCACCTTTTGGTGTTCAGAATGATGCTCCAACCAGCTGAGCCACACCAGCCAGAGCACTGCCTCTATAGTTTTGCCTTTCCCATATGTCATGGAGTTGGGGTCAAACAGTACATAGCCTTTTCAGACTGTCCTCTTTCACTTAGGAACATGCATTTATGGTCAGTCCTTCTGTGTGTTTTCATGGCTCCATAGCTCCTTTTATCACTGCATAATATTCTGTTGTCTGGATGCACCACAGTTTACCTATCCATTCACTTATTAAAGGACTTCTTGTTTGCATCTAGTTTTTGGCAATTATAAGTAAAGCTGCTGTAAACATTTGTGTGCAGGCTTTTATGTGGTCCTAAGTTTTCCATTCATTTGGATAAACCCCTACAAGTGTGACTGCTGAATTCCAGGGGGAAGCTGTGTTTAGCATTGTGAGAAGCTGCCGGATTGTTTTCCAAAGTGGCTGTAACAGTTTGCATTCCTGTTAGCAATAAATGAGAGTTGTTGTTACTCCACATCCTCACTAGCAATTAATGTTGTAAGTCATCTGATAAGTCATTCTTGTTTCCATTCATAGTTCCCTGAACACATACAATGTTGGTTTCTTTTTTATACCTATCTGCCATCTGTGTATTTCCTTTGGAGAGGTATCTGTTGAGATCCATTGCCCATTTTTAAATTGGGTTGTTTTCTTTTTTTCTTTTTTTTTTTAATATATTTTATTGATTTTTTACAGAGATGAAGGGAGAAAGATAGAGAGTTAGAAACATCGATGAGAGAGAGTCATCGATCAGCTGCCTCCTGCACACCCCCCACTGGGGATTTGGGTTGTTTTCTTATTGCGGAGTTTTAGCAGTTCTTTGTGGACTTTAGATACAAATTCTTTTCAGACATGCATTTTGCAAATGTTTTCTTCCAGCCTGTGGCTTGTCTTTTCATTTTCTTTCTTTTTTTATTTTTACTTGAAGCCCGGTGCATGGATTTGTGCACTGGTGGAGTCCCCCAGGCTGGCCTGTACCCTCTCGCAATCCAGGACCTCTTGGGGGATGTTAGACTGCAAGTTTTGGCCCGGTCCCTGCAGGGCAGGCCAAGGGATGCCACCAGTGCATGAATCTGTGCATGGGGCTTCTAGCATGCATATAAGATCTTTGGTTAATCTCTTCCCACCCTCCCCCCTTCCCCTTTCCCTCTGAGGTTCATCAGTCTGTTCCATGTTTCCATGCCTGTGCATTAAGCATCTTCCCCCTGATGGTCAGTGCAGGTCATAGCTACTGGTTGAACAGTCAAATGATTGCTTAGACTTTTATATATAGATTTTGTTGGTGGTGGGGGTTTTTTCTTCATTTTTTTAACAGTGCAGAGCAGAACTCTTTAATTTTAATGAAGTCCAACTTACCCATTTCTTCTTCCATAGATCATGCTTTAGATGTCAGATTCAAAATATCATTGCAAAACTCAAGATCACCTAGGTATCCTCTTCTGTTATCTTTGAGTTTTATCTGTTGCATTTTACATTTAGATCTATGGTCCATTGTGAAAGGTATAAGGTCTGTGTCCAGATTATTATTATCATTTTGCATGTGATGCAATGTCCAGTTTTCCAGCACCATCTGGTGAAACACACTATCTCCATTGAATTGCCTTTGTCCAAGCTCAGTTGGCTATATTTATGTGAGTCTTCTTCTGGCCTCTAATCTGCTCTATTCGTGTATTTGCCTATTCTTCCACTAATACCACACTGTCTTGATTATTATAGGTTTATAGTAAATCTTGATGTTAGATAATGTCTGTTGATCAACTCTGTTCTCCTCCTTCAATGTTATGTAGGCTATTCTGGGTCTTTTTGAAATTCTTCAAACCAGCCATCCCTAACCTTGCTTACTCTTCCTCATCCATTCCTTCCCTCTGGAACTACAACAAAAAAGTTGCCCACATTTCCTCTCTCCCTCTGCCTCCCGAGTGGACCTGTGGCCTGCAAGGCTAAGGTGAGAACAGGCCCTGCTGCTCTCACCTTCTATCTTTCCTCATGCCAGGCAGGGGCACGCGAGGGGGAAAGCCCTGGAGAATGGTGCCAGTTGGGTCCTTCCCGTCTCAGTGGTCCAGCCTTACCAAACAGAGGCACACACTTGGCCTTCACCCTGGGAGTCAGGAGATGATTTAGCTCTGAGTCCAAGGGACTGCACACCAAGAAAGAAGCAAGGCATGTGCCTGGATCTCTACCTGAGGATAGGCAAGAGTGTGTTGGAGTGCCAACTGGTCAAAGGAGGGAGACATTAATTTTTACCCAAGACAAGAGGCTCCAAAAGAGGCCTTTGGAGCCAACAAGCTCCAGGAAGCATCTTGAACATCTGATTCTTCACAGCTGGGACCTGTCTTTTTCCTGCCCCTGCAGGTGACAGATCTGGAAGGAGACCCTCCAGGAAGCCGGCCCCCAAAGCAGAGGGTGTGGCAGGCAGGTGCGGAGGCCCTGCTGGCCAGAAGGAGCGGGCCAAGGGCAGCCCAAGGCCAGGCTCCCCCCAAAGGAAGCAGGTAGAGCACAGGAGACAGCGAGAGGAGCTGGGGGAACAGAAGCGGAGCACAGCCCAGAGGGCCCAAGAACGGAAGAAGAGAGATGGGAGGGCTTCCCTTAAGGAACGGAGAGCATCCTCAAAGAAGGAAAAGGAGGTGCAGAAGAAGGAGATGGGGAAGCAACAGAAGAAACACAGGTGTGTTGTGACTCTGATTCAGGTGTGTTTTTAGTGGTGCTTTCTCTCTTCTGCTGATCTTTCTCCCTCTCCTGATCAGGACCCTCCTCCCCCACCACCTTATAAATAGGCTGCCCCTGCTCTCTTCTCCTGCTTCTGTTTGCCTCTCCAAATCTGGGGCAGAACCTGGAGGGAAATCATGGCCATCCAGGTGGAGTGGTCACTGGGCACTCTTCACTCCACACCTCATATCACACCAGAGCAAGTGGAAGCTCCACGTGGGGAGGGAGGTGACTGCAGGGTGGGACAAGACTCCAAGTCTCCTGATTCTAGCGGGTGACTCGCCACAGCTCCTGCAGAGGAGCTGATATAAATGAACAAAATTGGATTCAGGACTCATAGGAGGGCGTTAAGTACACCATTTCCCTGATCTGGACCTGTGTCCTCTTCTGTAAAACACAGCATTGAGCTAAAAGATCTTCAAGGGTTCCACCAGCTCTGAAGTTTGAGGATTTGGGGGTTTGCTTTATCTGTTTTGTTTCCTTTGTTCATTAGCACTAGCACACGTGGGCTGATGAACAGAACCAGCATACAGAATTGACAAGCCAAAACTTTAGTTCCACGTTTCGCTCCCAGTTTTGAATGGACAGCTTCTCTTTGCCCCCTTTTTTTGCATTGTTCACTTCTCAGGATGTTTTGAGAATCCCTGTTGGTGATGGGTGGGGATGCTTTTGAAACAGTGGAGGTATTAGGACTATAGTGAAGTTGACGCTCCTTCCCACTGGGTTCCAACAAACCCTCTTCACCCACACCCCCGTCATTGTCCATGGTGCCTTTCCGCCTTCACAGAGATGGAGCTCAGGCCCTCAAACTGGCCACTGATCTCTCCTGTCACCCATGTCAGCTCTCCTTGGCTGTTAGGGCTTCTGTCTACTGTCTGGTATTCTCTGGACACAAACTACGAAGGTAAAGGATGAAGAGTGCCCTCATCAACTTAAAGAGAACTTGAATGCATTGCCAGTGGGCCTTGGCGTGTTCCAAACTTTAGAGGGAAGTCACACTGTTCTCAACAGACCACCAGTGTCTGGATGGCAGATGCAAAGTAAGGGGTGCAGACAAGGACTCATCCATGCCCATGTCGGGGCACAGAGCGATGAAAAAGACTCAGCTTTGTTCCCCAGATGCTGACAGACTACCATGTTTCCGCAAAAATAAAACATCCTCCGAAAATAAGACCTACTTACAGGTTCCCTTCTGAGTGAAATATAAGGCATCCCCCAAAAATAAGCTTCCCCCTCCCCCCTATGTTCTGTCTCAGAATGAAAATTAATGACTACATTGAAAATAGAATGGAGAGAAATCAGCATGGAAACTTTGTGAAACCCGAACTGCAAGAAGTTGTGACTTGGATGAAGAATTCATGGGAGAAAATCACTGACAGTTGCATTGCAAATGCACTGCGAGCAGGCTACCTTGACAAGAAGTACTCATTTAAAGACAGTGCTATTGCTAAACATGAGAGATTTGGTCCACTGATTCTGAAAGAAATGAAGTCACAAGAAATTCACTAGGAAATTCAGGAATTGGATTGTTATGATGATGTTCCAGAAGATAATGACATTATTGTCATTCAATAAATGAGTAAATTCTTGATACTGTAGGATTCAGTTTATCTGGTTTGTATTGACAACTACCGTACTACCGAACCGTATACAGGTAACAAATTTCCTTTATTTTCATTTAACAATAAATGGTACCGTATTCTTCTTCATGGAAAAATAAGACTGAAAGGTCCTGGGTTCGATTTCGGTCAAGGGCACGTACCTTGGTTGCGGGCATATCCCCTGAAAATAAGACCTAGCGCATCTTTGGAAGCAAAAATTAATATAAGACACTGTCTTATTTTCGGGGAAATAGAGCGATAGGACATAATTATCAGTCACCATCAGACAAGGCAGAAAGCAAAAGTGGGTTTGGAATGAGCAATGATTGAATGCCTCCCCTACCGAGGGAACATCCCATGCAAAGACCCACAGGCAGATATCATGGGGTATGCATGAGGTGTATAAAAAAAATTCCTGGGCTCCAGGCTTTTGGGTGTTCCAGGGCTAGGATCCCCTCCTGTCCACCTCTCTGCTATCGTTTTCCATTGCTCCTCAGGATTCATCAGAAGCTGAAGCTCACAGAGACTGCTGCAAACTGGTCTCCAAAGCTGGCAGTAACCCAAGCACATGTCCTGATGTTCCCGTTAATGAACCCGCTAAGAAGGCCGCCCTGGCAGCACTCTTCTCCAGCCCCTCCCTTGTAACTTAGCGTCAGTACAGTATCCTGTCTAATCTATGCGCATTTCAGTTTTGTCAGTTGACTCGGTAATTTTCTTTTCTTTTTTTTCAAAATATATTTTATTGATTTTCCACAGAGAGGAAGGGAGAGGGATAGAAAGCTAGAAACATCAATGAGAGAGAAACATCGACCAGCTGCCTCCTGCACACCCCCTACTGGGGATGTGCCCGCAACCAAGGCACATTCCCTTGACCAGAATCGAACCTGGGACCTTTCAGTCTGCAGGCCGAAGCTCTATCTACTGAGCCAAACCAGTTTCGGCCGGTAATGTTCTTTATAGCATTTCTTTTTCTTCCCCTAGTATAGGAACACATGTAGGTCCAAGTATTTGACTTAGTTGTCATATCTCTTTAGTTTCCTTTCATCTGGGATATTTTGCAGCCTTTCCTTTATGACGCTTTTGAAGGTACAATCCTGTTTTTGTGTTTAACATAAGGCTTGTCCAGCAGTTTGCTTCTTGTGATTTGAGAAAGTTCCTCATTTTGGGGGTTTTCTGATGTGTCTTCGTGGTTAGATTATGCATCCCAGCTTGAATACCATATAAGTGATACTGTGACCCTCTCAAGGTATCCCATCTGGAGGCATCTGATATCTATCTGCCCTTCACGGATGATGTGAGTTGACTATCCAGTCAAGAGGTTATCTGCTGAAACCAGTTTGGCTCAGTGGATAGAGCGTTGGCCTGCCGACTGAAAGGTCCTGGGTTCGATTTCGGTCAAGGGCACGTACCTTGGTTGTGGGCACATCCCCAGTGGGGGGTGTGCAAGAGGCAGCTGGTCAATGTTTCTCTCTCACCAACATTTCTATCTCTCTATACCTCTCAATTCCTCTCTGTGTAAAATCAATAAAATGTATTTTTTAAATATATTTTAATTTAATTTTTATTTATTTAAGAGAGATAGGGAGAGGTAGAGAATCATTGATTGACTACTGGGGGAATGAGCCCACAACCTGGGCATGTGCCCTGACTGGGTATCAAACTGTGACCTTCTGATCCAATTAAATCAAGTTGATCAGATATTTAATTGACCAGCTTAAATCAAGGTGATAAGATTAAATCAAGCTAATCAAATTAAAGTTAGTGGATCCAATTGGACCAAGTTGATTGGATTAGATTAACTCAGGTGAGAGTGACTGTACTTAAGACAGAAAGAGGCCTGAAAAGAACACACAATTCTGGCAGCGGTGGCAGCAGCAGTAGCGGCAGAAGCAGTGGCAGCAGCAGCGGAGGCAGTGGCGGAGGCAGAGGCAGGATGGCGGACGCAGAGGACTACTTAGACATTTACGCGGATGTAGACGAAGAGTTCAACCAGGAAGCTGAATGTGGCGGGCCTGACGAGACAGATTTGTACGGCGATGCCATCTCTCCATGCGCAAATAATGGAGATGGCCCAGAATACTGGGATTACATGGAACCTCTCTCACCAGCTGCTGGCGATGATGTGGGAAGAGGAGCCGCACCGCCTGATGTCTGTACACACACGGGCAAGAGGTCTGCGGTATACATCGGAGACCTAACGTGGTGGACAACCGCTGAGGACTTAGCCGAAGCAGTGCATTCTTTGGGAGTCCATGATATTCTGGAGATAAGGTTTTTTGAAGAGCGGGCCAACGGCCGGTCAAAGGGGATTGCCCTTGTTGAAGTTGAATCCGGAGAATCCTCCAAAAAGATAAAGGATCTGTTGCCTGAAAAAGAACTTCACGGTCGGAATCCTGTTGTGATTCCATGCGATGAACAGTACCTGCGTCGCCTTGCAAGGAAGTACAGGAAACTTACAGGATCAGGACAAGGCAAAGCTGGGGCAGGGAGAGCTGGTCCCCGAGGAGGCCGGTCCCGCGCAGCGTTTCCACGAGGTGGGAGAGGACGGGGCCGTTTCCCGGGGGCTGTGCCCGGTGGGGACGCATTTCCTGGGCCAGCAGGACCACCTCCACCTCCAGGTCCCTTTCCACCTCGTCCACCTGGTCCTCTGGGGCCGCCCTTTACACTTGCTCCTCCCCCGTATCTTCCAGGACCGCCTGCAGGTGCCCCATGGCCAGCTCCACATGTGAACCCAGCTTTCTTTCCTCCACCGACTCACAGCGGCATGCCCACCTCAGACAGTCGGGGCCCCCCACCAACAGATCCATGTGGCCGACCTCCGCCATATGATAGGGGGGGCTCTGGGCCTCCCGGAAGGGAAATGGAGACAGCAAGAACGCCACCGAGTGAAGCCGAGTTTGAAGGAATCGTGAATGAAAATAGGGCAATCTCAAGCAGTGCTATTTCAAGAGCTGTGTCTGATGCCAGTGCTGGTGATCATGGGAGTGCAATTGAGACACTGGTAGCTGCAATTTCTTTAATTAAACAATCCAAAGTATCCGCTGATGATCGTTGCAAAGTTCTTCTTAGCTCTTTGCAAGATTGCCTTCGTGCAATTGAATCCAAGGCTTATGGTTCTGGATCAGGACGTGAAGGATCCAGAGAGAGGGACTGTAGTAGATCAGGAGAAAAGAGTCGGCGTCATAGATCCCGCAGTAGAGATCGTCGTGATGATTATTATAGAGAGAGAAGCAGAGAAAGAGAGAGACACCGTGGCCGACATAGGGACCGACAGCGAGACCGACAGCACAACGGACAGCATGAGCGTGGCCGAGAGCGTGACCGAGAGCGAGACCGAGAGCGCAAGTATCGTCATCGTTAGAAGCTGAAGGAAGAGGAAAACCTTCAAAGACAAACACAGTCTCCAGGAGGGAAACATGATGCCTGTCCAGCAGTTTGCTTCTTGTGAGTGAACTGAACCTGAAAGGATTCATGGATAAATGAACAGGAATAGATCTGAATAAAGCAAATCTGCATGAATGGCAACCAGTAGCTCTCCTTTTATTTTGTATGTTGCTTAACTGTTTTTATTTGAGGAAAACCTATGTGATTTAAAAGTTATAGCTTTTGTAACTTTATTACTGGTTATATACTTTTGGGCTGTTATAATGTGCAAGCAATTGAAATAAAGGTCAAATAAATGTCAAATAAATGCTTGTTTTTGTAGTAGTTTGTTCTTGTTAAAAATGTTCGTATGATAATGTCTGTAAACAGCACCACTCTGATTACAATAGATGTAATGTTGTAATAAACTGTTTAATGGGGGTGGCGGCGGGAAGAAGAATCTGGATTTTGGTGGCAGCTGAGCACAGAGTCCTGTCCATGAGATGCTGAGGGTCATCACACAACAGGGTTTCCCGCTGAAAGTTCTCGGCAGCAGCATCGTCCAATCCAACAGCAACCAGCCACGTGCTGGGTACTTGGCATGTGGCTGGTGTGACCAGGGACTGAATTTCCCATTCAATTTAATTTTAATTTGATGTTAATATAGAACTGACCCAAGAGTCAGTACATTTATTTCACTTGGACACACAGATGTAGTTTGGAAATCAATTTTACTCTAAAGCCAAAGCATTTCTTTGCCAATGCAGATGCAAATGTCAAAAGAAAATGGACATTCTGCCACTTGCTTCTTTTATCGGGAAACTTTTATGTCTCAAAAAATTGAAGTATACAAATCTACTTTTTTCAATTATAAATTTTATGAAATTCAAATACGGATCTGATTATGTTTAATGAAAAATGTAATGTCTGAATTGACAGGCACTCTGAGTGCAAAATGAGCACCAAACTTTGAAGACAGTACAAAAAAAGTGGAAAATATCTCCTTAATAATTTTTTATATTGATTACACGCTAAAATTATAATTTTTAATAATGTACATTAAATGAAAGGCATTATTAAAAATTAATTTTACCCATTTCCTTTTACCACTTTAATGGGGCTACTAAAAAATTTTTAATTGCCAAAACCGGTTTGGCTCAGTGGATAGAGTGTTGGCCTGCGGACTAAAGGGTCCCAGGTTCAATTCCAGGCAAGGGCATATACATTGGTTGGTGTGGGGTGTGTAGGAGGCGGCTGGTGGATGTTTCTCATCAATGTTTCTTCTCCCTTCCTCTCTGTAAAAAATCAATAAAATATATATATTTTTTAAAAAATTTAAATTACAGTTTGTGGCACGCATTGTGTTTCTATTGGGCCGCACGGTGCTGGGGTCTGGGATGTGGGGAGGACTCGGAGAAGTGGGATTTGGGGAGGCCTTTCTCCCAGCGCCTTGAGCTACAGAGCAGAGCCACAGGCCGCTTCTACAGGAGGGGGCGTCCCTGAGGGGTTCTCAGCAGGCGCAAGCCTGCCAGGGGTGGTCAAAGCTGTGAGTGTCTGGGGCCCCGTTTGTCTTGCTCTGGGCTCCTCTGATCCCAAGCTCCCGTCCTCTTCGCTCTCTGCTGGGGCCTGGTTTCCTCCAGATCGCCCTCCGTGGCCTCCAGCACCTCTGCCCGGGAGTCTCTGTCTGAGGAGGAGCTGGCCAGGATCCGGGAGCAAGTGGAAGAGAAGAAGAAGCTCATCACCCACATGCGCAACCAGCCCTGGCCCATGGCCAAGAAGCTGAGGGAGCTGAGGTGAGCAGGGGCTCGGCCGGGCCTCTCAGTGTCCAAAAGCTCCGCTCCTGCTTGGAGCCCCTTCCTCCTCTCTGCTCCCAGGGCCTTCACAGGAGGGCGAACCACCCTCCCGCTCTCCATGGTCCCCTCCGCCCCAGCACAAGCACAGTGCTGAGGGGCAGGCGAGTTGCCCTTTCAGCCAAGACGGGCCTGGGCCAGGGCTGTTGACTAAGACTCTGCTGTTTGCCCAGCAAGGAGCCGGGCCAGGCCAGAGAGACAGAATCCTGGTGGTCCTGTCTGCGCCCCACCCTTCCACTGCCCGGCTGCCCCTTCTGTCTCACCCCCACCCCTTCTGGTGGCTTCTGTGCTTCCCTCGCAGCCTTCCTTGGGGGGCTTTCTGTGACTCCCCCAACCCCATCTCAACAGATTCAGACTCTCTTGTGCTTTAAGCACGCAGAATCCTCCATGTGTAGCACACTCACCCTGCGGAGAGCAGGAAGGGCCTGTCTCAGTACTCACATGTCCCAAATGCCTAACCCCGGGCCAAGCTTCTGAGGATGCTCCGTGAACATTGCACACACTCCTGGGTCCTGCTTTCTACTCAGCCGCTTCTCAACGGTGTCCAGATGACGGCTGGCACACCAGCATTTTCTGATGCTTGAGTGTCTATGGCAGTGCTGAGATGAGAACAGGAGTCACACTGCCTCACTCTGGTTTTCTCCTAAAAAATTCCCATCCGCAGTTACCATTTCCCCCAAGTCTTTCTTCCATGTTTCTGCCATCGGGTTGGGGTGACACCCCCCTTCCCCATTCCTCTCAGCAAAGACAGTTTCCCCAGCTCCTCTCACACCTGAGTTTCTTTATTGTTGAAAATGTTACATATGTTCTTTTCCCCCTCCCCCCATCGACCCTCAACCCTTACCACCCAATGTCTGTGTCCCTGGGTCATGCAGACATGCATGCAAGTTCTTTGGTTGATCTCTTTCACACCTGAGTTTCTTCATGGTTCACATCAACTGCCCCCCCCGCCCCTCCCCCCCCCTTATTGTGTAGAAAAATGGGGCAGTTTTATTTTAACTCCGTTTGCCTCCAGCGGGCATAGTAAAGATGTTGGCTGCACAAACCCTGACAGACCCTTACAAGGGTCCTGGCAGAGCTTGCTCACTGTCCTGCAGATTATCACGTTGTTTCCTGCGCAGCTGCAGGAAAATGGCTCCTGGGTGCCTCCAGCCAAGGCTGACCCACAGAACCCTCTGGGCTGGAAGTGCTCTAAATCTGCACTAACAACGCGGCCACATGTGGCTCCTGAGCCCTTGGAAAGCAGTTCGTGTGGTTATAGAAACCAGGCGACTGAAAAAAGCCCCCCCCTCCCAATATGTCTTATTTTCCCCATCAGTGTGAGAAACTGAATTTTTTAATATTAATTTATTTAAATTTAAATCATCACACATGGTGCAAGATGAACACCGGGTTTGAAGACAACACAAAAAGAATGTGAAATAAGGGATTAATATTTCATATTGATTACATATAGGAATTGTGAATTTTCAATGTACTGGGTCCAATGGCTATGATTGGGCTGCAGGTACCGCTCCAGGCAGTGGTTCTTGTTTGTCTGAGTCTCTTCCCCCTGCTCCCTCGGGGCCTGTTCCTCCCCCATTAGCCAGAGCAGCACAGCCACCTGTCATTCCAACAGAGCCACATCCCCACTCAGGTGTCAGCTGAACCCATCTTTTATTAACTGTGGAAAGAAAGCACCTGGATGCTTATGGAAATGAGATCCCCAGCTGGCAGGAGGTCTCAGGGCCATGAAAACCCCCCAGGGCTGCTCAGCTGCCCCAGAAGTCTGACACCCCCTCCAGGCAGGAGGCAGAGTTCCCGCCCTAGGCCGGGGTGGGAAGTGACTGAGTCCTGAGAAGCTGGAAAGAGTTGTCTCTCTCACTTGCTCACCGGGGCTGGCCTCCCCAGTGAACCTTGGTCTCCTCCCTCCAGACCCCCTTCCTTTCTCTTCCCTCTGGTAAGACTCCTTATCCCAGACTCACGTCTAAGGCTTGTCTCAGGGGCTCCACTCCAGCCAGTGCATCTTCTAGGTTTCTGCTTTCTGCCAGCCCACAGCTACCTCTACTCACCTGTAAGACTCAGACCAACTGTCTCCTGTGCAGCCAAGTCCCAGTGCCCCTCCCCACAGTCAAGCCGAGGTGCTTACTGCTGCTCTGATGCCCAGGCACTGCCTCTCATAGGACTTGATGCTCTTGTTTGCAGAACCAAATCTGATCCATCTTCTAATGCTCTTTCTTTTATACATAGCCAACATGTACTGAGCTCTTTCTATGTGCCAGGCACTGGCCTGAATGCTATATGTGTCCCCATTCGTGTAATCCTTATAACCACCCTGTGGGGTAGGAGACTACTATCATTGTCCCCGATTTACTGATGAGCAAAGGGAGACCCGGAGCAATTGAGTAATTTGCCTAGAGTCACACAGTGAGTTAAGTGGCCGGATCAGGATTTGATCTCAGGCATCCTGGCTCTAGAACCTGCGTTCTTACTTTGTAATCACCTCTCCAGAATCACTAAACATTCTAGAATGCCCCCCTCTGCCTCCTGTACGGTTTCCTCTCCTGGTGGTGAACTCTTTGACAGCAGATAGCATTCCCAGACTATATTCTCTTTTTTTAGAAGCTATGGTGTAGGGGCCACAGCCTCTGGCCCACTCAGGCAGCTGGCTGACCTGGGCAGAGTTGTTGTAGATCATCAACAACCAGGCATGAGGAGCAATAAGCAGTGAATTGGGGCCAGCCTGCCTTCACACCTCTGCCACATCTGGGTGGCTTTGGCCGGTTAATCCCTCTCAGTCTGGTTTCCTCTCCTTAACCCCTCTGAGCCTCACGCTCTTCTCTTGTAAAATAGGAATAATAATATCTACCTCATAGAGTTTTTCTGACAAATTCAAAATATTTATTTAAAATGCCCAGCATATAATATACAATTAATTAATAGTTGTTGTTGTTGTTATAATTATTATTATTGTTGTTGATTTCAGAAATGCAAGAGGGCACAGGTGAGCTGTGCTTTGACCTATGAACCAGGAGGTTATGATTCTATTCCCTTCCTTGTCAGGGCACACGCCCGGGTTGCAGGCTCAATCCCCAGTTGGGGGTTGGGGGGACTGGGGGGGACATGAAGGAGACAGCTGATCAAGGATTTTCTCTCATCACTTATATTTCTATCTTTCTCTCCTTCTCCCTTCATTTCTGAAATCAACAAAATATACATATATATATATTAAATAGGGACATGATTTTGGATTATCTGGAAGGGTCCAATGTAATCCTGTGAGCCCTTAAAAATAGGAGGAAGGTAGAAGAGTCAGAGAGAGATGTGGCAGAAGGGAAAGTCAAGGAAATTAGAAGCAGGAGAATTTCTCACTCTCTGTTGCTGGGACCCCACCTGAAAAGCAAGAGAAGGAACTGAATCTGCCAAAAGCCAGTGAGCTTGGAAGAGGACCCAGAGCCTGAGATGGGAACTGCAACCCTACTGATACCTTGATTTTAGTCCAGTGAGATCTGAGCAGAGAATCCAGCCATGCTGTGCTGGGCCTCTGACTGAAGTGTGAGCTAACAAATGAGTGCTGTCTGAAACTGTTAAGCTTGTAGTCATTTGTTACAGATGCAATAGAAAACAATACAGTGATCAGGAGATATTTGTGAAGTGCATGAATGTTGAATGAGTGAACATCCAGGGAAGATTAGATACATTAAATATTCTGGGGTGGTGTGCTGAAGCTGGTGAGGACAATCGGGGCTGGAGAGGGACATGGGAGGTTGGCCAGCCAGGGAGGGAACCAGGGAGGGCTCCAGGGTGTGTCCAGCCCATCTTGCTCACTCCTGATGGGCAGAAACCCAGCAGCAAACTAACGTATTGGTCAGACAGTCTGCCCCCTGGTGGTCAGTGTACATAATAGCAAACAGTTGAGCGGCCTTAGCATATCATTAGCAAATTACACTTTGATTGGTTGAATGGCCAACAGGATGACTAGACACTTAGCATATTAAGCTTTTATTATATAGGATATTTTTTAATTGATTTTGGAGAGGAAGAGAGAGGAGAGGGAGAAACATCAATGATGAGAAAGAATCATTGTTTGCTGCCTCCTGCATGCCCCCTTCTGGGGATGGAGCCCACAACCCAGGCATATGCCCTTGACCAGAATCAAACCCAGGACCCTAGAGTCCACAGGCCAACACTCTGTCCACTGATCCAAACCAGCAAGGGCAACAATGTTCCTATTTTAAAGTCAGTAATATTATACCTACAAAATCCCTTTTGCCACTCATAAATGTACCACCAGGAGATGAAGGTCATGGGGGCCAAAATTCTGCCTCAGGTGCCTACCCTGAAGCAAGCACTGTGCTTGCATTTGGGAAATTTCAGGGACTAAACAGACAAAATACCTTTCATTCATGAAACTTACATTATATTCCACAAGCAGTATAAAAACACAGCTTTCTGCCACATAGACACCCTCATAGTTCAGATTATTTTTTGGTTGGGTGTTAAGTAATTCCTGACCCCGCCTCTTTTTTTCCAACCAGGGAGGCTCAAGAATTTGTGGAGAAGTATGAAGGAGCCTTGGGAAAAGGGAAAGGCAAGCGACTCTACGCCTATAAGATGCTGATGACTAAGGTGTGTGTTGCAGAGGCTGCAAACTTCTGAACTTGGGTGACTATCCTAGGCACCTCCCAGCCTCACCATTTGTGTCCTGCTCCCCCAGAATCCTGAGTGTGAGGTCCAGTTGACTATATAGCTGGTGAGCAAGATGGCAGTCACAATGAATAATCCAGTCCCAGGGCAGCAGCTACCATCTCACGGAGCTCTGAGGAAGGATGTGCCAGGTCTCCTACCCACACCCCAGCCCGGTGTTCTCATTCTAAGTCAACGTAGGATAGAGAGCTCCGATGCAGAGCTTCTCCAGGCCTCCCTCTGCCTCTGCTCCACCTCTAGGGCATCCCTTTTCAGGCCAAGATGCCTACAGCCTTGAGGGGCTGTCAGATGGTTGCCAAGAGACCAACTGGCAGGCTGTGTCTCCAGGGGCCTCGCCTGGCAGCATTCATTACTCTTATTGGCCTCAGTCTTGCAAGCCTATATTTTATACTGATTTTATCAGCAACCTGACAAGAGATCCATCTTGGGGGAGGACTCACATTAATAAAGCTTATGAGACTGATAGTATATAAAACCAGATACTGGATTATTCATTCACAAAGAGAAATAATTGATACAAGAACTAGAAAACCTGAAGTCCACATCAGGAATGCCTTTTTTTTTTTTTCAGTAGAGTTAGTTCTGCAGAAAGCTAAACCATAATACCAATTCTAATCTATTAATTTGCAATGAAAAATTACTGCCATAGCAACCAAAATACTCAGAGCCCAGGTGGTGGGATAATGCTCTCTTATAAACAGACCTACACAGGAAGCCAAATAAGCCAAAGATGATTTCTGAGCACAGAATCATGACTAAGAAAAACAGGTGAAGCAATGGGACTGAAGTGTCCAATGTCCACCACCGGCCATTCCCCACAGCCCTCCCTTCCCGTCTTAGGGATGTCTTTGCTTTATGCCCCAGTCTCTCCCTATGAGCCTGCTCTTCTCTCTCTTCTGGTGGATGGTTTCCATCCTTAGTAAATAGTCATCCAAATAGGGTATGGTCAAAGCCTTCAGGTCTGGCAGCCTGATTTCTTCAGACAAAATCTCCTTCATCCTCAGTGAATTTACAAAGAAAAATCTCATTTCCTTCATAGACAAGTTCTGAGGAGACAAGTTCTCAGTAATAATAGACACTGATCTGAGGAGCTTTTCCCTACTACCTCTTTGCTGTTTTCTATGAATTTTAAAAATTCCAAATGGATTTATTTCCAGGGGCTAGGGTTGTTGGAAAGCAGCCCCCTGAAGAGTTGAAAACTTTTTATCCAGCCACCAGACAGGCCACTTCTGAGGTTTCTGACTGGTACAAACTGAGTATTGGAGCTGGGAAGAGACTGTGAAAAGGGGTGTGATGCTTTCCTTTTCTTCAGAAAAAAACAAAAACAAAAAACAAGCTGTTATTTCACCAGGAGAAGAATGGGAAGCCATGGACTGAGGCCTCTACCAGTCCCATCAGCATTCTGGTTTAGCAACAATTCCTGTCAGACTTAGGCACTTGGCTGGGAGAGTTGTAAGATTTCTTTTTCCCACTGTTTTAAGGTAAAGGAAGTTGTATCTAAAGGTTGCTAACCCATTTGATTCCCCAAATCAGAAATTCTATACAAAATTTCTAACTTCACATATAAATTGTTCAAACCTGGAGTTTTATTAGCACTGTAGACAAATGCAAGGATTGTGGTGCCCTGCCTTCTCCCTCACTCCACACCCGACTGAACGTGAAGACTGAGCATCCACCTTTGGCAGCCTGGGCTCACGGACTCCAAGGTGGTGCCTCACCCGCATGTCGACCCAGTGTTGACATGTCAACATCATCATGCACCTCCAGCATGCCCCTCCAAGGCACAAGGCAGCATGTTAACGAACTGAGGGTATTAACTGTCTAATTTCAGAAATGGATCAAGTTTAAGAGAGACTTTGATAATTTCAAGACTCAGTGTATTCCCTGGGAAATGAAGATCAAGGACATTGAAAGTGAGTATCTTGGTGTCCCTGTTTTTAGCTGGTTTACTGAAGAGTTTTTCAAGGGCTGGGATTGTGTTCTTGTCCTGCTGATTAGATTATTGTAGATGCTGTTGTACTGGGAAGAAGAGCCGGCTATGGAATAGCCAGACAAAGATTGGAAATGTATTTCTTCACTTTCTGATTCTGGGAGGTTAGGCAGATCCATTAAGCTCTTAGAGCACATGTGTCAAACACAAGGCCCTCGGGCCAAATCTGTCCCGCCAGGCCTTGCAATGTGGCCCGCACCGCGCTGTCATCACTGCACTCCGCTGCGTTTCCATCACAATGACAGTTTATGACTGTTCAGTAAACCATTCGGCCCTCGATTTAGGCTGGATTTTAGATTTTGGCCCCTTCTCTGATTGAGTTTGACACCCCTATCTTAGAGCCTCACGTTACTTATTTAGAAAAAGAAAATGGCGGTCAGGATGTCCATGCCACAGACTGATGTGAAAATTAGATTCATCACACACAAAACGTGCTCAATAGAGTTAACGTCCTCCTCCAGCAACACTGACCCTCCCCTCCCCCTCCCCCATTGTTTCTCTCTCCAGGTCATTTTGGTTCTTCAGTGGCTTCATATTTCATCTTCCTGCGGTGGATGTATGGTGTTAACCTTGTCCTTTTTGGCTTAATATTTGGGCTAGTCATAATCCCAGAGGTAAGAAAGGACTTCTTATATCTTTGGATAGTGTTCAGGTTTATCATCACCACCATCTTCGTTTATATTAAATACTTTCTGTTTTACAAAGAATCAGTCATTCATTTTAGATTCTATACTCACATCAATTGTCCAGATAGCTCAGTTTAAAAAAAAAGAAAGAAAAGAAAGAAAGAAACCAAAATACTTCTGAATTAAGATGTGGGCTCTATATTTTTCTACCTCTCATTTTACTTTAAGATCAGTGGATAATTAATATCTCAGTGAGGTTTTTTTTTCTTTTTCTTTTACCCTGAAAAAAAAAAAAAAAAAATAAGAAGGGGGGGGAGGGGGATAGAATGCATTATATCATAATTTATTACAAAAACAAACAAACATTGGATTTGACTAGTGCTCCTCACTATTCTTTCATCCTATTGTGAATATAGGCAGATCCTTGCCTATCAATGAGCAACTGAGAACCAAAAACAAAAACAAAAGGAAAGAGTGCCTTGGGCATAGCTACACAGTAAATTTGGGTGATGAGATCCCAGGTCTTCAGAGTGTGGCCCTCGGATCTTTTCCAACAACGCCTCTGGTCCACTGAGCATCGAGCACCCGAATTGCTATGGTCCTGCCTGAGATGTTTGGTGCTGGTGCTGGGTATACACATGGATTCACTTCAGAAACTTTCCCGTAACTATCTGTCTACATTTAGTGTTTTCTTCCTTCCAGGTTTATTAATGGGTTCTATGACAGTTTATTGATCCCTATTTTGCTATAACTGGTTCTACGAGTATATGAAGTCAATTCTAACTTCTCTGCATGTCAGTTTATTAGGAGATTAAAAGGACTTCTATGTAATATGAATTAAACCAGATTAGTTGGAAGTGGTTGATGATGTATTATAATAGTGCTTGGTAGCAAAGAAGTGTTACATTATTGATAAAACCACTGAATTCTTCTCTACATAACTTACAAGTGTACTGACAAATATGTCATCAACTGGCCTTTATACTCTTTTATACACATACCTGGAAACCCAGGGTTATGAGTCCACTTAGTCCTATGTATATCCTTAAGCCAGTATCACTCTCCAACCTAGAAATAAGGATTTTAAATTTTCTAACGAGTGTACAGACGCTCTTCCACCAGGCCTGGTTCCTCCAGGGGAGAAATATTGCCAGAGGTCAACCAGAAGTTTCATTTGACTCCTCCATAGCCAAGGAAGTGTCAGTTTTCCCAGAAGCCACTGGGGAAATTTACCTTCACAGAGCTTTTACTTTCTTCCCGGGAGTTTTTTTTTTATTATTATTATTCCAAATGAATGTATGGCCATGAGAAGAGAGCACATAAAAATGCTGTGGGCCAATACGACATCATTGGCAATGCAGTGGTTCAGAAAGAAGTTGAGTAAATTTAAGGACATTGAGGTAGGTTTTTTTCCCCCTAATAATATGGGGAGGTGGTAGATAAAATGCTCTTCTCTACTTTTTCACATTTTTAACCATTTTTATTCATGTCAGAGAGGAAGGGAGTGGGAGAGAGACAGAAGCATCCATGAAGAGAGGGAATCATTGATTGGCTGCCTCCTGCATAGCCCATGCTGGAGATCCGGCCCGAAACCCAGGCATGTGGCCTGACCGGGAGTTGAACTATGACCTCCTGGTTTATAAGTCGATGCTTACCCAAGTGGTTGGGCTTTTTCACATTTTCCACAATAAATGTGTGCTACTTGTAAAATCAGGAACATGACTGATGTCATTTAAAGAAGACAACGGGTGTGCCTGTTCTGAGAAGGGAAGTCTCGGCGTGTTTGTATTTTCTCCACATATAATTGCATCCTCCTGTCCCTACAAGGTCCTGATGGGCATGCCCTATGGGAGCATACCCAGAAAGACAGTGCCACGAGCTGAGGAAGAAAGAGCCATGGATTTTTCAGTCCTCTGGGATTTTGAGGTACCATTGCCAACATGCCAATGAACTTCTGCTTTGTGATTGTGAGCTCTAAAAACTGCATGAATACACAAGACATGCTGCATTTGATTATTGAAAACCCAGTGCTTTATCAAATAGAATTCCAGCACTATGCAAAACAAGGCAGCCAACTATGTCCTCCTCGGTCCCCTTCCTGGGCTCCTCGGTGCAGGCACACATGCTGATGGACATGAGCCCCCATGAGAACATTGCTCCCCTCATTCTGCTATATCAGTGTAAGCTGATCTACAACACGGTTCTCTCTCCCTGTGCCCACATGAAGACCCCAAGTCTATTGCTGATGCAGCCTTCCCCCAAGTGTGACAGGGCATCTTCAAGTGAATGTCCTATTGTTCCATAAATTCCAACATCTATTTAACCAAACACACATCTTTGCCCCATCTCCTTTATTGGAACCATGGTTCATCCAATCATTAAGTCACCCTACACTTCTCCCTCTTCCCCCCCCCCCACACACACGCACACACATGCAATCAATCACTGTGTCTGAGCCTATCTATGAAATATTTCTAGAATTGGTCCCTCATTTTCCATCCCCCTTCCCTCTCCTTTGAATAACACCCCACTACATCTCTACGCCCTGCCATGGGCATGGATGAGTCCTTATCAGTACCTCTTACTTTGTATCTGCCATCCAGACACCAGAACCACAGTTGGAATCTTCTACCTCTGCTCTCTGCCTTGGCTTGGCTCCTTCAATCTCCATTCCCTCTGCTGCCAGAGCGATCTTTTTACAATGCAAGCCTGACCCTATCTTCCCTACCTCCAATATTCACTTATTCCCACTCCAAAATGGAATAAAATCCAGTCTTCTGAATTGGGTTTACAAAAGAACTATTCATAACCTTGTTTGGCTGTTCCCTACTTCTTCAGCCCCTTTTCTACCTAAGGCCTCATACTTTATGCCCCAATGTTATCAAGTTTGGGGGAAAGTCCCTGGATGCATCACATACTTTTGGTGATGCCTGCCTTTGCTCAGGGTCTCATACTCAGGTTAAGAATTTGGAGCTATTTGTGCATGTGCATGTGCATACACACACACACACACACACACACACACACACACACACACACACCTTATTCCTAGTCTTTTCCCCAATGTTAACCACACTCTCCTCACTGTCCTATATCTCTGCACTCTGTATAATGGAGAAATAGAGAGAATGAAGAAAGAGAGGGAGACATGGATAGACTTGGAAGCCATTGGGGGAAGTGAAGGGAAGAACAAGAGTGTCCAGAACTCTTCCTTCCTCCCCTCAGACTCCCGCTAAACCCCTGGGAAAGAAAGCCTGGTAGAATGGAAGTGTCTGACGACCGCGCTGAGCTTACAGACCCCGAGCATTTGGGTTTGCTGTCCCACAGGGCTACATTAAATACTCCGCTCTCTTCTACGGCTACTACAACGACCAGCGGACCATCGGGTGGCTGAGGTACAGACTGCCCATGGCTTACTTTATGGTGGGGGTCAGCGTGTTCGGCTATAGCCTGATGATTGTCATTAGATCGTAAGTATGACCATCTAATTTACAGGTTTTTCATTTTCTTCGTACAGACATCCTACTCCCACAGCCACTCTGTGCCCACTTACCTTCTTGTGGGGGATTTAGACAGAAAACCAAAATAAATAAAGCAAAGGCAGATTTTCGTATGCTGTATAGAAGGTAAACAGGGTAATGTGAGAAGTTCTGTGACATGGGATAGAAACTCCTTTAGATGGGGCTGAGAACTGCCACCCACGCTGAAAGTCTGGGGCACAGCATTTTAGACAAAAGAGGAGCATCACCAAAACCGGTTTGGCTCAGTGGTAGAGCGTCGGTCTGCGAACTGAAAGGTCCCAGGTTCGGTTCTGGTCAAGGGCATGTACATTAGTTGCGGGCACATCCCCAGTAGGGGGTGTGCAAGAGGCAGCTGGTCAATGTTTCTCTCTCATCGACATTTCTAGCTCTCTATCCCTCTCTCCTCCTCTCTGTAAAAAATCAATAAAATATATATTTTTTTAAAAAAGAGGAGCATGTGCAAAGGCCCTGAGGTAGGAAATAGCCTAGTGAATTCCAGGAACTGCCAAAGGCCACTGTGGGTTGTATGGTACTGAGTAAGGTAAGTTTGCAAGACATGTTTTTGCTTCCCCCAGAGCTCAGCTTTCTCTAAAAAACTCTTCTGTGCCTCTATACCTCTAGCTTGCATGTGGGAATCCAGCCTGGTACTTATGGTGATATAAACAATATGCCTAAATGAAAGTATGGTGTCCTCACTGGCTCCGACTCCACCTGTCTCCATGTTCAGAAGTGGACTTGGTTCTTAATTTTGTCTTAATCAAGTGTGTGGTTCTTAATCCATACTCTAAAGAAATGTTGACTCATCCCATGAACTGCCTTCTTCTTAGTTAGAGGACCCCAATCAGTAAAGGGGGGTGCAGGGTGGGGTGTCACAGTCTCCTATGTACATCTGACCACCAGGACCCACCACCTTCGGCAGGGCCACAAAGGGTCACTTTCCCAGAAGAGCAGGGGTAGCTGAGTCTGCAGAAAAGGAGTAGAGAACTCTCAAAGCCTAATTAGAATTCTTTAAGGGAAAATGCTACCATTCATGAGAGCCTGCCCAGCACACAACAGAGTCTGTGAGGTAACATGTGGCTGCCCAGCTCTATCAAGCAACATGGAGGAAAAACACAAAAAACAAGGAGACAGGCTTGGTTTTATTCTTGGCCTCATGTAGTTACGTTTTCCCCTGCAATTATCCCAGGTAAGTATAAGGATATGAAATGTTTCTCTGATGAACCAAAAGTTAACTAAGCTGACCAAGCTCCTGAAATAGCAAATCCCAAAAGCCAGCATGTAAGATAGAATTAGAGAGAGTGCACTCTTACTCCCCACCTTCCATCTCTACACACACACACACACACACACACACACACACACACACAGTGTCTGATAGAGCCCCTGCTCTGAATTTTACGATTCTCACAGAGACTCCACAAAGAGCGGTTGCGGACAGGGTGGGATGAAATATGTGGGTAACAAGGCAGGTCCAAGGTGCTTTAAGAAAAGGATGTCTGTGTTACCTGGGTGCAGTATCAGCTGTCTCAAGGCTTATTGGATTTTACATCAGAAAAAAAATACATTTTCTCTTGAAGAAAATAGACAAATTAGAAGAGGCTGTTTCTCTGTAAGAACAGAGTTCTAAAACATTTGCAGGCAAATCAAGCCACAGGAAATCAGACATTGAGGTAAAAAGCATGGTTCAGTGTCCTGCAGGCATCTGATTACACAACTGACACCATAGGTCCTCACAGGGGACTCTGAATTTGAAGGGAAAGTGCCCCAAATCCGATCTCTCTTGGCCCGAGTACCTGCATGGTTCATTCCCTTCCTCGGATATCTGCTACCTGTGCCCAAGGATGCTCAGACCACGGTTCCCTTGGGCTGGCACAGTAAAGACAGGGCAGATATAACACCAGTGATGTGCCCCCTACAGGATGGCCAGCAACACCCAGGGCAGCACCAGCGAGGGGGAGAGTGATAACTTCACATTCAGCTTCAAGATGTTCACCAGCTGGGACTACCTGATCGGCAATTCAGAGACAGCCGACAACAAATATGCCTCCATCACCACCAGCTTCAAGGTAGCCACCCCAGGCAGTTCCCACTTCCTGGGGGACTGAACCCCACCCTGGGCATGTGCCATGACTGGGAATTAAACTGGCAACTCTTTGGTGCTCCCGACAAAGCTCAAACAACTGACCCACACTGGACAGGGTTTTCTTAAAGGAAAGAACTAATTCCCCATAAGGCAACAGTGCTTAATATCACCACTCTATATTATTTCACTTATAGAAATACATGAAGGAGCCATCCCAGGAACCCAACAGTGGTTCCTCTTGGCTCCTGGCCTTATGTTACTCACATCTCATTTTCACACATTAAGGAATCAATAGTGGATGAACAAGAAAGTAACAAAGAAGAAAATATTCACCTGACAAGATTTCTCCGCGTCCTGGCCAACTTCCTCATCATCTGCTGTTTGTGTGGGAGTGGGTACCTCATTTACTTTGTGGTGAAGCGATCCCAGGAATTCTCCAAAATGCAGAACGTCAGCTGGTATGAAAGGAATGAGGTAAGGAGGGCATCTCTATGGAAGTGAATATTAGGGGCAAATACTGAAATTACAATGGTCCCTGTGCCATTCAGCTAAAGACTTGATTTAGAAAGTGAAAGTACATCTCTTTCTAGTCTAGTAGTGCAAACATCTTGAACTAAGAGTCACCCATTGGGTTTCTGTAGCTAGATAGAGCTGGATTTATTTAGCATGTCAGTCAGGATAGCTTTAAAACACAGTTGTTAAAGAGGTGATCCTTTCCTCGCAGCTCTATAGTGCCATATGTCATAAATCAAGTGTTTATTAATACATGGCTAGGTTTCTGGGCTTCCTTTTCCATTCCATTGATCTATTTGTCTATTCTGGCACTAATAACACACTCATAAACCATAGCTTTATGTATGTCTTAATATCTGGTAGAGTGATTTTCTCATGGAGATCCACAGTAAAACACATTAAAGTTTTATTGTGATTATATTGAATCTATAAATATCTTTTGGAAATTTGACATCTGTGGTAGTTGGCAGAATGGTTACAAATTCTTCCCACCCTTGTATACATATTTCTTTACAATGTGATTTCCTCCCACAAAGAGGTGGCATCTTTTTCCCCATCCCTTGAATCCAGCTGGGTTTGGTCATGTGCCTTGCTTTACCATGAGACGAGCAGATTTGAAAAGTGCTTGTGAATTGGAACTTACTCTCTTGGGAATCCTGAGACCTCCATGATTTAAACAATTCCATCCCAGCTGGTGTTGCTCAGTGGTTGAACCAGGAGGTCACTGTTTAATTCTAGGTCAGGGCACATGCCCAGGTTGTGGGCTTGATCCCCAGTAGGGGGCATGCAGGAGGTAGCCAATCAATGATTGTCTCTCATCATTGATGTTTCTTTCTCCCTCTCCCTTCCTCTCTGACATCAATAAAAAACATTTTCTTTTAAATTAAAAATAAATAAGTCCAGACTAGCCTACTGAGTAATGAGACATGGCCCAGTTATCTCACCACCCCAGGTGATAGCCAGTCAACCACCAGACATGTGAATGAAGCCAACAACCATCAGTTGACCATAGACTCATGAATTAATTCAGGTGAGACAGCAGAGCCATCTATCTAAGCCCAGAAACAAATACCGACCCACAGAATCAAAGCTTCCTGTCCTCCAGTCTCTTGAGATGATGACAGCTATCACGTGACTCTTACCTAGTTCAGAGCTTTCCAGAACACAAAGCAGCGCCCCCTAGGTTAACTCATTTACTTTTCAAAGAAAGTTTCCTCTTTTTTTTTCTTTTTCTTTTTTTTTTTTTATCAATACTAATAAGCAACAGTCATGGTGGCAACCAATTGCAGAGCAATTATGATGTGTGGGACATATGCCAACTGCTCAGGGCATGTTGGTGCCTTTGCCAGGGTCACACAGCAAGTTGTGAAGACCTCAGGGCATCTCCAGAGGCAGAGGAGGGGACAACAAGGAGAGGGAGATGCAGGGCCCTCGGGGTGCAGAGATGGTGACCAACCAAGTGATGTTGATGAGGCAAGTAACCCATGCTTTGCTGATCTCTCAGGTTGAAATTGTCATGTCCCTGCTTGGGATGTTCTGTCCCCCTCTGTTTGAAACGATCGCTAACTTGGAGAACTACCACCCACGCATCGGGCTGAAGTGGCAGCTGGGGCGGATCTTTGCCCTCTTCCTGGGAAATCTCTACACGTTCCTCTTGGCCCTGATGGATGACGTCCACCTCAAGGTAAAGCTCACAGAGTCCCCCCAGCCCCCAGGGCCCACCAAATTTCCTTGTTTAGATATAATACTCTCCTCATGCATGCGTCATATCAATTAAGTACATTTTTGGGAAATTCAGGGGGGGGAAATGAACAAGTAATCCCAGAATATGACCCAAGACAGCCACCATTAACCATTTTGCTGTAGTTCTTTGCTGTCTTTTTCTTAGGTTGTCTTTATTCCCATCTTGTACATGTCCATTAGTACTCAATATTTTAGCTACAGCCTTTCCCATATGGTTTCATAGCTGCCATGAGTGTTTACTGCTGAGTAAGTGTCCATGGAGATGATATGTCATAGTTGACCTAACCTTTCCTCATTGCTTACCTAATGGCTATGGAGTCCTCTGTGTCAGGTCCTCGGGGGACAGCAGGGTGTTCACACTCTGGGTTTTCACACCAAGTGTGTTCACACTCTGGGCCAGGAGACAGACTCATCCATTACAGATGCTGCAGGATATGCTTCACTGGGACAAGCCCAGGACAGCACTGCAGTGCATTCAAGGGGCTCCAGCACCCCCTGGGGAACCTTAGCAGAGACTGGAACAAGCAGAGGGGGAACAGCTGGTGCAAATAGAGAACTGCAGGATGGCTGAGCAGAGTAGAGAGGGAGAAGTGAAAAATGAAACCGGGGAAGGCCCAGATGATGAAGCTCCTGCTCCTTACCCCTCCCTCCTCATTATTGAGCTGCATGGATTTTTTCCTGAGGCTAACAGGGAAGCTGTAAGAAGGTTCTAAGCATGGAACTAATTGGATCTGGCCCTTGGCCATCGCTCCATCCTCATCTCTGGATTCCCTCCTACTCCAATAGACTGCTCCACCCTCCTAACCCTCACATTTCCTCCTCAGAGCAAACTTCTCTCTTTCCACCCTCTCCCCATGTTGGACTAGTTGACTAATCCTCCCTGAGGTTTAGGCTCAGATCTCTTTGCCTACCCAGGAAGTCTTCTCTGGCTGCCATTGTCTGATGTGAATTTTCTTTATCCTCAGAGAAATTTTTCCATAGCTCTTATCACTCTATAACTGTTGTTCATCTCTGCCACTTATTAGACTGAGGAATTTCTGAGGAATGCTGTCTCTCTCTCTCTCTCTGTCTCTCTCTCTCTATCGCTTTTTTATTTTTTTTTATTTTTTTTTATTTTATTTTTTTCAGAAAGGAAAGGAGAGGGATAGAGAGTTAGAAACATCTATGAGCTGAAACCAGTTTGGCTCAGTGGATAGAGCATCGGTCTGTAGACTGAAAGGTGCCGGGTTCAATTCTGGTCAAGGGCATGTACCTTGGTTGCTGGCACATCCCCAGTAGGGATGGTGCGAGAGGCAGCTGATAGATGATTCTCTCTCATTGATGTTTCTAACTCTATCCCTCTCTCTTCCTCTCTGTAAAAAAGCAATAAAATAGATTTTTTTTTAAAAAGAAAGAAAGTAAGAAAGAAAGAAAGAAAGGAAGGAAGGAAGGAAGGAAGGAAGGAAGGAAGGAAGAAAGAAAGAAAGAAAGAAAGAAAGAAAGAAAGAAAGAAAGAAAGAAAGAAAGATCTATGAGAGAGAAACATCAATCAGCTGCCTCCTACACACCCCTCACTGGGGATGTGCCTGAAACCAAGGTACATGCCCTTGACTGGAATCGAACCTGAGACCTTTCAGTCCACAGTCCAATGCTCTGTCCACTGAGCCAAATCGGTTTTGGCAGGAATGCTCCATCTCTTGTTCACTTCTGTGTCACCACTGCCTCTATGTCCAGAATAGACCATAAGTCAATTATTCTCAAAAGAACAATGAATGATTGGATGGGTGGATGGATGGATGGATGGATGGAAGATAACTTCATGGAAAAGACCAAAGGACTTTGGCCCATTGCCCCCCTCTCCTGTTTAGATTTGGGGGGACTCCATTGAGGGGAGGGCAGATAGAAGGTGGTAAGGTTGTGGCATGTGCTGGCTTCAGTTATTGTTCCTGTGGAAATAGTTGGGCCATCCCTGGTTCCTTCCAACCCCACCTCTCCATCTTCTGTTCCAGCTTTCTAATGAAGAGACGATAAAGAACATCACTCACTGGACTCTGTTTAACTATTACAATTCCTCGGGGTGGAACGAGAGTGTCCCCCGGCCGCCCCTGCACCCCGCTGACATGCCCCGCGGCTCCTGCTGGGAGACAGCCGTGGGCATTGTGAGTAGCTGTGCTCTCCTGAAAAGTCATCCCTGTTCTCAATTGTTTTTATTCTTTTCTCGATGTTTCCCTTGTTAAGCCACCAAAGTGCCCAGCCAATATTTCTTAGGAAAATTCCACTTTTTCACTTTCCCATTTTTTCAAAATCCATATATTTCTCTATCTGCTTCATTCACTAATATAGTTTTTGCTTTTGTTTTTCTTTATTTAGAGTTTTACTGTAGATTTCACTGCAATCCTAAGGTTCTCCACCTGGAGAACAATGACTCCTAAACATTGGATTCAGGAATGTGTGTGTATGTGCATCTGTGCATTTTTCTGTAAAGAGAATTAATGGTTTTTATCAGAGACTCAAAACTTAACAACTGCCATTTCCCTTTATCCACTTTTACCACCATTCCTGTAACTTGCAGTGGGCGGGCTTTAAAGCCTAGTGTTCTTGGCCTTCACAGGCAGAACTTAAAATATTCACAGGTCACAGAGGTCTGCTGCCTTCTCTTCCTCAATTCCAGCTCTCTACATGAGGTTTCTCTTCATCAGCCACCCCAGTGAGATGCAGAGTTTATTACTTTTCCATGGAGCCCACTTTCATAGAGCATCAAACAACAGTGCTATTAACTAAAGGTAATGAAGTACAATGAATGAGGAAATTACATCACACTCTCCATTGAATACTGCCTCCAAGTTCACCATCTGCAAATCTCGCAGGGAAAAAGATCTGTTCTTGCCCTTGGAGGTCCTGAGGGCCTTTCCTTCCCACCGCATTCATGGAGAGCTCAGATTTACCATCCCTTCCTCCTCCGATCCAGATTCCCATGTTCTTCAAATCCTCCTCATCTTCAAGGTGTAGAGCCACTGAGCTTCCGCAGCTCCTGCATTTAACTCATCACAATATGTGACATAGAAAGAATCTGCAAGTCAATAAAACCAATCCTCTTTAGAAGGCCATAGAGAGTTTGTTACCCACATGATTCTTTTTTTTAAATATATTTTTATTGATATTTTACAGAGAGGAAGGGAGAGGGATAGAGAGCTAGAAACATCGATGAGAGAGAGACATTGATCAGCTGCCTCCTGCACACCCCCTAACAGGGATGTGCCCGCAACCAATGTACATGCCCTTGACCGGAATCAAACCTGGGACCTTTTAGTCCAGAGACCGACGCTCTATCCACTGAGCCAAACCGGTTTCAGCCACATGATTCTTTTTAAATATTCTGCCATATAGTCTCTCTTTTCCTGCCCCACATCCTTGGGAGGTATCTCTCTTGCTCTCCTCCCTCAATGCCCATCACTGCTCCTATCACTGATAAAAGTTTGTATCTTTCTGAGCTAGTTGATAATGATGGGTCTGAGGCATTATGTCCTCCACCACCTCCAGACTGAGCCCCAGAGCATCATCTTGCACAGAGTGGAGACCTGACGCATGTTGGGTTGTCTATTACTTAGAACATAAACCTGAATTCTTACTGAGGAATAACCCTGAAAATTCATCAGCTGTTCATCCAGAAATAATTCATTTATCAATTTGGAGAATATAAAAGTGAAGAAAGCAAACCCTGAACTTTCTAGGAATTCCAAGTCCACTAGATGTCTTGTGAAAGTTTGTGAAATTTTCCACCAAAAAGTAACACACTTTTGCCCCCTTTGCCATGTGCCTATGTGAAAAACCTACATTTTTTTCCCTATATAACAAGAAAAAAAAATCTTTAGCCAGAGGTAAGGAAAGCTAGCTGTTGTTCCTGGTGACAAAGATCAGATTCAGTCTTAGCTGGGGCCACTAGTATTTCAGAGCAGGTGGGGAAAGAAGGGGCAAGCCTTCAGATCCTGCATCTGTGCTGATAACTGCCAAGCTTTGGGCATTACCAGTGTGCCCGGCAATTTGCATACATAATCACTAAGTTTCCCATTACCCCACAAGGTTAATATTATTAACTTTCAAGAGGTTCAGGGACTATTTCAAAGCAATACCAGTAGTAATTATAGAGCTGAGACCTATATAAGAATGTTTCAAAGCCTGGATCTCTGCTCTTTACCACCACCCCTGCGCCTCCAAATTCAGAGGATCGCAGAGAAGAATGCAGGTGGGTGGAAGAGAGTTTGCATGGCTGCAGTCAGCTGGGAGAGGTGGGCAAAGTCTAGCCCTGACCACCCCTTCCTCTGTGCTCCTCCTCGCAGGAATTCGTGAGGTTGACGGTGTCCGACATGCTGGTGACATACATCACCATCCTGGTGGGGGACTTCCTGAGGGCGTGTTTTGTCCGATTCATGAACTACTGCTGGTGCTGGGACCTGGAGGCTGGATTTGTACGTCTCACAGATATTCCGCAGACACCCTATATGTTAAAGAAGCAGAACCCTGAATCAACAGTTCCTCTCTCTCTGATTGGAGAGGCCCTGGGTTGGCCAGTGGCTGGTAGTAGTGTCTGGCTGACACCATCTAACATGTCTCCTTTTTCTCCTCCCCCCCCCCTCTTTATTTCTCGGCAGCCTTCCTATGCTGAGTTTGATATTAGTGGAAATGTGCTTGGTTTGATCTTCAACCAAGGCATGATCTGGTGAGTTACCCAGTTCATCTAGAGATCACCTCATTTGGGGAGTCCGAAAACTGGAATCTCAGGCTTGGCCTCTCAACTCGCTGGGAGAGGCTGGAGCGCCCTCCTTTCTCGTGAAAAACAGGGGGCGGGACTAGATGAGAACCCCCAGTGTCTGCCTATCCCTGTGCTCTGGTGGGCATAGTGAGGGAAGAAGAGAAGAGGTGGAGAGAAGGAAAACAGAAAGGAGAGGGACAGGGGAAGGAGAGAGGGAAGAAGGCAGAAAGGAAAAAGTGGGGAGAGAAGGAAAGGGAAGGAAAGGAAAGAAAGGAGAGAAGGAGGGAGATAAGTGAACTAAGGAACTTCTTCCTCTGAGGAGGGAGTTAGAGAGGTTGTGTAACTTCAGCCAAAGACTTTCAAGATACCAATGGCTCAGTGCAAGTCAATGTCCAAGTCTCTCAATTTGAGAACTTTCCAAATACTTTTCTGAACAGTCATGTTATTTTAGGCAGGCCACGGAGAAAGGGTCAGGAGGCCGTATAATTTGCTAGATGCCTGGTGCTGAGGCAATAATGCTCGGCGTGTCTCCTTCTGGGGAATGAATGGCTATGGTGTGGTGATAAATGTCCGGTTAAACGGGAGGCCCCTTCCTTTGGGACCTGCAGAGAAGGCGGGGCCTCCTTCCCCTAACCCACCAAGCCCATTTCCTCCTGTCCCCCTTCCCTGGCCTCTCCTGCTGCCAGGCCAACCGGTGTGTGTTTCTGTCCCTCCAGGATGGGCTCCTTCTACGCCCCCGGACTGGTGGGCATCAACGTGCTGCGTTTGCTGACCTCCATGTACTTCCAGTGTTGGGCGGTGATGAGCAGCAACGTGCCCCATGAGCGCGTGTTCAAAGCCTCCCGCTCCAACAACTTCTACATGGGCCTACTGCTGCTGGTGCTCTTCCTCAGCCTTTTGCCCGTGGCCTACACCATCATGTCCCTCCCGCCCTCCTTTGACTGCGGGCCCTTCAGGTGCATGAGAGAAGCTCCCCCCATCCCCGGGCAGTCTGCTCAGAGCGCGGTGGCTCAGATTTCCAGTTCTGGTGTCACATCAGCCTACAAAACCCCATGGAGCTTTGGGCAAATCATTAGCGCTGCTCAGCAGTTTTCTGCAGGATGGAACTGTCCTATGTGTCACAATTCAATACGGTAGCCACCAGCCACGTGGCTATTGGATACTTGAAGTGAGGACCGAGAAATTGACTTTCTCATTTTCTTTCAATTGAATTCATCTTAGTAACCCCATATGGCTAATGGCCACCATATTGGACAGCACAGTTCTAACCTTTTAACATGAAAAACAGGGGGCGGGACTAGATGAGAACCCCCAGTGTCTGCCCACCCCTGTGCTCTAGTGGGCATAGTGAGGGAAGAAGAGAAGAGGTGGAGAGAAGGAAAACAGAAAGGAGAGGGGGACAGGGGAAGGAGAGAGGGAAGAAGGCAGAAAGGAAAAAGTGGGGATAAATAACCTAACAGGGATGGGGGTGGGGGATGGGGGTGGGAGGAGGCGGTATTCAGAAGATGAAATGACCATATGCAGTATTGACTATCACCAGTCAAATGTGCAGCAGCTACTGAGACTGTTGCCTGGGGCACCACGTTTTGCAGAGCATTTGCCAACACTGTGGGTTCAGGGTGAATACACCAGACTAGTCTGGGAGACTGGACATTGTATAAAGAGATCAATAACCATATAAGGAGGTACAATGAGAAATCTGTGCATCGACTGCTCTCTTTCCAAATGTGAGACCTTTTGGAAGCCCTCTCTCTTCTCCGTAAAGAGGAGTCTGTGGTTAAAGCAGTTTGGAACCTGCTGACTATTTGATCTGCCACCTTCCCACTCAGAAATGCTCGCTGCAGCTCCTGTACTAAAGGCTCGGAGGAGTCATGCAAAAAGATAAGATGTGCAGGCTAATGTTTCTATCCTAATTGGCCACAGACCCTCTCTTCGTGTGACACCCATCCAGGGCTGGGGGCAGGGTGTCACGAGCCTCAGAGTGAATTCCTCCTTAGACTGTTCACCCCAGAGCCTTTCCCACCTCACCCCCATCCCTGCCCTGCCTACCAGTGTGGATCAACGCCCTTTGGGGAATGCTGCTCGGTTTATAAAGGACTTAGCTAGAGACAGCCCTGTAGTTAGTGCCGCACAGGGAGTGTCCTGGGAGCTCAAAGGAGAGAGTAGCAGGAGTGCTCACAACAGACTATAATCTGGCTGATCAGAGGTTCAGACAGAAGGGAAGGTGTGTGTGTGTGGGGGGGAGGGGGGGGGAGGAGGGTAGATGTAGAGTAGAAGGCCTGAATGCCAGGCTGCAGGGAGAACCACATGGCACAGGTGGTGGAAGCCTTCCTGAGCGAGGTTTGGAGGGCTGGACTCTGGGTGCAGACGGCGGTGCCCCTTTGCTGAGGCTGCCCGCCTGTCCTCAGGAAGGAAGCTAGGGAACAGGTCTTTGCCATGCAGCCCTCACCAGCTGCCCCTCCCGCTTCATCTGCTATCCTGAGAGGCCCTGGCAGCCTCCACCCAGGTGGCAGGGGAAGGGACCTGAAAATGGAACTCAGCAGGAAACATGGTTGTCACCTCCCTCTATCACTCCTTTGACCAAAACCCATCAACGGCTGGTACATTCATCCCCTAGATATTTTCATAGCTTCCTCTCACTTGCTCCAGGTCTTTATTCAAAGGTCAGTGAGGCCTTCCCTGGAGACCCTAACTAAAATGCCACACACACACACACACACACACACACACACACACACACTTACCATTGTTTCTGCTTATTCTATCTCCTTACTAACATCTACATGCCATTCCTTCTGCCTATTTATCTTGTTTGTTGTCTGTCTCCTCCACCAGGGCATAAGCTCCATGAGGGTGTGATTTTTTGCTTCCTTTTTCACGGCTTTACACCCACTGTCTAGAAAAGAATACTGGGTCGATGCTTAAACTAGACCCTTCACAGAAATTCACTTTTCATGGAGGGATTCAGGTTTGGATCTGTTCCAGACAAACAATATAAGTGAATGAAATGGGCAGCATTGCACAGCATATAGTTAAAAATAGGGGCTGGTAAACTGTAGCCCATGGACCGAATCCAGACCACCAACCTGCTTCTATAAACACAGTTTTATTGGAACGCGGCCACACCTGTTTGCTTACATATCATCTACGGCTGCTTTCTCGGTACCACAGCAGAAGTGAGTGATTCCAACAGAGACCTTCTGGCTCACAAAACCTAAAATCTTTATTATCTATCTCCTTTCAGAAAAGAATTGCCAGCCCTCTCATTTAGAGCATAGATTCTAGAACCAGCTCTGTCACTTGCCAGCTGGGTCATCTTGAGCAACTTTCTTAGCTCCCTACACTACAGGTTCATGCCTATAAGATGGAAATAGCAGTAGGGCCTACTACCTCCTAAGGTTGTTTTGAGGATTTAGCGTGTTATTATTTGTAAAGTGCTTAGAGGAGTGTGCAAATCCGTACTAAAGCATATATGCAAGTTTGTTAAGCCTGAGTCCTGCCCAATTTGGGGGTAGCTGGTACTCATCACATCACAATGCTATGAGGTAAGAAGTATTACCTACACCAGGATCAGCTAACCTTTTTTGTAAAGAGCCTGATAGTAAAAAATGGAGAGGCACCATGATGTCATCCATCACGCCAGCCTTTAGAGAACTATTCCCCTGCATGGGAAGCTCTGTGTCAGTCCCATGGCTATAGTACAGGCAATTTTCTCCCATGACAGTGTATGTGAACATGCATAAGATGTCAGATGCAGGAGGCCAATGTAGTTTGAAAAGTTGTGAGGGCACTGACCCAAAAAAGGCAACCCTTTGTGGGGACAATCTGTGGTTCTCCCGGCTCAGTGGTGAGCAGCAGCTGTGGGAGGGGCATGCACACAGTCGTGTGTCGTGTGAGCTTTGCAGCATGCTGTAATGTGTCCTCTTCTTCCCAGTGGGAAAAACAGAATGTATGACGTCATCCAAGAGACCGTTGAAAATGATTTTCCAACCTTCCTGGGCAAGATCTTTGCGTTCATCGCCAATCCAGGCCTGATCATTCCAGCCATCCTGCTGATGTTGTAAGTTAGCCAAGGCCCCTGGCTGGGCTTCATTGAAACCTCCCCTTCATAGTTGGAACTTCCTTAGTAGATCTTTCTTTTTTGCCTTCTTTGTCTGGATGTCCCAGATGCAGATCCTGAGACAACGATTCAAATGCAAGTAATTTTGGGGGGAAGGAAGCAGGGTAGACAAGCAGGAAGCTGCTTTATTATCATTGGTATGATGTTGGTCCTGCTGGAGAATTCTGGAAAACAGTGTGCTTCAGAGTTACCTCACTCAAGGGCAGGGATCTGGGGCATTTGCACACCAGCTCCCATCAGTCACTGGTTGAATGCTGCTGGGAATCTCAGGAGGGGAGAGGAGTTGGTTCATTGACCAGCAATACAGGCCAGGCATATTCCCAGGGAGAATGGTTTCTGTGCAGGGGGCTGCTGGGGACGCTTCAGGCACAGAGGGAAAGGTACTGGCAGCTGCAAGTTTTCAGTAGAATCATCATTTCTACTTTATGGAGTTTCATCAAAACCAGTGGGGGCACCCTGCTACTCTCCCACCTTTTCAGGTTTTCATAACAGGGATTTCCATATTGAAAGATAGGGGCCAAGGAATATGGGTGGGTGCTGATAGTGTCTGTAACACCCTCCTACACATTCACTAGAAATATCAAAGACCTCTGGCTCTGAGCCTCTGAGAAACCTTAGGGGCTGATTCAGCCTGTCCCTGCGGGGTCCATGGGACTTCTCCACAGAGCATCCTGTGCCCTAGAACTTCTGGCTCCTTCATTCATCACTCTCCCTCTCACAGACTGAGAAACCCCTGAGGATGGTGGGCGGGTCTGAGGGTCTCTATCTCCAACACCAGCCCCGCACCTAGGACAGAGTAGGAGAACAGTAAAAGCTCTTTGAAGGACCAGGGAAAGGAAAGAAAAGAGAAGGCAGGAAGCTAGCCCTGAATTTGAATTGCCTCATCAAAAATACACTAGTGAAAATATTAGGTTTTCTTTATAAATAGCCATTGTTGTCATGTGTGGTTTTTTTTAATTATGAAATATTACTAACATACAGAAAAGTACAACCATGTACGTGATCACAAATTTAGATGTTAACATCTAGCAGTATTTGCTTCAGATCTGTCTTATTAAGGGAAGATGCACTTCAAGCTCTCTCCAATCCTTTTCTCTCCCGCCCCCTCAGAAGGTAACTGCTATTTTGATTAGCTTATTATTTTGGTACTTTCATCATGTGTATGTGTACTATTGTTTTCTGAGTTTGAAAATCTTGAATGAATGGTCATACTACATAGTTTTCTTCACTCGACATTATGTTTAGGAGATTTATCCATGTAGATACATGAGCATAGATCTTAATATTGCTACATGTTCTATTTTATGAATGAATGAACCAGTTTATTCTCTGCATAGACATAGTTAGGTTGTTTCTACTTTTTTGCTCTTGCAAATGTGCTCCTTGTACATATATGTCTCCATGTGAGAGTTTCTCTAAGGTAGACATCTTAGAGTGGAACTCTTGGATCATAGGTATGTGTTTCTTTGTTCTCTTTAGAATTAGATAGTGTTAAACTGCTCAGTTCCAAACATCTGCTCTAGTCCTGGCATGAAAAAGGGCTGACATGCTATAACAACCTGGACTGCCCTGGACCCCCTGAAAAGATTCTGGAACCCAGACACCAAACCTGACCTTTGCAGGCAACTTCAGGGGGAACACAGTCACCCATAAACACTTTATCCTCTCTGACCTCCAGCTCCTCCCTAATAAATGGGTTGTTAATTAGGAGAAAGGGCAAGGCCTGGTGCCCAGAAAGCGCCAAAACAGAGCGTGGTCCCTTCACCCACTCTCCCTCCTCTGTACGGAGAGAGCTGGTAGACTCTACCCAAGTGGCTTTGGGCGGCCCACATGAGAGGAAGGGTGGGGAGTAGCTAAGGCCTGAAGTTCACGGAGAAAAGTGGCAATTAGGATGAACCTAAAAAGCTCTCAGCTAACAGGCTGGCTGAGCAACCCACCCAAGTGGCCTCTCTGTTCTCAGATTGTACAGTCCAGGTCAGAGCCCCCGCAGGTCCTGTGAAAGGGAAGCCCAGATTATAGCCTCAAAGGACACCCCGACCTGCAGGCAGCCAGTGGGCGCCTGATGCTGAACACCAGCAGCTTAGAGAAGAAATTCCATCCACTAAACCGAGCAGGGGGCCTCCAGGGCATCCGCAGTTGTGTTTCTGGGCTAACTGGGAGCAGGCACTGGGCTGCTCTGCCTCTCTCCATACATGGCGATTGTGAAAAGAGCTTTGGCTTCCGATGCTCTGAGGAGCACTGATAGAACACAGTTGGCTCTGGGGGCACTTTCTCCTAATTAACAACCCGTTTATTGGGGAGGAGCTGGAGGTGAGAGAGGGTAAAAGGTTTATGGGTGACCGTGTTCCCCGTGAAGAGGGGCTGGCCTTGGGCGAATGACTTGACCTTTCTGAATCCCAGGACACTGACTAGTAAAGATGGGAACCATCATTTCTACTTCATGGATTTTCATCCAAACCAGTGGGGGCGCAGAGCCCGGCACGGGGCAGTGCCCAGAAACACCAGCAGCTTCTTTTGTAGACAAGACACCCAGCTACTCCCCGACCTCTTCAGGTTTCCATAAGAGGGGTGATTCCTTTAGCCGCCTTTTACTGAGCACTCTGAGAGGTAGAAATGTGTAGGTCACGTCCACGTTCCATCAGATAGGGAGAGCAGGGATGTCCAGGGCCTTTTTTCCATGTTAAGTGGAGGATTTAGGATGGTAAGACCTCTCTCCACCCTGCCCAGGGGGGAAAGCCTTGGCACTGACTCCAGGAAGCCTGCCCTGACATCTCGGGACAGGCATCCAGCTCTTGTCACTTTCCAAGGCCGCACTCCCACAGGAGGCATGCTTTTCTCTTACAGCCTGGCCATCTACTACCTGAACTCGGTTTCCAAAACCCTTTCCCGCGCCAATGCCCAGCTGAGAAAGAAAATCCAAGCGGTGAGTCTGTCTCGAGTTTCATTACTGTGTCACAACTTTCATTCTGGAAGGCAAAAATGATGTCATGTTTTTGTGTTTTGCTGATTATCTCTGTGAACCCAGTTGTGTGCTCTAAATGGCTTTCTCCTGAATCAAAGCCAAAAATACCTGTATGACAGGTAGCAGCCTGTGAGATTCAACAGCATGCATTTACATTCTCGGGATATTTGGGTGTCTATAACAGTAATTACAGTTTGAGAGTTTGCTGAAGAACAGAAGAAATTCAATGAATTCAACCAGTGTTCACACATCATAAAACCGGTACCCATGATAATTCCTATAGATTAAGACTGATGCTATAAATGCTAAAGGAAACAGTGTTGTCAAAACTACATATTGCTTGTGACCTGTGGCCTAGGATGTCTTGGAAGTTTCCTCCAAGCTCAGGCAGCCTCTCTCAACATTAGCTGGCTTCAGACTGCTCTCTTCCATTCTCCCAGCTCCTCTACCCTCACCTCCTACATAGGGTAAACCCTCTCTAGACCCTGTCCTCCTTACTTCCTCCATGCCTCTACGGGAACGAATCTCATCTGCTTCACAGCCAGTTCGCCATCCCCATCCCCATCCCCATTCCCATTTCCTTAATTTTACTGGTCTCTTGCCCAGATGAAGAAAACCATTGAACTTCCATTGAGGGCTTCCAGCCTCCAGGGCCAGGTGCACTTCAAACACTGTGCAAACCTGAGTTCTGCTGCCCCCTGCCGTCAGTCATGAGGACTAATAACGGGCGATTTAAGGTAGTTCCCAAAAACTGAAGATAGATGGAGTCCTTGTCAACTAGATCTCACCATCCTGAGCTCAAACACCCATTTCCCTGCATGAGACCTACCATTAATGTTTTCCTGCAGCTCCGTGAAGTTGAGAAGAGCCACAAATCTGTCAAAGACAAAGCCACAGCCAGAGATTCCGAGGACACAGCTAAAGACAGCTCCAAAAATGCCACCAAAGCAGGTGAGTTCCATGTCATGATTACTTTTTACAAGGCCACATGGAAAGGTGTAAAGAGTATATGTTGTGAAGTCAGATCTGGGATTGAAATCAGAATTCGGGTGATTATTAGCAGTATGAAGTTGGGTCAGTGAAAATAAGAATGAATTATAGCCCTAGCTGTTTTGGCTCAGTTGATAGAGCATTGGCCTGCGGACTGAAGGGTCCTGGGTTTGATTCTGGTCAAGGGCACATGCCTGGATTGCAGGTTCAATCCCCAGTGGGGGAGGGGGGTGACAGAGGCAGCCGAACAGTGATTCTCTCTCATCATTGATGTTTCTATCTCTCTCTCCCTCTCCCTTCCTCTCTGAAATCAATAAAAATATATATTTTTTTAAAAGAATGAACTATAATGCCGGCCTCATGCAGCGGTGAAAATGCGATGGATCGTGTGTTAAAGTGCTTTACAGAATTCCTGGCACAGAGAAAGGACTGATGAAAACGAGCAGCCTCTATAACATGGGAAAATAGCACTGCTTGTCTTAGGGTTGTCTCACTCATTTCTACCCTCCAAGACTTCTGTGGTAACTTTTCTTCTCTCTGGTCCTAGTAATCTAGTTGTTTCTGAAATGATTTTTGTCTTCACTTTCTCTCCTGAGTCCGTTAGTTCCCATGTCACACCCTTCTAATATCTGGCTACTTAACCCAGCATTGAGAACAAGTCAGTAACTGCCCCTCACTTAGAGTTAGGGGAAGGGAAGGAAACAAGTGCATGAAAGAGTTGGAAATCAAATTTGATTCTAGTTTACACAGCCCCTTCCATCATCCATATTTGACCCTAGCAGCCACCTGTGAGACTGTTGTTGTTGTCCCAGTTTTATACTCAAGAAAACCAGGTCCAGAGAGTCTAGCCCAGAGCCAGCATTCAAATTCTAGTCCTCCACCCAGCAGGTCATATTCCTCCAGCAGATCTGTTCATGCGAAGGCTAGGCCAAGGTGTCCCCAGAGGCCTGAGGGTGATCTGACCTTTCTCATTTCACCAACTAGGACTGAAATCTACATACTGAGCAGGACAGCTCCAGAGGACTCTATTCCATACCCCCCCCCAAAAAAAAAAAAAAAAAAAAACTGTAGCAAAATCTCTCATATCCTCATCCTTGTCTTGGTTCTTTTTCCAGAGACCATGCCTCACTCTGCCAGCCAAAGCCAAACCCCGAGCAAGAAGGTGCAGGCCCCTGGGACCTCCAGTTCTGCCAGTCGGACCATGCTGCCTGCCTCCAGTCACCTGCCTATATCTCGGCCTCCTGGCATCAGACCAGATTCTAGCCAACCTGGGCCTCAGACTCATCCTGGGAGGTCATCCTCTAGAAAGAGTGCTCAGAGACCTCCCCGCTGACAGCGGGGACTCAGAGGAGTCCCATCCTGGGGCTGCACTCGAGTCCCACCAGCTCACATGCCCAAATCGGTGTTTTCTCTCCTCTCACACACGTTCTCTCTCCTCTTATTGAATGTGGGGATTTTGATTCCTCAGTCTCAGGTCATGGCTTCATCTGCCTGTTAGGGGAACTGAGCCTCCTGCCTCCCCATCATTGTCCTTCCCGGTATCTTGGTGCAGGCAGCTCTGGACCTTGCACTCATGGTGGCTTCCCTTGGCTCCAGGCTTTGGGAGAAGGGTGCAGGGCTGCAGCCACCATCATAGACTTTATTCCTGGCACCCATGTTGGAACACAGGTTTCTACCAGCTCCACCAACTGAGAGGGGGTGCACAGGGGCCATATCCTGACCATCACCTCTATACAAAGGAGGTGAAATGGCTAGAATAATGAAACTAATAAAACTAAATGGGCCCAAGTCACTGCCAGGAGTGATGACTGAGGCCTCTCTTGTTTCCTTGTTTGAGCTTCCAGTTCATTCCATCTTAAAACTTCTCTATGCAGCCTGTCCATGAACCATCAAGCATGAAGACCATCTTTCTTCCTCCCATCCTTTTCTTCCCTCTTTCCTTTCTCCCTCTCTTCCACCCCTTCCTTCTCTCTTTCGGTCACCTGAGAATGATTTGAATTTAGAAAGTACACTTAAAAATTTACCCAGAGAATTATAACTAGTGTCTTAGTGACATTACCCTAGTTTGTCTGTGTATTCGTCACTGGGGGAAAGTGAAACAAACACTAAATTTTACCTGTCAGAAGCTATTTTTGCAGACAGACCCTTTCTTTCTAATTACATGCTCAATGTCCATAAAGACTCCATTGCACACAGAATCACGTAAGTAGGAACACACGTTGGGCACCTGATTTTCCCATGACTTGCACATTCACAGAAACTGGGGAGAGATGCACCAGCCAGGGAGGGGACCTGGGCAGGGTACCAACAGCACCCACTACCCTGGTGATCCTCAATTCAGTAAAGTCATTTCCAATATGCTCTGTAGCACCCCACCCAAAGCTGCGGCATAGAAGTTCCTCAGGCTCTGTAAGGAACAGTAAGAAATAAACCTGCATGCATAAGGGAACATTTATTTCTCTTGATCTTGGTAGAAGTAGAGGAGAAAGGTCTCCCTTGAGAATTTATATTAACAAGGTAGTCCTCACAGCATCTAAATTCCCATACCAACTGTGTTCCCAAAAACTCAAATGGAAAATTGAACCTATTAAAGTTATCTTAGGTTCACTGTATCTCCAAGAAAGTGTGTGTGTGTGTGTGTGTGTGTGTGTGTGTGTGTGTAGGGGGGGGGGGAGGGGAGGGAGGAGGAAGACAAAGAAACAACAAAAATTATACCAAATAGAAAGCATATAAGAGGATTTAAAATACTAGTATATCAGGAATCAAAATAAATGCTGTCCAGCTGGTGTGGCTCAGCAGTTGAGCAGCTACCCAGGAACCAAGAGTTCACTGGTTCAATTCCCCATCACAGCACATGCCTGGGGTGCAGGCTTGATCCCCAGTAGAGGTCGTGCAGGAAGCAACGGATTGATGACTTTCTCTCTCATCAATGTTTCTTTCTCCCTCCTCTCTCTCTAAAAATCAAATAAATGCTAATGTAATAAAACTTCCGAATAAAATACAAAGATTATCAAATGAATATTTTAAAATATCATGTATTGCTTTGAAGCAGAGTAATTTCTCCTTTGGAAAACTGCTGTTTGAACCACTATGTTATTCTTAGACAGTCTTTTATTCTGTAGGTCAACTCTGTTATCTTTAGACTGTAAAATAACTTTTTTTTGCTTGAATAGAAAAGATAAACTTAATTGTCTGACCTTGCAAGCTAGCTATCTAACTGATACACTGATATTGATGCCAGGTGCCTGTATAGATGTTACTCAAGGTTATAGGTGTTTGTGTAGATATGATACTCAAGTTTACAAGTTATCTGTATAGATATGACAGGTTCTTGCTAGATATGATGTGTACTCAAAGTTACAAGCTGTCTATAAAAATAACTTACACAAAGAACTAGAAGGATATAAAAAGGAAATATTTCCTCCTGTGTTTGTCCAGAATTTGATAGAGGTAATCTGCTCTGAACCTTCACACAATAAAGATGACTCCTAATTGGCTCATTAAGGCATCTTGTCCCTTATCCCTTTTAGTTCCTAAGGAACAAAAACTGAAATACAATCTTTAAGGGCAAAATCACCAGGTACATGAGTACCAACCAACTTTGTAAACTGAGCTTGTTTTTGAGTGCTGAGGATTTCTATTGAAGACAGCTGTCTGCAGTACTATACCAGATAATTTATTCTTTAATGTAGTATTAGTTTGAAAAATGTAAATCTCATGGTTGTGGCACATGAGGTAAATACAGCATACAGATATCTCCATCACCAAATCATATCTGGAATAAGGGCCATATCAACCCAACCTCCAATTTCTGTTGGTGATTCAACCAGTTGACACATGTAAAACTAAGTGCCAAGCATTATGCTAAGTGATCAATAAATAACAAATATTATCACAGGTGTGGATAAGATCAAATATCCTCAGACTCAGGTTATGAACACAAACAGCATCAACTGAACAAAACTTTTACCATATAACTCTTTTTTTATATATATTTTTATAGTTGGTAGTATTACAGATATCTCCCATTTCCCACCCCCCTCCTTTATATCCTATAATTCTAATCAACTCTGAGCTTCAGAAGCTATAGCCAAAAAAAAAAAAAAGGAACACTGTGCTAGATGGTCTTCTTTCAATGCCTTGCATTCTTCTGTGTCCATGGAAATGATGTTGCGGCCCAGCCAGTGTGGCTCAGCAGCTGAACCAGGAGGTCACGGTTCCATTGGGTCATGCCAGGAGACAGCCAATCAATGATTCTCTCTCATCATTGATGTTTCTATCTCTCTCTCTCTCTCCCTGAAATCAATAAAAAATATATTTTTAAAAATCAACGTTGCACATATGGGTAACTCATTATCAAAAACTCTTGCAGGGTTTCTTTTCACTTTTGTAAAAAGGGCAAGCGAATTGCTAGAATCCCTTTAACTGTCACATTCACAAAATGTGTAAACGGCCGCCATCTTTTGACTATTTTGTGCAATTTCCTTTCTTGAAGGGTTTTATTTATTTATTTATTTATTTATTTATTTATTTATTTTTAGAGAGAAAACATTGACTTGTTCCTCTTTTTTAATATATATTTATTGATTTTTTACAGAGAGGAAGGGAGAGGGACAGAAAGTTAGAAACATTGATGAGAGAGAAACATCAATCAGCTGCCTCCTACACACCCCTCACCAGGAATGTGCCTGAAACCAAGGTACATTCCCTTGACCAGAATTGAATCCAGGACCCTTCAGTCCGCAGGCCGACACTCTATCCCCTGAGCCAAACCGGTTTTGGCAATTGGTTGACTCTTGTATGTGCCCTGACCAGGGATTAAACCCAAAACCTTGGCCTATCAGGACAATGCTCTAACCCACATGTGTCAAACACAAGGCCCGCGGGCCAAATCCGTCCCGCCAGGCCTTGCAATGTGGCCCGCACCGTGCTGTCATCACTGCACTCCGCTGCGTTTCCATCACAATGACAGTTTATGACTGTTCAGTAAACCATTCGGCCCGCGATTTAGGCTGGATTTTAGATTTTGGCCCCTTCTCTGATTGAGTTCGACACCCCTACTCTAACCAATTGAGCAGCCAGGCCTGAAACTAGTCACTGGAATTTAGGCAGTCATCCTCAGTTTAACCCCAAGGATAGTTCTGAGAAATGCACTTGAGACAATTTTGTCATTGTGAGAACATTAGAGAGTGTACTTAACACAAACCTAGATGGTATAACTTCCCATACATCTAGGCTATATGGTATACCACTATCATATATGTTAGTCCTCGTGTGGCACATGACTATAGCACATTCCATTTCCATGGTCCCCATTAGCATTGCCCATTGCTCAAAGTAAAAACCCTGGGTAAATCTATACCAAAATGACACAGTGAGCCACAGATTGGCCAGTGCTCAGCAAACTTATTATTCAACAGAGCCAAATATCAACAGTACAATAATTGAAATTTCTTTTGAGAGTCAAATTTTTTTAACTTAAATTTCTTCTAATGCCACTTCTTCAAAATAGACTCGCCCAGGCCATGATATTTTGTGGAAGAGCCACCCTCAAGGAGCCAAAAGCTGCATGTGGCTTGAGAGCCGCGGTTTGCCGACCACGGGACTAGGCTACGTAAAAGAGTTATGGATGCTACAGTGTATGATCCTTCCCCATGGGTACACAGTCCTATCTGCACAGAGAAAGAAAAGGACCCAGGTGCCTTGTGGCTTTAAAGCTGGAGTCTGGAGCATGCCTGGAAACACACAGCTCCCCCTCAGGTCTGTTGCCCATGAAGGACATTTTCCCAGCTGGAACATCACCTCCAAATTAATCTCCAACCAACACTGTGTAGTGAAGAGTAAGAGTCTCATCAGATTAAACAATCCATCCGGCCTTCATTTAAGGCTTGCTTTAGATTTTACATGCTGGATCCTTCCGTCTTTCTCCTACTACTGACCAGCATGACTCTTACACTTCTAGCAGGTTCTTTTCTTGTTTCTGGCATTTGCTTCTACTCTCTTTCCTTCATCTCTTAACAATCTACACATTCTTCTAATACTTAAAACTCCTCTGGCCATAGTCTTCCTCAGGAGCACTGGCCTCCACCGCCACCACCACCACATTACCTTCTGCTCTGACTCCCATACTACTCATTTCAGCACTTTGTTATATTCACTCTTCCAGGATTATAAAGTCTCTGAAGTCAGAGGCCAAGGGTTATTTTTATTTTTCTCCGAGATGTCTGCATTACTCTCTTGATTAAGATCTCTGTCCCAATGTCACCTCTTCACTGAGGGCCTCTATAGAACAATGCAATATTCCTTAACATTTATCAACATATTTATTTGATTTTTCATCTCCCCACAGACTGTAAACTCCAGATGATACTGACTTGGTTTGCTTACTACTGTATCCATGCAACTAGAAATACCTGGCATGCAATAGGCATTTGAACTGGTGAATTGGCCCTCCCAAATGTGGATGGACATCATCTGATCCTTTGGATGCCAGAAATAAACAGAAGACAGAGGAAATATAAATTAGTTCTCCCTCTGCTTGAGCGGAGACATTCATCTCCTCCTCTTCCCCTTGCACATCAGTGTTCCTGGTCCTCATGCTTTGACTCAGAGGAAGGTTTATTTATCCCAAATATGTTCGCTTTCAGCTAAGTAACTCTCAGTCTAATCCACAGAAGTTATACATATTTGTGTGTGCATATGTATTTCTACAATATATGTACACATATACTATGTATATGTTTACAAGGGCAGTGGTCAACAAACTGCGGCTCGAGAGCCACATGCGGCTCTTTGGCCCCTTGAGTGTGGCTCTTCCACAAAATACGTGTGGCTGCACATGTACAGTGCGCTGGAAACTTCGTGGCCCATGCACAGAAGTCGGTTTTGGCTCTCACAAGAAATTTCAATCGTCGTACTGTTGATATTTGGCTCTGTTGACTAATGTTTGCCAACTACTGTACTAGGGTATACATATTTGTATACAGATGTATGCTTAGCTGAGAAAAGTTCTACAAACCAACACCCCTTCCCTTGCTCTATGTGACATATTACTATTTCCTATTCTCTTTCATCCTTTCTTTTCAATGCTGGTCAAGAATGTCTAAACCCTGCAATCCATTAATGGATTCTGACTTCTTTGAAAGCCCCTACTTTAGCAGATAAGCACCTGTAACTCCAGGAATATTTAGGATTAACTATAGAAAGAATGAAGTAAAACAAAATCATAGCATTAATATTCTCCATTACATTTTGAAACCACCTATTTGATTTGGTATTTATAACATTTAAGAGAATTTAATATTATAATTTTGCAATTCTATTTTAAAATGTGAAATAACTGATTTAGACCCATGATTTTAAGTGGATATATGTAACAGAATTTAATCTTTTCAAGCAATATTAAGATTTTAATATTTACCAGCCATATAGTTTAATATACATGGCTTCCACAGTGAGCTCAGGCCCAGTGGTTGAACTTAAACCTATGAACCAGATCAGGGCTCGGTCTCCAGTAAGGGCATGCAAGAGGCAGCAGATCAGTGATTCTCATCATTAATGTTTTATATCTCTCTCCCTCTCCCTTCCTCTCTGAAATCATATGTGTATGTGTGTATGTATATATATATTTTTATTATTATTATTTTTTTTTTTTTACAGAGAGGAATAGAATTAGAAACATCAATGAAAGAGAATCATCAATCAGCTGAGCCAAACCGGTTTTTTTGGCTATATATATATTTTTTTAATGTCGTAACTGAGTGGGGGGGGGGCGCGAGGGAAGTGAACTCAGTAATTGGATTTTGTCAAGTAACTTAATTGCTTAAGAAAATAAAATATATTAACTTTATAAATGTACTTCTGTATGGAAATTAAAAAAAAAAAAAAACCTTTAGGAAAAAAAACACCTTTAGCCCTAGCTGGTTTCACCATTTATGTTTCTCTCTCCCTCTCTGAAATATATTTTTTAAGTTTAAAAACAAACAAATCTCTTTAACCCGATGGGCGTGGCTCAGTGGTTGAGCTAATGAACCAGGAAGGAGGTCCGGGTTAGATTCCTCTGTTTTGATTTTTCGGTTGGGGCTCCATGCTGGGTTTCGGGCTCTGGGGCGTGCAGGAGGCAACCGATCAGTGATTCTCTCTCATCATTGGGGTTTCTATCTCTCTCCCTCTCCCTTACACTATGAAATCAATAAAAAATAATTTGAAAAAAACTTAAGGGCCCTTCAACGGGGCAAAGCAAAACATGTTCGAGCAAAAGGAAGTGTGTTCTGCTCAAAGGGAACAAGAACCAACCTAGAAAAAGGTGGGATCGTCTTTCTTTTCTACTTCATCGCCTGCCATCCTCGTTAAAAAACAAACAAACAAACAAACAAACAAAAAACCCACACACACTCAAAATACTATTTAAAAGCATAAAACCAGCCACCAGAAGTGTCGTTTCCTTAGGGTCTGCGCCAGAATGCCCAGGCCCCGCTTCCGCTCCGGTGAAGAAAGGGAGCGCTGCCCACGGGCCTCCCAGGAGGGTCGGCCCTCAGAGGGAGGCAGGGATGAGGGGGTCCAGAGGGTGTGGGGCGCAGGGAGGTGTCTGGGGCCCGAGGCCACCTGCGCTGCGGACGGCGAGCTCGGCATCCGTTTCCTGTGCAGGGCCTCCAGGCCTGGCTTCCCCTAGCTCTGCGGCCCGCCGTTTATATGATGAGAATAGGAGGGCCTGGACTATCAGCCAGAAAAGCGTTTTCAAAACCGTTTTTACAGCCCACAAGGCTCGGACCAGGCCCATGCGGGCGGCCCGGTCCCGTGCGGGCGCTGCGGAAGAGGCCGGAAAAGCCACCCGCCGGCACTCGCGCCACCCCCGCGCCCGCCGGGAGATACCACACGGCGCACCCCTCCGGCAGCCCGGAAAGGTATCGTCCCCGGCCTCTGATTGGTCAGCGGGGGCCGGAGGCGGGGCTTCCGGAGCCTGGTTCCGCGCGCCAGAGCCCGCTCGCCGCATTGCGAGCCGGGCCAGGAGCGGGCGCCATGGTGAGGAGTGGTTGTGGTGTGCGAGCCGGGTGAACGCCGCGGTTCGGGCCTTGGTTCGGGTCTGGGTTCGGGCCCGAGCCCTGGCCGGAGCGCGGGCCTGCCGTGGGGGTGGGGCCGGGTGGACGCGAGGGCCGGATTGGCGCTGACGCCCGGCTTCCTCTCCAGGTGCTGCTGCACGTGCTGTTCGAGCACGCGGTCGGCTACACGCTGCTGGCGCTGAAGGAGGTGGAGGAGATCAGCCTGCTGCAGCCGCAGGTGGGTGCGAGCGGTGGGCTCTCGGGCCGCCACGACCCCGGCATGCACCGCGCGCTCCCACGTGGCCGACCGCGCGCCATGGGGTAGGAGCCGAGCCGGAAAGCTCCTTTGCCGAGGATCCTTATCTGCCTCCGTGATTAGAATCGCCTTAGGATCATTTAGAATTCTCCCACCCTGAGCCACGAAGAAGTAACGGGATTTAGGGTCCATGATAGGTTCGTTCCCTTAAGCGTTGAGTCGGCTCTTAGGTCTGACCAGGGCTGAGAGCCGCCGCTTTACTGCGCCCTACAGGCAGGAGGAAGGAAGGAAGACACCTACCCTTTCTCCCCTCCTTCCTTTCCCCCAGGTGGAGGAGTGCGTGCTCAATCTGGGCAAGTTCCACAACATCGTTCGTCTCGTGGCCTTTAGTCCCTTTGCCTCATCCCAGGTTGCCTTGGAAAATGTCAATGCTGTGTCTGAAGGTGAGTAAGCCACCTCCGGGGAGTTCAGGAAGATAAGCCAACATATAGGCCCCGCCATTGTCTAGTTCTTTTCCTAGGGAGCTTGTGATAGTATTTGCCTTTCCTCGGCTAAATTGTTACACATCTGATAGGTTCTGGGTAGTATTTGGTGTGTACAGGATGTAATTTAGAGTAGTCTTACTAAAAAAAATTTTACCGATTTTTACAGAGGAAGGGAGAGGGGTAGAGAGCCAGAAACATCGATCAGCCACCCCCTGCACACCCCCCACTGGGGATGTGCCAGCATCGAAGGTACATGCCCTTGACCAGAACCAAACCTGAGACTCTTCAGTCCACATGTCGACACTCCATCCACTGAGCCAAACCGGCTACGGCTAGAGTAGTAGTCTTAACAGACTGGCTCAATATCCGGTGGGGGGAGGGAGGAGTATGGTAGGCTAAATGTTATATTTAAAGCACATTGCCCGGCTTGCCATCTTAGACCTTTGGTTCCAGAAGGCAGATTGGGAACTAAATATTTTCATGGTGCTTCGGAATGTGTCTTAAGCTTTCAGTTATGCATTTCACACTTGTACCTGAGTTCTGTACCTCCCGTGGTTAATGCAGGCTTTGCAGTGATGACTTGAATCTGTCAATCCCCTGAGTGCAGTCACTGATGTCTCTATGCTTCTGAGCAAAGCCACAAGCGGGAGGGATCTAGGCAAACCATCCCAGCATGCTCTGCTGGACCAGTGGTCTGTCAAGCAACAGTTGAAGTGACAGGATCCCTTTTGTGATTTAAGCCGTCTGTTAGTGGGAGCTGTTTTTTTTGCCCTGAGGTATTGTTCATGAGGACCTCCGCCTGTTCTTGGAAACTTACCTGCCAACCAAAAAGAAGAAAGTACTCCTGGGAGTTGGGGACCCCAAGATTGGTGCTGCTATACAAGAGGAGTTAGGGTACAGCTGCCAGACTGGAGGTGTGATAGCTGAGATTCTTCGAGGTGAGACTGTCCATTAACTTTTATGCCATTCTTAATTGAGGGGAGGGTTCTGGAAACAGGGTGCCTAGGGTTGCTTCTGGGTAGCTGTCCTGCTTGGCTGTTTCCTGTGGGTGCAGGAGCTAGCTCAGCCTTCCCTTGCTCATAGTCTTGCCCTCCTCTAGGAGTTCGTCTGCACTTCCACAACCTGGTGAAGGGCCTGACTGATGTGTCTGCTTGTAAAGCCCAGCTGGGGTTGGGACACAGCTATTCTCGGGCCAAAGTTAAGTTTAATGTGAACCGGGTGGACAATATGATTATACAGTCCATTAGCCTCCTGGACCAGCTGGATAAGGACATCAATACCTTCTCCATGCGTGTCAGGTAAGGGGAGGAATGGCTTAGCTCATTTTGGATCCTGAAATGAGGACTGGCTTCTGTGGGGTGGGGCTGGGCCTCCTGGTGCTTACCACAGGCTGTGTGCTTACACTGACTGTACAGAAATAGGAGGCAGAGTAAACCTACCCCATATACACCTCAGCTCAGGCTCTTTGTCTGGTCTGAATTGTGAATGGGGAGACATTGAATCAAGGAGGTCTGGGATCTGTCTTGTTTTCACTTCTTCTGGGCAAGGAGTAGATGGTAGCTATAGGTTTATTTGATACGTGGCAGTTTGGCCAGGGAGTGATTTTTGCTCTTTGCAGGGAGTGGTATGGGTATCACTTTCCTGAGCTGGTGAAGATAATCAATGACAATGCTACATACTGTCGCGTCGCTCAGTTCATTGGGAACCGAAAGGAGCTGAATGAAGAAAAGTTGGAGGAGCTGGAGGAACTAACAATGGATGGGGCCAAGGCTAAGGCTATTCTGGATGCCTCACGGTCCTCTATGGGTCAGTACAGAACCTGGCAGCCAAAATAAGGTATGGGACTGACTATCTGGTCCTTACGTTCCTCCTTGGTGTCCTTCAGGCATGGACATATCAGCCATTGACTTGATAAACATTGAAAGCTTCTCCAGTCGTGTGGTGTCTTTGTCAGAGTACCGCCAGAGTCTGCACACCTACCTGCGATCCAAGATGAGCCAAGTGGCCCCCAGCCTGTCAGCCCTAATTGGGGAAGCAGTGAGTCATGGGGAGCAAAAATGGGAGGATAAGGAATGTTATGGTTGTATCTCCATGCTGCTCTGTTTCTTGATCCACCATGTTTTCCCCGTGACTTGATGGGCAGAGGTAAGGCGGGATTATGCAGCTGGTAGGTTGGCATATCCAGCGTCTGTGACTAATTCCTTGACTCCTCCAGGTAGGCGCACGTCTCATTGCTCATGCTGGCAGCCTCACCAACCTGGCCAAGTATCCAGCATCCACAGTGCAGATCCTTGGGGCTGAGAAGGCCCTGTTCAGGTACCAGTGAGGGCACCTGCCCGCACTCAGGTGCCACTTCTGGTGTCCACTACTTGTTTGGGGAATCACAGTGATGGCTGACCAGGGCATCCTGACCTATACAGGCCTCTGGTGTGGGGGTGATGGCCTGTCCTGGTATCTGAGTGATTCCCAGGGCCCAGCAAAGGGACCGAGTTTCCAGGTCAGCGACATTGGGTGCCTTCTGCCTTGGGAGCTATGGGTTGGCTTGAAGTGGGTTAGACCCACCCCTAGCCTAAGGCTCACTCTGGAGATGGAAAGGGGAGGGGAGGAGCTGCCTGGCTAATAGGGTTGAAATTTCCAGTTGTAAACTCTCCACTGAATGTTATTCTCCCAGAGCCCTGAAGACAAGGGGTAACACCCCAAAATATGGACTCATTTTCCACTCCACCTTCATTGGCCGAGCAGCTGCCAAGAACAAAGGCCGCATCTCCCGATACCTGGCAAACAAATGCAGTATTGCCTCGCGAATTGATTGCTTCTCTGGTATGGTTGAGGGAGTGGCATTTGTGAAGAGGGGGCTGGGAGGGTGTGGGGGAAATACCTTAGCTTCTACAATGATGGTAACATTTTTCGTCAACAGCAGTTCACCTAGTGAGTGTTGATACTTTGGGTCTGAGTGAAGCTGAGGGTAGAGGAAATGCAGAGGATGAGTAGTTGACCCTTTAGGAGCTGACAGGCTTTGTTTACCCACACACACCCACCCAGAGGTGCCCACAAATGTATTTGGGGAGAAGCTTCGAGAACAAGTGGAAGAGCGGCTATCCTTCTATGAGACTGGCGTGATTCCACGGAAGAATCTGGAGGTCATGAAGGAGGCAATGGTACAGGTCAGTTGGGGCTTTGCCAGATGGGGCTTGGCACAGCTAGCTGTTGGAGGTGATGAACCGTCTTGGCCTGACCTTGTAGAGTGGAGGCAAAAAACTGATTTAATGAGCCTGATCCAATGAAGCCAGGAGGGAACCTCTGTGTGGTCAGAGGTCTTCAGAGCCTTTCAGCACTTGCTTTGGCCAGGCAGAGGAAGCGGCTGCTGAGATTACTAGGAAGCTGGAGAAACAGGAGAAGAAACGCTTGAAGAAGGAAAAGAAACGGCTGGCTGCAATCGCCCTTGCATCTCCAGAAAACAGCAGCAGTACACAAGAGGAGTGTGAGGTCAGTAAGTAGGCAGAGCCTGAGTGAAAATCCTGGGTTGTAGGATTTTCAACTGTAGAACAAAGGATGTGACCTCAAAGTCATAGTTCAGGCCTTTGAATTGAAACAAGGACTTGAAACCTCTAAAACTGCCTCTTGATTCTATAGGAAGGAGATAGGTGCTGAGAGAACTTGAACAAGAGCCCAGAGAGCTGGTTGTAGCACACTGGTTCCCTGGGCAAGTGTGTTCTGTCCTCGGCTGCCTGCCAGGAGTCCTCAACTGGGGGTAGTGTGCATTCCTGCTGTTTGTTCTTGGTTTCGGCTGTGTGTCTTCCCTGGGATTTTCATAGCGCCCAGTTTGCCAAACAGTATTTCAGGGTCCCCTATGGAACTAGGCATGGTGGTTTCATTGTGACCAACATGGTGGGGTTTTCTCTTACGGGCTTAAATAATTCTCTCCACCTTTAAGTGGGAGTCACCTTTGGGGCGGATTTCCACCAGTTTTTCTGCCCTATTTAATTGCTGGAACTTGAATGGGGTGGGGGCTGGAAGAGTTGATACAGTGAGGGACACCATTTCATGCCCATTTCCCCCTTTAGGAACTAAATGAAAAACCTAAAAAGAAGAAAAAGCAAAAGTTCCAGGAGAATGGAACAGAAGACCCACCTGTTTCTTCACCCAAACCCAGGAAAAGGAAACCTTTGCCCACGGAGGAGTTAGTTAATAATGAACGTGAGGCAGCTACCAATGGAAATCTTCCCAAGAGGAAGAAATCTCTAACCCAACCAGAACCCGTTAGTGAACCCGAAGAGGCAGCAAACAGGAGTGTTCTCAAGAAAAAGAGGAAACTCTCTTTGAAGGAGGAGCCTCTCAGCAGTGGACCTGAAGAGGCTGTTAGCAACAAGAGCTCAAAGAAAAAGAAAAAGCTGAAGCTGGCCCAGGAGGGTTAGAACGGACAGTACCCTGGTGGGGCATAACCACAGTTCCCCACCCCCTACGTCCCAATAAAAGAAAAATCACAGAGTTCATTTGTCACGTTTTATTTGACACCTTTACTTGGGTGTGGTTGGGACAGGGCATCAATGACAGCCTCAGTGAAGTCTCGGCAGGTGGCATAGCCACCCATGTCAGGAGTTCGAACCTGTGGGGGAGAATTGTCATCACCCCTGTGACCTGGGCCCATCCCTACCCTCCCCCCATCAGTTTCCCTCAGGAAGCCAGCCCCAGGATAAAACCTAGGCTCTGCCCAGGTGATTATGGTCTAGAGGTTTAAGAGCTCTTCTCTGGTCCACTGTACTGAAGGGAGATGTAGGTAGTATGGTCCTCGTGAGGTTGAAGGGAATAAGGGGGCTCTAGCCCCCATAGGGGTGCAGGTGGCCGATGACGGACTGGATGAAGTCGGTTGTGGTGCTGTAGCCGCCCATGTCTCGTGTCCGCACCTACAGCCACCACCGGCAATAGCCGTGGGAAAGAAAAGAGAGCCCATGAAGCGGGGTAGGGCACTGTGATGGAAATGGGAATCCAAGATGGGATAACAGCCAGAAGACAATGCAGCAGATGCAAGAAAGTTGCTAGGTTTGCAAGAACATGGACTTGTCCACTCAGGTCTTCTGAGGGCCAGAGTCACTATTAAAGCGATACTGCAGCCTGGACAGAATGGATGGGAGGCTGAGCAGGAGAGAAGATAGGAAATGTAGACTGGAGACAGGATGAGATGCCCTGGAGACAAGTAGAAGGAAGAAAATGACGGATGGGCTTCCAGGGTGGAGGTGACTGACACCCGTGCCTCATCCTGCCTGCTACCTCCCTCTGCTCCATCCCCATCTGCTCCCCCTAGATAAGAGAGCTACAAATTCAGCATTAAGATGCCCAGTACACCTGGCCAGAGTGGCTCAGTTGATTGAGCACTGTCCTGTGTACCAAAAGGTTGCCAGTTTGATTCCCAATCAGGGCACATACCTGGGTTGCAGATTTGATCCCCGGCTGGGGCAAGTAAGAAGGGTAATAGATCTTTCAGCATGTCCTCGGGTGAGGATTAAAAAATAATAAAAGTTGTCCATAAAAGAGCCAATGGATGGAGCAGGAAAGGGAATAGCAGATGGGAACTGAAAGGCAAAAGAGATCTAGAGCAATGGTCGCCAACCTTTCAGATCTCATGGACCACCAGTGGTCCACAGACACCGGTTGTTGACCATTGATCTAGAGGATGAAACAGCCAAGAGAGGAGAAGTGAAGAGCAGCCCTGAGAGGGAAGGGCAAGATCAGAGAGCAGATGTTCTGGGGACCTATAGGGAAAGGAGACCCCAATTCAGGTTACCCAGAGAGTAGTTCTGAGGCCTTGAACCCCACAGCCTTTCTAAACTCACCTTGCCAACTTTGATCACCTTCTTCACTGCATCTGCAATCATGTTGGAGTGATATTCTAGACTGTCAATGTAGAGAGGAACAATTTGAGATTTCCCCCCTCATCAGGCCCCAATTTCACCACCTGTGCTCCCTCTCACCACCTGGCCGCCTCCTCCAGCCCACCACAACCTACTTGAGATGTCGCAGCATGTTGGAAGCTGACAGAAGCATGGCTGTGGGATTGGCTATATTTCTGCCCACTGCCTGGGCAAATGGATGCCGGGCACCCTGTGAAAAGAAGGGCAGGCCAGAGTCACTGGGAGCAGACATTCTGCAGAAACTAAGATCAAGGAGAAGAGGTTAGGCCAGGTACACTGAGAGGAGGCATGGGATGAAACGATCAGGAGGAACCTGAGGTCAGAGAAGGGCACACAGAACTAGAGGAGGTGACTTCACTCACCATCTCAAAGACTGCATACTCTGCACTGTAGCTCTCACCAGGTACCACACCAGCTCCCCCAACCAAACCAGCAGCCAGATTGTCAATAATGTTCCCATAGAGATTGGGCATCACCAGCACATCAAACTGGTAAGGATTCTGCACCAGCTGGAAGGGAGAAATGTGGGCATGGAGAAGAGAAGCAAATTCCATTGCCTGCCTCCCTCTGCACCGAGAGTGTGTACACACAAGGAGAGCCTTACCTGCATGCAACAGTTGTCTATGATCATTGTCTCAAACTTGATTTTGGGGTACAGTTCAGCAATTTCCTCACAGCACTGCAGAAACAACCCATCCCCAAGTTTCCTAGGGGCAAAGGGAACAGATTTAGCCAAGAGAGTGCAGGGGTCTACCTTCCCAGGAACCTACCCCACGCAAAGCCATGTCCCTCACATGATGTTCGCCTTGTGAACAGCCGTGACCTTATTCCGCCCCTTCTTAGTGGCATAGTCAAAGGCGAATTTTGCAATCCGTTGAGATTTGGTTCGAGTGATAATCTTCAAGCACTCAATCACACCCTTTGCACTCTGGGCAGGAAGAGAGAATTAGCTGAGTGATACTGGGAAGAAAGGAAGAGCTATGCCTCTCCCACCTTCACCCCTGTGCTCCCCAATTTCTAGGACCTCACCTCATGTTCCAGAGAGCTGTATTCCCCTTCTGTCTGCTCTCGAATGATCACCAGGTCTAGATTGTTGTGTCGAGTCTTGTACCCAGAAAGTGACTTCACATGGACTACATTGGCAAACAAGTCCAACTTACGCCTGGGGGTGGGTCAGAGCCATCAACATTGTGCCTAGAGCCCTAGAATCCCTCTGACCCATTGGCCCACCACACTTACCTCAGTCGCATATCATAGGAGGTTAGATCCCCCTTGTACTCCATCGGGGTGTGGATCTTTCCTGCACAAACAAAGGTGCAGGAGTGGGGAAATGTCAGGCACAAGCCACACCCAAGGAAACTCAGATCACTGTCCAGTCCCCTCAGTGACAGAATGCAACTCAGACTCCCATCTCCCGCTCCCGATAATGACCTTTAAACTCTGGAGGGATGGGGCAAAGGAGAATAATGCAGAAACATTTTGTCTAACATTTTTATTTTTAGTCACATGTATGTTGAAACCTCAAAGTGACGTAAGAGGAAGACAGAATATTTTTTCATGTTATCAAAGAACCTGGGCTTAATATGTTGAGAAACAATGCTAAGGGATCTGTGACCTTTCTTGATGTTTGTGTCTACCTATTTGACATTTTCTCAACCAACAATTATTGAGCATGAACTATGTGTAAGGAAGGTGCCAGGTATATCAACCAAAAGCACAACACATACCTCACAATAGTGAGGAAAATAGATAATATAAAGGATATGGTTTTTAAAAACCATGGAGAAGCCCTAGACAGTTTGGTTCAGTGGAGAGAGTGCCGGCCTTCGGACTGAAGGGTTCCAGGTTTGATTCCAGTCAAGGGCACATGCTTGGGTTGCAGGCTCAATCCCCAGTAGGGAGCATGTAGGAAGCAGCAGAACAATGACTCTCATCATTGATGTTTCTATCTCTCTCTTTCTCTCCCTCTCCCTTCCTTTCTTAAATCAATTTTTTTAAGTATATTTTAAAGTAAATAAATAAACAACATGGGAAAGGACCTTAATGACATACATAGAAACACAGAAGTTCACTGCGGTAATATCAGAAAATATCACGGAATGACTGGCACTTCAGCCAGACCTTAGGTAAAGTGAGTGTAGTAAATTGAACTGTAACCCCCAAAATGATATGTCTATACCTCAACCTATAAATGTGACTTTATTTAAGAAAGTGTTAGGAAAAAAAAGAAAAAGAAAAGAAATAGTGTTTGCAGATATAATTAAGAATCTTGAGATGAAATCAACCTGGATTAGGGTGGGCCCAAAATCCAATGACAAACCCTTAAACAAAAAGAAAAAAAAAAGAGTAGAAATAGATACACAGACACAGAGAGGAAAAAGCCAGATGAAGACAGAACCAGAGACTGGAGTGATGCATCCACAAGCCAAGGAACACCAAGAGCTGGAAGAGCCAAGGACGATTTCTCCCTTAAGCTTTCAGAGAGCCCTGCCAAGACTTTAACTTTGGAATTCTGACCGCCAGAACTGTGGAAGAATAAAATTTGTTATTTTAAGCCACCAGTTGTGCAACAATTGGTTATGACAGTCCTGGGAGTGAGGAGGACTCTGGCATGTAGCAGCAGAATATTCTGGGCAGAAGGAACAGCATAAATCAAGGTAGTATCAATACATATATTTGGACACTAACACAGCCTAGTCCATAGCACAGAATAATTGCTGTGGAAATGAAGGCAGAAAAGCTGAGAGTCACTGTATAAAGAACTCACTGTCCTATGCTAAGGCTGGGCCTGGCAAAGTCATGCTGCTCTTCCCAAGAGAAGAGATGCAGAAAATAGACTGCAAGGGCAGAACTGAAAACCAAAAAATCAAATGAGGAGATCCAAGGAGGGAAGCGGAGAGAAGACAGAAAAGAGGTGGCCAGAGTAGCATTCTAAAAACACAATTAACAAGACAACAATTCACGGTGTAGCCCCATGACAGACGCCGAATTCCTGTGGGAAGAGCTCACATGATCTCTCAACTCCTGTGTTCCAGCTGGAAGGAACCAACAATGGTCAAGAACCGATGGGAGCTCAGGGAGAGTTCATGTAGTCATATGTGTCGAGGGAAGCTGAATGAATTTTTTTCCCCCATTTGATTTTAAATGACACGTAGAAGAGGGCACACATACCAATGAGGGCCACCTTGTTCTCCTTCATGGAAGTCAGAACTTGCTCCAGCTTCTCCTCAGAAGCCATGTTCTGCACCTCGCTCAGATAATGCTCCTCAAACTCCACTGGGACACTGGCAGCCTTCGGAGGCAGGTCCCAAAAATGACAGGGTCAGGATCAAATACGTTCTTTCCAAACCGCCTCCCACCCCCACCCCACCCCACCTCCCGTCCCTGCCGCTGATTCCCCCGGGCAACTCGCCTTGAACACCTCCTTGACCGCATGCATCAGTTCGGGCCCCACGCCGTCTCCCGGCACCATGGTCACAGGAAAGGCGCCCTCCACCTTCACGTCCTCGGCCTGCGAGCGGGGCCATCAGAGATGGTGGGAGAGTAGGAGCAGGAGCCCGGGAGAGGGGAGGAGGGCTGGGAGCCGGGGAGGGGACGGAAGGGGGCCTTGCGCTTACCTGGCCCCGCGAGGCGGAGCGCGAAACGGCCGAAGTAGCCAGGCCCCTCCATGCCCCCGGGCTCGGGGCGGCGACCAGCGCCTGCGGAGGGACACGGCCTGTGAGTGATGTCGGCCCAGGCCCTCGCCCGGAACGCTACCTGTGATCCGGTAAAACCGCTCCGACCCCCGCCCGGCCGCCCGCCCGGCCTGGCCCGCTCCCCGCCTCACTCGGGTCAGCCAGCGGACACTGCTGAGAGCCGCCATGTTCTTCGCAGGAAGTCGCGAGGGAAGTGACGCGACAGCCTGAGCGGCTCGGCACCCTGACTTCCGGTCAGTCCCGGGGCCCTGGAGGGCGCGCTGTTCCTCCCGCCGGCTCCCCGCACCTGCTCGCCTTTCCTTTCCGTCCTCTTCTGCTTACCCCCTCCCAGGAGACGGGCGGAACACACAGCTGCTTTCTTTATTGCCTTTTTTTTCCAGCCGCTGTATTTAATTTATATTGAAACGTCAGCATAACGTGAATGGATATGCTGATAATGTCAGATTTGATGTTTAACGGGGACCTGAATGGGATGCCGCGGGGAAACAGGCGGCTGTGGGCAGGGGAAAGGGCCTGATGAAGGGCGCTGATTGACTCCAGCGGAGGAGATGACTGTTCGGTAGGAAGTCGGACCTGAGCGGCGGCGGGGAGGCCTGCCCCGGGGTCCACGAAGGAAAACCAGGGGGCCCTCCTTGGTCTGTGTGCCCCCGGAGCAGGGCTCGGACCAGTATTGCCTTCGGATCCCTCTCCCTACGGGCGGCCCAGCAGACCGCCAGTAGGCAGGTTCGGAGCCAGCGGTTTTTGGCGCGAGCCCAGAAGAAAACGACATGACCTCAAAGCCAATGTGACCTTTCTAAGGCCCCGGGCTAATTACAATGAAATTTGCATTTGGTTTTGACCCCGCCCTCTGGGTTGTAGATATTCTAGATAAGGGCAGGCCCAGAAGAAAGATAGTTTCTGTTAATCTCCCCTGAATGCTTGTGAAAGGCCCCACCCAGAAAACCCCCCTACCAAGCCCAGAAATTCGGAGCTTCTCTTGCATTCTCTCACTCTGTCCCTAAGGAGCAGGCACCTGCCATTCCTTTTCCCCTTTCCTTCCTCCACAGGCAGTACCCCCCAATCTCTGAGGGGCCCCATGAGACTTGCAAGCAGGGGAGAAACCGATAGCTACAGCTCCTCCCAGACTAACCCCCTGGACCTGTCTCCAAGGCCCCTTTTCTCTGACTTCCCAGTGAGCTAAAGCAGCCTAGCCATTGCTGGCTCCCATGCCCTCTCGACTGGCCTGCTTCTCCTTTGGAATGTATCTTCCATAAACCCCATTTTGCTTTGCTTTTATTTTTGTTGACCTTAAAATCTTTTCTTGCCTCGATGAAAAGAACCAAGGTCCCAGCCAATAACCCCAATCGGTAACAAGACCGTCACTGAAGGACATTGTGTCCTCCCATGAGCTTGGTGAGTTCACTGATGAATTCACTGATACTGCCTGAGAATGGGGAAAGTTAGTCAGAACCCTTGAAAAGTTCCTTAACCAATCTTTTGGGTTGGGGAGGAAGTTTAAACCATCTTGATTGTTCCTTCTAGCTCTTATAGAGCATATGTGAGTGTTCAGTGTGAGGATGGGTGAATTGAATGTCAGTTTCCTAGGCTTACACAACTGAAGTATGTGCCCTTATCCGAAATCATCCCCAAAACCCTTTGGTCCACAGGCTGATGCTCTGACTACTGGCCCAAACCAGCCAGGACAGTATACTACTCTTTTTGATCAGCTTACACATCTATTTAAGTCATTTGCATCTGTCATCTTTTTTAAAAAATATATTTTTATTGATTTTTTTACAGAGAGGAAGGGAGAGGGATAGAGAGTTAGAAACATCCATCAGCGGCCTCCTGCACGCCCCCTACTGGAGATGTGTCCACAACCGAGGTACATGCCCTCGACCGGAATCAAACCTGGGACCCTTCAGTCTGCAGGCCAACGCTCTATCCACTGAGCCAAACCGGTTAGGGCTGCACCTGTGATCTTAAAAGAGTTTTCAGTTCTCTCTGTTTCTTCTGCTATCGCCCAGTTTGGGCATGAGGACTGAGACACAAGGCTTTTTAAAAAGAGACAGGTGTAACCTGGAAGTGGACATGTGGTAGGAACTATTGGGAGAGGCAGTTGGCCGTGGTCCCTGAGTGTCCCTGTGTATCCTTGCTGGCTATGCCAAGAATGCAAGGTCCTAACTACTCTTTGCCCACACTATTTCTCAGACTTGTATTTGCATTGAGCAACCTAGGGGGATGAGGTAGTACCTCCCTCTAGGACTAAGAGCAAGCTCACTTATTCCCTGCTATAAAAGAGGTGGGTTCTCGCTGAAGCTGGTTTGGCTCAGTGGTAGAGCGTTGGTCTGCGGACTGAAAGGTCCCAGGTTCGATTCCCGTCAAGGGCATGTACATTGGTTGCGGGCACATCCCCAGTGTGGGGTGTGCAGGAGGCAGCTGGTCGATGTTTCTCTCTCATCGACGTTTCTAGCTCTCTATCTATCTCCCTTTCTCTCTGTAAAAAATCAATAAAATATATTTTTTAAAAAAAGAGGTGGGTTCTCCAAACTCCATATTCCTCAGATGCAACACAAACCCAGCATCTCCTGGGCCCTCCATGTAGCCCAAGTGTGAGAGGAAGGAAGCCAATGTGAATATTATGCTGTGTTGCTTGCTGTGCCATGAGTAATAAAGTCCTTTGTTTCTGACCCAGGAGTCCCCTCTTGCTTGGCCAGCATCCATGGAATAGTAAGACTGGTTGTTATTAACTGATCAGCAGGGGAAACTCAAATGCCAGGCCCTGACTGTGGCAGCAAGGATGGGATGTGACAGAGACATGGCTTTCTGGAAGAGGAAGGCCAAGAACCCTGGGGACCAGACCAGAGGTTATGAAAAGACCCCCTCGCATAGGTTAGTGAATCTTCCAGATGGTGGGTGGCAGGCTGAGGGTGACTGGAGGGAAGGTCTCACACCGTCCTACCGTTAATGAGGCCAAGCAGTGGGAAGCAGATGGAAACAAGCCACCTGAGCAGTGCTGTGCTCCTGCTCACTCCTCCATGCCACAGGTGGAAGGGCTGCGAGGACGAAGGGGCAGCAAGCCTCACGGCCCCACACCAAAGGCAGTATGGATGTGGCTTCTGAATCAAAAGGTCCTGAAAGCTGAAATAAAATGGCATTGTCCAGGGTGTCTGAAATGGAACTTCAGGTGAACCAAAACAGTACCAGTTTATTTGGTTGAGCCCAACAAGTGGCCATTCAAACCCAAAGTGAACAAAAGCCTTGCTTACTTGCACAGACCTTTCTCACCTTCTGTGCTCCTCCATCTACACACACACACACACACACACACACACACACACACGCACGCGCGCGCGACTCTGCCCTCAGCAGCTTTGAAGAAAAAGCGGGTATATTGCCAAAGCCGGTTTGGCTCAGTGGTAGAGCATCGGTCTGCGGACTGAAAGTTCCCAGGTTCGATTCCGGTCAAGTGCATGTACATTGATTACAGGCACATCCCTCGTGGGGGGTGTGCAAGAGGCAGCTGGTAGATGTTTCTCTCATCGGCATTTCTAGCTCTCTATCTCTCTCCCTTCCTCCTCTCCATGAAATACCAATAAAATATATTTAAAAGAAAAAGAAAAAGTGGGTATGCTGGGCACTTGCATAGAGAGAGAGGTAACGGCCACAAATGTCTATAACTCTGTAGGACCCAAGCACCCATGTTACCACCTTACCCAGTCCTGTTGTTGGATGCAGGCAGGGGTGGCTGAAGGTTCCAAGAAATGCAGTGGGGGTGGCAATGGTCCTGGGCTTGGGGGGCGGGAGGGGAGTGGCCATGGTCTTGTACTGAAGCTGGAGGCACAGGGGAGAATGCAGTGGTGTACCAATCCTGCAGCCAGAGGCCAAGAGGAAGGAAAAGCCTCCCAGCTGCCCCACCCCCATGGTTAGCCTTCTCCACACCCCTGCTCTCCCCTCTGGAGCAGCGTGCTCTAAAGCTGTTGCCATGGCTCCTGATCCGCACACACTAAGCTCCTTGGCTTGTTTTCCCATGAGGTACAAAGAAATCCCCCAATTTCAACTGATGGGCTTTAAGCAACGTTTTCATTGGGGAAAGGAAATTAAAGTGGCCCTGTGAGTTGGTCCTTTGGGCCAGTTCAGTGTACTGTACTGTCATTGGGGCTGTCACTGCTGAAAGCATAACTGGTGTTGATGTTTGTCCAGGCTTGTACTATAAACGCCGTAAGTTCTAGAGGGGGTTCGCCCATTCAGAGACCGCTGTGTGTTCAGAGGTGACTCTTGAACCGTCTGGGATGGTCCAGAAAGAAACCATATAGGCTTCCTAGAGGAGAAACATAATCAGGAAAAATTACTGAGGCCATTTCCAGCACAACAGTGCCACCTGCCGGACACAGTAACCAAATACATCCCTTTTTAAAAAGAAGCCTAACCTATTACTGACCCATAGTGTTCCGGTGACTCCCATTTGGGCATGATCCAAACCAACTTGGATTTGGTGGTGATAAAGGGAAGGGCACAGAAGGTCTTACCAGTCAAATGTAAATGCTGTTTTCAAGAGCACAGCTTGCCTAGCCCTAACCTTATCTGGGCTTTACAAGACTGGCAGCAATTCCTTTGGGGAAAACTTCATTCCTCACTTCATCACCTACAGCAAAGCTGCTGGCTCAGTGGGACCCTCAATTCACAGAGGACCCCCTAAGTGCCCTCCTGGTTCGCTGGTGGTTCGGCTATACTGACACTTATTGGTGTCCATGTTCAACCATGGCTTGGTTGAGCACACTGCTTGCCAAATCCCCCTACAGTGGTCCACGGAGGCCAAGGTGGGAGAGATAATGTGTCTCTGTGAATTTTGTCAATTTTGTCCCCCTCGTATCTGGTCCCTTCAGATGAAAGATCAGGGTACGAGTAGGAAAAAAAGTCTTAGCTACTGGAGTGGGACACACTGATTTCGTGGCTATGGAGGCTGGTGAGAAGACACCTTAGATGCCAGCAGGTGCAGGGAGAGGGGACACTTCATGTTCTATTTGTCCCCTAGATTCAACACTGCAGCCAAGTTCGGCTGAGTCAAGCTTCAGCTGGCAGCCTGACCCCTCTGGGCTTGTCAGCCTGTCCCCGTGTTACAGAAACAAAAGAAGCTGTGTGGGCATGGTCATTACTCAACTTGTGCCCTTTGCCATCAACGGCAGCTCCTGAGTGTGGAACCAGCCCCATCCTTGTACAAGCACACCATCCGGCACAACCTTGTTTCAGTCTGACCGGCACAAATGCATGTACTTTTCCTGTCACCGAAATGGCTTTGGTTCATATTTGGCAACTGAGACTGCAACAATTTGGTAACACTGCCCATGTGACTTAACCAAACCAGTGTAATGATGATGCAAATCAGATTTAAAAACAAATCTTTTTTAAATATATTTTTATCAGAGAGGGAGAGAGAGATAGAAACATCAATGATGAGAGAGAACACTGATCAATGGGCTGCCTCCTGCACACCCCCTACTGGGAATTGAGCCCAAAACCTGGGCATGTGCCCTGACCAGGAATCAAACCATGACCTCCTGATTCATAGGACGATGCTCAACCGCGGATCTGGGCTTAAAACCAAATCTTGAACTGGAGTGGCATGTGTGTGTTTGTATGTGACCCTTTAGAGTGTATCTTATATGTGGGTCATGGCATGCCTCCTTATTAGCGTTGAGGATTGCTTTTTGGCCTTAATTATTAGCATTGACATCAAAGATCAGCAGATTAGTCTAAAACTCACTTGTGAGGATTTTAGTGATAATAACCTGAGGTTAGACTATAGCCTGGCTGCCTGAAATAGGATGAGACTCATACACAGGTGACTGCATGTGGGATCCTGGGTGGCATGGTTGAAGCCAGCACTTCAGGTTGGCCTCAGTTAGCTGCTTGAAGTTCTATTGATAGTCGCCTTAATTAAGTTCTCTGTGAGACAGATTGAACAGATTCGGTCCCAGCCTCTGCTGATCAGATTAATCAGAGTGGCAGGTGGAGCGGCATTCTCATGTGAATATTCACGTTCAGCCAGGAATGTGTGCGGCCAATTGTGGGGAGAGGCGAGTGCCATAGACCCTGTGCACCACTACCCATCTCTACTGGCCATGCCAGAATATAAGGCCCTGACCACTCTGGGTTATTTCTTTTCTTTTATAATGTATTTTTTCAATTAGTTAACATACATTATTGTATTATTTCCAGGTGTACAACATGGAGATTAGGTATTTATGTAACTTACAAAGTAGACACCCCAGTAAGTCTAGTATCCCTCTGATACCATACACAGTTATCACAATATTACTGACTATATTCCCTATGCTTTTTATAACTGCCCCATTTGTATTTATAACATCCCCATATTTTTATAACTGCCCATTTATATTTCTTTTTTTTCCTCTTAATATTTTATTGATTTTTTACAGAGAGAAGAGAGAGGGATAGAGAGTTAGAAATATCCATCAGCTGCCTCTTGCACACCCCCTGCTAGGGATGTGCCTGCAACCAAGGTACATGCCATTGACTGGAATCAAACCTGGGACCTTTCAGTCCATAAACCAATGCTCTATCCACTGAGTCAAACCGGTTTCGGCCCATTTGTATTTCTTTATTTCTTTTTTTTTAATATATTTTATTGATTTCTTTACAGAGAGGGATAGAGAGCTAGAAACATCGATGAGAGAGAATCATTGATAAGCTGCCTTTTGCACACTCCCTCCTGGGGATGTGCCAGCAACCAAGGTACATGCCCTTGACCGGAATCGAACCCAGGACCCTTCAGTCCGCAGGCCAACGCTCTATCCACTGAGCCAAACCGGTTTCAGCAGCCCATTTGTATTTCTTAACCCCTTCACCTTTTTCACCCAGCCTCCTGACCCACCTCCTACCTGGAAACCATCAAAATGTTCTCTATATCCATGATATTTTCTGATTCCTGGTCAGGGGTGTATGTGCAGCAACCAACCTTGAGAATGACGTATTATCTCCCTCCAGGACAAGAAGCGTGCTATTGCCTTCTAGAAAAGAGGTGGGTTCCCCATGCCCATGTTCCTGAGACACAACACAAGCCCACAGTATGCACAGGGCTCCTCCACTGTGCCTGTGGGACTTCAGGGTCAGGAAGAACTGATGCAAACACGATGCTTTTGCTACTTGCTGTGCTGCAACAAGTTTCTGTTTCTTCTCCAGGAATTTCAGGTCTTCCGCCAGCATCCATGAAACAGTAATGGGTTAACGTATTCGCTTGAAAGTAGTAGTGATGGGCAGGGTGGAAAATTGCAAATACTGCCATGTAGTGGGAGGAGAGAGAATAAACAGTAATCGCTAGGAAGGACCTTCTATTAGGATAAAGTGTGTCTGGGGTGTTGTCTTAAGTCTGCTCAGGCTGCCACAACAAAATACCGGAGACCGGGGTTTATACAACAAAAATTTCCTTTCTTCTTTTTTAAGATTTTAAAATTGATTTTTAGAGAGAGGGAGGGGAGGGAGATGGAGAGGGAGAGAGAAATATCAATGTGAGAGGGTAACAATGATCAGCTGCTTCCTGCACACCAGGGCATGTGCCCTGACCAGGAATCAAACTGGTAACTTTTAGGTGCACAGGACAATCAATGCCCAACCGAACCCCACCACCACACAAAATAAACAATATTTTCTTACAGTACCGGAAGCTGGGAAGTCCACGATCATGGTGCCAGCCGGTTCAGCTCCTGGTGAGGACTCTTCCTGGCTTGCAGATGGCCACTTTCTCGCTCTGTTTTCACATGGTAGAGAGAGCACTCTGCTCTATCTTTCTCTTCTTATAAGAGCACTAGCCTATCAGATTAGGACTCCATCCTTATGATCTCGTTTAAAACTTTATCACATCCTCACAGGCCCTATCTCCAAATACAGTCACAAGGGGTATTGGGGATTTAAAACATAAATTTCAGGGGGACATAACATCCAGCTTTCAGTTAGGGCTGGAGGTGAGAGAAATCTTTAAAAGGAATGCTGGGAATATGAGGAGGCTGGTTCATTACGCAGAAGGGATTCTAAAGGGTTTGGCGGATGTTCCAGGGAGTAGAGAAGAGGTGGAGGATATGTCAGGGCCAAGGAGAAACAGAGCATATGGGACTGAGTACATGGCCAGGAAGGCCAAACGATGGGATCCACAGTTTCATTAATGAGTGACAAAACTAGGCATGAGAAGCACACACATATACAAAAACTTCTACTGAGTTAAAGTTATTTAAAGTAGGCACTAGGAATACTACACAAATGGAAATAAATGAACTACTCTTACAACACCAAGTATAAATCTTACTGATATAATGATGAATAAAAGCCAGATACAAAACAGTACACAGTGCATGATAGATATCTTTTATATGAACTCCAAAAATGAGAAAAATCAGTTTACAGTGTGAGAAGTCAGGAGAGGAGTTACTTCTGCAGGGCATGTATTGAATGGGAAGAGGTACCAGAGATGGAATATTGGAAATGGCTTGAATCTTTTTTTTTTCTTTTTTTCTTTTTTTAATATATGTATTTTATTAATTTTTTACAGAGAGGAAGGGAGAGAGACAGAGAGCCAGAAACGTCGATGAGAGAGAAACATCGACCAGTTGCCTCCTGCACACCCCCCACCGGGGACATGTCTGCAACCAAGGTACATGCCCCTGACTGGAATCGAACTCGGGACCCTTCAGTCTGAAGACCGACACTCCACCACTGAGCCAAACCGATTTCGGCATGGAAATGGCTTGAATCTTAATCAGGGCTGTGTTGATATGGGTATATACATGTGTAAAATTTATTAAAGTGTATACAAATAGGCAATTTGCTGTGTTATGCCATACTTTAAAAATCAAATAGCTCTTTTAAAAAATCTTTAGTGTTGAAAGCATTACTTATGGCCTCCTTCCCCCTCCCCCCCAATGATCCCTTCCAGCCCACAAATAACTTTGTTTAAAAATAATAAAAGTTGTACATTAGATCAAATTGATCATCCACATACATTTAACCTACATGAAATGATCTTGATAGTAAAAAGAAATGCCTGGCCCTAATTGGTTTGGCTCAGTGGATAGAGCGTCAGCCTGCGGACTGAAAGGTCCCAGGTTCGATTCTAGTCAGGGGCATGGACCTTGGTTGTGGGCACATTTATGTTTCTCTCTCATCAATGCTTCTTATTCTCTATCCCTCTCCCTTCCTCTCTGTAAAAACTCAATAAAATGTTTTGTTTTGTTTTGTTTTGTTTTGTTTTGTTTTGTTTTAAAGAAATGCCCACATACAGGCTGCTGTAAAGTATAAGGTCCACCACTTTTTAAAAATCCTCACCCAAGATATAGTTTTTATTTTTATTGATTTTAGAGAGGAAGGGAAAGAAACACTGAAACATCCATCAGGTTATCCCCCGTATGCACCCTGACCACACCTTGACCAGAGATTAAACCTGAAATCTAGGTATGTGCCCTGACAGGGAATCGAATCTAAAGCCTTTTGGAATACAGGGCTATACACCAACCCACTGAGCCACCCGGCCAGGGCTGTCCATCACTCTTTTTCAAAGGGTGACTTTTAAGGGGAGATTCTGTCATTAGGACCCACATGGAGGTGTATTAGTGAGTCAGCCTTCATGGGCTCTGGAGGACCTATTGTGTGTATCTTTTCCCAATATCGTTATTTTTTATTATTGTTATTAAAAAATTTAATTTTACAAGTGGCAAACAAGTAGAAAGATTAGTCTTTTGGTTCACACAGCATGGCCAAACTGCTGTTTTTATGACCTAATTCTAAAATAGTCACATCACCAGTATTTAGGGACATGATTCAAAGAGGTTTTCTGGGAATAGTTCTTTAATAACAACTCATAGGGAAGAAATGTTTATAAATCTCTAATTTAAAAACATAAATTCAAATAGAAAAATAAGAATATTCCCTCCAAATAAGGGAACTAGAAATTATGCATCTAATTTAAAACAAAATAAGATAAATTATAATTAATGTTTAAGTATAATAATGGTATGAAATTTTGATACTTAAGTTATCCTCAATGAATACTGTTGAATGAATACTATCAAATTTTCCTGTTGGGTTTATGCTTCTGGCTAAGAACTGAAGAACAGAGATTGAGGTTTAAAGTGACCGAAATTCTTCACATGATTTCTTGGAACCACTTGTAAGCTCTTCTTCTCTACAGTTCATAGATGAGAAGAAGTCTCTGTCTTGAAATCAGAATCGATCTGCTGCTCTGTTAGCCACAGCTCGTAGGTATATTACCATAAACCTTTGATGGAGGATTTCCCAGGATGAGGTTGCAAATGGCAGTCCTTGCCATCTTGATGTTTTGGAAAGAGCCAAGGATATGAACTTTCACATCAGCTAGAAGTATCCGCATCCATGTCATATCCTCTATGGTGAATTTGGTTTTTCCTCCTTTGCCAGCAATTCTTCCTATTGCCCTTGACAGGCGGTCTCCTTGTAGAGGTTTCACATCTGGAATTTCAAGACCCTAAGAAGAGGTCATCCAACCTAAGGAGAGCAAGTGCAACCTCTACCTGAAACCTGAGAATAAAGGCTTTCACAAAATCGGCGGCTTTTGTCAGAGCGCTAACATCCTTGATTTCTTTACAAGTCCTGATTTCTACATTCCTTGATTTCAACTTAACGCGTATCTGAAGTCCCAAATGTTCTACAAGAGGAGTAAATATCTTCATCCAGTTCTCTCTTAATGGTGTGTATCTGTTAGCTGGGACTGGAATTTTCCTTGTTTCTTCTTTCCCATCCAGGAACCCGTCCCCGGAGAGGGGCAGGAGCATGGGCCTCTTCGCCGGCCTCCTCTGTGTCCATGCAGGCGGCTCCTGTCCCCACCCTCCCCCGCCGCAGACAGCTCCTCCGCCTGCCTTTTCTTCGCTCTCCGGCCACTCTGGCGGGTGACCTGGGCGAAACTGTCCTGGGCCCCAGCGCTCTGTGCCTCCATTTCTGAGGCCATCCTCAGGAATCTCCAGCCCCCGCAGGCGCTTCCGGTTGGAACACGTGTGCCGCTCTCCCAATATGATTTGTCACATCACATTGAAATCAGCCATGGTGGGAACAAATACATTATGAAAACTGGCAAATGCTACAAATCAGGTTTATTTTTTGAGAGGCAATTTTTAAGTACTTACCATCATACCACTGGACCCTCAGTACCCCAGGCTTATGTAGAAAGTAACTGAAGCTGATAAATAGAAGATAATGTTTAATTTATTGATTTGATTTAATTATATTTAATTATATTAAATACTTGAGGCCCGGTGCAGGAAATTTGTACAGTAGGATTGGGCCTGAACAGGCAGTCCGACATCCCTCTCACAATCCAGGACTGCTGGCTCCCAATTGCTCGCCTGCCTGCCTTCCTGATTGTTTCTAACCACTTCTGCCTCCCAGCCTGATTACCCCCTAACCACTCGCCTGCCAGCCAGATTGATGCCTAACTGCTCCCCTGCCAGCCTGATTGCCCCTAACTGGCCTCCCCTGCCAGCCTGGTCATCCCCCACTGCCCTCCCCTGCAGGCATGGTCCCCCACAACTGCCCTCTCCTGCCAACCTGGTCACCCCTAACTATTCTCCCCTGTCAGCCTCATCATCCCTAACTGCTCTCCCCTGCTGGTCTGGTCCGCCCCACCCAACTGCCATCTCCTGCAGGCCTGGTCACCCCTAACTGCCCTTCCTTGGAGGCCTGGTCCCTCCCAACTGCCCTCCCTGCTAGCCATCTTGTGTCCACATGGGAGCAGCCATCTTTGATCACATGGAGGCAGCCATCTTGTGTGTTGGAGTGACAGTCAATTTGCATATTACCGGTACTCTTTTATTAGATAGGATTATAATAATTAGATAATAATATTGCCTACCCAATTTTCCAGACCCCAAATCCTTTTCACCATGTGCTGCATTGCAAGGACCTGGTGCTCGAGTTGGCCAAGTGGCCATCGACCTTGACACTTTCTACCCCAGGAGTAGGCCTGAGTGACAGGGCAGGGCAGGGCGAGGTGACAGAGAGCAGGTGTGCTGAGCCCATATACTTGAGACACCTTGTGGAACTCCATGTACCAAATCAGTCATGAGTTCCTGACCTCTATCTCTTAGACAAGTCCTACTTCCATAAATATTTGTGTGCTAGGCACTGTTCTGAACACTACGGATACAAATGAGAAGGAACAAAAATTCCCATCTGCAAGAGCTGCAGGCCAGTAAGTGATAACCTTGTTCTATTAAGACATATCTCTTAAAAAAAAAAAAAAAAAAAAAAAAAAAGCCCAGTCCATACTCAGTGGTTGAGTGTGGACCCATGAACCACGAAGTCACAGTTGGATTCATGGTCAGGACTCGATCCCCAGTGTGCAGGAGGCAGCTGGAGACAGCCGATGGATGATTCTCATCATTGATGTTTCTATTTCTCTTTCTTTCTCTCTCTGAAGAAAAAAAAAAAAGATTCAAGGGCCCTTCTTTCGCTGCTGAAATTTTTTCCTTCTACCCCTACCTCTGTGACTTTCTAAATAAATTTTCGCTTGTACTTGAAATTTATATATATATATATATATATATATATATATATATATATATTTTATTTCAGATTCTCTGCCACTGCCTCTGTGGGTAGGTAGAGGCAGCCCTCTGGGGTAGTGTTGGGTGCAGTTACAGCTTTAGGTTAGAAACCTGCAGGTCCTGGCCCCTCTCTGAAAGCCGGGAGAGGAACAAAGGAGCCAGCCTAGAGAGGACCTTGCTGCACCAGGAAAAAAATCACTCCTCTCATCCTTCTCAATGGAGTTCAAACTGGCTGTCTGAGATGGTTCGTGATGGGCCGAGGGCTGTGAACACCCAGGAATATCGAGGGGACAGGCAGCCTTTGCTCCAGCCCACAGATTGAAGACGGCAGCTCACCACCACCACCCCCCAACCCGCCAAAGCGTCCACCCTTATAGCTCTCATCCCCTTACTATTAGGATTAAACTCAGCCTAGTTGCGGGAAATGGGATCCCAAGGCAAGACTAACACCAGTTAGCAAGACTAACACCTGAAGTAGCTGAGGAAACTCAGCAGTCACCAGGGAGGAAGGCTGAACTGGGCATACCCACGAGGAATCCTCTGGGATGGCCCTCGTCATTTCTATTGGACAGCCATATTTGATGCAAGTTTTATTTATTCATTTTTTTTTTTTTTTTTACCCTTCCTATATTTTAATGATCTTGGCGTCAAGTGGATCTAAGTGCTGGCCTGACACTATGGAACCTCTAGGGGGCGCTATGGACCAACTTCTGCCAAATGCACCGCTTCGGATTTGTTTTCTATTGTGCTGCACCCCTTTTGGGAAAAAAAAAAGAGAGAGAGAGAGAGAGAGAGAGAGAGAGAGAGAGAGAGAGAGAGAGAGAGAGAGAGAGAGAGAGAGAGAGAGAGAAGAATGGATGAGTTCTGTCAAATTTTAAGATACTGTTTTGAAGCCAGGCCGACAGGGGAAATTCTAAGCTCCTCAATGTGGCATCCTCGGCACAAGCATGATGCCCCAGGCACTAAAAGCTTCCACTCTGAAGCAAGGACCCCAAACCCACCCATTGAACTGTTCTGGCCTTACATATGCTTGTCCTTCTGCCCAAGACCCCCTTTTGCCCCTCCTCAGGCCCAGGTCCTCCTGCACTGGTCCCATGCTTGCCTGTTGAGAACCGCTAGCAGGGTCGCCTAAGACCATCAGAAAACACAGATATTAACATTATGATTCATAACAGTAGAAAAATTACAGTGATGAAGTAGTAACAAAAGTAATTTTATGGTTGGGGGTCACCACATGAGGAGCTGTACTAAAGGGTCGAGGCATTAGAAAGGATGAGAACCACTGCTCTAGAGTGAGCCTGAGTGTTATAGTAAGTCCTCCCCCCACCCCACCACCACCACCACATTGTGGTGTCCCTATGGGCAGAACCTGTGGTTTAGTCTTTGCTTATTCTCTAGCACTGGGCACATGACAAGAGCCTTTCCCGTGGTTGTGAGCATGAACGTCCATGAAGGGAAAGAGGAGGTCAGAGCTCTGGGCTGGTGGTCTGGGGGGAGCCTCTGCCTGGGCCAGAGAGGACAGGCACTCTCTGTGGGCTTGGACCCAGCCTCCTCCACCTGTCTCTCTCTCTCTCACACACACACACACACACACACACACACACCAGCTCTCTGTAACCACAACTACAACAGGTCCCCAAATCCCTTCTTTCTTTCTTTTTTTTAAAGAACACATTTTTTGTTTTTAATATATATATATATTTTTTATTGCTTTTAGAGGGAGACGGGGAGAGAGAGAAACATCAATGAGAGAGAATCATTGATTGGCTGCCTCCTGCACACCCCCCTACTGGAGATTAAGCCTGCAATCCAGGTATGTGCCCTTGACTGGAATCAAACCCAGGACCCTTCAGTCCACAGGCTGATGCTCTATCCACTGAGCCAAACTGGCTAGGGCCCAAAATCCCTTCTTCGTGGAGAAGCTGCCTCAGTTTACGAGGAGAAATTTGCCAAAGGAACTGAGATAAGTAATGCAAAATAAAAACACACATAGAGGTCCGAGAAACAGATTTGCTGAATCTAAAGAAAAGATGATTACCTTTGACCTTAGAGGCTGCCCCACAATTTGCTCCCTGGCCTTCCACCTGCCGAGCCCAGCTGGCACCTCATCACCCACAGGCCTTATCGTTGGGTTCAGTGGTTCTAAGCCCTTCTCCGGGGCTGCAGGCCCTGAGAAGCCTCAAATGCCATCCTGGCTGGTTTCTTGCTAATCCACATGGTTAGAACAGAATAGAAATCCAGGTAAGTCAGGAGCCCGTCCAGATTGGCCTTAGCTCAGCACCACTTTTCTGGGCTGACTGACCTCCCTTTCTGCCCCAGGTTAATCCTGAGTGTTATTACCTCCCAAATGTACCTTGGAGAGTCTTTCTAGAACCATGAAGATCTGCAGCCATGATGAAAAGGCAGGTGGACCCTGTCGCCTCCCAGAGGGGAAAGGTTGCAAAAGTGAGGGCACTGCAGGCAGAGGGGATGCCAGCGTGAAGGGGCGGAGCTGAGTGTGGGACTGTGTTTGAGAAACTGTGTGGCTTCTGTGTCAGGCACGTAAGAGACGCACACAGCAAGGGGATGGAAGGAAGGCAGGCTGGCAAGAGACACTGGGACCAGGCGGCAAAGGGCCCAGAGTGTCCCTAAACTGAGTCCATAAATGTCTCCTTGGGGAGTCGTGAGAACATTTTGGAAGTTCCTAAGCCAGTGATGGCAGGCTTTTTAAAAAAAATTGTGGCAGGAGAATGGAGGGTGGTTGTGAGATAGACAATTGGGGGCAGGCAGAGAGCTAAGGAGGTTGTCATCAGATTGGGGTAAATTTCTCCTCCAAGTCAGGGTGCAGAGCAGGGGAGGACAAATACTTTTAATTGTTAAAGACATGCACTGTGGGCCCTCGGGTAGGAGATGGACATGGAGGGAGAATCCTTAAGATCTGATAGATGCTGAAACCGGTTTGGTTCAGTGGATAGAACGTCGGTCTGCAGACTGAGGGGCCCCAGGTTCGATTCCGGTCAAGGGCATGTACCTTGGTTGCGGGCACATCCCCGGTGGGGGATGTGCAGGAGGCAGCTGATCGATGATTCTCTCTCATTGATGTTTCTAGCTCTCTATCCCTCTCCCTTCTCCTCTGTGAAAAAAAATCAATAAAAATATACTTTTAAAAAAAGATCTGATAGAGAGATGTCTGTGGGTAGGGTGATGAAAATATCAGAAATGAATGCCTGGCCCCAGGCTTGCTGGGTATAGGGAGGAGGTGTCATGGGCAATGTGGCCTGAGCATGTGGAGAGGAAGCAGGCCCGGCCCATGGGCAGAGCTATCATGACAGGGACCCTCCATGAAGGCCGTTGCTCCCCTCCTCCCCAACCCTGTCCTCACCAGCTGATGTCCAGGACTGACAGAAGCAAGATGGAGGCCCACACTAGACCTTTTCCCCACGGATGGCCTCTGAGACTGTGGAAGAGCATGCGCTCTCTGAGAAAGAGACTAGAGCAAGGCACAGAGGGGCTGAAGCACTCAGAGGGTTAAGAGAAGACAGGGAGGGGCAGTGCAGGGATGAGGGGGGGGGGGGGAGTGGAGAGCCCAACGCTGTAGGGGTTCAGAGGCCTGAGGCCAGAGAAGGGCAAGCAGGGCCAGACTGACAAGGAAGGCGTTGTTTTGGGGACTTTCTCAGAAATAGGAGAGGCACAGTTGGAAGAAGAGGCAGGACCAGGGGAAGATTCTTTTAAGAGTGAGCAGTCCTGAGCAGAGGAAAGAAGGAGGATCAAAACCCAAGCAGATCATATGGGGCAACATCAGGAGATGCAAAAGATGAGACGGAGCAGAGAGGTCCCTGGTGCTTGCTTCTCTGAGGTACAAGGAGAGGAGAGAATGGATGGAAAAACTGAGAAAGGTTGAAAAAGATGCACCCCTGAGAGACAGCAGGATCCTTCAAGATTCCTACCTCCTCTCCGTTGAGTAAGAGGTAGGGTGTCTGCTGGAAATGTGAAAGCCAGAGGCAGGTTTGAAGTGGAGCGTGTATGCAACAGCTGTGGGTGGTTTCTAGAGCAATGCTGCTCAAATGCAACGTGTCTACAAGTCTCCCGGGATCTTGTTAAAAGGCAGTTCTGATTCAGCAGGCCTGGGCAGGGCCTGCGATTCTACATTTCTAACTAGCTCCCATGTAATGCGAATGCTGCTGGTCCAGGGACCACACTGGGAGGAGCAAGGATTTAGAGAGCCGGGTAAGGAGGGGGAGAGATTGGCATAAGAGTTCACCTTAAGGAGAGACCTCCCTTTGATAATCTCACCTGTGGTAAAAACTGAGCCCTTGATTAGTCTGGGAGGGAGACAGGCCCTGCAGGTGATGGAGAGGGGGACAGGGAAAGGGAAGGATGGTAAAAGGACAGGAGGTAGGGGAACCACTGGGGTGGTGGGAGGCCCAGCAGTGGGATGGTCCTGGGGTCCTTCATCTGGGTCCCTGTGGGGCAGACACCAACTACACACATGGAGGCCCCTCAGAAAGAGGGTGGGAGTCAGTTGGGACAGGAAAGTGGTATTCTGGGGGTGTCAGAGTGAGACAGCGGGCAGGGCAGGCCACCCCCACGCTGTTCTGCAGGGAACTCATTCTGGGTTTGTGCAAAGCCTGGCAAGACACACCGGGACAGAACTGGAGACAGGGGCAGAAATGGCTCTGCCCCCGGGGTCCTGGGTAAGATGATGTCTGTGCCAGGAACTAATAAAAAGAATGAAATCTGAGAGGGAAGACTCTCTGGCTGAAGAGAAAGACGAGGTGAGCTGACTCTGAGTCCCAACTCCAAGCCCTACGTCTCCAACTTGCGATAAAAAAAGAAAAAAAGAAAGAAGAAAAAAGCAAGAGGTCTTGGAAAGGCACAAGTTGGGGGAAGGAAATGCTTTAAATTTAGACAACAAGGACTAGGGATGACAGGGATTGGGGGTGGGGGTGCAGGGCCTCTGCTCAGCGCCCCTGGATCCAGTCTAAAAGACAGAGGTTTGAGTCCTGGGCTGAGGGTAAGCCGAGGTCAGGTTCATCAGAGGAAATGCCCTGAGGACAGCCTGGAGCCACGACCATCCAGAGTACAAGCTCCGAGGCGTCACCATGAGCAGCAAGTGCAGGACCAGGGCGGCGGGACTTCAGGGAGGCCGAGGAGTCTGAGCAGCCGGGGGCCGTCCTGGGGCGACCCTGAGGCGGCGGTGGTTTCTGAGCGCAGCGTGGCCAGCTCCCCCGCCGCACAGCCCCGTCTGCTCATGCCCGGGCCTCCCGGCCCCGCTGGTCCCTCCGGTCCCCCCCGCCGCCTCGGCCAGGCCGCAGCCCCCAGCCCCCAGCCCGGAGACTGCCTCTCCAGGGTCCGCCCCGCCGCGGCGGCCCGGGCCCGGCCGCTCCTCCCCCGATGATGTCACGTCCCCGGCCGCCCCTCGGCCGGCCGCGCCGCCCCGCCCCCGCTCCCCCGGCCCCTCGTCCCCTGGGCCCGCCTGCTCCCGCCATCCCTCCTCCCTCGCGCTCCCTCCCTCCGGCTCCGCTCCCCCGGGAGCGGCGGCGGCGGCGGAATGGCCCGGGCCCGCGGCCAGGCCCTGGGGAGCGGCGGGCGGCGGCGGCCGCGGCGGGGCGGCGCGGGGACCGGGCCCCGGGGGGAGCCGGCCGGGCTGCTGCTGCTGCTGCTCCAGGTGCTGCCGCCCGGGGCTGCGGCTGGGCCGGGGCGCCGGGGCAAGCGGGGCGCCGGCGGCGGCGGCGGCGTCTGCTGGCCCGGCGCTGCCCCAGCCTTTCCCCGGGACGCGCGGCTGCTGCTGCTCCTGCCTCCCCTGCTGCCGCCGCCGCCGCCGCCGCCGTCGCCGCCGAGCTCCGCGCCCGCAGCCTCCGCCTCCCGGATGGTAATCAGCGCCCCGCGCCGGCGCCGCGGGCGGGCGGGCGGGAGGTGGGGGCGGCGAGGGGAAAAGGGCGGGCAGCCCCGCGCCCCCTCCTCGCCGGAGGCAGCTGCTAGGGCGCCCAGGGCCCCCCCGCCTCCGACGACCGCGGCCCTGGGCAGCCGCCAGAGCGCGCCTCTGGGGCGCCTCCGCGCGGACCCGGTGCAGGCTGCGCTCCCGCCCTCCCCGCCGCGCTCACGGTCCGCCCGCCGGCGCTCAGGCCGCGGGGGAATCCCTCCGTCTCCCCGCCCCGCGCCCGGGGAGGGGTGGGGACGGCGCTGGCGCTCGCGGACCCGCTTTCTCCGAGGGAGCGCCCCAGAGGCTAGCGCGCACCGAGCCGCCGGGACTGCGCGCTGCGCTGCCCGCTTGGAGGCGTCGGTGCCGTCGGATCCCCGGGAGCTGGGACGCCCGCAGCTTCCGGGGGAGCGGATCCCCGGTGCTGGGGGGGAGAGGGCGCCCACCCACTGCGCGCCCTCATGTTCCCCGCGCAGGACGCTCTGCCCCGCGGCGGGCTGCACCTGAAGGAAGAGCCGCTGCTGCCTGCGGGCCTGGGCTCCGTGCGCTCCTGGATGCAGGGCGCGGGCATCCTGGACGCCGGCACCGCGGCGCAGAGGTAAGCGCTCCGAAGCGACCCAGCAGCGCTTTGGGGTTGGACGGCTCCGCGCCGCCTTCGCTCAGGCGCGGGGGTACGGGGAGCCCCAACTCTGAACTGTCCCGGCAAGCTCTCCCGCCCACCCTGCCCGAGCGTCAGGGCTGTCTCCTGAGGATGCGGGGCGGGCGGGCCGGGGCGGGGCTTCTGCCTCCTATGCAGGCTGTCCCGGCTCTGACTTCTATTGCAGGTGAGCCCGGCCCCCCCCCTGGCTCTAAGGAAAAGGCATCCCGCCTGCCCGCCGTCCTGAGCCAAGCCCCACAGCTTCCCGGGCAGTCCCAGGGCCTCTCCAGGTCCCATTCCGGGGTTCAAACCCAGCCCCCTCTCTGCTTTCCCACGACCCTCAACTGGAGGATGGGTGCGCTGGGCTGGAGAAGCGGCCGGGGGCTGAAGAATGAGAAAAGATGAGGCGGGCGTCCCGCTTTGCTAGCTGGAGTGACTGGGGCTGGGAATGGGGCACGGCCGCTCAGGTCCCACCTCTTCTCTTCTCGAGGTGTTTTTCTGGTGGGTCCTGCGGGAGGCTGGGTGTCCCTGGGAAGCCCGCACCCACACCCATCTCCTCTGGCTCCTGGGCAGGGAGGCTGGGTGGGGGGTGGACGCCTGGATTTGGGAAGGAAGTTTAAAGATGTGTTGACCTGCCCCTACGACACTAGGGCCCCCAGCTATTTGTATCTCTAGTTGTGAGCATGGGGGAGGGCGAAATGGAGAGGGGGGGTTGAGGGAGGGTAGCATGGAGAGGTGTGGCCTCTGCAAACAGCTGGGGCATGTGAAAGCCGGGTTCCCAGAGTCCTGAGCAGCTGCCTGTACAGCAGCCTGAAGGGATTGTCATAGGGGATGGCCTGGTGCCCAGGCCATACAGTCACATCTCCTGTCCTGTCCAGGGGACACCACTCGGAGTCCAGCCCCAGCCTTTCCCCTAGCCCCCCTTGTTTCATGCTCAAACTGAACCAGTGGTTCTGCTCATCCTTTTATGACCGTCAGGAGGGAGTGGGGTGGGGGGGTGTTCTCTGGAGTTCATCTCTTCAAGAAGAGGAAGGTCTTGCCTCTGCATTAATTCACTCATGATAAAAATTGGAAAATAAGGAACAAAACCCCACCTCTCTAATACAACTACTGTCAACACTTTCCTCCCATCTTTCTTCTCATTACATTTTTTTTTTACCCCCGTGCTATGCATAGAATTTTGTGTCCTGTTGTTTTTCTGTTGGTTCTGGTCTGTGTTTTATTTTGACATAATCCATTTCTTACTAGTAACATCGCCCGGTGTTCCTCTCCCCCCCGGGCAGTGTGGTGAAAGCTCCTTATAACCGTGGATACGGGAGCTGCAATGGGGTCGCAGGGGTTTCAGGTTCCTCCTTCTCTCGGACCCTCCCCTGTGCCCCAGTCCCAGGCGGCAGGTTGGATGAGGGGGAAGCAGAGGTGAAGGAGGCAAATGGCCCTATAGCTTCGGTAGGTGCAGAACGTGTGGGGCGGGGCTCTGCCAGGGGATTCGGCCACCAGACGTGTTGTCTTCACATGGGGTCTTGACTGGTGCTTGGGATCAAATGTGAGTCCCCAGGGCCGCACGGCTGGGCTCAGAGGGCTTCCCCCATTTGAAAGGGGCATTTCTTCAGGCCTGGGCTGCACGTCTCCAATCCCAGAGACTTGTCTTAGGACACAGCCTGAGAGGCCCCTCCTCCACATTTGAGTGACTCTGGGTCACCTCCTTCCGGGAGAGCAGGCCAATCCATTCTCCTTGTTCTCCCCCAAGCAGCCCAGCCTCTCTCCTGTTGGCATCTCAATCCCCAGCTGGACTCCTGCTCATCTTAAAACAGCAACAACAAAACTTCCTTTCCTGTCCCCACCTCCCTCTTCAACCTCTGCCTGGTTCCTCTCCCTCTCACCTCGGAGAAACTGCCCCCAAGGCTGCTTACCTGTCTTTGATGCTCTCCTTTGCCCCATAGTCACCTGGTTGTCAGGGCTGCTGGAAGTTCTCTCTTGTGTCCTACTCCTGATCTCAGTGCCTACAGACCTCTTTTAATGATGACATGCCCTCCGCCACTCTCCTCTCCGGCTGGTGGTTAACCTACCCTGGTTTCCTATTGTCCAACCTCAGCCTCTCAGCCCTCCCCCAAACCATCTGCCATGCACTGGGGACCAAAGCAATATTTCCAAAGCACTTTTCTCTGCTCGCGTCCCTCTTCGTTAAAAACTTCAGTGACTCCCTCTTCCTCCCGGATAGTCAGCATTCAAGGCCAGTCACAGTCTGATCCCAAATTTCCTTGCAGCCTTTGTAGGATACTTTTCACTCAGCAATGTCTCTTGAAACAGTTCCCCTGTTCCTAGCACCCACATGCCCGCCGAACAGTCTTACCCAGTACCTTCTCTCTCTGCGCCCTCCCACCCAACCCAAGGGGCTGGTTTTCGGTGCTGCCTAAGGCCAGAGTCAGCTGTGCCCTGACTCTCCCTGAGCTGCTAGCCTGTCCCTTCAGAGCAAGGAGGGTGGCTTGTTGGTCTTCTGTCCACAGCACGAGGACAAGCACGAGCAGTCAGCAGGGGGCAATGAGCATCTGGTGAAGGAGACAGGAGTGCGTGTTGGAAGATTCCCAAACCTCTTTCTGTTGGGCTCCCCTCTCCACTCTGGTGGTCGCCATGATCTACCTGACCCCAGGAGCCAGGTACTGGGGCAGCTGCTGCTCCCCAGCTCTGCAAAGCCAAGGTTTACAGGAGCTAGAGACGGAGAAGCCCCAGAGCCTAAGGACAGTAGGGAGGTTCTGCAACAGGAAGGAAGTTCTCAACAAAAGAGGGATGGGCCCTAACCAGTTTGGCTCAGTGGATAGAGCGTCGGCCTGTGGACTGAAGGGTCCCAGGTTCGATTCCGGTCAAGGGCATGTACCTTGGTTGCGGGCACATCCCCAGTAGGGGGTGTGCAGGAGGCAGCTGATTGATGTTTCTCTCTCATCAATGTTTCTAGCTCTCTATCCCTCTCCCTTCCTCTCTGTAAAAAAATCAATAAAATATTTTTTTTAACCAACGTACATGCCCTTGACTGGAATCGAACCTGGGACCTTTCAGTCTGCAGACGGACGCTCTATCCACTGAGCCAAACCGGTTTCAGCATTTATTTATTTATTTATTTATTTATTTATTTATTTTTAAGAGGGATGGGGGAGAGCCCTAGCCGGCTTGGCTCAGTGGATAGAGCATCAGCCTGGGGACTGAAGGATCCCAGGTTCGATTCCGGTCAAGGGCATATGCCTGGGTTGCGGGCTCGATCCCCAGTGGAGGGGGGGGTGCAGGAGGCAGCTGATCAGTGATTCTCATCATTGATGTCTCTCCTCCCTTCCTCTCTGAAATCAATAGAGAAATATATATAAAAGAGGGATGGGGGGAAGGGGCTGCGTACCCTCACACTGGAGACGACAGTGGAGCACAGGGAAGTCTGGTGCAGAGCCTGGCAGGGTCTTCCAGGTGGAGAGCTCTGCACAGGACCCTGGCCGTTGCTATGACCGTCCCCTCTCTGGGCCAACAGGACTTTGGCTCTGAGACTCATATCCCAGCTTCCCTGGCTCCCCTTCACACCCACATCCTCTTGTTAGAGAGCTTGGCACGGAGGCCACTGTCCTGCCTTTCGATGTGATTCCCAGCCCGGGACCCACGCAGGACCCAAGCCAGCCTCCCCTCCAGCTGGTCCCATCGCACTTGCAGGGTCCTGAGAGGCAAGCCAGCTGGGGCCGCCTTTCCTGTAAGCAGCTGCGGGCCAGCCTCCCTGCTAGGAAATGCTTTTGTTTGCTTTAATAATTAATAGCTGCTCATCAGCCTGGGACCTGGCAGACAGGCCTGTGGGTGGGCGGTGAGGGAGTGGGCAGAGAGAAGCAGGTGGCCAGTCTTTTCCCTCCGTGTGTAGGGACCTCGGTGGCTGAGGCAGTTTGCTGGGGCAGGTGATCAGAGCCGCTGCGGGGGCAGTGGGGGCAGGGGATACGAAGCAGCCCCGAGCCACCTCTCCTTCCTGCAGGCATCTGTGGACATGGCTTCCGAACAGCTGCCTCTAGCCGCTAGGTCCGCCTCTGCTCGCGTGATCGAGGTGGGTGCACACCAGCGAGCTTCTGCTTTTATCTTCCCTGGTCCGTGGCACAGCCAGGCTCTGGGCATGTCGGGGTGGACAGGACTAGGCCAGTAGATCTTGGCTCGGGCCAGGAATACCAGGCCCAGCTTGATGGTTACCTGCAGTCCCAGGGGCCAGTGGGATGCTTGGAGGAAGTGAAGATGCAGAGGAAAGGGGGGGGGGGGGTTCACTTAGGGAACCATGCCAGGGTAGGGAAAGGACGAGCAGTATTTATTTATTTTTTATTTTTTTATTTTTTTATTTTATTTTTTATTTTTTTTAAATCAATCTTTATTGTTCATATTATTACAAAGGTTCCTCATTTCTTCCCCCCTCCACCAGGTTCCCACCCCACCCTCCGCCCCCTCCCCATCCCCCATTGTCCTCATCCAAAGGTGCACAGTTTATGTTCAGACTCTTCCTCCCTCCCTTTCCCCGGATAGTAAATCCCTTTTCAGATAGTAAATCAATTACTTAGCATTTTCTCATATCAATAATACCTCCACATGCCCAATAATACACTTCACACAAAAGACATTTCCAAATAGGTCAACCAGCCTCATCCAGGCCCCACCCAAGGCACTCACAGATCAACACCCCAGCCCTATACTAACTCAACACATCCAGATCTAAGCCTTCATCACTTGATTCAGCAGACCCTCAAGTTCCCACAAAAGTTTCCAGCCATGTCTGAGAGGCAGCCGTGGGGCAGGGGCAGGCGAGGAGCGAGCTGTTCCGGGCCTGGCTGCTCCGGGCCTGGCCTCTGTTGCTCTGGTTCGTTCCACAACCAGCTGCTCCAGGTCTGGTCACTGCCGCTCCCGACCTAGTTGCTCTGGACTTGGTTGCTGCTGCTCCGGGCCTGGCCGCACCCGACCCGGCTGAGACGAGCAGTATTTAGCAGAGACTTTAGGGAAATCTGAGACGAGGGTTTAGATGTAGTTAGATATACATCTTTTGCTCCTTCCACCTTCAGGGGGAGGGTGGTCAAAAAACAGCCTCTCATTTCTGATGACCTCAGGGCTTGTCCCCACCTTCCCCAGCATCCCATACTCCGAGAGGGATCGGGCCCAAGCCAAAGCACTGTCAGAACCCTGGGCTGCCGAGGAGGGTAAGGGAGGGTTTGGTGCTGAGCAGGAGCAGGAAGCAGCCTGAGGGTGCCCCTGGGGGGAAGCCAAAGCTCCAGCCTCAGCCACTGGTCCTCTGTGGCTTGAGTTACTTGTTTTAAATTGCTGCTGTTTATAATAACCATGTAGTCAAGGATGTGAGGAACCACTGGTGGCCTGAGAACAGAGCAGAGAAGGTGAGGGAGGTGTCTGATTACCCAGTCATGGCAAAGCCCAGCAGCTTCTGTGAGAAGGACTCTGGGGCACCCTGCTCAGCCTCACGAAGGAGCACCTCCAGGCACCGCGGGGTGGCCCTGGGACCACTGGGTGGCCCTAGCAATAGCAGCCAGACAACTTGGCAGCCCCTAGCATGTCCCCATATCACCCCTCTGTACTCGGGAGCACAGGCCCAGACTGTGAAGGCCAGGCTGTCCTTGAACTTGGACTCCCAGCACAGTGCTCAGGAAGCCTATGCACACACCATGTTCGCTACAAATGCCAGTGTCCTCCCAACAAAAACTAGCTGTGCAGCCGAAACCGGTTTGGCTCAGTGGATAGAGTGTCAGCCTGCGGACTGTAGGGTCCCGGGTTTGATTCCAGTCATGGGCATGTACCTTGGTTATGGGCACATCCCCAGTGGGGAGTGTGCAGGAGGCAGCTGATCAATGTTTCTCTCACATCGATGTTTCTAACTCTATCTCTCTCCCTTCCTCTCTGTAAAAAATCAATAAAATATATTTTTAAAAAAATAACTAGCTGTGCAAACCACAGCTTTTTTTTTTTTTTTTTTTTTTTGCTTTTTGTCACAGTTACCTTTAACTTTGGGGCTATTCCAGAACAGAAGATGGGAAGGGCGTGAGTGGGCCCCGGTGGAAGTATGAGAGTGACTATTTTCTCCTCCCATAGCCTGGTTCTTTGGTTCAGGGGCAAATGGCCCACCACCTCGGCTCCCGGAGTTGGTAGGAAAGCGTTTTGAACATTTTGTTGAAAACAGTATTTTTAAGAAAGTATCATTCGTTTTGGAGTGTTAATAAAAGGTAGTTAATGTGGCTGTTTTTATCACTCATCTACATTTACCTGGAAAGGCCACTTGTGTTGCAGGCTCTGTGCTCTGATGAGGCTAAGGGAATGAGCTGTTTCTGAATGAGAGGCCCCAACCCCAAAGGTGCCGGGTGAGGCAGTGCTCGTGCCTGCCGGCTTCTATGGCTTCCATGGCTTCCGTTTGCACCCTGCTAGATGGCACTCCTCCCATGCCCCCTGCCAGCATCTGATTCCTAACACTTAGGCTCCCAGGGCCTGCTCTGCCCACTTGCACTTCAGGCCAGAAGAACCTGCAAAGTATTTCAGAAGCCCTCAGCCAATGGCTGGCTGGAGCCGGTGGACAAATACCCCGGTCCTTCCAGCCTTCTGCGCAGTGACTCCAAAGCACGTGCTCTTGACTGTTTCCAGGGCTCCAGTGTGGTTGCCCACAGTAGTAACTTTTCGCTAATGCACCCTTTATAAACCACCTCTCCTTTTCTCTCTCACTCCCCATCTCCATCCATGTTTCCCGACTCCTCTCCCACATAAGCTTTGCATTTGAGGGTTCTGCTTCGGGGGAAACCCAAATAAAACACTTGCCTCTCCATTCGCCAGAGGCTCTATTCCAGTCTCCCTTCTTTTAGGCAAAGGGGTCCTATCGATAAACATTCTCTCCGTTTCTCCCCACACTTTGAACTTGGGCAGCCCCACTGTGGAGACCCCAGGATCAGAGGTGCTGGCCTTCCTCTACATCTGTCTGCTTCTAAGCTAGTGAGAGCAGTGAGTGGTCCCACCTCCCACCTGTATCCCACACACCTATGCCCCGGCCAGGGTTCTCAGACCTCTCCACATCCCTGGCTCTCTTCTGAGTTTCTTTCTGGTCTTTAATTGTGGTTTGTTTTCTCATTACAAGAGCTTCAGCTATTCCCGAGGGGAGAAAAGCAACATTCTCTCCTTGCCTCTCTCCACCCTCTCCTTTGGGGCTTACAGTTCCATTTGGGTGTGTTGGTCGGTCGCCTGCTGCATGCTGGGGGTGGGAGTGGAGGTGCCTGGGGGGGACTAGGAGAAGAGAGGCCTACTCTGGACCAGCCTCTGATGCCCTCACTGATGTGCTAGTCCTTTGTCATTCTCTGTCTCTTAGTTCACAGGAACGTTAGAATGTCTTTAAGCAGAACCTTTTCTACCTCACCTTGATCTTCTCACCTATCGGGCTGGGTTTGAACTGGGTAAACTGGAGACAGTCACAGACCAGGAGCAGGCCTGGGTGTGCCCAATCTGCAGTCTCCTGGCCTGCAGGGGCTGTGGCTGTCACGTTGTTGTGTTAAGGATAGGGATCCTGTCTCACAGCTCTGCACTAACACCTGGGCCCCATTGTTTTGCATGGGTGGGTTAGCCCAGGAGGATTGTGCCTCAGACCCACTAACCAAGGCGGGGAAGAGAGGAGAATGCTGGGCTGTCTCAGGGGAAGTGGGACTGAGCCTATGAGACAGGGAAGCCCCTCCACACTCCCCACCTGGCAGCACCAGTGTCACAGACCCCAGGCTAGGGTACCTGACCTCTACAAGAATCCCCTCCTTGCCAAAACCAGTTTGGCTCAGTGGTAGAGTGTCGGTCTGCTGGACTGAAAGGTCCCAGGTTCGATTTTGGTCAAGGGTATGTACATTGGTTGCGGGCATATCCCCGGTAGGGGGTGTGCAAGAGGCAGCTGATCGATGACTCTCTCTCATCGATGTTTCTAGCTCTCTATCTCTCTCCCTTCCTCTCTGTAAAAAATCAATAAAAAAAAAAAAAGAAAAAAAGAATCCCCTCCTGTGGGGAGGGTGGGCCCTGTGAAGGGAGCTTGGCTTGGGGCTTAGGTCAGATTTCCCAGGTCTGGTTCTTAGGAGGCTGGCAGGAGCCGGCCGGTAGGCAGAACCCAGGACTGCCTGATATCTGCCAAGAGGGATGGATGGGAGAGACCAGCATCATTGGTTTTCTCTTGGCCTGGGGAGTACAAGGGTATCTGTGGAGAAAGGGTGTGTTGAGTGGTCTAGGGCCATGGTCGGCAAACTGCGGCTCTTTGGCCCCTTGAGTGTGGCTCTTCCACAAAATACCATGGCCTGGGCGAGTCTATTTTAAAGAAGTAGCATTAGAAGAAGTTTACATTTAAAAAAATTTGGCTCACAATCATTGTACTGTTGATATTTGGCTTTGTTGACTAATGAGTTTGTTGACCACTGGTCTGGGAGATTGTGTTATTGCCCTGCATCCACCCTTCCTCTCTTAAGACCTTTTTTGCTTTTCTCTGTATCTTCACTCCCTGCTGTCTGAAAGCTTTCCAGTGTCTTTCCTGGGCTAGATGACAATAAAGGACAGAGCGATCTGGGATGATTCCGCAAGCCCATCCCCTTCTGGCCTTTTCTCATCGCAGGTGGTCCTGGAACCTGTTCCTGGGAGCTTTTCTCCCCCCGCAAAGTGGTCCTGAGACTGGAGGGAGGAGTCAGGGTTGCTGCCTCATTAACATATTCATCAACAGTAATCAGGGACCTGCTGTGATCAAAGCCCTCTTGAGGGAATTTGGAGGGTCAAGGCCAGGACTTCAAAGGACTGTAGCCTGAGGGGGTGGAGGTGGGGGTGGGGAGAGGGAAGAGGAGAGACGAGGGATTAAGGGAGAAGGATGTCCTTAGAGAAAGGAATTTGTGTAGAAAAACCCTTGGTGTGGAAAAGCTGTGGGTAGTCCCCCTCCTCCTCCTCATCTTGTTCTGGACAAACCAGACCCATCACTTCTGCCTCTGGAACCAACATGTCCCATGGACCACTGGGGCGCTCAAGCAGGCTTTGAGAGGAGGAACAATTTGCATTTTATTGTTTATGTATTTACTGTGCTCTGGGAGTAAATACACAACAAGCCTCTCAACTCTCAAGCCCATGACATCTCAGATATTATGGCTTCCCAGGAAGAAGAATACGTTTATTTTGTCTTTTTTGTTTTGTTTTTATAGCAAAGATGGAAATTTATTGAAGAACAAGTACATACTCCCACGAGGGGCAGGGGAGAGAATCTCACAGCACAGACTCCCATGTGGGGAGGGGGAAGAGTCCCCTTAAATTATATGAAGGAAAATCCTAAGCCGTGATGAATATGGCAGGCGCTAGCATGTCCGTAGTGGGACTGTGGTCTAAATGGCTTTCAAGGTAGCTCCACCGCCCCATCCTCCTCTACCCCTGCCGCAGCCTCCCCCTTCCCACCACACTGCCCACCCGCCTGCAGCATCTTCTCAGCCCTGCCTGGCTTCAGACTCTTCCGGTGGCCTCCAGTCATGTTTCCCATACCACATCCCTCAACAGAAGTGCTCCATAGTAGAGTAAGCATGGTGTCTCAGTTATCTTCTGCCACATTAAAATAAATAAATAAATAAATAATTGCTCCAAAACCCAGCAACAAAAGACAACAAATTTATTATCTCACACAGTTTCTGAGAGAGTCAGGCATCGGGGAACAGCATAGGTGGGTGGTTCTGGCTCAGGGTTCCTTTTTGGTATATGCAAGTAAGTTATTTTTTAAATTGAGATATAATAGACACAGGAAATTGCATTAGTTTCAGGTGTACAACATAATGATTCCATATTTGTATTTATTTATTTCAAAATGATCACCACAATAAGTCTAGTTAACATCTATTACCACACGGTATTATTAACTACTGGAAGCCTGATGCACGAAATTCGTGCAAGAGGAGACTTTCCTTCCCCCGGCCGCCAGCACCGCTTCCCTCTGGCACCAGGGACCCAGGCTTCCCTCATAGCCCTGGGTTCGTCTGGAAGGTCATCAGGAAGGACAACCGGTCTAATTAGCATATTATGCTTTTATTATTATAGATAAGCCATAGCTCAGGGTTTCTTATGAGGCTGCAGTCAAGGTGACAGCCTGGGCTGCCGTTATCTGAAGGCTTGAGTGGGGCCGGTGGATCTCTTTCCAAGGTGTCACTCAAGTTAGTGCTGGCTGTCGCCAGGAGGTCTCGGGTCTTCTCCACATGGACCCTCCATAGGGCTGCTTGAATGTCCTCGCAACATGTCAGCCAGCTAGAACAAGGTAGAAGCCACAGTGTCTCTTATGATCCAACATTGGAGCTCATATGCTATCACTAGTGCTATAGTGTATCAGCCACACAGACCAATCCTGACACAGTGTGTGAGGGGGACTACACAGGGCATGAATACCAGGAGGCGAGGATTCTGGGAAACCACCTTCGAGGCTGGCTACCACACACCGGGAGCATCAGCTTGCGCCAGGCCAAGTGGGGTCCATTCCTGGAGCGGGACCCAGGCCTCCCCATTCACAAATGTATGCTCTGGAGCCCCGTTTCCCAGCAATTGTGGCCATAGCACCCTTTTGTGAAGGAGGGATCTGGAGCTACAAGAAATCTAAGGGATATACTTTGGAGGACCTTGACCCGGAAAAGGAAGTCTAAACTGTTTTTTGTGTCCCTGCATAGTCTCGCACTTTCAATATAGCCCTTTGTCTCCTCACTTCACTTTTTGAAGTCTGCAGTCCAGTGACACTAACACTCGCACCTACTGCCATTTCTTATGCTGTCTGGTCTGCTCTTTTGTGGGTCCGTGAGGAGAAGACATGTTAACTCTTACTCATCCCTCAAGGACCAGCTAAAGGCCACCATCTCCATAAATCGTTCCCTCATCTCTCCCAGAAAGAATTCATTTCCCCTCCCCCCCACCTTTGCTTCTATACTTCTTAATATAGTAACATCTTTGCAGGGCACCTACCACTTTGTCTTGGGTTACAGCTCTCTGTCTTCCCTCCCCTTCCAGGCATTTAACTCCCGCCCCACTCAGTGCCATGTGTTCAGTGCTTGGTACATCATTGGAGTTCAGGAAATATTTGGTGAAGAGGGTCCTTCTCCTCTTGCTCTCACATGACCTTGCTTCTGAAAATAGTTCCTGGTGACCCAGGAGAAAGCCCTTGACAAGGCCAGACCAAAAGACCCTGTCTTTCCCGAAGCAGTGGTCGGCAAACTCATTAGTCCACAGAGCCAAATATCAACAGTACGACGATTGAAGTTTCTTTTGAGAGCCAAATGTTTTAAACTTAAACTTCTTGTAATGCCACTTCTTCAAAATAGACTCGCCCAGGCCGTGGTATTTTGTGGAAGAGCCACACTCAAGGGGCCAAAGAGCCGCATGTGGCTCTAGAGCTGGAGTTTGCCGACCACTGTCCCAAACCATGGAGGCAGGTGCCCCCACACCCACAGAGTCGCCCCCTGCCTTCAGCCAAAGCCCAGATGCAGGCCGGGCAGACGAATGGCCCTGAGCCAGTTTGATGTCTATGAGGGTCCAATGGATATCTTCACCTCCCAGGCAATGCTCAGGCTCCTGGACACAGCCATGGGCTGGGTTACATGGGGTATTTCTTCCAGAACCTGCTAACTGCTCCTGAGTGCCCTAAAGGGCTGTCACAGGAGCCTCTGGACGGTAACATGGGTTGTTCATGCGTTTGGTTTTGGAGATCAGCATTTCAAAACGTGTGGCCCCAGGAGAAGCCTGGGAGGGAGCCTGGCTGGGACACCTTTGCTGCCACTGCCTGTTCCCTGGAGAGCAGGCTGAGTGACGGCGGGGCTGAGAGGCCCCTGCCTGAGCTGGCAAGCGTGCAACGGGCCCATCCAATTTATTCCTTGCCCAGGGTCAGAGCCAAATCCTGGCCAGCCCCACCATCTGGCCAGAGGCGATCGGGTCCTGCTCTCTGAGAGCACTTCCGGTGGTTCAGATGGGGTCCTCTCTGGGAGCACTTGCGGTGGTTTCCATGGGGTCCTGCTCTCTGAGAGCACTTCCGGTGATTTCAATGGGGTCCTCTCTGAGAGCACTTCCGGTGGTTTCCCGCTCCTCTTTCCCCGCAGTGGCGTGGGCCTGGCACGAGCACATTTTGAGAAGCAGCCTCCCTCCAACCTCAGGAAATCCAACTTCTTCCACTTCGTGCTGGCCATGTACGACCGGCAGGGGCAGCCCGTGGAGGTGGAGCGCACGGCCTTCATCGACTTCGTGGAGAAGGACCGAGTGAGAGGCTCGTGGGCTGGGCGGGGACGGAGCACGGTGGGGGAGGGGGAGGGGGCAGCGGGGCTTCAGGGATCCCCTCCCACAGGGCAGGTGCACGGATAGCCGGTGGAGAAGTTGAGAAGGGAGGTGGTGTGAGTGGGTGGGAGGGAGGGGAAGAGGGTGGCTGTAGAGAGGAGGGCTGGGTGGGGGAATCCCTGGGAGCATCCTCCCCATCTTGGCCCTGTAGGAACCTGGGGCTGAAAAGACGAACAACGGGATCCATTACCGCCTCCGGCTGGTGTATAACAATGGTGAGTGGAGCCCCACGGCGACACCAGATACCCCATTGCAGGGCTGAGGAGGCCCCTGCCTCCAGGTGGGGAGAGTGTGGAGTGTGCTCCAGTCATCCGAGGCCACAGATGCTCCCCACACAGCAAGCCCTCTCCACCTTTCCACCCTCAGGACTTCGGACGGAGCAGGACCTCTATGTGCGTCTCATCGACTCCATGTCCAAGCAGGTGAGCCAGCCCAGGGGTGCTCTGGCCTCCTCGGACCCCCATCTCTGGTGGTGTGCCTGAGCATCCTCATCCCTGCCTCCACGTCCCCCATGGCCTGGCTCCCTCAGTTATTGCCCCAGCCTGTGTGGTCCTTGCCCTCTAGCCTAGAAAAACGGCAACATCTGTACAAAGACCTCATCCTAGTCATGTTCCCTGGAAGCCCAGCCTAGACAGAGGGATTCAGCCATACAGGGTTTATTGGGGAGGCAGACAGGGCTCTCAGGAGAAGAGAGGGAGGGAAGCGGAGCAGGGCAGGGGAAACTCAGCATGGAGGGGGTCTCAGCTGCAGTCCAACCTCAGCCTGCTCCACAGGGAGCCCTGGAGAAGGAATGACAACAGCGTTGTCCCCTCTGAGGCAAGGAAGCCAGGACTCTGTACCCTGTATGAGTCAGTAATTGGCTGGGGAGCACTCCCAAGGGGAGCTTGTAACCTTCCAGACATTTTCAGGCAAGGCAGCGCCTATGTGTGAGAGCCAGCCTCAAGAGAAAACACATGGCAGCCAGCACTCACTGCAGCCTGAGGGGGGGAAGGGGGTGCATTGGTCCAGGAAAGGGGATGAGGTGGGGCCCAGACCTTCTACGGCAGACCCTCAGCACTTGCTGACGTGGAAGGTCGCAGGAAGGAGGCTCAGGGGCCAAGCTCCTCAGGAGCTCAGGAAGACTGACGCCCGAATGAGCCCTGATGGGCTCTTGCTAATGCAGAGCTGCAAGCCTCTTGCAGAGAAGGGGCGACTGCACGTGAACCGGGAGCTGAGCTCAAATGGGCCCATCAGTGGCCTGGAATGCCACTTGGGCTTTCCAGCAGTTTCTGTCTAATCCCAGGACAGAGGGAGAAACGGTTTCTTGATAGAAACTCTGTGGTTGCCGTCATGGGGGAGGCAGACCAGGCAGGCAGTGACAAAAAGGGATTGTGTGGGGATAAGCGTGGAAGTGGTTGAGGGGAGTCCAGAGAAAGAAGGACCCCACAAGTGGGAGGTGGCTGGGCGGCTCAGGGGTTATAAAGGGGTTATGCAGTTTAGGAAGGTTACTCCTTGCTTCAGGGCAGAGGGTGGAAGGTGGGGGGGGAGGTGAGTGAGGAAACTGACCCAAAGTCCAAGGGGGAGACCCTAGCCTGGGCTGGGGAGGTGATAAGAATGGAGAGAGGGAGTCTGATTAACCAGCTGGGATAGCCTAGAGTAGGGGTGTCGAACTCAATCAGAGAAGGGGCCAAAATCTAAAATCCAGCCTAAATCGCGGGCCGAATGGTTTACTGAACAGTCATAAACTGTCATTGTGATGGAAACGCAGCGGAGTGCAGTGATGACAGCGCGGTGCGGGCCACATTGCAAGGCCTGGCGGGACGGATTTGGCCCGCGGGCCTTGTGTTTGACACATGTGGCCTAGAGCAGTGGCAAACTCATTAGTCAACAGAGCCAAATATCAACAGTACAACGATTGAAATTTCTTTTGAGAGCCACATTTTTTAAACTTAAACTTCTTCTGACGTCACTTCTTCAAAATAGACTCGCCCAGGCCGTGGTATTTTGTGGAAGAGCCACACTCCAGGGGCCAAAGAGCCGCATTGGCTCTCGAGCCGCAGTTTGCCAACCACGGGCCTAGAGGACAATGTTTGTGAGCAGAAGGGGAGGTGCACAAGGGCCATGAGGAGCGTGGGGATAAGAGTGTCTCTCCTCCCCCCCTCTCTCCCCCTTCTCCCCCCCCCCCCCCCCCCCGTCCCCTCCTGACCTTGATCCTTGGTCCCAAGCAGAGCTGGACCTGGAAAGAGCTGCCAGTGGACAGACAGAATCTTTAGAGTTCGTGCCACTGCTGTCTGTCCTGGTGGTAATCCTGGTTTGGGGTGCCAGGCTCCGGGTTCCTGCTCTCACTCCTAGCACACACACACACACACACACACACACACACACACACCCCAGTGACTTGGAGGGAAGGGTGTTCCCAGGGGGCAGGGCCCATGTCCGCCTGCACTGGGACCTCAGAGCAGCCTGCAGCCACTTGAGCCTGTGCCCTTCCTCCCGCCCCCAGGCCATCATCTACGAGGGGCAGGACAAGAACCCGGAGATGTGCCGCGTGCTGCTCACCCACGAGATCATGTGCAGGTGAGGAGGGCTGGCTCCCTGGCACCTTGACGTTGGCTGAGATTTTGTCAAGGATTCCCCCCCCCTCCCCCAGACCCTGCCCACTGCCACTGCCACTGCCACCACCGCCCTCCTTGCTGCTCCCTGGGAAAGCCTGGGGCGGGGGTGGGGGTGGTGGTGAGGAAAGAGGGAGGCCCCTGGGCACAGTGCTAGCTAAGAGAGGGTCCTTGAGGCCCCATTAACCTGGCCTGTTTATGTGGCTCCGCCAAGTGTTTTTGTAAGAGAAGCTCAGCCACTGCTGGGAAGCTTCACTAATAACGCTCAGGGGAGGGCTCTCTGGGGATGTGGGGGCAGGGCCTGGGCCTCCTGGATTCCCTTCAGAGCAGGAGAGAGGAAACTTTGCTGCCTCCTACTTGACCCCGGGGCACTTCCTGGGAGGGGGCAGGGGAAGAGGGGGGCACACAGCTATTGGCTCCCCTTCCCCATCACCACAAGACGTGGCGTTTCTAGGCAAGATCTCCCCAGGAGATGCCAGTCAGACAGCGTCCAGTTCCTCCTACATGGAAGAGAATGCAATGTGCAAAAATCTGGTTGGATAAGAAATTTTAGTTAGAAAAAAATAGATTTTAAAAAATCTGGTTGGGATGAAGGCTGCCTCTGGGAAGTGTAGTGACGTGACAAGGAGGGGCCCATGAGGCTTCTGGGGCGCTGGGCACTACGTGGTGTTTGTCGGGGGCTGTTAGATGGGCAGGTTCACCCTGTGAGGACTCCTGAGCTGCATGCTTACCATCTGAGCTGTCTCTGTGAATAAAGAGAGAGTGAGAGGCCCTGTGGGCGGCCAGCCGCCTGCCCTTTCCCGATCCTCCAGCCGCAGCGTACCTTAGGGCAGTGTTTTTCAACCTTTTTTGGGCAAAGGCACACTTGTTTCATGAAAAAAATCACGAGGCACACCACCATTAGAAAATGTTAAAAAATTTAACTCTGTGCCTATATTGACTATATATAAAGTAATTCTCTTGAATAGGAATCAAATAAACACAAAGAAAGTATTTTATAATTACTTTATTATGAAATATTAAGTAAACAAAATAGTGAAAAATTATAAAATTATAAAATTCTTGTCTTGTCTGCACCTACGGCACACCAGGCAACAACTAGTGTGCCGCGGAACAGCGGTTGAAAAACGCTGTCTTAGGGACAAGGTTCACTGCCAACCTTATCCCCTGGGCTGGACCCTCACTGCCTTTCGCCCCCAGGTCCCTGGGAGTGAGTCCCTCTGGCCCTAGGATTCCATACCCAGACACACACACACACACACACACACACACACACACACACAATCTCCCTCTCCTTCACTCCCTTTCTCCTTCCCTCCTTCATCTTCCCATCAGCCGGTGCTGTGACCGGAAGAGCTGTGGCAACCGGAATGAGACACCCTCAGACCCCGTCATTATTGACAGGTACAGCGAGGGGAGGCCTGGGAGCTGCGAGGCCTGGCAGCCTGGGCTCAGGCACAGAGTGGTGGCGGCTCCAGGGAGGGATGGAGCTGCCCACCCCCTCTTTCACCTCCATGTTGGTGGCTCCCAGCAGAAAAAAAAGTCAGACACCAGGGAGCCACCAGCCGTGGCCCCTGAAGGAAGCCTTGGTGGCAAACTTTCTGGGGCTGGGCTTAGGAGCTGTGCTCCCTGAGGGGGCCTGAGGAGGGGAAGGGATGGGGGCGGGGAGTGGGATGTGAACTTGCAGCAGAGAGAGGCTGGGAGAATGAAGACACTGCTGGATCCAGTCCAGATGCCACCTCTGACTTCTCTGAATGTCCCTTCATTTGAAAACTGGAGAAATACTTGACAAGTTTCAAGGATTGCCAAGGTGATGCATGTAAACATTTATTCTCACCCTAGCCAGTTTGGCTCAGTGGATAGAATGTTGGCCTGCAAGCTGAAAGGTCCCAGGTTCAATTCCGCTCAAGGGCACATGGCCGGGCTGTGGGCTCAATCCCCAGTGGGGGACTTGCAGGAGGCAGCCGATCCATGATTCTCTCTCATCATTGATGTTTCTCTCTCTCTTCCTCTTCCTTACTCTCTGAAATCAATAAAAAATATTAAAAAAAATTTTTTTAAATTATTTTCCCACCATAATTTTTAAAAATTAATTTTTGAATAGGAAATATATATATAAGGTAAAAAATTCAAAAGGTATTACAAAAGAGTAAATAACAAAAAGTAAGTCGTCTGCCCCACTGCTAGGTATACCATGCTACACACACTTTTATATTTTGCCTTTTTAAAAAGAACTGTAACATACATACTACAGGGGCAAAATTAGGTTTGCAGTTGTGAGTACGTGAGACACAGAGTTTATTCTTGTATTATTTTCCATATGAATAACTATAAAGTTATTTTGTAGTTATTTTGTTAATTTGGCCCCACCTTTTATACCTTAAAAGTCATTCCAGCCCTAACCAGTTTGGCTCAGTGGATAGAGCGTCGGCCTGGGGACTGAAGGTCCTGGGTTCCATTCCCGGTCAGGGCATGTGCCTGGGTTGAAGGCTTGATCTCCAGTGGGGGGCATGCAGGAGACAGCCGATCAATGATTCTCTCTCATCATTGATGTTTCTATCTTTCCCTCTCCATTCCTGTCTGAACTCAATAAAAATATATTAAAAAAAAAAACTTTGTAACAGATAAAACATTCACAAAGTACAGATTTTTAAATTGAAAAGGATTTACAGCAAAGTCTCCTACCTCTGCCTCTGATCCATCCTTCACCCTTCAAATAAGCAATCACTGTTAGCAGCGTCTGGTGTATCCTTCCTGAAATAGTCTGTGCATACACAAGAAAGCACAGATATACGTTATTTTGCACCTTTCCCTTTATTTTTATAAAAGGGGGCATTTTAAATGTACTTTCAGCACCTTTCTAAAAAGTGGGCACAGGTAGCTTTTTATCTATCGGGAAGCTTATCTCACAACACGAGAAGTTTCTTTACTCTGTTTGTGCTACTGTAAAGTATCCCACTGCATGGATAAACTGACATTCCTTTAAATGGTTTTATAGCTCTACATTTTGGCTGTTTTCATTCTTTTTCAGGGATAAAATATGCTGCAGTGAATTACTCTGTGTCATTTTTGCACATGTATGAATTTTACGAAAGATATTATGAAAAGTAGAATTGCTGGGTCCAAAGATAGGTGCATTTATGATTTTGATAGTTATTGCCTGTTTACCTCTGTAGAGATTATACCGATTGGCATTCATACCAACAATTTTGAGAATGCCTGTTCTCCACACTCTTGCCAATTATGTACGTTGTTTATTCATTCAGCAAATAATTTTTTTAAATATATTTTTATTGATTTCAGAGAGGAAGGAAGAGGGGGAGAGAGAGAGATAGAAACATCAATGATGAGAGCGAATCATTAATCGGTTACCCTCCTGCACTCCCCCTACTGGGGATCGAGCCTACAACCCAGGCATGTGCCCAGACTGGGAATCAAACCCTGGCTTCCTGGTTCATAGGTTGACGCTCAGTCACCAAGCCACACCAGCTGGGCAACAAACAATGTTTTAACGTCTCCTTGTGCCAGGGCATCTTCTAATACGCCGTGGATTAAGCAGTGATGAAAATAGACAAAAAGCTTTGTGTTCATGGGCTTATGATCTAATAGGTGAGACAGACATGAGCCGAGTGGATAAAACAGATAGCATGTTAGGTGGCGATAACAGCTAAGGAGAAAAAGGGAGCCATCGGGAGAGGTCAGCGCACGCCCAGGATGGGAGTGCTGCAGTTTTAGATGATGGAAGGAAGGCTTCACTGAAAAGATGACATTTGAGCCAAGACCTAAAGGAAGTAAGGGAATGAGCCACGTCTGAACCTGGGGGGGGGGAATGGTCCTGGAGGGAGGGTACCTGGTGTGTTTAAGGAACAGCAAGATGGCCCAGGTGACTGGAGGAGGTGAAGCCAGAGGGTTAATGGCGGGGCAGGAGGAAGGCAAGATCATGCAGGGCCTTGTAGGCTGAGTGTGGGCCATGCATGTAGGCTCTTGTAAGGACTTGGGCGTTTATTCTGAACGATGTGGAAGCCGCTGGGGGATCTGGGGAAGAATGATATGACCTGGTTTCTGTTTCAGCGAGGTCACTGTGGCTCCCGTGTTGAAGATGACCTGGAGGAAGCGAGGGAGGAAGCAGGGAGATAGGTGCGTTAGGAAGCCATTTCAGTTCTCCCAGTGGGAGATGATGGAGGCTAAGACCAAGGATGTTATAAGAAGAGGTTGTAAGAAGTGGTTAGATTCGGGATGTATTTCACAAGCAGTGTTATGGAAGGAGAGACAGTTACAAAGAGAAGTCAGTGATGTCCCCAAGGTTTCTGATGTGTAAACTTAGAAAGAACTTTTGTTTACTGAGAAGGAGATTTCAGGGGAAGCAGGTTTGGGAGGAGGGAAATCAGGAGTTTGGTTTTGGATGTGTTCTGTTTAAGATGGGAATGTTGAAAAAGCAGCTAAAACTATGAGTTTGGCTTGGCCCGGCTTGGTTCAGTGATTGAGCATTGACCTATGAACCAGGAGTTCACAGTTCGATTCCTGGTCAGGGCACATGCCTAGGTTTCGGGCCCAGTGTGGGCTATGCAGGAAGCAGCCGATCAATGATTCTCTCTCGTCATTGATGTTTTTATCTCTCTCTTTTCCTCTCTGAAATCAATAAAAGTATATTAAAACAAAATAACAACAACACATGAGTATGGTTCTCAAGGGAAAGATCCAGGATGCAGATAGAATTTAAATGAATGAGCCAAAACCGGTTTGGCTCAGTGGTAGAGCGTCGGTCTGCGGACTGAAAGGTCCCAGGTTCGATTCTGGTCAGGGGCATGTACGCTGGTTGCGGGCACATCCCCAGTAGGGGGTGTGCCAAGAGGCAGCTGGTCGATGTTTCTCTCTCATCGACGTTTCTAGCTCTCTATCTATCTCCCTTTCTCTCTGTAAAAAATCAATAAAAATATTTTTTTTAAAAAAGAATTTAAATGAATGAAATTGGAGGGAATGAGTGTTGACAGAAACTAGAATATGTTCAAGAACTTAATCCTGGGGTGTCTAGTGTTTGTAGATCATAGAGATATGGTAGCAATGAATGAGAAGGAGCAGCCAGTGTAGTCAGAGGGAAATCAGGGGAGTACAGTACCCCAGATAAGGAAATATTCCAAAAAGGACACAGTGGTCAACTGCATCCCATGCTGCTTGTGGATAAGATAAAAAGGACCAAGGATTGACCACTGGATTTAGCAACATGGGGAACCTTGGTGACATCAATAACAGCGATTTCCATGGAGGGGAGAAGCAGAAGTCTGGCAGGGTGTTTAAGAAAGAATGGGAGACCCTAGCCGGTTTGGCTCAGTGGATAGTGTGTCTGGCCTGCAGTCTGAAGGGTCCCAAGTTGGATTCCAGTCAAGAGCACGTGCCCAGGTTGTGGGCTCTGTCCTCGGTAGGCTGGTTCTATCTCAGCATTGATGTTTCTATCTCTCCCTCTTCCTTCCTCTCTGAAAGCAATAAAAATTAAAAATAAAAGAATCGCTTTTAAAAAATGAGTAGGAGAAGAGAGATTAGAGACAATGACTAAAGGAATTCTTTTGAGTTTTGCTGTAAAGGGATCAAAAACGTGGTGCTGGCCGGAGCACAAGGTAAGGCCAAGAAAAAATATATAGCCGAAACCAGTTTGGCTCAGTGATAGAGTGTCGGTCTGCAGACTAAAAGGTCCCAGGTACAATTCCTGTCAAGGGCATGTACTTGGGTTTCGGGCACATCCTCAGTAGGGGATGTGCAAGAGGCAGCTGGTCGATGTTTCTCTCTCATCGATGTTTCTAGCTCTCTATCTCCCTCCCTTCCTCTCTGCAAAAAAAATCAATAAAATATATATATTTTTTTTAAAGAAAGGAAAAGAAAAAATATATAGCTTGTTCATATGCTGATGAGAACTCAGTAGGAAAGGGGGAAATGATGATGCAAGAGATAGAAGAGAGACTTGCTGAAGCCATGTCCTTTAGCTGGCAAAGACATGGGACCCTGTGCCCAGGACTGGTTTTAGCTGAAAGCACAAAGTTATCCATGGAAACAGTAGTGAAGATGGGTAAACGGGTACATACAATGTGGGAGCTTGCAGACATTCTCTTCTGGTTGCTTTGTTTTCTCAGAAAAATAAGAAGCAAGGTCAACAGTCGAGGATGAGGATGGAAAGGGAGACATTAGGGCATAAAATAGTTGTCCAGGGGAGCGAATGGGCCATGGAAATGTGTGATTGCCAAGTAGCACTAAAGACCCTCCTGAGGTCTGTGGTCATAAATTTCAAGCGAGAATTTTCTCCAGCCATGCAGAGTTGCACACATGCAGGTACGGTGAAACACGAGAGGGCAAGAGAGTGTACGCAAGGGGTGTTTACAAAATGGAACAAGCAGTTTAAGCTGGTTAGGAGAGGACTGTGGGAGAGTGAAGAGAAGGCGGGATACATGGAACATGGGTTCCGATGGAGCCAAAGAATTATTGGAGTTGAGGTAGTAGCAGGAGGTTAGAGAGTGGGCTGCCTGTAGGTAGGGTTCTTAGGGGATTGCCTTCATTGGTCCTGTGTGACCTTGGAAGGCTGGAGACAGGCCGTTGCAGGAGAGATGCTCAAGGAGTGGAGAAGAGAATGTGTTGGAAGCATTATATGTCGATGTTGATATTGAAAACACCAAGAATTATTATTATTATTTTTTAAATATATTTTATTGATTTTTTACAGAGAGGAAGGGAGAGAGATAGAGAGCTAGAAACGTCGATGAGAAAGAAACATCGACCAGCTGCCTTTGCACACCTCCTACTGAGGATGTGCCCACAACCCAGGTACATGCCCTTAACCGGAATCAAACCTGGGACCTTTCAGTCCGCAGACCGATGCTCTACCACTGAGCCAAACCGGTTTCGGCTGAAAACACCAAGAATTATGATAGGACCAATGTTTAAGAGCATATATAGTGATCCAGGAATAAAATCTTCAAGGAATAGAGGCAGGTGATCTCAGGGTTGAGAAATGACTGCAGCAAGCACTGATTGCCATAATTTCCCCCACCTTTCTTCATCATAGAAGTCAACTGTGATTCCCAGTGAATTCCGTTGCTCTCACTCGGAGGTTGAGCACACTTTCATGTATTTAAAGTCTATTTCCTTTTCTGTGAACCATTAGTGCATATCCTTTATTTATTTTTCTATAACAGATTGGCTTTTGTTACTGATTTGTAGGAATATATGTTAAGGAATATTTGTGCATCTTTGTCATGAGTTGCACAAATTTTTTTCTAGTTGGTTGTTGTCCTTTAACTTTTTATGGTGAAACTTTTACCCAGTCCCTCAATCTTTTAAATACTTCGGGTTTTCATCCTATTTAGAAATACCTTTATCAGGCCAAGATAATTTTTTAAAAATCTATCCTGTAGTTCTTCTAGTATTTTTATGGTTTCATTGTTTACATTAAATACTGGATCCACTTGAAAAAAATTGTAAGTTATTATACCTAGATAATACATAAGAAAGAACATATAACAAAATAAAAATGAGAAAGCATGATAATCACTGTACATTTGTGAACCTACCAACAAACTTAAACTTAGAACATTAAAAATAGCATTGAGCCGAAACCGATTTGGCTCAGTGGTAGAGCGTCGGTCTGAGGACTGAAGGGTCCCAGGTTCGATTCCTGTCAGGGGCATGTACGTTGGTTGTGGGCACATCCCCGGTAGGGGGTGTGCAGGAGGCAGCTGGTCGATTCTCTCTCATGGACATTTCTTGCTCTCTATCTCTCTCCCTTCCTCTCCGTAAAAAATCAATAAAAAATATATTTAAAAACTAAATAAATAAATAAATAAAATAAAAATAGCATTGATGCCACCACCTTCTTCCTTCCCCATCTCATACCACTGCCAGCCCCTTCCCAAAGGTAATAAATAAATTGAGGTTTGTGTTTATCATGAGCTTGCTCTTTAAAAAAAAAAAAAAAAAAAAAAGATCACAATTTGTAGAATATTAAGCATGTTGTTTAGTTGTGCTTATGTTTAACTTTATAAAAATTATGTTATTTTCTATATAGTAGTCTTCTAAGATGTTTTTAAATTCAGCATTATATTTCTGAATTTTTTTGTTGCTATATTTAGCTGTTGTTCGTTGTATGTTATTTTTGCTATGATAAGCAAAGCAGTTATGCAGTCTTGTCTATTTCTTCTAATCTGAGTAGGTACAAGAGTTTGTTTAGGATATAAACCTGGCACTGGAATGTGATGTCTTTTATTCATTTTTCTTGCTGGATTATACTAGCCAGGCCTTCCAGTACAATGTTGAATAATAGCATTGAGAATGAACATCTGTCTTGTTCCTGATCTTAGATGGAAGTACTCAGGGTGTCACCATTATGTATGTATGTATGCATGTATGTATGTTTGCATGTATGTCACTATATGTTTTTCATAGATGCCTTTTGTCAGGTTGAGGAAATTCCCTCCTCTATTTAGTTACTGCGAGTTTTTATCAGGAATGTATGTTAGATTTGCCAAGTGCTTTTTCTGCATCTTTTGAGATGACCTCTTTTTTAGTTTATTATGAATTACATCAATTGGTTTTCCAATATTAAAACCAACCCTATATTTCCCATATAAACTTCACTTGGTGATAGCATATTAACCTTTTAATATACTGTTGGATTTGATTCAATAACACTTTATTTAGAATTTTTGCACTGATATTCATATGGATATTTGTCTCTAGTTTTCTTGTAATTTCTTTGTCTGGTTTTGATATCAAAAATGAGTTGGGAGGTATTTCTTCCTCTTCAGTTTTTTTTAAGAGTTTGGGTAGAGTTGGTATTACTTCTTCCTTAAGCTCTTCTAAATTGGGCTTTGTGAATTTGTATCTTACAAGGAATTTGTCCAAGTTGCTGAATTTGTTGGCATAAAATTGTTAATAATATTCCCTATCCATTTAATATATCTAAAATCTGTAGGAATGTCACTACTCTCATTTCTGGTATTGGCAAATTGTATCTTCTCTTTTTTTCCTGAGCAATATAGCTACAGGTTTATCCATTTTATTGATCTTCTAAAAGAACCAGCTTTTTATTTCATTGGTTTTCTCTATTGATTTTCTATTTTATTTTATTGATTTTTTACAGAGCAGAAGAGAGAGGGATAGAGAGTTAGAAACATCGATGGGAGAGAATCATCGATCAGCTGCCTCCTACACCACCCCCACTGGGGATGTGCCCACAACCAAGGTATATGCCCTTGACCGGAACCAAACCCAGGACCTTTCAGTCCGCAGGCTGATGCTCTATCCACTGAGCCAAACCAGTCCCGGTGATTTGATTTTCTATTTTCTATGTTTATATTTATTAGTTGCTATTTACTGCTTACTATGAGCTTAATTTTCTCTCCTTTTCCTGGTTTTTTAGAGTGGAAGCTGAGGCCTTTCTTAGTTGTCTAAAACAGGCTTTCAGTGCTGTACATTTCTCCCTAACTACTGCTGAAGGGGCATACACAAATTATGACATGTTTTCATTTTTATTCAATTAAAAATACTCTCTCATTTCCCTTTTGAGTTTTTTCTTAATACCCATGTTATTTAAACAGCCAAATATTTTTAAAGAGAGTTAAAGAATATGAAAAAAATTATATATTTGCCTATGTAGTTACCATTTCCTTTGTGTGTTTTTAAAATATGTTTTCTATTTTATTATTAGAGGCCTGGTACATAAAATCTGTGCATGAGTAGGGTGACTAGGCCTGGCCTGCGATCAGGGCCGATCGGGGCCTTCCTTCGTCCCCTGGTGGTCAGTACACGTCATAGCGAGCGATCGAACTCCCTGTGTGCTGGTTGAACTCCCAAGGGGACAATTTGCATATTAGGCATATATATTATTGTTTTTTATTCCTCACCTGAGGATATTTTTCCATTGATTTTTTATTTTTATTTTTGAGAGAGAGAGCAGAAGAGATAGGGAGAGACAGACAGAAATATTGATGTGAAAGAAACACAGTGATTGGTTGCCTCCTGCATGAGCCCCAACTAGGGTCCAGCCCAGGAGGAGCCTATCACCAAGGCATAAGCCCTAGACCAGAACCTTGTAGCTTCCCTCTGAGTTAATTGTTTTTATCATCATTTTTAAAATCCTCATCTAAGGAATGAGGGTATTTTTTCCATTGATTTTAGAGAGAGTGAAAGGGAGGGAGGAGGGGGAAGAGAGAAAAAAACACCAATATGACAGAGACCTATCGATTGGTTACCTCCCAGGTATCCTGACAGGGGGCGGGGATTGGACCTGCAACACTGGTATGTGCCCTTGACCTGGAATCAAACCAGCTACTCTCGAGTGCATGGGCTGACACTCATAACAACTAAGCCACACTGGCCAGGGCTTATCAGCATTTTATTGATCCTTTATTTTTAATAATATTTTTGCTTTAATGTCTATTTTATAGATATTATTTATAGGCTCTATCAACTTACTTTTGGTTATATTTGCCTCATATTTCTTTTTACATCCTACGATTTTCAACCATTATGTGTCCTTATGTTCCAGATATTTCCCTTTAACAGCATATTGCTGGGTTTTTTAAAAATCTAGTTTGTTTTTCACCTCGCAAGTTTAGTCTAGTTACTTTATTGAGATTATGATTTATTTAAGCTATTTTTCTATTATCTTTTCTGAATAATATTCCTACGATCTTTGTACTTTTTATTTGTTCCACTTCTATTTTTTTTCCTTTCTTGCTATTTAAAATGGTTTAGCTACTTTGTTTGATGTGGTATATGTATTTCTTTTTTTAAAATATATTTTTATTGATTTCACAAAGGAAGGGAGAGGAAGAGAGAGATAGAAACATCAATGATGAGATAGAATTATTGATCGGCTGCCTCCTGCACGCCCCCCTACTGGGGTTCAAGCCTGCAACCCAGGCATGTGCCCTGACTGGAATTGAACCTGGGACCCTTTAATCCAGAGGCTAACGCTCTATTCACTGAGCCAAACCAGCTAAGGCTGTATTTCTTATTTTATTTTCCCCTTTACTGGCTTGGAAATTTATTCATTTCATTTCTATTCTTTTAGTCATTACTCTTAAAATTTACTATATATTCTTAATAAAGTCATAATTTCTTTCCTGACTAATATTATAATCTTTGACAGTAGTGTGCCAGAGCTGGCTCATACTGACTCAGAAGTGCTAATTATTAGTAACTCTGCTCAACTCCATATTCAGAGACTTCACATTGATAGCTTGAAATCAGCCATGGGAGGAACATATAACCATGAAATCGACAAACACTATAAATCAGGGTTTTCCCCTCGCTGGAAATGGTTGTTAAATATTTGCCAGTACACCATCGATCTTAGGACATTCAATTACCCTATGAATTTTGATTATTTTTAAATTCTACACATTATTATTATTATTATTTTTTTAGTAGTAGTATTATTACTAGTGACCCAGTGCATGAAATTCATGCACATTAAAAGGGAATTAATTAGAGGAAATATTTTAATATTGCCATTTGTTCTTTCTCTATAATAGAAGTATCAGAGATGAAAGAAAATTAATAAAATGTATATGAAAATCTACCTCCTGTAAGAGTCTGGGGCATACTGAGGGACCCACAGCCAAGTCCCTGGGCATCTCCACGCCCCATCAAACCCCACAGGGAGAGAGGTGCAGCCTCAGGTCCCCTGGCCTGGCCTCAGGCCCCCCAGCCCCGGAGTGAGGATGCAAGGGCATGAGGGTGTGATGACCATTTGCATATTAGCTCTTTATTATATAGGATTATTATTATATATAAACACCAGAGGCCCAGTGCACAAAATTCATGCACTGGTATAGCCCCTAGTGGCTGCTGGCTGCTGGCCGGGGGTCCCCCTCCCTTCTCCCAGCTGCCTGCCTCCACCCCCCATCCCACCCACCCCAGTGAAACTCCCAGACAACTCTCCTACAGTGCATGAATTTTTATGCACCGGGCCTCTAGTGCATGAAACAACCTATGCAACTCAACAGACTGTAAAACTTTAAATTTGCATTTTCTACATTCATTTTTTTAATTGAATTTATTGGGGATATACGTATACACACACACACACACACACACACACACACACACACACACATTAGAGAAATATGCTAATTAACTGGAACACTGGAACTGGTCGACCAGACAGGAGGTTGCTCACACAGCATCTGGGGGGCGGGTGGCAGGGGCCTCCACATGACTGTGCTGGATGGAGGAGGACCTGATCAGCAGCAGCTGGGGCTGCATCAAATACTCAAGAGTGGGCAGTGCAGTGCAATTTCAAATCACCCGCTGGGCTCCTAGTTGGTTAATAAATTTATATAGGTTTCAGTTGTGCAATTCTATAACATCATCTGTATATTGTATTGTCTGTTCATCACTCTAAACATAATGTTTTTTAATCCATATGGCCATTCTTTGCCTTTTGATTGGAGTGTTTAATCCATTTACATTTAATATAATTACTGATAAAGTAGGATTTATGTCTTGGATTTTGCTGATTTTTTTGTCTTATTTTTGTTGTTTTTCTCTATTACTCCATTACTATCTTTTTTGTATTAAATGGATAGTTACCAGTATATCTTTTGTTGCTGTTGTTTTTATCTAATTTTGAGTAATTTTCTTAGTTGTTTCCCTGGGAATATAAATTAATATTTTAATTTAAAACAATTAATTTAAATAAAATTAGCTATAATAATATATAGAAATAGTGCTGCAATATAGTCATTCCCTTTCCTCTCCTTTTTTATTAATTTTCACTTGAGGATATTTTTCTATTGATTTTTAGAGAGAGTGGAAGGAAGTGGGAGAGACACAGAGAGAGAAACATCCATGTGAGAGAGACACATCGATTGGTTGCCTCCTGAAGATGTCCTGACCAGGGCCAGAATCAAACCTGCAACTTGATTGAGAATCAAACCCAGGACCTTCATTGCACAGGGCCGGCTGAGGTTTGCATTGCCAGCAATGGCAGCAGCAGAGGTGTGATGGGGCGTCATCTTCCGCTGATTGAGGGTGGCCTCCTGCCCCTGAGGGCTCCCAGTCTGTGAGAGGGGGCAGGCCGAACTGAGAGACCGCCCCTCCCCACTCCAGTGCATGAATTTTCATGCACTGGGCCTCTAGTTTTTTATAAGAAAGATCTGTTAGTCCTTAATTCCCTCAGTTTTTGTTTATCATCTTAAACCATCCTTCATGTTTATTTAATTTTAATTTATACTTCATGTTTAAAGGGTAGTTTTACTATAATTTTTTGGTTGACAATTGTTTTCTTTCAACACTTTGAATATGTCATTTTACTGTCTTCTAATCTTTATGATTTTTAATGAGAAGTCAGCTGTTCATCTTATTGAGGATCCCTTGTCCATGATAAGCTGCTTCTCTCTTGTTGCTTCTTTCTTTGTCTTTGTCTTTTAACAGTTTGAGTATGTTTCTATGTGTGCATCTCTTAGTTCACATTACTTGGAATTTATTAAGATTCTTAAATGTGCAGAAAAGGTTTTCATCACATTCGGGAAGTGTTGGGCCATTATTTCTTCAAACTTTCTTTCTGCCCATTTCCTTTCCTTCCTTTCTGCCGGGGCTCCGACTATGTGTATGTTGGTATTTTTAATGGTGACCCAGAACATCTTAGGCTCTATTCACCTTTGGTTGTTCTTTTTCTTTCTGCTCCAGAGCTGGGTTCTCTCAATTGACTTATCTTCAAGTTCACTGATTTTTTTTTTCTTCTGTCAACTCAGATATGTTGAATTCCTCTAGAAAAATTACTTTTAAGTTGTCCTTTTCAACTCCAGAACTTAAATTTGGTTCTTTTTTAAAAAATACATTTTTATTGATTCAGAGAGGAAGGGAGGGAGGGAGGGACGGAGGGAGGGAGGGAGGGAGAGAGAGAGAGAGAGAGAGAGAGAGAGAGAGAGAGAGAGAGAGAGAGAGAGGAATCAGCGATGAGAGAGAATCATGGATCGGCTGCCTCCTGCATGCCTCACACTGGGTATTGATCCCAAAACCCAGGCATGTGCCCTGACCAGGAATCAAACTGCAATCTTCTGGTTCATAAGTCGATGCTCAAACCACTGAGTCATACCGACTGGGCTAAATTTGGTTCTTTTTTAATAATTTGTGACTCTTTATTGATGTTCTCTATTTGGTAAAATATTATCATACTTTCTTTTATTCTTTAAAAATGGTTTCCTTTATTTCTTAAAGTATTTATAATAGCTGTTTAAAGTACTTGTTTAGTAAGTCTAACATGTGGGCTTCCTCAAGGACAGTTCCTACTAACTGCTTTATTCTCATCTTTGAGTGATAGTTCGTTGTTACTTTGCATGTTTCATAACTATTTGTTGAAAATTAATAGTTTAATAATATAATGTGGTACTTCTACAAATCAAATCCCCTCTTCTAATGTTTGTTGCTGTTGCTATTTGTTTAGTGACTTTACTGCACCAATTCTATAAAGTCTGTATTCTTTGTCATGACCACTAAAGTTTCTTCTGTTCATTTAGCTTAGTGTTCTGCTTGTAATTGAACAGGCACTTCCTTAATTGCCTTGGACCAATAAGTCTTCAACCTTTTCCCAAAAGGTTGTGTGTGTGTGTGTGTGTGTGTGTGTGTTAGGGAAGCTCTGCCTTTACCTTCACTTCTTGCTTGTGCAGAAGGGTCAGATAGAGATGGGAGACTAGGGAGAGCTTTTATTTTTTTATTTTTTATTTATTTATTTATTTGTTTATTTATTTATTTATTTATTTATTTTGCGACTGTCTGAAATTTCTATAACCTTGCTCCGGATGCAGCAGAGCAAGGCCTCAAACCGTTACAAAATGTTCTCGCAAGCTCTGTAGAAATGCACAGGGTCACCCCAGACCCAAGCACGCAGGAGGAGATCTTTTCTGGACACCTGCTCTTCCCCGAGCATACACGTTACCTTCTAAATTTCCAGGAATATATAAGAACTTTTCAGAGCCTCCTATGAACATTTCATTCTCACTTTTTCCAGACTCCTGTTTGCTCCAACTAGTACCAGTGCTTCCAGCAACAGCAGTTTGAACAGTTGCCCCAGATTGTTTTCAACAAACACCCTGTGGATAGGGTTTTTCCCACTAAGGAAGATCTGAATCAGGTCAAATAACAAGTACTGAGAATGAGGCTGCCAGGGAGCTTCCAGGAAGATCAAATAGTAACGATTGTCTGGAAATACAGATTGTTAAGAATTTTCAAAACCAATTTGTCCTTTCCAGTGGCTACTAGACTCTTGGTTGTCATAGCTACCAAGGTTTCAAGGCTGCTGGTTTTCAAAGCTACCACAGAGCTGAGGAGAAGGGAATGGGATAGAACAAGTTAAAACACCGCATAGCTCTCTGATCTTACTAAGATTACAGAGCTGTTGCTATAAAACACAATTTTGTAAGATCTGGCTGGGTAGCTCAGTTAGTTAGAGCATCATCCCAATACACCAAGTTTGTGGGTTAGATTTCCCCAGTCAGGGCACATATAAGAGGCAACCAGTGAATCCATAAATAAGTGGAACAACAAATCAATGTTTCTCTCTCTCTTCACCCTCTTCCTCCCTCTCTATCTCTCTCAAATCAATAAATTAAAAACACATAATTATGTAAGCCTTTACATAATGGTAAGAGGAAGTGAAAAACAATGTAAGGCTCTAAGACAACACTATCCAGTTGAACTTTCTGTGATGATGGAAATGTTCTACATTGACCAATATGGTAGCCAATAGCTACATATACCTATTTGGCACTTGAAATGTAACTACTGTGACTGAGGAACTGAATGTTCAACTTTATGTAATTTTGACCAATGAAAATACATTTTTAAAATTTATCTTTATTATTGAAAGTATCATAGATGTAAACTCCCCCCCCCCCTTATATAGCCACATTAAAATGGCTATCTTATTAGACATCACAGCTCTAAGATTAAATAGTTGCTTGATTGGCCAGAATGGTGCAGAAGTAGGTGAGGAAGATTTCATCCCATGAGAGGCCCACAGCTCTCCTCCTCTGGCTCCTAGGGTGGACAGGAGCTGTGGACTATGAACACTAGGCATGTAGTTGTACCTAATGCACAATAACTATTGAACAGGTCATATCTGAGCCAGCTGGCCCATGTAAGCTTTCATCTATCCTATTGGTGGCAAACTTAGGCCTCAATCCCTAGATCAGGTACTAGTACAAGCCGACAAATTCACTTTGATGAGAAGGACTTGTAGAAGCTGTGAAAGAATATGCCCCTCTTCCTAATCCAGTAGTCCATGGAACATTCTGTCAATTTCCCCTGGAGGTTCCAGAACCTTCCTGCTGGTTCAGGGCTGAAGCAGGACTGAAATTTTCCCTCTTGCCAGAGAATGAACTGCACTTCTTCCCCTGACCCCCTTTCAGAGCTGGGAGCATTTGAGGGAGGAAGTAGAGAGGGTTCATGAGAGGTTCCTCCATGTGCCCTGGGGTTCATGTGGGCTAGGAGGCCAATCACAAAGCAAGCCATCCCTAATCCAGGGATTTGAGGTAAGGTATCTGGGCAGCTGAAACTAAGCTTGAGATCAGAGTGGCCCCCAGGCTGAGGCTGGAGGGTGCTATGGACGATGCCTCCAGAGGATGTTGGTGGAGAGTGAGTATGGGCATGATGAAGCCTGGGGACCATAATGGGTGGAGTGGGAGATGACTAATAAATGAACTGTCTGCAATTCGAATGATAAATCCTCACCATAAAGCTAAGGGCTATTCAGGGTTGGGGGACTGAAGTCAACTTGGAATGGGTGGCATGTGACTTGGAGCAAGGTCTCACCTTTCTCAGCTCCAGTTTCTTCATTTGTAAAGTGGGGTTGACTTGCCCTAGCTGGTTTGGCTGAGTGGATAGAGTGTAGGCCTGTGGACTGAAGGGTCTTGGGTTTGATTCTGGTCAAGGGCACATGCCTGGGTTGCGGGCTTGATCCCCGCTGGGGAGTGTGCAGGAGGCAGCCAATCAATGATTCTCTCTCATCATTGATGTTTCTATCTCTCTCTCCCTCTCCCTTCCTCTCTGAAATCAATAAAAAATAAAAATTAAAACTAAAATGGGCTGACTCCTAACCCCAGCTGGTAGGAATGTGGTAAAGTTAAGTGAGAGGTGTTGACACAATGTCCGGTACAGGGCCTGCCACAGTACCATTTCTTACCCCACCTGCCCTCACCTTAATTGACCATCTTGGGAGGTAGTGCACCTGAGCCCAGACAGCAACAGGGAAGTCCGTTCGAGGCAGGGATGACCTTCCTGACTCTGACTCAGAGATGAGCAGGAGAGAGGAGCTGGGCCTCTGTCTGAAGCCCTGGGTTGGCGGCTAGGAATGGCTCTGATTCTGAAAAGGAAGGGAGCAGCACTCAGTCTTCTATGTGTTCTCTCCCCGTCACTGGGGCATTATAAAGGTGCCAGCCCCGCACCTCTGCCTCACGCATGAGTCATAAAGAAAAGGAGCCAAGATCCCTGGCTCTGGAGCCTGGCTCACCCACCCGAGGCCAGAGGACTATACAAGTTCTTCCCTAAGTCTCAGGACCTCATGTCCCCAACGACCCACAAGTACACCTCTTCCTCTGTGGCTTCCCTCTGCCCATCCATCCCCAGCCCACCAGTCATCCTACGTTTTCTCCATCCCTCCTCTTCTGTTCTCCACATCCTGCATTCACAGAAGACTCCCTGGGCTGGGGTACATGCCAGGGGCCTGTGTATCTCTGTGTCCACAAGGACACAGTGTGCTTCATGCTCAGGTCCCTGCCACTCCACATGGGGTGCCCAGGGGCCTCCCATTAGCAGCCTCTCCCCTCTCCCCTCAGGCCCCATTAGGAGAAAGTGGAGTCACCACCACTCTCCTGGGCAGCTGGGGGCCCGCTTAGCTGTCTCTCCCCCTCCTCTTCCCCTCTCCTCAGGCCCCGTGCCCGGCCCTGAGGTTTGGAGAGCCTCGTAAGTGCCCTATCAACATGTTAATCAAATTACTTAGGAGCTAAAATTGACGCTGTTCATTAATTATACAAGATTATGCTAATTGTGCATGCAAATGCATGCAGGGGAACAGAAGGTGTTCAGGCGCATGGTGGGCCATTAGCATAGAGGATGGGGTTCGGGTGCATTGGCATGCTAATGTATGCACCCTGACTATTTATAGTCCCCCAGCCCATCTGCACTGCAGCCACCTCTGCCCCAGTGAGGACCATGGTGGGGAGGCCAGGTCCAGGCCTGGCAGGTGGCTGAGGCCCTAGGGACACTGGGCCTTGGCTGCTGCCCCAGGCCAAGGCCAGGAAGGGTCACTCCCACCTGGGCCTGAACTACCCCTCGTACCAACCTCCTCATCCACCATCCCTTCTCTAGCCTAGGCCCTTTGGTGCCTGCTGGTCCCGGGATGCAAAATGACTTTTCCAAATGACACAGCCAATAAAGCATCCTCAGCTGACTTCCTGTCACCCTCAGAGTCCAAATACCATAGGACTTGGTGCCATTACCCCCAGCCCCGCAGGCCCTGGTCCACAGCGGCCCTCCTCAGTCTCATCAGGCACCACTGGGAAAGTGCCGTGTCCCACCTGCCCCTTGGGAATTCCTTTGCATGGAATTCCCTTCCTCTCACTTCTCTCCCAGGGAAAATGTCTCTGGTCCTCCAAGACTCCAAATGCCTAAGCTCACATGTGACCTCAAGGACCCCTTCCACTTCCCCAGGCAGAGTGGCTGCTACAGATTACACTTGGCAGGTTATCCTGTCATGCCCACCACTCTATCCTACTAGCTGTACTTTAAGTTTCTCTCTTTCCCTGAGTATTGTACTTTTCTTAAGATCGTGTTCATCTCTAGATTACACTACCTGACTCCTAGAAGGTGTTTAATACATCTTTATGAATGGGTGTGTTGAGTGAGTGAGGGAATGAATGGCCCAGCCATCTGCATCCTCTTCTGTCCTTGAGCTGGGGGCCGGGACAGCAGACAAGAAAAGCAGTGGGGAGCACAGACCCTGCCCCAGATGTTCTGCTTTTCCTTAGGCTCGAGAGCTCAAAGGCAAACCCTTTGAGGTGAAAATTAGTGGAGGATTCCCGACCCCTGCTCCCAGCCCCCCCCCCCCCCCCCTGCTTGTCCCTATCCCAGGATGCAGGGCCATCTTTGGTCTTGGGATAAATAACGAATTTTATTTCACCTTTTGCTCCCAATCTACATTTTCCCCCCAAGGCCTTCACAGGACACATGCTTTGGAAACCCTGTCCCAAACCATGTACCCATTCACATTGCTTCCTCCTTCTAGAGTTGCACTGCCTGGTGTGGTAGCCAGGAGCTACATGTGTCTATTTACATTCAAATTAATTAAAATAGAATTGAAATTTTACTTTATCCAATAGCCGCATGTGGCCAGTGGATATCATTTTGGGAGAGGTTCTATTGGATAGCACTTGTAATCTAGACATTCATTTCCTTGCTCCTGACAGCCCTGTGCCTCCAAGGACCCTTGGGCCCTGTTACTAGCAGCTTTCTCTTTGGAAATGGGAACATAATTTCAGCTCTAAGTATCTCACCGGGATATGAAGGGGGGGGGGGGGGCGGGGACAAAAAAAAACACTGGTAAAAGCTTTGCAATCTGGTTTCTTAGGATGCCATTCCTAGAAACAGGGCTGGAGATGGGGATTCCTGTGAACGTGATGTATTGGAGCCCTGACCAGTGTGCTCAGTGGTTTGAGTGTCAGCACCTGTACCAAAGGGTCACAGGTTCGATTCCCAGGCAAGGGCAGGGACCTGGGTTGCAGGTTCTATACCCGGCCCTGGTCTCTCTCACATCGACATTTCTCCTCGCTCTCTCCCCCTCTCCCCCTCTCCCTCGCTTCCACTCTATCTAAATATCAATGGGAAAAAATATGATCTAGTGAGGCTTGACAGACAAATTTTTAAACATTCAAAAAGGAAAGTGATGTATTGGTAGAGCTCTCTGAAAAGACAAGAAGTGAGGGAAGCAGGACCCGGCAGGAAAAGGGATTTAGCAAGAAGATGGTCTCAGCGGGAGCCTAGTATCAGCCTGACCCTCTGGGGAGTTTGGAGTATGAATAGCACTAAGAGTTTATCATCCTTGTTATGTCCTTCAGTTTTGGCTGTGGCTGCTGGTGGGGACCTTGCTTCTGGCTGAGGATAATTCACAGAGAGTGGGTTCCTCAACAGCCACCAGTCACAGAAGCTGGGATGAGGGAATCCAGGCACCGAGTTGTCCAGGCACTTGGACACTGCCTTCCAAAGAAGCTAGAATCATCAATCAGCTGCCTCTTGCACACCCCCGTCCACTCTGCACTCCAGCCCCAAGAACCCAGAGGCTGACAGTGGGCTCACATCCGTCACCTCCACACTCCCCTTACTTCCTGCCGCTTTTGAGGGAAGGACTGTGCTAGGGGAGGTTTCTTTAGGCAATGGTTCACACCTGAGAAGTTATGTAGAAGTCAAATGTTTGCACTTGAGTCAATCCAGCATCTGCTTTGCTATGGAATATTTCATTGACATGGAAGGCTCATTTTAATTTCATCTTGAGTTGTTTTTACAGGGATGAATAAAAAGCATTTATAGACATGACTAAGAAGGCGAAACTGAGTTCAGGAAGTGGTAAGGTATTGTAGGTGTGTGAGTGGACTGCGCCCAGAGTCATGATGAATAACTACTTACTCTCAATTGCTTTATTAGTTGGATGGCCACTGTCCACAGCTCTTCATCTGGCATTTTATTAAACTTTCAGTTATGGAGGATGTGGAACATATACATAGAATAGGATAATGAAACCATCTATATCCTTCACTGAACTGAACTGCAACACCGGTCAACGTTTGGCTCATATTAGGCAACTGTTCATTAATTGCAAAAATCTTCTCTGGCTGAAACCGGTTTGGCTCAGTGGATAGAGCGTCAGTCTGCGGACTGAAAGGTCCCAGGTTCGATTCCGGTTAAGGGCATGTACCTTGGTTGCTGGCACATCCCCGGTGGGGGGTGTGCAAGAGGCAGCTGATCGATGATTCTAGCTCTCTTTCTCCCCCAACCCCCTGTAAAAAATCAATAATATATATATATATATATATTTTTTTAATCTTCTCTGACTGAGAAGGCCCCAAACTAGGAGTAAGGGCACCTGAGCCTCCTTTGCAGCCCTGATGGATGTGTAACCTTGAGGAAATCCCCATTCAAGGGCTAACCTGGTCCCTGCACGGCCTGCCTCTTTTGAAGGATGCTCGCTGCACAGAAGCCTCCTGGCTGGGGCTGGGTTGGACTCTGAGAACCCCACTTAGAGGGATTTCTCCATGATTCTTATCCACGTCAGTAGTGCATGGAGTCTCAAATTGATATCCCAACTTTGGCATTTCCTGTGACTTTGTAGCTTATCCTCTGTTTTCTCATCTGTAAAAGTAGGAATGATTGCAGACCTCAGGACCATGAGAGGATTAAACAAGATAACACAAGTGAGAACTCAGCAGGGTTTCTAGGCTCTTGCTAAGTACTATACTTGTAAATTAGACCAGGATGGCCTTTTTTCTTTTTATTATTTCTGAGAGGAAGGGAGAGGGTGTGAGAGAGAGAAGCATCGTTGGTAGGCTGCCTCCTGCATGCCCCCTTCTGGAGATCGAGCCCGAAATCTGGGCATGTGCCCTGACCAGGAATGGAACCGTGACCTCCTGGTTCATAGATTGACATTCAACCACTGAGACACACCGGCCTGCCTGGGTGACTTTTTAAATTTACTTTTGCAGTCTTATAATTTATTTGTAACTCATGCTTGTAATTATGGTGTTTTCTTCTAGTAATTCCAATGGCAGCGCCTGGGACTTGTCCTTTTTCTTACCACCCTTTCTGTGGGATCATGCCCCCAAAGAGCCTCCTGGCCACCCTGGGGAGAGCACCGGGCACAGGTTCTGTCTGCCCCAGGGGCACAGTACAATGCGCGCCCTCCCTGGGGGCACTCAGTTCACCCAGGGCTGTGGGTTTGACTCTGCCCCCGGGTAAAGGCACCTTCCCCAGACTCCCAGCCCCATGGGCGCAGGGGGGCTTTTCAGAAACACCCTCTTCTCCCATCTCCTCACTCTTCCCATCCCTGGAATCATGCAGGCTTTGGGGTCCTCAGAGCTTCCCAACCCCTCAACACAATTCATATTCCGTCCTGTAGGATGTCCCTGGCTCCGGAGCAGGATGCTCTGCCCTCACTGACCTAGACCCTGCCAGGCTAGGAGAGCGTGGAGTTATGGAAAGGGGAGAGGGAGGGAGGGAGACCCGGAGAAGAAAAGGGATATGTGAAAAAATCCTGGAGTGAGATTGCCAAGTTAGATATGAAGCAATAAATAAAAAATTGTAACCTTTAGGGGTCATTTCTCTTCCAAACAGAAATATTTATTTCTCCCAACAAAAAGCACTTGCATCTTATCAGTTTTCTGTAGATTAGCACCTAACTTTATGACATCTGGGCCCCATCAATAGCAAATATGAGTCAAACTTACTTTCCCCTGGATAATCAGCTAACTCTTGAATGGCTTTGTTAACATAATACTCTAGAGCACATGTGTCAAACACAAGGCCCGCTGGCCAAATCCGTCCCGCCAGGCCTTGCAATGTGGCCCGCTCCGCGCTGTCATCACTGCACTCCGCTGCGTTTCCATCACAATGACAGTTTATGACTGTTCAGTAAACCATTCGGCCCGCGATTTAGGCTGGATTTTAGATTTTGGCCCCTTCTCTGATTGAGTTCGACACCCCTACTCTAGAGGGGCCAAAATCTAAAATCCAGCCTAAATCTCGGGCCGAATGGTTTACTGAACAGTCATAAACTGTCACTGTGATGGAAACGCAGCGGAGTGCAGTGATGACAGTGCGGTGCGGGCCACATTGCAAGGCCTGGCGGGACGGATTTGGCCCGCGGGCCTTGTGTTTGACACGTGCTCTAGAGCAACATAGTCAATATAAATGTAACGCAAGCCACATATGTAATTTTTACATTTTCTAGTAGTCACATTTTTAAAAAGAAGTGGTAATATTAATTATGAAAATATATTTTATTTAATCTAGTATATCCAAAATTATTATCGAAACATGTAATCAATACCAAATTTCTTACTCATGAGCCCTGGCTGGTTTGGCTCAGTGGTTAGAGTGTTAGCTGATGGTCTGAAGGGTCTCAGGTTTGATTCCTGGTCAAGGGCACGTACCCTGGTTGCAGGTTTGATCCCCGACCCCAGTTGGGGTGTGTGTGAGGCAACCAATCGATGTGTCTCTGTCACATCTCTATCCCCCCACCTCCCTTCCCTCTACTCTCTCTAACAAAACAACAACAAAGCAATAGAAAAAAAATATCCTCCAATGAGAATTTTTTTAAAGTTACATATATAAATTACATATTTTACATTTTTTCTAAGTGACTGAAATATGATAGGTATTTTATACTTACAGCACATCTGAGCTCAGACAAACTGCATTTGAAGGGCTTGTGGCTGCTCTGCGGGGTAGTGAGCTCTGGCGCAGTGCTTCTCAAACTTTAGGGAGCATCAAAATCACCTGAACGCTACCTGGCTGGTGTGGTTCAGTGGTTGAGCATCAACCTGTGAACCAGGAGGTCATGGTTCAGTTCCTGATCGGAGCATATGCTCGGGTTGTGGGCTCAGTCCCCAGTGTGGGGCGTGCAGGAGGCAGCTGATCAATGATTCTCTCTCATCATTGATGTTTCTCTCTCTCTCTCTCCCCTTCCTTCCTCTCTGAAATCAATAAAAATATATTAAAAAGAAAAAAGAATCACCTGAGGCCTATGAACACTCAGATATCTAGGCCCCACCCCCAAGAGGTTCTGAGTCAGTGTGTCTGATCTGCATTTCTAGCAAGTTCCCAGGTGATGCGGCAAAGGTGGTGTGGGTGCCAACTTGAAAACCACTGTTACAGAATGTGTTTGAAAGGGCTCACAGGCCTCTTTTTGCCTTATTTGCCAACTCTGGATAACTTTTCTAACAGCTCCGAGGCTGGCAGGGGCGGGCATGTGCTCTGCAGCAGCAGGCTCTCTGGAGAACGTGAGCATTGGCTGGGCCTCCGGCTGGGTGGGAGCAGCCCATGGCCTACCAGCTGGCAGTGGGTGAGATTTCAGCAGCTCCATCATTGATGGCATCAACTGTGTGCAGTTGTGTGGGGTTTTTTTCCTCACCTGAGGATTTTCCCATTGCTTTTAGAGAGAGTGGAAGAGAGAGGGAAAGACAGAGAGAGAGATTGATGTGAGAGAAGAACATCGATTGGTTGCCTTCTGTATGACCACTGCCTGGGCCGGGAAGGAGCCTACAACCAGCTATGTGTCCTTGACTGGAATCGAACCTGGGACCCTTCTGTCTGCAGGCCAACAACAATCTGCTGAGCCACACTGGCCAGGGCTACTGTGTGCAGTTCTGAACTTCAGGCTCAGAGGGGGGAAAAGGGAACCGACTCTCATACCCCAAGGAGGGCTCAGGCCTTGTGTGGCTGCTTTTTGCTCAACACCGCTCTGCAAGTAATGCCAACCAGGCTCAAAACTGAGATGTCCTGGGGCGGGTCTGCACAAGTGGAGGTGCCAGAAGGGCCCTGGGGCTCTCAGGGAGGCGTGGTCTCCAAAGGCCAGACAGGAAGTGGGAATTGGTGTGGACCCAAAGGACAAAAGCATCCTGTACTGGAAAGGGAAAGGGTGGGAAGACCTGTGAGCAAGGGCTGTGGAAGAGGCCTCAGGGGGAGCCAGGAAACAACAGCCTGAGGCACTGGGGAGGTAGGAAATAAAGGATGTCCCAGAGGCAGAACTCAGCAGCCATCAGTTACTCCTCTCCTGGTTTATGGGGGAAGTGGATTTACTCCAGACCACACAATGAGCCTGCCTGGGCCAGAGCCTGGCTCTCCAAACCCCATCCAGGGACCCTTCCTCTGGATTCTGTAGGTTTGGGAGTGGGTTTACATGCAATGGGCACATGTGAGCATGTAAGGGAAGTAGTGTCCTCTCTGAAGTTGAATATCAGTGACATTCCAGGGTTAGCATTAATCCCCTCAGGACAGGGACTATGTCCTATCCCGCTATTTTGCCCTCCTCAGTTTAGCACCTTATAAAGGACTGAGTATATTAACCCAGAATTTAAATAGACTGGTCTACACTGTGCGTGATTAAGGTGTCAACACTCTGGCACAAAGGTGGGGCACGACTAAGCAAAGAAGTGTCTATACCAGCGGTCGGCAAGCTCATTCGTCAACAGAGCCAAATATCAACAGTACAATGATTGAAATTTCTTTTGAGAGCCGAAAACCGACTTCTGCTCATGGGCCATGAAGTTTCAATAGCGCTGTATGTGCGTGCCCGCACATGGTATTTTGTGGAAGAGCCACACTCAAGGGGCCAAAGAGCCGCATGTGGCTGGCAAGCCCCGGTTTGCCAACCAGTGTTCTATATCATGGGGTGTCTTACAAGGGTAGGGAGTCTTTGCGGTGGCATATAATGTGATATAAATGGAGTGTCTACACTGTGCAGATGTATTATTTGGGAGCATTTGAGTTGCTGCACTTGGGGAGGACCTGTTGGATTATATATGGCATATATGGTCGTCTACACAGTGGTGACGACCTTATGGGGATATAAAGGCTGTCTGTCCCACAGGGTATTTTGTAGAGGTGGGTGGAGTGTATGCATGATGGGTGTGCAGTATTTGGGGTCACATGACATGTCCACACCTCAGTGTTTTACAGGGGTCTGTGTGTGAGCTGATCTGCTGTGCGTGAGGGGGATTTGTTGGGAGATCTGCTTACTATAGTATTCGATGACTACACAGTACTTGCAGTGGCTGTACTTAGGGTGATCATATGTAACATAAAATGGTATGTTAATGCATATACTGTCATATTCTTTCTGTGCATATACTATGTAGGATGGTCACACACTGCGTAATGGAGAGACTCTGTATGTGATTAGTGTACCATATGTATGTGATAAGTACAGACTGTGTGTGGAGTACGTATTGAATAGGCTTATATGAAGGATATACCCTGAGTGTGGTGAGTATACACTTTGTGATAGCTATGTTTTGTGAGTAACAGTACATAAGGCATCTACAGTGTACAGGATGGATATACTTTTATGACAAGTACCACTGTGTGGGTGATGCTTACACTTTGGGGAGGGACATGCTATGAGATATGGACGCACTATATGTGTGATAGGCATATACTATGACATATACATGGAGTGGGATACGTTTACAGTAAGTGTGAGTACCTGCTGCATATGTATACATTGTGTGGTGGGTATAATCATGAGTAATAGGTATATATAGTATGCATAATGGACATATTCTTTAAGAATACACTTTGCAGGACAAATAGGGACTGTGTGATTCCTACACTTGTGGGAGTCTTGTGTGTATGAAATAGTTGTTGGGATGGGTCTACTGCGTGGATATCAGGCATCCTGTGTGTGTGTCGCTTGTGATAGGAATATTGGGTGTGTCTGCGTGTGAGCACACAGAATGCAGTCACTCTGCTGGGAGGGGCTAGCAGGGAGCAGTTGGCTCTTCATCTGTTTCCAGAACCCCCAGACCCTGGAGCCCACCCCCATATTGTTTCAGGTTCTTCCTCAAGTTCTTCCTCAAATGCAACCAGAACTGCCTGAAGAACGCAGGGAATCCCCGAGACATGCGTCGCTTCCAGGTGGGTCTGGGAGCGGGCTCACCCTGCAGACCTGCCCTGTCCTGACAGCAGGAGTTAGGGGCACCCCTGCCGCCTGGGGAAAGGCCTCCAGGGCAGATCGCTGCCCTGCCCAGCCCAGCCCAGGGTCTGCTGCCTGCTGGGGGTGGGGTGGCTCCATCTCAACTTATGCCGGCTGCCAGGGGAGGCTTCATTAGAGCCCCACTTAAGGAGATGCTAATTGTGACATTTTTACATGATTAACGACCCAGCTCATTTGCATAGCGTGAAGCAGCGAGCAGCTGCCCTTAGCACATCCCCAACCTGCACACCCGTCCCCGGAAAAGAGGGGGGAAAAGGCAGCCCCAATTTCCTCCCAGGGTGGGGGCTCCTGCTGAAGGTTCTCAAGCTGATGCTGACCCCCTGGTCAGAACTCTCACTTCACTTGCCTAAGACCCATTCCTGCCTCGGAGCCCCAAGAACAGAGCCTGGGCTGCTGTGTGTCTGCAAAAACCCTAGCCACTCCACCCAGGGGGACAGTTTACCCCCCAAGAGCCCTTGACTTTTCCAGCTCCGGGGGTCAGTTTCCCTGGGCAGTCAGAGATTGGGCTTCTGAGAATGTCGCTGACCCAGCTGGCTTCCCTCCCACCAACCCTGAGGGGCTGAGGCTGTTCCCCATGTCAGTGACCCTGAATTCCAGCACCCAGCCGCCCACCTGCCTCAAGTTGCTGGTGCCCCACACGTTTCCTCCAGGGGGCCTCCCTGCTCCCCAGAGCTCCAGCCAGGCCGGCCGCGGCTCTCCCCGCAGGTGGTGGTGTCCACGACCGTGAGCGTGGACGGGCACGTGCTGGCCGTGTCTGACAACATGTTTGTGCACAACAACTCCAAGCACGGCCGCAGGGCGCGCCGCCTGGACCCCTCCGAAGGTCAGGACCCCCGGTTCGCGCCCGCTGCCCTCAGGCCCAGCCGGCCCCCCGCCCCACCCTGGGGCCAGCCCCTGACCTGGCTCCTCTCCCGCCCCCCAGCGGCCACCCCCTGCATAAAGGCCATCAGCCCGGGGGAGGGCTGGACCACGGGCGGCGCCACCGTCATTGTCATCGGCGACAACTTCTTCGACGGGTTGCAGGTCGTGTTCGGGAACGTGCTCGTGTGGAGTGAGGTGAGCCCCCCGCGGCAGACTCCCCCCGGGCTCGGGGCTGGGCCTTCCTCTCCGGGGGCCTCACTCGCAGGCCTGCTCTGTCCCCTGGCAGCTCATCACGCCGCACGCCATCCGGGTGCAGACGCCCCCGCGGCACATCCCCGGGGTGGTGGAGGTGACCCTGTCCTACAAGTCCAAGCAGTTTTGCAAGGGGGCCCCCGGCCGCTTTGTCTACACAGGTAGGTAAGGAGTCAGGTGGGAGAGGGGAGGCCTAGGGTCCCCGGCAAGGAGCCCGGTCCTTGGTATCCATCTGGAGCCCCCACCTCTGGGTTAATCAAATCTCCTTGTGGCAGCGCCCCCTAGCGGCCGCTCTCCTCGCTGTGCACGCCTCCCACCTCGAGCTACCTGCTTCCCTTGCGCTTCTCTCTCCCCCCCTGGCCTCTGGCTCCTCAGTCCCCCCCAGGAGCTGAGGCCCAGCGCTCCTCGGCCTTCTCCCCATGGTGTCCAGAGCATCCCACTCCTCAGGGTCTACAGTAACATCTCCACGGGCATGTTTATTTTAAAGGTGCCCCAATAGGCACCTGTCCCTCTGCATCCTCCCTGGGTCTCTTGGTTCCTCCAAGCCTCACTCTGCATGCGTGTACACACACACACACACACACACACACACACACACGACCTGAGTGAAAGCCACTCACTGAAGATGAGGGGTAGAATCCTCCATACCAGCCCTATTTGGCCACTGGCCAGAAATCCCCACCTAAGCCCAAGCCACGCACTTCTCCACCCCCCCACGCTATCATCCAACAGCTATTCACTGGAGTGACCCTGCTTACTGCCAGGGAGTTCCAGCCTGGCCGGGGAGCTGAGCAGTGAGCACGTGCTCCACTGTGGAGGTTCACGTGAAGGGGGTGTCAGCCAGGGGTTCCTCCTGCAGAGTGGTGTGTGTATGTGGGGAGGGTGGGGTGGAGAGGGGAAGATAGATGTGGAAGGAAAGTCATCCAGGGAGAAGGGAGAAGGAATGCAAGTGCAATCACCCAGAGTGAGTGTTCTACACTTCGGGGTAAACGAAGGGAAATTCTCTAAATCTGACGTGGAAGGTGGAGGTAGGTAAGGCTTCCGCTGGGGCGTTAGGTTGGGGTGAGGTGCTGCTGAGAGTGCACCTGAGCTGTCATAAATGGAGATTGTTGTGGGGGGTGGGGGGTTTTTTATGGCAAATAATTTACACCTGATAAGACCAAATGCAGATGATATATATAAAATTTAAAAAAAACTTTCCCTCCAGTCCTGCAGAAGCTAATATACATATACAGTGAACATTTTTGTAATAAGAAAGGAACTCCAAAAACATCCAAGATCACCAACCCGAGAGGTTGGGGCTGGGCTGGGTGGCAGGGCCAGCGGGCGAGGCTTCTGGGCTGGTTGCCGCTGGGCCCCACGCCGGGCGCCGGCAGGGGGCGTCCTCCAGTCGCTGTCGCTCTCCCCAGCCCTGAATGAACCCACCATTGACTACGGGTTCCAGAGGCTCCAGAAAGTCATCCCCAGACACCCCGGAGACCCCGAGAGGCTGCCCAAGGTACTGCGGGGGCGCGGCAGGCGGGATGAGGTGTCCTGTGGCGGAGGGGCGAGTCGGGGCGGGGAGGAGGGTGTCCTGTGGCGAAGGGGGCAGGCGGGGGCTCCCGGCCCCTCCGTCGCCCCCAGGACTGCTCCTTGGCCCGCTGTCTCCTCCCCTGCCCCCAGGAGGTGCTGCTGAAGCGGGCGGCCGACCTGGCGGAGGCGCTGTATGGGGTGCCCAGCAGTAACCAGGTAGGCGCGCCGCCCCGCGCCGCCCCGCGCCGCCCCGCGCCGCCCCGCGCCGCCCCGCGCCGCCCCGCGCCGCCCCGCGCCGCCCCGCGCCGCCCCGCGCCGCCCCGCGGCTGTGTGCGCCCCGCCCGCCCCGGGCTGCCCGGCGCCCGCTCTGTCTCCGCAGGAGCTGCTCCTGAAGCGCGCGGCCGACGTGGCCGAGGCCCTGTACAGCGCCCCGCGAGCGCCCGCGCCCCTCGGGCCGCTGGCCCCCAGCCACCCGCACCCCGCCGTCGTGGGCATCAACGCCTTCAGCAGCCCGCTGGCCATCGCCGTCGGGGAAGCCACGCCGGGCCCGGAGCCGGGTGCGTCCCGCGTCCCCAGCGCGGGCGACCCTCCCTCCCCTCCTCTATTCTCCCCTCCCCTCCACTCCCCTATCCTCTCCTGTCCTCCCCTCCCCTCCCCTCCCCTCCCTTCCCCTCCTCTCCCCGGCGGCGCTGCGCCCCTGACCGTCGGGCTCTCTCCCGCAGGCTATGCGCGCAGCTGCAGCAGCGCGTCCCCCCGCGGGTTCGCGCCCAGCCCCAGCTCGCAGCAGAGCAGCTACTGCAGCGGCCTCGGAGCCGGCCTCGGCGGCTACGGGGCGCCGGGAGTGGCCGGCCTCGGCGTGCCCGGCTCCCCGAGCTTCCTCAACGGCTCCACAGCCACCTCGCCCTTCACCAGTGAGTGTCCCCTGCCCGCGGAGGGGGGACCGGGGCTCCCGGGAGCAGCGTGGGGCTCAGCCCCGCGCCTCCCAGCCCATGGCGGGGAAAGGCTGCCGGCACCTTCCCGAGCATCCCTGTCCCTGGAGCATCGGCACTGGCTTGGCCACTGGGAGCCAAGCCAGCCCTCGACGTGCGACACTCTCTCTCTCTCTCTCTCTCTCTCTCTCTCTCTCTCTCTCTCTCTCTCTCTCTCTCTCTCTCTCTCTCTCTCTCTCTCTCACACACACACACACACACACACACACACACACACACACACACACACATATCCCGGGCCCTGGGGCCGGGACAGTTCTTTCACCGTTAGCTCTCTTTGCTGACTTCATCGCTTCTAGCCTTCCCATTCTCCTGAAACGGGCGTTTAACTGGGGAGCGTCCCTCTGAACCTGGCGGTCCGCCAGCTTTTCCTTCTTACACTAACTTCGGGAGGAGGATGGCGCCCCCTGCCGGAAGCCTGAGGGAACTCAGGGATCAAGAAAAGGGAGGCTTCCACCTGGCCCCACACTCCCCTGGAGCCTGGGTCTGAGAGGCCCGGGAGCCGCGGCTCCCTGCGATGGGGTCATGCAGAGCGGGCGGATTCTCTGTGGTCAGACAGCTGGATTCAACCTCTGAGTGTCCAAATCAGGAGCTGTCTGACATTCAGCGCGTTATGTACTTTGAACGTCAGTTACTTTGCTGTAAAATGGGATCATTGTCACCCCCTGCCTAGGGTTGTTCTCAGGTCTGAATGTGTCACTGGGCACTAATCATTCTCTGTCTGGCTTCTTGGGGTGGGGCATTTCAAAGGCAGGTGGATGGGCAGCAGGACATTTAGGCACTGCCCTCAAGTCCCTCTTTCCAACACCAAGTTGTTATAGCGTAGCTATTAAGCTGATAATAATAAAGCACCTACTGTGTGCTGCAAAGCCCCTCCCTATCCATTGTAAGTGAGATTATACCTCGAGTCCAAGTGGACATTGCTGAGCCAGAGGAATGAGGAAGGCTGCGTGAGAAGCTGGTCGTGGCTTTTCCTGTGGTTTCCTCATCTGTCCCCCATCTTATGTTTGCTGTCGCTGAGGATCAGAGTCTCTGGCCACCTGCCTAGCCTTCTTAGCCAGTGGCTGCACCCTGGGTACTGCTCTTTCTGGCTGTGGGTTTGAGTCTGGCACTCTATTCCCTTCCCAGACTCAACTTCTGGAACCCTAAGCCCCATATTCCAGCATCCACACAGGCAATGGCTCTCTGGTATCCTTCCTGTAGCCTCTGTCTCTCCAGGCCATTTATTTGCTTGGGCCAGGCTCCACCGCTGTACGTCCCTTCAGTTCTGGGAGAGCTCTCTCAGACCTCTCTCTGGGTGCCCCTCGGATTTGGAGCACCCACGTCCCTCCTCCACTATAACACTGCCATCAGCAGTGGAGGCACTCCCTGACCCAGGGGTCAGAAGCCAGGCCACCTGAGATCTCCCCATTCAGCCAGAGGATCAAGCATTCTAGAGCTGCTTATTTCCCACTTCCAGCATCAGCTGGGGACACCCTGGACTCGCCCGAGTGCCAGTCCCATCTCATAATATTGTAGTGCTTACCCAGGCCCCCCTCCACTCCTCGTGTGCAGAGGACCTACACTGAACTGAGAGAGAACAGAATGCCCAGCGGGAGAGGTGATTGATAAGGGGAGCGCACTTGCGGAGGAAGTTGTGTGAGCTCTGGTCCTGGAGAGAGATGCCTTGTAACAGGAGCCTTCATCTACCCCCAAACTTTATCCCTGACCACTTGTCCCAGCTCCGCTATGAACCCCGATCTTTGTCTCTGAGTGAGGACTTTGGTACTCTAGGGCCCGTAAATATTTTTCAGTTTTCCAGACTTTCAGTGGTTTTCAGCGGGAATCCTGTGCTGTTCTATCTCTTGCTCATCTCTCTCTTTGAGGCCACCTCCCAGTATTTGATTCTGTTGGATATTCTGGTTTTGCTTTTGTTTTTACCTAGTCTGACTCTGTCACCTCCAAGCCGCGAGAAAGGGTCTCCAGAGCCCCGCAAAAGGCGGGTGTTGGCCCAGGACCTCAGAGGGTCCCAGCCTGCCTCCAGACCCTGCCCTCAGCGGGTCCCCCCAGAACCCTCCCAGCCCCCAGTGAGGTCTGGGCCTGGGGTCAGCAGCCCATGCTACTCACTATGGTGCTGTCTCCCTGTTGTGTCTCCCACTGCCTTCCCTGCTGCACCTGCTCCTCCCCGCCCCGCCCCGGAGTCATGCCCTCTAGCCCCCCGCTGGCTGCTGCCTCCTCCATGTCCCTCTCGGCGGCTGCCCCCACCACCAGCGTCTTCTCCTTCTCGCCTGTCAACATGATCTCCGCTGTCAAACAGAGGAGCGCCTTTGCCCCCGTGCTGCGCCCACCAAGCTCCCCAACCCAGGCCTGCCCCAGAGCCCACGGAGACGGGCCTCCAGGTGAGCGAGGGGTTCTCTCTGCCCCACTGTGGCCCGGTGGAGCAGCTGGGCTCAAGGGGCCCATGCCCCCCACCTCTCACCAGAGCCTCATGCCAGTTGACCAGTTCTCCCCGTAGGGTACAGAGCAAGGAGCTTGGTAGGAGTCCAAGGGGACCCCCTCTTTCCTGTCCTCATAGCTTGGTATGGTCACCACTCTGGATGCTATCCACTGGCCACTTGACCAAGGGAAAGGGGACTCACATTCCAGTTGGAGAAGGTCTGAAAACCATCCCAAGGCCCCACCCCCATCCAGCTGAACCCAGGGCAGAGACCTAATACTCAGCCGGAGGAACCCCACGTGGACTGCATGCTTTTTACCTGTGCGTCCACTGGAGGGTAGCACACACCACTGTGAGGGATGGGTCACTTGCTGATGGAAGGGGACTGGCCTTGGACAAAGTTCAGCCCAGCTTCCTCTCCCCATTTTACAGATAAGAAATTGAGACCACATCATCCCTCCACATCCCAGTTGTGAAATGGTTGTCATTTGCCACTTCATTTATCACTCCTCCGACTCAACATCCAGTTTAACAGCCTGATAGTGTATAGCAAGTCAAAAGAAGTCACATCCCCTAGAAGATGACAGTTAGGATGGGCCTGCTAGACAATGCTCTAGGGTGATTTGAAAGGATAATCCCTCTTTTTGCTTTGTTTTTTTTAACCCAAGAGAGTTTAAAATGTGAGGGGTGGGGAGGACAGAGGGCCACAGATACCAACCATGGGAGGGGGTTAGGCAGGGGCAGGGTGATGGGAGTGATGAATGTCATGGAGATGGGGGAGGAAGCCATGCTGCTGCTGCCGCTGCATTGAGCATCGGTGCTCCCCGAGGCTGGCCTCTTTTCTGTCCTGGTACCCGGCCCTCTGCTGCCTCACCTTGAGCCAGGCCCTCTGGCACACCTCACCTAGCTCTCTGCAGTGCTGGTTCCAGACCAGCGCTAGGGTTGGCTGACTACCTCCAAGGCTCTTGATAGCGCTGTGCTCAGGACAAGTTATATGCCCTGTGTACTGTCCCCAGCCCAGAGAGGCAGGCAGATAAGATCCCCAGGCTACACATGGCTCATAGCCCCTCCCCTTGGTTACTACAGACCAGCCTTTTGAGGATTCTGAGAAGTTCCATTCTCCAGCCCGGGGGCTTCAGGGCCTGGCGTATTCCTAATGCGGTAAGTCTCTGGCCTGTCCTTTCCCAGCCTTCGATGGGCTCTGTCTCCAAAAGACCTTAGGCAGGACGGGGAGTTGGGGTCCAGGTCTTCCTCTCCGGGGCCCAGCTAGACAGCTGTCAGGGCCACGCAGCCCACACAGTGGCCCAGACTGAACAAGCATCAGGAAGTGGCTTCCTGTCCCCTGCAGCCAGCCTTCATTCAAGACCTTCTCTCCATCTCCCACCAGGTCTGCAGGTCTGGCCCCTGCTGGCCCGGACTGGAGGTCCCACCAGGATTCACGCCCATGCCCTGGATGGCAGCACAGACAGATGCAGGGCCAGGGCTGTGGGCAGACCTCAACCCATGGGCATGAGAGGGGAGAGGACTTCCTCCCCATGCTCACGGCCCTCCACAGGCTTCCTTCACCTCCCTTTCTTGGGGCTGGTCGGAGCCCCAGCACTGTGCTGATGCTTTTGGCAGGAAAGCATCCCAGGAGGTGCGGGATGTAGGACTTCACACTCTGGACCGGTTCTTGCGGAAGAGATGGACTCTGTGCAGACCTGAAGCATCAGGTGACAGGAGCACAGGAAGTGGACTGCGGGAAAGAGAATAGCTCAGGGAGAGGTGGCCTGGGACGATCCCATTTGTGTCTGGCCCATCTCACTGTCCCAGAGCCCCACTTCTCTCTAGGGCCTGGGAGAGGTCCAGCAGCCTCAGAAGGCCTGCCCAGGCTCCCATGGAGCTTCCGATGGCCGCCTGACCCCGTGGCTGCCCCCCTCCCATCGCAGCCTGCACTCTCACGCTTGCCACATCATGAATCCCAGTGGGGGCTTCAGGCATGGCAGTGCAGAAGAGGGGGTGCTAGGCCCCCTGAATTATGGGTCTTCTTCCCAATATATGTCCCATGGACTCTGGCCCCCCCAACACACATGACTCTGCTGGTCCCATAGAACCTTGGAATGGGCCCAGCTGCCCTGGACTCACACTCTGCTCTGTTGGGGTTGGAGAAAAGAGAACAATAAACACAGATGCAGGTGGCCACCCGGCCTCTCCTGCCTGCTTTCTTGGCGCGGGTCTGCGTTTCTAGGCTTCTCGTGAAGCCCGTCCAAAATGTGACCCTGGGCAGCCTTCCTGCAGGTTGGGCTTTTCAACAGCCCCAGAGTTCCACTGAGCAGCTATTCCCTTCCCAGGTCTCCTTTAGGTACTGTGTGGGGGTGTGGGGAGAGGGCGTACAGGCTTGAGGACCCAGGACATGGGCTGAGCCCTGAGATCTTTGGCTGGGAGCACATTCTGGCCACTGAGGACTCCGTCCCCTAGCTGACTGGCCAGGACCAAAGGAGGGATTGTACCCCCCTGGGTAGGGGTTGCTAGGAACCAGAATAGAGCAAATTAAACATTACCTAGCTGTAAGTAAGATCCTTCCTGACTAGAGGCTGCAGGGCCTCACTTGGGCTGGGTGGGGTAGCTTTTGGCTCCCAAAGTTGCTATCTGAGCAAGTCTGACCCCAGGCCTAGCCACTTTCTGCCTCTCCTGTCTCAGAGTTTTAGAGGAAGGAGAGGAAAGATTTCTGGACTCATTTACCCCCTCTCCAGGATGAATCCCGGTTGTTCCCCTGAGACATGTGCCCTAGATCTCGGTCCCATGGGTCAAAAAAAAATGGGAACCACTTTTTTGATCCATTGTCCAGGGATCCCAGTGTCCAGCCTGGCAGCACTCTTTGGCTCTCACCTGTGGAAATCCTGTTCTTCCCCAACCCGTGTGCCTTGCAGCCCTCTGGGCAAAGACACTTGCCAAGGCAGATGGGCTGGTCCTGCCGCTTCCTTCTCTAGTGTTCCTGGCCAACATCTGGGACCATAACAGGTAGCCTTCTGGTCATCCTCCCGTTTGTAGTGCTTGCCCTCTCAGTTCTTGTTCCCAGCCTGTGTTGCAGAGCCCTGCCACCCCACACCCTGCTCCATTCAGATTCTGAGCAGTTCCTACTGCCTGGGGCTCTCCACTGCAGCCCACTGGACTGGATGCAGATGGTAGCTGGACAGTGGTCATATTCTGGTTCCTGAGATGGGTCAGATGCCACGGTTGACAGGAATGAGGTGTGATATCTGTCTTCAAAATTCTCTCAACCATTTGAGTCGGCACTGCTCATTCCCTGGTCCAGAGTAGGCAGAGCTGATCGATTATGTTTGCTATTAGTTTGATGGACTGAATTGTGTCCTCTTCAAATTCATACATTCAAGCCCTAACCCTTTCCCCCATATGACTCTGTTTAGAGATAGAGCCTTTCAGGAGGTGATTAAGGTTAAGTAAGGTAATGAGAGTCATGCCCTAATCTGATAGAACTGGTGTCGTCGCAAGAAGAGGTCCCAGAGCTCCCTCTTCACTCTGTGAGGACACGGTGAGAAGGTGACCATCCACAAGCCAGGAAGAGAGTCCTCGCCAGGAACCAAATCAGCTGGCACCTTGATCGCTGGTACTTGTAGTTTCCAGAACAATGAGGAAATAAATTTCTATTGTTTCGGCCACCTCGTCTATGGCTTTTTGTTATGGTAGTCCAAGGTGACTAATATAATTGCCTTTTTCATGTGTCTTAGTTTGGGTTCCCCTAGAAGCAGAGTCTGAGACAAGCTTCCTGCTGGAGCACTGGGGTAGACAATGTAAAACACACCTCGGAGTTTTTCCACCCGAGGAGTAAGGGAACTGGAGCATTTATACACCAACTTCCATCCGTCAGTGGTTGAGGGCTTCTGGGAGAAAGGGGAGCATTACCTTGCTGGCACTTCCAGTCAGCCTCGGGGTGGTAAAACAGGTCCCGAAAGCTAGAGAAAATCCTCAGGCAAAAAAATGCAGGTGCTGACAGATGGAGTCAGACAGGTGTGCACTGAAGAGAGAAAGATGAGGAGATGTGGGTGGGACACCAAAGTGTATCTACCGAGGAGATAGTCCCTGGCAGTCAACCTGTGGAAAAGGAAGCTGGTTTTTGTACTTGAGATACGTTCGGAGTGGGCGTAAATGTTCCTTTATCTCCAAGTCCCAATTCTCCTGAGACCACATGACAGAAACTGCCCAGGTTGTTTCTAGATGCTGGGTGACAAAGAGACCCTTCCCAGCATCAGCCCACTCACTGGCTTTTTCCCCAATCAGGATAAAGATAAGACAGCTGGTTACTCAATCTTCAGAGAGACAACATCTCCCAGAAATCCTCTGCTTTCTTCCCATATATTTCCCAGCAAAACTAGGCTGATGTGTTCTGCATCCTACCTGGGGATCAGACAGCCTCTGAAGCTGCATTTTTGCTCAGACAGGATCCACTTGGGACTGGACTCAGTGATTCAAGGGAAGCCAGGTAGCAGTTGAGACCAGCCCCACTGCTGACCATTCTGCAAAACATCCTTCTCCCCATGCTACCCATATTGGTGGGCCCCTTAGCCTCTTCCAAAAACAGAAGTCTCCCAGAAAAATGGAAACTGCCATGCAGTGGGGAAAGGATGGTTTTTTAATCAATGGCATTGGATCAATTGGATATTAAAGTGAAAAAATTAAACTTGACCTCTACCTCACATCATACGCCAAATTTTCAGGTGGACTGTGGATCTCAATGTGAAGACTAAAACAAAGTTTCATGCCCTTGAAGATAGTCTACAAAACATTTCACCACCACACACAATGAAGCAATCAGTGAACATGTTTAAGGTGGTTCAAATGGACCCCCAAATTTCTTTCCTCTTCCTTAGGATAACTTCTCCAAATAGGAAAAAGTTTACAGATCACGGTGTCTTTCTCCCCTAGAGGAGACTTTTCATAATTGGTGATACTCTGAGGCTTTTAGCTCCTGAGCCTAGGGTGTCCCCTTACATTCTCCCCATCCATACCCTTGTATATCCTGAATCTTCCTCTACTACCACCTCAGTCATTGGATGATAGAAGGGAATGAGCCACCTCCGTGAAGGCACCAGCTTGAAGTCTGTTGTTCACAAGAAGACCCCACCATGAGGGTCCTGATGGGTGTAGGGCACTGATCACTTCTGTGGACACAGGTCCTCCTATCACTTCTTTCAAACTCTCCTCTTCACTCTCATGGGATGTTTGATGTCTAGAACTTGTTAATTGAATGTTGTCTAGCTTACCAATGTTTTCTTTAAGGTTAGTGCCATTTATTCTTTTTAAAAAAAATCTTTATATATCCCAAAATCAAGAAGATATTTTTATTGTTGTGTATACTATAAGACAGCAATCAGTTTCATATTTTTTTGTATGAATAACCAGTTAGCTCAGCACCATTTATTGAAATGACCATCTTTTCCTCACTGTACTGCCATATCCTGTTCTGGATTCCCTATTTTGACCCATTGATTTTTTTTTCTATCTTTATGCCAATACCACACTATTAGAATTACTGGAGGTCCGATGCCTGAAATTCATGCAAGGGCCTTGCCCCTCCCCTACCCACCACCCCCGCCTGCTGCAGCTTTGTCTGGAAGGAAGGATGCCTGGTCTAATTAGTATATTATGCTTTTATTATTATAGACTAGAGGCCCAGTGCACAAAATCTGTGAAAGAGTAGGCCTTTGCAGCCCAGTAGCTGCCTGCATCCCTCCCTCACAGCCACAGTGGCTTCCTTTCTTTTTTTTCTTTTTTTTAATATATTTTATTGATTTTGTACAGAGAGGAAGGGAGAGAGATAGAAAGTTAGAAACATCGATGAGAGAGTCATCGATCAGCTGCCTCTTGCACACCCCCTACTGGGGATATGCCCGCAACCAAGGTACATGCCCTTGACCAGAATTGAACCCGGGACCCTTCAGTCCCCAAGCCTACGCTCTATCAATTGAGCCAAACCGGTCTTGGTAACACAGTGGCTTCCTTGATCTCATGGCTGCAGCCCCAGCTTCGCCTGGAAGGTTGTCTGGAAGGACGTCCGGTCTGACTAGCATATTATGCTTTTTTATTATAAATGTTAAATTAGTAAGTTTTTTAAAATTAGTATGTTCTTAATGATTTTTTAGAGAGAGAGGAAAGAGAGGGATAGAGAGATAGAAACATCGATGAAAGAGAAACATCAATCAGCTGCCTTCTGCATGCACCCTACTGGGGATTGAGCCTACAAACCCGGGTATATGCCCTGACCTGGAATTGAACCAGGTTCGTGGATCAATGCCCAACACTGAGCTACACCAGCTGGTCAAATTAGTAAGTTTTGATATTCAATACAGCAAGTCATCCAACTTAGTTCTTCATGATTATTTGGTTATACTTGGTCCTTAGTATTTACATATAAATTTTATAATCTGCTTATTAACTCCTATTTTTAAAAAACTTGCTGAATTTTCTTTGAGAATGCATTAAGTTTGTTAATCAACTAATGGAGAATTGACACCTTTGATATATTCAGTATTTCAATCTATGGATATTTAGAATTTTTAAAAGCTTTCTTAATAGGATTTTATAAGTCTCTGTATGGAAATCTTACACATCTTTCATTTATTCCTCAGTATTTGAATTTTTATGTTATTGTAAATATATCATTTCCTTTTTTAAAAAATATATTTTATTGATTTTTAACAGAGAGGGAGTGGGATAGAGAGCTAGAAACGTCGATGAGAGAGAAACATCGACCAGCTGCCTCTTGCACACCCCCTGCCGAGGATGTGCCCGCAACCAAGGTACATGCCCTTGACCGGAATCGAACCTGGGACCTTTCAGTCCGCAGACCGATGCTCTATCCACTGAGCCAAACCGCCTTCGGCTATATCATTTTCTTAATCTCAATTTCTGTTTGTGGTAGGCATATAGAGATATAATTGATTTTTGTACAATAACCTTGTATCAAGAAACGTTATAGTAATACTACCCACAGATTATTTTGAATTTTCTTAAATAGATAATATAATTATTGCAGCACAGTTTTATTTCTTCATTTCTAGCCTTTATTTTCATTGCCACATTTTCTTGCTAAATACACTGGAACCTCCACTATATGTGGAGTAAAAGTAGTGCTCGTGAACATCTTTGTTTATTCCTAATGATGGGAGGCAAACTCTTAACATTTCACCATTAAGAATCAAGTTTGGCTTTATAGATAGCCTTTTATTCTTAATTTTTTTAAACATTTTTCAAATAGATTTCAGAGAGGAAGGGAGAGGGAAAGAGAGATAGAAACATCAATGATGAGGGAATCATTGATCAGCTGCCTCCTGCACACCCCCTACTGGGGATCGAGCCCAAAACCCGGGCATGTGCCCTTGACTGGAATTAAACTGAACCAAACCAGCAAGGGCTATTCTTAATTTTATTTAAATTTTTTAAAATTATGAATAGATGCAAATTTTATGAACGACTCTTCTACATGTGTTGAGATAATTGTGTGGCTTTCTCCAATCTTTTGTTAATGTGCTAAATTATACTCGTATGTCTAATATTAAGTGATTGCATCAACTGTCTAATTCCATGTTGTTGTTGTTTTTGTTTTGTTTTTAAATATATTTTTATTGATTTTTTACAGAGAGAAAGGGAGAGAGAGAGCTAGAAACACCGATGAGAGAGAAACATCGACCAGCTGCCTCTTGCACACCCTCTACTGGGGATGTGCCCGCAACCAATGTACATGCCCCTGACGGGAATCGAACCTGGGACCTTTCAGTCCGCAGACCGACGCTCTACCACTGAGCCAAACCGGTTTCGGCTAATTCCATGTTTTAATGGTAAACTCCAGTAGTCTATTTTTTACCCCACTCCCCATGCCTCTCTTTCGCTGTCTTTGCACTACTCTCTCAGGAGTCACCTATTGGCTCTTTTCCTCCCCACTTCTCCTCAAGAAGCTAGGCTTTTGGGAAACAAAATGTAGAGATCTACAATCTCAGAACGTCATCCTGCCACGCCATCTTCAGCTAACTCCTTGAAGTAGAGGGGGGGGGAAACATAAGAACAAGCACACGTTAATCTCTCTCTAAGTCATCCTGCCTCTTCCCAGCTGGCCTCTCAGCTCTGGGTCCCCCTGCTGGAGTTCCAGGATAGCACTCCCGGGTAGTCTGCCCAGGAGCCCCTGCATCCACTTTCCAAAGGAGAAGGTGTGCAAACCTCCCCCCTCGCCTCAGCCCGGAGCTTCTGGGTTTAGAGCTGCAGGGACTGCCAGTGAGAACGAGTGGGAGGATTCTGAGTACACAGCCCCTCTTTCCCCTTCCACTGGCGACAGAACAGAGGAGACTTCATGGCTCTAAAGATGTAGGAGAGGCTTTCCAGCAGGGCAGGAACAGAAACAAGTACATTTTTATTTCATTCCTTGAGAGAAGAGGAGCCAAGTCTTTAAAGGGGGAAGGAAAAACGCTGTAAAGCAACAAGCCTGCTGCTCCTGGGGGCCCAGCATCCTGGCATCTGGTTTCCTGAAGCCCCTCCTTCCCCATCGCCTGCCTGGGGATGAAAGCTGCTCCTGGTGCGCCCTTGGCTGTGAGGGGGCCCCTCGGGCGAGGCTGCCACGGCTCCATGGCTGAGCTGGGGAAGCTGCTGAGCTGCCGGGAGAGGAGATGTGGGATGTCTCCCTGTGACAGGGCTGAAAGGGCTGTCTACCTGGCACTGTGGCCAAGGGCCACTCCAGAGTGGGGCAGCCACCCTGTGGGTCCAGTTCCTGATGGCCTGTCTCGGGATGGAGTGTCATCAGGAAAGCCCTCTGGCCTGGGTCCCTGCTTCTGCTTCCTTTCTTGGGTTTCACCCACCTGGGGGTCTGGCTTCCCTCCACTCGTCCTCCCTCTCGCCACCCTCCCAGAGCATGAGTCCACTTTTAGGGGAGTCGGGGAGGGGCCGACCACTTTTGGGCTGGCACCACATCAAGCCCAGCCAGCGCTGGCTTCTGTGGTGAAAACGGGCTGCCCCCGGGCCCTCCTTGGCCCTGGGCCAAGAGGGCCCCTTTGCCAAGACAAACTGCACTGCGGGTGGAATGTGGCGGAGCGGCTGCTGAGCAGGCCCCAACCTGGCAGACCCGTCAATGGTGTCGCCGCTGCGGTTTCCACAGCACAGGGCCCTACGGGGTCCCCAGGGTCAAGCTGGGCCAGGAGCGGTTACCAAGAGACCACTGGACATCTCTCTGCTCCTGTTGAGTGAGGCAGAAACATCACCTCTTGATCGCCCCTGACAATCAAAACCCCCTAATCAAGCATCAAAGCTCAAAGAATTCCCCCAAGCCCCTTCCTTGGGATGGGGTGGGGGTGGGGGGCGAAAGGGAGTGCAGTTCAGTAGCAGAAAACCATGGAGAGGGGCTGCGGGAGGCGTGTGTACACATGCACGTGTGGGGTTGGGGTCAGGGGGCTGCCAGCGCAGAAGAAAGAGCCCCAGCAAGGCTTCTTTTTCCCTCCGCAGTGCAGCGTGAGGGGGCTCCATTGCCATTAGCTCCCCCATTTCTCCAGCGCGTGCCATAATCCCACTCCATTAGCTGGGATTCCCTGAATGCAGAGCCTGAAATGGGAATTTGTGTGCTCTCTGGAAGAAAAGGGGTGAGAGAGGCAGGAGAAGGCCGGAGAAAGAGGGAAGCAAGAAAGTGCTCTCAGCCCTTGCTGGTTTGGCTCAGTGGTTGGAGCGTCGGCCCGTGGACTGCAGGGTTCCAGGTTCGATTCCCTTCAAAAGCACGTATCTCGGTTGCAGGCTCAATCTCTGGCCCTGGTCAGGGCATGTGTGGGAGGCAACAATCGATGTGTCTCTTTGTCTCCCTCCCTTCCACTCTCTCTAGAAATCAAAGGAGAAAATATCCTCAAGTGAGATTAAGAAAACAAAACAAAACAAAAAGGTGCTCTCAGCAGGAATCTAGCACCAGGGTCTGGAGCATGAAGGGGACCACAATTGGACCTTCTTGGTGGCAAGGAAATGGCTATAACACCCCTGTTCCAGTCCTTGGCTGCAGACTGCCACAGAGGGTGGAGCGTGTCACCTCTGGGTCAAGCAGCTCCCATTCTGCCTACAGTAGTCCTTGGGGGAAGAGGGCAGTTGTGAGCTGTTAGCAGTCAACACTCTGCACAGCTAGGGGATGGTGCAATGGCTGGTAAGGATGCTCTGGGTGGGACACCATGGGGCTCCAGTATTCCCATCTACCTAGTACCTCCAAGAGCTGGGGCTAGGCCTTTTTTATGACATCACAACCTCTGGGGTGGTGAGGACTCCCCTTCTGTATATTTCACTGCCATTTTGGGGCGTGTCCTGGGCCGTTGACACACCAAAGGCAGGAAGCCACCAGGGAGATGAGATGAGGTTCAGCAGAACTCCACAGAAGAGGTGGATACACATAGCCAGTGGGACAGTTGGCTCAGTAGTGGCCACTGGTGGAAGGGCAATGGGTGGTGTCTACGTTGGCTCTGCCGACCTGGACTCTGCAGCCATTGCCACAGATGCCTCTGAAAGCTGACCCAGCCTCTTTTGCTTGTCCTTCTCCTCCTCCTCAACCCCACTACACAAGTTGGGCCCCATTTCCCTTCTTTTCTACCTCCGAGATCAGGTGACCCTCAGCCAGTTCCCTAGGTAGGGGGAAGGGTGGCAGTCTTGCTGTCCCTCTAGTCTCTTTCCAAGATATTATCTTGGCATCAACTCCTGCTTCCCCTGGCTTTCCCTTTTGATACTCAAGAGCCAATTTCCAAAGCAAAACAAAAAATACTGAGCCTGCTCTGTTTCTCCCTCTGAGTTTCTGGGGCAGCCATCCTAATTCTACTCTGGGCAATGTGAACACTACTGACTGTACAGAGGGGAGAGCACAGAAATGAGAAAAGACAAGAGGAGGGAAGTTCAAGGGGAGGTGACATGGTGTCCAGAGAGTAAAGATAGCAATGGGCTGTGGAGGGTCAGCTCATGGGAGGGAGCATTAGGAAAAAACAAAGAAGGAGCAGAAAGCACTTGTGCACCAAAAACAAAAAACAAAAAACAAAAAAAAAAAAACCCAATAGAAGAGCAGTAGAGAATTCCACTTCTGAAAGAATGGGGTAGATTCTATTCCCTCGCTAAGTATAACTTAAAACCTTGGACACTGCATAAAAAACAAACGTAAAAAAAAGACCCTCAAAGGTGGAAAAAGGAGAAAGATTATCTAAGACCTCAGTACTGAGGAAAGACTCAACAGTGAGCTCTTTGGGTTTTCTTTTTTTATATATATATATATTTTATTATTATTATTATTATTATTATTATTATTATATTATATTATTATTTACATAGAGGAAGGGAGAGGGATAGAGAGCTAGAAAAATCAATGAGAGAGAATCATCGATCAGCTGCCTCTTGCACACCCCCTACTGGGGATGTGCCCATAACCAAGGTACATGCCCTTGACCGGAATCGAACCCAGGACCCTGCAGTCCACAGGCTGATGTTCTATCCACTGAGCCAAACCGGTTTCAGCTGGGTTTTCTTTTTGACTCATATATCCTAGATTTGGAACTGTAGAGGCCAGAACTTCAGAAATGCAAATGTTATGTAAGTTACAACAAAACACCGCCCCCCAAACGTGCTCTTTCCAGCCAAGGGATCAAGAAAGGAGCAACTCAGTGAGACAGAAGCTTTGAGACAAAATGTTCCTTCTCTGGCCCAGCCTCCGCACTAACTAATTCATGCAAAAGTATAGGAACAGACAGGTGATTCATGTTTGCCTGAAGTTGGGATGGGAGGGGAGTCTGAATACAAAATTCTTATAAAAGGTTCATGTACTACACCCACATCAACAAAGGCCCAGTGAGGAACCTCAACTTTTAGCCTTCCAGGCTGCAGTGGTACCCCAACACCTCCTCCAGAGTGATGTTCGAGAAGACCAAGTAGAAAGCTGAGACTGTCATCCCCGCCAGCTGGTAATGAGATTTCCCCACCCCACCCACGTGTTCGCATTGGCTCCTCGGTGGAAACCATGTAAGGAAGTTGGATTTCCACCAACTCATCAGTAACCAGGTGATTCTTGTCCTCCATGCTGCTATCATATCACAGCAAACCGAACAGAGTCAGGACTTCCACCATGGCCCAGGGGGGAAAGGCTATACCCAACCCATGGAACCGTGGAGACCACACTTGGAGCCCCTCTGTCCATCAGCAAAAAGGAACCACCCCCACCTGCACCCCCTCCATCCCTAGTCCCACCAAAGGACCTACTTTCAAGGGTGTTTTAGAGTGGGCCAGATGTCTCTGCAGGTGTTTTGGACAGGATCACGTGTCCTACAAGGAAAAAGATAAATAACTTCAAAGTTCTAGGAAGCCAGTGGAGTTGGGTCACTATACAGGGCGTGCTCCCCTCATTCTTTCTGCACACAGATTTTAGTAAGTGACAATTTGATATTAATTTGTGAGCCTCTGGCCCTAACCCATTCCGCTCAGTGAATAGAGCATCGGCCTGCTGACTGAGGGGTCCCAGGTTTGATTCCGGTCAAGGGCATGTATCTTGGTTGCAGGCACATCTCCAGTGGAGGGTGTGCAGGAGGCAGCTGATCGATGTTTCTCTCTCACTGATGTTTCTAAATCTCTTTCCCTCTCCTTTCTTCTCCATAAAAAGTCAATAAAATATATTTTTAAAAACATAAATTGTGAGCCTGTGGCCTTTATTTCCTCCACACTGCTTTCACAAACTCAGGGGCATTTATCTTGAGATTTATCTCTCACTGACTGAGAGATCTTTGTCTTTCTTTCCATGAACACCAAATAGCTTTCATCCCAAACATATGCTCGTACATACGGTATCTCTGTACAAATTAGAAAGAGAAGTCCCTTCCTCAAGTATTATGTAATATATATTATTGATTTTTCACAGAGAGGAAGGGAGAGAGATAGAAAGCTAGAAAGATCGATGAGAGAGAAACATCAACCAGTTGCCTCCTGCACACCCTCCATCTGGGATGTGCCCACAACCAAGGTACATGCCCTTGACTGGAATTGAACCCAGGACCTTTCAGTCTGCAGGCCGACGCTCTATCCACTGAGCCAAACTGGTTTCGGTTATGTTTTTCTTAACAATAATAGTTAGGACAAATATATCAAAGCACTTGGTCCCCCCATGGCTGAGACCCTTAAGTGACCTTGCTAAATTTGCTTATTAGTTCTAGACACTTTTTAAAAAATGGATCTGTAGGATTTTTCTGCATAGATGATTATGTCATCTGTGAATAGGGATAGTTTGTTTTATTTATTCCTTTACAATATTAAGCCTTTTATTTCCTTTTCCTGCCTTATTGACTTGCTGGGGCTTCTAGTATTGCATTAAATATAAATTTGGCTATTGTGAATAATACTTCTATGAACACTGGTATACAAGTATCTGTTTGAATTCCTGCTTACAATTTTTAGTGTATATACCTAGGGGTGAAATTGCTGGGTCATTTGTTAATTCTATATCTAACTTTTTGAAGAATCACTAAAATCTTTTCAACAGCACATGTAACATTTCACACTCTCACTAGCAACATGCAAGGGTTCCAATTTCTCCACTTTATTGCCAACACTTATTTTCCACTTTATTGATGATAGCCATCCTAACGGATGTGAAATGCTAACTCATTGTGGTTTTGATGTGCTTTTTGCAAATGATTAATGATGTTGAGCATCTTCCTGTGTACTTACTGGCCATTTGTATATCTTCTTTGAAGAAATGTGTTCAAGTCTTTTGCCCATTTTTGAATTGGTTTGTTTTGTTGTTGTTGAGTTGTAGATGTTTTTATATACTTTAAATAGTTAAATTTTTATAAATATTTTCTCTCATTCTGTGTATTCCCTTTACACTCTCCTATAGTATTTTCACTCTTATGTATTCTGTGATGCACAAAAGTTTTTAATTTTGATAAAGTCCAATGTATCTTTTTTGTTGTTGTTGTTACTTGTGCTTTTGAGGTTATATCCATGAAGTTATCAAAAACTAAAAAATTCCTAGAAGAAAATAGGGATCCTCTTAAGTTTTGACTATTTAAAAAATATGTTTTCATTGATTTCTTTTGTGTTTGTTTGTTTGTTTGTTTAGAGAGAGAAAGGAAGGGAGAGGAAGAGAGAGAAACATCAATGAGAGAGAACCATGGATTGGCTGCCTCCTGCAGGCCCTATACTGAGGATCAAGCCTGCAACTCAGGAATGTGCCCTGACTGGGAATCAAACTAGTGACCTTTTGGTGCATGGGATGACGCTCAACCAACTGAGCCACAATGGCTGGCCTCACCTGTTTTTGAGCTAATTTTTGTATAAGAGTCCAATTTCATTCTTTTGCACGTATACTAGCCAACTTTACGATGTGTCATAAAGCTACAGTCGTGGTATTGGTGAAAGGATAGATACATCCAATGCAACAAACTATAAATTCCAGAAATAAACCCACAGGAATGGCATTCCAATGGAGAAAGAACAGTTTTTCAATAAAAGGTGTTGGGAAAATTGGGCCTTCGTATGCAAAAACAAGAAACCTTGACTTACATCTCACATATATAAACACTAATTCAAAAGAGATTATAAATCTAAATGTAATATGTAAAATTCTCAGAGGAGAAGATAGGAAAAATCTTCATAGTTCTAAGAAGCCAGTGGAGGAGTCCCAATCAATCCTGGGACCCCTCAGTCTGCAGGCCGATGCTCTATCCATTGAGCCAAACCGGTTAGGGCCACGGGCTCACAAATAAATGTCAAATTGTCACTTACACAAATCTGTGTGCAGAAAGAATGAGGAAGAGCACCCCCTGTACAGTGACTCATGGTTAATCAAAGATTTCTCAAATAGGACACAAAAATATCTACAAAATAAAAAATAACAAACTGAACTTTATAAAAATTTAAAACTTCTGCTCTGCAAAGAACACTATTTAAGGGAATAAAAAGACAAGCCCCTGATTGGGAGAAAGTATTTGCAAATCACATATCAGACAAAGGACATCTATCCAACTCTCAAAACTCAAAAATCAAAAAGCAAACTACCCAATTTTTCTAGTGGACAAAAGAACTCTGCTTTGTCTCTTGTATATGACTTGTCACTTCACTTGCTGTCGGGGTTCTCTCTGTCTTTGGCTTTTGACAATTTAATTCTACATCTAGATATAGATTTATTTGAGTTTATCTTGCTAAGAGTACATTGAATTAATGCAAACATATAGGAACAGACAAGTGATTCGTGTTTGCCTAGAGTTGGAATGGGAGGGGAATCCGAATACAAAGGAACAGCACAAGGGAATTCATGTCTGCGCCTATGAATCTATACATGTGACTCCCTGAAATGTACATCAAAAACTGGATTTTAGCCCTAGCTTAGTAGTTGGCAAACTCATTAGTCCACAGAGCCAAATATCAACAGTATAACGACTGAAATTTCTTTTGAGAGCCACATTTTTTAAACTTAAACTTCTTCTAAGGCCAGTTCTCCAAAATAGACTCGCCCAGGCCGTGGTATTTTGTGGAAGAGCCACATTCAAGGGGCCAAAGAGCCTCATGTGCCTTCGGTTTTACTAGATTATGCCGAAGTGTTCTTCATCGTATCTGTATGTGAAGTGGACAGCAAAAGCAAACACCTCTCATGACAGCTGGTACGGACACAATTGTTCGGAGTTGTATTTGAGGGAAACTCTCAGGCAAAGTGTTGGGAAAATGCATATATTGCCCCAAAGTCCCTTTACCCAAAAAGTGGGTTGCTTAGCCAGTCAGGGCTGATCTCACTGTTTCAGGAGCTCCAGGAGGAGGGCCCCATTCCCATTAACAGCACATGTTTATGAGGGAGTAGGAGGGACCTGGGAACCTCTTGGCAGCTCGGCAACTGAGGGAGGTTTCAGGCCAGGGACTTGTCCTGCTAGAAACGGGGAATATCCGAAGTGAACCTCGGCTGGGGGAGTTCGCATGCCATGTCAGTTGTGCTGAACCAGCTGATTCCACGCTACCCAAGGGACGGTCCTGGGCGTGTTCAGTTATTATATAACGACATCCCTCTCCCTCTCTGGTAATTGTCTTTGTCCTGAAGTCAACTTTATCCGATAGTAAGATAATCACCCCCGCTTTCCTCTGATTGTCTGCACGACGCATCTTTTTTCCTTCTCTTCCTTTCAGATGTCTTTAGACGTTTACATTTGAAGTGAGCTTACTGCAATATACAGTCAGGCCGAGTCTTTTAATCCATTCTGCCAATAAGCTGTGCACTTATGTGTATTTTCATTATGTATATTAAACTCCGATGAATAAAAACATTTTTTTTTTTTTTTTTAGTTGATGCTGTATAGGAGTTGGAGGTGAAGGGAGGTGGGGCTGTGGTGGGGGAGGAACAGGGAGCAGCGAGAGGTGGCACTATAACCCTATGGTGATCTCAGATTGAAAATATGAGAGGCAGAGACAGAGAGACCTCAAGAGACAGAAACAGTACAACAGCCTGGCCCTGGGCAGAGCTTACATAACAAAAGGCTGCATAGCTGTCTTAGCACCATGTTACCTGTTACCCATGTTTCCCCGAAAATAAGACATCCCCGAAAATAAGATCTAGCGCATCTTTGGGAACAAAAATTAATATGATACTGTCTTATTTTCGGGGAAACAGGGTAGTATTTGCTCACCTCGAAATGGCAGGGGTGCAGGGCGCCTGGAAAATACATTTTGGGGGCCTCCTTGTAAGCTCGGTCACAGTTACAGTTGCCAGTGGACTTCCGAGGTTGGAGATGAGAAAGCGGGAGGAAGAACTTATTCTGCGAGTAGCTGTAGCCATGGCAGCTGAGCCCAGTGATCACAGGTGGCCCCAGGTCATTGTGTGTCAGAGCACCAACATCAGCAAACACAGGCTTCTAGGTGCCAGAGCATGTGTGTCCTCAGCTTCCTGGATTCTAGGGAAAATCCCCTTCCCCTTCCCTCCCTCCCCCGCCCCCCTCCAATGCTTCCAACACCTTGATATCCAATTTCCAGCACTACATTTCCCTCTGCTTCTAACACCTAGAGTGGGCTGTTTTCCTGGCCAAACACAGGCTGACACACAACTTTCCCCTCAGTCTGAAATTAATCAAATCCTACCACTTGTACCACCACTTCCCAAAAATGGCTGGTGACGGAGATCCAAATGCTCTGTCTTTGGTCGTGTCCTTCTTAGAGGTGTGCCTATCCATACCTCCACACTTGGCCTACCTTCTGTCTACACCCCTAGGACCATCACCTTTAATACATATATATATATATATATTATTGATATTTTACAGAGAGGGAGAGGGATAGAGAGTTAGAAACATCGATGAGAAAGAATCATCTGTTAGCTACCTCTTGCACACCCCCTACTGGGGATGTGCCTGCAACCAAGGTACATGCCCTTGACTGAAATCAAACCTAGGACCTTTCAGTCCGCAGGCCAATGCTCTATCCATTGAGCCAAACCGTTTTCGGCAGGACCATCACCTTTATCGTAACCTTGCCTGCTTGAGTCCCAATGGATCTGCAGCGTTTTTTTCACGTGTATGTGATTCCCATCTGTGCTCCCACAGCTACCAGCCTCTCGCTTGGCACACCTCACACTGTACTGAACTGTCCCATCCTTGACTGGGAGTCCCAGTCTGGGGGTTGGGGGAACCGTTTATCCTGGACTGCTTGCATACTTGGCACTGAGCAGGTGCTTCCAGAATATTCAACAGCTCTGTGTGACACCAGCTGCAGAAGTTGATGGGTTGATGAGTTGGTCTGCCAAACCCTAAGCTTAAAAGAAGGAACTCAGCCCTAACTGGTTTAGCTCAGTGGCTAGAGCATTGGCCCGGGGACTGAAGGGTCCCAGGTTCAATTCCAGTCAAGGGCATGTATCTTTGTTGTGGGCACATCCCCAGTAGGAGTTGTGCAGGAGGCAGCTGGTCGATGTTTCTCTCTCATTGATGTTTCTAGCTCTCTGTCCCTCTCCCTTCCTCTCTGTGAAAAATCAATAAAATATGTTTTTTAAAAAGAACCCCAGGGGGGGTCCTTTTTTCACTCTATTTTCCCAGAAATCAACTGATGAGAGTTTGCAGGTGTGGGATGGGGTAAGACAGGGCGCTGAGGCCTGGCCCAGGCAGAGGATCTGGGACACAGAGTTCACAGAAAGAGTGGCTGAGGGGCCAATGGCTTTAATGAGCCCTAGCACCTTGCCCCACTTTGTCCCTCCCTCCCCACTCTCTGTCCCCCTCCTTCAGTTCCGGACAGGGCCAGCCTGCCCAGGGCTCTGCAGCGGGCCGCAGTGCTAATCCTTCCGCCTCCTCAGCCTCTCCAGGCGCCTCCGGAGGTCTGGGGGCACCTTCGCCCCGGCTGCCAGCAGCTCTCGCAGTCTCTGTTTGGGGGTCTTGGTCAGGTGGAAATTGCAGGGGACAGGGCCCTCTTCGAAGGTGACCCGGCAGCTCCGGGTCACGGAGTGGTAGCCTTCAGCACTGGCCGTCACCATATAGTCCCCCGGGGTCAGCAGGCGCCAGTAATCTCCGCCCCACGCTGCGAGGAGGGAAAAGCAAGATCCGGGTTCAGTGATCCTCAGCCTCTGGCCCAGCCTACAGCCCTCCCCACAACACCTCCACCACCACCTCCCCGCCACACACACCCGTTGTCACATCGTGGTTAATCCCGTCCACGGCGATGACAGCATCAGCGATCCCCAGCTCCGTGTCCTTGTCCCGCACAAATCCCGCAATGCCCATGCGCACCTGTGTGGGGAAAGCTCATCAGACACTTTCCCTCCTGCGCGAGACCATGACCTTCAGTGCATTTTCTGGCTGTTTCCTTGCAAACTTGATAAAGCTAGTATGTGACAGGCTCTGATAGAAGTATCTCCTTTTGATAAATCACACCAGGACTGCCAAAACCAGTTTGGCTCAGTGGATAGAGCGTCAGCCTGCAGACTGAAAGGTCCGGGGTTCGATTCCGGTCAAGGGCATGTACCTTGGTTGTGGGCACATCCCCAGTAGGGGGTGTGCAGGAGGCGGCTGGTGGATGATTCTCTCTCATCAATGTTTCTAGCTCTCTATTCCTCTCCCTCTCTGTGAAAAAAATCAATAAAATGTTTTTTAAAAAATAATTTAAAAATTACACCAGGACTGGGAGAACTATCACTCCCTGGTAGGAAGGAGCATCACAGGGCTTCCCCACATTCAGTGACCCTGGCCATGAACTTGTCGGTTTGGAACCCTCGGAGTCATTGCAAGGGACGCGAGTGCCTGCGGAATCTGAAGCGTCTGCGCCGCGGCACTTCCTGCACTTGCCCAAGGTGAGTCATTTCTGAGAACAGCTCCGTCTGCTGCGGGCTCTACCCCCCCAGGCAGGCATGCCTGACGCCGCCGTGCTGGCACTCCGTGCTTCCTGTCCTATAGCCCTCCGCGCCAACGTGACGACCCGCGGCATCTTGTGAGTCAGAACGCGGGCGGTGGGACCTTGGATGGGTGCAGGTCAGTCGGGGGTGACGGGCCGCCTGGGGGCGGGGATTCGGGGCCCACCTGCTCCAGGTAGGTGAGGAGGGCCTCCTTGTTGTTCTCCCACTCCTGGGGCAGCTCGTTCTCGTGAGGGAACTTGTCGCACGACAGTTCCACCGTGACCTCGAAGCAGTTGGTGTGGAGGTAGCTGAAGTCATTCATGCCTAGAGGAACCACAGACACTGGAGCCCACGGCGGCTGGGAGCCTGCCCTCCTGGTTCCCTCCTCCGAGCGACACTCCCCCGGGGGACGTGACAGACAGCGGATTCTGACCCGGGCAGGGGTATGGGGGCAGAGGTAAGTTCACCCTCGGGCACATACTCCCAGGGACCGTGTGCCAGTCAGCCCCGTTGATGATGTTGCCATGTAAGGAGAAGTCCTGGTTGTGGCACGGTCGGCGATCCGGGTCCTGCATGGCCCAGTTAGTGCCAGCATAGACGGTGCTGAGCCAGCGAAACACGGGATCGTCCGGGGTCGGGGTGAGTTCGCGGGCGGCCCACGGGGTCCGGGTCATGTCGAACGGGTAGGACACCACCAGCTCGCCCCCGTGGAGGTTGGCACTCAGCACGAAGGGGATCCGCTCCATCCACTCGATCACGGCCCGAGTCTCAGGAGCCACCTGGACAGGGGCAGGTCAGGACGGGTGGGAGTCGGAGACAAGGGTCCCCAGGGGGGTGGCCCTCCTCCACTGCCCCCAGGACACTCACAGTGGCATTGGGCAGGGTGTAATACGCGGGCATGGGCAGGTGGTGGTTGGGGACAGTGTCGGGCATCAACCCGTCGTCCTCTGCTTCCCACAGCGGTGTGTTGAGGTCAGCAAAATTATGGTTAAGGTCGATGCCCTGCTGGGTCCAGCGGCCCTCTGCCCAGCCCACCAGCTCCGAACCCTGCAGGAATGGGGGCTCGGTCAGCCACGCAGGCTCCAAGCACCCGGGGAGAGGGAGCCGCGTGGCCCTCGGCGCAGGCGGCTCACCCGGCGGAAGGCAGTCTCGTAGCCGTCAGGGTTCATGGAGGGCAGCAGGTGGATGCGCGTCTCCGTGAGCAGCCGGGTCACCCGCGGGTTCCCCCGCAGGAACTCGTGGCACAGGAACTGCATCAGGAGCAGGAGCAGCTCCCGCCCCAGGGCCTCGTTCCCGTGCATACCGGCCACGTACCGCACCTCGGGCTCCCCTGGGAACGCACAGGGCTCACGGCTGGCTGGTGCCCAGCGCCGACTGGTGCCTGCCTCTCCCACCACCCCCCCTGCCATTACCCAGCTCGTGCTCCCCGGGATGGTCCGACATCTCCATCACATACAGCTTCAGGCCCTGGTAGCTCTTCCCGATGCTGTAGACGCGGGTGATGTTGGGGCATTGCTCGTTCACCTGCTTCATCAGCTGGCCGGGGGGGGGGGGTGGGGGGGCAGAGGGGGATATGTGAGACCCAGGGGTCAGACCCCACGTGGCCATGGGAGAACTTAAAAAAAGTCAGAGGAGGCCCACACACATGGGGACACCATGGCCCAGGACAGGCGGGGAGCAGCACAAGTGAGCCGAGGCTCAGACCGGGAAAGTGCGGTAACAAGGGAGACTGGAGCAGAGTGTAGGAGTCAACGGGAAAGAAAGGTGAGGCAGCGAGGGTTGGGGAGGAGACAGGAAGGTAGTCATAGCAGGTTATGCTCTGGGGAGAAGGGGGCCTGAGGCAGGCAGCTCCGCCCTCTCGGTCATCGGGGTTAAGTCTGACCTTCCTCATGGCCTTGTAATTGTGATGCCGGAAATCCAGAGGATCGGACGATGCCAGTGCAGGGGTCTCAGGGAATGGCTCACTGGGATCTGCTGAAGGCCAAGTTCATGCTCAAAGGGAAGTTCACAGCGAAGGACGCATCCTGCCCACCCAGCCCCTGTTCGACGGCCCACCTGGAACCGGGCAGGCCAGGATCTCAGCCCGGAGGCAGGACGCGCCGCCCTGGAGCCAGCTCCGGGGCAGCAGGCGGATAAAGCGGGCCACCTGGGGCTCGGGCAGGAGGTTCAGCACCGGCGACTCCTGGTCCGAATTGGCAGGAAACACCTGGGAGTGTCAAGTACTTCGGTGGGGCTGCTCGAACCCCAGCAACCCGGCCCGGGACCCAAACTCCCCATCAAACCCACCCTGGTGGACTCGGGTAGAAATGTGCGCTTGGCATCCTGCCGAAGGGCAGCCCTAGGCAGCCATGCCTTCTGGCTGGCTCTCAGCTCCTTAGACAAATATGGCCAACAGGACTCGGGAAGCAGCCAAACCTAAAACCAGCCAGGACCCCACACAACAGCCCGATGTATAAAAGGGTCATGAGATGGGGAGGCGAGAGCCATTGCCACAAGGGGTGTTCCAGCAGGAAGAAGCCATGGCATGAAGTGGCACCCCCCCCTCCCCATGGAAGAAGTATTGGGGTGGGGGGAAGGAAATACGGGCATGTTCCAAAGCAGCCTGGCTCCTGAGATTGCCTGCTTGCCGTCACTCATCCTGAACCCCCTTTTCCTGAATGCCCAAGTGGGAATCTGTTCCTTGTCCCCAGGCCAGCCCAGCACCCTCCAATGGGCCGGGTGCCCAACTCTCAGCACAGAGGGCCCACACCACATGGCACCACACACCGCATCCATCCCGCTGCTGTGGTTCCTGCTCCCCCACCAGGTCCGGCTGTCGTTGCTGAACTGGACCTTGTAGGAGGTGACCCAGTCGTACCTGGCAGGAGGGGTGGGGCGAGATCATCGGTGGCCCCCAGGACTCCCACCCAGCCAGCCCTCCTGGGTCTGCTCGTGAGTTCCCGGCCTGGGAGCAGCCCACCTCACCTCCAGATGGAGTTCCTGCCCTGGGTGATAATGCCTGAGAAGCGGACAGGGTGCCTGGCATCCACCTGCAGCCACGGCTCAGCATCCTGCTCCTCGGCACACCAGGCCCCGTCGTACAGGTCACCGTCCTCTAGGCCTGACTGTGGGCATAGGACATGACGATCACACCCAGGGGGGCGGGGTAGGGCGGACCAGAATGGAAGGGGAGGGGAGGGCAGGAAAGGAGGTTCCCGGGGTTGCCTTGTACTGAGCAAGGGGCTGACCTGGATATTGAGCCGTCCTCGGTGTGGTCCAAGGCCCACAGACTGGCTGCTGGATGCCTCAAGCTGGTTATCTGACACTCGAAGGGACTCCAAGCCCAAGGGTGGACAGCCTGGGGGCAGGGGCAGAGCAGTGTCTCAGGACAAGAGAGAGAAGCTGAGTCTAAGCTGGCCCAGCGAGGGGCACGCCTATGTTCCTGGGGCGGAGTTACGTTAGTGCCTCTGTGCCCCAGGGGCTGCAGAGCTGGGCAGGGTCCCCGGAGGGGCAGTACCTGGTTCCCGCGCCTCAGGAAGATCCATGGTCCCTGCAGGGCTAGTGGTCACCGGGGGCCTGGCGGTCACCAGGGGGCCGGGGCTAGTTAACTTCTTCCGTCTCTTCACAATGACCTTCTTCTTCTTGATGACACGGACGCGGACACGCTGCTGTGAGGTCCCTGGGGACCGAGGAGAACAGCACCGGGAAGGAAGAATGGCATGAAGCTCCAGACGGAGAGGTCTGCATCCCAAGAAGGCCTGCGTGCCACAGCAGGTTCCACCGCAAGCACTTACGGAGCTGAGCATGGACGTACAGGCCGGCGCGGTCTGATCCCAACCTGCCTCTCCAGCCGCTTCCTTGGCTCCTTCTCCTTCCCGACGTGACTACAGGCTTGGCCGGCCGCCTCTGACCCCCTCCAACGCAGAGCTACACCCGGCCACTAGGAGCTCTTTGGCCGTTCCAGGGAGCCGAGTGTGGCTCTTTACCGCTAGACCGTTGCACTGGCTGTCCCATCCCCAGCACACCACCCACCACCACTATATATATATATATATATATAAATTATTGATTTTTTATAGAGAGGAAGAAAGAGGGATAGTTAGAAACATCAATGAGAGAGAATCATCAACCAGCTGCCTCTTGCACACCCCCTGTTGGGGATGTGCCCACAACCAAGGTACATACCCTGGCCCGGAATCAAACCCGGGACCCTTCAATCCGGAGGCCGATGCACTACCCACTGAGCCAAACCGGTTTCCACACCACCTCTGATTTGATTGCCTACTTCCCATCCTTCCTTCACATCTCAGATGCCCTTCGAGGGGCCCTCCTTAGCTCCAGACTCAGTCTCCAAAAGCCCTTGCGCCACCTCCCTCGCGGCAACTGCCCTCTGGGCTGCGATGGTTTGTCCTCAGCGCCATGCCTGCCGGGTGCTCAGGCCCCCCAGGGCTGGACCTGTGTCTGCTCGCCCTTCAGCACAGGGCCTTCCGGGGCAGGCGCCACCAGCGCCCCACGCATGCAAGCTCCACAGGCACCTCCAGGACACGCTGTCCATTTTCATGTCCGGTGCCCTGTGCCTCTGCACAGTCTTGGCTGCCCTCCCCTTCAGCAAATCCCAATTCAGAGATGCCCGCTTTTTGTGAGCAAGGACCTAACGCTACATGCCTCCTCTGAGAAAACCTCCTTGACTGCCATCCCCTTGCTTTTCCCTTCTGTGCTCCCACATTTTTTATTTTATTGATTTTCCACAAAGAGGAAGGGAGAGGGATAGAGAGCCAGAAATGTTGATGAGAGAGAAACATCGACCAGCTGCCTGCATACCCCCTACCAGGGATGTGCCCGCAACCAACGTACATGCCCTTGACCACATGCCCTTGACCGGAATCGAACCTGGGACCTTCCAGTCCACAGACCGACGCTCTATCCACTGAGCTAAACCAGTTTCCGCGATGTGCTCCCACAGTTGGAAGTCCGGCAGCCTGCCTCTGCCGGGACAATGCCCCGTTCCTCTGGACAGCCTCAGTCGAGTTCTCGCCCTCGCCCTCTCCGTCTCTTGTTCCTTCCTTCCAGCTCCTGCCCCCCAACCCTCTCTCGCGCACACACACAGTCTTGCTCTGACCCTTTCGGTGTCAGAGCCTTTGTCTGCGCTGCTTTCTCCCCTCCTCCTGACTCTGGTCTCAGTGACCTTATCTGTGAGGGGGAAGGTCTGGGGCTGCAAGAGGCAGCATCCCACTGGCTCCTGTCCCGGGACTGCTGACTGGGTCTGGCCGGGAACTGGGGCTGCTGAGTCAGCACCTCCTGCACGGGTGGGAAAGTGTGTGTGTGTGTGTGAGTGTGAGAGTCTGTGTGTGTGTGTGTCTGTGAGTGTGTGTGTGTGTGAGTGTGTGTGAGTGTGTGTGTGTGTGTGAGTGTGTGTGCGTGTGTGTGTGTGTGTCTGTGTGTGTGAGTGTGTGTGTCTGTGTGTGTGTGTGTGTGTCTGTGAGTGTGTGTGTGTGTGAGTGTGTGTGCGTGTGTGTGTGTGTCTGTGTGTGTGTCTGTGTGTGTGTGAGTGTGTGTGTGTCTGTGAGTGTGTGTGTGTGAGTGTGTGTGTCTATGTGTGTGTGTGTGTGTGTGTGAGTGTGTGTGTGTGTGTGTGTGTGTCTGTGTCTGTGTGTGTGTGTGTGTCTGCGCTGGGGAAGGGTCGTCACACGGAGGAGGGGGTGGGGGGTGGGGGCACCGACCTGTGGGAGAGGCGGGCCCCGCGGGGGAGCCGCCGTTCTTCTTCCCCGCGGGCGGCGGTGCCGGGCTGCCGGGCAGGGCGGAGGGGGAGACCGGGGCCTCGGTGGTCCTGGGTGGCCCGAGGCCCAGCTCGGAGGCACCGGGCGCCCCCTGACCCTGGCGGACGGCAGGCGCGACGGTGGCCAAGGTGAGCAGGAGACCCCACATGGCGGAGGCCAGAGGCGCGGAGGCTCCGGACCGCGGCTGTCGGCGGCCGGTGGGCTGGTCCTTTCCTGCCCGCGGCTCCGGAGCCCCCCGCCCCTTCCTGCCGCCGCCAACGCCCCCGGGGCCTCCGGAGGGTCCGCCCACCGCCCGCTGGCTGGCCCGGGACCCCGAGAGGAGGAGGGGGAGAGGAAGCGGGAGGGAGGGAGGGAGGGAGGGCGGGGCGGAGCGTGCGGGGCGGACCCCCGACGGGCAGCTGGACGCCTCGGCACTCGCAGACCGTGCCCGCCCATGCGGCCTCCCTCCTGCGCTGCCCGCGCCGTCTGCAAAGCCCCTGGGCATCCTCGAGGCTCCTGCCCCGCAGTGGGCACCGACTCAGGGCCACGCGCCATGCCCGATGCTCTGCACGTGGCCCCTCACTCCGACCTCCTTCTCCAAACTGGCCAACCGAGGCGCACGGCGGCCGCCGCCTCGGCCACGACTGCACAGCTCCGGAGGAGGAGGAGGAAACTGCAACCCAAGAGGGGAACCGGTCTAGAGCCAGGGGCCGCTGGCCAGGGCGAGGGGACCCAGGGAAGCGTGAGGGGAAACTGAGACTGAGTCGGGGTGGGGGATGGGATGGAGGAGGGCTGGCCCTCTAGGAATCCTCCTGATGGACAGCCCGAGGGGCCCAGCCGGAGGCGGCGCCTCCCGGCACCACCAACCCCCCACCCTCCACCTCCCACCCTGACCCCGCCTCCCCGCCCGCCCTTCCATCTCTTCGCCGCCTCCCGTGCTTGCCCGGCTGCTGCCACGTTCTGGGGTTACATAATCCTGGGAGAGGAGCCCGAGCCGATACCCGCGGGGCCGGGCCCGCGATGGATGGGTCCGGGCTTGCTGGGCGCCTGCCCGCGCCCCTTTCTCGCAGCCCGCGGCCCGCAGCCTCCGTTCTCCTCCCCCGGCCCGCAGCCTCGGGTCTCCGGCCGCAGGAATACGCCCATCCTTGGATTCCAGAGTGCAGGACCCTGCTCATCCCCCCCAACCCCCTCGAAGACCCTATGGACTCGCCCATCCCAGGGTCGCCTTCCCAGAAGGAAGGAAATGCAGGGATGTGTGGGAGGGAGGGAGGGGGGAAAAATCAATAAAATATGTAAAATAAATAAATAAATAAATACCAAAAAAAAAAAAAAAAAAAGGAAGGAAATGCAGCCGCGGTGCGCCTCGGGCCGAGGCTTTGCTTTGGCAAGGAGCCGGCAGAGAGGGACCGTCCTCCCCCGGGGCAGGGGAGCCCGGAGGTGGCGGCCGGGCATCTAACGGAGGACGAAGCGCCCTGAGCAAATAGTTCTCGGCAGGGCCATTATCTAGATGAGCCATCGGAGTCCCCAAAGGCAGCAGCGTCTCAGGGCCTATCTGGTGGCTCTGTCTGCAGGATCTCTGGAGGGAAACACGGTCCTGCACTCCTGGGACTGAGGGCGGACACCACCAGCCCAGTCTCCTTCACACACGGGAGCCCTGGAGTCCCCAGGCGGCCGGCCCACCCCACCCGCGCGGGTAGGTGCGCTGGGGGGACAGCCGAACATCACCAGGTGCTAGACTTGTGGGGTCCAACTGGACTTGGGTTCACTCGGTACTTGAGTTCTGGCTAGGAAAGAATTCAGAGCCAAGACTCAAGCTGTGAGAGAACACTTATTTGGAAAATCACAGAGGTAGGAGAAGTAATTCGTAGAAGAAATGGGCTTAGGAAATAAGTTCTTGGGGCTAAGAAGTGAGGAAGGCAAAGGGGCGTGGCTTGGAGGGGTGAGGAGGGGAACACGCACTGGGTCCTCAGACCTAAGAGTTTGTTTGTTTGTTTGTTTGTTTGTTTTAATGAGTATCTCTAAGAGGTTTTTATTTTTATTTTATTTTATGGATTTTTTTACAGAGAGGAAGGGAGAGGGATAGAGAGTTAGAAACATCGATGAGAGAGAAGCATCAATCAGCTGCCTCCTGCACACTCCTTACTGGGGATGTGCCCGCAACCAATGTACATGCCCTTGCCCGGAATCGAACCTGGGACCTTTCAGTCCGCAGGGCCGACGCTCTATCCACTGAGCCAAACCGGTTTCGGCAGTCCTAAGAGTTTTAAGGGTGGAGATTGGAGGGGAGGTCCCAGGGGAAGATCTGCTTCCCAAGTGTGTCCTTTCAGGGTCCGGGTCTCCACTGATTGATTGGCTGTTTGGGCAGGGGGTCATTCTTTATTAAATGCAGCTGGTTCTGAGGTGGCCAGGAATCTTCTGGTATGGCCTTGATTTTCTGGCTTTGCTCCTTTTCTGGGTCTGAAGCTGAAATACAACTGAAGCCTAGATGTTATCTGTAAGGAGACAAAGTCACCCTGATGACAAGGACCCACACTACAATTATCTTTTGCTAGGCCCTCAGGGCGTCCCCCCTGGTAACCTGTGCCTGGCCCTTCAGCCTCGCTCTGAGCTCTGATCGTGTGTCTGACTAACCACCTACCCCAGGCCAAAAGGGAGTAACCTGGACAGGACCCACCTTGGAGTGCTCTGCCCGGACGGCACTGCCAAGGTCCCAGACGCCAGGGCGGCACTTAGAAAAACTCAAGGAAGGTAGGTGCACAAAGCCAATGCTCCCTGATGTGCAACCAGGTCAGAAACAGAAGGACAGGGTCAAAGGCAGAAGGATGGTTCTACAGCCCAAGGCTTGGTGGGAGTGGGGGTTGGGAATGGAAGGCCGGGACAGGCTCCTGTAGAGTGAGAGGCAGGTCTAAACAAAGCCCAATCTGTCCACTTTCCTGTCTCCGGCACTCACCCCCTCCAAGGTGGTCACCATACAGCAGCCAAATCCTGTCAAGTTCCTCCTGGCTTAAGTCCCTCCTGGGCTCCCGGGCAAGGCCCTTCATGACAAGGTTCTGCACCCACACCTTTCCCACCTCATCTCCCCACGCTCACCCCCCTGGCTCACACCCCACCAAACACAGGCTTTTGAGCTGTTCCTCCAATGCACCAGCCCATCCAGCCACGGGTCTTCGCATTCTCTCACCTCCTTACTCAGATTTGCATCCTCATCATTCAGATTGCCTTCAGTGTCACCTGCCTCCTAGGGCCTTCCCTGTCCATTCTGATGGAATAAGCTCCCTCCTCTATACCCACACTCTATGCTCTCACCCTCTTTTATTGTGTTGTCTTCAAGGCACTCCACATGACTGAGATTATCCTGTTTAATTTGTTATATGTTCACGTCAGAACTCTCCTAACCTGCAGCAGGAGGTAAGCAACCCTCCAAGAAAGCCTTTTTTTTTTTTTTTTCTAATCCTCACTCAAGGATTTTTTTAATTGATTTTTAGAGAGAGTGGGAAGGAGAGACAGAGAGAGGAACATCAATGTGAGAGAGACATCGATTGGTTGCCTCCCACAAACCCCCTGACCAGGGCCGGGGATTGAGCCTGCAACCAAGGTATTATACATGCCCTTGACTGGAATCGAACCTGTGACCCTTTAGTCTGCAGGCAGACACTCTATCCACTGAGCCATACTGGCTAGGGTCAAGAAAGCCTTTTGCACCCAAATGTTCACTGCAGTTCAGGGCCTAGAAAAGTGCCTGGTTCCTAGTCAGTGATCAAAAAGTATTTGTATAATATATTCAAGGTTAGAGAGAAACAAGAAGAGTTGGAGGGTCTGGCTGGTGTGGCTCAGTGGCTGAGCATCGACCCAGGAACCAAGAGGTCGCTGGTTTAATTCCCGTCAGGGCACATGCCCGGTGGAGGGTGTGCAAGAGGCAGCCAATCAATGACTCCCTCTCTCAATCTTCCTATCTCTCTATCCCTCTTCCTTATTCTCTAAAAATCAATAAAAATAAAAAGAAGAGCATAAGAGAAGTTGACTCTTCCCGACAGTGCCAGGCTTTGTGGGACAGGAGATGGCAGGCCATGAATCGGGACACCTGCCCCCACAAAGGGACTGGCAGGACAGGGCATGCTGGCCCCTCCCCACCGTACCCTTAGCTGCTGGGGTTTGCAGGATATTCATGCCTCTTGTGTCCTGTGTACCCCTTCTTACCCCTCCTTCCTCTTTGTGCCCCTTGTCTCTCTGCCTTGTCTGTTAGGGCCCCTCTACGTCCCTCTGAGCCTCAGCACCTTCTCATGCCCCTTCGTGACTTCATCCCCTCCCACTCCGCTGTGTTCCCACTTACTCCGCTTTGGCCCTTGCCACTGGTCTCTGGGGCTGCAAAGCCACCAAACCTGGAAGCAGGTTCTGGAGGTAGCAGCTGATAGGTTACCATGGCAACTGGATTTATCCCCCTCTCCCCCCCAAATCAAGGACGTTACTGCCTGTTACTACTGAGCCAATGAGCAGGGACAGGGAGGAACCACTGAGGAGCACTGATCTCATATTGCCAGCAATACGGAATGAGCAGCGGGCTTCATACCCTGGAAAATAAAAAACTGCTCCCTCCTTCCTTCTACCAGCTGGTTGATTATATAGGGGCGAGGGGAAATAGCTCTGTGCAGCTGGGAGGACAGCAGGGTCAGGGAGCTTTGGGGTCTGCAGTCTGTGCGTCTGCCCTTAGGGGTTTGAAGTCCCGAAACAAGGTGGATAGAGCTCAGTCTGTTTCTGGGAGCAGAAAATGGTCAGCATTCCTGAGGCAAACTCCCAGAGTGAGCCAGGGTCCCGGCCCAGCAGCCAAGTGAAAGCATGTGCTGTCCTCGGTTTGCTCTCAAAATGTATTTTCTTTTCTGAATAATGGACCCATCTGGGCTTCCTCAAGGCCACCTTATTTGTGCAGCCCTGTTTTCCTTCTTGCAACACATCCTCCGGTTCCCCAGGGTCTGTCAGAAACCTTCTCAGCTTTGGTTAGTCGGTGAATAATCTTTAAACAATGGTGGTTCCCTTCCCCTTAAGTGCCCTTCCTCCAGTTACAAATGCTTGCACAGCCAGATCTCTAGCCCCAGGAGCCAGGGAGAGAATCTTTCGCAGCCTCACCAGGGCAAGGCTACTTTACAAGCACAACGGAGCCAGAAGGGTGGGGACATCTGCCTAAAGGGGTCTTGGTTCAAGTGATGTGCTGAGAATTGCCTGCCGCCAGTGTGGTCTGGTGGCTGGAATGCAGAGAGGATAAATGACTTGGAGCCACACTGATTTAACGTCACATCCAGTCTCTGCCTTTTCCTTGTTCGGGTATCCTTGAATAGTAGTTTCACCTCTTTGAGCCTCAGTTTCCTTATCTGTAAAATTGGGATGATAATATTTTCTTCCCAGGGCAGTGATGATAAAGTGAGATACTATGTGGTTCTAGGAACCCTGACCTTAATCAGGTGAATGAAAGATGGAGAAAACAGCTTGACACAATCTCCTTGCTCCCACATACATGGATGGAATAAAATAATATTAAGAAAAGAAAGGAGGCCGGGACCAGTTTGGCTCAATGGATAGAGCGTCGGCTTGGGGACTGAAGGGACCCGGGTTCGATTCCGGTCAAGGGCATGTACCTTGGTTGCGGGCGCATCCCCGGTAGGGGGTGTGCAAGAGGCAGCTGATCGATGACTCTCTCTCATCAATGTTTCTAACTCTCTATCTCTCTCCCTTCCTCTCTGTACAAAATCAATAAAATATATATATATAAAAAATAAAAAAATTTAAAAAAAAAGAAAGGAGGCCGAAACCGGGCTGGCTCAGTGGTAGAGCGTCGGTCTGTGGTCTGAAAGGTCCCAGGTTCAATTCCGGTCAAGGGCATGTACGTTGGTTGTGGGCACATCCCCGGTAGGCAGCTGATCGATGTTTCTCTCTCATTGACGTTTCTAGCTCTCTATCTCTCTCCCTTCCTCTCTGTAAAAAATCAATAAAATATATTTAAAATAAATAAATAGGAGGGGAGCTATGGGGGGGGAGAGAAAGAGGAACACCTGTAATAATCTTAATAAAGATTTATTATATTAAAAATAAAAATAAAAATAAATAAATGAATGAATAAATAAATAAAAGAAAAGAGGCTATGTATTTGGCTGCACAGATAGAAAAGTAGCAAAATCTACTGCCTCCTTGTGTCTCCTAATCTCCTGTCCTAGTGCTAAGGAGAGCTCACTGCCCTCTAGGTACCCCTTCCCCCCCACCCCATGGTGCATGTGAGCATTGATGGGAACCTCCGTGGCACCTAGATGCACAAGAGGCACTTTCCCACGTGCCCATTCTCCCCTCCCCGCCACCTCCCCAGCTCCCTCTCTTGTACTCCAAAGTCTTGGAGAGCCTCGCTCCTCAAAGGGTGGCCAAGGACCAACAGCATCAGCATTCCCTGGGAGCCTGTCAGAAATGCAGAATCCCTCCCCAGACCTCCTGAGTCAGAACTTGTATGTGAACAGGATCCAACCCCAGGAGAGTCAGGTGCCTGTTAGAGGCGGAGAAGCACTAGCTGGAGGTGCAGGGCACCTGCCCTTAAAATGCACGAGATTCACAGCTTTCTGAGTTTGACGTTGCCACTGAAAATGGTAACTCAAGTCCCCAGAATACATCCACAGAACATTAGGAAATCGGTTTCATTCATCTTGGGAGGTTGTACTCCTGACCTCCACAGTATGACCTTTGTTTAACAAAATTATTGTTATCAAAATAATTTATAATCGTTTTAGAGGTAACTCACATTTAGGCTTGTAATAGAAGACTTTTCTATGCTCCATTCCCAAGCTAACCACATTAAATTCTGTTATTTTTCCTTGTATTTACCTCTATGCTTCGATTGCTATTTCTTGATTTTTCTATGGTTACATGTTATCTGTGGGTTTCTTGCTCTAGAATTAACCTCACTTTCCTCCCACCCTCACACGTCCAAACACATAAACATACACTTTCCCTCCTTCCATTTTCCCAAAAGAGCCAAATCACTGGAGTCAATATGCGGAGCTTATGTTATGACCATGTAAATGTTATGGTTCAACTTTTTGTGTTCCCTGGAGTTATTCATTACTTTATCATTTGCTTGGCTTTCCAGGCACCAATTGTAAATTCCATCCCAATGTTTCCAATAGAACTGAACATTTATTTTGAATATTTCTAAAAACAGATCATTTTGTTTTCTTCTGGAAACATCCCTCGTTGAACATCTACCTTTTGATTCCAGGCTGGGTTGCTTTCTTTCTTCCTTTTTAAATAGTTTATTGATTGAGAGAGAGAAAGAGAGGAGGAGGAGAGGAGAGAGGGAGACATTGATGTGAGAGTACATCTATCAGCTATCCTGAGGATTGAGCTCACAACTTGGCCTGTTCCTTTGACCGGAATCAAATGGTCAACACATGGGATGAAGCCCAACCAGCTGAGCCACATTGGCCCGGCTGCTTGCTTTACCTGGGAGCACAGCTGACATGCCAGGCCTTTCTCATCATTCTTCTTCTGTGTTTAGTCTCATTTATTTATTTTTATTTTTTTGTTAATCCTCACCTAAGGATATTTTTTCCATTGCTTTTCTTTTCTTTCTTTCTTTCTTTTTCTTTTTCTTTTTCTTTTTCTTTTTTTAGAGAGAAAAAGAGAGGGTGGAAAGGAGGGAGGGAGAGAGTAAGAGAGAGAGAGAAAGAAACATTGATGTGAGAGAGACACATAGATTGGTTGCCTCCCACACATGCCAGGGATGAACTTGCAACCCAGGTACATGCCCTTGACTGGGAATTAAACCACTCTAACCACTGAGCAGCACCAGCCAAGGCTTAGCCTCATCTCTTAAAATTCCATACTGTCCTCTTTCTTAGTTTAACCCCTGTTTTTCTGAAGTACACTCTTTAGTAACTTTCTAGGGAAAAGTGTATGCAAAATCAAATTTCTGAGACCTCATCTGGCTTTAAATGTCTTTATTCTGCCTTCACCCTTGAAATCATATGAACAGACACATGTTTCTAGGTTGAAAATCATTTTCCCTTGAAATTTTGTGGGCATTGTTTTATTGCCCGGGGAAGAGCCAGACCGGAGGCAATCGTCAAATGGTCTCGAGGGCTGGTGGCCTTGGCTCCATGGACGGTGGAGCTCATCGCCATCGAAGGGGTCAAGCTCACCACCCTTGAATCTCTGGACAGGGTCCGCTGGAGGCAAATATGCAGCCTGATTCTCTGTCTCCTCTCCTGGGGGCTGTATGGCCACTGTTCCCCTTCCCACTCTCTCCAGTTTTCCTTCAAAGTTAAGGTGACCAAATTTTAACATTGGTAAAGCGGTACACCATTGATGGGGTGGAGGGGGGGGGTGTCATTATTTAAAATTTGGTCTATATGGAGCAACAAAAATTTTCATAAAATAATGTTGTAATATATTTTTTAAATTTCAACATAAGTACAATTTTACAAATATAACACATTAAAAAATTATGTATAGTTGTAAGTGTCACTTTCAAGGCCGGTGCTAGACTTTTTGCCGCCACTATAAAATATAAATAATATGAGTACTGTCTGCTAAATTCAAGAAAATGTATGTATTTATGAAATAAATACATAAATTACTTACCTAAGTTATCTGAATAGCTGATTTGTAATGACATCACTTGTTTAACTAGCTTACTAGCATGCAGTACCATGTGTATCATCTGAGAGACAGTTACAAAATGTTCTCGTCGTGGCCAATCCCCAAAAATGCCATTGTTCATTAAGTCCAAACAGTGGTGGTCGAATTCTAACAACTGATCAACAATGCGAACTTTGATAAGCAGTTCTCATCAATTATTTGTTATTATTAAAGTTTAACCTTATAAGGCCGCCGCCGTCACCAGCGCTGCTGCTCAGAAGCCGAAGAGACCAGGCTGCCGCCCCGCCGCCCCGCTGTCGGCTCCGTGTCTGCAGGACTCGTTCCAACAGCCTGGAAAACATGGTGGATTACTGTGAAGTTCTAGGCGTGCAGAGACAGGCCTCCGCTGAGGACATTAAAAAGGCCTATGGGAAACTGGCATTGAAGTGGCACCCAGATAAAAATCCTGAGAATAAAGAAGAAGCGGAGAGGAAATTCAAACAAGTAGCTGAGGCGTATGAGGTGCCCTCTGATGCTAAAAAACGGGACGTCTATGACAGATGCGGCAAAGGAGGATTCAATGGTGGAGGTGGAGGTGGAGGTGGAAGTCACTTCGACAACCCGTTCGAGTTCGGCTGCACATTCCGGAACCCAGATGACGTGTTCAGGGAATTTTTTGGTGGAAGGAACCCGTTTTCATTCGACTTCTTTGAAGACCCATTGGATGACTCCTTTGGAACCCGGCGGGGTCCGCGTGGGAGCAGGAACCGGGGAACCACCTCGTTCTTCTCCGCCTGCACGGGGTTCCCGGCTTCGGTGGAGGGTTTCCAGCTTTTGATGCAGGATTTACTTCCTTCGGGTCAATAGGCCATGGGGGTCTCACTGCATTCTCTTCCTCGTCATTTGGTGGTGGTGGCATGGGCAACTTCAAGTCCGTATCGACTTCTACCAAAATTGTTAACGGAAGAAAAATCACTACAAAGAGAATTGTCGAGAATGGTCAAGAAAGAGTAGAAGTTGAAGAAGACGGCCAGTTAAAGTCCTTGACGATAAATGGTAAGGAGCAGCTGCTACGCTTGGATAACAAATAATTCAACGCACACATGTAACAGAGATGTTAACTGTGACAAGCACCATTTGAGGACTAACAGGAACATTTTTTTGAAGATTTCAGATGAACTCGAGTTTCAGTATAACTGTCCCTAAAGTATTTATACTCATCGGAGCCTGTTTGTCAGACTGTTGAGTTATTGTTGGGACCACATGATAGGACCTTTTCTTTTTGGTCTTTGCAATTGTTGTAAATCTCTGTTTTTTTTGTTTTTGTTTTTTAAATATATTTTATTGATTTTGTACAGAGAGGAAGTGAGAGAGATAGAGAGCTAGAAACATCGATGAGAGAGCCATCGATCAGTTGCCTCTTGCATACCCCCGACTGGGGACATGCCCGCAACCAAGGTACATGCCCCCGACCGGAATCGAACCCGGGTCCCTTCAGTCCCCAAGCCGACGCTCCATCCCTTGAGCCAAACCAGTCTCGGCTGCACTTTGCTTTTTATTAAACATGATCGAGGGCAGCCGTGACTTCATACACTAACACCAGCACGGACCTGCTTTCCATGGTGGTTAAGCTGAGCCATCAGGGTGGCCTGCTGTGAAGCTCACGTTGCCAGGACACACCCCAGAGCAGTTTCAGTCTTTCCGTGTTGAGTAGTGAAAGGTACTAATGAATCAATGGTAATACATTTCTGGTTTAGTATAAATTGAGGATGTTTTCTAGTTGTGCATGAATGCTGGCGACTTAGTAAGTTTTGACAATTGTTTAAATGTGTAATGTTAAGCTTAGGTTTAAAAAGTAAAGCTGGTAAAATGGGTCTTCGTTATTTGCTTTAAAAAAAAAAGAAATGCGATGTGTTTGGTGCAAAAAAATAGATATATATATATAAAATAAAGTTTAACATTATAAAATTAATATAAAACTCATATCCTGACTAAATAGCCCCATGGCCGCCGAAAACCATATATTCCCTTCCCATTCTTCCGCTGTTCCCTAGCTTGTCATGCATTCTTTCCAAAAATCAGGGCTTTTTTAAAACGCCGTGGGACGCGAGACAAATTGTTAAAAATCGGGACGTCTGGTCACCTTATTCAAAGTATGCCATGTGGACAAAGATTGAGTTCTTTCCATTACAACCTATTCCCATTCTTGCCTCTCAGGCCACCAAACGGGGATGTGTTGGAACCATCGCGCAGTGACACATCATCAATAGGGGTGGGTTTCTTTCCTACGTGACCAATCTCCTTATTACGTGTCCATTTTCCTTCATTTCAATCTCAGGGAGTGACTCTAAACTCCAGTTTGGGGGTTCCTAGGTTGTAGCCCTCAGTGCCATTTCTGGAATCCCAGTGTCCCGGACACCTACACACCATAGCACTTAAATGCTTAGACCGCTGCCTCTTGCCCCGGAGAGGACCCTGTAGGCTACCAGGGAAGTAGGCCTTCCATCTGCTCCCCAGGCCAAAGGGCAGGTCACAGGGGAGCCCAGCCTTGGGAAGCCTCTGGTTCCTTCCTGCCAGAGGCTCTCCATTCCAGGGCTGCAGTCCTGAAAAATCCCCCGCCAGGGCCCACAGGCATCACCCTGCTCTCAGGGGAGCGAGCAGTGGGCAGGAAGATGGAAGGACGTGTCCCTGGACACAGCTCCGAGCACCTGCAGGAGAAAGAAAGCAGCCCCTCTCCTTTGATCAGCCACCCATGTAGTGAGGGCTTAGAATGCCTCTTGGGGACTCAATCCCATGGGCGGGCCCCCTAGGGCAGGGAATTAGCAGAGGCAAGAGGAGAGTAGCCGTTCTCAGAAAGAACTGACCTCTGGCTGAGCCCCACCCGAGCCAATGGCTGCTTGTGAGGCCAGAGCCAGCAGCGGCCCCTCCCTCCCACGGAGCCCCGCCTGGCAATAGCTCACAATGCCCCAGCGGCCCAGTCCCAGAATGGCAGAGCCAAGTGGCAGGAGGTGAGGAGGCCTGGGTGGGCGGGTGAGTGGGTGGGTGGGGAGGGGGAGATTCCCAAGGTGCCCAATTCCCCACTCCCTGAGCTCATCCTTGGGTGCCTGTCTGCCATCCCCTCCCACACTCCCACACGCCCCCGTTACTACCCCCGCTACCCTCCATGACCCAGCTCTGTTACCCAGGCCTGAAGTCCTTGCTTATCCTATCCCTGTCCCTCCTCCCAGGGGCCTGGGTGCTGGGGAGGGATTGGGTAGTTCAATGGGTCCATGAGTGTTTGTCTGGGGCCCTAGCCCGGCCCAGCTCCTGGACAGTATCCTCGGGCTGGGAGCGCTGGGTTTGACAATCCGGGCAGTCTTTTCCATGGCTGGCCCCGCCCTCCTGCTGCTGCTGTTGCTGGTCAGCTTCCTGGCCTTCGACCTGCTCCACAGGTAAACGGGCAGCAGCCCGGCAGGTGGGCAGGTGCAGGTGGTCAGCCTCCCGAATCGCGGCTGCTGCCCTCTCTCTCCGCAGGCCCACGGGCCCTGCCCGGCCACCGCACACACACCTCGCAGGGGGCCAAAGCCGAGGGGCCGGCGAGGGCCCACGACAGCAGGAGGCGCTGCTCCTGCGTACAGTGGCAGTCACAGGACGACTCAGCCTCCAGGAGGCTCTGCTTCTCCTGCTCCTGGGCCTGGAGCTGCTCTTGGGAGCCCGAGGCATGCCCCTGGCCCTGCTCGGCCTGGCTCTCTGCCTCTATCCTTGGGCCTGACTGCCCTCCGGAAATACACTGGCCGTGCCGCTTCCCCAGGCCTCCTGTCCTCCGTCCGGGGCGGGGCCGGTGGGAGGGCACAGGTTCGTCCCCAGCCTGAGCAGCAGCAGACCTCCGGCAATGGTAGAAGGTGAGATGAGGAAGAGACAGCGAGCCCAGGACAGGATGTGACGGCCATCTCCGAACCTACAGGTCGAGGCTGGCCGTTCTGGCCTCCCCTGGGGTTCTAAAGAATGAAGGCCCAGAGAAAGACTTGCAGGGAAGCAGAGTGGGACTCATGATTAGCCAGTGGGGAAGGGGCAGCGACCCAAGAGGGCTTTCCACGAGAAAGCACGAGGAGCTACATCCGTGGGCTCCCAGACCTCCCCGCTGGCCTAGAGGGTCCACAGAGAGAGGCTCCTCTCTTGGCTGGACCCCACCCCAACCCGGGTCACAATGGGGCTCCTCTAGGGAGGGGGAGGGAGAGTGAAAGAGGGGCTCAACTCTGGCTGCCAGGCCATCGTGGGCGCCGCAGGAAGCAACATGACTTAGGGAGGGAATCTCTGCCCAGAGGTGAGACCCAGACCCCAGCTCAAAGCCCCGCCTCATCCACACAGGTGCCCTCCTGACCCCTGCACCCCCGGCACCTCCGGGGGCTGCTCCTGCAGCTGGCCTAGCCTCTCCCCAGGTGCACCACCTGTGATGCAACAGCCTCGAGTGCAGACGGATGCCATCGGGGCCGGCGAGGGGCCGCAGCGGGCGCTGCCCTGGACGGCCTGGGTCACGCGGCAGGACTGGGTGCGCTGGTGCCTGTGCCACGTGCCCCAGAGCTGGACCCACTGGTGGGCCACGTCCAGCTGGCGGCAGCCGCTGCAGCGCATGCTGTGGAACCTGGAGGGGGTCCTCTACCTGCTGCTGGCGCTGATGCTGTGCCACGCGCTCTTCACGACCGGCTCCCACCTGCTGAGCTCCCTGTGGCCCGTGGCGGCCGCGGCGTGGCGCCATCTGCTGCCAGCCATCCTGCTGCTGGTGCTCAGCGCCCTCCCGGCCCTGCTCTTCACCGCCTCCTTCCTGCTGCTGTTCTCCACGCTGCTGAGCCTCGTGGGCCTCCTCACCTCCATGTCTCACCCAGGCTACGCGCAGGACCAATAGAAGGGCAACCCATCCCGCTGCCTGTGTGTGTTAGCCCTGGCCCGAGGCCCGAGGCCCGAGGCCCCGAGGGAGAGGGAGGGCAGGGAGACCAGGGCCTTCCTGCTTCAACCGGCCCAGACGTCCAGGCCCTAGCACAGGTGGTGGCATGGGTGAGGCTGCTGGAGCTGGCAAGGTAGACTGGCCTGACCCTGGGCACCTCCCGCAAGCTGCTGCTGCTGCAGGTACTTGGTGTGGGGGGCCAGGGGCTATGAGGAGAAGGGGATAGGGCAGGAGGCTTAGCTTGGCCAAGCCACTAAGAGCTCCCATGTGGTTGTGGTGACACCTCTGGGGCCCTCTTAGCAACTGGCAACATCTTTTTCTTGCAGCTGTCTCAGCTTCAGACTCACTGAGAGCTTCCACCTGGGTACCCCTGGACTCGCCATGCCTCCCACCAACGCTCTTTTTCCACTTGCTCTAGAAAGGGCCCACTGGCGGGAGCCTAGCTAGAAGGGGGCTGGCCACACGCCCCAGGAGACTCCAACTAACTCACCTCCCAGACCTCCCTGGCCAGACATTCCCCTGCTTAGAGCCTGCCTCAGTCCACACCCCCGGGTCTGGAAAATGGGCTGAATAGGGTAGTGAGATTCCCAGAGAGTACCCACTCTTTACGTCTCCTGAGGTCTGTTCTGGAATAACAAACAAGTCCCATTCCACCCGCCTACACATGTGGCCTTGGCCAGTTAATTCTCTTTGAGCTTGTGCTAAGTGCGCCAAAAGCAACACCGATGTATGAAGTACTTTGTAAAGTCCAGGAAACAATAAGATACTATATTGAACTCTTGAGAACGTTCTGTAGACTCAAAAGGTCTTTGGAGCCCCACGGCCATAGAAAGAGCAAGAAGCTTCCCTAGGCCTGAGGCAAAAATGTTCTGCCGTGAGCAGAATCACAGTGGTAAACAGAGGATGGGATGGGTGTGGACAAGATGTAAAAATGTCATGTGTCATGAAATCTCAAAATCTGCAGATGTCGAACTCTTCTGATTGTGAAATGCTTGGGCCTGGGGCTTAGTGCCAGGAGATGCTTGCACAGCTCTGTGAGTGGGAAAAGCAGAGTCCATGGTTTCCAAAATGGACCCAGCTGCTCCCTACACCAAGAGGGTCATGAAAGGTGGCATTCCCGAGGCCCTGGGTGCTGGCTGTTTGCACATCTGCCAACCCTCCAAACAAAACAGTGAGTGATCAACCATTACCAAACTAGAGGCTCAGTGCACAAAAATTTGTGCACCGGGGGCGGGGGGTCCCTCAGCCCAGTTTGTGCCCTCTCACAGCCCAAGAGTCTTCAAGGGATGTCCTACTGATGGCTTAGGCCTGCTGCCCACCTAAGCCACAATCTGGCCTCCCTCTGTGGAAGGCAACCAGGCCAGCTAATCAGGAGATGGTGCTGCCCCACCTTCCACCCTGCATTGCCTTTCCCTCCATCTGCCTCCTGGCACTCACCTTAGCTAGCTTGACACCACCTGCTCGCTGGTCCCGCCCCCTGCCAACTGGCCATTCTGCTGTTCGGTTGATTTGCATATTACACTTTTATTATATGGGATAAAGCACATGATAGACAGCTTTACCCACAGCTAAGACCCCACCACCTGATCCCTACCCCACTTCTTTTTTTTTTCTTTTTCTTTTTTTTATGAAATCATGGTTAATGTTTTTTTTCCTACCCCACTTCTAACTCCCACCCAATTCCTGACCTTCCCAAATCCTGCCCATCCCTGACCTAGTGTACTTCTAAGCCTAAAAACCCTGCTCCTAAAGCCCTCGACCCGAAGTCCCCCTCTCCTGCCACCTAAATACTCAAGCCCTGAGGACCAGCCCCTAGAACCCAAGCTCATTTTTGCCAAAATGCACTTGTTGTAGAATTTCATAACCCTCCATGCCACTGGTCAGAAGCCTTCAGCATCCATGCCTGAAACCCCATTTCCTTGTGATTGTCCCTGAAACATGGCCTGGTAGCAAGGGCAAGGCAGGACATGGTGCTGGAATAGCCTCGTGGCCAGCAGGGGCTCTGGAGCATTAGCTGAGGCTGGGTTTGAATCCCAACATTGTCACTTTCTATGGCCATGGCCTTGTGGGAATTCCTAAGCCTTCCTGAACTTCATTTTCCTCATGGGTAAAATGAGGTAAGAACCCCTGTCTTAGGGCTCCTACGGGGCTGCTGGCATGCGGGTGAAGTTCCTAGCCTGCCGCCTCACTCTGCGAACCATAGCTATGCTACCACTATTCCATTTTAGAGATGAGAAATCAGGTTCAAAACAGCTACTCGCCTATGGGAAGGCCAGGTTTGAGTCCTCATCTACTTAACAGGACACTAAAAGGAGAGCAATAGAGAAAACACAACCCAATTGAAGTCTCCTCAGGTCCCCCATAGACTTAGCCCAGCATTGCTGGTCGGCACTGTCACTCCGGAGCCTTGAGCCCATTCCAGTTAAGGGAGAATAGAGGTTTGGGCCCACATTGCGGGACAAGATGCGGGCAGAAGCAAGGAGAAGGCCTCCTTCCTTTCCCACATAAATACAGGGAGGGGCAAAAGTAGGTTTACAGTTGTTCTTAAGGAAAATACAATAATTAATAAATAATTCAAGAATAAACTCAGTGTTTCACATACTCACACTGTAAACCTATTTTTGCCCCATTCTCTCTTTCTGTGTGTGCGTGTGTGTGTGTGTGTGTGTGTGTGTATATATATATACACACACACACACACACCGCGTTTCCCCGAAAATAAGACATCCTCCAAAAATAAGACCTACTTACAGGTTTCCTTCTGAGTGAAATATAAGGCATCCCCCCCTGAAAATAAGCCCCCCCCCCAGGCTAAACATGAGAGATTTAGTCCACTGGTTCTGAAAGAAATGGAGTCACAAGAAATTCACCAGGAAATTCAGGAATTGGATTGTTATGATGATGTTCCAGAAGATGATGACATGATGGTCATTGAATAAATGAGTAAATTCTTGATACTGTAGGATTCAGTTTGTCTGGTTTGTGTTGACAACTACTGTACTACAGTACCGTATACAGGCAATAAATTTCCTTTATTTTCATTTAACAATAAATGTGTACCGTATTCTTCTTCATGGAAAAAATAAGACATCCCCTGAAAATAAGACCTAGCACATCTTTGGGAGCAAAAATTAATATAAGACACTGTCTTATTTTTGGGGAAACAGGAGATATATATATATATATATATATATATATATATATATATATAATCTCCCACTCTCCTGCTCTGCTAATGTGGAGTAAGGTGGTACAACCAGCCCGGGTAGCAGATGGGTAGTACTTACCAAATTAGATCCACACATGCCCTGTGACCCAGCAACCTAGCATGAGTTCTCACAGAGGCCCCTGAGGGCCTTGCTCAGGGTGTGGCCCCAGGACCACCTGGGAGCTGGTTGAACGTGCAGAGTTTGGGGCCCCACTCCAGGCCTGTGGAATCAGAGCCTGCATTTTTTTCCTCTTATTTCAGAGCCTGCATTTCAACAAGATTCCCAGGTGATACACTGTTTGAGAAACTGCGCTGCAAAGAGGAGGATGTGTTTGAGAGTAATGGTTGCACTGTTATTGGCGGTGAAGCATAGTGTGAGCACCGCTGAGAGGAGGCAGCAGGTAGAAGGGGCAGGAGCTGTGAGATTGATCTTGAACTCCTAGCTTTGAGTGAAAAACTGAATGAGAAATAATACAATTCTTTGAATGCAAATTTCAAACGCAGGCCAGCAAAACCCACAGGAGGTGGCAAGAGGTGGCAAGAACACGTGGAAACAAAAGGAACAGTTGAATGGCTAGCTCTAGGGGGCAGGCAGAGGGGAATGGAGTATTCAGATGAAAGGGAATGAAGCAAGGAACCTTACAGAGACTAAAGAAAAATGATATCATGAGCACACTTCCTGAAATCCCTTTACATGTAGACCAAATCATCCTTTTAGGGTTAAAAGGCTTAAAAATGCAAGCTCGGGCTGAAACCGGTTTGGCTCAGTGGTAGAGAGTCAGTCTGCGGACTGAGGGGTCCCAGGTTCGATTCCGGTCAAGGGCATGTACCTGGGCTGTGGGCACATCCCCAGTAGGGGGTGTGCAAGAGGCAGCTGGTCGATGTTTCGATGGATGTTTCTCTCTCATCGACGTTTCTAGCTCTCTATCTCTCTCCCTTCCTCTCTGTAAAAAATCAATAAAATATATATTTTTTAAAAAATCCAAGCTCAGGGAGAGTGAACATGCTGGAATGAAGGCGGCCCAAGCTTGGGCCCAGAGGGAGAGCTGCGATGTTCCAGTGGCCAGCGTGACCTGGGAGGCTGATCTCCGCCCGTCCTCCCCTCCGCCCCCCCCCGCCCCCCCCTGGCCAGCCACAGCCTGCTCTGGCAGGATTGGGAGGGGGTGGGGATCCAGGAACCCTGTGGCCTGGCCAGAGAAGTAATCAGTTGGGCGGGGAATGAAGAACGCAGCGGAGGAGGAGGCGTCAGCCCCCAGAGGCCTTGCACCTCAGAAAACAGAGGAATCCTCAGCCGCCTATGCAAGAGCAGGAGCGTCGGGGTAGGGCTTCCCTCTGCCCCAAGGAACAGGGGGTGGCCAGGACACGGGAGGGCCCGAGAGGGTGGTGGTGACAAGGGGGCTCCTGAGGCCAGGGCACCACTTGAGACAGTTGTCAGTGGCCATCCTGGGGGAAGAAGGGGGAGGGGGTCCCTGGAAGGAGGAGGCGCGCTCCCTCAGACTCTGTGTGCAGGGTGAAGGGGAGGCTACATCCTCGCTGGGGGATGAGGGTAGCTACTCTCCTTGGTCACAGAGGACTTGGGGGAGACCGGGTCATGCGGGAAGGGGTGCGGGAGGCAGCCTGCGCTGCACGGGAAGGGAGGCAGCCCCCGGAGCAGGTGCGAGGTGCGCAATTTCCCAGGCCCCAGTGCGCGGGAGGGGGACCAGAGGGCTGGAGGGCGTCGAGGCGGGCGCGTTGACCGTGGAAGCGGAGCCGGGAGGACAAAGGAGCTGAGGCTGGAAATATCAAACCTAGTAGGGATTTGGAGGGTGGTGGGCACCCATCCACGGAAGATGCTAGGTAGCCATCCGGGGAAACCGACAGCCAGGGAATCGCAGCTTTCGGACCTTCGACCGACGGCGCAAGGGCGCCCTCTGGCGGACATCTTCAGCTCTGGCGCGAAGAATCGGGTTGGCTGGAGTGTTACCATAGTTGGAGGGGACACAGATTTCACAGGCCAGGAGGGTGGATTCCACGAAGAGTCATCTCAGGCCCGCTGTCCGCACAGCGGCGGCTTCGTTGGTTCCTCACCCCTTACCCCAAATCTTACATCTGGGTTCCCCAACTAGAAGCCCAGAAGCATAGAGGGCTGTGCTCTTGAGAATCCTGGAGAAGGAAGGGCCCCATCTTGCAGGCTTCACTGGGCCACCCCTAGTCTGTCTACCCATGCCTCCTGGGTAAAAAGCTGTCTTTTGTGAGGTCTGTTGGGGTCTGGAAGTAACCAGCTTTAGACAAGTCATTTTTTCTGCTGAGACATTTTCATCTATAGTTTGGATCTTGCATCCTTTATACTACTGCCTTCTTACTTTTCAAATACTTTCCATTTTAAAAAATAAAAGAACTTGCCGAAACCGGTTTGGCTCAGTGGATAAGAACATCAGCCTGGGGACTGAAAGGACCCAGGTTCGATTCCAGTCAAAGGACATGTACCTTGGTTGCAGGCACATTGGGAGATGTGCAAGAGGCAGCTGATCGATGATTCTCTCTCATCGATGTTTCTAACTCTATCCCTCTCTATTCCTCTCTGTAAAAAAAATCAATAAAATATATTTTAAAAAATAAAAATAAAAGAACTTGATTTAAGATCTGTTGTTTCCACCGTGCCCAGCATCACTCAGTGGTTAGAGTGTCAGCCTGCACACCAAAGGGTTCCGGGCAACCAATCAATGTGTCTCTCTTACATAATGTTTCTCTCTCTCTCATCCCCTCTCCCTACTCCTCTCTAAAAATCAATTTAAAAAGAAAATCTTAAAAAATACCCAACATACTACCCACTTATTAGAATGACTAATATTAAGAAAACAAATATTAAGTGTTGGTGATGATATGGAGGAATTGCAACACTCATACATTGCTAGGGGGAATATAAAATCAGAAAACCACTTTGGAAAATGATTTAGTAGTTTTTTAAAAAATTAAACATACATCTACCACATGACTCAGCCATTTCATTCCTAGATGTTTACCCAAAAGAAATGAAAATATATGCCTATTCAAAGATTTGTACATAAATATTCATAGAAGCTTTATTTGTAATAGCCAAAAATTAAAGTATACAAATGCCCACCAACAGGTGAAAGGATAGTTGATTTAGCCGTACAATGGAATACGATAAACTTATGAGAAAAGTTAACTACTGATACACACAATGACATGGATGTTGTTCCACCAATCTAATTAGACTGAGTGAAAGAAGTCAGATGAAAAAGAGTACCCATTGAATGATTCCATTTATTTATTTATTTTTAAATATATTTTATTGATTTTTTACAGAGAGAAAGGGAGAGAGATAGAGAGCTAGAAATTTCGATGAGAGAGAAACATCGACCAGCTGCCTCTTGCACACCCCCTATTGGGGATGTGCCCGCAACCAATGCACCTGCCCTTGACCGGAATCGAACCTGAGACCTTTCAGTCCTCAGACCAACGCTCTACCACTGAGCCAAACCATTTATATCACATTCTAGGAAATGTAAATTGATCTATAGTAACAAAAAAAGAGATCAGTATCAATAGTTGCTGGGCGACAGGAGTAGGGAGATGGGAGGGGAGGCAGGGAGGGATTATAAAGAGGCAGAAGGATAAACTTTGTTGATTGTGATGATGATTTCACAGATGTATACATGTCAAAATATATCAAACGTCCATTTGAAATATGTGCAGTTTACTTCAGTGATACCTTAATAAAGCAGGTTTTAAAAAAGCATAGGTCTATTTCTTTGCAATCAGAAAGTTTATTTTTCACCAACATATGATGAACTCAATACACAATCTATGCAACGAACTGGATTATATGACACAGTGGTCCGCAAATTGTGGCTCACGAGCTACATGCGGCTGTTTGGCCCCTTGAGTGTGGCTCTTCCACAAAATACCATGGCCTGGGCGAGTCTATTTTGAAGTGGCGTTAGAAGTTAAAGTTTAAAAAATTTGGCTCTCAAAAGAAATTTCAATCATTGTACTGTTGATATTTGGCTCTGTTGACTAATGAGTTTGCTGACCACTGTTATAATAGAAGGCAGGTCATCTGTTTTTGTTGGGACACTGTGTTTAGTAAAACTGTTTTGAAAAACAAAACAAAACAAAACACTAATTTTCTTATTAAAAGACTTCTCCCCCCAGCACACACACACACTGGGACAATAAAAGCTGGCATCACGTCTGAAGTGCTTTTGCATCCTCTACTCCTTTCAGGAATATGTTGGTATGGCAAAAGAAGGATACTGGAGGCATTCTTTTTCTTTCTTTCTTTTTTTTTTTTTAATGAAAATAAAAGAAATTTATTACCTGTATACGGTACAGTAGTACGGTAGTTGTCAACACAAACCAGACAAACTGTGAATCCTACAGTATCAAGAATTTACTCATTTATTCAATGACAATCATGTCATCATCTTCTAGAACATCATCATAACAATCCAATTCCTGAATTTCCTGGTGAATTTCTTGTGTCTCCATTTCTTTCAGAATCAGTGGACCAAATCTCTCATGTTTAGCAATAGCGCTGTCTTTAAATGAGTACTTCTTGTCAAGGCAGCCTGCTCGCAGTGCATTTGCAATGCAACTGTCAGTGATTTTCTCCCATGAATTCTTCACCCAAATCACAACTTCTTGCATTTTAGGTTTCACAAAGTTTCCACGCTGATTTCTCTCCATTCTATTTTCAATGTAGTCATTAATTTCTATGTGCAAATTGTCTTTGAATGGCTTATTTATTGCAATGTCAAGAGTCTGGAGATAGGCTGTCATTCCTGCGGGAATCATTATCTGATCTATTTTTCTTTCGTGAAGAAATGTCTTCATGTCTTCAGCGCGGTGAGTGCTGGCTGCATCCCAGACTAGCAGACCTCTTTGGCTCCCTCGCATAACAAGCGGCAGCATTAAATCGACCCACTTCCTTATAACTGCTTGTGTGGCCCAGGCTTTTTCAGTTTCAAGAATAAAAATGCCCAAAACATCTTCAATCTTTTCCTTCTTGCCCTTAGAAATGATTAAAGGTGGGATTTTAGTGCCATCCAGACGAATTGTGGAGGCATTCTTGAAAAAATAAGAATCTAGTGGAAAACAGTATCACCTCAAAAATTTACAAATGGAACTGCCTTAAGACCCACTGATTCCTTTTCTGGGAATTTATCCAAAGAAACCCAAAACCCAAATTCAAAAGAATATCTGAGCCTCTGTGTTCATTGCAGGGTTATTTATAATAGCCAACATTTGCAAGGAGCCCGACTATCATCGGTAGATGAGTGGATAAAAGAGTTATGGTACATTTACACAATGGCATATACTCTGCTGTTAAAAGGAAGAAAATTTTACTCTTTGCAACAGCATGGATGGACTTGGAGAACATTATGCTAAGTGAAATAAGCCAGGTAGAGAAAGACAAGTACCATATGATTTAATTCATATGTGGTTTCTAATGAACAAATTGAACTACAGCAAAATAGAGACAGACTCATAAAAAGCAGACAGACATCTCTGTGGTGTGTGTGTGTGTGTGTGTGTGTGTGTTTTGGGGGAGTGTTAGGGGGTGGAGAGATTGAGCAAAAATTAAAAAAAGGAGAAAGCACATGGACATAAACTACAGTGTGGTGTTGGGGGGGGGTGAAAAGGGCATAGAAGGGATAAATGGTGATGGAAAAACTTAAAGTAGATGAAATAAAAAAAATAATGTAGCTGGGGGAAAAAAATAAAACTAAGAATCTAGTCTGCTGGTGCAGCTTAGTGGTTGAGCATTGACCCATGAACCAGGAAATCATGGTTCGATTCCCATTCAGGGCACATGCCCAGGTTGCAGGCTCAATTCCCAGTAGCTGGCATGCAGGAGGCAGCTAATGGATGATTCTCTCTCATTACTGATGTTTCTCTCCTTCTCCCTTCCTCTCTCTGAAATCAATACACACACACACACACACTGGAGGAACATACGATTTTCATAGTTTTTATCTCTCAAAACAGTGGCCAGGAAATAATTCAAATGCATGTAATGATTTGTACAGGACTGTTTAAGTTTCTTGTTTTCAATCATGACTGAATAAAATCTATAATGCAGAAGTCAAGTGACTATATTGTAGGCTTACATGACAACTAAAGATAACTTATCACCATCACTGTTATGACGACCTTCAAATCTGAGTTGGGGCGCTGAAGAAAATGTTGGGAGACACACAGCAAGATGGGTGGAAATCAGAAGTGCAGGGATAAAATGATGAGAACATGGAGCCCTCTGCACAGTGCTTACAAAGTGAGAGTTCCAGAATTGGGATGGGGTTTGCAAGGAGTGGAAAAGCCTAGGAAAGGCCTAGTAGGGAAGGCTATGGAATTCTTAGAGAACAGGATGTCAACCAACAGAGGGGGGTCCCATGAGGCCTAATAACTCATCATTTTCTTCTGTAAGTCAGTCCAGGTGTCGTGTTCTCCAGAGGTACCGAGAAGCTTCAGAAGCAGGTGCAAAATGTTCAGAGAATAGGTTTTCAGGAAAGGCAGAAAGGTGTGAACACAAGATTGGACAAATTGGATGCAGCTGAAGAGGGCTGTTCAAAGGATGGGTTTTATCAACAAAGGAAATATATATTTTTTTTCTTGGGCAAAAAATAATTACCTAAATTTTATCTCCTGAACAAAAGGCTTGCTTTCATTTCCGTATGTTCCCTTCCACTTTGGGGCTGTACCCAAGAAAATCAACCTTGTTTCAGGCTCTGTCTCGTTTGGTTCTCAGCTGCTCTGTTGAGGTTGCTCTCTAAAGGGCTCCATCTATTAATGTACCAGTTTCCCCAACACCAGTGTGTGCTAACTTAGCAGCTTCACTCGCACTTAGATTGCTGGCAAGGATCAACACTTTTGTGGTCTATTTCCATTTCCATTTGTTACATGTTATATCCTTTGCCAAGATAAAATTCCAATAAAAAGTATGGAAAGAATGCATGGCCCAGCACCTGGCTGGCAGGCAGGCCCTGCAGGGCCGTTGGCACATCTCTGCATTCCTCTCTTCCATCCAATTCTACTTGAAGATTATTTGTGGGTCTGTTGCCTTATTTTCCTACTCCACACTCCATTCTCCACCCCATGCCACCATCTAGCCCACGTCACCCTTCATGATTAGTCACAAACTTAAGGTCAAATCCCTCATCAAAGCTGAGACCCTGTATTCCCTTCCTTAGTTGGACAATCCTTCATGCCCACCCTGGAATTCCCCACCACCACCACCACCACCACCAAATAAGTTGGTCTGTGTTCACTTTGCCCTCAGTGCACATTATATGTATTAAATAATGGATTTCTAATCAGTCTCTACTTGGGTTTGGGAGCTTCTTGATTAGTTCCAATCACTGAGTGTCCACCATATGCCAAGAACTGTGCAAGGTGAGGTATGTGCCTTTCCTCCTCCAGGAACAGATGAATGTTGAACGTACCCATGAATACATGAGAGACTGGTATAGGTAAGAATTAGCCAGATTCATAAAATCCACATAAAATGTTGACAATTTCGCTCTGGCCAAATAGCTCAGTTGGTTAGAGCATCGTCCCAGTACACCAAGGGTGGGGGTTCGATCCCTGGTCAGGGCGCGTACAAGAATCAACCAATGTGGGCACTGTCCTGTGCACCAAGAAGTTGCTAGTTGCTGGTTTGATTCAATGTTGTGCTCCCACAACGATGTTTCTCTCTCTTCCTCTCTAAAAAATCAATAAATCTTTTTTTTTAAAAATCAACCAAGGAATGCACAAATAAATGGAACAATAAATCAATTCTTATCTCTTCCTCTCCCTAAAATCAATTCACCAACCTACATTTATTAAAGAAATAAAAGTAAAATTTCAACTCAGCCCTTGCTATTCCAATCCCAGAGAGCTGCTGACAAGAGGTAACCTGCCCACGAGCTTTGTTAGTGCACGTGTGTTCTGGTGAGAATGAGGGTGTGAGGCCACAGGAAAGCCACATTCAGCAATTCCCAAACAGTGTGAGGTGAAAGGTCCAAAGCTGGAAAGAGCCCAGAGGCAGGCTCCCAGCTCCTAAGGCCGTGGTTTGGGAGACACAGGAAGATGCCACGCTGTTCTTCCATGCCTTTATTGGTGACAGCAGTGGACAAGAACGATGCCAGGCACAGCAACATCATGGCCCAGCACCTGGGTGGCAGGCAGGCCCGGCAGGGCCATTGGCACATCCAGCCCCGGCCCGAGGTCCAGGCTACCCAGGCCACGTCCCCGAATGTGCAGGAGGCCGCCGGTCCAGTTTGTACGTGTGGATCAGTCTGTCTGAGTGTCTGAGCCGCTGCCTGCAGGGTCCCCCCATCCTCGGCACATGGTAGGGGCTGCTGGGAGCACAGCGCGGCATTCCCCGGTGGACCACCGGGCCCCGGTGCTGACCGTGGTGGACAGGGCCAGAAACTGGAGGTGGCAGCGGACCGGGCACCACATTCACTCCAGGGCCACATCCTACAAAAGAACCAGTCAGTTAACAGAGTGGGCTTCTAGCCAGTGAGCCCCCTCTGCTTTTAGGCTGCTCTGGTCCTCCAGGGTGAGTTCCTTTGGGCTTCAGTTTCCCCATACTTCCTCCAAACCAGGAAACTGACAATCAGTGAGCTGATCAACGAGTCTACATATGCTGTTCTAGACTCAGCTATGACTGAACCCAATCCTGAGGAGGGGGTGGAGAGGCTGGAGCACAAGGGTTATCCAACTGCTCGTTTCCCGGCCTGGACACAGGAGGCCAGGCTGGAAAGGTGCGAGGAGAGGCTGGGAAGGTTGTGAATGGAGGCTGCAGAGGCACCTACCTAAATGGGGTGGCATTGAGCAGTCTTCCGTTGTATTATAATTGAAGAATTCATGGGGTGGGAAGGGCTGGCATGGGAAAAAAGGGGCATCCTGGGGCAGGGGTGGGAACAAGGGAGGTGGGGAGGGCTGAGGAAGGGGGTAGAGAAAAGGCATGGGAGGGGGCAAGGGAGAGGGTGGGGGCAAGGCCAGCTGCTCCCCAAAGTCTGGGGGCTGCCCCTGGCTCCCCTGGAACAGATGATCCGGCTCTGGCCAGTCCTCAATCCATGGGTCTAGGAATGGGATGGTTGTTTTAGGAAGGCCTGAGAGGCCAGGCTGCCCTGAACGCCAGCCCTCCGCTCCCCTAAACCTCTACTCCCTCCTCCAGCCGGGAGTACCTTCTGCCATCTACCCAGTTTTCCTCACTCCCTCTCATTTCAGGCCAAGCCCAAGGTGTGTTCCTTCTCCCTTGCCTTTCTCAAAAGTCAGTAGATCCACCTTTATTCTGACCTCATGCTCCCCTCCAAAGAGCCTTCTACCTTTGTTTGCTCAGCTCTTGGCTCTTTAGTCTTTCCCTCTCCGAGCAACTAACCACAGACCAGTAAATAAGTTAGTAAATCTTCTCTCCTATAAACATAAAGATCCTGTCACCCTCTTCCCCCAGCAGTGCCCTGTTCCTTTCAAATGTCCAGAGTACTGTGTCCAATCTCCATTCCCTCAGCAACTGCTCACTACCTCTTTAACCCTGCTCCAATTATGCAACACTTTTCCCACTAAATGTAGCCACTTCCTGGCAAATTTATCAAATTCCTTTCTTCCTGACAATCACATGACATGGCCAATAGCCTCATCCTCCCTGAAAATGCCTCTACCTTCATCTCCTTCTGTTTCCTCCATTAGCCTCTCTTTCCTTCCACCTCCAAAATGTGGCTGTGGTTCTGCTCTCTCCTTCGAGGTTCACACTCCTGCCCTTCAGCTCCCATCTCTCTGTGGACACCACTGACTCCACATCTACTCCACATTTCCACAGTACCTCAGACCGAACCGCCCTGACCAAACTCACCAACTCAGTCTCCCCCCAACTCTCCCCCTATTTCTGTAGCTACAAACTGGCTCAGGAGACCTGAGCCACCACCACCTAGCCTCATGGCCTTCAGAGCACCCCTTCTTTGCTGGGGATCAGTTCTCTCACCTAAAACACAAGGAAATTGGACCATTAGACAATCAAAGTCCTAATTCACCTCCCTGATGCTCCAACTCCTGGCTGCCAAGCCCCAGAAGTCTGCCTCTGTCACACTGCTGGTCTGTCTGTGCCACCACCCCCTCCCGTGCTTTGGCGAACAGCTTTCTAACACAACTCGTGTCTCTCTTTCATCAAACACTAACCTGTAGCTACTGTGCACACAGCAACTGTGCTAAACACGGAAGCAGAAGGGTTCATGAGCTATTAACAAGGGAGGCAGGAGACTTTTCCTTTGAGGACATGATCCAGAGGAGAAGCAGATGTAGAAACACTCAGCCACGATGCCCCTTTGGAGCAGGCAGGAACTGAGAGGCTGACAGCACCAGCCAAGGGACTTCTGCCACACTGCCTGGACTGGCCTTCCTCCCTCTGTATCTTTCTACCCCGCACTTCCATGCCTCGCTCAGAGTACTCCCATTCCCTTCTAGTTCATCTGTAGGGTGGAGATCTCTTGACATGCTCTCATGTACTCAATACTCGTAGAAGCCAAAAGTCACTATGTGGCTAGACCAGAAGAACCACCTTGGACTGCCCTGTGGCTCCTGCGATCTTACCCTCCTCAGGGGGTGAGAGAGAAGCAATCCTTCAGGGGCCTCTATTCCCCTAGAGCAGCTCTGTCCTGTTCTGTCTGTGCGCCCTGTGCTGTGAGGGCCCGCTCTGCATCACCACCCTCCCCACTCGTGGCAGGGCTCACCGGGGGTGTAGTCACGCTTGGGCAGCTCCACACCCCAGGCGTCAGCCACGTGGGCCAGAAGCAAGTGTGAGAGATGTCGGTGGGCATGCTGGTCCCAGTGGACACCGTCCCGGTGCCGGTGCCGTACTGCATGCCGGAAATGGAAGTGGAGGTCCAGGACGTCGAAGAAGTGGTCCCCGGCCAGTGTAGCACTGTAGAAGTTCCCTTCAACCACATCCCTCCGCAGGGAGGCCGCCAGGGGTTGGAGCTGAGAGAAAGGACAGCATCTAAGGGCCACAGAATGAAGCAGGCTGGGGATGGACGGTCCTCTACCTACTGATCAACTGTCCCCTCCTTCCATTCTGGGGCTGGGTCACTTGCCTCAGGCAGAAGGAAGCCCCCAGTGACACGCTCTCCCAGGGGCATTGCCATATTCCACACCAGCAGGCAGGAGTCTGGCAGCACCTGGTCCATGCGCATGAACACCCGCTCCAGGTTCTCTCGATAAGTCTCCATTGAGAAGCGGCCATACCTGTTGGGCAGCACAGTGGGTGGGCAACAAACAGCACAGAGGTAGATGGCCTCTGAGCCATACCTCCACCCTCAACCAATAGTTCCCTCAACCTGGACAGATCCCAGAGGCAGGAGTTGATGATCACCAGGTCCGGAGCAGGCCCATACGTCAGCTCCTCCAGGACGTCCTCCAGGTACTCGGAGTAGACGCGGGTGAGGAAGTAGAAGCGCACAAGGTGGTGGCCAGAACCCGAGCAGAACTGGCGGACCTCTCGGTACTGTGTCCCGTTGTGCAGCTCGCCCAGCTGACCTCCAGCCACCAGCTGGTCCTGTTCAAAGCTCAGTTCCCCCTGCCCACCCCCAGACCCAGCTGGTCAGACCCGTGCCAAGGAGGAAGACCCTGCCAGGCCAGGGTCTGTGTCCACCCCACCATTGGCATTACTACCAAGTTTCCCTCACCTTGGCTTTCAGCTGAGCGGCTGTGAGCAGTGAGTCTTTCTGGAGCAGGAGCACCAGGTCCTTGTACACAGCTCGCTGGACTGCAGGGAGACAGATCGTGGGGCTAAGGCAAGCCTCACCCCATCCCCGTGTCTCCCACGTCCAGGCTCCCCATTTTCCTAAGGCTGGGCTTGCCCAACACCACTTCTGTGGAGTGTTGACTGTGAGGCAGGAGAAAGGGTGAGGTTCCAAAGTCCTGGCACTGCCACTGATCCTTCTAGTTGTGCACCACCCCCAAACGTAGTATACAGTGACCTGAGAGCTAGCAGAAGTCAGCTGAGTCACCTGCTCCCCTAAGGGAAATTATGGGAGAGGTCAGGGAGAGAAAAACCACTAAGCAAGATGGTGTGAAAAGCTTGACAAGGCTACATCTGTCAGGACACCTGTGAAGGTGCACAGGGAAATGAAATAAGAAAACCTACTGGACTGGAATAGACTAGGGGTCAGAGAGGAGGTTAGAGATGGAGGCAAAGTCTCCGACTTAGAACACTGGCTGCAGGTGCGGGACTGAGCAATGTGATCCTAGGGGAGCACTCACTTGAGTCCCCCAAGATGACCACGAACTTGTTGTGTAGCAGCTGTTGGACTTCCGAGGCCTGGAGGTGGACCATGGCGCCTCGCCGGGAGCAGCGCGGCTCCTTGTTCTCCAGACAGAAGACCATGCCGCCGCTGTGGAGGACCCGGCTGCAGGAAGAGGCCACTTAGTCCCGCGAGAGCGGGAACTCAGGATAAAGGAGACCAGCGCCGGCCCCTCCCCGGCAGCTCAGGGCTCCAGGGACCAGGCGGTGGCGGCGGCAGGGTGGGGCCCATGGTGGCACGGGCCTCGGTCACCGCTGGCGCCTAGGCCTCCGGGGCACAGGGGCGCTTCCCGCCCGGCGCTGCCCGGCGCCCCGCCACGTGCCGCCACGGCCTCGCGCATGCGCGCGCACCCGCCCGCGCCAATTACCGATTCCCGGAGCGCCAAGCAGTTCACCCGCGAACAGGGCAGGCCCGCGCCCCGCGCGCCTCGCCTGCACTGAGCTCCAGGGCTGGCCTCATGTTCCCGCGCCCGGGGAGGTCGGTCGGTGATGCACAGTCCCCGCCCCGCAGAGCCCGTGCGACCCGATTAGCCGTCGGTGCGAAGCCCGGCGCCCAGCGTTCTCCATGCGTGCGTCGCGGCGGCCCCGACGGCGCCTCGAGCCTCGGCGCCCGGGGCGGCGACGCTCATCGCTCCCACTTCCGGTCCCCCATGTCCCGCCCTGTGCACCCTCAATGCCCGAGGGGACAGGAAGGAGGCGGGGCTGGCTGCCGTGCCGGGGCTGGAACCGGAGCCAGGCCCACCGAGGCGGGCGCTAGGCCCGGGTGTGGGCGGGGGAGCGGCGGCAGCCGAATGCTGCTGCCCAGAACGCTCAAGGCAGCGGCGGCGGCGGCCTCCCCACGTGATCCAGGAGGGCGGAAGCGGAAGTGGCGGCCTGGAGCCCTTGCTAGGCGGGTGTCCCTGTCAGTGCTGCCCAGGAGCCCCTGCACCAACCATGGACTGCTACACGGCGAACTGGAACCCGCTCGGGGACTCTGCCTTTTATCGGTGAGCCGTGCCGCCCTCCCACCCACCCACGCACCCACGGCCTGGCTTACCCCGCTCTCCCGCCGGCTCCAGTCGGGGCGGAGCCCGCCGCGCGCGACCCCGTCACTCGGCGCCGGGGTCCGCCCCTCGCCGGCTCTCCCCCCGGCGTCTGCCGCTGAACGTGCGGAAACTGAGGCAGGCAAGCCTAGTGGTCACACGGGCAGGGGCAGAGCCCAGCGCTGAAGCCTCGGTCTGTCAGCTTCCGGAATGATGCTCACATCACGTTAGAGGAGGCCGCCTGATGACAGCGAGTGCCCAGGCTCCTGCCAGGAGGTCCTGCCGAAGTCAGACCCCAGGGGCGCCCCGAGAGGCGGAGGGGCGCACGGCGGGCGGGGTAGCTGACCAAGGCGGGGAGAAGGGGACCAGTCGTCGGTGAATCCGGGGCTGTGCGATTTGCGACCCCCAGCTAAGGACAGCCCTCTCATGGGAGTTGTAGATTCCACTAATCTTTCTAAAGTGTAAATTGTTTCCATCATTATCCTTGGTACAAACTACTCTTGTTAGATCTATAAGTCGGCTCCTATTAATCTCTCCAACTTCATTTGCCCCTCTTGTACCCAAATTTTGGGTTCGGTTACACAGAACAGGACCCCAAAATAGCTTGAGGTTTCATGGCTCCCTGTGTTTTTCCCCAGCGTGCAGTTCCTTATGTGGGCACTGCCATTTCCTTCATTATTTGTCTGGATCATTCTTGCTCATCCTTTAAGACTTGGTCCTTTCTGTACTCTCCCCTGATCCAACCAGTAGAGACAGCTGACTTCCTTTGGACCCAGTGCCAGCGTTTATGTATGGCAAAGTAGGGCAATGATTGTATAGAAGGTTTCTTCTGCTAAACCATGTTTCTTGAGGGCTGAGAGCATATTTCTTACATCTCTTTATCTCCAGTGCTTCTTTAGAACAGTGCCTGCTATGCAGTAAGTAGTTGCCCAATAAAGTTTTTAAGAAACACTTCATTGATTGCAACTAAAGATCATAAAGACATCTCATTGAAGTCTTATTCAATTGAAGACACATTTTGCCCGTAAGAGGGACAAATGCCTTGTGGCAGTTTTTAGACCTCTGTTGCATTTGTTATTTCTAATATGTTTCCATACAATATGGGGGGGGGGGGAATTGCAAAAGTTTAGTTAAAATCAGTAAAGTGAGGAAAGAACGATACTTGTATTATAATTGTGGAGAAGGGATGTAGACATTTAGTGTCTACAACAACACAGCATACACTTTTGAAAATATTAACTTGTATTTTGAAAATATATGTTGCCTATGCAGGCTTATTAAATATTAGGAGAGTAATGGCCTCATTATTACAGAATTCCTATTTATGATATGAAGTTATCGCTTTGTCGATGCACCAGGAGGTCGAAGTGTTGACCTGCGTGGCTAGCCTGTGTTTACCTGTGTGTGCTGTACTGCAGAAAGGAGTAGAAGTCTGAGCCTTGCTGTGGAGCATATATCATTTTGGCTAGCAGAAGTTGTGCCTTTCTATGTACTATACACTTTGCTAAGTACTTTTATCTGTATTAAGTCTCACAATCCCACAAAATAGGTATCATTGTTGGTTGTTTGGGTTCTTTTAAAAATATATTTTATTGACTTTTTACAGAGAGGAAGAGAAAGGGATAGAGAGCTAGAAACATTGATGAGAGAGAATCATCAATCAGCTGCCTCCTGCACACCCCCTACCGGGGATGTACCCTCAACCAACGTACATGCCCCTGACCGGAATCGAACCTGGGACCTTTCAGTCCACAGACCGACGCTCTACCACTGAGCCATACCGGTTTCTGCAGAATTACCTTTCTTGTTAAGTCCTTTGTATGTATATCATATTTTTCTTCTCTGTTCATCCTCTAATGAACCCTTAAGTAACTTCTACCTCACTGCTGTTGTGAATAATGCTGCTATGAACAGTACTGTAAAAACAGCTCTTCAAGACCCTGTTATCAATTTTATTGGATATATACCCGGAAATGGAGTAGCTAGATCCTATGGTAATTCTGCTTAATATTTTTAGGAACTATCACACTGTTTTCTGTGGTAGCTGAATCACTTTACATTTCCAGTAACAGTGTACAAGAGTTCTTTAGTAGTATTTGTGTTTGTGTTTTGTGTTTTGTTTTTGTTTGTTTGTTAATCCTCACCCAAGGATATTTTTTTCCATTGATTTTTAGAGAGTGGAAGGGAGGCAGGAGTGGGGTATAGAGGGAGAAAGAGACAAAGAAACATCAACGTGAAGAGAGACCCATTGATTAGTTGCCTCCACATGTGCCCTAACTGGTGCCAGGGATCAAACCTACAACCCAGGTACACGCCCTTCACTGGGAATCGAACCTTCCACCTTTCAGTACATGGGATGACACTAATCATTGAGAAACACAGGCCAGGGCAGTATCTGTTTTTGAAGGAGGTAGGAGTCAAAGGATTTCAGGGATGATGATGGATTCTCTTTAGGGCCTGGATATTTTGTAAATAATAGATTATTCCCCAAGGCTAGATGTAATGTGCTTCTTCATTCCTAGTGGTTTATCAGCCCAGCCTGGACCAGTTGGAGATCATGTATTTTTTCTTAATATGTTTTAGTTTATTTTAAAGAGAGAGGACGGGTGAAGGAGAGGAAATATTGATGAGAGAGAACCATTGATCAACTGCTTCCTGCGTGCCCCCTACCAGGGATCAAGCCTACAACCCTAATAAGTGTTCTGACTGGGAATCGATCCAGGAATCCCTTGGTGCATGAGAAAGTGCTCAACCAACTAAGCCAGAGGTAGAGATCATCTATTTTCACACAGGACTCTTCTCACACTGTAGTGGACCACACATTTCCAGCATTTTAGCTGCACTTGCAGGAGAATTTCTTCACTGTTCCCTCGAGGAGGCTGGAATTGATGCGACCAGAGCTGCTAGGTTTAGTGATTTCCTGGCATTAGACTCTAGAGTCCATTTACTGGTGCTCAGGGGATTTCCACTTCTGGGACCTTCGAGTAGAAGAGAGAGATATAACCAGCATTCCTCGTTGAAGGTGTGGCCTGTCCTCACAAAGTCTACATCCCCAGACTTTTCTGAGAGGCCACACTCCCTGCTGTCCTTCACTCTGCCCATCCATAGCCCATGCTGCCCTCGAGGTTTGAGTCACCTCGCTGTCCCTGCGAAGCCTTCTTTACCTCAAGGCCTTGGGAAGTGGTCCTTGCTTTGATGCTCTTCACTCCCTGACCCTTACTGTGCACCCACTTCAGAGCCTCCTTCCCATCCTAGTCTGTGTCACTGCCAACTTCCTGGACCCTTCACTGATTGTTTGAATAGAGACTTTGGCCCACAGCCTCCTAAGCATCCCAGTTCTTGCACCTTCCAGAGTAACTTCCCTGACCACCTGGCTTCAGGGTTCCATGAGTCTACTCAAGTGATTTTATCCACCTCAGCCACCCCAACTGTGTGCTGTTCTTATCCAGAACTACTTTACTTCAACCGTTCAAATCAGACAGTCCCCTCTCTGGCCACAAGCTCCTGTCCTCCCTGACACTGATACCTTCTAACACACCTGTCTTTCAACCTCACCGTGATCCTCATTCCTGGGGTCCGCTGTTCTGTGTCCACATGCAAAATTTCTTTCTATAAATGTGTCTCTCCCTGTCCAGCTGGTGTACAGCCATGGTCAGTCATTTCCGTCTCTTTCTTGCCTTTTCCCTGACAATCTGGTTCCTTGCCCTTTGGTTGCACCTGACTGGCCCAGAATCACACCACTCATCATCTCTGTGCCCTCCCCAGGCTGCTGAGCACTGCTATGAGGATCTGACACAGAGAGGCTGAGTCTACTACAAATCCATGGCATCAGCTTCAAGTGGGCCCTCACAATCCTTTATGTGGGGTCAGCCTACACTCACCACAAGTGCTCTGCTTTTCCTTTCAGAAGATTATACAAAGGAACATTTAATTGTAAACAAAACATTTTGGAAATACTGAAATTTAAAGTCTCCTTGGTCCTTCTTCCCAACAGCTAATTTCACCTCATGCTTCCTGGAGAACTGGAAGTCACTGTATAGAAGGACCTAGGTGTTGCTGGAGCAAACCTGCCTGCTCTATTTCCTACCCCCTTTGAGGAGATGAACACCTGTCCCTTGTCACAAACTATGTTCCATCCACCCACACCCTCCCTCAGCCAGTGTTTCTGCTGCTGTTGTCCAGGACCCCTTATGTCAAATCATCTGAGATGCTGGCTACATGCAGCTGCTTTTTTAAATATATTCATTGACTTCAGAGAAGAAGGGAGAAGGAGAGATAGAAACATCAATGATGAGAGAGAATCACAGTTGGGAGTGTGCAGGCAGCAGCCGATCAGTGATTCTCATCATTGATGTTCCTATTGCTCCCTCTCCCTTCCTCTCTGAAATCAATAAAAATATATATTTTTTAAAAAGTGAACTCCTATTCATGTGAGGAAGCCTAAAAGGCCATTAACTTGGTCTAAACAAGCTTCCAAAGAACATGGCATCCATGAAAGAGAAAAATAAAAGAACAAAAAGGCAGTTGAAGTGCTGGGGAATAAATACTAAGAAATTTTTTTTTTTAAATAATATGAAATGATATGAAAAAAGAGCAAAATGTTTCAAAACATAATAGAGAACTGAAATGCATAAATATGTCACAATATATATTTATATGCTGTATATGAGGCCTCTAGGACCATAAGAAATGAAAAATATTACTGTTAATAACTCATTCTTAATTGCCCCACTGAAAAATCAAATTGCTCCACTGTGAGGCATGTGCCCCACGTTGAGAACCACTGGATCAGATTCTAGTTGAACATTTTTGGCAGAATTGCTTTATAGGCAATGACATGGTGTTTGTGCTGCATCACATCTGGAGTCAGCATTTTATCGGGTTGTCTGCTATGAAGGATGCTGACATTAACAAGGGAATTAGGATGGTGATGGCACATCCTTCATTGTAAAGTCATATTTCTCCCTTTGTAACAAGCAAGTGGTCTGTGGGATGGTACACTGGTTGCATCAGTACTTGTCTAACTGAAAGACAGAAAGCAAGGACTGACTAAATAAGTGAAGTTTCAGATAAAGAACTCTTAAACTGTGATAACAAAGTAACTAAGATAAAACTCTGTCCTCCCCTAGGGCTGAGGAGAAAGGAAGGACAAACTTAGAAGGAGATAGAAGTACCCTCCCTAATTGGCATTCCAATCTTGATGGAAAAGGTATAGTTGCAGCCCACTGGGTAGTGGAGAAGATGGTTGGTTTGCTAGGGCCAGAGCTGGTCCATAGTCACTGTGCAAGCAGGAAGCAGCCCTCCTTTACACCGATGAGCCATAGCTGTTGGCCAGAGGTTGCACAGAGAGTGAGAGCACCAGTGTGAGTGGGAGACCTAAAGCATGCAGTGTCTGTGTGGAGAGAGCCACAGGAAAATGGACGCCAGTCTAGGCCAAGGCTGTGAGGTTATCAAGGGATTGTTTGTTCTGGGTGTGTATTTGAGGCAGAGCATCACCAGGTGTCCCCATACCCACACTGCTGACTGACCTGCTGCTGGAAACAGCGGTTCCCTCCTCCTGCAGTGTCCCTACACTGCCCTCTACTGAGAAAAGCTAACATCTAGTTCATGTGAAGTACGTATTGAAGGGTGAATTTGGAGTTGACAGATAAATTGATAACTGGTACCGTCTACCCTTTGACTACTCAGCTCCAAATGCACCCTCTATACACTTTCGAACTTCCTCATAACAACAAAAGTCTATATTTCTGCTAATGAAGCTACCGCCATTCTTCTTACAAGTAAATACTCTTTCCCAAAATGAGAAAGCAATCTTAGCAGTCATATCTATCACTGTATTAATTTCTCCCTCAGTCCCACTGAATAGTCATGTTACCCAAAAATGAAATTGTAAAGTTAACCTCTAATTATTTGTGTGTGAATAAAAAAATGGGAAGGAGAGAGAAGATAATGGCTAGTGTATACATATAAACACATGCATGTAACAAGTGTGAAGAAAATGTGCAAAGCGACTACAGGCTGCATTTCTGTAATTGGTCATGAGATTGTACAATAGTTGTTGTCTATGGCTTCTTCAACTGCCCATTTCTTGTCCTCAGCCAGAACCCCCACTGCTCTGGTTGTTTAAATAATGGAGTGACCCAAACTGTCATTTCAGTCATTCTGCTTTCTTTGGTTGCTGAGGTTTTTTATTAAACCTTACAATCAGGTACAGAAGTACAAAGAGGTGCCCCAGGGGATCCCCTGAGTGTCAGACATAGTCCTTCTTGCCTCCATTATGTAGCAGCAACTCAGTTTCCGCTTGGTAATCAAGATAATCACTTCAGCCAGTAAATTAACTCCATTTTCTTAGGCCTGTTGGTTCAGTGGCATAAGGAACCCAGGATGGCAAGGCGGCACTCTTATCTTCCAATTCAGTGAATCTATTGTATCTCCTGGTGGAAACATTCTCCCCAGGGAGATGGACCTCTCCAAACCAATAGATCTCAAAGTTATGGAACTGGAAGCAACATTTTTGTAAGAGTCAGTAGGTGTAATAATGAGAAGAGCCACCCTCACTTCCATCCCTTGATTCTGACTCTAGAGGAAACAGCACCATGTAATAGCCTTTTAGGATACTGGCATCCATCTGGTTGGAATTGTCAATGGATTTAGGCCAGCCACTCCTGGTGATGGGGTATATGGTAAGACTAATTGATCTCATGGACCTGAGCCCATGATGCCCTTTCCTTTTTGTGAAAACAGATCCTTGATTAGATGTAATGCTTTGCAGAATGTCACATCCTGAGATAAGGCATTCTGTAATTCCACAGATGGTGGGTGCTGACAAAAGCATTACAGGTCAGGAAGACAAATCCACATCCAGAATGTGTCTGTATTCCAGTGAGGACAAATCATTCCCCTTTCATTCCCCCTTACATTAGACCTCTAATGTAATCAATTTGCAAGGTTGGTCCTCCTGGGAATGGTACTATATTGGGGCCATGCATTGGTCTCTGCTGTTGACAGGTTAGCCACAGAGTGGTAGAGTTAGCTAGTTCAGCCTTGGGGAAGGAGGCTCCCAAGACTTCTGCCCCAATTGAGGTCATCAAAAGGTTTTCAAGCAGAAGAAGGTAAATCTCCACAGACACAGGAGTGCAAGCTACTTCTACTAGTAAGGAAGACTCAGAATGAATTGGGGGTTCAAGATTGTTAGATTCATCTGGGTCTAACCAGATATCTTCCTTCCAGTTTTCAGGATTCCTTTCTTTCCTTACTAGTGCCCTAAGTTTCACATGAGAAATAACATGTTAGTGAATTCAACTGTTATAATTTAATAATCCACTTAATTAAAATTTGCTTTTGATTTCCAGCAGTAGCAGATGTATGGCTGTAATAAATATTAAATTGTTTTAGGGCGGTTATAGACACTTTCTGCCTCTCAGACCATGACTTGAACTGAAAGTTAACAGACTCAAGCTTGTAATTTTCTCTTTGTAAATGTTCAAGTGCACTCAAAATAATCCATCCACAATCATTATTACTGCCATACAATCAGGCACAGAAGTCATTCCCAAAGCACATGTGTGTTTTGGCATTTCATCACAGAAAACTGCAGGCTGGATTAATTATGATGTCACTGGATGCAATGGGTTACTAATAACCATTTCCCATTGTCAGGGAGCTCAGCACTGCACCCAAGCTTTAAGTACATGATCAATCTAACCTTCAAATCCCATCATTGTGGTCTGTCTCTTGGGACCACTCTCAGAGTCAAGTCTTTATCGGTCTAGGTCCAGTCAGGAGATTTAAACTGGCAAAGTTTGAGAAATATAAGGAATTATTATATTAATTGAAAAAAAGAGTAAAGAGATAAGAAAATGTTATATGGTAGCCTAGGGAGAGTACCCAAGGAATGACAAATGTAGAAGGGGGGCCCTTCCCAGGCTGGGGTTTAAGCCTCATTGGAGAAAATACAGGAATTTACAGTTGTTCATATAGAAAATAATAAATAATAATACAGGAATAATTCTCTTTCGAGTACTCATAACTGTTCTTTTGCCCCACCCTGTACAGTTTTAGCCCACTAGATGGCAGAGAAGTTCACTGATTTGCCGGGCCATTGCTGGCCCACAGTTTCTATAAAAGCAAGAAGCAACCCTCAGCCCTCGCCAGTTTGGCTCAGTGTTTGGAGTGACAGACCACAGACCAAAGGGTCTCAGTTTCAACCCCAGCTTAGGTAGGGGAGTATGCAGGGTGCAACCGATGGATGTGTCTCTCTCATGTAAATGTTTCTCTTTTTTCCTCCATCCCTTCCATCTTTCTCTTCTCCTTCCCTTCCACTCTCTCTAGAAATAAATGGAAGATATCCTTGAGTGAGGATTAAAAAAAAGAGGAAATCCTCTGGGGCTAAGTGGGTAGGGGAATATAGATGAGCTGTAACTGGTGCAAGCTGGGTAGCTGGTGCAAGCAGGCAGCCTGGAGCACACAGTATCTGTAAGGTGAGCCACAGCCAGGGGCTAGGAGCACGGATTTGAGAGGGAATCAGAGGAAACGCTCCAGTGGGCAGGCAGGACAGCCAGTGGTCAAGCATCTTGGCATGCAGAGGAAGTACAGCCTGGGCAGGAGGCCTAGATTGTGGTGTCTGTGCAGGGAGCCGAGGGAAGTTGATCATTAATCTGGGTAAGCCTTCTAAGTTGTTGCATGGCTGGGGCAGATCACCACCCCATATCTCACACCCTGGCTCCTGGCTAAGCCTTGCTGGAAGCAGCAGTAGAACCCCTTCCTCATTCAGTGTCCCTCCAGCACCCTCTACTGAGAAAGTTTAACATCTTACTCACTGTGAAGGAAAAAATGTATGCTGTCCCTTAAACACAACATGTTGAAGCATGAATTTGGAGCTGATAGCAATGAATTGATAACTTGCATGCTAGGTCTGTATGGCTCTATTTTCCCATCAGATTTTCACCCATGATTTTATAACAAAGTGTCAAAAGAAAGGCATATGGGATTGTAAAAAATTCCAATAATACAAAAGTATATGGCCTATAAATTGGAAGTCCTCCTATCTCCTTCCCCCACTCACCACCCTCCCCCAAAGTGACCACTGTCTGGCTTAATGTGGAGGCCTCCGAGCGTTTTTTCCTATGTATTTTTATACATTCATGTGATTATATGTAAATATGCTTGTAAAAGTATACATATGTATATATATATATATAAAGACAAGTGTGTGTGTGTGTGTGTGTGTGTGTGTGTGTATCTATTGTAATAAAGATGGAATATGCTGATTGACCATCACTCCATCACAGAGATGGCTGCACCCACGGCTGAGGCCAAGTTCCCATAAGGAGCCTCAATGAGCAATCAGCAGGGACCTGAGGAGATAAATGGTGATAGAAACTTGACTTGGGTGGTATATGTAATATAATATATAGATATATAGATGATGTGCTATAGAATTGTATACCTGAAACCTGTATAATTTTGTCAAGGTCACCCCAATAAACTTAATAAAAAATAAAGAAAAGAAAATTAGAGCCTTTTCCAAAATAGAAACTTCTCTGTTTTTTCCCCTAAATTACTTTGACTAGAACCCCAAGAAGAATGTGAAATAAAAAGAAGGTAATGGCAAGCATCTTTCGGATCTTTAATGGGAAGGTTCCTGAAATGATGCCAGCCAAAGCACACTCCTTAACCACCGTTTGTTTCTTGACAGCCTGGAATAGTGCCTACTCCTCTGTTCCCTTCTCCCCTCCTACTTTGTCTTCTCATGCGGCACACACTCTCTTCACACATCTCAGATTGCAGTCATCTGTGCTGGCTTGCGATGTCAGTTTCCTGTTGTAAGCCAAGCGCTCACAGATTGACATCTCTAACCCAGGACTCTCCCCAGCTCTGGACTGCCTGAAGAGCTCCTCTTGGGTTTCTTTCAGGCACTGCCAACTCAGTACTTCTGACACGGAGTTCTTTATTAACTAGCGTTGAGCTGGACCCCAGGTATAAAGCCCATGATCTGACTCGGTGTTACGCACCAGAAATACCCCTGGTCAGTGTGGCTCAGTTGGTTGGGCGTCGTCTCATTCACTAAGAGGTTCCAGTTTGATTCCCTGTTAAGGACACAAGCCCTGATTGCGGGCTTATGGGCTCCTGGGCTCAATCCTTAGTAGGGAGTCATATAGGGGGCAGCCGATCGATGTTGTGTTCCTATATTGATGTTTCTCTCTCTTTAAAAATCAATAAACTAAAAAAAAAAAAAAATCAATAAACTATTATTAAAAAATAATAATCAGAAATAGAAGAAAGGCTCTCCACCCTCATAGACCCTCTAGCAGGGTTTTATTTCCTGCTAAATGAACTCAAACCTGCCACCCACCCTAGTCCTATCTCAGTTTGTGCCCTGGATATTGGCCACACAGCCTGCCTGTTCCAGGAACTCCTGCCACCATGTATCCTTGCCCAAGAACCCCATCCTTCCATGCTGCACCTAAGCATGCATATTGTTTCTAGTCGTCACCTTCCCTCCCCACCCCTGGAGGGGCCACAGGTTCTTGTGGAGAACAAATGGAGGCTTTAGGGGTTCCTCCGGGGCTCACTTCATCCAGATTCATGGGCACGAGGAAGCTGATTTCTATTCGCCTTTCTGTGGGCAGGAAGTATGAGCTGTACAGCATGGACTGGGACCTGAAGGAGGAGCTCAGGGACTGCCTGGTGGCTGCTGCGCCTTACGGAGGCCCCATTGGTAAGTCACCCCTCTGCCTCACATGCCCTGGGACCATGGTATGAAGTCAAGGTCCTTGATTCCTAGGGGTCTCATTGTTGGGTTGTTCTCACTGGCATATGCCACCCTCCCCCCCAAATTGAGATGCTTTTAATTCTGGTTCCCCTGAGGCCTGCTTCATATGGTGGTGGGCCTGAGGAGCTACTTCACGAGGCCTGCTTCACGTGGGCTGGGACTGGTGAACTAGGACAGGAGGTCTCTTCTCCCGCTGCAGCACTGCTGAGGAACCCCTGGCGGAAGGAGAAGCCTGCGAGTGTACGGCCGGTACTTGACATCTACTCTGCCTCTGGCATGCCTCTGGCCAGTCTGCCGGTGAGCACCTTTGGCCTGCCTTGGGGCTGGGGGCTGGGCAGCGCTTCCGCGTCCCAAGATAATCTCATGAACTTCTCTCCAGTGGAAGAGTGGGCCAGTGGTGTCCCTGGGCTGGTCAGCTGAAGAGGAGCTCCTCTGCGTGCAGGAAGATGGTGTAGTGCTGGTCTATGGGCTTCACGGGGACTTCCGGAGACACTTCAGTATGGGCAATGTAGGGGCCACAGGAAGCTGGGGGAAAGGGATGGAGTCTGTGACCCTGTGATTTTTTTTCAACGTCCCTCTCCACTTGTCCCTCTCTCAAGGAGGTGCTCCAGAATCGGGTTCTAGATGCTCGAATCTTCCATACTGAGTTTGGTTCCGGAGTGGCCATCCTCACAGGGGCCCACCGCTTCACCCTCAGTGCCAATGTGGGTGACCTCAAACTCCGCCGAATGCCAGAAGTGCCAGGTGAGGGCTGACACTCCCGAGACAATCATTCCGTGCCCACAGATGTGCTTCCAGACCGTAGGTTCCACAGAGGCAGAAGCTTTGGGCTCTGGTCATCCTGGGATTGTCCTCTTCCCTGACCACAGGTTTGCAGAGCGCACCCTCTTGCTGGACCACACTGTGCCAGGACCGAGTGGCACACGTTCTTCTGGCTGTGGGGCCCGATCTTTACCTCCTGGACCATGCAGCCTGCTCCACCGTGGTGAGGGCCTGTGAAATGGAAGGGTTGGGGGAGGCCGGGAGGAGGTGCTGAGAAGTTAGTATTTTGGGGTGTCCTCCCTGACCCTTCCCCAGACGCCCCCTGGCCTGGCCCCAGGAGTGAGCAGCTTCCTGCAGATGGCTGTTTCTTTCACCTACCGACACCTGGCACTCTTCACAGACACGGGTTATATCTGGATGGGGACAGCTTCACTCAAGGTTTGTTCCTGGGAAAACACAGGGGCACTTTGCCTTGTCCAGGGATTCGGGTAGAGAAGGGGATTTTTAACTTGAGTGCTTGGATAGGACCATGTCATTCCCTGCATCCTTTCAGGAAAAACTCTGCGAATTCAATTGCAACATCCGGGCGCCCCCGAAGCAGATGGTCTGGTGAGGATGGGAGTCTTATGCTGGGGTGAGGGTGGACATAGCATTGTTTCCTGGGTCACTTTGGTTTATCCTGTCCACTGGCCACGCCAAGTGGAGCTTGCATCATATCTTCTCTGCCTGCTGTGGGCCTCAGCTGGAGCTGACAGCACAGGGTAAAAGGGAAGCACTCAAGTCAGTCAGAGGATGGGATAAGGAGCAGGAAGCATGCACAGGACTATCCCAAGGCAAAGTGATATAAGTAGTGATGTGAGAGACTTGGCTGAGGGTCTGGTGTCCGGTGTATGTCTCAAACATGTATGTGTGGTGCTGCCCACAGGTGCAGCCGTCCTCGTAGCAAGGAGAAGGCTGTTGTGGTGGCCTGGGAGAAGCGGCTGATGGTGGTGGGTGATGCACCTGAGAGCATCCAGTATCCTTGGAGAGCTACCTGTGGGGATGGGAGAGGAGAGGGGAACAGGGGTCATCTGTCCCATCCCATTTTAGGAACCTTAACCAAGCTCAGGTTTGTGCTGGATGAGGACTCCTACCTGGTACCTGAGCTGGATGGGGTCCGCATCTTCTCCCGCAGCACCCATGAGTTCCTGCATGAGGTTCCAGGTGAGGCCCTCACAAAGGCACCACAAGACCTGGGGCGGGGGCACGTTGGCACCACTGCTGTGGGGCACTGCTCCAGAGCAGGATTAGAGCACTGAGGGAGAGCAGAGGATTCCCTGCCTGCCTCCTACACTCACCATATCCCTTCCCTAGTGGCCAGCGAGGAGATCTTCAAAATTGCCTCAATGGCCCCCGGAGCACTGCTATTAGAGGCCCAGAAGGAATATGAGGTAAAGCCCTGGGTCTCTCCCTGGACCCCAAGATGCTTCCCTTCCCTTAATTAGCCCAGCCAGGTGCCACCTGTGAAAGGGTCCAGGCAGGGCACTAGATTGGGCTGGAGAAGGCCAGCTCAGATGGACTAAGGTGACATGGGGTCCTCCATGTGGTAATAGGGAGGGGCAGGGAGGCCCCACTATCCCCAGCCCAGGCACAAGTCCGGGCTACTATCAAGAGGTCTCAGGGCCGCCCTAACTGGTTTGGCTCAGTGGCTACAGTGTTGGCCTGCAGACTGAAGAGTCCCAGGTTCAAATTCGGTTTTGGGCACATGCAGGTTTGATCCCCAGTAGGGGATGTGTAGGATATTTCCATCTCTTTCTCCCTCTCCAAAATCAATAAAAATATATTTTTAAAAAAGAGGTATCAGCCAAAACTGGTTTGGCTCAGTGGATAGAGCGTCGGCCTGGGGACTCAAGGGTCCGGGTTCAATTCTGGTCAGGGGCATGTACCTTGGTTGCGGGCATATCCCCAGTAGTGGGGCGGGGGGGGGGGGGGGGGGTGTTGGGTGTGCAAGAGGCAGCTGATCGATGACTCTCTCATTGATGTTTCTAACTCTATCTCTTTCCCTTTCTCTCTGTAAAAAATTTTTAAAAAAATTTTTAAAAAATTTAAAAAAAAAGAGGTATCAGGGCTATCCACAGGCAATTGCGGGGAATACTGAACACCTCGGTGGACTGAGTGGGCTGAGGTGGCTTGGGATCTGACCTCTGCAGCTCACTTGAACCACATGCCAGGGGCCTGGGGGCCAGGTGTGGGGTGTTCTCCACCATGATGCTCTATCCCTGGCATCCCCACTTCCCCCAGAAAGAGAGCCAGAAAGCGGATGAGTACCTGCGGGAGATCCAGGAGCTGGGGCAGCTGACCCAGGCCGTGCAACAGTGCATTGAGGCTGCGGGACATGAGCACCGGCCAGACATGCAGAAGAGCCTGCTCAGGGTTGGCTTGGGCTACGGGGCTAGTGGGAGGGGCCCTGGGCAAGATTGGGATGGTGTGAGGGCAGCTCACGTCTCTTGTCCTCTGGTTCTTCTCCAAAGGCTGCTTCGTTCGGAAAGTGTTTCCTCGACAGATTTCCACCTGATGGCTTCGTGCGTATGTGTCAGGACCTGCGTGTGCTCAATGCCATTCGGGACTATCACATCGGGATCCCCCTCACCTATAGCCAGTATCCCCAAATTTGCTAGAAGGGTGTTCATAGCCAGGGGTGGCAGGTTGGGGGGCAGGGGATTGCCAGGGATAAAGGGGAAGAGATACTGCCTGAAGGTCTTTAGCAAATAAGGCTTGTTTACCAGCTGGATCCTTAACCAGGTAAAATGCAGATACAAGCAGCTCACCATCCAAGTGCTGCTAGACAGGTACAGTAAGCCCAAGGATGTGGGAGGAGGGCACTAAGTGGGCAAGCATTACAGCCCCTGGTGGGCTCTTATGGACGCTGCTCCTGACCCATTGCTTTGGGATCTGGGAGTTACAGACTGTGGCTACTCTGCACTCTCTCCCTACCCCACCTCACCCCCGTACCCTTGCCAGGCTTGTGTTGCGGAGGCTCTACCCCCTGGCTATCCAGATATGCGAGTACTTGCGCCTTCCTGAAGTGCAGGGTGTCAGCAGGATCCTGGCCCATTGGGCCTGCTACAAGGTGAGGATATAGCTCAGGGTCCAGAGCATTGAGGGACTCTCACACGCTGGGGAGGTGTAGGAAATATGAAGTGTAGGGCTGAAGGGCCAGGTTCTGATTGAGGACAGGCGGGGTGAAGGGTGAGATCCAGGTGTGTGTACCACCCCCGCCCTCTGCAGGTACAACAGAAGGACGTGTCTGATGAGGATGTTGCTCGAGCCATTAACCAGAAGCTGGGGGACACACCTGGTGTCTCCTACTCCGACATTGCTGCTCGTGCCTACGGCTGTGGCCGCACAGAGCTGGCTATCAAGGTGTGGGTGCCCAGCCCTTTCTGAATGTTCTGACCCGGGTTTCCAAGGCCCCCAGGCCAGCTCCTCCTCTCTGTGTCTTCCTTCCCACCCCACAGCTTCTGGAGTATGAGCCTCGCTCTGGGGAGCAGGTACCTCTTCTCCTAAAAATGAAGAGGAGCAAACTGGCACTGAGCAAGGCCATCGAGAGTGGGGACACTGACTTGGGTGAGCAAGGCTTGGGTGAGGCCAAAGCCAGGGCCCCGAGCTGGGCAAGGGGCTGGGCTGGAGTCCCCACCCCACTGTATTGTCCCGTAGTGTTCACGGTGTTGCTGCACCTGAAGAACGAGCTGAACCGAGGAGATTTTTTCATGACCCTTCGGAACCAGCCCATGGCCCTGAGCCTGTACCGACAGGTGTGTGCAGTGGGCAGCGGTAGGCCTGGAGCCTCCTGAGCCCCTGAGTTGTTTTGACTGACTGACTGCCTGCCCCGGCTCCAGTTCTGTAAGCACCAGGAGCTAGAGACGCTGAAGGACCTTTACAATCAGGATGACAACCACCAGGAGCTGGGCAGCTTCCACATCCGAGCCAGCTACGCCGCAGAGGAGGTCTGAGGCCCACAGAGCGGGTGGGGCCTGTGGGCTGGGCTGTTGGTCTGGTTCCTCCATCAGGTATCTAGGCCTCATATTTGGCATACACCTTATCTGGTCCTCACTGTCGAGGGAGAGTCTGAGAAGACCTGAGGCCAGAATGAGGGTTGGTCCCAGAGGAGCTAGCCTTTCCACTAGGGTACACCAGCGTGGTTCACCCAATGGGTAAGGCTGGTCCTGGTGACCCTTGGCACAGGGATCAGGGAGAAAACCATGTCCTGGGTGGGGAGGGCTGAGATCCCTTGAGCTGTGAGCTCAGGCTTCCCTTCTTGCCCTCACAGCGTATTGAGGGGCGGGTAGCAGCTCTGCAGACAGCAGCCGACGCCTTCTACAAGGCCAAGAATGAGTTTGCAGCCAAGGTTTGGCCTATTCTTTTTCTCCCTTGCCTCTTCTCCCAGTCTTCCCACTTTGCCCTTCTCTCATCTCCATCCTGCCTTATCCGTTGTCTCCAGGCCACAGAGGATCAAATGCGGCTCCTACGGCTACAGCGACGCCTAGAAGATGAGCTGGGGGGTCAGTTCCTAGACCTGTCTCTACATGACACAGTCACGACCCTCATCCTTGGTGGCCACAACAAGCGTGCAGAGCAGCTGGCACGTGACTTCCGTATCCCCGACAAGAGGTTGGTGAGGGCCCAGGCTTCAAATAAGTCCTGGGTTCCCTGTCCCTCCTACAGCACCTCTAAGCCCAGCTTCCCCACAGGCTCTGGTGGCTGAAGCTGACTGCCCTGGCAGCTCTGGAAGACTGGGAGGAACTAGAGAAGTTCTCTAAGAGCAAGAAATCACCCATTGGCTACCTGGTGAGGCAGGGGCCCTCCCTCCTGCCAGGGAGGACAGTCCTGGGGAGAGGACCGGGTCTAGAGATAGGCTGATGACTTACTGGCGCATCTGTTCCCACTGTTGAAAATAGTTAGTGGGTGCTTCCTATGTGCATGTATCAGGTACGCAGGAGAATGGGCCTGAGTCGGCCTGGAGATGTCAAGGAAAAAGTCCACTTTGGGTGGAGGGTGGAGGGGACAGGGAAAACACATCTGCCAGGCAGAGGAGGCTATTTTGAGGGGGTTGTTTTCTGTGGCAGGCAGTTCAGAGGTGTAGGTAGGTGGGGCAGCCATGAGAGAAAACACAGGCCCTGAGAAGGCAGGAAACAGCTGTTGTGGAAGGGTAGCAGCGGATGGTGGGGTGGATACATGGAAATAGTTGGTCTCTAGGCTCTAACAGATCTTTGATTTAGGTTGTTTCTGCCCTGAGAATGTTGAGCTCACACCTGTTGCAGGGGTGAGGGAATTATAGACACTAAAAAATATATAAAATATACAAGGGCAATATATCAAGTTAGGCTTTTGCTCATAAGAGATGACAAGGGGGCTCTGCCTTATCTTCTCCCTTTATCCCCTTCCTCTCTAAGCCCTTTGTGGAGATCTGCATGAAGCAACACAACAAATATGAGGCGAAGAAGTACGCCTCCCGCGTGGGTCCCGAGCAGAAGGTCAAAGCCTTGCTTCTTGTTGGGTGCGTCAGCTGAGGGCCCTGTGGGTGCTAGGTGGCTGAGCCAGTGGATGGTGAGGGGCATGGTTTGTGTCCTTGGTCAGCCCAACACCATCTCCCCTCCTGCTCAAACCACAGGGATGTGGCTCAGGCTGCAGACGTGGCCATCGAGCGCCGGAATGAGGCAGAGCTGAGCCTTGTGTTGTCCCACTGCACTGGAGCCACAGATGGGGTGACGGCCGACAAGATTCAGCGGGCCAGGGCACAAGCCCAGAAGAAGTGAGGGGCCCACCCTGCACGTCTCTTCACGTCCTGGGCGTGGCAGAAGAGTCACTGTTCCTTCAGCTTCTCCTGAGCTAAGCTGAGGAGCTGGGGTAGGAAGGGAGCCAGGGGTCTGGTTGTAAATAAAGTTGAACGCCTTAGAGTGCTTTATGCAGTCCCACCTAAGCAACAGCAAGCTAGAGGCAGAACCGTACAGACACCTCAGCAAAACTCCATGGTTGTGGTGGGTCTGGAGAAGGAGGTGCATTTATAAGAGACCTGCCCCTTTGTACAGTTACCAGGGAAAGCTCTCTCAAGCTCCCAGCCCCCAGAAAGATTGTGGGAAGGGATAACACAAAACTTAAGCAACAGTTGAAGAACCATACTGAAAAGCATTGTACACACACATACAGAACAGTGATAAACATTTGACGATTGTTTCATTTATTCCACATGCCAGGCCTGTGAGACAGGTAACATAACCCCATTTTACAGAAGAGAAATTTGAGGTCCAGGGAGGTTTGGTAGCAGCAAATATGTGGCAAAATGGATTTGAAACCAGGTTGGACATTTGGGTATCTTAGAGCTTCTTGGATGTTTATGGTAACAGAAGGGATGACTCAGAGCTGGAACTAAAATTGGGCCCTCTGTAAGCTGAGGGACCCGAGAAGGGCCCCGGTTTGCGCTGCAGTTCGAATTGGAGGACTAATGAGGGGCATGTGGCCAGCAGATTGTAGGGATTGGAGGTGGAGTCTTTGGAGACCCAGCCTACTAAACAGTGGCGACAATTCCTGAGTGGTTTCTGAGCTGGAGAGAAATGGATGGAATTATTTTGGCAATTCTGCCAAGAACTGCAAACGAGACACTGGCTCCACTCTACCAGGAATGGAGGTTTTGTCCGCAGTCAGTAGGAGCGCCTTCTTGTCCCTCTGGTGAACATATCTCCAGCCTTCAGTTTGCAATCCAGTGCACCTTGGCTTCCTGTCCCAGTGCCCCAGGCCAACCCCCAGGACATGACTTTTTCCTCTTGTTACTCGCTTAGTCTAGAAGAAAGACAAAGGAGGAAACCAAAGTCCAGAGGGAGTGTAAGCCTCCTCACAGAGTGAGAGAGGCCCAGAAAGGTTTTTCTTTTCCTTCCCCCACCTGATTTGTAAATGTAAATTTGTGAGAATCCTGCCAGTAAATATAAATCAAATTGTTAAACAACAATTTATTATGCTTACTACTTACACGAGGGTCAAGAATTTGGACAGGTAAAACGGATGGTTTGTCTGCTCTACAGTGTCTGGGGCAACTGCTGGAAGACAAAGATTGAAGGTGACTTGATACTTGAAGGCTGAAATCATCTGAAGTCTTGGTAATAGTCTGATAGCGGAAGCTGGTTGTTGGCTGGAACTTTAGTGGGGCTGTTGGTCAGAACACATACAACCTGCAGTACCTCCCAACATGACAGCATCCCAGGAGGGTCAGGCAAAGCTGTGTTGCCTTCCCTAACCTAGCTTTGGGAGTCACACCTGCCACATTCTGTTTCTTGAGGTGGTCACATAGACATACCCCACCCAATTTTAAAGGGAAATCAAGCCTGGCCAACATGGTTCAGTTGTTGAATGTTAACCTATGAACCAGGAGGTCAAGATTTGATTCCCGGTCAGGGCATATGTGGGTTCCATTCTTGGTAGGAATCGTGCAGGAGGCTGCTGATCAATGATTCTCTCTCATCATTTATGTTTCTATTTCTCTCCCTCTCCCTTCTTCTCTGAAATCAGTAAAAAAATATTTTTAAGCTGAAACCGGTTTGGCTCAGTGGTAGAGCTTCGGTCTGTGGACTGAAGGGTCCCAGGTTTGATTCTGGGCAAGGGCATGTACCTTGGTTGCAGGCACATCCCCGGTAGGGTGTGTGCAAGAGGCATCTGGTCAATGTTTCTCTTTCATTGATGTTTCTAGCTCTCTATCTCTCTCCCGTCCTCTCTGTAAAAAATCAATTTAAAAAAAATTTTTTTTTAAATAATAAAAATTTTAAAAAAGAGGTGGGGGGGGTGACTCTAGTTCTTGATAGGGGAGTTGCAAGAATCTGGAAGAGTGTGTAAAACTGGGAATGTGGCCAATTTTTGGAATCACAATCTGGCACAGTCTATCAGATTTCGCTCTTAGAATCAGCAGACACCTCCAGGGAAAGGAAAGAAGATCTCCAATGCTAGGCTTATCCTGGGTTTTTTTCTCTCCAGTCTTAGCCTCATAATTCTTCATTTCCCTGGTAGCTTTTCAATACCTTTTAAAAATGTTTCCTCCAGCTTTTTTAGTTATTCTCAATGAAGAGGAGTTGGAACCATATAACTCAGTCCACCTTCTGGACAGGGTGCCGTAGGCAGTGCTTTTAGAATGTACACAATTAAAGGTCTATATCCCCAAATACCATATAACATATTTACTCATGTCATGTGTTAACATTAAACATTCAACATGTGAAGTTTTTAAAATGTGAGAAATAACAATGAGGATAAACAGTAATCATAACTTCACCAAAATGTGTTAGTACATTTAGAGAAGCACTGGAGATGTTCATGAGGTTGAAAATTAAAGGCAGCCATGTGTACTTTTTTTTGGTAAAACACTGATTTCCCCCTCCAACATTTTATCATGAAAACTTTCAAACATACACTAAGTTGAAAGAATTTTACAGTGAATACCTGTACCACCTGGATTCTACCATTAACATTTAATATACTTATCATACATCTTTCCATCTTTTTGTCCATCTTACTACTACCTTATTTTTTAAAATTTTATGTGTTTTATTGATTTCAGAAAGGGGGAGAGAGAGAGAAACGTCAGTGATGAGAGAATCATCGGTTGGCTGCCTCCTGCAGCCCCCAGGCGTATACCCTGACTGGGAATCAAACCATGACCTCCTGGTTCATAGGTCGACATTCAACCACTGGGACACAAGGGACAGGCAAACTGTCATTTTTAATGAATTCCAAAGTAAGTTGCAGTCATTAGTACACTTAGCTCTAAATATTTCAGAATGCATTTCATTAGCCAGAGTTTATTATTTATTTGTAATTTTCCCCCCAATCTATATATAAAATGTTCAGATCTTAAGTGTACATTTGCTAAGTCTTAACAAATGCACATATATACCTACAGTGATATCTTAAAAATAACCAGAATTTTTTTTTCTTCAAATTCTCCACTGATCAATTTACAAATTTGTGTAAAATGCCTTCTACCACCCTAGCCGGTTGGGCTCAGTGGATAAAGTGTCAGCCTGTGGACTGAAGCGTCCCAGGTTCCATCCCGGTCGGTGACACCTGGCTGGGTTGCTGGCTTGGTCTAACGGGCAGGAGGCAGCTGATCAATGATTCCCTTTCATCATTGATGTTTCTCTCCCCATCCCTCTCTGAAATATAAATATAAATATAAATATATAAATATATAAATATATAAATATATAAATATATAAATATATAAATATATATATATATATATATATATATATATATATATATATATATATATATATATAATTAAAAACCTTCTACCCTGAGCAATTTGCATGACAGGCCTGGACCTACAGTCTGGATGGGGCCAACTCTTGGCCAATGGATGGGACTAGGATTGGGCATGGGACCAGGATTTTCAAATTTGGAAACATGCCTTCTAGTTTAGAATATTAATGGCAACCCTGGAATGAGAATCAGAGCAAATACTTCTACCAGGCACCTTCTCAGGAGAGGGGGCTGCACTCTTAGGTTCAGTGCTGGCAAGTGACCCTTGGGAATAGAACAATGGCCTGTAATGGCACTGGGCTCTCATTTACCTCAACCTATCAGATTGCCTTGCTTTGTTTTCATTACAGCATTTAAGAAGTTTTTTTTATTTGCTTGTTTGTTGTCTGTCGTCCCATCTATAATGTTTCATGAGAGCAGAGACCTTTTCTGTCTTATTCCCTGCTGTGTCTAGCACATAGTCTGCACTCAGTAACTGACACATTGTTCCATTTACTACTTGGGGAAAGGAGGCCCTGAGAGAGGAAGTGGCTTGTCTGCAGAAACAGTTCTTTACCCCAGTGATTGCCAGCCTTCCAGACCTCCTGGACCACTGGTTGGCAACCACTGCATACTCCATCCTCCAGCTTTCCTAGTGTGGTTTTTTTCTGATGACCCCTGTGACTCTTGGGGCACCTATCTGTAGGTATATGCTCCTGGCCCTAACTGGTTTGGCTCAGTGGATAGAACATCAGCCTGTGTTTCAAAGGTCCCAGCTTTGATTCTGATCAAGGGCAAGTACCTTGGTTGCAGGCACATCCCCAATAGGGGTGTGCAAGAGGCAGCTGATCGAGGTTTCTCTCTCATAGATGTTTCTAACTCTCAATCCCTCTCCCTCTCTGTAAAAAATCAATAAAATATATATTTTTAAAAAAGATAAGTAGGCTTGGGAGAAAGGGTTTGGCCTCCTACTTGGTCGGGCGTGGTACAGAAAGTCTATCCCCCCTCCTTATCTCAGGTCTTCTCTCATCTTTGAAGACAGCCCTTTATCCTGTGAAAATGGGGGTGAGGGAGGAGTCATGTACACCCCAGTGCCAGGAGGGGGAAGCTGGGCTGGTCTCCACAGGTGGGCAGCTGAGGATGGGACTCTCTCCTCTTCCACTGGAAACTGTATGTGTGTTAAGTAAAAAGCTGAACTCTCCTCCAGGTCTCTGGAATGAGATTCTCAAGACCCTGCCTCTTTTTGGTCTGAGGTGACAGACCACAAATGGTCTGACCACAGTGCAGCTGCTTCATGGAGGGAAGGAACTGCACTTACTGAGACAGGGTTACTTGCCAAACTGTACATGCCTGCAATTCTCAGTCCAGTGCTGGGAGGTTCCAGGAAGAGCAGCAGAAGGATATTCAGGTCACTAGCGAATGGAGAGGCTTAAACCCTAGGGTTGTCTCCCACACCCAACTGAAGCATTTTCCCAAGTGTGCTCAGACAAGCTGGGGATCCTTTTTTTTTTTAAGGATCTTAAAAGAACAAAACTACCTACTTTGCCCTAGCCTTTTTGGCTCAGTGGATAGAGTGTCAGCCCATGGACTTAGGGTTTTGGGTTTGATTCAGGCAAGGGCACATACCTTGGTTTTAGGCTTGATGCAACTAATTGATGTGTCTCTGTCTCTGTCCCTCCCTTTCACTCTAAAAATCAATAGAAAAATTTCCTTGGGAGATGATTAACAAAGCTATTTATTTTAATGTAAGAAAATATAAATAGCATGTCAAACATTTTTATGGTAATTAAGTAAAAATATAAATGAGCCAGAAGAAATGTATTAAATAATAGTGTAGCTCAGATGTAGGTGAAGTAAAACCACACTGGTCAGGTGTGTCCTGGAGCGCTGCTATTCTAGCTACCCAGGTGCTTCCTACATTCACAGTCATTGTTTTTCAGGATTTCTAAACCCTTTGAACGCAGACTTTTCACTTTTCCATTGGTGTGCAGAGACTAAGTTCGGGCTTCCTGGGAAACATGAACAGCGGGCATATGGAAGAACCTGCCCTCATTGGGTCTAACAGGAGATTGGGCTTGCGGCCTAGGGGCCTTAGAGCTGAAGTGTCTGTCGCACTTTGGCGGCTTGGGTTTGGCCATTTCACACTACCCCGCGGAAAGGGAGTGAGAAACACTTCTCCCACTCAAGAAGGGTCTTTTCTCCTGGGGAGGGGATGGCCCGAAGGAGGCCCACCGCATCCCATATTTGTAGGCAGTAGCTCTCTGATGGGCCATTCACTTCACGAATACCGGGGAGGGAGTGCATAGTGGTGGGGACTGAACGTAGTAGGGGCACCAACCCCGTGAAAATAGCAACTGATGTGGCCTCCTCCTCCTGTGCCAAAATGTCTCCACCGCACTCGCCCTGCCAGGAAGAACTGACACTGGCCACAGCCCCTTCCCCTGGAGCGCGCCAAACCACGGGACAGACGGTGAAAGAGGAGGGTTCAGGGTCCAGGAGGAACGGTCGCTGCAACCCATCCCAGGTAGCGCAGACTCCTGGTGTCGGGTGAAGGGTCATTGCCAAGCTCCGCTTGCAGACTGATGTTCAATCTATCTCCACTCTCCCGGTGAGGGTCCCCGTGTGTCAGAGGGACGCTGAATGGTCTTACCCCCCCACCCACCACGACTCTAAATGGCCTTTAGCCCATGACGCCCAAGTCCTGCAGCCTGGGACCCCGCTCCTACTGGACAAACGGCCGGCCGGCGTGGGGCGGCACACTAGGATAGGGAAGACTGGCGAGGAGTTACACGCCCCCAATCCGGTCCCCGGCCCTGGGAAGGGGGGAGAAAGGAGATGGGGACTCATCTTTAGGTCCTCCTCTCCCCCGCCAGGCCTATCGGAAACAACACCCCCGCTGCAGAGCACCATGTGTTGGGTTTCTACCCGGCTCCGAGGCGAGCCAGGCCCCGGTAGGTGCATCTGGAAGCCAAGGCTATTTCCCTGGGGCTCGGGTGGGGATGGCGTGGGCCGACATGACGTAAGACGACACCCACAGCGCCAGACCCGTTCTAGGGGCTTTGCAGGTTCCTCTCTCTCCCTAGTGAGAGGCTTCTTCCTGTAAGTACCTTGCAGCAATCGGGAAACAAAAAATCCAAATAGAACAGAGTTGGAGAAAGGAGTAGAAAGACGGCATCTGAGCTCCAGCCCGCCCTTATCGCTAGACTTCGGCGTAACTTGTATTCGGACTCAGTTTTCGCATCTGAAAAGTGGGAAGAAGGCCCGGGTCTAAGGGACAGGGGCTATAGAGAGGCGGAAGGCGTGGGTGCACCGGCGGCCGGTGCTCCCGAGGTCCTGCTCCCACGAGGACAAGGGCTTGGATCGGGTGCACATCTCCAGGGCGGTGCGCGAGGCTGTGAGAACCAGGAGGCAGGCGCTCGGAGGCGCCCGAGGGCGGGACCTGGAGGCCGGGAGACGCCCTTTCGGCCCGGACCAATCAGCGCTCAACTCTTAACGGCCAATGAGGAGGCGCCTTACAGCCGAGGCCGGCTCGGGAGCGAGGCCGCGGGGAGTGTAGCGCTGACAGAGGCGCGCGCGCGATCCATCTCGGACCCGGGACCCCGGCAGCTATCCCCGCCGCCCGCCCCAGTCGCCCCTCCGCCACTTCTTTTCGCCATGGAGGCGAGGCCGCCGCCGCCGCCGCGGGGCTCCAAGCCGCGGGCCGGGCGGCGGCCCTGAAGGCGTGTGGCGGGCCGAGACGCCGTCGCCGCCGCCGCCGCGCAGCCGAGGCGGAGCCGCGGTCCTCGTCCCCGGCGGTCCCGCCCAGCGCCGGGCTCGGTGAGTGTTCGCGGCCGCTGCCGCTCCGGGGGCTTTGGAAGCGGCGGGGCCGGGAGAGGGTGGCTCCCGGGCAGGGGTGGGAGGGGTCGCTGGCAGGAACCCCAATCCCTAATTTTCCGGAAGAACCCTTCGGGTGTCTAGAATCGAGCTGGCTCCCACATCCTTGCACAGTCCGGGGAGGGGTGGGGGGTTCCCCGGAAACGTGCGGGACAGGACGCTGACCCCTGTCGAGTGCCCAGGAACTTTGCGTGCAAACCAGGGATGTCATAGTTTATTCTGAAAGAGGAAACTCAGAGCAGTGAGAACAGAATTTGCCCAGGTCCATTTCATAGGAAGAAAGAGGAGAACTCCTGGCATGAGAAAATTTGCTCTTGTAAGAAACCAACTTTTCTTCCCCTTAACGGCCCCCAGACCCCTCTCCCAGGCCTCTCTGTATTCGGCCCACTCCCAACTGTTGAGGCCGCTTAGAAAGGGAAATTGGGGCTCAGAGCTGCCCAGAATTCAGAATTAGCCAATTGGGAATGCATACCCCCCCCTCCCTTTTTTACTTCTAGTAAATAAAATAAAGAATATCGCGTTGTTGTTTTAAATTAGGTCCTAACTGTATTTCCTGAAGATAAAAATAATAATGTCAGAGCTGAACCCAATATTGAAGGGTGTCTTCCCCCCCTTCCCCCCCCCCTCTGAAGTCAGGTTGTTTGTAAGACAGGAAAAGAATGTGCAGAACCTCCCTAGGCAGGGTGAATAATTTCAGGAGCCTTTGCCCAGGGTAGGGATTCCTGCTCTAAACCATCACATCTCCCCGAAGATCTCCTCATTGGCCACCTGCTCGCTGTGAAGGCAGCCCAGGAACCAGAAGATGGTGGGCGGGGAGAGGCCTGACATGGAACATGGGCGAGCATCTTCCTGCCTGGCCACTCCTTCAAAAAAACACACAGCTGATGCTGTCACTTGTTTACTTAAAAATTCCCTCACTCTCCTTTTCCCATGGGATGAATGAAGCCTGAAATGTCTTATCAAGTCATACAAGGCCCTCGACAGTCTGGCCTCAACTTGTTCTTTCCGTTTTAGCCGAATTCTTGGCTTCTCCTTCCCCGTGTCCCCCTCCCTAGCCATTCGGAGCTGCTTGTCTGCCTTTTCACGTGTTTGGATGCCGATGCTTGTGTGGCCTCTTCCCTCCCCACTCGTACCTGGTCAGCTCTGTCTTTTCCTTTACAGTCCCTTTCACTAGAGCAGCTTCTTGAGGGCAGGAGCACCTTTTCACCTCCGATGCTCAAAGGATTTTTCTCTCAATTGTCTTGTAGGTCCTATCCCATCTCTTTCCCCCTTAGATCTTGGCTCTGTTTACTTCCAGGTACTCACTTCCCAAAAGAATCTTTCTTGACTGTTTTCTGAAGGCTTTCTTGGAGTGCATGCCTAGGACTTTTGGTATCTCTGATCCTCCATCTTCCCATTTTCATCCCAGTCAGTGCCTCCCCACCACACCCCCCATTAGTAGTCAGCAGGCAGGAACTGTCGGGTGTCATATCCCACTGGCATCCAGTTTTGCCTGACTCTCTCTGAAAGGCCAAAAGCCTCCTGGTGTCTTCACCTCTGCCTTCCTGAAGCAGTCTGATGATACGTGCACTCTAAGACAGCAGTCGCCAACCTTTCGGACCTCACGGACCATCCGTTGGGGACCGCTGCTCCTAGGCAAACGGGATCCAGGAGGCTGTTTACTGGGACTTTTTAGCCGCTTATTTACCATCTGGGTGAAATTCAGAACCAGAAAAGCCAATCCTCTGACTTAAGCACATTCATGTGCCTTCTGTTTGTTAAGGGAAAGTGCTTGGGATACAAATTAAAAGTGAGGAGATCCAGTCTTTTTTTAAAAATATATATTTTTATTGATTTCAGAGAGTAAGGAAGAGGGAGAGAGAGAGAGAGAGAGAAACATCAATGATGAAAGGATCATTGATCGGCTGGCTCCTGCACACCCCACACGGAGGATTGAGCTTGCAACCCAGGCATGTGCCCTGCCTGGGAATTGAACCTTGAACTCCTAGCTTATAGGTTGAACTCAGTCACTAAGCCACGCCGGCTGGGCACGAGATCCAATCTTAACGTTTGAGGAGCTCACAGTCTAATGCAGGACAGATGAATACAAATACATCACAGGTGGTATGAAAGTGCAGTAATAATAACTATTTTCGTTTATTTGCTTTGTGACAAGCTATGTAATAAATTTCCATGAGTTATTTAATGCTTTCAACAGTCATGTAGAGGCTTATTCCTATTTGACAAGGGTGGAAACTGAGACTCTACAGTGGGAAGATGAGAGAATAAGCAGGATTCGATCTTGGCAGTCTAGTTCCATAGCATCTGCCAGGCTGTATAGAAAGCATTGCCTCCCTAGGTGGTTCAAGAAAGCTTTACGGAAAAGGGGCTTTTGGGTCATGACGGGTGCATTGGAGTTTGTGTATGGTGGACAGGATACAGGAAAGAGGGAACAGCACAAGTGGGCTTGGAGGTGGGAGGAACCCCCTGTCCTTGGGGAGTCTGGAGAGGTTAAACGTAGTTGGGACTGAATAGGAGGAAGAAGGGTGGAAGGTGACAATAGGGTGAGTTTGAGGGTTATAGGTGCTGTGTTAAAGTTTGACCAGAGGAAAGCCACTGGAGAATTTTAAAAGAAATCAGGGACTTGGGCTGACTGGGCTTTAGGAAGGACATTGGGGTATTGTGGGGCCAGATGTTGTCACCCCTGCAATGGCCAGGCTCCACAGAGGCAGAATCACAGCCTTTTAGACTCGGATGAGGCCTACAGAGATTCCTACTGAGTTTCATGAAAAGATAATAAATACATATAAGAAAAAATTCCAATAGTGTACAAGAGGGCATATAGAGAAAAATAAGCCTCCCTCCTGCCTTGACTTCCCCAGAGATGGCTGAAGTTTGTAGTTTTGTGGCCTTACATAGACACTGTTACTTTATAAACGTGTGTCTGTTTACCCATACTCGTCCCCTATGTAAATTGTTTCCAAGATTTTCTATTACAGTTTTACAATGAATGTCCTTATACATACTTTATGGGCTCATGTATAAAATTATGTGAACAACATATTTCTGAGAGTGGAATTACTAGCTCAAAGGATTTATGTGCATTTAAAAAATACATTTTGTTGATTTTTTTTGAGAGAGAAGGGAGAGGAGGAAGAGATATATCAATAGGAGGGTGGTACATCCAATGGCTGCCTCTCACATGACCACCATTAAGGAGCACTCCCCACTTGGGATCAAGCCCACAAACCTGGCAGGTGTCCCGACCTGAAATCAAACCAGCAGCCTTTTGGTGCTTGGGACAACGCCCAACCAACTGAGCAGCACAGGCCAGGGTAATTCATGTGCATTTAAAATTTTTAGGCATATAGCCAAATCATTACCCCTTCTAAGGGGTTGTACTAACTTATCCTCTCTCCCCCAAATGTGAATGGGACTCAGTGGATCTTCATCAGAGTATGCACAGGGCCCTTCCCTATGTGAGTCTAACATTTCTGTCAGTTTACAGGGGAGACACTGAGGCTCAGAAAGATAAAGAGACTTGTGCAAGACAGTGTAGGTGGTGGTGGTTTTTTAAGCAGCTCTGATATTTGTATTTGCCCAACACCTTTTATTGGAGGTGCTTAGAGTCTATTAGTAATCATTGTTGCATTATATTTCTCCATCTTCATGTGGAAAAAATGAGAAAAAGGTGAAGTGATGTTTGAACTATAAGCAGGAAGCTGGCCAAATTTAGAATCTTGTCTTTTATTTCTAGTTCAATAACTAATAAATGTTCTTAAATGCCAAAGCTGAAATGTTTGTTTTTGTTTGTTTTTTTAAGAAGTGTTTTTTTCAGGGAATCTAAAAAAATAAAAAAATAGCTATAACATTAACTTAATAAAACTGATTAGTAAACCTACAATAACCCTGCCGAAACCAGTTTGGCTCAGTGGATAGAGCGTCGGCTTGAGGACTGAAGGGTCCCGGGTTCGATTCCGGTCAAGGGCATGTACCTTGGTTGCGGGCATATCCCCAGTAGGGGGTGTGCAAGAGGCAGCTGATCAATGACTCTCTCTCATCGATGTTTCTAACTATCTCTCTCCCTTCCTCTCTGTACAAAATCAATAAAATATATATTTAAAAAAAAAAAACCTACAATAACCCAAGGTTAAAATTTGCTTTAATATATTCTTTATAGAAAAGATAATTAAATGTTAAACTTTACTGTAAATTCATATTTATTTGTGTCATTGGATATGCCTAGCTTTTTTTAAGTTCTAATCAATACATATAGAATATTTTTACATTATCTTTAAAAAAATATTTTTTTATCGCCCTAACCGGTTTGGCTCAGTGGATAGAGCGTCGGCCTGCTGGCTGAAGGGCAAGGCCAGACAAGGCCATGTACCTTGGTTGTGGGCACATCCTCAGTGGGGAGTATGCAGGAGGCAGCTGATGGATGTTTCTCTCTCATTGATGTTCTAACTCTCTATCCCTCTCCCTCTCTATAAAAATCAATAAAATCTATTTAAAAAATATGTATTTTTATTGATTTCAGAGAAGGGAGAGGGAGAGAGAGAGATCAACACTCAGGCATGTGCTCTGACCTGGAATTGAACTGTGACCTCCTGGTTCATAGGTCAATGCTCAACCACTGAGCAACACTTGTATTCTTGCATAGCATCAACTATTTTATTTTTACTTAATAGTGTCCTATGCATTGATAATTGTAGTTTGTACACTCTTTTTTATATTGATTTTTTTCTTCATTTTACTGTTTTAAATGGTACTTCTGAGCACCCATGTACAAATATGTCTTTTGGATTATTTTCTTGGACTTTTATCACTAAAGTGGGTTCACTGACTTCAGGATATGGCTTCAGGACCAAAAGCTGAGTTAATTTATAACACTATCAGCAATTGATGTGTGCTGACAGTCTAGCCAGTGCTATTACAAACACTGATATTTGGTTTTGTTAATTTAAAAATAATATAAGGTACCTTGAATTACATTTAATTTACATTTCTTTAGAAAAAGAGACCAATAACTCTTTAGATTTTGAAAGTGTGGTATATATCATGCCCAAGAGTTATGTAACTAAAAGCAACTTCTTTTTGAAAAAAGGCATTATTGATGGGACAGAAATAGTGTAGAAATTTAGGGTAAGATCATATTGGTATGAAAAAAAAAAGACTAGATGCTGTTTGATTAAAAATAGCAGATCTTGTGCCAGTAGCTGGGAATACTCCACAGAGTGAGTATGTGATGCCTGCCCTTAAGGGGCTAATAGAGTAACAAGCATTAATCACTTTATGGTAGTTACAGATATGATCAAAAGGGAAGAATAGGATACCTGGTGAGTGCCAGAGAAGTTCAGTGTTACACATTTGCAGTTGAACATCACTTACAAGGGCCCGGGGCTGGGGAAGGGTTTTAGTGTCTTAGGGAAGAGCATCTCTAACGCGAATGCTCACATGAAACATCTGGAGATCTTGTTAAAGTGGCAAGTCCTGATTCAGTAGGTCTAGGGGGGGTTGGGACTTTGGATTCTACAAGACTAACAAGCTCCCAGGTGAGGCAGATGCTACTGGTAGGTGGGTCTCACATGTGGACTAGCAAGACCCAATTGAGAGTTTGGTGAACACCGGAAGCTGACTGATCAAGATGAGTAAGGGGTAGAGGGGGTAGTTCTCTTCTCTGGCTGTACTGTACATTTACCTGGGGAAATTATAAAGATTAGCAATGCAGGCTGACATGTGGTTGAGCATTGACCTGTGACCCAGGAGATCACGGTTCGATGCCCAGTCAGGGTACATGCTTGAGTTGTGGATTCGATCCTAGTAGGCACAGAAGACAGCTGATCAATGGTTCTCTCTCACTGTTGATGTTTCTAGGCTCTCTCTCCCTCTTCCTCTTTGAGATAAATAAAAACATATTTTAAAAATATGAGTGATGCAAATGCTCATCCCCACGTATTTTTTTTAACTCTTACCCAAGGATATATTTATTTGTTGTTTTTTAAATTGATTTTTTAATAATTTTTATTAAACTTAGGATTGTCACTGGTATCTTTTTGGGTCTACAGGTCAACCAGTGTCACCGTGTTAACTACAGAAATTTGGGTGTCCTAAAGGAAGAGTAGGGATTTCTATAGTGAGATTGCCAAACCATATTTATATATTTGCTTTTAATGTATACTGTGTATATGCAGTTTTTATTAGACCTTTAAAGAATGGGCAGGTGGCTTAAAATGATTTCTGCAAAGAAATCAGTGATTGAAGAAAATGCCAATAATTCAATCACAAACAAACAAAATGGCAGAGCTAATCATTGTTCATATCCTATTATGAACTCTTGGTGAACTATTAGATTAAATAAGTCAGCTCTTATTATATTGGAAATATCAAGAAGCCCGTTTAAACCAGGGATTTAGCGCAGCCAGCATGCCTCATTGGTTGAGCATCAACCTATGAACCAGGAGGTCATGGTTTGATTCCTGGTCAGGGCATATACCTGGTTGTAGGCTTGATCCCCAGTTTGGGGTGTGCAGGAAGCAGCCGATCAATGATTCTTTCTCATGATTTTGCCCACCACTGTCATATGCACCCTTTATGTTTTTGCACAAAATATGCCACAATTGCCTAATCCTCACAGCTTCGTACTTAATCAGTTCATACTTAAACAGTTCATACTTACTCAGGTAAATTACACAGTAACATTTAGTCTAGCAGTGATTGGCAAACTCATTCATTAGTCAACAGAGCAGTGGTTTGCAGACCACTGTTATAGGCTATTAGATGCTGTAGATAATTTTACTAGCCTAATTATTGAAGTATATGTTCTATGGGTGTGTTTTTTTTGTTGTTGTTTTACAAGGAACAAAAAGTCACATACCATTGGCAGGTTCTTTCTGTCTTGTCTGTCCCTTCTTCCACCCCACCAAAAAAGACTCACTAAAAAAAAAAAAAAATTACACATAATACTTAGAAAATAATGCATTCCTTTGTCAGCAAATACTTTTATAAGATGAGTAGAAAATGTTGCTGAAGATTTGAACAATATTAGGACAAATTTTGCAGTGTGGGAGTTTTGCTATATAGTTATAAAAGTATAGAAACTTTTAGCATGCATTCACTAGATTCTCTCTCTCTCTCTTTTTTTTTTTTAATATATTTTTATTGATTTTTTACAGAGAGGAAGAGAGAGAGATAGAGAGCTAGAAACGTCAATGAGAGAGAAACATTGACCAGCTGCCTCTTGCACTCCCCTTACGGGGGATGTGCCCACAACCAATGTACATGCCCTTGACCAGAATCGAACCTGGGACCTTTCAGTCCACAGGCTGATGCTCTACCACTGAGCCAAACCGGCTTCGGCTAGATTCTCTTTTTAATGGCAATTTACTTCTATTTTTAGATGTTTTTATTGATTTTAGAGACAGAAGAAGGAAGAGAGGTAGAGAGAAACATCAGTGAGAGAATCACCAATCAGCTGTCTCCTACACACCTCCTGTTGGAGATGGAACCTGAAGCCTGGGCATGTGCCCTGGCCAGAATTGAACCGTGACCTCTTGGTTTATATGTAGATGATCAATTACTGAGCCACACCAGCCAGGCTACATTCTCTTTAAATAATTCCAAGAAAAATTCATTATATTGTGAGCTACTGGAGAAGAAAATTTTTAAAAAAAATATATTTTTATTGATTTCAGAGAGGAAGGGAGAGAGAGACAGAAACATCAAAGATAAGAGAGAATCATTGATTGCTATCTCCTGCATGCCCCCCATTGGGGATCAAGCCTGCAACCCAGACATGGGTCCTTACCAGGAATGGAACTGTGACCTCCTGGCTCAAAGATCAATGCTCAACCACCGAGCCATGCCAGCTGAGCTGGAGAAGAAATTCTTAATGATAAACAACTATCTTAATAGCATTGCTATATGGAATAATTGTCCATAGTGTTTTGGCCAAATAAAAAGATGAAATTTATTCACTGCCTCTTCATGGACTGTTGAGGCAGATAACCACTCATTGGTTATCTGGTAGAGTTGTTGATGTTATACATTTTTCTTTTATTAAAAAAAAAATTCCAACTTTCCTGTGATAAATTGCTATCTAGCAAATATTATTTGAAAAAATAATATCTTTAATTCTTTTCAAGGTGTTATTTTAACAGTGGGTGAAAAGAAATGTGCTATGACATAGCATCTTTTTTGTAATTAAAAAAGAGCTTCATTGAGATATAATTTACATACCATGAAATTCATTCTTTTAAAATGTACAGTTCAGTGGTTTTTATTATAGTACATTCATGGAGTTGTGCAATCACCACCATTATCTAATTTCAGAACATTTTCATCACCCCAGGAAGAAACTTTGTACCCATTAGCTTTACTCCCATTCCACCTTCTCCCAGCCACTGACAACTACTAATCTTTCTGTCTCTGTGGATTCCCCTCTTCTGTATACTTCATGTAAGTGGAATTATACAATATGTGGCTTTTGTGTCAAGATTTTTTAATTTAGCATAATGTTGTGTGGTTTTTTTTGTTTTTTTTTTGTGAGGGGGGGTTCCCATGATATAACTTGTTTCAGTATTTTTTTCTTTTTTATAGCTGAATAATACAATATTCCACTGTATGGACATCACATTTTGTTTACCCATCAATTAGTGACTGGCTTTTTCCCACTTTTTGGCTATTATGAATAACATTGCCATGAATATTCATGTACAAGTGTCTGTGTGGACATACGTTTTTATTTCTCTCGGGTATATATCTAGGATTGGAATTGTGCAGTTAAAATTTTTAGAGGAGGGGGAGAAACCAAGATGGAGGCAAAGATAAACAACTAAACTGCCACCTCACACAACAATTTCAAAACTACAACTAAAGGACAAAACGTCTATCACCCAGAACCACGGGAAAGCTGGCTGAGTGGAAGTTTTACAACTAGAAGAGAAAGGAGCACGAACGCTGAAAAGCTGAGGTATGGAGGCACGCAGATCGGGCTGGTGGCGGGCGACTGGGTGCATGGCTTTTTTTCAACCCGAAGGGAGATAAGCTCCCAATCACTCTGAAATCCAGTTTCTGGGGACACATGGGGGACCCAGACGCCTACAGGTAGAAGCTGGACTATTGGCCATCGGGTCGGAAAGTGATGGTGACTTTTTTGCAGAGGTGTGCCCAGCAATCGTTGTTGACTGTGTTGGAGCGCTGGATGCAGGGACTTGGAAACCTAGAAAGGCAGAGAAGGCTGATGGCAGCCATTGCTTTTTGCCACGCCCCAGCCTAGTGATACCCTGAAACTCCGCCCTGTCCTGAGACCCCGCCCCACACATTCTATAAACCTGTCCAGGCTCCATACAGTGGCTTTTGCATATAAATGGCCTGCCCTGTGGCAGCTTAACCAAATAAACTGCAGCTCCAGTCAGACTGCTTCAAAACTGCCAAATCCCAAGCAAAAGGAGAAAACTGTAGTTCTTGCTGTAGCTTCTGCTGGGTGGCCTCAGATAGTAGCTGACCTGCACCCCATTGGAAATCCAGAAACTAATGTATCTAGTGGTCTGTGTGAGATGACACCAGATTTCAACTACTCATAAGGGACACATTCAAGAGGCAGACTCAGTGAGCACCAAAGCCCTCATGGAACAAGTCCTGCCCCATAAACGTGTCTCCAGCACAGCAATTCTTCCGTTATAGACACAGCGGGTCCTCACAGCCAACTGGCCTGGAGGTCAATTCCTCCCAGTGACACCAACAACAATCAAGACTTAACTACAACAAGGCTGTACACACAGTCCACAAAGGGATGCACCAAGAGTGTCCATCTTAGGTAACTGGGAGGCTGACCCATTGAACCATATAGGACACCTAGCACTCAAAGCTACCCTACCAACTCAGGGAAGCAGCGAAAATGAGGAGACAAGGAAACAGATCACAAATGAAAGAAATGGAGGAGAACAAACGACTGGACATAGAGTTCAAAACCACGGTTATAAAGGTTTTCAAGAATTTCCTAGAAAATGCCAATAAATTTAACGAGACCCTTGAGGATATGAAAAAGGACCAGCTAGAAATTAAACATACACTGACTGGAATAAAAATATTATACAGAGACCCAACAGCAGACTAGAGGATCGCAAGAATCAAGTCAAAGATTTGGAATACAAAGAAGCAAAGGACACTCCTTTGGAGAAGCAAGAAGAGAAGAGAATCCAGAAAGTTGAAGATAGTGTAAGAAGCCGCTGGGACAACTTCAACATCAGAATTATGGGGGGTGCCAGAAGAAGAGAGAGAGCAAGATACTGAAAACTTATTTGAAGAAATAATGTCAGAAAACTTCCCTGGTGAAATAAATAGACTTACAAGTCCAGGAAGTGCACAGAACCCCAAATAAGAGGAATCCAAAGAGGACCACACCAAGACACATCATAATTAAAATGCCAAGGGCAAAAGACAGAGAATCTCACAAGCAGCAAGAGAAAAAGTTAGTTACCTACAAGGGAGCACTCATACGACTGTCAGCTGATTTCTCAACAGAAACTATGCAGGCTAGATGTGAATGGCAAGAAATATTCAAAGTGATGAATATCAAGAACCTACAACCAAGATTACTTTACCCAGCAAAGTTATCATTCAGAATTGAAGGGCAGATAAAGAGCTTCACAGGTAAGAAAAAGCTAAAGGACTTCATCACCACCAAACCAGTATTATATGAAAGGCTGAAAGGTATTCTTTAAAAAGAGGAAAGGAGAGGGATAGAGAGCTAGAAACATCAATGAGAGAGAAACATCAACCAGCTGCCTCCTGCACACCCCCCCATCAGGGATGTGCCCGCACTCAATGTACATGTCCTTGACCGGAATAAAACCTGGGACCTTTCAGTCCACAGACCAATGTTCTATCTACTGAGCCAAACTGGTTTTGGCTTCTTTTTCTTTTTTAAACATATATATACTTTTTTATTGATTTCAGAGAGGAATGGAAAGGGAGAGAGAGATAGAAACATCAGTGATGAGAGAGAATTATTGGTCAGCTGCCTCCTGTGTGCCTCCTACTATGGATTAACCCCAAAACCCAGGCATGTGCTCTGGTTCATAGGTTGATGCTCAACCACTGAGCCACAATGGCTGAATTTTTTGTTTGTTTCTTTTGATGATTTGAAGGGCTATGTGTCTACACTACATTTTAGCTTTGTTTTTTGGAAATTACCAAAAATGTTATTGATGCTATTTTTATGTTATTAGGTTTGGTATGGACAAATCTGTTTGTGCAGATGGTGACTAAACAACTTAATCTCAAATAACCAGTTTCATCCCCCTGAGATCTATTACAAGAGGCACATCCTGCTTCCAATTTCATATGGTTAAGATAAATTAAAATACCATGTGATTGTGGAAAATGTAAAGAAATTTGAATACACCTTGGATAAAGGAGTTTGGAATTAGCAGACCTCAGCTCTATTTCTGGTAATACTAATTAGCTATGTTACTTTAGGCAAGTCTTACTGGGTCAGTTTCATTTGTAAGGTGATAAAGGATGTGATGGCTTAAGGTCCTTCTATCTTTAAAATTATTTAATTCTACAAACACTGTAGTTTCTAAAATATTAGGACCAGTATACTTATATAGGGTGTGGCAAAAGTAGGTTTACAGTTATTTGTATGGAAAATAACACAATAGTTAATAAATAATACAAGAATAAACTCTGTTTCTTGTACTCCTAGCTATAAACCTACTTTTGCCCTGTTTTGGAATATAGCTTATTCTAAGGAGAATTTGAAGTGATTTTCTATAATACAGATAATACCATAATGTGTGTGTGTGTGTGTGTGTGTGTGTGTGTATTTAGAAAGACATGAAAAAAACTGGTAACAATAACTATCTCTGGGGTTAGAGAACTGTATGGCTGGTGGGAAGGATACATTTTGTTCAGTGTGTTTTCTTTTTGTGTGTTTTGATTTTTATAATATATGCTTGACTACAGTAAAATTTAAATATGCAAACAGTAGAGGCCCCTGGGGAGAAAGGGGTTCCTCAGCCCAGCCTGCACCCTCTCGGGTAAAGTCCACCTGCTAGCTTAGGCCCGCTCCTTGGGGACCATGACTAAGCTGACAGTCAGACATCCCTCTGGCAGCCCAGAGCCTAAGGGGTATGTCTGACTGATAGCTTAGGCTCTTTTATTATATAGGATATATGTAAAGAAGTCAGAGTGAGGGGAAAATAAGGGTCTCATGGTAGGAGAGAGGCAGCCTGAGAATGTTAATACAGAGAATGCAGTCCATTAGATCCTGTGCATTTATTTAAAGAAAATTCTATATACCAACTGAGATCTCAAATTATATTGGCCAAAATAAAGTGGTTTCAAGAGCTTCACTTGACTTACTAGATTTAAACCACCATCAGAAGTGCAGGCCAGGCTGAGGAGCGCCCTTCTCCTCCCGGGCCTCTACTGTTTGCTCATTTAAATTTTGTTGTCCTTACTAAGTAGTCAAATTAAATTTTCAATGTTACATGAATTATTTTAATGAGAAATGCTTTTATTTTTCTTTTAAGCTCATTGTTTTATCTAATTTTTATTGTAAAACATACATTAAAATTTACCATATTACTTATTTTTAAGTGTACAGTTCAGAGTACATCCACAAAGTAATTGTTGTGCTGCCATCACCAACATCCATCTTCAGAACTTTTTCATCATCTGCAACTGAAACTCCCCTTTAAACAACTTCCCATTTCCCTTTCCCTTTAGCTTCTGGCAACTACCTTTCATTAACTAGTTTTAAAAATTAAGTGCAATTTAGTCATCATGTGTGCTGTATTATCTTTTTTTTTTTTTTTTTAATATATTGATTTTTTTACAGAGAGGAAGGGAGAGAGATAGAGAGCTAGAAACGTCGATGAGAGAGAAACACTGACCAGCTGCCTCCTGCACACCCCCTACTGGGGATGTGCCCGCAACCAAGGTACATGCCCTTGACCAGAATCGAACCCGGGACCTTTCAGTCCGCAGACCGACGCTCTACCACTGAGCCTAACCGGTTTCGGCCTGTATTATCTTTTTTATTTTATATGTTGATGGCATCAAATTACTAATATTTTGGCTAGAATTTTTTTTCAGTAATAGTTCAGACTATTTTCTAATTTCCACTGTGGTTCGCTTCTTTAATTCATGGTTTTTTTTGTAAGGGTGCTTTTAATTTAAACCTCAAATATGAGGTTTTTCTAGTTATCTTTTTTGTAGTGGGCTTATGGGTAAATTGCATTGAGGTTAAAGAATATGGCTATGTGGTTTCAATCTTTTGGAAATTGTTAATATATACTTGCTGTTTGGACTAGTATATCCTTCATCCATTTCACACATTGTTAATGTTAAATGTTAACATTTTATCATAATCCCCTTAACTTTGTCACTTTATCCTTCTATGCATATATATTTTAAGGCCTAACACCTATTTTATTGTCAGTAGATCGATGACTACTGCTTATTCTAGTTGATATTCAAAGGTGACATGTTTAGATATACGTTATGATGTATACACAAAAGTAACAAATGAATCTTGTGCATTGTTAGTTTATTCCCTGCCCTACCCCTTCCTCAGCCCCTCCCCACTTGTTGGTATACGTTTTTAAATTCAATCCACGGATCAGATTTTATTGATTTTCCTTGATCTATCTTCAGTATCATGGCACTTGACATATGGTAGATATTCAAGGAATGTATGTACAAAGAATTAAATTTATCAAAAGTAATCACCTTAATGGGTCAAATCTCTTAAAACCATCTCCTATTCTAAAAAATCTAAACAGGCTTTCCTTTTAAGCTACACTCTAAGCATATAAAGCACATAATTTTGAGACCTAAAATTTCTTCCTTTCTTTTCCTTTATCTTCAAGAGTGTATCCCAGATAATCAGGCAACAACAACAACAAAAAAGAGGCCTTGCCCTAATCTCTTTGGCTCCGTGGATGGAGTGAGAGTGTCGGCCTATGAACTGAAGGGGCCTGTGTTTGATTCTGGTCAAGGGCATGTACCTTGGTTGCAGGCACATTCTGAGTGGTGGGTGTGCCGGAGGCAGCTGATTGATGTTTCTCTCTCATCGATTATCTCTTAATTCTCTATCCCTCTCCCTTTCTCTCTGTAAAAAAAATCAATAAATATATTTTAAAAAAGAAAGAGGCCATGTGTATAACCACATGATGGGAGCAATTGTATGAATTTTCATAGGAAAAAAAATGCCCAGCCAAAACCGGTTTGGCTCAGGGGATAGAGCATTGGCCTGCGGACTGAAAGGTCCAGGTTCGATTCCAGTCAAGGGCATGTACATTGGTTGCGGACACATCTTTGGTGGGGGGTGTGCAGGAGGCAGCTGGTCGATGTTTCTCTGTCATCAATGTTTCTGTCTATCCCTCTCCCTTCCTCTCTGTGGAAAATAAATAAATAAATAAATAAATAAATAAAATTTAAAATGCCCAACTTTTTTTTTTTTTTTAAACCTGCAAATACTTCTATTATATTAAAAAAAAATTTTTTTTTTGCCTCTGAGTCTATTTTGGTTCATCAGTTTATATTGTTCATTACATTCCACAAATGAGTGAGATCATGTGATATTTGTCTTTCTCCCACTGGCTTATTTCACGTAGCATAAGGCTCTCAAAGTCCATCCATGCTGTTGCAAATGGTAAGATTGCCTTTTTTTTTTATTATTAATATATTTTATTGATTTTTTACAGTGAGGAAGAGAGAGGGATAGAGAGTTAGAAACATCGATGAGAGAATCATCTATCAGCTGCCTCTTGCACACCCCCTACTGGGAATGTGCCTGCAACCAAGGTACATGCCCTTGACCGGAATCAAACCCAGGACCTTTCAGTCCGAAGGCTGACGTTCAAACCGGTTTTGGCTCTTTTTTTTTTTTTTAAACACCAGTGTAGTATTTATTGTATAGATGTACCACAGTTTTTTAATCCACTCATCTGCTGATGGCACTTAGGCTGTTTTCAAGTCTTAGCTATTGTAAAGTGTGCTGCTATGAACATAGGGGTGCATATCCTTTCTGACAGGTGTTTCTGATTTCTTGGGATATATTCCTAGAAGTGGGATTACTGGGTCAAATGGGAGCTCCATTTTTAATTTTTTGAGGAACCTACTGTTTTCCACAGTGGTGGCACCAGTCTGCATTCCCACCAGCAGTGCAAGAGGTTTCCTTTTTCTCTGCATCCTCACCAGCACTTGTCATTTGTTGATCACAGCTATTCTGACAGGTGTGAGATGATATCTCGTTGTTGTTTTGATTTGCATTTCTGGGTTGACTAGTGACTTTGAGCATGTTTTCATATGTCTCTTGGCCTTTTGTTGGTCCTCTTTCAAAAAGTGTCTATTGACGTCTTTTGCCCATTTTTTGATTGATTGTTGCAGGACTGACTTCCGGTTGGTCAAGCCTCTGGTTGTTGTGAATGTGATGAACCCAAGGTTTTTATATATTAGGATAGTTTCCCAGAAACAGAAGAGACACCATGCTTTGCAGAGCTACCTGGGGAAAGCACCAGGGTCAGTCAGGAGGCAGCAGAAATGAAGGGAAAGCAATGAGAGCCTTTATTACTGCAGTGGTGGGAACATCCACTGTTGGGCAGGAAGTAAAACACAGATGTTGGGGTTTGTGGGTTATAAAGATTGTAATATTTTCATATATATACATATATGTGTATATAAACATATATAAACATCCATATCTGCTTATAAATATTGGAAGCCATGGTTTCACTTTAAATCCATTCCAACACCACAGGGTTTTTTCTTCTAATCTTCACCTTTCTGAATTTGTACTTCTTTCTCTGACATTGAGAATCTGGCTTTCTATCGTTTTTGCTCCACCCCCTATAAGGAATATTTTCAGATCATGAGGGCCATCCCATTGCTTCCATTCCCACTAAAATGTTGGCTGAGCACTTCTATCTAGTTCCATGCACTATTTTTATATACAATTCAGTTCTTTGTTTTGTTCTAAAATGCAATAATTTCTAATTTAATGGTTTAAAGGACACAGGTCCCCAAATATCAGCAGATGCAAAATATAACTTGTAACCAGGAATAGCTTTTCTCAAAATTTAAAATTTACTCTGACTCTGTAATAGCTGTTTATTACCTACCTAGACATCATTCAATTGAAGGTAGCCTTAAAAAAAAAAAAAATTACAATTTCTGCACTGCTCTCAGCTGAACTTTACACAACTCTGTATTTCCCTCTGGGCGTTCCTTTTGGAATGGTGGGTGGTAGCAGAAGAAAGGATATGTACAATAATGTATTTTTAGTTCTTTTGAACAGAGGGGTTGCTCCAGCCATTGCTATTGATGACAGGAAGTATATTTATAGCTCCAGGGAAGGAGGGACTGGGTTTAGGAAAACCTGGGAGGTTGTACTTAATATGTTTCTTTAAAGGTCATTTGTACTTCAAAGGAAGTTCTTAACTTATAAATGTAGTTGAGATGAATGGATCTGTAATTTATGAAGTATAGGTATTTTCATAAGTATATTCAATCTGCTCCTAAACTTGGAAAAATCTTACATTTTAAAATTTCACAATTTTCACCTAAAACAAAGGACACTTCTTGGTTGAACAGGATGTATATAGAGAATTTAGATGGTAGCAAGCAGTTTACACAGTAAGGATATTGAGGAGGTACTAAATATTGTTACTAATTAGATATTTATGAAGTTCTTGTTGGTATAGGTTTTATTGTTGTCTTTAAAGATTGAAACCAGAATACTATATTCGTAGCTCAAAATACAGTTCTAGAAGCACTTTTAGGACTTCAGGGAAAGTGCAAAGAAAATTTCTATATTTTAAAATCCAACAGCACAATTATGGAGCTTCCACCTAACCTTCATTTGAAACTAATTAACCTGCAATGTAATGATATGGTAAAAGGTAAATATTAAAAGAAAAATTGAATACAATTTTATGTGTTTCCAAAGTTATTAATATGCTTAATTAAATCATATGCTTATGGACTGATATTAATATTTGGCTGTACATAATGTGTGAAGATGTTTTCAAAGATGAAATACCGTACATAAAATCTCTTTACAGATCAGCATTAATAGATTAGCATTTTAAACCAATTTTGATAGGATACACTAACTCTGAACTCCAACTAAACAAAATGTATCACCCTAGAAAAGAATTTAATTTTTCTCATTAATATACCTATATTACCAAAAATTATACTTAGTAGCAATTCATTCATTACTGATCTAGTATTAACAAACTATTAATTATTTGAATTTCATTAATAAGAATATGTGCTTTTTCTCGTTATAAAGTTCCTACGTAATAATCTCAATTTTGCTTTTTGACCTGCAAAGCCTAAAATGTATACTCTCTGGCCCTTGACAGAAAATGTTTGATGACCCTCCTTTGGAGAAAGGCTTTTCCTTAACATCTATACCACATGTGTCAAACACAAGGCCCGCGGGCCAAATCCGTCCCTCCAGGCCTTGCAATGTGGCCCGCACTGCGCTGTCATCACTGCACTCCGCTGCGTTTCCATCACAATGACAGTTTATGACTGTTCAGTAAACCATTCGGCCCGCAATTTAGGCTGGATTTTAGATTTTGGCCCCTTCTCTGATTGAGTTCGACACCCCTAATCTATACTAATAAAAGCCTATGTGGTCGTCATGCCCTCACGCTGTCACAATCCATCATTAGGAGGCTGCATGCACAGCGGACTCTGTGCGAGGCACGAAGGCGGGTCCCAGCAGCCCTGCCCCACGAGGCCTGGGATCCCATGGCTTGGCGCACCGTAGAGGCAGGGCCCGGTGGCTCTGCGCAGTGAGGCCTGGGGGGTCTCTCGGCTCTGCGTACCATGGAGACGGGACCCCCTCTCCAGACTACCTTTGGGCCATCCATTGAGGAGCCCCGGATAGGTGGGCAGGGCCTACTTTTTTGGGGCAATTGATAGCTGGGATCCTGTGCCGTGAGAGGGCACAGGCCAGACTGGGGGATCCTCCCCCCCAGTGCAGGAATTTTGTGCACCTGGCCTCTAGTAACGATATAAAAGAATCTCCTTTATTTCCTCCAGGGATTGGTTAAAAAACCAACACAAATAGGACCTGGGCTACTTATATGAAAATAAATACAGTAAATCAGGTAAAAAAAAAAAAAAAAAGTAACAACTATTTGATTTTTTTTACTTAAAACAAACACATGTACATTCATCAGTGAGTATTTTAGTAGAAAGCCAAGACCTTGTCTTTGACTATGGATCTGCTAAAAATAATGTTTCACATGTTCATTTTTGTATATATCACATCTATAATACATATTTGTGATTTCAAATTTGAATTTCTTTAAAGTGGAGCAAGAACTTAGACAACTATAAGACAATTGAGCATCTAAACCTTTATTATGATTTCCTACCCATCTTCCTTTCTTTTTTCTTTTTTTGTTAATCCCCACCCGAGGATATTTTCCCATTGATTTTTAGGGAGAGTGGGAGAGAGAGGGAAGGACAGAGATAAACATTGATGTGATAGAAGCACATCCATTGGTTGCCTCCTGCAGGAGCCCTGACCAGGGCCCAGGCAAGGGAGGAGCCTGCAACCAAGGTACATGATCTTGATCAGAATCAAAACGAGGACCCTTTGGTCCACAGGCCAACACTCTATACACTGAGCCAAACCAGCTAGGTCTCCCCCCATCTTTCAAAGCATTCATGCTCACAACTAAAAAGACAGTAATTGGGTGAGGGGGGATTTTGTGTTTATCCAATTCTTTAAAACATTTCCACTTAGCTTTATTAAAAACAACTGTTTTATACTAACATTTCATTAGTTTATATAATATTTAATTAGGTTCCAAAAGTACAATGATGAATATAACTGGCATAAACAGGTTTGGAACAAATTGACACCTCAAAGTATAGGTAAAATTCAACTATGATTGCAGTAGGCAAGATATACTAGAGAGAAATCATTAACCATGAGTTAATTTTTATTTTTAAGAATCACTTAATACGGTGGTCGGCAAACTTATTAGTCAACAGAGCCAAATATCAACAGTACGACAATTGAAATTTCTTCTGAGAGCCACAATTTTTAAACTTAAACTTCTAACAGCACTTTTTCAAAATAGACTCGCCCAGGCAAGTATTTTGTGGAAGAGCCATACTCAAGGGGCCAAAGAGCCGCATTGGCTCATGAGCCGCGGTTTGCTGACCACTGACTTAGTATATTCTAGAGAAGGAATAAAGAGTGTGGTTAACTCAGTAATTTGGACAAGTACCCTGTTTCCCCGAAAATAAGATAGTGTCTTATATTAATTTTTTCTCCCAAAGTTGCGCTAGGTCTTATTTTCGGAGGATGTCTTATTTTCGGGGAAACATGGTGGTAGTCTTTGTAATCTGGTGATTATTTGAGCAATCTGAAACTGCAGTTACACCAGTTAGACAGAAACTAATACATGAATCATGAGCCATGTTAAGGTGCTTTATACACTTCCTATGCTGTCAAAGGTTCAAACAAGAAGTGAGATCTACACTCCCAAACATTTCCAGTGGATTTACAGGGTGAGACAAAAGTAGGCTTATAGTTGTGAGTATGCAAACAGAGTTTATTCTATTATTATTTATTAGTTATTGTGTTATTCTCCACAGGAACAACTATACATTTACTTTTCCCCACCCTACAGTGGCTGAAAGAGGTCTTATTGTTTTGAAAATTTCAGTCTCAGTTCTGGTCTTAAAAAAAAAAAAAAATCACAATGAAACTTTACTGCTAAGCCATCAAATTGCTGTGAGGTCAGGCAAGTCAAGTTAATCAGCTTTTATTTATGACAATTGTTAAGTCTATGACAGCAAATCAAGTTCATCATCAACATTGTTGATTGAGTAGCACATGATAAATTCAAATATTTTCCAGTGTATGTGCTAATAAAAATATAAGCCCTCCACATGTATTTTTATCACCATCGGTTATAACACATCTTAGCAGATTCCACTATAGGTTGTACTGAATTAGTACTTTGTTCACTTTAAATTTGGCATTGACTCCTTGAGTAAACAACAACTAAACAGTATTGGTAATATGTGTCAGCTCATCAAGAATTAGGGAAATCTATTTAAAAAATATTTTTTATTGATTTTTACAGAGAGGAAGGGAGAATGATAGAGAGTCAGAAATATAGATGAGAGAGAAACGTCAATCAGCTGCCTCCTGCACAACCCCTACCGGGGATGGAGCCAGCATGCTCTTGACTAGAATCAAACCTGTGACCCTTAAGCCCACTTACGCTCTATCCACTGAACCAAACTGGTTAGGGCAGAGAAATCTATTTGAAATCATTTGTCTTGTGTTTTGCATCTGCCTTTTCTCTCTATACATGTTTTGTTCAGAGACAGCATTCAAAGTATAGGCTCCATCAGATTCCCCACCCTAGTTCTTCCTTTTGTATCTACCGTGTTTCCCCAAAAATAAGACATCCTCCAAAAATAAGACCTAGCGCGTGGAAAAATAAGACATCCCCTGAAAATAAGATCTAGAGCATCTTTGGGATCAAAAATTAATATAAGCCACTGTCTTATTTTCGGGGAAACGGTATTTGGGTTTTTCACAAGGACAACCTAATTGGCATTACTTGCATTACTTTCATTGATGCCATGTTAACTTGAAAGTTTAGGGTGTGATTTCTCAATTGAGATAGAACTTTGTTGGTTCCATTAAGCATCTTATAAATGTTAATCTTATCTGATAAAAGAGTAATATGCAAATTGACCATGCCTCTGCTACACCCACCAGTCATGCCCACCAGCCAATCAGAGTGAGCATGCAAATTAACCCCAACCAAGATGGCTGCAGCCATAGAGAGCAGGAGGGAGGCTTGGTTTTCTCTGGCAATGGAAGAAGCCAAGCTTTCTGCTTGCCCTAGCCGGCCTAGGCCTCCACTCAAGACTACAAAGTTTCAATTATAGAAGGTATAAAATCCAAACAGAAATGGTGGCAGCCACGGAGCAAGCAGAAGCCTTGGCTCCACTCCAGGCTACAAAGTTTCAGTAGTAGAAGGTAAATTCCAGATACCAGGGCCTCCACTTGGGTCACTAGGAGGTGTGACTGGCCTGCAAACCACCGCAGGCCCCTTGTCCTGGTTGCCCCATGCCCCAAGGGAACCTCCACCCTGATCTGGGACACCCTTCAGGGCAATCCAGCTGGCCCCCACCCATGCACCAGGCCTCTATCCTATCTAATAAAAGTAATATATGCAGATTGACCATCATTCCAACACACAAAATGGCTGCCCCCATGTGGTCAAAGATCCTTCCCCCATGTGGACACAAGATGGCCACCCCAAGATGGCCAGCAGGAGAGGGCAGTTGGGAGGGACCAGGCCTGCAAGGGAGGGCAGTTGTGGGTAATAAGGCAAGCAAGGTAGGGCAGTTGGGGGTGATCAACCCTGCAGAGGAGGGCAGTTAGAGGTGACCAGGCCGGCAGAGGAGGGAAGTTGGGGGCAAACAGGCTGGCAGGGAGCAGTTAGACATCAATCAGGCTGGCATGGGAGTGGTTAAGGGGTTATCAGGCTGGCAGGCAGAAGCATTAGAAGCAATCAGGAAGGCAGGCAGGTGAGCAGTTGGGAGCCAGCAGTCCTGGATTGTGAGAGGGATCCCAGATTGGAGAGGGTGCAAGCTGGGCTGAGGGATACCACCACTCCTCACTCCTCCCAGGCACGAATTTAGTGCACCGGGCTTCTAGTGTTGTTAGAAATTTGAAATAGCTAATATTTCCCATTGATTTTTAATTTGTTATTATTTTAAAAAATATATAAATTGCTGACAGTATTACAGAGTTCTCCCATCACCCTCCCACCCCCTTTAGTCCCCTCTGCCCAGCCCCTATCCATCTCCTCAGGTGTTCACCACCCTATTGCCCTGCCCATGGGCTATGCATATAAGTTTTTTGTTTATCTCTCCTGGCCCATTGATTTTTTAGAGAGACAGTGGAAAGGAGGGGGAGAGACAGAGAAACATCAATGTGAGAGAAACACATCGGTTGGTTGCCTCCCACAAGTGCCCCGATTGAGGCCAAGGATTGAGCCTGCAACCGAGGTATCTGTCCTTGACCAGAACGGAACCTAGAGCCCTTTAGTCCAAGGCCCAGTGCTCTCTTTATTGAGCCAAACCAGCCAGGGCAAAATTGCTTTTTAATTTTATTTTTGTTGTTTTAAGTAACTATCAATAGAAGTAAGGAGGTGGAGGGATTTTTTTCTTTCTTTAAAAAAAAATTTAATGTGTTTTTACTGATTTCAGAGAGGAAGGGAGAGGGTCAGAGAGATAGAAACATCAGAGATGACAAAGAATCACCAGTTGGCTGACTCTTGCATGCCCCCTACTGTGGATGGAGTCTACAACCTGGGCATGTGCTCTGACTGGTAATCAAACCTTAACCTTCTTGGTTCATGGGTCCATGCTCAATCAGAGTCATACCAACCAGGCTGGAGGGATTTTTCTAAATTATTTAAATGTCTTTTTTTTTTTTTTTAATGTTTTATTGACTTTTTACAGAGAGGAAGGGAAAGAGATAGAGAGTTAGAAACATTGATAAGAGAGAAACATCAATCACCTGCCTTCTGCACACCTCCTACTGGGGACATGCCCGCAACCAAGGTACATGCCACAACCAAGGTACATACATGCCCTTGATCGGAGTTGAACCTGGAACCCTCCAGTCCGCAGGCAGACACTCTATCCACTGAGCCAAATCAGTCAGGGCTGAAATGTCTTAATAAATGCTTCTGGGGCCAATACAAAAATCAGCACATCCATTTCTGGATTTTGATTCACATTTTGTTTCATGTAACTGGCAGTTTTCTTTCCTTGAGAACTTAGCTAAGCTTTTCAAAGGGCATTTTTCCAGCATTTCTAGACTTAGTAGTTAGAGAGTTTTAGTAGTTTTTCTAGATTGTTGTATTTCAAGATAAAAAAGATAAGACTGTGCTTTCAAGATTGAGTTTAATATACAGAAATACAGGATGCCAGCCAAAGTATAAAATTACTTTTTACATATGCATTTATTAATTTTTTTTTAAATGACAGCTCCTCTTTTAAAACGTGATCAGTAGTCTGATTTTCCTGTCTGCTTCCTAAGGAAGCAAAAAGGCAGATACTTGGTGAGTTAGCAAGATCAGTTGTTGCTATAGTAAACAGGGAACTTCCTGGCAGTTGCTCTATTAACAGTAGGAAATGAAATCACGGCCATGTTGCTTTAATTTGTCATAAGATTGTGTGTGTGTGTGTGTGTGTGTGTGTGTGTGTGTTTCTTTGTTTTTGTTTTTAATGTTTTCATTAATTTTAGAGGGGGGGAGAGTGGCGGGGAGAGAGAGAGAGAGAGAGAGAGAGACAGACAGACAGACAGACATCCATCCATTGGCTGTCTCCTGCACACACCCTCACCAAGAATTGAACCGGCAACCTTTCAGTGCACAGCCACATGGCCAGGGCTGCCACAAGGTTTTGTTTCCCATCTTTGACATGGGAATTTTAGGAGCTGGCCTTTATATCAAGGAATTGGCCTTTCCAGTTTATTTTACTCCTTGAGTCAGACAGTGATAGAAAGTCTCATTGTACCATATGAGTTTGTAATTATTGGACACTTATGATAAATTTCAATCAGGTTTTTAAAATTTTCCTCATGTGGCTATTGACATACATCATCCAGGGGACAAGAGCACAGATTTCAGAATAAGATACATCTGAGTTTGAGTCTTGCCACAAGTCTTTGCCTTTTTGGAATTGTGTGTTTAATGTGCTATCTACATTTAGATGCATTACCAGTACAGCTGGAAAGAGAAACAGATCTAGGTATTGAAAAACAAGGCCAGTGATTCTTTGCTCATCAGGTCATCCTGTGTGGGCATTGGTCTCGTTGTGAGAACAGGAGGGTGAACTGAGCAGCCTCCATAGTCTCCTCTAAAAGTCTTTAAATTAGTTCAGTTTTTTTATTAACAAATGAGGAAGCTGATCTTAGGAAATGTCTGTAAAGCCCATTGCCTGGTCTTTTAGTTCTTAGTAGTGGGCTACAGAACCGGCAAGCTTAGAGTACCACATGACAGGCTTCACAAGCTCAGTGAGTGAAAGTGACCACACAGGATGGTCTGATCATACAATAGATTGCTAACTGGGCAGGTCAAGGTGGTTAGTCACGCACCAGACCTATAGCTTTCTCTGCAAAAGTCAGTCTTTACCTTAAGTGAGCCCTGTGAAATATCAGAGTATGAAATCTAGATATATAGAAAGTTAAGCAACCGTCCAACTATTAGCTATGATGTACAGTGACCACCAGGGGGCAGACACTCCGACCGGTAGCTATGACATGCATTGACCAATAGGGGGGAGATGCTTAATGCAGGAGCTGTTATGCTGTGGTGACTTGGCAGCAGTGGTTCTTGGGTGACACACCTTGGAACCAGAGAGAAGGGAGCCCGATTCCAAGGCATGTCACCCAAGAAACGCCTTCTCACAATCTGGAACCCCTCGGGGGATATCAGAGAGCTGGTTTCAGCCTGATCCCCCCCCCCACCTGCCGAGGAACCCTGCTCACCCTGCAGACTCCCTTCGAGCCACAGTGCCATCCCAGGTGCGGCTGGCCGGAGAGGCACAGCACATCTAGCCCACTCCTGCCAGCCACCTTCTAATTAATTTCCTTTCAGTGTTCATGAATCCCTGCATGGGGCATTAGTATCAGAATAATTTTCCGGGCTCCTCAGAGCACCAGAGCATATGATCATGAAACTCCTCATTGTTACCTTATTGCCCACATACCATCTCTATTTACTGTAAATGTTAAAAGTTAACTATTCTGTCCCCACCACTGTAAAAGAAGTAACTATCTCTCCATTTTACTTTTTATTCTAGATATTTCCTTGCTTTGTTTTTGTTTTCGTTTTGTAGATTAAAAGTTTGTGTGAGAACGAGAAAACCAGGCTGTAAGTTTATACAGTTAGGAACAATGCTTAAAATTATCTCATAGGACTGATTTTAGAAGTGATACCAATTCTAATGCTGAGGACTAGCTGACACTTTGCAATGCTGATCTTGCCAACAGTAGGCCTTGCTGCCTTGCTTCTGAAAGGTAGACAGAGCTTTAGGTGTATGTCATTAGTGGGGCCTAGCTTCTGTGAGCATTTTTTCCATCTTCTTAATCTGCCACCAGTGGATTTCATGTAACCTTTCTTACGTTTTCTCTTTTGATTCTAAATGTATAAAAAGAACTGCCAAACTGACATTCTCTGGAGCACTTTCTCAATTTCTTGAGATCTTGTTCCTGGGCGTGTCCTCAGATTTTCAAATAAACTTTTATAACATTTTCCCATCAGTTTTAATTTTCTTTTGTCGACATTGGGGTGTAATGACTATGAGGAAACAGGAAAAGGGTAGGATCGGGTAGGGGAAGCCACCAGACTGCAGTGCACACCTGACAGAGTCTCTGTCAGCCCAGATTGCCCAATAGTGGAGAATCTCACTGGATAGGAGCGCTAGGGCCTTGGACCACTTCATTGCCTAGTCATTGGGCATTCACTGAATGCCTTTGTATGAAGTTTTCTTTTCTTGTATTTAGGATTATTTTAAAGAAATGTGTGAGCATTCAGAAGGCCCTGTTGAAAGGGATTGTCTTTTACAGTGTCAGTGCAAACAAAGTATGAGCAACCTATGGCATCAGGTCCCCGACAGCTTTGGATTTTGTTTTCCTAATCTTGGCAAGTTTGTAGCTGGAAAATGGTGTCTCCTTGCTGTTTTGAACCTAAAGTCTACTATGGTATTTAGTGGGTGGTGAAATTAGGGATGAGATTCTTAATCCTCTGTCCAAGGGGATTAACCACAGTCATTATTCCCCAAGGCCCAGCAGGATGGGGAAGATGATAAGAATGAGGCTCTAGAATCAGAATGGCCAAGTTCAGATCCCAGATCTGCTGTTTACTACTTTGTGACCCTAAGAGTCTCTTTATATCAGGTTACTTATTTGGATAAAGAGCCTTATAGGGCTATTTTGAGGGTTAAATGAGGTAGAGCACTTAAAACACTTAGTATAATGACTGGCCCATTGGGTATGCTTAAAGGTTAGGCATTATTTTCATATAAATTTGATTATTTTGGTACCATAAGAATTAGAAAAGAAGAGAACTTAATTCAGGCTTTACTCTTTTTCCTAGAGAAAAAACAGGCTAAAAGAGGTTAATAGGTTTGGCCTTGGGTCTCTTAGCTAATGAGTTACAGCAGTTGGACCGGAAGATGGGTCTTTGACCAATACTTTGTTAAGCAAAGACTATCCTGTGATTTGTAAGAAATTAAAACTAGCTTTAGGCATTGCCAAGTGCCCTCCTTGCAGTGGATTAGTCCAGGTTTTGGGAGAAGAGAGGAGTGCTCCATTTTGCCTCCAGTGGAGAAAAACCTAATTTCTCATTGAGTTCTCATGAGCTCTTCAGTGATCTAAACTATTTAAGATGGAGCTTTGTTTTATGGCTTCTGAAATGTTAAACACAGCTCTATAAAACATCTCCTTAGAGTGAACTCCCTAGGAACAATCCATAGAGCTGTTTTACCTTTCTAAAGGTGTGTTTTTTTCCTTTAGTTGTAGGTGGCAAAACTAAAAAAAAGTATTTATGGAATTCCAGTGAGTGGGGATGGATGATGCAGCTCAAATAATTAAGGTAAGAGAAATAAAACCAGAATTGTGAGGAGTCTTTGTCCCCCAAGTTAGTGTTCTCATATAACAAAGCTAAAATCAGGTTCTCTTCATTTCATTTTATTTGCAGGCTATAAGAATAGCTTATTTTTTTGCCGAAACCAGTTTAGCTCAGCAGTAGAGCGTCAGTCTGTGGACTGAAAGGTCCCAGCTTTGATTCCGGTCAAGGGCATGTACATTGGTTGTGGGCACATCCCCGGTAGGGAGTGTGCAAGAGGCAGCTGGTCGATGTTTCTCTGTCATTGATGTTTCTAGCTCTCGATCTCTCTCCCTTCCTCTCTGTAAGAAAATCAATAAAATATATTTTTTTAAAAAGAAAAAGAATAGCTTATTTTTTTTTATGATTAAATCATTGTAATTATCATTCTTTATAATGGTGGTCTTCATCTTGGTCATGAATCCAAAACATGAGCACAGTAAATTTTTTCATTTATTTAGTTTTAATTTGATTACTATTTTATCTGTGTTTTGCATTTTTCAGCATATAGATCCTAACATGTTTGTTAGAGGAAATACATAGGTATAAATCCTTTGGGGAAGTTGTTATAGGCAGAGAGAACAGCATCAGGTGTCTGGCAGGTGGGGTCAGACCAAACCTGGGTTCAGCAACTTCAGTACTGGAGTTCTGCCTAGGAAAGAATTCAGAGCCAAGACTCAAACTGTAGAGAACATTTATTTGGTAAATCACAGAGGTAGAAGAAGTAATTCCTAGAAGAGATGGGCTTAGGAAACAAGTTATGGAGGTAAAGGAAAGGCCTTGGAGCTTGGGAGTGAGGAAGTAATGTCAATGTGTCTGGGCCCCAGACAGGGAAGCAAGGGGGCAAGCAGGGGCCGCCTCCTGGCAGGGAGGGAGAGCAGGGAGCACACTTGGTCCTCTGTCCTAAGAGATTTAAGGGTGGAAATTTTAGGGGAGGTCCCAGGGGAAGATCTTACTAGCATATTCAACAGCTTTCCAGGTGTGTCCTTTCAGGGTTGTGGTCTCCACTGATTGATTGGCTGGCACCAGGGTCATTATTCAATGTAGCTGGTCCTGAATGTCAGCAGTGCTGGTTTTGTTGCTTATCTGGCCTGGAGCTGAAATACAATTGAGGCATAGATGTTATCTCTAGGGAGGAAAAGTCAGGGGGTCCAAACCATATGACCAGTGAGATGCTAGAGGAGGAAAAGTCACCCTAGTGGTAAGGTCCCACCCTACAATTGTCTGTGGCTAGGCACCCTGTGCTGTTTGCCGTGGTGACCTTTGGTATTTAACACATGGTCCTTGCTCTGCTCATGTCTGTCTAACTGGCCTACAACAGAGTAATTGTAAATGTTGTTTTTAAATTTGTTTTTCATTTAGTCTTTACTAGTATATAGAAACATTAATGATTTTTGTGTGTGTGTTGACCTTATATTCTGTGAAATTGCTACATTTATTAGTTCCAGGAGATTTTTTATAGGTTTCTTGGGAATTTCTGTGTAGATTATAATGTCCTCTACAAATAGGGTTAGTTTAGTTGCTACTTTCCCATTTTCTTGTCTTATTACACTGGGTAAAACTTATGTTGAATAGGAGTGGTGAGAGTGAACATCCTGGCTTTGTTTATCGTTTTTTTGGCGGGGGGGGGGGGGGGGGGAGTAATCATACTTTAGGTTTTGTTTGTTTTTAAAGGTACCTTTTATCAAGTAGAGAAAGATTCCTTTTATTCATACTTTGTTGAGAATTTTTCTCATGAGTGGATGTTGGGTTGTGTCAAATGCACATCAGTTGATAGGCTTATGTGGGTTTTTTCTATCAATAATTTACATTGATTTTTTTTAAAAATTGAACCATCCTTGCATTCCTGAAATAGACCTTACTTGGTCATGGTGTATTATTCTTTTTATATATTGACGCATTTGATTTGGTAATATCCTATTGAGGATTTTTTTTTTTCTATGTTCGTGAGGGAAATTGGTCTGAAGTATTTTTATTTACTGTCTGGTTTTGTTTTCAAGATAATGCTGGTATAAAAATGAGAGATGGAAAGTATTCCCTCCTCTTTATTTTTGGAAGAGATTGTATAGTATTGGTATTATTTCCTTATTTTCTCCTTTGAATGTTTTGTGGGATTTGCCAGTGAAGGCATCTTGGGCCTGAAGATATTTTCCCTAAGTTAAACATTTTTTAAATAGTTGTAGGAGTTCTGATACTTTGTGATTTTTAAGGAATTGGTCCATTTTGTTTAATTTGTTGGGTTTCTGTGTGTGGAGTTACTCATGGTATGTACCCCAACCAGGGATCAAACCCCCAACCCAGTTATGTGCCCTGATTGGGAATGGAACTGGCAACCATTTGGTGCACAGAATGACCCTTAACCAACTGAGCCACTTCATCCTGGCTTCCCTAATCCTTCTTAATGTTCCTGCTAAGTATAGCAATACTCCTTTTTTTAAAAGTTGTGAAGATTTGGCAGAAACCGGTTTGGCTCAGTGGTAGAGCGTCGGTCTGCGGACTGAAAGGTCCCAGGTTTGATTCCTGTCAAGGGCATGTACCCGAGTTGCGGGCACATCCCCAGTAGGGGGTGTGCAAGAGGCAGCTGGTCGACGTTTCTAGCTCTCTATATCGCTCCCTTCCTCTCTGTAAAAAATCAATAAAATATATATTTTTTAAAAAGTTGTGAAGATTTGTGTTATGAATCAGGATATGGTCTGTCTTGACGAATGTTCCATGGGAGCTTGGGAGAAAAAAAATGCTGTTGCTATATAGAGCTTCCCCAAAACATCAGTTCATCTGTTTCCTTGCTGATTTTTCATCTGGTGGTTTTGTCAATGAGAGAGGGTATTCAGCTTCCAAACTACAATTATTGATTTTGTGGGTTTAAAAAAAAAAATCTTCACCAAGTATATTCTCATTGATGAGAGAAGGGAGAGGGAGGAAGAGAAGGGAGGGAGGGAATGAAAGAAACATCGATGTGTTGCCTCCCATATGGGCCCCAACTTGAGACCAAACCCAGAATCCAGGTATGTGCCTTGACTGGGAACCGAACCTGAGACCTTTCAGAGTTCAGGACATTGCTCCAACCAGCTGAGCCACATTGGCCAGAGTTCAGGACATTGCTCCAATTCTGCCAGTTTTTGCTCCACATATTTGGAAGTTTTGTTCTTTGGTGCATATATACATTTAGATTTTTATGTCTTGATGAATTGGCCTTTTTATCATTACGTGTTATTCCTCTTTGTCCCTGATAATTTTCCTTGCTTTAAAGAATACTTTATCTGGTATTAATATAACTGTTTTAGTTTTCTTTTTTAATCCTCATCCGAAGATATTTTCCCATTGTTATTTAGAGAGAGTAAAAGGAGGGAGAAGGGGAAGAGAGAGGAGAAACTATTATGTGAGAGAGACACACGGATGGGTTGCCTCCTGCACACACCTGGCCGATGCTCTAACCATGTAGCAAAACCGCTAGGCTCAGCTTTCTTTTGATTAGTTGCTTCCCTGGTATATCTTCATCTATTTAAAAAAAATTAATAGGAAAAATTTAAGCAGTTTTTGTTTTATAGAAAGTAAGTGGAAATTACAGAGTTCCTATATACTTCCTTTCCACAATCCTGCCCTCCCCATTTCTCCTGTTATTAACATTTTGCATTAGCTGGGTAGATTTGTTGCAATTGATGAGCCAATGTTGATGCATTAGTAACTAAAGTCCATAATTTATATTGGGGTTCATTCCTTATATTGTACATATTATGGATTTTGACAAATGTATAATGACGTGTATCCATTACAGTATCATACAGAATAGTTTCAGTACTCTAAAAATTATTTGTACTCCACTTATTTATTCCTCTTTCCCTATCCCTGAAACACTGAATACGTTTATTTTTAACCTATCTTGGTTGTTATGTTATAGCTGAAATACATTTCTTGTAGACAGCATATAGTTATGTCTTTTTCCTTTTAAAAATTTTATTTTTCAATTACAGTTGACATTTAATATTTTATATTAGTTTCAGGCATGCAGTATAGTGGTTAGATAGACATTTATATAACTTAGTATGAAATGATTGCCTCAATAAGTCCAGGAACCAACCACCTGACATTCATAGTTATTATATTATTTTTTATTGATTTTTTTTTTTTTTTTTTTACCGAGAGGAAGGGAGAGAGATAGAGAGCTAGAAAGTCGATGAGAGAGAAACACCGACCAGCTGCCTCCTGCACACCCCCTACCAGGGATGTGCCCACAACCAATGTACATGCCCCTGACTAGAATTGAACCCAGGACCCTTCAGTCCACAGACCGACACTCTACCACTGAGCCAAACTGGTTTCAGCATAGTTATTATATTATTAACTATATTTCCTGTGCTATACTTATATAGCCCATGACTATTTTGTAACTGGCAATTTGTACTTCTTAATCTCTTCTCCCTCTTTTCCCAACCCCCCTCCCATTTGACAACCATCAGTTCTCTATATTTATGAGTTAGTTTCAATTTTGTTTGCTTATTTTTGTTTTATAGATTCTACATATAAATGAAATCGTATGGTATTTGTTTTTCTCTGTCTGACTTATTTAAAATAATACCCTCTAGCCGAAACTGGTTTGGCTCAGTGGTAGAGCTTCGGTCTGTGGACTGAAAGGTCCCGGGTTCGATTCTAGTCAAGGGCATGTACATTGGTTGCGGGCACATCCCCAGTAGGGGGTGTGCAGGAGGCAGCTAGCTGGTCGATGTTTCTCTCATTGACATTTCTAGCTCTCTTATCTATTTCTCTCCCTTCCTCTCTGTAAAAAATCAATAAAATATATTTTTAAAAATAAATAAAAATAAAACAATACCCTCTAGAGCCATTCATGTTGTCACTAATGGTAAGATTTCATTCTTTTTCAAGGCTGAGGAAAATTCCATTATGTATGCCACAATTTTTTTATCCACTTGACTATTGATGGGCTCTTGGGTTGCTTCTATATCTTGGCTATTGTAAATAATGCTGTAATGAAAATAGGGATACATATATGTTTTCAAATTAGTGTTTTGGATTTCTTCGAATAAATACCCAGAAGTAGAGTTGCTGGGTCATAAAGCAATTCCATTTTAATTTTTTGAGGAACCTTTCCATAGTGGCTGCACCAATTTGCAATCCCACAGTGTACGAGGGTTCCCTTTTATCCACATCCTTGCCAACATTTGTTGTTTACTGGTTTATTGATGATAGCCATTCTGACAGGTGTGAGGTGATATCTCATTGTGGTTTTAATTTGCATTTCTCTGATGATTAGTGACATTAAGCATCTTTTCAAATGTCTATTGGCCATCTGGATGTCCTCTTTGGAGATATGCCTATTTTGATTCTCTGCCCATTTTTAAAATCAGATAGTTTCTGTGGTTTATTATGTTAAATTGTATGGGTTCTTTACACATTTTGGACTCAGTTCAGCATAATGGTCTTGAGATTCATCCATATTGTTGCATACATCTATAGTCCATTCCTTCTTATTGCTGAGTGTGTCCTTATCAAGACAGGTTACCATCCATTTCTTTTTATAAGTCCTGGAAGAGATCAATAAACTATTTCCTCTTATATTATTATTATTAGCCCAAACTTCTGATCTCTTCAATGTATTATAGAATTTAAATTTCTTTGTAGCCCAGCAGTCAACACATTGTTACATTGAGGTAAACAAGAGCATACCTCTCAGAGGCTTATGAAGTATATTTTGTCTCTGGCCATAGATCTTAGGTATTGAGCTGATATTTGAGAGGGAAATATTAAAACTTAGTCGAGTCATACTCCTTGTGTCTTAATTTTCCAGCCATATGTAAGGTTTTCTTTTTCTAGAAAGAGACAAATCTGGAATGAGAATTCTCATCATCAGTAAAAGCAAAGCTTTAAGTAGGTCATCTGACTTTGCTTTGTGTTCCACATTCACCGTGGTTATAAAAGGGCCTTTCATGAGTTTTCTAGGCTTTCCTTGCTGCCAGCTTCTCCACAGGCATTGTGAAAGAATGAAACTGCCCTCCCCCTGCAAAGCCTGTCTCATGGACTCTTTCATAGAGTACAGACTGCACTATGTTTAGCTCAGCAGGGACTCGTTCCAGACACTGAATATATGAATAGTCCTCCTTCCAGATAAAAAATTTCAGTATTAGTGTCATAGCTATAGAAGTTATTGTCATCAATATCTAATAAATAAAATTACTTGTAGCCAAATTTTTGCCAAGTAATTAGGCCAGAGTTTAAATGTTTATATTAAAGTTATATATAAAATTTGCCTCTAGATAATTATGTCAAATCAGTTAGGAGGTTGATAGATGCTTTAAATAATCTGCATACTCATTATTCACTTTTTAAAAGAAAATAACACTAAAATTGTTTGTTTTGACTGCAGGAATAGAGGAGGAAAGTAAACGGAATTTTGAAACAAGGAATATTAAACAAGATGCTTGTGGCATCATCTGGGGATAGAAAAGGATTTTTATTTTACTGGCATTAAGATCCATATATCTCAAAGAAACTGTAACTATACAGACAGTCCTCAGGTTACATCGGACGTTGTTGGTTACATTGCCATATCACATTTATTTATTTATTTTTTAAAAGTTACGTCACTTCGATGTATGCACATGTGCTTTATGTTTTTTTATTATTTATTTACCACAAATAAAGGTCAGGAATTGTTATCTTTCTTTTAAATGCTTTTTACTGTTTCACTTCATTACTGCTGTGTATGTGCTGCGTGTGAGTGATGTAGGTGCTTATGTAGGTTGGTTCATAATGTTTATCTTTACTTTTTTCTTCTTCCTCTGCTTAAAGAATACCTTTCAGCATTTCATATAATACTGGTTTGGTGGTGGTGAAGTCCTTTAGCTTTTTCTTATCTGTGAAGCTCTTTATCTGCCCTTCAATTCTGAATGATAACTTTGCTGGGTAGAGTAATCTTGGTTGTAGGTTCTTGCTATTCATCACTTTGAATATTTCTTGCCACTCACATCTGGCCTGCACAGTTTCTGATGAGAAATCAGCTGACAATCCCATGGGTGCTCCCTTGTAGGTAACTAATTGTTTTTCTCTTGCTGCTTTTATTATTCTCTCTTTGTCTTTTGCCCTTGGCATTTTAATTATGATGTGTCTTGGTGTGGTCCTCTTTAGATTCCTTTTGTTTGGGGTTCTGTGCGCTTGTTGGACTTGTAAGTCTATTTCTTTCACCAAGTGGGGGAAGTTTTCTGTCATTATTTCTTCAAATAGGTTTTCAGTATCTTGCTTTCTCTTTTCTTCTGGCACGCTTCTGATGTTGGTATGCTTGAAGTTTTCCCAGAGGCTCCTTACACTATCTTCATATTTTTAGATTCTTTTTTCTTTTCTGGTTAGGTGCTTTTTACTTCTTTGTATTTCAAATCTTTGACTTGATTCTTGCGATCCTCTAGTCTGCTGTTGGATCTCTGTATATTATTTTTTATTTCAGTCAGTGTATGCTTAATTTCTAGTTGGTCCTTTTTCATATCCTTGAGGGTCTCGCTAAATTTATCGGCCTTTTCTAGAAAACTCTTGAAAAACCTTATAACCGTGGTTTTGAACTCTATATCCAGTCATTAGCTTTTTTCCATTTCTTTCATTTGTGACCTTTTTCTTTGTCTCCACATTTTGGCTGCTTCCCTGAGTTGATAGAGTGGCTTTGTGTGCTAGGTGTCCTATCGGGCCCAGTGGCTCAGCCTCCCCAGTTAACTGAGGTGGACACTCTTGGTGCACCCTTTGTAGGCTGTGTGCACAGTCTTTTTTAAAAATATATTTTATTGATTTTTACATAGAGGAAGGGAGAGGGATAGAGAGTTAGATACATCAGTGAGAGAGAAACATGATCAGCTGCCCCCTGCACACCCCCTACTGGAGATGTGTCCAAAATCAAGGTACATGCCCTTGACTGGAGTTCAGCCTAGGACCCTTCAGTCTGTAGGCCGAAGCTCTATCCACTGAGCCAAACCTGTGTGTACAGTCTTGTTGTATTTAAGCCTCGATTGTTGTTGGTATCACTGGGAGGAATTGACCCCCAGGCCAGTTGGCTGTAAGGATCAGCTGTGTCTACAATGGGAGAACTTCCTTGCTGGAGACAACCTTATGAGACTTGCAAAAGCCTCTGTGCTCAGCTTGGATGGGACGGAGTTTCAGTGCATAGTAGGCAACAATGGCTTCCAGTTAGCCCTATGTCTCAGTGTCCCATGGTAATCGCTGCAGACACCTCTGAGAGAAAGCCACTCTCGAGTTTTGCCCTCTGCCAGACAGTCCAGTTTCTCCCCGAATGAGTCTGGGTCCCCAGAGTCTCTCCCGGAATTGGAGTTCAGAGCTGTTGGGAGTTTTTTGTTTTCCTCCAGGTTGTAAAAGCCAGCCGCCCAACTCCGTACCTCTGCCTTCTGCAGCTCCTCTGAGTCTCAGTGTGCTTTTATTTTTCCTTCTCGTTGTAGAATTTCCATTCAGCAGCCTTCCTGTGGTTCTGGATGATGTCTGTTTTGTCTTTTAGTTGTAGTTTTGAAATTGTTGTGCGAGGCAGCAATTTAGTTATTAACCTATGCCGCCATCTTGGTTTCTCCGTGTGTTTTTTGTGTGTGTGTGTTTTTTTAATCCTCACCCAAGAATCTGCTGAGAGAGAGAGAGAGAGAGAGAGAGAGAGAGAGAGAGAGAGAGGGAGGAACATCAATCTGTGTCCTCCTACATGCTCCTGACTGGGGATCAAACCCGCAACCCAGGGATGTAAACTGACCAGGAATTGAACCTGCAACCCTTTGGTGCATGGAACAATGCTCAACTGATTGAGCCACTCCAGCTGTGCCTCAGCGTGAATTTGATTTACATTTCTCTAATGATTAGTGATGTTGAGCATCTTTTCATGTTCTTATTATCCACTTGTATAAATTCAAGTCCTTTGACAATTTTTTAATGAGGTTGACTTTTTTGGTAGTTGAGGTATAAGAGTTTGCATATAGGGTGTCCCAAAAAATGTATGCACACACACTTTGAATAATTATAAAGGCAGTGTTTATTAAAATACATTTCATTTTCAAAATTGAGCTATCAGCTGTTAAAGTGTATATACATTTTGGAGGGACACCCTGTATATTCTGGTTTTCAATTCTTTATCAAATAGCTGATCTATATATGTTTTCTCCCATTTGTGGATTTCCTTTTTATTCTGTTGATAGTGTCTTTTGATACACAGAAGTTTTTAATTTTGACCCACTTTTTTGTTGTTGACTGTGTTTTTGGTGTTATAGTTTTAAAAATCATTGCTAAGTCTAATGTTGTGATGCTTTTCTCTTATATTTTCTTCTAAGGGTTTTATAGTGTTAGTTCTTATGTTTAGGTCTTTGATCCATTTTCAGTTTATATGTGGCATAAGGTAGGAATCCAACTTCATTCTTTTGCATTTCAATATCCAGTTTCCTAGCACCATTTCTTGAAAAGGCTGGCCTTCTTCCATTGAATTACTTTTGCACCTTTGAAAAAAATTATTTGGGCATATTTGTGTGAATTTGTTTTTGTGTGTGTGTGTGTGTGTGTGTGTGTTTTATTCCATAGATCTGTTATGTTTATCCCTTTGCTAATACCATGTTGTCTTAATTATGGTAGCTGTATTCTAAGCTTTAACATTGGGTAACTGGGTTTCTCCCATTTTATTCCTTTTCAAAATTAGTCCTTGTTGATTTTTTATGCATATAAACTATATTTTGCTTTGGTTTCATATATCTGATAGTTTAAGGTGTGCTTTAAGCAGAACAAATACTTTTTTATATTGTTTCTTGTTTTAGTTAATCTGCAATATAAATTTGTGCCAGACTGTTTTTTGTGTTTGTTTATTTGAAGTAATCAGCTTGACCTTTTTTGCTTTCAGGCTCCTCTGTCTAGGCCTTAAACAAATCTAATTCTAACCCTTAGGTGAAAGTTAAAGGCAGTAGAATTTAACAATCCTCTTTTACAGCTTACTGTTCCTGTTTCATTCTCTGCTTAATTTCATATGTGGAAGTAAGCTGCTCTTCAGGGCCTCAGACTCCTACTGATTTTGGGGAAGTCCTCCTCCCTTTATTTTGGACCTCTCTCAGCACATTGCTTTTTTTCAAGAAAAGATCTGTAGTGAACGTTTATTTCTGGTGTTCTAGCACTTCTTCAGAAGCCTTCAGCAGTTTTTCAAGCTCTTTTCTCTAACTGGCAAGTATTCAGTGTGCTGTTCTTACTCCACCCTCCCTTATTGGCTTGTATCAGTTTTGTACTCACCAGTGCCACCTACTCTTGCCTCCTGTGCTTGTCAGATGTCTCCTGCCTGGCTTGTTCATTGTTGCTTTTGTCACCCTTACAGCTGTCCTCTTTCTTTCTTTGGCTTACTGCCTCACTTCTGTGGCAGCTGCTCTATCATTGCGCCTGTCTGCCATTCTGCCCCTTCTCCCCCCTCCACCCCTCTTGCTCTATGTAGATACAGCATGACCATTTTCCTTGTTCAGCTTATAACCTTCCTCGTGATACGTTCCAAAGCAGTCATCCTCTTGCTTATAGCATTGTGTTTCACCCTAGTCAGTCACATGGGCCTTTCTTACCTCTGACATCTCATTTAAGTCTTTAGTTCTGCATATTCCCTGTAAATTCTCTTATCAGTCTTCTCTGAATATTTCTGCCCTACTCTGATGTTCTCCTGGTTTGGTGGCTAGGCTTCAGTTAACGGCTCTTCTAACCTCAAACACCACTGGTTGATCCTCCACCCTGCTGTCTGTCACTCATTGTTTCTAAAATCCAAATTGTTCCCATCACCCTCCCTGTGCTAAAGCCTTTGGTGGTTCCTCAGTGTGTTCAGTTCAAAGTTAAAACTTTTTATGTGGCCAACAGCTCTTTGTGATCTGATCTCTGCTTCCTCTATCATCACCACTTGCATTTCTTCCACATATCCTCACAGACTCTAATCTGACATGTTTGTGATTTTCACGGTCATTTAACAGGTATTTAATGAGGTCCTGCCTGATACCCGTACCCATCTCTTTGCCATGCCTGGAACCAGATAAGCTTTTTCATATTACTAAGTCCTCTCTGCTTGAAAGACTGTTTCTGACCCTTCTCTTGGCCAGTGGTCAGCAAACTGCAGCTCGTGAGCCACATGCGGCTCTTTGGCCCCTTGAGTGTGGCTCATCCACAAAATAACACGTACGGGCGCGCATGTACAGTGCGATTGAAACTTCGTGGCCCATGCGCAGAAGTTGGTTTTCGGCTCAAAAGAAATTTCAATCATTGTACTGTTGATATTTGGCTTTGTTGACTAATGTGTTTGCCAACCACTGCTCTTGGCTAACTACCCTTTATCCTTCCAAAGTGAGCTCAAATATTACCTCCCCTGAAAATTCCTCCCCTGTTCTGAAGTTTTACCACTTCATCTTACTATTAATGTTTATTCAAGGTTTGAATACATAGTTTATTTGTGCCTCACTACTGGTTAGTGAGCTACTTGATGACAATGTCCATATCTAAACTGTCTGTATGTTCCCAGTATATGGTGGAGTATGAAGGAAGATGTGAGCTTTGGAGTTTTAAAAGTTCAATTTTGGCCCTGTCCTGTGTAGCATCATCCCATATACTGGAAGATTGCAGTTCGATTCCTGGTCAGGGCACATACTTAGGTTGTGGGTTCATTCCTGGTTGGTGTGTATATAGGAGGCAACTGATCAATCATTGTTTCTCACTCTCCCTTTCTAATATATAAAATTTTTAAAAAATCAGTAAAAGTCTGAGTTTAAATTCTAATAGCTATATATTTAGATATATGGCCTTGAGCAAATTCTTTAACCTCTGTGATCTTTAGATTCTTCATCTGTAAAATGGGAAAACAATACCTCACTCATAAGATGGTTGTGAGGATTAAATGGGTTAAAATGTATACAATATCTAGTACAAGTGCCTGCTATAGACAACCAAGGATTGTAGTTGTAAAAATGGTTTTTATTTTTAATGTAAATAATATAATGTTGATCGGGTGAACAACTAGCTGAAGGAGCTGAACCTCCTTCTAGGTGCCTTTTTCTCAAATCAGAGAATGTGAACAGCTCCAGGAAAAGGCCTAGGGCACAGTTTAATATTCCTGGCTGCCACTTTTTTGGTTCTCCCACACCTGGAAGATATTCTTAATGAGGCTGAGAGTTGAGTACATACCTTTCCCAGAGGATATTCATCTCTGCAAAAGAGGTGAGTGTACTTGAAATCAGTACTAGTACTTGAGCAGACACATATGTATATTGAATATCTGAAAATCAGTGGTTGATTAATGAGTGCATTGAAAAAAATCACTGCCCCTTTGTTTAGAAACTCATAAAATGGAAATAATCATCAATTAATAATATTGATTTCTCGTAGCATTTTATTTTAAACAAATGTATGCAGCATTGTACTTTCTATCAAGAGGGCTGAGAAAAATGCATTCATGAGCATCCTCATCATTTCCATTTCTAGGTCATCACAAGTCTTAATCCTTACTAGTGGCCTGGTGCACGAAATTAACCTCTGTGGGGTGTCCCTTAGCCTGGCCTGCACACTCTCCAATCTGGGACCCCTTGGGGTATGTAGTTGTAAACTGCCGGTTTAGGCACGATCCCAGAGGGACTGCTGGCTCCTAACCACTCACCTGCCGGCCTGCCAGCCTGATTGCCCTTTTACTACTCCCCTGCCAGCCTGATTGACGCCTAACTGCTCCCCTGCTAACCCGATTGCCCACAGTTGCCTCCTCCTACTGGCCTGATCACCCACAACTGTCCTCCCCTGTCTCGACCTGCTTCCTTTGTGCGGCACCCCCAAGCTTTATTGCTGGAGTGGCCGCCAGGCCCCGCCTTCTCTCTGTGTGTGGCCATCTTGTGGCAGCCATCTTGTAGTGGCCATCTTGTGACTACATTGTGCATGAGGGCCACCTAGGCTTTTATTAGTATAGACAACTAGCTATTTGGGCTTGGTTGTTATATCAGAAAATGAAACAGGTTTATTTATTTTTTATCTATATATATAAAAGGCAAAGTGACTGATTGTCCAACCGGCCAATCTACCAACCAACCGGTACATATGATGCACATTGGTAATTTAAAAATAAACATTGAGCCGAAACCGGTTTGGCTCAGTGGATAGAGCATCGGCCTGCGGACTGAAGGGTCCCAGGTTCGATTCCTGTCAAGGGCATGTACCTTGGTTGCGGGCATATCCCCACTTGGGGGGGAGTGGGGTTGCAGGAGGCAGCTGATCGATGCCTCTCTCTCATCGATGTTTCTAACTCTCTATCCCTCTACCTTCCTCTCTGTAAAAAATCAATAAAAATATATTTAAAAGTAAAAGAAATAAACATTGACTTGCGCATGCACGATATACTGTATATACTAATAAAGGTGTCACTGGTGCCAATCGCACACATGTTTTGACACTGGCCTCCCATTTAAATTCAAAGACAGATTCCCACGATGCCGGCATTTGCGATGACTATTAATAAATCACAAGGACAAACTCTAGACAGATTAGAAATTCCTACCTGAACCCATTTCAGACATGGTCAGTTATATGTTGCTTTCTCTCGAGTTCGAAGAACGTGTGATGCTAAAGTTGTAAATACTTCATCACAAGGGAAATTAATCAAGCACTCTGAAAGTGTTTTTACTCTTAATGTGGTATACAGGGAGATATTAGAATAAGTTTAATCAATTTATCAGTCATTGTTTTTATTAATGTTTTATATCATATTTTTGTTGTTTTTTTAAAAATATTTTTTATTGATTTTTTACAGAGAGGAAGGGAGAGGGATAGAGAGTTAGAAACATTGATCAGCTGCCTCCTGCACATGCCCTAATGGGTATGTGCCCTCAACCAAGGTACATGCCCTTGACTGGAATCGAAACTGGAATCCTTGAGTCCACAGGCTGACTGATGCTCTATCCACTGAGCCAAACTGGTTTGGGCTGTTTTTGTTGTTTTTATACCATGTCTTTGTTGTTATTGTTTATTTATTAATTTATATATTATTTTCACATGCATTTTACTAATTTTCATCTCATATTTCTATTATAGAGAAAGAGGGAATAGTGATATTAAAATTTTTCTTCTAATTAATTTTTTTTCAATGTGAACGAATCAGTCAGTGCCACTAGTATATACAAAATCTGAAAGTAAGTAGGGCCCATATAGCAGTTTCATGGTATCATTAGAGAACTTGATCCTTTTCCAACTATGCTCAAATTCTGCTATGCTCAAAGTTACTTCAGGGTCCATAGTGACTACTGGTTATCACATCTAAATTCCAGATTCAGGAGGAAGGACGGGGGAAAGGGTCACACCCGTCCTTTTGCACCACCTTCCTAGAGATCTCCTAATATACTTTATCTTATATCATCTTGTCTAGTCTAGAACTTAGTCACTTGTCCACACCTGAGGAATGAGGATCTCTTTAGCACCCAGTTTTTTTTGTTCTTCCTCTCCTTGCTTTAGACAAGGATGGCAGAATGGCTTGTCTCTTAGGGCCTCGGGATCCACTGACAGGGAGTGTATGTTTGGGTAAGGAGTGTTTCTCTTTGGCCAGAAGCCAAAGAGTATACCTGTGAGTGATTCCTTCATCTTGGTTGCAGGATATATATTTCACAGGATTTATTCCTGATATGTGTGTAAGCATGTACAATTGATTGCTTATGAATTTAATATTCAAGGTTTCTGTAGTTCAAGCCTCTCCTCCCCCCACAAAGTTGCACAATACGGTAAGTGGTAACACCAATAGCATCATAGGGTTGGGGAGGATTAAGTGAGGGAGGGCATACAAAGCACTCAGTACAGCTGGGTTTTGAGATAGGAGGACAAGTGTGAATGATTTAATAGCCAGCAGACACTGCCCACTATTCATTCCCTCATTGTAGAATTCAGAGCCTCACATGTATTTCTGGAAAATGTCTCAGATCAACTATGCTGAATTTGAATTTTAAGAAAATTTGGGAAATGTTCTTAGACACACAAATATTGGAAAAACAGCAGCCATAGTTCTTTTCAAAATCTGTTTTTATTGATTTCAGGGAGAGGAAAGGAGAAGGAGGGAGGGATAGAAAAATCAATGATGAGAGAGAATCTTCGATTGACTGCCTCCTGCATATCCCCTACTGGGGATTGAGCTTAGAACTCGGCATGTTCCCTGATGGGGACTTGAACTGGTGACCTCCTGGTTCACGGTTCAACGCACAACCGCTGAGCCACACGAACTGGGCGACAGCCATAACTTTTTAGAACTCCTTTGTCACATATCCTAGGGCTTTTTACAAAGTAGTGCTCATGGAATATTGGTTTTTCTTTTCCTTTATTTTAATGTTAAACTTTCCGAACTGAGCACCCTAATTAATGTATGTGCAGTGGAAACAATTTTTTAAAGTAAGAAATGTTTTTGTAATGAAATAATGGCTGTATATTGGCTTTTTTTCTGGGTGTGGTGTAGGGTAGGAGAAAGAACACAATGTGTGTGCCATTGTGTCCAATAAATTAGAGGAACTGCCCAGATTTCATGACTCATCTCCCAAAGCCTCCCTGCTCAGCTATTCTATATTCACAGTTAGCCAAAGGCTTATGATTCACTTTTTGAAAGTATTTTAGTGATCACTTTTGGGAAATGGGACTGGCAAGAGGTGAATGAGACATATTTTTCTTTCTATTCCTCTGTTCTGTTTGTATATCTTGTAATGAGCATGCTTTACCTTTTTTTTTTTTAAAGTTGTTTATAATTATAATGAAGAAGAAGAGGACCAGTGTCTTTCCTGTATTACAAAGTAATGTTTTAATAAATAACATTAAATAAATTTTAATAAATAACATTTACTTTCAGCTGGAAGGTGAATGTGGATTAGGGATTGGTGACTGCAGTTGATAACATTGTCTTACATTATTCACATCTGCTAAGAGTAGAACGTGAATGTTTTCCCCAGAGATTAATAGGACAAAAAAAACAACAACACAGTTACACTTTGAGCAACATAAAACTTGAGTAAATAGAGAAAAATTATATATATTTTTGTTTCAGAGAGGAAGGGAGAGGGAGAGATAGAAACATCAATAATGAGAGGGAATCATTGATCAGCTGCCTCTCCTCCTGCCACAAAGGTGCACACCCCACACTCGGGAACAAGCCCGTAACCCGGCCATGTGCCCTGACCTGGAATCAAACCGTGACCTCCAGGTTCATAGGTCGATGCTCAGCCACTGAGCCACATAGGCTTGGCAAGAAAAATTTCTTTACAAAAATTTTAAATAAGAGAAAAATTGAGAGAATTTTATATCCACTTCCTAGATTCTACAATTAACATTTTATTATACTTGTTTTATCACATATCTAGCTATCTATCCCACTATTTATCCACCAATGCATATTGTTTAAAATATATTTCAAAGTAAATTACATATATCAGTACCCATCTTCCCAATACTTGAATATGTATATCATTTACAATATTTGTTAATGGGTAGAGTCTTTTTTAGAGGTAAAATTTATGTACAGTGAATGCCCAAGTCTTTTTTTTTTTTTTTTAATCCTCACCCCTAGATATGTTTACCATTGATTTTTAGACAGTAGAAGTGAGGGGGAAAGGGGAGAGAGAGAGGAAGAGAGAGAGAGAGAGAGAGAGAGAGAGAGAAACATACATAGATTTACATAGAGTTATATATTGATTGGTTCCAACCAGGGGCAGAGAACAAACCCCGAACCCAGATACCAGGCCTGGACCCGGAATCAACCCAAGACCCTCTGGTGTGCAGGCTGATGCTCTAACCACGGTGCCATGCCGGCCAGGCCGTAAATGCACAAATCTTAAGTTACCATTCAGTGAGTTCTAAGAAATACACCCGAGCAATCCAGAACCCTCTTAAGATATGGAATATTACTATTATCCAGAAAGTACCCTTATATTCCTTTCTAGTAAATCCTGTCTCTTTCCCATCAACAATTTGTTCTTATTTTCCCCACCATAGTTTTACTTTTTCTAGAACTTCATATGTATGGAATCATACATCATAATATGCTCTTACATAAGGCTTTTTTTACTCAGTGTGATTTTTTTTTTTAGATTCACCCATGTAGTGTGTATCAGTAATTTTTTTTCTTTTTATTGCTGGGCAATATTCCATTGTTAATATATTACCATTGTTTGTATCTTATTGTTGGTTACCTGGGTTTTCAGTTTTTTGTTATTATGAACATTCTTGTACTAGTCTTTGTGGACATATGTTTCTCTGAGGCGAAAATATAAGAATGGAATTACTGGACCATAAAGTAGTTTTATAATATGCTGTCAGACAAACTGATTTTTAAAATATCACAAATAGAGCTCATCCTAAAAACTCATCCTGAGACAAGATGGAATCATTTCCACTATTAGAATTGTGCACAGGGTGTCTGGTATTATGCAAACCACAATTGGTTGGCTGAGCTAGTTTCCTTTTGACATTTGGTAGTGCATATTTTCCTTGGATTTAAACCAATTGTTCATCTATATTGAAACTAGACCTTAGTCACAGAACCAAAGTTTTAAATCTTCAGTTCAGAGAGGTGTGGAGAAGTGACGAATTTGAGACAATATGGGGTATCAGTGAATCAGAGGTGACAGAGAGAGGTTAAGAGATTTAACAACAAAAAAGCTGTGAGGGAGGTGTGGGAAAGATGATGTGGGGGGGAGAGAAAGTAATACCAGTGTTCCCTCCCCCCAGTGAATTTTAATTTAATATTTTTGAAAAAGTTATTTTTAAGTTCAAAATCAAAGGTTGTCTTCTATACTAAAATGGATTTCTAGAAAGCCTCCTCATTCTGTTTAACAATTACATAATATTTCATTTTGTGAATATACCATGATTTATTTAATCATGTTCACTTTTCCTATTGATAAACATTTAGGTTATTTCCAGTAATTTTTTGTTGCAGATAATACTGCATTGAATAACTTTGTACATAGGTCACTTTTAAAATATGGGTATATTTGGAAAGTTTTTGGGCAGAATTGTGTCAAAGGGCTTTCATAATTCTGATAAATATTTACAGATTGTATGAGAGTATCTGTTTATAAAAATCTTTGCCAGTACAGTGTTGTTCAAGTTTTTATATTTGCTTCTGTAGTTGAAAATGATATTGAGGTATAGCTTTAAATTGGGCTTTCTTTGATCATGAGTGAGATTGAGTATCCTATATAATAAAGAGCTAATATGCAAATAGTCATCATGCTGTCATGCCATCACACCATTATGGCTTAGACACTCAACACTGAGGATAGAGGAATGGGGGCCAGCCAGGCTGCAGCCTGGGAGAGGGATAAGCCACCCGCTCTAGGGTCTCAGGTGCCAGCAGCAGCACCTGCGCCTCTGGCCCAAGAGAGGGACAAGCCGCCCACCCCACAGTCCTGGGGGCCAGCAGTTGGACATCCCCAAAGAGGTCCCTGATTGGAGAGGGTGCAGGCTGAGCTGAGGGAACCCTTCCTCTATGCACAAATTTTGTGCACTGGGCCACTAGTCTTTTCATATATTTGAGAGAAACTTCATTTTCTGTGAATTGTCTTCCTCATGTCTTTTGCCCATTTTGGGGGTTTTTGGTCCCCTTTTTATTAATCTAATCTGTAGGAGCCCTTTATATATAAGGGAAATTAGTCCTTTGTGAATGAGTTGGAGTATCGTATTTTAAAAGAGCTCAGTCTTTAAAATATGGAGGTAGTTTTAGTGGAGTGGTGGACATTGCCGTGGACACAACTCTTTCTAGAAATTTGGCTGTGAAGTGTAATAGAGAGAATGCTAGCTGGAGGATTGATGCAAATTCAAAGGAGTTCTAATTATTTGATAAATTCTTGTGTTTAAATGCTGATATGAAAGGGAGGAATTAAATCTAGGAGATGGCAATAGAGGGTAAGGTTTCCAATGGACTGAGATTCTTGGAAAGAACTGCAGAGGAGGAAATTTGTAAATGTGCTGATAAGAATTAAGGATGTCCCATGGTTTCTGTTTTCTTTGAAGTGCAGGCACGGTCAATAGCCAAGGGTATAGGAGGAATTGGTTGGAGAAAAGAAGAGCTTTTTTGAAATAACTGCTATGGAGAATTGGTGAGAAAGCTGAATAGGGAAATACAGAAAGATTGCAGGTTTTCAGAGTTCTTTTGAGGCCGAAATAGTGATATAAATTTTATGGATTACTTGGTTTTCTTAAGCAGCATTTGGCAGTACCAGTGTTAGATTAGTTCAGGTTTGGGTTTGGGTGAAGGGGTTCCCTCGTGTAGATGTAATGGAACAATGTAGCAATGGAACTTAGGATATTAACAGGGAAGTGACTGAACTAACACCAAATTTTTGATTATATAGAGAGGAAAATAAAGACAGGAGAGATATTGGAAAGAAAATTAGAGGGGCTGAAGGAACCAAAAGCCTGGTGAGGTCAGAGAACAGTTTGTAGTAACGTAATAGGGAGAGAACTGCAGGGATAAAGGAGTGTGGTAGAGAGTGGGATGAGAGCTTTTCTTGGTGATGATAGAGCCTAGAGTGAGCCATTGTCATAAGGCCCAAGTGGAGTAGAGGTATAAGATTGTTGGCGTTGAGGAAGTCAAGGAATTCAGAGGCTGGTCCAAATGTGAGTTGTAGTGAGTGATGTCTATGAGGATGTTGAATAGCCTTCTAGGAGAATATCAGGTCTTAGGGATGGAAAGAAAACTGTGAACCACATTGTAGTAACAAAGGAGTGCCAGCAATCATTAGGCAAAAAAATAAATAAATAAATAAATAAAAAATCAGAGGATCAGGGATTGTTAGAGCAGGCTCCAGGAAAAACGGTCTGCATATAGCATCCGTGAAGAGTGAGGGAACTTCAACCCTATATCCCGACATGCAGCTCTAGGGTGCTTGGATACAAGACATGGTGATTAGAGGAGGGGAAGTAAGCGTAGGTGTGGTTACAGTTTAGTCTGAAGATCAGGAAATCATAGGGATTAGCATGAGGGTCTTTATATCCTCTGAGAGGAATTAGACCTTCCCCGTGGTTTTCCTAATTATGGTTTAGTGACATGGGCCTTCTTATATCTCTCAGTCCCTACTTTATGCATACAAATCCTTTCCAACCTGCCATCTACTATGCGTTTGTTCTTTTCCCTGGCATTCTATTACTTGAGGTATGGTTTCCTTGTGCAGTTTTTCTTCTTTTATTCAGACTGTAGTGAAATTTATTTTTTATCTTAATTGTATTGATTATTTTTACTTATAAAAATAACATGCTTTTTATTTATTTATTTTAATATATTTTATTTTTATTATTATTATATTGTATTGATTTTTTACAGAGAGGAAAGGAGAGAGATAGAGAGCTAAAAACGTCGATGAGAGAGAAACATCGACCAGCTGCCTCTTGCACACCCCCTACTGGGGATATGCCTGCAACCAATGTACATGCCCTTGACCGGAATCGAACCTGGGACCCTTCAGTCCGCAGGCCGATGCTCTATCCACTGAGCCAAATCGGTATCGGCTATTTTTTAAATTTAGAAAATAAGTACAATATGAAGAAAAAAATCATCAAGTACTATGCCAAAATTTTTAAAGATTTTCCCTTCCAGTCTTTCATGCATATACACTGAGTGGCCAGATTATTATGAGCTCTGAACACATAATATCCTATATAATAAAAGGCCAATATGCAAATTGTCCCCTTCGACCAGCAGGTGGGCAGTCCAACCGCCCATGTCTCCTCTGGAACCCACCCATACACGAATTCATGCACCAGACCTCTAATATATATACTGAGTGGCCAGATTATTATGTGTTCAGAGATCATAATAATCTGGCCACTCAGTGTACATTTATAAATTTAGTTGAGATCATATGGTATATTTAGTCTTGATTTGTTTTCTTGTTGTTTGTTTGTTTTTTTATATTTTTGGTTAATCATCATCCAAGGATAACTTTTCCATTGATTTTTAGAGAAAGTGGGAGGGAAGGAGGGAGAAAAACATCAATGTGAGAGAGACACTGATTGATTGCCTCCTGCATATGCCCTGACTGGGGCTGGGATTGAACCTGCAACCCAGGTATGTGCCCTTGACCAGAACCTGAGACCACAGGCTGGTGCTCCAACCACTGAACCACACTGGCCAGGGCTGCCCCCCCCCCCCCTTTTTTTTTAAGCTTAAAAAATGAAGGGCTTGCCTTAGCCGGTTGGTCCAGTTGGTTGGAGCATTGTCCCATATACCAGAAGGTTGCTGATTTGATTCCTGTTCAGGGCACATGCCTAGGTTGGGTGTTGGAATTCTGGTCGGGGTTGTACCAGAGGAAACGAGTCAATGCTTTCTTCTTTTTCTCTCTCTCCTAAAAAAACTAATAAAAACTTATCCTTGGGTGAGGATTTAAGAAAAACAAATGATTTGTTCCACTTTCTTAAACTCTTTGAATGCAGCATTTTGAGTCATAATAATGTATTATCTTGAATAGCAACATAATATTTATTTCATCTTTTCCTTGTTTTCCCTAGTAGGGTATTTGGATTGTTTCTTCTTTTCCACTTAATGACTATCTCTATATCATTATGTGTGTGTGTGTGTGTGTGTGTGTCTGTGTATGTATATGTGTGTGTGTATGTAAGTATGTATATATATTATTTGCAGAGAGGAAGAGAGAAGGAGAGAGAGAGATAGAAACATCAATGATGAGAGAGAATCATTGATTGGCTGCCTCCTGCATGCCCCACACTGGGAATCAAGCCTGCAACCTCTTGGTTCATAGGTCAGTGCTCAATCACTGAGCCATGCTGGCTGGACTCTAAATCATGTTAGTCTGAGTTATAGTTTATTTATATTCACTTCAGGATAGAACCTTGAAAATGAGTCAGAAAACAATTTTTAAGATTCTTGTATAATCTTTCTGGTAAGAAATTTGTTAGTTTGCTTTCCCACCAGTATTTGTGTTCTTTTTTGTTACTCTTGCAAGTTTAAGGGAAAAAGAAACTTTAACCCAGGTTCTTTCCACTGGTCTCATAACTAAATTTATCTGATACAGATTAATGAGAGAAAATAACCAAATTTAATTACATGTGTATGCATGGGAAATTCACATACTAATACATGAGAGAGTCAGAGATCCCACACGAGAGGTTCAAAGACAGAAAGAGAAAATTAGACATATGATATCTTGAGCTAAGGATGAGGTAAGGTACCTTGAGATTTCAAAGAGGAGAAATGTCATTGCAAAATGATAAGGAGAGTAGATGTTCAGTAATTAGTAGTTTGCCTTGCCATATAGATGGGTCAAAACGTTGGGTTTTTTTTCTGGTGATAACTCTTATTATGGGCAAGGCCCCTGATTTAAATTCTGGTGTGCTTGAAGGGTCTTGATTGCCTTCAGCTCAAAATAATTCACATGCCAAAGTGGCACATTTTGGGGAGGCTTCTTGTGAACCCCTACACCAGCATTGAATATTTTAAATGATTGATCTTTTCTGATTTGGAAAATAAAAATGTTATCTCATATTCCTTTGATTAGTGGGGATGGTAAGCACTTTTCATGTATTTCCTTAGTTTGTTTTTCTCTTCTGTAAATTATCTGTTTAGGTTTTTCAAAGTTGGGTTTTTAATGTTTTTCATATTGATAGATCTTATTTTAATCTTTCTCTTATTTGTGACAATTTCCCCCACTTCATTTCTTTAAAAAAAAAAAAAAAAAGACTATTTTTAGGTTAGTTTTAGGTTCACAGCAAAATGGAGCAGAAATTATAGAGCTCCCAAATACTCCCTTCCCTAAACATGCACAGCCTCCCCCACTATTGTCATCTGCCACAGTGATCCTTGTGGAACCTACATTTTGACCCATTGTTATCAACCAAAATCCATAGTTTACATTAAGGTTCAGTTTTGGTGTTGTAAATTCTATGGGTTTGGTCAACTGTATAATAATATGTATCCCCAGTTATATCATCATATAGAATAGTTTGGCTGCCCTTAAAGTCCTGTATGCCATGTATTCATTCTCTTCCTCTTTCCTAACTCTACACCCACTAATCTTAGTTTCCCCATAGTTTTGCCTTCTCAAGAGTATTATACAGTATGTAGCTTTTTCAGATTGGTTCCTTTCACTTGGTAGTATATGCTTTTAAGGATTCTCCTTATGGTAAGCGTTTTTATAAAAAAAAACACCAAACTGTCTTCCAAAGTGTGTGTACCACTTTGCATTTTCACTAGCAATGAATGAGAGTTCCTGTTGCTCCACATTCTCACCAGCCTTCCAATCTATTTCCTAATCCTGTGAAGGGTATTGTATATTTTCCCAGTTTTGGATTATGGTCAGATGGGAAGAATGGGAATATGATCAAATCTTGTATGACTGCACCTTGGAAAGGCCACTTGCTAGCCCCATTTCCCTGTTAAGTATGGTTGCTGGTACCAGAGGCAACTCCTGGGATATATATTAACCATCTGCACTCCCTACCCTTCCTCAGGAGAGGCACTACCTTATTGAATTACTTTCTAGGCTGTGAGGCCCATGAAGATAGTACCTATGATTGTATTGCTCTGCAGTTGTTTCCCTCAGTGTAGGGCACAGAAATCTGAATAGATGAATGAGCCACTATTAGTTGTAGAAATGTGCCACAGCCCTTTGTTATGGTTTGAGGTGGAATTAAGATTGAGGACAGCTGTATAATATCTGCTTTGAAGGGTACTATGCGGTCAACCTACCATTTTCATATTTCTTATTCTGAAGATGCTAAAACTGCACATAGAAATCACCTTTTAAAAGGACAGCTACCTAGCTCTCATCGCCAGAGATGCAGTCTAACATGGGGATTTTTTAAAAGTTCTTTGGGATAATTGTAAAGTGCAACTAAAGTTGAAATCACTGCTTTAAAAAGTTTGTTCTTATTAAGTCTTATTTATATGTGTATGAAGATTCAATTTAGTAGTTGGATTCCTAGAAAAATGTACATATCAGATTCCTAAGAAATCATTGGTCCTGTGTGCACATTTTAATAGCTGGGAAGATTTTACCCAAAATACTCCTTTGGTGAGTATTTGAACATAGTTACAATAATATAGAATTTTATCTAACATGGCTCTTATTTTCCAGGTCAGCATGGATTCCTTGGTCATTCTTACTCTGCTTGTCAGTAGTCTGATACATGTCAGTGCCAACAATGCAACCACAGGTAAATTGTCATTTAATAAGTCTGTATTCAGAGTAGAATTTTGTTTTAAAAAATTTTAGTTTTTCTTAAAAGTAATGGTAAAATAAGTGTCTTTGGACATCTCTGAGTCCAAGTGAATACTCATCATTGTGGTATATACCATATTATATACTATGACATATAGTACCATATACATATTTGTTTAAGTAAATAAAAAGGTAATGTATTCATTCCTGAAAAGTACCAAAAAAGAAGTTATTTAAGACCCTATATATTAATTCTGAGGAACTAAGTAAATAATTCAGTTTCTTCCTTCATTGAACTAGTAGGGGTTGGTAGAAAGAGTCCAGCACTAGATAAAGTGTGTCTGTGTGTGTGTATGTATGTGCGCACGCACATGCCCACACTCTTGTTTATTTTATTCACTCTTTGATTGGTGTCCAGGTATTTGAGAACTTGATACTTTGTGCTATTAGCATTTAAGCTATCACATTCTTCATGTGATGTTTCCTTATTTTCTTGATGTTTATAGCTTCACCTACAAGAACTAATGAAGCATCGGTAGCAGGGTCAGTAAAAGAAGAGATCAAAACTTCAAAACCTACTTCTTCACTAACTTTTCCTGTGACACCAACTTTCAGCCCAAATCTAACTCTGGGACCTACCTATGTAACCACTGTCAATACTTCAGATTCTGAGAATGGGACCACAAGAATAGCAAGCACCAATTTTGTAGTTACTACAATTTCACCAAATGGAACATGGCTTCCAGATAACCTGTTCACAGATGTCAGAACAGAATCTTGGGAAGGAAATTCCAGCACTGCAGCAACCACTCCAGAAACTTTCCCTCCTTCAGGTACTAGAGATGGTTTCTATTTGTTTTTTTCTTTTGCTATTTTAGTTTATTCACCCTTTATTATTTTTGTGTATGTTTTCTAGCCATAAAATTTTTTGAAATAAGTAAAATTGCCCAAAGTAATGAAGTCTAGATATAGGGAATGCTCAGTAATGTCTGATTAATACAGGATTAAGAGGAAAGCAGAAAGATTCTGGAGGATGTCCTGCTTTGCATGGGTTCCTGGTTAGATTGGGGAGGTTTAATCATGTTTAAAGGTAGAGAGAGAAGAATGTTGAAAATATAAGAGAAAGAGGGGAGCTAAATGATTATGCAAGAGACTGAAGGTGCAGGTATACAGAGGTGAGTAATAGCATTATCCCTGAAAAGAGTAATCTGTGGAGACCATGGGAAATAAAGTGGGTCTGGATGTCTTGGCAGTTAGATATGGAATGGGAGACCTGTGTCCAGGAGGGGAGTTAGAGATGATCTCAGAGAAACGTTTGAGTTGCAGTGCCAGTTTGTTCAGGGCTTGCCTAGGCAAACCATATTAACAGGAAGTTCTCAGAAAAGGAAATATAAATGATCCTTTCAAATTTGAAAAGATGTTCAACCCTACTCAGTGAAATGCAAATTAAAGCTATACTGAGCCTTGGCCAGTGTGTCTCCGTTGGTTTGGGAGATAGATATAGATATAGATATAGATATAGATATAGATATAGATATATAGATATAGATATCTCTTCCCCCACCTCTGAAAAGTAATGGGAAAAATATCTTCATGTGAAGATTAACAAAACAAACAGAGTTGGTAAATATCTCCAGAACAAAGTTAAAAAACAAAAGCATGCAGCCTTGTCTTATACTGACTCTAAGAAGGATGCTGTCTGTGGTTTTCCATTAAACATGGCTTTTCTGACTTATTTCTAGAAGCTTTTTAATGTTAGGGAAATGAGCCCTTTGTTAACCTGTGATAAAACTACAAATATTGCCCCTAGTTGGTCATCAAGCTTTTCTGCATTGCAGAAATTATCATTACCAATTCAGAAAAATTTTTAATTTAAAATTTATCATATTCGGGATTTGTCATTTTATTCCTGTTTCAAAGAGCACTTATGTCACAAATGGGTGTTAAATTTTGCCAATTATCTGTTCAACATTAATGAGCAAGGTCTATATGATTTTTTAATTTTTATCATGCTATGATGAATCATACTAACAGATTTTCTATTTTTGAACTCTTTACATTCCTACAAAAATAACTGAATTTGGTTGTTGTATTTTTCATCACTGAATTGTTCTAATGTGTTTGATAATTATTTTATTTGGGATTTTTTTTCATTGATATTCATAAGTTATTCCCAAATGAAATTGATCTGTTTCCTTTGTATTTGTGCTATATTAGTTGTCAGTATTTTGTTTTGTTTCATGGAAAGAATTGAAGTTTACCTAGAAAACTGCATTTCATTCATGTTTTCAAAATTATTTGAATGGATTTGAGGAAAAGTCATCTCTTAAGATCAATTTCTTATATAGCTATGAATATTTTATATATTTATGGTTTTTTTTTGTCTTGCTTAGATTGGCTAACCATTTATCTGTTTCATGACTCATTGTTTTTTTTTTTTCTTCCAAAGAACCTGTTATTATATATTTATTAGTTCTGTCTTTTTCACTTTTTTTATTCTTATTTTTTTCCACTTTTCTTAGATTTATTTTGTACTTTTTCTGTCTTTTTGAATTGAATGCTTAATATATTTAATTCAGTGAATTTTTTTATGAGTATAGCTTTAACCATATCCTGTAAATGTTCTTGTAACTAGTTGTATAAGTTAGGGTGCAGTCTAAACTACTTTGACAAAGGCACAGCAAAATTAAGTGACTTAAATTAAGACAAAAGTATCTTTCCCCTATCACATTCTAGAGGTAGAAAGAGGACTTTCCTTCCTCGTCTAGGACCAAGTTCCTGTATCCTTGTGGCCCTGTCATCCCAACAAAATACACCTCATTTGTTTGGTTAAAGATGGCTCTCATCATTGAGTTCTGGTTTCAGCCCCTGGAAAGGGTAAACAGAGGCAGTGGGAACACAAATTTTTTCTGCAAGGGATGTGACCAGATATTGCCTTCATCAGTTTCACATATCCTACTGGCTGAATTCCTTATATGACTACACCTAGCACAAAGGAGTCCTAAAAATGTAGTTTTTAGCTAGATATAGCTTTGTGCTCAGCTGAAAAAACAAAAATGGGTTCTGGCCTGGCTGGAATGGTTCAGTTGTTTGAACCTTGTCCTATTCACTGAAAGGTTGCCTGTTTGATACCCAGTCAAGGCACATACCCAGTTTGTGGGTACCATCTCCTATTGAGGCACCTATGGAAGGCAGCTGGATTAATGATTCTTTCATATTGATGTTTCTCTTGCGCTCGCGCGCGCACGCGCGCGCGCGCGCTCTCTCTCTCTCTCTCTCTCTCTCTCTCTCTCTCTCTCTCTCTCTTAGCATGTCCTCAGGTTAGGATTTTTTTTAAATTGGGTTCTATACCAAAGACAACAGATTGATATTAGGAGAGAGTTGGTAGATTTTGCCACAAGACTGATGGTTTGTTTGTGTTAATTCTAACCTGAGGATATTTTTCCCATTGATTTTTAGACTGAGTGGAAGGGAGGGGAAGAAACAAAGAAAGAAAAACGTTGATGTGAGAGAGACACATAGATTGGTTGCCTCCCTCACATGCCCTGACCAGGGCCAGGTATCAAGCCTACAACTGAAATAAGTGCCCTTGATCAGAATCAAGCCTGGGACCCTTCAGTCCATGGGTCAGTGCTCTATTAACTAACACAAACTAGCCATGGCTATTGTTATTTTTTAGGTATTTTGCAATTTGGTTTTGTTTTAAAATTTTAAGTGATTCCTTATTAATTTCTAGTTTCATTTATTTAAAAGTTTTTATTGATTTTTAGAGAGAGAGAGAAAAACATTATTTTGTTGTCCCACTTATTTTCCTATAATCAACTGAGCTACCCAGACAGGGCTTTTAATTTCTAGTTTTATTACATCACTAGGGGTCTAGTGCACGGATTTGTGCACTTTCAAAGGAACTGTGGGAGGTGGCAGGAGCTAGCAGCCCTGCTCCTGCCACCGCCACTCCCACACGTTGATGGCTCCATCCCTGCTCACGCCCACTGACAGCGCAGAGGATTGGAACCAGCAGCAGGTGCAAGCAGGGCCAGCACGGGCAGTGGGTGTGAGCGGCGGCTGCTGCCCTGATCACCCCTCAGGAGCAGGGCGAGGTGGAGAAGCCCTCAGGGACAATTGGGGCTGGCAACCACTGCTTGCACCTGCTGATAGCACCGAGCGATCAGGGCTGGCTCTGGTCGCTGGCAGCGGGTGCAAGTAGTGCTGGCACCAGCAGCGAGTGTGAGTGCTGGGTGGGACTGTGGCATTTGGGAACAAAGACTTTTCAATAACCACCAGAGACTCATCCCAATGAGAGTGACCAGCGCCCTGCCCTGCCTTGATCTGGTGCGCCCCCTTCCCCCCCAGCACCTGCTCCACCAACCCAACGCGGCTAACGCCTGCCATGCTCCATGCATGTCCCCTGGTGGTCAGTACATGTCATAGTGACCAGTTGTTTGGTTGTTCTGCCATTCGGTCTATTTGCATATTAGCTTTTTATTATATAGGGTGATAAAAGTACCGGTATATTGTCTGTATTATTCTACTGTAGGGAATTTATAAGGGTTTGTGGCTATTTCATAAGCCTTTGAAAAGTTTTTCTGTTAGTATATAGAATTTGGTTTACATTAACTAGATTTTATTACCTATTATCATTTAGGTTTTTCATATTTTTAACTTAATTATGAAATGTTGCATTTTAATGACCTAAAAGACCAAAGGCCTCTAATACCACTGTTTGTATTTCTCTTCATGTTCTTGAACGTTTTTGTTGTCATTGTTGTTGTTAATCCTCACCTAAGGATGTTTTTTCTATTGCTTTTCAGGGAAGAGGGGGAGAAAGAGAGAGGGAGAAAGAGAGGGGGGCGATAGATAGATAGATAGATAGATAGATAGATAGATAGATAGATGTATAGAGAGAGAGAGTGAGAAACATTAATGTGAGAGAGACACATCAATTGATTACCTCCTGCATGTGCCCCAAACAGGGATGGGAGAGAACCCACTACCCAGGTATGTGCCCTTGACCAGGAATGGAACCCAAGACCCTTCAGTCCACAAGCTGATGCACCACTGACCAAACTCAGCTAGGGCTATATTCTTGTACTTTTTATAAAGAGTATTGATGCTGCATTGTTTTTAGACTCAGAAGGACAAACCACTGATTGAAATTTCAGTGAATCTGGGAAATCTCATTTCCCAGGTGTTGGAGGGTGCCTCATTCTAGCTCCAATATATATAAAGATAAAGTATCTGTATTCCTTGAGTTTATTTTGTCTTACCTTAGGTTGAATAGTAATGTTTTAATTTGAATGAATGTTTCTATTTTTTACTTGTAACACAGGTAATTCTGACACGCAGGACAGAAGAGGTGAGCAACTCACCCTATGTCTGACCCTTTTACAGTGAATAATACTTGTTATGTTTCCTTTGCTCACAGTTTGTAGTAACCTTGTGCATTTGTGACTGTTATGTGTTTACTTTCCCTAAAGTTGTTTTTTCATATTAATCTCATAGAAAAGAGTAACAGGGACAAGTACTCATTAGGTTTTTTTTAAATGTAGATTATAGATTCTAATAGTTATGATGCGTTTTAACAGGTAATGAAACAACTGTATCTTAATCATATCACCTTGTTAATATCAGTGATGAAAGAGAATCATTGATTGGCTGTCCTCCACACCATACACTAGGGATCAAGCCCACAACCGGGGCATGTGCCTGACTGGGAATCAAACTGTGACCTTCTGGTTCAGTGGTCGGCAAACTCAGTCAACAGAGCCAAGTATCAACAGTACAACAATTGTAATTTCTTTTGAGAGCCAAAAACCAGCTTCTGTGCATGGGCCACAAAGTTTTAATCGCACTGTACGTGCGTGCCCACACCTGGTATTTTGTGGAAAAGCCACACTCAAGGGACCAAAGAGCTGCATATGGCTCGCGAGCAGCAGTTTGCCAACCACTGACCTCGTTGATAGGTCGATACAACTACTGAGCCACACCAACCGGGCTATTTTTAAAGAGTTATTCTATTTTTCATACCACTTCTTCCCAGGATTACCATTGCTCTCCTTGATTTTTGTGAATGTCACCTGAAGGGCTCTGGTTAAGTTTTGCTCTGAAGCACTGAGGACTGCATTGTGCTCACAGTAGGCGTCCCTTCAGGAGAACAAACAGGGATATATTCTAAACTTAGGGGTTCAGTCATGGTTTAAGAAGTTAGACACAGTTATCCTCTACCTTTCTTTCTCTTTTCCTCTTCTTCATCTCTTGTGGCTGCCTAGAATTATCTGTCTTCAGAGCCCACCCAGGAAACCTTCTGTGAACCTAGCAATCATTGCAATGAATTGATCTTCTCTGCATGTCAGTTCTAACCAAACCAAAAAAAAAAGTGTATGATACAATCAAGGATATTTAAATAGTAACTGAATATTATATTAAGACATTCATGTTGATTTTTATGAATATATATATATTTTTATTGATTTTAGAGAGAGAAGGAGAGAAAGAGGGGGGGGGAGAGAGAGAGAGAGAGAGAGAGAGAGAGAGAGAGTGAGTCATTGATTGGCTGCTTCCTGCATGCCCCCTTCCTGCAAACCAGGCATGTGCCCTTACTGGAAATCAAACCGCAACCTCCTGGTTCATAAGTCAACGCTTAACCACTGAGCCACACAGACCAGGCTTGTGTTGCTTTTTAAAATAGAATAATGGTATTGTGATTATGTTAAGAATCTTTATTGTCTTGGCTAGTTTGTTCAATGGTTAGAGCATAGTCCTGAGGACTGAAGGTTTTCTGGTTCAAATCCCAATCAAGAGCACGTACCTCAGTTGTAGGTTTGTTTTCCAGATCTGATTGGTCGGGGCATGAGCTGTAGACAACCAATCAATGTGTCTCTCACATCAGTTTCTCCCTCTCTTTTCTCCCTTCTCCCTTCCTCCCTTCCTTCCTGTCTAAAAATCACTAGAGAAAATATCCTGGAGTGAGAATTAAAAAAAAGAAGAAGAAAAGAAAAAATAATCCTTATCACTTAGTGATACATACTAAAGTAATTACAGTTGCAATGATATGTCTCAGATTTGCTTTAAAATAACCCAGTGGAATGGATATGGAACAGTGGTTCTCAACTCAAGACAGTTTTCCCCCAGAGGACAATTGGTATTTCCTAGAGGAGACTTTTGGTCATCACAATTGGTTATAGTAGGTAAAGGCCAGAGATGTTCTTAAGCATTCTACAATGCCCATGACAGCCCTACACAACAGAGAATTACTAGTGAGAGGTTGAGAGACCTTAGTATAGATGTAAAAAACTGGCATAATAGTGATAATGTTGAAGTGATAAGTATATAGTGATTTATTATAGTGTTCTCTTTACTCCTGTGTAAGTTTGAAAGTTTCCCATAATAAAAGTTTAAAATATATAAAGCATTTTTTAAAAGCAGCAGCAGCAGCAATCAGCACTCTGTGACAACTTCCTCTCCCCCCACTCTGGATAGAGCTCTATTCTTCCAGCTGAGTCAGGATGGGACACAACAGCTTGTTACACAGCTTGTGGGTGTACTGACTCTGCTTTGGCAGGCCTTTGGTTAAATGCCATCCTCCTACCCCAAGGCTCACTTTCACCCCCAGTCCTGGTTGACTCTTGAACACTAGGGTATTTCCAGGCCCAGACTGGTAGAACCAGTACTTGCCTTTCAACTGTAGGTTCTTGGGCTCTGATTGATCTCTTCAGCAGTTCAATTCCATCTGTTTTGTCTTACAAACACCCCTCAAAGGTTTGATCTACTGAGGCCACCCTTGCTGCCTTCCCAATATGCTTTGGTTCATTAGTATGTTTATATTTCTTTTATTATTTCAGTGTCCTTTTAGGAAGATAAATAAGTAAATTTATTATTTTTTAATTTGTGCCAGGCACACCCAAGGACAGGGAATAAACTTATTTTATCCCATCAGCATAAAGCTGTTGAATAGAAAGAAGTAAAATTATTGATTCAGCAAACCATCTTGAGCTAGATGTCTCTAATTACCCCTTCTAATACCCAGTATACATCCTCTGTGATTGGCATTTAATAGACACACTTAGTGATATATCAACCATTAATTCTTTTATCAATTCACTCAGTATATAGTCCAGTATTTGTTTATTGCTAATTGTGGGTGAAATTTGGTATTAGGTTTAAGGTATATCGTGAGAAACATAGCAGGTATGTAATCTTTGCCCTTGTAGAATTTATGGTGTAAAGAAGGGACACTCATTAGTCACTAAACTCAAATAAATATATAATTACAAAGTGTGAGAGGTAATATCAAGGGAAATAACAGTGCTCTGTGAGAATAATAAAGAAAATCCTAGCTAACAGTTGACTGAGTACATAATGTGTGCTAATTACTGTGCCAAGAATTTTACATGGATAATCTCATTTAATCTACAGAGTAATTGATTTTAGAGATAAGAAACACTTAGGATCCTAATTTAGTATTAGGAAACAGAAAATCTCTCTCTGGGGAGAAAAACACTTAAAATGAGAACTGGATGACTAGGAGTTGGCCTGGCAAAGAATGGAAGGGGGCTATGTAAAAGCAGAAGGAAGGAACAATGTGTGCACAGGCCTAAGGAAGGGATGAACTCAGCATGGAAGGACTCCCGTGGCTGAAGTTTAGTGAGCAAGTAAAGAGTGGTGGGAGACCCCGTGAGCAGAGACTGAATGGAGGAGGTTTTTATGGGCCAGGGTAAGGATATTAGATTCCCTCTAAAGGCTTGGGAATGCATCCAAAGGTTTTACAAATGAGACGAACGTGATCTGATTTGCTTTCTTAGAGTTCCCTCTGCTTGCTTTGTGTAGAATGGGTTGGCAGGGGGCAGAGGCTTACTGTGATCCAGATAAGAGAGGATAAGACTTCAGTGAGGGCAACAGAATTTTTATTTTTTTTAAATATATTTTATTGATTTTTTTTACAGAGAGGAAGAGAGAGGGATAGAGAGTTAGAAACATGGATGAGAGAGAAACATTGATCAGCTGCCTCTTGCACACCCCACACTGGGGATGTGCCCACAACCAACGTACATGCCCTTGACCAGAATCGAACCCGGGACCTTTCAGTCTGCAGGCCGACGCTCTATCTACTGAGCCAAACCGGTTTCAGCGCAACAGAATTTTTAAAAAGGGCAAACAAATTTGGGGCATTCGTTTTAGCTTGAGAATATATTACTTGCAGCTGAGTTGGATATAGAAGAAAAGCACCCACATTCATTATTAGGCCTAGTAATAATTAATGTCGTTTTCTAATACTTTTTTTAAAAATCGAATTTATTTAAACAATACAACAAAATTTAATCAACAATATAGTTGCCGTTGTTTTCTACTACTTGTGCCCAATGCTCAGGAAGCATTTTAATCCCTCTGTTGTAAAATTCTTGTGATTTTGATGCAAAAAATTCGGTCAATGCATTTTTGAGGCATTCTTCATTATTAAAATTTTTTCCAAGAAGAAAGTTTTGCAAAGAACGAAACAAATGGTAATCGGAAGGGGCAATATCAGGAGAATATGCAGGTTGAGGGAGAACTTCCCATTCCAACTGGCGCAGTTTTTCAGCAGTGATTCTTGCAGTATGCGGTCGTGCGTTATCATGGTGAAGAATTACGCCCTTCCGATTAATCAGCGCGGGTTCTTTTTCTCTTAAAGCTTGGGCTAACCTTTCCAATTGGGCACTATACACTGCACTTGTAATGGTTTGGTTAGATGGTAAAAGTTCATAATGAAGAATTCCTTTAAAATTCCACCAAACACACAACATCACTTTTTTCGCATGCAAGTCAGGTTTTGGCGTGGGCTGCGGAGCCTCATTTTTGTCCAACCATTGAGGCCACCTTTTCAAATTAACATACAGCACCCATTCTTCATCTCCGGTAACAATTTGCTCTAAAAACGGCAAACGGTTTTGACGAGAGAGGAGCGAACTGCAAATTGTGACTCTTTGATTACGGTTGTTGTCGGTCAACTCATGAGGAACCCATTTTCCAAACTTTTGGACTTTGCCAAGTGCACGCAATTGATTGGAAATTGTTTTTTGTGAACAATTTAAAGTTGTCGCAAGCTCTTGTTGGGTAATTTGAGGATTTTGCACCAAAAGAGCTTGAAGAGCTTCTTGATCAAAATTGGACACACGGCCTCAACCACTCTTGTCATCTAACGAAAAATTTCCCTCGCGAAATTTCTCAAACAAACGCTGGCATTTTCTGGCGCTAACTGCATCTTGACCAAGAGCACTACAGATGTTTTTTGCAGCCTCACTTGCTTTTCTTCCTAATTGGAACTCGTAAAGCATGCAGTGCCGAATATGCTCTTCATCCGCCATCTTCTTAGCCCTAGTTTTGCAACAAAAACCAAACTAAACACAAACTTTTTCAAGCAAAACTTGTTAATTGCACTTCACACGTTCTGTAGATACCACGTGTTTGAAGGTTATGTCAATACAAGTCAACGCCAAGCAAGATTTTAAACGAATGTTTAAAAACGACATTAATTATTACTAGACCCGATACAATGGCCCACATTTCTTGTTTAACAGGGTGGATAGCAGAACTAGCTTATTGAATGGTAAGGAAAACGTTTTAGACAGAAAGTTTGCATTGTTATATAGGCCCAGAGAGGGGTCTAAACAAGCAATGCACATGTGGGGATTGCCAGCATATCATTTCTGCTCACTGCCAACAATCTGATCATATCAACTACATAAAGTATAGAGAAGAGTGCCAAGGACAGAGCCCCGAGGAAATCAGGCATTTATATAATAAGATCTCGTGTTGGAAGAGGAACAACTAGCAAAGAAAACATGATGGAGCAGCCAAGAGATAGAAGGAAAATCAGAAGAGTGCTCTGTTGTAGAAACGAAGAGGAAAGTTTTCAAACAGGAGAGAGTGGTCAGCCAGTTTGAATGCTCATTTTAAGATGAGAGGCACATTCCAGGAAATGTTGAAAATTGTCATCTTCCATCTCTTTAAAACAAACAAACAAACAAACAAAAAAAAACAGCTTTGCACTCCACATCTTCCCCACATGCTACTCCTTTTCTCTGCATTCCCCTATGGTAAAATTCCTCACTTCAAATAAGGAATTGGTATCTTACTCTCTCCTCTTTCCCTCTTTATTTCACTCCATTTAGGCTTCCTCACCAATCTTAAAAAGTTTACCAGTAGCTGCCATTTTGTCAAATTCAGTTTCACTTCTCTATCTTCATTCTACTAAATCTATCACTAATATAAGATTGAACTGATTACTCTTTACTTCAACAATGTTTTGGCATCTGTAAGACCTTCCCAAACTACTCTAAAATAGCTGAATCTACCCCTTCTTATCCATCACTCCTTCTTAATTCCCTACCATTCTTTATATATATTATTGATTTTTTTTACCGAGGAAGAGAGAGGGATAGAGAGTTAGAAACATGGGTGAGAGGGAATCATTGATCAGCTGCCTCTTGCACACCCCTGCTGGGAATGTGTCCACAACCAAGGTACGTGCAGGCTGATGCTCTATCCACTGAGCCAAACCGGTTTCGGCGATTCCCTACCATTCTTTTCTTTCTTTAAATTCTTGATTTTTTTTTTTAAATTACAGTTTACATTCAGTATTATTTTCAAGTATAAAGCACAGTGGTCAGACAATCTTAAACTTCACAAAATGCTTCCTCCCCCCCAGTATTTCCAGTATCCACTTGGCATTATACACATAGTTATAGTATTGTTAACTATATTCCCTTGGGACTATTTTCTAACTACCAATTTTTACTTAATCCTTTCCTTTACCTTTATCACCCAGTCTTGCAAACCACACACACAGCCATTAGTCTGTTCTCTGTATGAGTCTGTTTTGATTTTGTTCACATGTAAGTGAAATAATTTCTCTTTCTTTGACTTATTTCACTTAGCATAATATCCTCTAGGTCAGTGTTTCCCAAACTTTTGACATATGTGTACCCCTTCTATAATTTTCGTAACGCTGAGTACCCCTCGTACTCATGAGAACGTAGAATTAGGCGAAGCTAAGCACGGTGTAGTGCAAATCCCCACCAAACTCCAGTGCAACGCGTACCCCCACCAAACTCTTCCCGTACCCCTCTGGGTACGCATACCACACTTTGGGAAACACTGCTCTAGGTCCATCCATGCTGTCACAAATGGTAAGATTTCATTATTTTTTATGGCCAAGTAAAATTCCATTGTATACATATACCACAACTTTTTTATCCACTTGTCTATTGAGTATTAGGGTTGCTTCCATATCTTGGCTATGTAAATAATGCAGCAATGAACATCGGAGTGTATATATTCTTTTGAATTAGTGCTTTGGATTTCTTTGGATAAATACCCAGAAGTGGAATTGCTGGGCCATAAGGCAGTTTCATTTTAAATATTTTTGAGGACCCTCCATACTGGTTTCCATAGTAGCTACATTTCCACCAACAGTGCTTGAAGATTCCCTTTTCTCCACATTTTTGCCAACACTTATTGTTTGTTGATGTATTGATGATAGCCATTCTGACAGGTGTGAGTTGACATCTTATTGAGGTTTGAATTTGCATTTCTCTGGTGATTAGTGACATTGAGTGTCTTTTTCTATGTCTATTAGGCATGTGTATGTCCTTTTATTTTTTTATTTCAGAGAGGGAGATACATCATTGATGTGAGAGAATCATTGATTGGTTGCCTCCTGCACAAACCCATTGGGAATCAACCCCACAACCAGGCATGTACCTTTGACTGGAATAGAATCTGGGACCCTTCATTCTGCAGGCCGATGCTCTATCCACTGAGCTATTGTAAATGGGAAAGGCGACATCTGTATGTCCTTTTTGGAAAAGTGTCCATTCAAGTTCTCAGCCCATTTTTGAATTGGTGTGTTTTTTTGGTGTTCAGTTGTATGAGTTGTTTATAAATTTTGGATATTAACCCCTTATTAAATTATCATTGGCAAATATCCTCTCTCATTTGGTAGATGGTTTACTGATGGTTTTCTTTGCTCTGCAAAACCTTTTTAGTTTGGTGTAGTCCAGTTTCTTTGTTTTAGTTTTATTTCATTTCCCTGTGAGGAGATAAATCAGGGGGGGGAAATTGCTAAGAAAAATATCAGAGATTTTACTGCCTTTTTTTCTTCTATGAATTTTTTGGTTTTGAGTCTTAGTTTAAATCTTTAATCTGTTACATAATTTAAGAAAGTGGTCTCATTTCATTTTTGCATATTATCTGTAAACTGTTTCAAATACTATTTATTAAATACACCGTCTTTACTCTATTGCATGTTCTTGTCTCTTTTGTCAAATAGTACTTGACCATATAGGTGTGAGTTTATTTCTGGGCTCTTTATTCTTTTCCATTGATTTATGTGTCTGTTTTTTGTTTTTGTTTTTTGCTAGTACCATGCTGTTTTGACTTCTATAGCCTTGTAGTATGTTAGTAGTTCGATATCAGATAGCATGATTGTTTACTTGATATTTTTTGTTTCTTGAGGTAAACCTGCAATTCTGTGAATTTCCCCTTTAGGGCTGCTTTCACTGTGTCTCATAGATTTTGTGTTTTCATTTTCATTTGTCTCAAGTATTTCTTGAAAATTTTCCTTTGACCTCATTGTTAACTTACTCATCTTTAGTAAAATATTATTTAGCCTCCATGTGTTTGTGTTTTTCAGTTTTTTTCTTATAATAGATTTCTAATTTTAAACTATTACGGTGCTTGATATGATTGTATTGTTCTTAAATTTAGTGAGATTTGTTTTGCATCCTATCCTGGAAAATGTTTCATGTGCATCTGAAAAGAAAGTATATTGTGTTGCTTTGGGGTGAAATGATCTGAAAATATCAATTAAATCCAGCTGGTTTAGAGTATCATGTAAGGCCACTGTTTCCTTATTGATTTTCTGTCTGGAAGAACTATTTATTTATGTCAATTGAATATTAAAATCCCCTACTGTGGCTTTTACTTTGGATCTCTCCCCTTTATATCCTTCAATATTTGCTTTATTTATTTATTTAATCCTCACCTGAGTATATCTTTTTATTGATTTTATTTTATTATTTTTCTTTAATATGTTATTGAATTTTTACAGAAAGGAAGGGAGAAGGATAGTTAGAAAAATCGATCAGCTGCCTCCTGCACACTCCCCACTGGGCACTTGCCGACAACCAAGGTACATGCCCTTGATCGAAATCGAACTTGGGATCCTTGAGTCTGCAAGCTGACGCTCCATCCACTGAGCCAAACCGGCCAGGGCGTTTTTATTGATTTTAGAAAGAGAGGAAGGGAGGGTGGGGAGGACAGAGAGAGGGAGAGGGAAACATCAATGTGTGAGAGAATTGATGGTCAGTTGCCTCCCAGGTGCACCCTAACCAGGGATCAAACCTGTAACCCATACATGTGCCCTGACAGGGAATCGAACCTGCAAATTTTTGGTGTATAGGATGATGTTCCAACTGACCAAGCTACCTGGCCAGGGCCAGTATTTGCTTTATATATTTATTTGCTCCTATGTTGTTGGGTACATAAATGTTTACAAGGGTTTTATGTTCTTATTGAATTGATCCCTTTATCATTAGGTAATGTCTTTCTTTGTCTCTTATTACAGCCTTTATTTTAAAGTCTGTTTTGTCTGATGTAAGTATTGCAAACCAATCTTTTCTTTTGTTTTGATTTGCATGAAATAACCCTTTCTAGCCTTTTACTTTCAGTCTGTGTATATCTTTCATTCTGAGGTGGGTCTGTTGTAAATATCATATACAAGATAGGGCAAAAGTAGGTTTATAGTTGTGAATACGTGAAACATAGTTTACTCTTAGAATATTATTTATTGTATTATTTTCCATATAAACAACTATAAACTTTTGCCCCATCCTTTATATGGCTGTTATTTTCTTATGCATTCAGCTATACTATGCCTGATTGGAGCATTTAGTTCAATCTCTTTTTTTCTTCTTTTCTTAAAGAAGTCCCTTTAACATGTTTGTGTAATATTGTTTTGGTGGTAATGAAAACTCCTTTAGTTTTTTCTTGTCTGTGAATCTATTTCTTCTTCAATTTTAAATGATAGCCTTGCTGGGTAGAGTAGTCTTTGTTATAGGTCCTTGCTTTTTATAATTTTGAATATTTCATCCCAATCTCTTTGGCCTTAAATGTTTCTGCTGAGAAATCAGTTGGCGGTCTTATGGAGATCTCTTGTAGGTAACTATCTATCTTTCTCTTGATGCTTTTAAGATTCTCTCTTTGTCTTTAACCTTTGCCATTTTAATTATGATGTGTCCTGGTGTGGGCCTTTTTGGATTCATTTTGTTTGAGACTCTCTCAGCTTCCTGGACTTTTGAGTCTTTTTCCTTTACCAGTTTTGGGAAGTTTTCAGTCATTATTTCTTTAAATAGATTCTCAGTCTCTTGCTCTCTTTCAATACCATCTGGAACCCAATGATGCAGATATTATTTCTTGATGTTGTTCCAGAAGTTCCTCAAACTAGCCTCATTTAAATAAATAAAAAAATCTCTTTTTGCTGCTCTGATTGTATGTTTTCTGCTACCTTGGCTTCCAAATTGCTGATTCAGTTGTCTGCTTTACCTAAAGTTATTGATTGCATTTAGTATATTCTTCACTTCAGATATTGCATTTTTCATTCATGGCTGGTTCTTTTTTATGGTTTCTGTGTCATTTTTTATGTTTACTATATATATTTGCTTAAGTTCTTCCTAAATTCATTCATTCTTTCCCTAAGTGTTTTGAGCATTTTTATAACCATTGTTTTGAATTCTGTATCTTGTAGATTGCTTGCCTCCATTTCATTTAGTTCTTTTACTGGGCATTACGCTTTTTTTTTTTTTTTTTAATAAGGCTTTTTTAGGTGTTTTTTTTCCCTCTCCATTTTGGCTGTCTCTGTACTTGTTTCTGTGTATTAGGTATATCTGCTGTGTTTCACATTCCTGGTATTGTGGCCTTATGTAGTTGGTGTCTTGTGGAGCTCAGTGGCACAGTCTCCCTGATCATCTGTGCTAAGTGCTCAGGGAATGTTTCTTGTGTGGATTATGTGAGCCCTCCTTTTGTAGTTGAGTCTTGCAGTTGGCCTGTCCATGAATGGGATTGAATCTCAGGTTGGCTGACTATGAGAATCAACACCAACCACAATGTTCTATTGTCTGTATGAGGCCTGACCCCACAACATGGAATTCACACCTGCAGGGTCTGGTGCCTACCAAGAGCACCTTTTGGGTATGCCACTTGTGGTCTGAAGCGCCTGTCACCAGGTGTGTTGGTTCTGGGGCCTCTTTGAGAAGGACTCCGGTGCAGATGAGTATCAGGGGCTGCCCGTGCCTGGCCCTCAGCTACATGTTTGGAGCTACAAAGCAATCCATGGTTTGGGTTTGTGGTTGCCTCTGCTGGGCATGGGTGTGCATGAGAGAGGGCAAATTGCATACTAAGGCTGGGTTCTATGGGCACCAAGTTCGGGGACAAGTCAGCAAAAGGCCCAAGATACCCTGAGATCTGTCACCAGCTACCTGTTAGGCTAAATTACTGAGTCTCTGGTGGTAGGCAAGTTGTGTAATAGCTTCTCAGTGAATCACAATGTAGGGGCTATTGGTGTTCTCCAGGTTGATACAAATTAAGACCTAGCACCAGAACTGGATCTGACTACTCAGCAGAAATCTCAGGGTACAATAAGGCCAGTTGCCACCTACTAGGGGCCTGAGGATCTTTGTGGTGGGTGGGGTGGTCTCAGGGAGTTATCACAGTGAGGCCAGCATAATTCATCAGGCTAAAACAGACCAAGTTTTGGCTATGTGGAGGAAGGGGAGCTTGGCATGGCAGCCCACAGGGAGTTGGGAGAGTGGGGCTAGTGCATTTTCTTAGTCTGATACTATATGGAGGGGAGTGCTTGACCTAGGAAAGATGGTTTCTGTTGGCAATGCAGTGAGGGAATCAGCACAGGAACCTTGGCAGCTGATCCTTTAGCCTTCTCCCCAAAGCCACACAGCCCTCTGAGCTGCCTTTCTTCCACTGGAGCCCAGGGTGAGTGCCCACAAATGAGTTTGTGCTTTGGCCCTTTAAGAAGGCGCCTGGGTTTCTGTCACACCCCTATCTCTCCTTGGTGGACAGAATCTCCACCGACTTTCACAGCCAGATATTATATGGGCATCTCTTCCCTGCTCCGGTGCTCCAGGCTGGGGAGCCACGCGTGGGGTTGCGACTCCTCCCTCCTTAGAGGGAACCTTTGCACCTGAGATACCCCTCAAGATTCTCAGCCCCCGCACATGGGTGTGTGGCCAGCCCTTTTCCCATCTCCACCCTTCCTGCCAGGCTGCTTCAGTAAATCCTTGGTTATAAGACTTCTGTTTAGCTAGTTCAGTTCGTTATCAGGTTTATTGTTTTATAATTTAATTGTAATTTCAATTTGATCCTGAGAGGAAGTGAGTGTGCTTTCCACTTACTCTGTCGCCATTTGAATTAATCGTACTGTTTTCTTCATAGCACTTGTCCCTTTCTGAAATTATGTTTACTTGTTAACGAACAGTATCCCCTCACTTTCCTTTCCCCATGGTTTATTAGAACAGTGCTGGCATACAATTGCTGCTCTATAAATATTTTTTTTAATGAATGCTGCTAAAAGGTTGAATCAGGTGTGAATGAGAATGTTTCCATTGGATTGGGGAATATGCCATTTGTGTGTTCTTGATGAGCAGTTTATTTATTTATTTTTAAAATACATTTTTATTGGTTTCAGAGAAGAAGAGAGAGATAGGAACACCAGTGATGAGAGAGAATCATTGCTTGGCTGCCTCCTGCACTGCCCCACAGGGGATCAAGCCCCCAACCCAGGCGGGTGCCCTGATTGGGAATTAAACAGTTGATCTCCTACTTCATCATCAGTCTATGCTCAACCACTGTGCCACACCAGCTGGCTTGATGAACAGTTTAAATGGAGCAATGAGGTAGGAGTCAAGAACAAAATAAGCTAAGGTGTTATCCAGAGTAAAGAATTAGAGAAAATGACTGTTTTATAAGACAATTATTGTGAGAAGTTAACTGTGAAGTATGGGGTTGTTGGTGTCTAGAGGAGAATAAATGAGGTCAAGAAGACAAGTTTTTGAGGTAACAGTAATAGATGTGTGACAGGATTGACTTTCACATGGGAGGGACTTGTCCTCCCTTTTAGTAGGATTGAAAATGATTAAGATAGTTACAAACTCAAGACTTTGTGTAGTTGGTGGTAGGGGCTTGAGAGTAGAGGAAGATGAGCCAGCACCTGGTTAGCTGCCATAAGAAAGAAGGCTAAGTGTTGGATGGAAGGGAAGCCAGGCCCTATGAAATGGAAATCCAAGAACCTGCCTTCCAATATATCTCTAAGCCATATCTTGCTGTCGTTGGGATTCTGGCTGTGGAAAGAAGTAGAAAAGAGTACCAGCATTTTGGATACATAGTGCTCAATCAAGGAACAGTATTCTCTATGCCAAGAAACAATCTGAGTTTATAATAGGAAAATTCTTTTATCTCCTGCTTCCTCTAGGTGAAGCCTATTAAGGCTGGGAGAGAGTATGTTGTTGACCCTCATACCTAGATTGCCATCAGGATTGGATGTGTTCATGCTTTCAAATATTTATTTATGTATTATACTAAGCTCTGTTTTAGGCTCTATAGCAATAAACAAAACAGTTTATGAAGAACTTTTATTCAAATGCAGGGAGACAGCTCTAGCCGGTTTTGTTCAGTGGACAGAGCATCAGCCTGCAAACTGAAGGGTCTAGGTTTGATTTTGGTCAAGGGCATATGTCCAGATTGTGGACTTGGTCCCCAGTAGGAAACAACCAGTCAGTGGTTCTCTCTCATCATTGATGTTTCTATCTCTCTCTTCCTCTCTCTTCCCCTCTGTAATCAATAAAAATATTTTTTAAATGCAGGGAGACAGAAAACAAAGGTATGATAAGCAGAGAAGGGTAACAGTAGCAAGTGTTGTCTGTCTCTCTCATTCTGTCCATGCCCTGTCTCTACAGAAGCATTGAATGAGCCCTTCTTCCTGGGTATTTCCCTGAGCAATCAACCTGAGCCCTCCATTGCATACAATGGTAATGACATGTTTTCTTTTCTCAATTTCAGATGAGACGCCAATTATTGCAGTGATGGTGGCCCTGTCCTCTCTGCTAGTGATCGTCTTTATTATCATAGTTCTGTACATGTTAAGGTGAGCAAGTGAGCTAATGCTTCTCCGTTCTCATGGACTCTATTTCAGTAACCCCAGGGCTCAAGCCTACACAGCTCAAAAGACAGTAGGGTAAGGATAATTAAGAGGATAGAGGGAAATGACTCAGGATAGTGCTCCTAAGATTAAAATTCTCCTTAGAAATTATTTAAAAGCGCTACATAGTGTTCCTCAAGATCCAGCCCCTTCTCTTGGCTTCCACCTATCCAAGTCCAGCCCCAACTCTACTGCAATCTGAAGTTTAGGATGGTGGTTTGGAGGTTGAAGGAAGAAATCACAGTCTGTATTATTACTGATAGGTGTTTAAGATCTTCATATCTAGCCCTGTTGAAGCAACTCCTAAAAATCCCCTGGTCTCTATATAATAAAGCATATAAAATATTTATATGTGGGGCTTTGTCCCCAAACTCCTCTAGGACTCCATACTGGCATACTGAACTAAACCGTGTGAGTTATAGGGTTCCTCTTTCTGACTTTCTTTCAAGGTCTTCCAGATAATACTACTCAAAGAGGGAACAAAAGCAAGAAAGGGGAACCCAAGGGAGAGAAGAAGGAAGTGCGTTTGTTATCTTCCTTCTGCCCTGACTAATTAGGCTTAACAGTTGCCCTTATCTTTGGCTTGGGCTGCTCTGTGTGCTCCTTCTGTTCTGCAGATAAAAGAGAGGGGAACGTTGGACACCCCTATAATTTGTCATGTGTATTCACTATCCTGCAGGAGATTTGAGACCAGACCTGTGCTCACCCCGTCTGAAACTCTGGTCTTTTCCCTGGTTGCACTGAGAAAATAACAGGATTTTTGTTTGATACGGATATTCTTTATATATATATATATATATATATATATATATATATATATATATATATATATATATTATTGATTTTGTACAGAGAGGAAAGGAGAGGGACAGAGAGTTAGAAACATCGATCAGCTGCCCCCTGCGCGCGCACACACAAACTGGGGATATGCCTGAAACCAAGGTATATGCCCTTGACCGGAATCAAACCCGGGATCCTTCAGTCCGCAGGCTGATGCTCTGTGCACTGAGTCAAACCAGTTAGGGCTGATATGGATATTCTTACCTACTCCCTTTCCCCTACTATATTCTACCCACTCATCCTTTTTTCACCTGGCATGATCTCCAGGGAGTTCTGGAACTGGAGCTGCACAGAGTCACACAAGCTAGAATATACTCGGGATACCTGGGTTGGATTGTAGCTCAGTGGTTGCCAACCAGTGGTCCGTGATCTCTGGTGGTCCTCGAGGTCTGAAAGGTTGGCAACTGCTTTTCTAGTGTGCTAAGGATGAGCAGGAGCACCATGGAATGGAGCTGCCTTAGCATGTGCAGGACTTATCTCTTAAAAGAGCCTGTTTAACCCTCGCTGGTTTGGCTCAGTAGATAGAGCTCCAGCCTTCAGACTGAAGAGTCCCAGGTTCGATTCCTGGTCAGGGCACATGCCCGTGTTGCAGGCTCAGTCTTCAATCAGGGGTGTGCAGGAGGCAGCCAATCAATGATTCTTTCTCATCACATGTTTTCTCTCTCTCTCTCTCTCTCTCTCTCTCTCTCTCTCTCTCTCTCTCTCTCTCTCTCTCCCCCCCTCCCCCTCCCTCCCTCCCTCCCTCTCCCTCCCTCCCTCCCTCCCTCCCTCCCTCCCTCCCTCCCTCCCTCTCTCCCTCCCTCCTTCCCTCCTTCCCTTTCTTTTTCTCTCCCCCTTCCTCTCTGAGGTCAGTTAAAAACATTTTTTTAAAGATCCCACTTATTTGGTAAAGAAGATTTAGAAAGGCTAAATTGGTAATTGGAAATACAAAGCCAATGATTGGTCTCTTCTGCATCTGTGCTTAGTTTTTCACATTTTCTCATTAGGTTTAAGAAATACAAGCAAGCTGGAAGCCATTCCAATTCCTTCCGCTTATCCAATGGCCGCACTGAGGACGTGGGTAAGGAACTCTTTAATGGCATGGGAAATCTTCATGGAAAAGAAAAATAAGAAATTAGTGATTTCCATATCCTAAAAAGAAGATGACTTGAAGAGAGCAGCTCTAGTTCTTGGAAGCTCGGCCCATGAGATAGAATCCCCAATTTAGTTTCCAGAGAAGGGCTAGTCCCCAGGACATACGACTAACCTTCCCTCTTGTGCATTGCAGAACCCCAGAGCGTGCCACTTCTGGCCAGGTCCCCAAGCACCAATAGGAAGTATCCACCTCTGCCTGTAGATAAGCTGGAAGAGGAGATTAACCGGAGAATGGCCGATGACAACAAACTCTTCAGAGAAGAATTCAACGTGAGTTCTTTGCTGAGACTAGTGTGTCAGCAGGGAGGAAGGCAGACCTCAGGTCTTGGGGGAGAAAACAGGTTTTTAATGGGTTAAGAGATGAGAAAATGTTTAACAAGTTCTTCTGACTCCTTTCCTAAGTAATTATGGACAGGAAATGAATAATTTGTCTTACCTCCCTTATCTATCCATCTATTCATTCATCATCACATCTGTTACTTTTTAAAATAAATACTTATTAAGCATTTAATATGTTTTAGGTGCCAAGGATTTGCTGGGGAGCAAAAACAGATTTAGTTTCTACACTCAAGAAATTCATTGTCTATAAATAAGAACAAAAAAAATAAGTTCAAATAGCAATATAGGACATGAAGGACTGACACATAGTAGTAGGAGCCTATATTAACAGTGGCCTTTCAGAGTTTGGATTAGGGATCCCAGAGTGTCTTAAGTAGTCAAGGAGTAGCTCAGTGTGGAAAATGAGAACCATGGCAGACTGCAGTGTAAGGCCTCATTTTGGGAATTTAGATTCATATTTTTTTTTATAACTCCCTCAAGAAAGCAGAACATATTTATGACTCTACCAGTCGGTGATTCTAGCCCATCAGTTCTGATCCCAGGTCAGAACTTCCTTGGACCAACTTGGGCATTGGTAAACTCTCAGTCTCCTTACACCTTTCAACTGAAGCGTGTGTGTGAGCTTTGTCTCTTAGGCTGGCTCCCCTTGTAACACCAAAATGTCTACCACATGGAGATTTCACCAGGGCAAGTGGACAAAGGATGACTGTTTCTTTCTGTGTGTCTCCTTTTATCAATGAGGAAAACTTTCCCAAAAGCTTCTGGAGACTTCCCTTGTCACATGCTTCTTTTTAAACCATCTATAAGCAAGAGAGACATAGGCTTACTGCAACTGACTGACCCCAGTTCAAATTAGAAGGATTTCTCATTCAGGACCATTCCTTAAGTCAATTATCCCACAGCAATCTACCTCCAGAATGAGCTAGCATGTCTCAGAGCCATTTGTATACTAGGCTGGATATTTTGCTTTGTCAGTCAACTGTTGAAATCATTGGGAAGTCAGAGGTGCCTATTAAAGGGAATGGGTGTGTGGCAAATGTTCTGTACACATCACTTGCAGCTGGTGGTGGAATTTTGCTAGATATGTCCAAATTTATGGCTTGTTAATACTTAGTTGAAGTCATTATCTATTGTCCCATGGTTAGACTTACATTCTCTACCAGAGTATGCTGACAAGATCATGGTCTTGTTAACAAATCTTAAGGTTTTCTAATGTGATTCTCCTCCTCAACCTTACCTAGACACATGGCCCCATATGCCAGTTTCTCCATGGCTATGATCAGCTGGAGAGCCTTCTGTTTTCAGATCACTCGATAAATGAGTCAAAGCAGGGCATCAACATGTGTTATATGCTGTCTCCAAAATCCAAAATAGCCCAGCAGGCATGACTCCTCCTTTGGGATGGGGGTGGGAAGAAGCAGCAACTTGTCCTTTAGTGGATATCCTCACATACGAAAGCCTTTGACTTTCAGAAACCTGACTGAGGTAGCAGACCACTGTATTTTATGTCTAGCAGGTACATCTAAGATATACAATATCTGCTCTTCAAGGCCTCCCAGCTTTGTCAAGGTTATGTCCTGTGAAACAGTAAGACAAAATCCTAATAAACCAGATCATTGCAAAGGTTAAAATGACTTATTACTGGGGCTGCTTCTGTCTTGAGAAAGGGAAGTTGTTTCATGTAGTCATTGTGTACCATAAAGGGGTAAAAACGTGCACTTGCCTCATTGATAGTGATATTCCAGGTACCCGGGGTTAAGTGAATCTATAAGAAAGAGAGTACATCTGGAAAAGCAACTGCAAATCTATGGCTCCACATGTTTCATTGTTATAATCTACTGACATCTTAAAAACGTAGTCTTTTGTGTTAGTATAGTTGGTAGCTTGCATGGAGGGTAATAGGAAGCATCAGAATAGCTAATGCTAGTAGTTATTGAGCATTCACTTTATGCCATCACTAAACTTAGACATATAAATGGATCATCTCATCATTATCCTGCAGCTTTTAAGTCTTCTATAGCAGTTAGGATTTCTGTGACTCACCTAGGGACTTAACATTTGGTAGAGATTGCTGCTCCAGCAATTTGTGTTTGCTCTTGCTACTATAATAGTCCTTATCCAAATATCCAATCTAGTGGGGGTATTTTGCTGCTTGCTATAGATATCTATCTATTCTAACCATACTTTGGAAAAATACTTTGTTCCTAATGTGAGGCCAGTTCAGGCCAAAACTCCTTCCATCAGCTGGCCTGCAAAAGCTCCATTCTAGCTGGCATAAAATAATGACATTCTGGGTTCTCAGGAATTAGTTGGCTCAAGGCCAGACCCCAAATGGTGATTCCCCTTTACTTAGTGAAGTTACCATGGCAAATGGCTGCAGAATCTTAGGGGGAAATTAAGATGATGGTTCATGGTGTATGCATGTTGATGTGCTGTGGAAGGATCATCATTGAAGGGCTCTGAGTCTCTAAACCTACCCAGGCCTGGGAGTTGAGTAGAGAAGGGGTCCTTTCTCTGGCATAGCAGTCTAGTCAGGCCTCCTCAACTGACCTGGGCCGACTGCCTCTCATTTTCTTTATTGGGAGCTTCACAATTATCCAAAACCAGAAATGCTTGAGCCTTGGTGACTATGGCCACTGTGGCTCCTTCCATCCCACTAAGATTTAAAAAAAATAAAATAAAATTAAAAAAAATCCCATCTTGAAGCCAGTCCCTTCTACCAGCATCTCACTGTGGTAAAGACAGCCAGGAAAGCACTTCTGAGAGAAGTGTACACTCTCTAGCAAGGCACTTGTGGATCCCATCAAGGACATGGTGAAAGTACCAGTAAAAAGATTGAGCCTGTTGGATCCCATGTAACACTGACCTCTACTTTGTGCCAAGGATTTCCTGACTTTTCATTGTTACCTAACTGAATCCAATTCAGCCCAGGTTTCCACTGGCCAACCTAGCCCACCTTTAGAATCCTGGCCAGTTTCCTGAGCTGTTATACTAACTCAGAAGTTTAGTTAACCATACCATAATTACAAATTGACCTTATACAAAAATTAAGCTCTCGTTTCCTTTTTTGGAGGTATATGATGATCTAACTCAATTAATTACTTCAGTTTCTTCTATTAGCTCCTTGCTTTTCTATCTTGTTTATGTATTTTATCCTCTAAGTTGTGTCATATCCTTGAGCAGTGAGAGGTAGGTTACGGAGAACTTTTCATCATGAAAACAAGATACAGTAGAGAGATTTTTAGAAGTTTGTCTTCGCCAACTCCTCTGTTGCCTTTCAGCATTATTTCAATTGTCTCACCAAGGCCCTGTCTTGCACACAAGCAACCCAGAAAAGATGTGAATTCCATTGTCATTAATATTTAGCAACCAGCAAAATTCTGAAATATTATTTGGTTCAGCAAAAAACATAGCACGGTCATAGAAAGGCCCTGAGCCTTGCACTGTTTGTGAAGGTGAGCATTTGATATTGGAGCTGGGCTTTTTCTTATTTTGTTACCGGATATTGTCAGAATTGTCTACTCCTCAGTGTCAACATTTCTTATCTACTTTTAATTGGGATTCTCCCACCCCTTTACCACCAGCTGAAACACATTCCAGGTGATTTATGCAATAACTGAAGTTCCTTTCTCTTTATCTGAACACAAGAATCAGATTTACATCACCCACATTTCCCCCATCAGTTTCTCAACTACAACCCACTCACTGGCATTAACTGCTAAGTAAGGTCCTTTATTTAAAAACCAGAGAAGTCAATACAACTATTATACATGAAGCAAAACAAGAAAACTGTCAGTTGGGGAAACATTGGAGAAGTTGACAGAACCAGAAGATGAGGTAGACTACCAGCCCTTGAGCAGAACAGGCCTTGTTCTGCCGGCTCTAGAGTCCTTTCAAGAAGCCTCTGCTGCTTTCAAAGTCCTGGCAAAGAGAATCTGGTTGGCACAGGGTGGGGCAAGTGTGACTGTGCTTGCATCAATCAGCCCTATCAGGAAAGAGGCTGACGATAACACTTTGCACAAACACACCAATTTGTGTCTGCTATAATAGAATAGTATTTTTATGATTATGGAGTAAGGAGGACCTTTCTAAGCAAAACACAGGATTCGGCCCCAAATGGAATATATTGAAATATATTTAAAATGTTAAATGCCTCTATGAAAAATGTCTCCATAAAAAGTGGCCAACTGGGAGAAGCTATGTGCCACAGGTAAACAGAATATTCCATAATAAAGAGCTTCTACAAACTTGTGAGGTAACAGTAAACATTGCTATTGCAAAATTGACAATTCACAGAAAAATAAAAGCTTTATAAACATGAAAAAAACCTGAACTGTATCTAGTCATCAGGGAAGGCAAGATTAAAACTAACCATTATTTTGAGCCTGTTAGATATGAAAAATTTAAAAGACTGATAACATATACTGTCATTGACAGGTAAAAAGAGTTCAAATTGGTATAGCATTGGAAGGATGATTTAACAGTATCAAGCAAATTTTAAATATCTGCACTATCTGACCTAACTTCCGAGACCCTAGTAGAAAACCAAATATGTATTTGTATGTGGATGCTCATTACAGCATTATTTCTAATAGTAGAGAAAATAAAAAGTAGATATCTATCAAATAGCAGAATGGCTAAATGAGTTCTTATGTCCATTATGAAATTCTGTATTGTTATTAAAATAAATGTGTTGGCACAGGAAGATCTAAGTTGTACTGTTAATAAAGAAAACACATTACAGATGACTATGCATGGTATAATACCCCTTTTAAAATGTATGAGTGTATTAATGCATTTTTTTTTTTTAATCTGGAAGAATAATACTGTGAACTGTGAGCAATGGGTTACCTATAAGGGAAAATAGAATATAGGAGAGACATGATAGGGAATTTCCTCTTTCTTCTGAATTTATTTGACTGACTTTTACAAAAAGTATATTCTTTTTATAACGTCTTTTTAAAGCAGGGGTTTAAAAAGAATATATATGGTAAATAAAGCTAATGGAACTTAGATTTAGGATAGATATACTGCACGTAGAATAGAGTTGATGTCCCTAGCCTGAACTATGCCAGGAGTCTTGTGGTCAGGGCTCTGTGAAAAGGAATGGGAAGTTGTTTTGGAGAAAAAAATGTGCCATGGGGGTGAACAGCTGAAGGAACAATAAGCATAGGACACAACAGTTGTTTTCAGATATTTGCCAGGCTTTTTAAAACGAGAGTGTAGCCTCTTGATGAAACCCTACCATGTTTGAAAGTTCCATGAGATTGTGTTTGTCCTAGAATTATAAGCTGCGACTTTTTTATTGACTAGTATTTGTCTTAGAAGGAAGCACTGAATTTGTTTAAAAGAAACATTTTGAAAAATCACTTATTGAGGTCCCTAACGCATGTTCAAGTTTAAAACACACACACACACACACACACACACACACACACATGAAAATTTGGTTAGCTCCTGAGAGGAAGGGGATAGGGAGTGAGAAGAGAAGGAATGAGGTGGAGCTAGTGAGATGGTTAAAATCTGTGCATTACAAGATGTGACACCCCATTGTTCAGGATCCTACATCTTTAAGAGCTTAATTCTTGGATTTCCAGATGAAAAGGCTTGTGTGTGTTATCTGGTGACAGGACTGTGTGACATTGGAGTGAGGTAGAAGCAAAGTAGCATCTACATTGATGAGTTGTCTCTAAACAAATTAATTGGAGCCAAAGGCTAATAGGAAATTAGCAGGTGCTGTGTTAAAGGCTTTGAATTCAACATTCTAGGGAATTGGGGTTTCAGAGTTTCCAAGGGGCAGAGAAGGTGCCAGCTACATCTGAGTTTTACACTAGTCAGTAGAAGGGAAATGCAAAAGAAATTGTGTATCTGGGTGTTGGGTCCTTCCAAGTAAACTCTTTCAGGATGAGATAAACTACCTTGGAAGGTGTTGATTCCCCATTACAACAGAATATTGAGGCACTGGTAGCTATTAGGTGAGAGTATTTAAAAGGGAATTCAAACATAAAAGTGAATGAATGAGATTCAAAACAGTATTTGAGATCTTAGCATTGTGAAGCAGGAAAAGAAATGAAAGGTATTAAAGATTGGAAAGAAAGAAACAAAATAGGCATTTTTCACAGAATAGAATAGTGTCCTCAAAGAAATGCAAAGTCTCATCAGATAAATTATCAGGATTGGTAAGTTATTTTAGTAAGATTGATAGAGATAAAAACAGCATTAAAAATGTATGCATTTCTTTGCATAAGCCATGGTCAGAATCTAATAATAATTTTTAAAAGATGGCCATTTAATGTAGCATTTAAAATGTAAAGTACCTAAGAATAAATTTAACTATATTTACAAAATCTTTAGAGAAAATATTTAAATGTTTGAAGACATTAAAGAAACAGCCTAAATTAAAGGCTCAGTATTGTAAAGATGTCAATTCTCCCCAAACTGATATATAGATTCAATGCAATTCCAATAAAAATCCCAACAGGTTTTTTGTGGAACTTGACAAGCTGATTCTAAAATTTATATGGAGGAGAAAAGATTCAAGAATAGTCAAGACATTCCCGAAGAAGAAGAACAAGGTGAGGAGATCTGCCTTACCAGATATAAAGAGTTATTATAAAATCTAGTAATCAAGACAATTATGTATTGGTACTGGGATAGACGGATTGATCAATGGAATAGAGAGCCCCAAAGCAGATTTATGTGTAAAGAGAAGCCTGCCTACTCAATGCAGAAATGCAGTTGTAGTTTGTTGGATAAAAAGATGGTCTTTACAATAAATAATGCTGGGACAATTGGGTAATTCTATGGGGAAAATTGAAAATTAATTCTTATCTCATACCAGAAACAAAAATCAGTCCCAGTTAGTATGCACACTGAAATCTAAAAGACAAAATGATGAAACATGAATGAATGTAGGAAAATATAATCTCACAGTAGGAAAGAATTCTTAAGACTTAAAATGTTGATAAAGGGAAAGATTAACCAATTTGACCACATTATGATGTAAAACTTTTGTACATAAATAGGTACCATAAAAAAATGAAAGGACAGGCCATAAACTTGGCAAAAAAAAAAATCTGTAACACTTATAACTGATGAAGAGTGAGTATCCAGAATATATAAACAACTTCTGCAAATTAATAAGAAAACAAACAAGCAATCCAGGAGAAAAATAGGGGAAATATTTGCTGGTAGTTCACAGAAGTAGTAACCCTGTTGACCAGTCATCTATGGAAAAATGGTCAACGTCATTAATAAATCAGGAGAATTATAAACTTAAGACCTTTGATACATTTAAAGACTGATGATAGCAAATGTTGATGAGGATACAAAACAACTAGGAATACTTTACATTGCTGATGGGAGTGTAAATTGTTACAACTACTTTGAAAAAACAATTTGGCCTTATCAGGTGAAGTTATAGATACTCATACCTAAAACTCTTGCACATGTGCATGAGGAAACATACCAATTTGTGTTTGAAGTAGGATTGTTCATTGTGAACAACCCTAGTATTCATCAGTAGTAGAATGGATAATAAATGTTGGTATGGACCCAAAATGGAACACTGCAAAATAAAGTGAATGAATTTGGCTACATGGAACAACCTAGATGAATCTTCAAAACTTAACATTGGACAAAATAAAAACAAGTTATTACTGATTATGATTCAGTTTTTATTAAAAAAAATAGACTGCATAATAAAAAAACACATTGTTTAAGGATACAAGATATATGGGATACAAAATAAATTAAAGCAAGGTAATGAAAAAACACAATATTTTCAAGTTTATTTGTGAAGGAGGAGTATATGATGAGGGGAAGACCAAAAGAGAAGTTCTAAGTTAAATTGTGTGAGGGATATATTTGTATTTTTTAGAAATATAAAAATTGAAAAACAGTGTTTTAAAAAACAACATGTTTTTAAAAAATGGCTTAATCTTGCTTCCAATGAAGGCTTACATAAGGGATGAAATGGTCTTTGATGCCACCTAGTGTTTTAAGAGATTTTAACATCTAAAGCTTTCTGGTTGTCTGACTCTGTGGGCTAGGTTTTTCAGGGCAGAAATTAAAAGGAGTAAGATTCTCCGTGCTTTCATCCCTGACAGGCTCTTCAGCCTGACCCTTTGCATCTAGCACCATGTTCTCTAGAACAGGCCCTTTTCTCTTGTCAAACAATAGCTCCTGTTTCTTCCTCACTTTATTTTAGGAACCTTACTTAGCATGGCTGGAGACCTAGTTTTTATTCATCGTGACCTGAGGAACTAGGGATGCTGATAGGACTGTGGTCATGGTTATTATTACTGACCCTGGGGACTATTTTCAAATCCTGCTGTCTACCTTTGTTCTACATCATTTAAGACAAGTGTACAGGGAAATTAATGCCTCTGAATCAGTTGTGTATCTTTAAAAACTTGTATCTTATCCTGCTCTGACCATGGTGGAAATATGGAAATCTAGCCTTTGTGAATTGGGAAATTTTGGTCTTAAGTAGGGTCTCTGTTCATGTGCAGGAGCCCTGCTCAGGATACTCTCCCCCCACCCCTCGCCTTAAGTATTAGCAGCACTGGGTCTAAAGAAATTTTTTTCTCAATAAAATAACATGTAGGCCGAGACCGGTTTGGCTCAATGGATAGAGCGTCGGCTTGGGGACTGAAAGGTCCCGGGTTCGATTCCGGTCGAGGGCATGTACCTTGGTTGCGGGCACATCCCCGGTAGGGGGTGTGCAGGAGGCAGCTGGTCGATGACTCTCTCTCTCATCGATGTTTCTAGCTCTCTATCTCTCTCCCTTCCTCTCTGTACAAAATCAATAAAATATATTAAGAAAAAATAAATAAATAAAAAAAATAACATGTAGAACCTCTAGGAGTTTAATTCTGAACGGAAAATCGTAAGTGAAGGCAGATGGACTATAAGATTCTGACTCCCTTTATCTTAGGATCTTGTAATTTCTCTTTATTACTGTCTTGAATGATTCCCAAGAAACATGTTTGTTCCCTTCTTAGAGATCTTGCTTTCATCTGGTAAAATTAGTTCCTTTTAGGCTGTCATTTCCTTTATTTAATTATATATATTTTTATTATCAAAATTAGAAACCAAAGAGTCATTTTTTATTCCTGTCTCTTTCTATCCAATCTACATTCCTTTTATTCCATCTCTCAATCTAGTAACTCTATCTCCAGAATATATCTCAAATGCATCTATTTCCTTGTACCATCACCTTTCCATGTTTCTATTCTTCTTTGCCAGTCCATTTTCCATGTATCAGCTAAAGTAATTCTTTAACATGTACATTGACTGATTGCATATTTAAAACCTTGAATGGTTTCCTCATGCACTTAAAATTCAAGCTCCCTATTGAAGGGCCTGTGTGGAAATGTGTGAATTAACCTTACCAAGCTCATCTCCTTCCACTTCCTCTCACCATCCCCACTAATCACACTTTCTATGTAATAGGTTCACTGACCTTTTAGTTCTTCCCACAAGCCACACCTTCTCCTCTTCTCTCCAGTCACCACAGATGCTGATCACTGTGCCTAGAGTACTGTTTTCCACAATCATCCTTCCTCTTAAGTTTGGGTGTTCTTTCTCTAATAATGTCTTGTTCTCTCATTGCATATATTGTAGTGTATTATTTTATATTTAATGTCATCTTTCACACACAAGTTTGTATTGTCTATGAGAGCAAGAACTGTATATGTGATTGATTCACCACTGTTTGCTCTGTATCTAGCCCAGTATCTGAGAGATATACAACATATATTTGTTAAAGGAATAAGTGAAAAATAACACATGAACCATAATTTACTTAACTCTTTCCCTACTTCTCAATATTAAAGCTTTTTTCAGTTTTGAGTCATTCTAAACAATGATGAAGTAAATAATTTGAACATAGAGATTTGTATTTCTTTAGGCTAGATTCTCAGAAGTGGAGTTGCTAGATCAAAGAGCATGAATATTTTTAATTTTATTTTTAAAGCTTATAAAACATATTTCCAAATCACATATTAGAAAGGTTTCTAGGTTGGAATTTTTAACTATTTCCTTTTTTGCTTTCTTAGGTTTGAATATATGGGACACACCAAAAGAAAACAGTTCAAATAATAAGGCTTAGCTTCCCACTCCTTTTTCTTATTTATTTATTTGTTGGTTTATTTATTTTTTACATTTTTTTATTAAATTATTATCTGTGTAAGGACTTAGCTTCCTGCTCCTTTTAAAAATTAATTTATTAAATGCTTATTCTAACCCTGACAGATTATTTTATTTATACCTTATGTGTAAGATATTAGTATCCCAATTTTACAGATGAGGGAATTTGAGTCTAGAAAGTTTAACTGTTTTGCTCAAGTTCGGACAATCCAGACTATCTCGTGTCAAACCACTTATGCTTATCCATATACCTACCTAATACACGTGTCCTTCAAAATTGCTGCATAGTCACTGCCACCTCACCAGATCCTCTGCTTTCTAACTGCTGAATCCCTCCGAATGCCTGCCCTCCCACCCACCTGCCTATCCTTGTTTCCTTGCTACCTGATGCTAGAGGCTGGGTTGCCATGCCCCTTTGTCAGGGCCGTAGAGAGGACCTAACTCAGCTAACGGTCCAGGCACTCCTGTGTGGTTCATTCTGAGATGCATCTTATCTTTGCATTGTGGTTAGCATGAGGGTAAATGGCTCATCCCTTTATGTCTCCACTCCAATTAACAGGGTGGTCCAATTTGACCCAGCATTGTAATAGGCCCCTAACCACGTAGTAACCATATAAAGAGCATGCTGCATAATAACAGGAAGGGCATTCTGCTCCTGGGGATTCTTGGTGGTAAACTCGAAGAAATTTGCAGGGTCTTTAGAAAAAGGAGCACTCTCTGTGTTAGGCTGCAAGTGTTCCCTTGGGCCCATCATTTTCCCCCAAGGAAAGGTAGAACTTGCTGCCAGGTGGGGAGTTGGTGTAGCAGTCTGCATGTTTGGTGTTTATCCCTGTTAGTAACTCCTCTAATTTCTCTTAACCTTTCAGGCTCTCCCTGCTTGTCCTATCCAGGCCACCTGTGAAGCTGCCTCCAAGGAGGAAAATAAGGAAAAAAATCGATATGTAAACATCTTGCCTTGTGAGTGTTTGTAGGATTTCTAGGAATGTAACCTGAAACTGCATCTCTAGCCAGTTTTTCTGAGCCTGGAAAGAATTTTGTGATTGATCATAGGGAGATTGGTAAAGAGAGTAAGGTCAGGTCTTCTGTCAAGCTAAAATTGCCTTTATGGCTCCCAATGTGACTCCAGTACTTACAAAGTCAATAGGGGTGCTTAATTAGCGTGTGTGGGTTTTTGTTTGTTTGTTTGTTTGTTTGTTTGTTTTTGTGTGTGTGTGTGTGTGTGTGTGTGGCCTAAAGTTTCTAGGAGGTTAGAGAGAGCAGTTTCACTAGGACCAGATAGGAAGCGGGTTGTTTACGGGTGGTGTTTTTTTTGTAGTGCTCATTGCAAAGAAATTATGATACAGAGTTCTCTTTATAAACCTTCCCAGAGTTAGTCATTACTAATCAGTTGACCTATATAGCCTAATAGACATTTTTCTAGACCAGGGGTCTCCAGAATGTGGGATATACATAATCCAGTGGGATATATTTTCTATTGATTTCTAGAAAAAGTGGGGGAAAGCTCTAGCCGGTTTAGCTCAGTGGATGGAGCATCAGCCTGAGGACTCAAGGGTCCCAGGTTCGATTTCGGTCAAGTGCCTTAGTTGCGGGCACATCCCTAGTGGGGGGCGTGCAAGAGGCAGCTGATCATTGCTTCTCTCTCATCAATGTTTCTAACTCTCTACCTCTCTCCTTTCCTCTCTGTGAAAAATCAATAAAATATATATATATATATATATATATATATATATATATATATATATATATATATTTTTTTTTTTTTTTTTTTTTTTTTTTTTTTTAAAGAAAGTGGGAAAGCATCAATGTGAGAGAGACACATCAATTGGTTGCCCCCTCGCCCCGCCCTGCCCTTACCAGGGCTGGAGAACCTGCAACTGAGGTACTTGCCCTTGACCAGGAATCAAACCTGAGACCTTTTGGTCTTTGGGTCAACATTGACCACTGAGCCAAATTAGCCAGGGCAGACCTTTTTTTCTTTTAAAAATATTGTCAATTCTTCTGTTGAGAAATAAAAGTACTCGCTTTCCTTTTTATCAACTGCTTACTCTTCCATATCTTTTTTTTTTTCCTTTAAGAATAGTTTGTTGATTTTTAGAGAGAGAGGGAGAGAAAGTAACATCAACGTGAGAGCAAAACATTGATCAGCTGCCTCTTGCATGCCCTCTACCAGGGATCAAGTCTGAAACCCAGGCATGTGCCCTGACCAGAATCAAACTGGCAACCTTTCAGTGCGCAGGACAATGCCTAACCAACAGCCAGACCGGCCAGATCTGTGGACATATCTTAATTTATTTAACTAGTTGCCTAATGATGATTGAGATATGTCCAACTATTGGCTGTTATTAGTTGCTTCAGTGACATCTTTATACATCTGTGTCTATGTCACATGTGTCAAACACAAGGCCCGCGGGCCAAATCCGTCCCGCCAGGCCTTGAAATGTGGCCCGCACCGCGCTGTCATCACTGCACTCCGCTGCGTTTCCATCACAATGACAGTTTATGACTGTTCAGTAAACCATTCGGCCCGCGATTTAGGCTGGATTTTAGATTTTGGCCCCTTCTCTGATTGAGTTCGACACCCCTAGTATGTACACAAAGGCACAAATGTCTTATCTGGCCTGGTTTTGTCAGGACCAGTGAGAAATAAGATTGGATTTAACTATTTTAATATTGACTACATATTTAAAGATTATTTTTTCCCCTAGATGATCACTCTAGAGTCCATCTGACACCAGTTGAAGGAGTTCCAGATTCCGATTACATCAATGCTTCATTCATCAATGTAAGTAACTCAAGCTTTCTCATCATTTCCTTGAACTGAGTCCTTCCCAGCTTCATGTTAAGAGGAGAATTTGTCATTTCAAGTTTTCCCTGAGGAATCTAATTTTTTAAGTGACTGAAAACAAAGTTGTTGTTGTTTTTTAAATTTTCATATATTTTTATTGATTTTAGAGGGAGAGAGAGAAATATCAATGCTGAGAGAGAATAATTGATCAGCTGCCTCCTGCACACCCCCACTGGGGATTGAGCCCATAACTTGGGCATATGCCCTGACCAGGAGTCGAACTGTGACTCCTGGTTCATAGGTCGATGCATAAGCACTGATCCAAACCAGCTGGGCAAAAGGGGGTTATTATAAGATACTGGATAGCTTACAAAATCTATGGGCAAGCCAATGAAACAAGCTAAGGTACTGCTCAGTGAGGAATAGAGCATTCCTAGAGATACCCAACTACCCCCTGTGACTCTCATAGTGAAAGTTCTGCAGAAGACGTGGATGTTTCTGCTGCCATGCTTGCCCAAAGACCAAATCTTGCTAGCACAATCACTCGCTCACATCACTCACTTCTACCCCAGGTCTTATGTGGGAGCATCTGCTAGGTTGCTGCCAAACTGAGCTGCAAGGAACGAATCTAGGGAACTTAGCTTTTAGTGTCTTGGCCTCTGTAGTAAGAAAGTCAAGATAGCAGTGAGTGAGACTGAGTAAGCCACCGTATAGTATCTGCAAATTTTCAGTACAGCTAAGGGTTTTAATTCATTCTCTGGGCAATGGGGTAAAATATCGAAGATATTAAAGATAAGTGACATGGCCACATTTATATTGGTCAGTCAGGTTACTGTATAACATGGATTTAGGAGGGCCAACTAGAAGCTGTTACAGTAGTAGTTATAGATGATGAGGGCCTGTAGGAAGGTTGAAGAGGAAGCAACAAAATAAAAGCTACTTTGGAGGTAGGCTTAACAGGATTTGGTGATTGATTGTATATTTGCAAGAGTAGAGCTTATAGAGAATAGAGTGATCCATGTGAATGTATCGGCACAGAGTTGGTAATATTCACCTGAAGCTCAGAGGAGATATTCCAAAGCTATGGTCTTGTAAGTTACTTAGAAGGAGAAGATTGGGCCCTGAGGCCTACCAGCCTCTGCCACACACATTGAGCAAGAGACACTCATGAATAAGATAAAAGGAGACTGGGAGAGAAGAGCATCTCAGAGGCAAAAAAGTAAAGCATGGAGGAAATGTTTGGTGGTCAGCAGGGTTAGGTGCAAATGAGAGATATAGTGAGAAAGAGGGAGCAAATGTGCCTTGGACCTGGAGTATAGGGGTAGACAGTGTCCTTTGAAGCAAATCAAGGCCAGTTGTTATAAGCTGCCAGTTACCTACCAAATCCTTTTTCTCTCCAATTTAATTGAGGTATATTTTATAAAATTTACCAAGTCATGCTACCATCACCCTAATTGTTTAAGAACAATTTTAACAACTTCATTATATGTAAATCATATGCTATAATTTTTACCCATTTGAAGTATATAATTCAGTGGTTTTTAGTATATTCACAGATATATGCAGCCATCAGTCAATTTTACAAGCTTTTTATTACCTCCAAAAAGGAGCCCTGTACCTTTTAGTTATTGCTTTTTAGTTTTAGAACATTTTGTTTACCTCAATAAAACTTCTTGTCCAGATACAGTTAATCCCATTCCCAACCCTGGCAATCACTTCCCAATCCTTTTTGCAGAGAGCCAAGATCACAGATGGATCTTGAAAGGAAATGGTAGCAACAGCCAGTGGAGATTAGGACCTGTGGTTTGGAAACACAAAGGTCTGAGAGCAAACTTGACATTGGTCACAGGGGGAGACAAAGCAGGCAGTGGCATAGTTGGCAGATGGGCTTCCAGCCTGAAATCTTAGAAGGAACCAGTCTCCTCACTCACCTTTAGATGTCTAAGAGTGTGTAAGGTCTTTAGAAGTTACTACCAGTTGTCAGTTTCTCAGAGGCTCCTTAGCTATATCCCAGCGCTCCTCTGCTTTTCTCATTGCCTGTAGCAGAGAACCCAGAACACTGGGAGCTGACCTGCCATACCCACAGGTTATCCCCAGAAGTCTTTGTACCAGGGTAAAGCATCATTAAAAAAATAACCATTTTCCTTCCAAGTGTGAGCCCAGCTTCATCCCTGGAACCACCACATATGCTTCTGCCTTGGAGGGTTCCTTTCCATTAACATTAAGACCCAGATTGTAAGGCTCTGAGAACACGTCAGAAATGGGATCTAGCCTGGGATTTGGGATTTGGATATTCTTTATTAATAATTTATTTGGAGAAGACTACCTAGATCATGTAATCTTTTATTCCTGCTCTCCAAAGCTAATCCTTGGAAGTTTCTAGAATGGAAATTCTTGTTAATTGCCTGGACCTTTTCACAGAGAGGACTTGTTAACTTGTTGGGAGTCTGGAGAATATTATTTCCAACCCATTTTTGGTTTTAACTTTCTTTTTTCCCCCCACTCTCCTCTCCTCTCAGGGTTACCAAGAAAAGAACAAATTCATTGCTGCACAAGGTAAAGTAATTTTTTTTTTTTTTAATATTCCAGGTAGGAAAGGGGGTGGGAGGGAGGGAGGGAAGGAATCGAACCCGGGACCCTTGAGTCATGAGAGGGGGGGGGGGAAGGGAGGGGGGGAGACATTAGTGATGAGAGAGAATCATTCATCAGCTGCCTCCTGCCTACTCCCTAGTGGGGATAGAACCTGCAACCTGGGCATGTGCGCTGACCAGGAATCGAGCTCTGACTTCCTGGTCTATAGGTCAATGCTCAACCACGGAGCCACTGTGGCCGGGCAAATAATGATAATTTTTTACTCAGGCTTATCCATGAGCTCATAGAGTTTGGGTTATTTCTTCCAAATGCTGAGTAGATTAATCTGAATGCAGATGCCTTTCTATAATGATTACTGTCTGAAAATAGTGCAATCCACCTTGCAAGTTTATAACTAAAGGTCTTGAACTTAATGACTTAGTATCCAGGGGTCATTTAAAAGAAGTCCTTTTGTAAGTGTGCATAACAAGACTGGAGAAGAGAAACACCAATCAGAAAGGATATATGCACCCCTGTGTTCATAGCAGCACAATTTACAATAGCTAAGATTTGGAAACAGCCTAAATGTCCATTAGCAGATGAGAGGGTTAGAACATTGTGGTATAACTATACAATGGAATATTACACTGCTGTAAAAAAGAAGGAATTCTTACCATTTGCAACAGCATGAATGGAACTAGAGAACATTATGCTAAGTGAAATAAGCCAGTCAGTGAAAGATAAGTACCACATGATCTCACTCATATGTGGAATATAAAGAACATTATAAACTGTTGAACAATAATAGATAGAAGCAAAGAAGCATCGAACAGACTGTCAAATTACAGCAGGAAGGCAGGAGAAGGTGGGGAGGGGGGCTTAAGAGATCAACTGATTTCATAAAACTCTGAGGAGGGAGGGTATGTATGGGAGGAGGGGGCAATGTTAAAATATGTACACAGATAATAATTTAATAAAATAAAAAAAAGAGAGAGAGCAACTGATTTGTATTCATGCATATAAGCACAACCAATAATTATTTGTAATACCTTAAACAATAAAATAAAAAATAAATACAGAAGAAGAAGAAGAAAAGACTGGCGAAGGCTATACACGTATGGTGTGATCCTTTGGGAACATGAGGTTCTAGTTAGGCTGCTCAGAATTTGAATTTGTAATCAATCTTCGGAAAGGATTGGCCACCTCCCAAGATCCAGGCTGGCTCATTTCCTCCCTGCCACTCATGGGCCTGAGCTCCACTATTATTAATAGACTAGAGGCCGGATACACGAAATTCATGCAAGGGGCTTGGCCCTTGCAACCAGAGTGGCTGTCTCAGCCCTCACAGCTTTTTTTTAAAAAATATATTTTATTGATTTTTGTACAGAGAGGAAGAGAGGGGGACAGAGAGAAACATCGATGAGAGAGAATCATCAATGCCTCTTGCACCTCCCCTACTGGGGATGTGCCTGCAACCAAGGTACATGCCCCTGACCGGAATCAAACCTGGGACCTTTCAGTCCACAGGCCGATGCTCTATCCACTGAGCCAAACCGGTTTCGGCAGAAGTCACATTTTAAAGCTCACTATCTACATATATTATAGTTAGAGGCTTCTATAGCAGTGCAGATATAAAACTTTCTCCATTTCAGAAAGTTCTGTTAGACATAAAATAGAGATTGAGATCAAGTAAGTTAGGAAAAGTCTCAGAGCCTCCTTACGCTCGCAGTCTCCCACTGGGGTCAAGCTTTTTTGTAACCAGACCCACTTTCCTTTCCTCTGTAGCCATCTGTCAATTCAGATCTACCTTCTGAGGCCCAATTGTGCTAACACCTACTCAGTGATGATTTTGGCACCAACAACCATGTGCGATATTTTCCTCTCATTATTTGCCATGGGACTTTGTTGACATTAAAATATTTGTTGAATTAAGGTCTCCTCTGACTTACTGGTTGACTTTTTCAAACTCCCGTCCTCTTAAGCCTTTCCACAGTACTTCACACTCCTTGAAACTCCTCCATTATTTCCTGATGTTCACTTACCTTTATTGTTCTCACTTTTCTGAATATTCTTTCCCTGGCTCTTATTCTTCATTCTGCCCCTTAAATGTAGCTTCTTCCCAAATGTGTGGGTGACTGTTTCCTTGAGACTCCAGCTCTCTTTCATGGCTCCATTTTCCCTCAGTTCTCTTGCCTCTCCATCTGCTCCTTCTTAGTCTCCTTCCCAGGGTTTTATTCTATCTGAACTGAATATTGCTGAGGGTTCTCAGCATTCTCTGTCTGACCCCTTCTTTTTTGTCTTCTTTTAGAGAGAGCTTATCTAATACTCACCTTTGCTGCTTCTCTGAACCTCTCCTAAGCCACATTTTCAAACTAGTTTTGTACCCTTCCATCTGGATGCCCCACACTCTTTTTTTAAAAATATATATATTTTATTGATTTTTTACAGAGAGGAAGAGAGAGGGATAGAGAGTTAGAAACATGGATGAGAGAGAATCATCGATCAGCTGCCTCTTGCACACTCCCTACTGGGGATGTGCCCACAACCAAGGTACATGCCCTTGACCGGAATTGAACCCGGGACCTTTCAGTCCACAGGCCAACGCTCTGTCCACTGAGCCAAACCTGTTTCGGCCCCCACATACTCTTTAGATTTAACATCAGAAACTCAAACATGACTCTTCCTTAGACCCCAGACTGCTTTCCTCCTTTATTCTTTGGCCATCACCATGACTGGAATGTAAACTACCCAATTAACCAAGCCAATTTAGGATAATCCAGATCTTCTACCTGTCCCTTAGTCTAAATATGACTAGTCCTCTTATTTCCAGCTCCAAAATATGTCTTCTCTGACACATTGCATTACTCCCATCTTTTCTTCCAGCTCTGTTACAGTAGCCTACTGGCTGATTCCTCTAATCCTCACCCTTGTTCCTTGCATTCTTTACCAGAATGTCCTTTCTCAAGGAAAACTTTTGTCAGGATCCTCATGCTTTTCCATTGTCTATAGGACAAGCCTTGTACCTTACCTATCTTTCCAGCTCCATCTCCCACCACTCCATGCACTCCACACAGTTACCTCACTGAATTCCTTACGTTCCTGGTATCTCGTGCTCTTTCTTACTCCTAGCCGCCTATTCTCCCTGTTTCCTCTCTAAGCTCCCATCTACCCTAACATATAACTCAGATGTCACCTACTCTAGTAGATTTTTCCTGACCTTTCTAGGCAATGGAACAATTATTCTTCTGTACATCTTTCTAGTATGTGTTCACGTCTATCATTGTTTTTCCTCTGTAATTTTTTTCATTTTTATCAAGAGGAATATAAATGTTAAGGAAGTCAAAGTTATTACAAAGGTTATAAAAATAACCTTTCTCCCTTACTCTTTTAATCTAATGCAACCATTTTTATCTGTTGACTTCTTATGGTAGATGACATATTTTATTTAATTCTCTTACAAACAACCTCACACCCAATCAGACAGACATGCATATACATGTCTCTTTTCCCCACTCTTTTTTTTTAAATTTAATTCTTTATTTAAAGTATTACATGTCTCTTTTTCCCCCCATTGTCCACTCTTCCCAATAGAGTTAAATTACAATCTGAAGTTGAGATAACATTGTTGTTTGCATTATTACTATACCAACTTCATTTACAACTGAAGCACACATAATATATGATATTTTTTTTTCTTGGTACAGTTTTGGTTTTCTCTTTTCTGAGAGTTAATGATTACCCTTTTTTCCTATTCACTTAGGTTTTTATATAGCTAACATTGATTCTCCCTCGACTCCCCACCCCCACCCCCAAATTCTTCTCTAGGAATATATTCTCTCAAGAATTCAGATACATGGATTTATTATTTTATTTTTAATATTGGGATCCCTCTAGAACCTTCTTTCTTTAGCCATTCTGGGTTGCTTTAGTCTTCCTTCTGTGTTAGATCCCACCTATTTCTCTTTGTTGACTCCTTCATTTTTGTTTGGAAATCTTCTAGTGGCTTTCTGGGAAGGACTGTGTGGAAAGTAAATTTTAAATTCCAGTCTGAGCAACTTACCTAACCCCTCTGTGGCTGATGACACCTACCTCAGAACATGGTGGAAAGAAATAAATGAGATATGAAACACTTAGCTCACTATCTGGCCCATAATGTGATATTGAGTGAATAGTCATGCTTTCTAATCCCCACAATAATACCTTTGGGAGACACTGTTCATGTTCTCTTTATATTTTGACAGCCTCCCACCCCCACTTCACTTTTTAGTCAAGTGCCTGGTGAATACCTGGGGAATGTTCAGTTAGCAGGTGGGTGGATGGATCAGTGCATTAGATATTTAGCTGGAGATATGTGGACGCAGGCTTCCAAAGTGAAGAATGAATGTTTCCAGTTTCCCAGCATCTTTCTTTCCCTTGCCATGGGCTCTCATTTTTGCTATTGGCTGCTTTAGGACCAAAAGAAGAAACAGTAAATGATTTTTGGAGGATGATCTGGGAACAAAACACAGCCACCATCGTCATGGTGACCAATCTGAAGGAGAGAAAAGAGGTAAGTAGAAAATTTATTAGGAGGGCCCCTGATACAGGCATGACCAGCAGAAGGTCTTTGCTGGAGCTGTATTTGTGTTTGGCCTGTCCACCTTTTGTGGCTCCTTGCCAGTCGTTCTTGCAGACAGAGCCCAGGCCAATATGCCTACCAGACTTTCCTGTGTCCCAAAGGCCTCCGATGAACCCTAGGGGTGCCTAGGGCATGTTCCCTCTGACTGGTAGTCAGACAACTCACCCCGGTTCCAAACGGCCTGGCAGAAAGCCTGGCCATTGGCCAAGAAAGCATCACAGAGTGGCTCTTCTTCCCTGGCTTTCTAGCTCCTCCTTCCTGTGGTTTCCTGTCCCTCCTCCTGGGCTGGCAGAGGGAGCGATATGAAACTGAGACCCTGCGCCATGTGCAAGGGAAGCTGAGGCCCTGGCCTGATTCTTTTTTTTTTTTTTTTTTAATATATACTTTATTGATTTTTCACAGAGAGGAAGAGAGAGGGATAGAGAGAAACATCGATGAGAGAGAATCATCGATTAGCTGCCTCTTGCACACCCCCTACTGGGGATGTGCCCACAACCAAGGTACATGCCCTCAACCAGAATCGAACCCGGGACCTTTCAGTCTGCAGGCCGATGCTCTATCCACTGAGCCAAACTGGTCCCGGCTTTTTTTTTTTTTTTTTTTTTTTTTTTTTTTAATATATTTTATTGGTTTTTCACAGAGAGGAAGAGAGAGGGATACAGAGTTAGAAACATTGATGAGAGAGACATCGATCAGCTGCCTCTTGCACACCCCCCACTGAGGATGTGCCCGCAACCAAGGTACATGCCCTTGACCGGAATCGAACCTGGGATCTTTCAGTCCGCAGGCCAACGCTCTATCCACTGAGCCAAACCAGTTTCGGCCCTGGCCTGATTCTTGAGGCAGTCTTCTGATTGGTCTTTTTCTTTTTGACCGCCAAGTACATACCTGCCCAGCTCCATCACTGGGTCACAGCCAACACCAGTCCTGAGTCCTGGATTAATCCCCAGGGAGGAATCGCCATTCATGACAGTTTTCCCCCAGGATGGCCCTTGAGTCCCCTTGATCCCCATGGGGTGTTGGTGTGCTGATCAGCACCTCCACGGTGCTGGGGAAGGATATCATTGGGTCTGGGCTTTAGGTTTATTTCTTACAACCAGACCTCTGGCTCTTGAAAGCTGTCCAAGGACCAGACACCAGAGAAGACCTTGGGCCTCTTGTGGCAGGTTTACAGTCCGCATCAGTCCACAAGCTCACCTCTGGAGCGTGGCAAATTTGCCCTGAACTGACGGAATAATGGGAATGGGAACGAACAAGAAGTAGATGGCGTATGTTAAGAGACTGTGCTAAGCAGGATAAAAACTCAGGAACTTGCAAAAAGAGCAGATAAAACAAATAAGTCTGTAGTTGTCTGAGGTGAGAGAACAGACCATAGGGCTTTCCCTGGACTTCATTCTGGGCTATTGTGGTCCTTTTCTTTCCGGCCCTTTCCATGTACCAAGGGCGGGAGGTTTAAGGTCAGGAGATGCATGTCTGTTCCTTTCCAGTGTAAGTGTGCCCAGTACTGGCCAGATCAAGGCTGCTGGACCTACGGGAATATCCGTGTGTCCGTAGAAGATGTGACTGTCCTGGTGGACTACACAGTGCGAAAGTTCTGCATTCAGCAGGTACTGTTTTCTAATTCCTTTTCTCAGCTCTCGCTTTGGCTCTGCTGACCATTAAGAGGGCAATCTCTTTCCCTCAGGGTGGTCAAGAAAGATGATTGTGTGTTGTGTTTGGACTCTGAAAGCAGAGTTCTGGGCTCCCAGGGAACTTCTTTTGTGAAAACTAAGGAGGAGCGTTTTTATGACTGGGAGAAACATGAATATTGAGATGGAGTTTTATCATCTTAGTAGGAATCAATTGCATCAAGAGGTGGTATAATCTTCTGGGTACTTGACTCACTTTTTCTTTTTTATTCCAAAGACTCCTAACATCAGGATGTGATAAGCCCTGCTCCTGGCCCTCCAGAGTGGCCCTAGAGGCTTAAGCAGAGATCGCCATGTGCTGAGGGCAGTGTAGTGCTATGAAAAGGGAGCTTACCAAGAGTCAGGAGACCTGCATTTTAGTACTGACCTTGCCATTTACTGTGTGAGGGGATATCTTTCTAGTTCTTGGGCAGCAATCAAACTCTGATAAAGTTAGAAGGCACCTTTTTATGTTTATTTTTATTTATTTATTTTTAATCAAGTACTGGCAAAATAGGCTCAGGTAATCATGTTTCTATAAACTGTGAAAAGGGAGCTTATGAAAAGGGAGCTTACCAAGAGTCAGGAGATCTTGACCAGGTCATTTTATATTCCATATATGTAGATTGAGAAAAATAGTAATAGTTTACCCAGTGGGGTTCCTGGGAAGATTCTCTGTTCATTGTTAAAACTTTCTTGGGTACACCCTCATTTCCCTATTGTCACTAACAGCAACAACTGGCCCTTGCCCCTACGTCTCACCTTCCCTCCACTGGGGCTGCCCCACCTATCCCAGGGTATCAGGGCCAACACACAGTATTTTTTTTACTTCACAGGTGGGCGACATGACCAACAGAAAGCCACAGCGCCTCATCACTCAATTCCACTTTACCAGCTGGCCAGACTTTGGGGTGCCTTTCACCCCCATCGGTATGCTCAAGTTCCTTAAGAAGGTGAAGGCCTGTAACCCTCAATATGCGGGGCCCATCGTGGTCCATTGCAGGTCAGTGTGGCCTGACCCTTGGCTTCCCACTTATACCACACTGCTCCCAAGGGGAAGCACAGGCCTGGCTGAGGAGGCATAGCGCAGAGGAGCTGTTGGACTCCTCTCTGGTGCTGGTTGGAGATTACTTGAGGAAAAAGGGAAGGGCAGTCCTCTAAGATTGGGGGCGGGGTGGGGGTTGGACCACTGCTGTGAAGCCAGGAAACCAGGTTGAGTACTGCCTTGTGCACTGGGAGCCTTCAGGCCCCTCTAAGTGTAAAGGTTCTCTAATCCTAGAGGTAAGGAGTTCAAGGTACAGTGGGGTTTGTTGGTACCATGAGAGTCCCAGCTCTGCCTCATTCAGAATTAGAATTTAGAGGCCTGAAGAAAGAGCCCTGGCCTGTGCTGCCCCCTCCTTGCATGCTCCCACAAGGCATGTAGGCCAGCCTGTAACACCCCTACTCTCTGGCTACAGTGCGGGTGTAGGGCGGACAGGTACCTTTGTCGTCATCGATGCCATGTTGGACATGATGCATACAGAGCGGAAGGTGGACGTGTATGGCTTTGTGAGCCGGATCCGGGCACAGCGCTGCCAGATGGTGCAAACAGATGTGAGTGATTTGCGGGTGAAGCAAGGTGGGGGCATTTCAGGACCAAAACATCTGCCACCTCAGCCTCCCAGGTTATTGTGAATGATGATCATACAGTGTGATGAAGGGCCCTGGTAAATTGTGTATTAAGACAGACATGGAGCATAGAGGGCGTTGTACCTAGGGGAATTGGGAAGGCAGGTGTCATTTCACTGGGCTCTAAGGATAAGGAGCAGGCCCTGAGGGAAGCAGGCACGCAGCAGCTGAAAGAGTAGTGCCTGCAGAATTGTGACATAGTTCAGCTACATCCAGCCTATCCTTACTGTGAGGTCAACCCTATGGTTAGGCAGGCTGGAGGCAGGCTGGCACAGGTTTTGTGTGTCCCCAGATTTTCATCATCCCTTCAGGCTATCAAATCTTTGCTCTCAGAATAGGCAGCAGTTGGATTTGTTTTTTTCTCCAGGCTTTCACTCCAGAAGGGTGTCAGAGTAGGACCCTCCCTCCCAAGCTCAGCACCCCAGAGTGACTCATGAATTTCAAGTCCTGTGTCACTGAATTGGGACAATTAGAGTGTCCCAATCAGAGGAGAAGTGGACTGGAGGGAAATGGGGGTCGGAGGGGGTAGGTCTGCCACCATAGGGACAGTGATGTGTGTAACTTAGAACTCGGGCACCATCTGATTTCAGATGCAGTACGTCTTCATATACCAAGCCCTTCTGGAGCATTATCTCTACGGAGATACGGAACTGGAAGTGACCTCTCTAGATACACATCTGCAGAAAATTTACAACAAAATCCCAGGGACCAGCAACAATGGATTAGAGGAGGAGTTTAAGGTGAGTTGGACGTGAACCACCTTTTCAGATTGAAGGAATCATGTGATTTGGGAAATGTGGGCTGCTGAACTCCTTGAAGATTTACCAACAAATGATGAAAACACTTACAGGGTATGTGAGTGGTTAAGGAGGTGGATCTCTGGCCCTTTACTCAAAGCCTGGTCATTCTCAACCCACCCTGCACATTAGAATCACTTGGTTTGTTTTGGGGAGGAACAAGCAATGGTAATTTTTTTTTATCCTCACCAAAGATATGATTATTGATTTTAAAGAAAGGAAGGAGGAGAGAGAGAGGAAAAAAACATCGATGTGAGAGAAACATCAATCGGTTGCCTCCTGTACACACCCCAACGGGCTCAAACCCGCAACTTTCAGCGCAAGGGACGCCGCTCCAACCAGCTGAGTCACATGGCTGAAGCAGCAATGGTATTTTTGTTGTTGTTGTTGTTAGTCCTCACCTGAGTCAGAAAGTGGTATACATTTGATAAGGTTTTCTAAAGAGTCAAAGACAGCCTCTGAGCTGGAACAGCAGGAGCGGGAAGGTGGACCTCCTGTCAGGCTCCAGGATCATTAAATTCCAGCCCAGGGGAATCCAGAGGGTCCACAGGAGCTGGAAGGAAGGCAGTTTCCCAAACACTCTTTTCACTTGTTGACCAAGCTTAAAGATAAAAGAAAGTGTCCCAACAAAGACATATGGAAATGAAGATCATGGTTACAGTGAGGAGCTGTATACACCCAGAATGGCTTGGAGACACAGATTCAGTGACAGGAATACTAGTAATCTTGTCAAGTTTAGTTACTGGGATCAGTAATGTTTTTCCTCCCTTTCCCAATTCAGAAATTAACATCAATCAAAATCCAGAATGACAAGATGCGGACTGGAAACCTTCCAGCCAACATGAAGAAGAACCGGGTTTTACAGATCATTCCATGTAAGAGCCTTCTCCCCACACCCAAAGCCTTCACCTGGTCCAACCCTTCCCCTACACCTTTCCACTTCTCAGGTTCTAGTCAATGATCAGCTTGGAGACAAGAATTACGGCATTGCCTCTCGTTGCCCCAGTTCTTGAATGGCTTCTGAAAATAAAAGAGCATAAAGGCCAAAGGGATTCTCCCTCCTGGTCAGAGAACAGACATGTTATTGCCCAGCTAGGATTATATCTGCCAGAGCCTGGGGAGATGAGGAAAGAGCAGGAGAGGGAAGAGAGGACAAGTGATGTTAAGGAACCACAGTCTGCTCTCCTTCTTACAGATGAGTTCAACAGAGTGATCATTCCAGTTAAGAGGGGTGAGGAGAACACAGACTACGTGAACGCATCCTTCATCGATGTAAGTGCTATCTGTGTCTCCAGAGCTCCATGGAGAGTCATCTGGGCCTGGCATTCCCCTCATCCCCCAGGTGCTGGGAAAGTTATCTTTGAGTCAATCATCAGTTTAGAACTGATCCCTACCCTACATCTGTCAGGTCCCAGAGAGCAGAAGGTGGTGGGAAGCAGGGGCTATCCCAGGGAAAAGTTCACAACACAAACCACAGCCAAAGGCTGAAAACCTCTTATCTTTCCCATTCACCGGCAAAAGGACTACATCACCAACCAGGGCCCACTTTTCTCTCTTTCCCTCACCCTCAGAGAAAAAGACCAGCTTATCAGACAGAGTTTGGTCCTTGACCAAAAGGGATCTCTGCCTAAAATGGATTTGCCTCCAAGCAGCCCCATCCCTTCCTAGTAGCCTCTTCTCCACTAGCCCCTCCCTGATTAAACCACCTCACTGCTACCATTGGCATGGCCTGTACAGGGCTACCGGCAGAAGGACTCCTACATCGCCAGCCAGGGCCCTCTTCTCCACACGATCGAGGACTTCTGGCGAATGATCTGGGAGTGGAAATCCTGCTCTATCGTGATGCTGACAGAACTGGAGGAGAGAGGCCAGGTGAGCACAAAAAGGTCCTGGGCTGCAGGAGACAGAGGCCACATGAAAGCTGCGGGGAGGTATGTTTGGACCTTTTCTTTACTTGAACTGCCCAAAGAGCCAGCTCAAGGCAGTACTGCCCAGCCAGTTGGTATCTGAGCCATCAGTAGCTTCTCTCAGGACTGGAAGAGCAGTGTGGTCTAAGCTTGCATTCAGTTTCCAGACAGCTCACACCCTCTCTTCTCCTGAATACAGTTTGTCCTCCCTACCCACAGCCTAGCTTTGTGCTCTCCTCCCCCCTCCCCAGGCAGGGCAGGACTCTCCATCCTCAACGGGATCCCAAGGCATTGTTAGCCTGGGCTACAGTGGGTATGGCCGCTGCTAGCCTCTGGTCCAGATTCCTCAGGCCCATGTTCTATCTCCTGAGGAAGGCAGGCAGTCCCTGCCCTTTTGCCTAGGGGAGAGCCATGATTTCTACACTGAAGTTGCTCTCTTAAAATATTCCAAAGCCTGTACCTTCTCCCCCAAAACCTTGCCTTCCAGCAGCTCAACTCAGCCTTAGAACTAGTGCTGCCTCAGTAACAGCTCCCTGCCATCTCCCACCTCACAGCTACAGGAGGCACCCTTGAGTTCCATGTACTTCCATTCTTTTTCTCAAGTAGCTGGCTTTAAGACTACCTGCTTCCTTGTTTGTGTTGTTCTGTCCACATGGAGGGCTCGATTAAATAAATCCTGTAGCCTTCACCTGGCTGAGTAGGATAAGTTCCAGCCATCAGTTCTAATAATTCAAAAGCCCCAATCTTCAGTCCTAATAACTGTGTAAAAGGCATGTTGGGAGAGAACTGTGGTAGAAAAGTTAATTCTGGCTCTGGCCAGTATGGCTCAGTTGGCTGGCCATTGTCCTGTGCATCAAAAGATTGCCAGTTGGATTCCTGGTCAGGGCACATGGTTTTTCCCCATGTTTTTCCCCAATAAGGGATGTGCAGAAAGTAGCCAATTGATGTTTCTCTCTCCTTTTTCCTTCCCCTTTCTCTAAAAATCAATTAAAAAGTAAAATTCAATTTAAAAAAGAGATGGGAGTGAGGGGGAGAGGAGAGAAAAAAAATAGCATAACATAATATAACATAACATAACAAATATAGTAAAAACTTATTCTACCTGCCAGTGCCCTAAAAACCAGGATAATCTATGTTAAGGTTATCCTTATTTAGGATTAAATGAAGAGAGGGGCCGAAACCGGTTTGGCTCAGTAGATAGATTGTCGGTCTGTAGACTGAAAGGTCCTTGGTTTGATTCCAGTCAAGGGCATGTACCTTGGTTGCAGGCACATCCCCAGTAGGTGGTGTGCAGGAGGCAGCTGATCGATGTCTCTCTCTCATCGATGTTTCTAACTATCTTTCTCCCTCTGTGTAAAAAATCAATAAAATATATATTTTTTTTAAATGAAGAGAGGGGCTCACCCCAAGGCAACCCCTGGCTCCTAGTGGGCCCACATATAAAAGCACTGGTCTGTGGCATTTATTTGATCCACCACTAATCCTTATCCAAGGATACATTTTTTTTTTTTTATTGCTTTTTAGGGAGAGAAGCATCAATGTGAGAGAGAAACATCGATTGGTTGCCTCCCGTAGGCACCCTGACTGGAAATTAAATTGCAACCTTTTGGTGAACAGGACAGCGATCTAGCCAAATGACCCCCTTAGCCAGGCCAGTAACCCTGTGTTTTAAAATAAGCTTATTATTATGTATTATATAAGGGCATAGTGAGTGATCACAACTATATAAAAAGCAAGGAAGTTTACTAAAATTGACTTTTTTTCTTTTAGAGTCAAAGCTTTGATGGTTATTCATTACGTTTTGTTATACTTTGTAACATGCAGTATTTTTTTAAATGGACTCTTAGTAGTGATTTTATTTAGACTGAGAAACTATCAGTGGTATTTACTTTTATACACAATTTCCCCAAATCTTTTATAATGAAAATAGAGCACATTTATAGTTGAGGATTTTTTTAAATGTGTTTTTATTGATTTTTTTTTTTTTTAATCCTCACCCAAGGATATATTTCCCATTGATTTTTAGAGAGAGTGGAATGGAGAGGGAGAGACAGAAGCACAATGTGAGGGAGACACATCAAATGGTTGCCTCCCACATGCCTCCAACCAGGGCTGGGAGCTGCAACCAGGGTACATGCCCTTGACCAGAAGCGAACACTTCTGTCCGCAGGCCAACGGTAGAGGTTATTAAGGATTTTTAAATTACCAGTAATTAAATATCTGAGATATTCCCTAAAATGCTCAAAAGAAATGAATAGGATTTTGTTTTATACATATTCCTTGAGTTGTTCTACAGACATTAACAGATTCATTTACCAGATACTTACTGAGACCTAGCATAGGCAGATATTGTGAAAGGTGCTGGGAATACAAAGATGAAGAGAAGCAGCCCACAAAAAGCTGTAGAGGGAACTGAGTTGGGTATAAAAAAAATTTAAAAAAAGACAGATGGTAGTCCTGGCCAGTGTGGCTCAGTTGGTTGGGCATCGTCCTGTGCACTGAAAGGTTTTAAGCTCAATCCCCAGTAGAAGGCATGCAGGAGGCAGCTGATCAGTGTTGCCCTCTCATCTCTCTCTCCCTTTCCTTTTTCTTTTCCCTCTCCCTCTTCCTCCATCCCTCCCTCTTTTTCTCCTTTCCTTCCTCCCTCCCTCCCTCCTCCCTCCCTTCCCCTCTCTCTAAAAGTCAATAAAAAATCTTTAAAATAAAAACAAACAGCAAACCATCTTCTCACTAGCAAGGACAGACATGCAAGTGCTAGCAACTTTAACGTACCATTGCAGATGAAAGAAATAGAGAAAGAAGAATGATGGCAACTGTGGACTAGGCTGCAGTAAAGCACCATGGCTAGGCAAGGGAGATATAATAGGGTTCAGTTCTTCTGGATTAGCAGTCTGGCATGTAAACAGCTATAAGATATGGGAACACTCCAAGGAAACAAAAAAAGGGAGGAGAGAAGTTGGAACAAAGATATTCACTTCTCTTCTCCCTCCATCCTGCCACTGAGTGTTGGATGCTCTTATGGGGTGATGGTCGAGTTTTTCAAAGACTGACAGTGTTGCAAGGTAATATCAAATACTTAATAGGTTATCTGTGGTAGTGGAAATAAGTTGTTAAATATAGATGTCCTGGAGTAATATTAAGTAACTTTATGACCCTCTGAGTTTTCAATACTTTGGGGGTGAAGTGTGTTGGGTAATACGTAGCTGTGCCGAGAAAAGGGCAAGAAGCTCATGGGGCAGCCCTGCCTCTTCCACACACGATGTCCTGAGCCCCTTACACTCTCTCATTTGTCCTTCCAGGAGAAGTGTGCCCAGTACTGGCCCTCAGATGGACTGGTGTCCTATGGAGACATCACAGTGGAGCTGAAGAAGGAGGAGGAGTGTGAGAGCTACACCGTCAGAGACCTCCTGGTCACCAACACCAGGGTAAGGTGGCTGGTGGATGAGGTTTCTCCCACAGGGAAACCGGGGTGCCCCTATCTCTCTGATGGTCCTTCCTCCAAAGGAGAACAAGAGCCGGCAGATCCGACAGTTCCACTTCCACGGCTGGCCTGAAGTGGGCATCCCCGGCGATGGGAAGGGCATGATCAACATCATCGCAGCCGTGCAGAAGCAGCAGCAGCAGTCAGGGAACCACCCCATCACCGTACACTGCAGGTACCGCCCATCGGAGGGGAGAGAAAGAAAATGATGAGAAGCCAGGCCCATGGGAGGCAATCATGAGCATGGATCAGACAGTGAGGATGGGTGGACAAGAACAGGTTGTTGGTGAGCACGTGGCCGTCAAGCTTGATGACCCTAGGACTGGGCCAGATGATAGGAGAGGATCCTGGTGTTTGAACTTCGCACATTATGTGCCTGGGAACCTGGCCTCTTTGTGAACACAGGAATGAGAAGGATGAGAACTCTTAACATGAGTGAGCAGCAGGTCAGGGCAGTCCAGGCTTGTTTGTAGGTAGACACCAAAGGATCAGTGCTGTCCCATGGGCTAGTCCCTCACCAGGCAAAGTGCAGCTGCCTCCCCAGAGCTGTGTGAGCAGGGGCTTATGTGGTGAGGAGCAGACAGGCCTCCTGCTCCACCCCAGCACCAGCTTCAGCCTTTATCTACTCACTGCCACTTTCAGTCACCTTGTCAGCTCAGAGGGTTGGCATGTTGTTTGTCTCCTGTATTGCAGTGCGGGGGCAGGACGGACAGGGACCTTCTGTGCCCTAAGCACAGTCCTGGAACGAGTGAAAGCAGAGGGGATTCTGGATGTCTTCCAAACCGTCAAGAGCCTGCGGCTGCAGAGGCCACACATGGTCCAGACACTGGTATGCTGCCCCGTGTGTCCACACCAATTGTAGCCCTTCTTCGTCAGGCAGCTCAGGGGGGAGGCTCTTCCTCGTTGTCAGAGTCTCTGTAATTCCCCAGACAGACGAGCCTGGGGAGGCAGTGAGAGCAGGTAGCCCTATCACCAGTAACTCTTCCTGGTGCCCCCCTGCCCGGCCTGGCAGGGCGCCTCATGGGCTTGTCTACACTTCTCCATGAGCCCGGGGAAGGGAAGACTCAGGACTGCCTCCTCTCTTCTGCTCTGGCTCCTGACAGTCTGACCAGTAACCACTGAGTATGGGGAAAGTAAATCTTAAGACATTTGGTAGTTAATGAGGTGCCTTGAACTGACAGTCTTAGTGAGGTGTGGGCCACACAGAGCCATCTCCCCACCGGCGCTGCCAAACCAGCACACACTGACCGCTTCTCTGGTCGCCTCCGCCTGTAGGAGATGAGCTGCACTCCCAGGAGGAGATGCTGTCAGAACTCGGGCAGGAACCGCATGTGTGTTCTCATCAGTAACCCTGCCTCTCCCCCTCCTCTCGCTCTCCAGGAACAGTACGAGTTCTGCTACAGGGTGGTGCAGGAATATATCGATGCGTTCTCAGATTACGCCAACTTCAAGTAAGGTGATGAGGCCCGTGGACAGGAGCATTGCCTTTAATATTTTGTAATATTCTGTTTGTTAATATACCCAAAATTGTGTATATATCTTATAACTGTTTTAGAAATTGGTACATAGGCTTCTATTACTTATTAGGTGGAGATTTTATATGTAAATGTGTTAGCACTGATACTCCTTTTTCCAATGTTTTATTGGGGAATTAAATGGTGTGATGTTTGGACTGATATCGTGAAATTCTCTGCCTGGAAGTTGGGCTGAATTGTTCTGTATTTTATACAACTTTTCCTAAAGAGGAAACACAAAACCCTTTCTCGGTAGCTTGGCATCAGCTAAGACAAAAGCACAAAGCTCTCAGAGCTCTGGAGGAAATTGGTTGTCCCAGGGCCCTGTCAGGCCGCTATTCCCTCCCTGCTCTGTAAGTGACCCTCCCCTCCCCCTCCACGCAGCCTCTTCTCCCACCACCACACCATCACATCAGGGGACCAGAGTGGTACCTCTGTCACCACCAGGGATTATCAGGAAATAAAAGCTTCGCCTCCTCGAGGAAATGTCTCCCTTTGTCTGGGGTGGGGCAGCCACACCAGAGCCGGGCTCTCCTAGGCCACTCCTGACCTTCCTGGCACTGTTTTGTCTCAACGCCCGGATAGGCCAGTCCTCCTGACTCCTCCTTTCCAATAACTGCAGCCTTTCCAGTGCTTGGCTACATGCCAAGGACCCGCCTTCCCCTCCCAGCCCATCTCTGGTGCAGTGGTCCCAGCCAGCCTGGCACTCTGGGAAGGTGGCCAAGGGCATTGAGGAGAGAAGAGGAGGCTCCTGGCTAAGGCCTCTGACCTCTCTGGTACTTTGTTACAAAACTATCTGGGTTGTGTCACTGCGCCCAGAATAAGTCTTTATTCTCACACTTACTGTGTTAAATAGCTTCAATGTTCTTTCACATCTGACCTCATTTCCAGGACTTTTATGTGGAACTGCCTCAGATTCTGGATGATGGGAGTCTTAGATTCCAACTTTATTTTGATCCTGAATATTAGACAAAAGTATTTAACTTTTGTGTCTCAAATAAGTTGGATGTTCATTTATTTCTCATGTAATTGCCCAGTCAGAGGCCCAGTATCCTCCCATCTCGTGGTTCCGGGTCCCTTAGGGTGTTATTCTTTTCTTCACGGTTGGAGCTGGATCAGTGTCTCCTCCTATGGAGAACCCAAAACAGTGTAGAGAGCAAGCGACTTCATTTTTAAGGACATGAAGCAAAATTTGCACTTCTCATTCACATACATATCCCATTGGTTAAAACCTAGTCATAAGGCCACACCTAGCTACAGGGAGGCTGGGAAATGTAGTCTTTGGGAGCACAGCTGGGAGAGGGGGCCTGTCCACTGCCTCCTATCCTCACAAGCAGCTCATCATAGAACAAGAGATTAAGCTGGTGGTCGTGGCTGTCAGTGCAGGACTGAGAGAGGCTTGCAGCATGGCCTGCAGGGCGTCTCTTGAGGAGCAGGGCCAGGCCCTGAGCCTTCTGAGGCTCAGGACTGAGGTGACGCCCTAACCTGGTCCAGGAAGGCACCCTTGAGATATCAATGCTGCTGTGCTTCTTGGAGGAGATGGGACTTGAACTGGACCCAGGGGGTGCTGGATATTTAGATGTGAGAGGAGGAAAGATGATGTGGAGCCACATTGCAGAGGACCTCGGGAGCCAAGCAAACAAGGGCACAGTGGCTCCAAGACAGGAGCCAGGCTTTGTGCCACATCCAGGATGTCTGCAGGGACACAGCAGACCACCTCCGGAAGCTTGCAAGAGGTGAGTATGTGTCAGTGGAGGTACTCAGTCCCTTCTGGACGAACTAAGGAACTCCAAGGGGCAATATACTTAAATTTCAGTAGTTTTAAAAGAAGCCTGGATAAATTAGCCAAAACCGGTTTGGCTCAATGGATAGAGCGTTGGCTTGGGGACTGAAGGGTCCCGGGTTCGATTCCGGTCAAGGGCATGTACCTTGGTTGCGGGCATATCCCCAGTAGGGGGTCTGCAAGAGGCAGCTGATCGATGACTCTCTCTCATCGATGTTTCTGACTCTCTGTCTCCCTTCCTCTCTGTATAAAATCAATAAAATATATTTAAAAAATAAAAATAAAAAAGCCTGGATAAATTAAACAGTGATAGAATCTGACAAGTTTCTGATGAGAGGAGCCATGTTTGGGAAAAAGACCCTGGCTCCTGGAACAAGCTACTTTTTTGATGCTTCTGTGTGACCAAGTCCAGGCAGATGGAGGAGGGCAGGCTTTGGGTCAGTAGGCTGTGCCAGAACGAGCAGAAGAGCCCTCCACAGGCCCTGCTCCCCTCCTCCCAGCAGGCTGCCCAACTGTTACCAAGGCTGGTACTGAGCAGCTGCACACTCTTTTGGCCCAATGGTTTTCTGCTGGAGTCCTTGCTGATTTGAGCATTGTGAGCCAATATTTTAAATACCACCTGGTTATCAGATATCTTCAAGCAGGGTTCACATGATTTCAAGGGACAAACCCAACAGGAACTAGTCTGGGCTAAAAGGAAAGTGTATTGGGGCTCACACAGCATGACTGAGTGGAAAGGGCAGGGTTACTACTTCCCACCCATCAGCCAGGATTTCTCAAAAGGGGAAGAGTGGTGTCCATTGCCCACCTCACATCAAGAACTCTAGGGTCTGCCATACCTTCAGAGACCTCACTTCAACTAGTCAGCTTCCTCTTAGGTTTTCTGTTTCTCTCATCACTTTCCCCAGCAAATCTCTTCCTCCAGGCTTACATTCTGTCCCTTTAATAGGCTTCTTTAAAAAAGTCTGCACTCTCACTCTTGCCTCTTTCCCACTTCATTTCCTTTCTTACCTGTTCTTACCAAGGTGATCTGTGCACTGAGCCCCAGGGACACTCCGCCTGCATTCCCCCTTGGTGTTAGTGATTCCACTGTCTCTCTCCTCAGGGTCAGGCATTCCTGCTGTCTGTATGCTGTGGATCCTCAGCCTTTCTCCAAGCCCAAGTCCCCTCCTGAGCCCCAGGTCCACATACCCTGCTTCCTGCTGGGGGGATGACCCACAGCACCTGTCTGCTGCAGCCCTCTGGCGTTCTCTGCACCCCTTTCACCTCCACCCCACCTGGCAGTTCCTGTGTTGCCTCTTCTCCATTTTGTTCCTTTCCCCATACAAGACTCCCAGACTAATGATGTCCACTCCCCAAGGCAGAGAATCAGCTGGAACTTAGTGAACAAATGGCTTTCTGTGTCCTGCTGAGAATAGGAGGATCAGTGCCAGAATTTATAGTCTGGAAGGGGATAGCAAACATTCCTGAACAGCTAGGTATGTTGTCAGAAAGAAAGGGCCCAGTGCTTCCCCTGGGAAGCTTAGTTCTGGTTTGGATTTTTTAGCAAAAACAAAAAATTACAGAAAAAAGAGCATCCCCATTTAAAATAAACATTCTATAAAGCCAAGTCATGTTAAACTCAGTCATGTTTACTAAACTACAAAACAAATGTTTCCTAAAAATTACTTGGTTAACCCGTGCATCTAAGAACAAAGACTGTTTGGTTTTTCCCCCCTCAAAACAATTAAACACGATTTCAGGTCCCTGCTAAATAAGTCAACTTGGAAATTCACGTATGCCCTCCTGCCTGGGCAGCTGAATTCCAGATGCCCACGACCTACCATGATGCCCATTATGCCATTCCCTCCCCCATCTTTACCACAGGACTTGATGCACCTGTACTCCCAGTGACATGTCAAACCTGCCAGGCCTTTGCATTTGCTTTTCAGCTCAAATGCAGTGATTGGTTATTATTAACAGGCCTCTGCTGCCCTGCCCCTCCCCCACCCCCAGGCGATAGAAAATTGAGCTGACCCACACTAAGTGTAGGTAAAGGGTTTGTTATTCAGGAGAAAGTAGGTGAGGGGTTTGGAATTCAGGGAAAAGGGTTAATCAGATAAAAGCTGCAGTCAAGTGATTTCCTGAGCATCCCTTCATCTGCTGACTGGTGCTGATTCTCTATCTACATCCCGGGCAGCTGACCTCTTCCTGGAGCACAGTGGTTCAGATACTATCTTGGTCGCTTAGAGCTCTCCTAGGGAATAAAGGTCAAATTGCATGTGTTTCTCCTGAAGTGAGCAGGTCCAGTCATACATTCCAGTCCCTGGAACAATAGCTTTTCTACATGCATGACCAAGCCTATTAACTACATATCTAAAAAATTAATTTCTTGAGTTCCCCATCAGGAGCAGCCCTGCCATGGCCAGCTCCAAGCTAGGCCTCTTGTTGCTGCCGCTGCCTCTGCTGCCGCTGCCCACCCAACCTGGACCCTCAAAGACTCAGCACTGGGAAAGGGCACGGTCCCACAACTGGTACAGTGGAGGAAAGTGAGCCTCCAGCATGCCCCAAGGCCCCCAGGTGGGTGACAGGTCTCCCCAGTCTGAGTGGGAGGAAGAAGGTTCTGGCTAGGACTCCTTCACCCATCTCGAACCTGGGGTTGGTGTAGTGAGGGCAGCCTCAGCTATCTTGAGGAAGGATTCTGGGCACTACAGCAAGCAGCCCAGATCAGGCTGCCATAGCCTCCAAAGCAATGCCCTGGCTCCCCCACACACACACACTCCAGGGGCAAAGTGTGCCCTGGGAGGGCAGGACCACAGGCCAGGGGACCCTCCACAGGAAGCAGTACCTGGTGCAGACACTGCTGGTAAGTAGGGTGAGAGGCCCCAGGCATTGGCCACCAGAGGCCATAGTGGCTAAGGACTGAGGGCCATGTGAATGGAAGATGGGGTAGACAGCACTGAGACATCCCCTGCCACAGCACCCCCAGCTGTTAGTGCCCCAGCTTCTTACAAACAGGGTGCTGTCTGCTATTCTGTTTCCCAGAAACTAAACAATTTATAAGATACTTACATTGAAGATTGGAAGTCACTAATGGAGTAGGAAATAATTGTACTGCACTAAAAAACCTCTGAAAGAAAGATAGTGACTGCAGTGGGGTCCCCCAGGCTTCTTTGTTTTCTAGGGAATTATTGTGTTCCCCTGCCAGTGGGAAGAGGTGAGAGGTGGGACCTCACATTGACGGGTAGTCACTGACTAGAAATGGTAGTGATTGCAGAGTCCTCCAAAGTCCTAGCAGAACACAGGTGTGTGGAGATGGATTATTACTATTTTGCACATAGTATTTTATTTTCTAAATATATATATTTTATTGATTTTTTTACAGGGAGGAAGGGAGAGGAATAGAGTTAAAAACATCAAGGAGAGAGAAACTTCGATCAGCTGCCTCCTACACACTCCCTATTGGCTATGTGCCCAAAACCAAGGTACATGCCCTTGACCAGAATCGAACCTGGAACTCGTCAGTCCGCAGGCCGACGCTCTATCCACTGAGCCAAACCGGTTAGGGCTGCACATAGTATTTTAAATTGCACCAGGAGAGCATGGTAACTAAAGGTGAAAGTAGTAAGTAGATTCCTATATGGCAAAACCTTACTGCCTAACTTAAATCCGTGTGAGCTCAGGTTTTTACATATCAGGTTTGTTTAGGGTGGGTAACGCCCAGGGTGGTGAAGCCCTGTAGGTTAGGAGCCTGCCTCAGCGGAGCCAGGTCGGAGGGGAAGGGACGGGACAGGCCAGCTGACCTGAGCTTCCACTGGAATGACCATCCCCTTCCCCGGCGGACTGGACCGGAGCGCAACGCACTGCCGCCCAATAAAGTTAATGAGATTCCGGAAGTTGCGTAAAGTTCTGTCTTCCTCTCACACTGAGCCCCTTCCCCGCTTGGGTTCTGGAGGGACGCGGACCTGGCCTGCAAACGGAAGGGACACGGACTGCCCCGCAGAAAGGGCGCAGCCAGAGCCGCGGCGGGGGACCGCAGACGGGCAGGGCCTTGGGCGCCGTTGGAGTGGCTCCCGGGTACTGTGTAGCAGGATAGACCTTGGACTTCAAGTCCCGTGGTGCCCCGCGGCCGCTTCCGGGCTCCCGTGATGCCCTGCGGCGCGCCGGACGCGAGGCGGCCTCGGTCATGCTGCGCCCGCTGAGTTACCTGGGCGCGCGGCCCCTGTGCGGGCCGCCGGCCCCGCTGCTGCTGCTCGTGCGAGGCCGCAAGACCCGCTACGACCCGCCGGCCAAGTCCAAGGTCGGGCGCGTGGCGACCCCGCCCGCGGTGGACCCTGCGGAGTTCTACGTGCTGGCGGAGCGTTACCGGCAGTACCGCCAGATCATGCGCGCCCTCAGGTGTGTGTGACGGACCGGGAACAGGGAGGCGGCCGCGGGAGTGTCGGGTGGGCGGGCTGAGGGTGCCGACCTTGGCGCGTCTCTGGCAGGCTGCAGTTCGTGTCCGAGGTGCGGAGGAAGGTACACGAGGCGCGGGCCGGGGTGCTGGCGGAGCGCAAGGCGCTGGAGGACGCCACTGAGCACCGCGAGCTGATGGCCTGGAATCGGGCGGAGAACCAGCGGCTGCACGAGCTGCGGTGAGACGGGCGGGCGGGGCCGGGCCACCTGGTTGGCCCGCGGGAACCCAGCTCGCTCAGTCTCGGCCTCTTGCTCCTCCCAGGATAGCGAGGCTGCGGCAGGAGGCGCGGGAGCAGGAGCAGCGGGAGGCCGAGGAGAAGGCCCGTAAGGCCCGCGAGAGGGAGGCCTGGGTGCAGCTCAAGGAGCAAGAAGTGCTGCAGCTGCAGGTGGGTCGCGTCTCTACGGGGTGGGGCTGGAGGCCGGGAGCTCCTCCTGGGAGGCCGGCAGAGGCCTGGGTGCAGCGAGGTGGGACACCGGCTACGGCAGATGGAGAGGGCAGTCCTGGGAGAGCGGGTGAGGATTTGGGAGAGGAGTGCAGGGAGAGTGCCTGGCAGGCGCAGAGATCTGGAGTGAGAGTTGACTGTCCAAATAGCGAGTGGGTGGTAAACTGGTGTCTGAGGGAGGGAGGACCCCTGAAATCCACAGAGCTTGTATTTTATCTTTTGGGTGGTGTCACTGAAGGGGTAAATATTTTGGCTAGGTTGTCGGGAGTGACCCAGCAAGAATGGATGAGGCTGGAATTAAAGTTATGGAGGGAGGAGGAGGAGTTTGAGAGAGACTAAGAGGTAAATTGTCACAGCTGATGTGCTGTGGTTTTGGCAGAGCTGTCCAGTGGCTGTTTAAGAAAGAGGAATGTGACCAGGCTGCTGACAAGTCAGCGAGGCACTCAGAGAGGAGAGCGGGAGCTGTCAGTGGGCTAAAGGCCAGCAGGCAGTGTGGGCGGGCTGGCCTGTGCCGGGGGCTCCCATTCAGCTGGCCTTCTCTCTCAATAGGAGGATGTAAAAACCTTCATCACCCGGGAGAACCTGGATGCTCGGATAGAAGCCGCGTTGGACTCCCCATCCCCAAAGAGCTACCACTGGGCCGTCACCAAAGAGGGACAGGTGGTCAGGCCACAGCACAAGGGCAACTAGGGGCCCGGTAAGGACAGTGCCTGCCCAGGGACTGTGTGTGCGCACGGGTATGACCTGGGATAAAGCAGTGGTGTTCCTTCTGAAGAAGGAAGCTCAGCCTATTCCACTGTGGCCCTCTTGATCAGTGCCCTTTTCTGCCCCAATGACAACTGTCAGCACAGAACTAAGGTTTCCATCTCACAGAGGGGCAGACTGGACTGGACCACAGTTGTGCGATCACCTCCTGAGTATCATCGAGGGTGGTCAGTGGTTGGCAAATGGGCCAAATCTGGTCATCTACCTGTTTTTGTAAATAAAGGTTTATTTGAATACAGCCACACCCATTCATTGACTACTTGGATGTTACGATGGCAGAGATGATTAGTTGCAACAGGGACATATATGACTTGCAAAACCTAAAATATTTGTTAATATGGCTTTAAATATAAATATTCTACCTCCCCCCCAACTGGTTTTGCTCAGTGGATAGAGCTTTGGCCTGCAGACTGAAAGGTCCCAGGTTTGATTCCGATCAAGGGCATGTACCTTGGTTGCAGGCACATCCCCAGTAGGGGGTGTGCAAGAGGCAGCAGATTGATGTTTCTCTATCATTGATGTTTCTAACTCTCTATCCCTCTCTCTTCCTCTCTGTAAAAAATCAATAAAATATTTTAAAGATTGGCAAGTAATAATTTGAATATATATATGATTTCAGAGAGAGAGGGAGAGAAACATCAATGATGAGAGAGAATCACTGATCAGCTGCCTCCTGCATGCCCTTTACTGGGATCTGAGCCCACAACCCAGGCATATGCCCCTGATCAGAATCAAACCCGGGACCCTTCCGTCCTCAGGCTGACACTATCCACAGCCAAACTGGCAGGGGCTGCTATATGGCTTTTACAGAAGTCTGCTGACCTCTGATCTAGGGTTTTAGGGCTCCAGCCAGGATCAGCTATCACAAGGTAGCTGAGACAAGCCAACCACTGGCCAAACCTGTTTCTGCTTGACCATGGGCTTTGCTGTCCAGGACCTGGTGGCTCGGGACACAGAAGGCAGGGTGGAGACCCCGTTTCTTCTAGAAGCCCTTTCCGCCCGTGGCCTCAGGGACCTGCGTCTGTCCTGGCACTGGCAGCCTCCATGGACCACCCAGCAGATGGGTGCTGGCAGGGAAGGCCTGGTTGATACAGGGATTACAAGGTCAGTGTTATTTGTTAAGCCCTTGGCTCAAACCCTGAGGGAACCAGAAATACTTGTGGTTAAAGTTCACGTTCACAATATTGAATAAGTGAACATGTAGATCCATTGCCCTGTTCATACAAGCTCTGGAGCAATATCTGGGATGAGGAAGAGCTGTTTCTCCGAGCCAGAGCTGTAGCCCCGTTGCCACCATTCACTTGAACTTGCCCAGTTACCACAAGAGGACAGAGTCCCAGCTGCTTTTCCTGAACTCCCACATTGTAGAGAGAGTCTGGGAACCCCAAGAAATGAGAACCTTTTAGAAAATATGGGTAACCCCCCACATTCAGGTGATGATGCAGGCGACAGGTGTAGCAGAGAGCCCGTGGTTATCATTGTGCCTGCACCCCGCCCCCATCAGGGCAGTCCCCCTCGGAGCAGAAGCCTCCTTCCCCAGGCTGGTCATGGCCCTTCTTCTCCCCGGTTGGCACTAAACCTGGACACAGCACAGTGGGGTCCTTTCAGATGCTCCACACGACTTCTGGGGTGAGCTGATGGGCACACATGTGGGCCGTGGGTTGGCAGCTGTCCCCACAGCCGTGGACTTGATGGTGAGGAGTGGACAGACCGTCTGGTCCCTGCGGTGGAAGCCGCCGTGAGCTCTCACATGGGACCCTGGGCCTGTGTAGGGAAGTCCAGTTTCATTCTTCCCAAGTCCCTTCCCCTCTGAGTCGGGGTGTAGACACAAGTCATTGGTCTTTAAGTGGAGGAGACGGTGTGATATGTTCTTGAAGTTCTGCCTTTGGGCTGTTTTCCCTTCACTGCTGTTGAGTATCCTGCATGGGGCTGTCACTCCTGATGTTCACTGCTAATACCACCTCTAAACCAAGCTTCGTTTTTACCCACCGATAGTCAAGAAAATCTGATGTTTTTTTCTTTACCTCCAGGAACTTTGCTGGATAGGCACACACACACACCCCAGGATTTATCTCCCCCATTAAGCCAGATGTTTTACCAAGACAGCTGGATTCTTGCCCCTTCCAGCTCTCCGGGGTGAGTAGCAGGACATCAGTGAAGTGACATCCTGGGGTGGGTAGTCAGGGTCTTGAAGATGAAGTTGTACAAACCTGTAGTTGTTCACCACTTGGGCTGGGTGGTGATATACTGCCAGGTGAAGGAGAACTGCTTGTGGTGGTCCAAGTAGACAGGAAAAGAGAAGAATATTTGCCTCATGAATGGGTGCTGGGTGCCTCCTTAATCTCCTCCGCCATGGAGACCACTCCGGGCCTAAGCCAGCCTGAAGTCATTCCCATGGTTTTCCAGTATACTCCACATTTTCTGCATGGAATAGTACAGGTACACAACAGTCCTTGAAATCTCTGTAAAGGTCCCCCCCTGAGAGAGCACACTCTCAGTTTTCTATTGAAGATTGTGTTACCCGACTAGAGCTGCAGTGTTGGCTGAGCTGCAGCACAGGAGCAGAGCTGTCTCAGCAGCTGGACCTGTGACACCAGAGCCGGAACACTGGCTTCTCCGGAGCCACCTCAGCCTCAGCCGCGCTGGAGCTACTTCAGGACTGAACTGTTTGCATGGAATAAAGTATCTCTCCCCTCACCACATGGAAACTGGGATTCCTGTTAGCATTGAGTTGGTGGCAGTGAGTGACCTTCAGTTGACACAGTAAACGCAATAATGCTTTTAGGTGCTTTGGTGAAAGTCTTTGTGGAGTAAGACAGGTTTATAAAGAAGGGTGGGACTGAAAATTGGATGGGACAGCAGGGAGCCCAAATGCTGTCAATGGAGGAGGGGCCTGAGGTAAACCTAGAGAAGTACTTAGGAAGTAAAGATGGTGCAGGCACTCACAGGGGAGCCACGTGAGTCAGGCACAGTGCTAGGGAACGTTAGAGGGACTCGGTACTTCAGAGTTATGTGAGCATAAGATAGAAGAGCTGGCTTCAGTGCGCTATGATGCTGGAGAGGAGAGCATGAGCCAGAGCAGAGAGCCTTGTCGATTAGGTTCAAGTTAGTTAAACTCATAGAAACAAAGTGGAATGGTGGTTGTCAGGGTATGGAGATGGGGAAACGTTGGTCAAAGAACACACACTTCCAGTTATAAGATGAATACATCCTGGGGATGTACATACAGCATGGTGACTAGTTAACACTGTATTGTGTGCTTGAAAGTTGCTAAGAAGTAAATCTTAATGTTATCACCACACACCCACACAACATACACACACACACAAGTTCCCCCTGAACTTAACCTGTGGTTATTTCCCGGATGTAAGTGTAGAGGTAAAATAAGTACCTAGGAAACAAGCCCAGTCCACTGCTGAAATGTGGGCAGTTCTGGCAGGAAGAGTCTAGCTTGGAACTACCCAAGGCAAAAGCAGTGTTTGCAGCCCCCAAATCCTGAGGAAGACAGGCCTGGTGCTGCTGGTCATTTCCTCCCTGGTGAGTGTTTCCTTCAATAGGAAGGCGCTTAAACTATACATTTGAAGCTTAACGAGTTGTTTTGAAGGGAGCATCCATGTCAAGAAACAGAACAGCGTCTGGATCAAATTCATAGTTAAGTTTACAAGGCCTTGAGGTCAAGAACCTGTAAGGAAGGGTCCCACTGTATTGCCACGAAAGGCAGTGGAGTGACCTGAAGGAGCTCAGAGCTGCACAGACCGCCCTCTCCCGCACTCGGCAGCGGCTCTGCGGTCACACGTTCGCTACTTTCCCCCAAATGTCTGGGCATGCTCCACCGCTGAGCCACCTCCGGCCGGGCTTGTTTTTCCTTTTAAATACTAGCCACTGAGGGAGAGAGGGTTTGAGACTGGGATTTTGTGTCTGGGAAATGCCTAACTGAGGTATAAATGTCCATCATGGTGCACACACACACACCTTCGCTGTCAATGCCAGAGCCTGCAAGGTGCTGGCTGACCCACAGCCCCTGCCTGAACCCCGACCACACTCCCACCCGCTGCCGCTGCCACGAGGCCTCAGACCTGAGCAGAGGGGTCCGAGGGGCCGCCCTTCCTCTGGCCTCAACAACAGATCTTTTGCGGTGACTCCTGGGTGTTGCCATAATAGAAGCCAGGTGTCAAAGGAAGTCCTGAGGAGCTGTGGGCTTTGGATGAACAACCATACAAACCGATGTTTTAGAAGCACTGTTTCTCACAATTTACAGCACTTAGAGTGGGACAGAATTGTTTCATGGGGACTTTTAGAATAAGAAGATGAAATTTGAGACTAATATATGTTGACAATTTGGGATTTATACTTTCTGAAAATCTACAAAAGTTATCTGTAACTACAAACATAGCATATCACTAGTGTGTCTTTTAATTTGAAAAATATTATGATGCCAAACCAGTTTGGCTCAGTGGATAGAGCATCAGCCTGTGGACTGAAAGGTCTCAGGTTCGATTCTGGTCAAGGGCATGTACATTGGGCACATCCCTGGTAGGGGGTGTGCAAGAGTTAGCTGGTCGATGTTTCTCTCTCATTGATGTTTCTAGCTTTCTATCTCTCTCCCTTCCTCTGTAAAAAAATCAATAAAATATATTTTTTAAAAAATTTTTGACTCTCAAAAGACATTTCAGCCTTAACCAGTTTGGCTCAGCGGGTAGAGCATTGGCCTATGGACTGAAGGGTCCCAGGTTCGATTCCGGTCAAGGGCATGTACCCTGGTTGCAGACACATCCCCAGAAGGGCGTGTGCAGAATTCAGCTGATCAAAGTTTCTCTCTCATCCATGTTTCTAACTTTCTATCCCTCTCCCTCTCTGTAAAAATAAAAAATATATTTTTTTTTAAAAACAAGAAATCATAGTACTGTTGATATTTGGCTCTGTTGACTAATGAGTTTGCCAACCACTGGTCTATCCTATAATAGAGGTCCGATGCACAAAATTCATGCAAGGGGCTCGGCCCCCTCCCACCAATGGGCCACTTCTTCCTCAGCCCCAGGCACCACGGCTTTGTCCCAAAGGACGTCCAGGATTAATAAAATGTAATATGCTAATTAAACCAGATGTCCTTCCAGAGGACCTTCTGGACGAAGCCGGGGCTGTGAGGGAAGCCCAGGTCTTCGGTGCCTGCCAACAGCCAGAGGGAAGCCTGGGTCCTGGGTGCCAGAGGGAAGCCTGTGCCAGCAGTCAGGGAAGGAAGGCCTACTCTTGCATGAAGTTTGTGCATAGGGCCTCTAGTCTACATATATAAAAGCCTAAGCCACTGAACAACCGAACGACTGGTCGGCTGGTTGCTATGACACACACTGACCGCCACGGGGAAGATGCTTCAAGCAGAAGCTGCCCTCTGGTGGTCAGTGAACTCCCACAACCAGCCTCCCATGGCTGGCCAACCTCTCGAGGCCAGACAACGTCCCACGGCCCCTCCCGCTGCTGGCCGGCCCTGATCCACCCCAATTGCCGGCCAGGCCAAGGAACCCAACCCAGGCACAAATTTGTGCACCAGCCCTCTAGCAGATAATAAAAGGCTAACATGCAAACCGACCAAATCGCTATGATGCACACTGACCACCAGGGGAAAGACGCTCCATGCAGGAGCTGCCCCCTGTGGGTCAGTGTGCTCTCACGGGAGGAGCACTGCTCAGCCAGAAGCCAGGCCCATGGCTGGTGGTGGGAGCCTCTCCTGCCTCCGTGGCAGCACTAAGGATGTCCAACTGCCAGTTTAGGGAGCAGGCCCAAGCCTCAGTCGCACATTCCCCAAGGGCTCCCAGACTGAGAGGGCACAGCCAAGGCTGAGAGACCAACCCCACTCCAACGGCACAAATTTTGTGCACCGGGCCTCTAGTTATAGAAGTAACATAAGACCTTGTAAAGAAATCTCCAAGAGAGATGGGAGTGTTTGCATGATTGCCCTACTTACTGCTTCCCTCCAGAAATCCATAGGAATAAACTGAAAACAGAGAAAGCCCTCTGCTCTGTTAAGGAGTGCTTCACCTCTTTGCTAACTTATACCAGTAGAGAGAGAGGCTCCATTCTTCTGGCCTCGCACAGAACAGCTGAGTGTACCCCCAAAAGCAGAGCTAACCCGAAGAGCTGAGGGAACCCCAAAGAGCCAAGTCTAGCCAGGAAGTGCTGAGCCTAGCCCTAAGTGCTACAGCTAATCCTGAAAGGATGACCCTAGTGCCTAATAAAAGAGAAACATGCAAATTGACCATCACTTCGCTATGCCCACCAGCCAATCAGAGCTAGTATGCAAATTAACACAGCAAAGATGGGGTGAATTTGCACACACAGGCACAAAGCAAAGACTGAAGACAGGCTAGAAGGGAGAGGGGGAGAAAGTGTATCCTAGTCAAGGGCAGAGCCAAGTTCCATAGGGCGGAGCCTAGCCCCGAACAGCTGAGTCCATCCAAAAGGTTGCAGCCTAGCCCTAAGAGCCTAGGGTAGGCCCAAGGAGTCAAGTCGAGGCCTAAAAAGGAGAAGCTAGTCCCCAGCAGATAGCCAAACCTAGCCCGGCAGAGTTGAGGCCAGACCCAAAGTGCTGAGCCAAGACCCTCAGAGGCAAACCAAGTCCCTAAGAGCTGAGTTTAATCCTGAAGGATGGAGCCTTGTGCTCTGTTCCTTTTTCTTTTTTTTAATTACAGGTTACATTCAATATTATTTTGTAACTGGAGGCCCTTGGCAGGAAGATTCCTATAAGAATAGGGCTTCCTGTGGCCTGAGCGAAGCAGAGAAGGGAGCTAAGGCCGCCAGGCGAGCTTTCCTCCTGCGGCCGCCCCACTTTCCACTTTCCCTCCCTCTTTCTTCTACTCTGTCTTCAGTCTTTCCTTTGTGCCTGTGTGTGCAAACCAACCCCCATCTTTGCTGGGTGAGTTTGCATACTCGCTCCGATTGGCTGGTGGGTGTAGCTGGTGATGGTCAATTTGCATGTTTCACTTTTATTGATGTAGATAGTTTTATAGATACTGCATAGTGGTAAGACAATCATACTTTATGCAGTGGTCCCCCAATAGTTCAGGCACTCACCTGGCACTGTGCAAAGGTATTACAATATTATAGGTTATGTTGCCTAGGCTGCACTTACATCTCGGGACTATTCTGTGATACCAATTTGTACTTCTTAATCCCTTCACTTCTGGCAGCCATCAGTATTTTCTCTGTATCTATTAGTCTGTTTCGCTTTTGTTTGTTCATCTTGCTCTTTTGATTCCACATATAAGTGAATCATGTGATATTTGTCTTTCTCTGACTTATTTTACTTAACATAATACCCCCTAGGTTCATCCATGCTGACCCAAATGGTAACATTTTGTTCTTTTTTTTATGGCCAGATTGTATCTATACACCACAGCTACTTTATCTACTCTTCTAATGGTGCGCATTTGGCCTGCCTCCATATCTTGGGTATTGTAAATAACACAATAAAATAGGAGTGCATATATTCTTTCAAATTAGTATTTTTTGTTTCCTCAGATATATACCTGGAAGTGGAATTGTTGGGTCATAATGCAATTCCATTTTTCACTTTTTAGGACCTTCCGTCCTGTTTTCCGCAGAGGCTGCACCAGGCTGCATTCCCACCAGCGGTGCACTCACCTCTAGCTTCCCGAGAACCTTGGAATATTCCTCAGCCTGTCTGTGCCTCAGTTTCCCCCAAAGTAAAATAAATAAAACACTGGTATCAACAACCTGTAAGACTGTTGTAGCAATTAAGTGAAATTCATGTAAAGTTGAATTAAGTGCCTTGGAGATAATAAATGTTTAATACATGTTCAATGCGAATATTATTATTAATTTTAATGAAAGTAGAGAATGGCCTCAAACTCACAGCAGGGACTAAAGATCAGGTACCATATACAGCCAAATTGGGAATGAATTGCTGGAGGACAAGATCTGCCCTGCAGTTCCCCTTAACTCCAGCAGATGGCAGCCTCCTCAATACAGTGACAGGGCCTTTCAAATGTAAAATGTAAGATTAATAAATTTGACTCGATTACCCGCTCCCCCCCCGCCCCTTCTCCTGGAATATGTTGTAAGACCTCTAATGGATGCCTGAAACTGCAGGTAGTACCAAACCCTATATCTACTATGCTTTCTTCTTATACATACACACCTTTTCGCTTGTAAGAAGCACTTTATGGCTTCTCTTTGGCATATCTGAATTGCTAGCGTGACTACTCTGTGCTTGGGGGCCATTATTAAGGAGAATAGGGGTTACCTGAACACAGGCAAGTGATTCCATGACAGACCATCGATCTGGTAACCAGCCAGTCCCTGAATGACTAACAGCTGGCAGATCATGCAGCATGGACATGCTGGGCAAAGGGACATGCACATTCCAGAAGGAACAGGGCAGGCTGGCTTGAGAGTTCGACATCCTGCTCAGAACAGCACACACTTTAAAACTTAGGAATTATTTTTGGAATTTTCCATTTAATAATTTCTAACTGTGGTTGGCCATGGATAACTGAAACCACAGGAAACAAAACCACAGAGAAGGGGGGGACTGTGTATTCTACTGAACAAATTATTTTAATTTCCTGCTGCTGGGCATCTGAGCTGTCTCCAGTTTTGGACTCTGACACACAGTGCCCCTGTGATCAGCATCCTTGGACACGTCTGTTGATGCTCATCTGCAGGCACTTCGGGAGTGGAATTGCTGGATCACACGGTGTGCATATGCTCAGCTTTAGTAATGCTAGCAGCTTTCCCAAGCAGCTGTGCCATCTACCAGGTGTACCGGTTAATAATGCGTGTGTTTTTCCCCCAATAGAATAGAATTACACATATAATGATATATTTGCAATGTGATATGTATGCTACTTTGTTGTATTGACAGAAAGCTTCAAAACTTCATATGTCAAATTTTCTGAAGGTGTTAACATCATAGATATTTTTATGCTTAAAGGTGCTGAATTCTGTGCCCAAAAAGCATTTGTGGGAAGTTTTAATTCATTGCTTTGTTTTGAAGAAAAGTGCCGCTGAAAATTATTGTATACTTTGGGAAGCTTTTGGTGAACATGCTCCATCTCAAGATACTTGTGAACACTGGTTTAAACGCTTTAAAAGTGATGATTTCTATGTAAAAAACAAAGAATACACAGGTCAACCGAAAAAGTTTTAAGACCAACAAGTACATGCATTATTGGATGAAGATGCATGTCAAACTCAAAAACAACTTGCAGAAAGATTAAACCTTGCTCAGCAAACAATTTCTGATCATTTACAAGCAATGGGAAAGATTTTAAAGGAAGGAAAATGGGTGCCACATCAACTGAATGAAAGACAAATGGAAAACCAAAGTCATCAGTAAAATGTTGCTTCAACAGTATGAAAGAAAGTCTTTTTTTGCATCAAATTGTGACTGGTAATGAAAAGTGGATTAATTTTGAGAATCACAAATGCACAAATTCATGGGTTGATCCAGGTCAACCATCAACATCAACTGCAAGGCCAAATTGCTTCAGAAAGAAGACAATGTTCTGCATTTGGTGGGATCAGGAAGGGGTGGTGTATTATGAGCTTCTAAAACCAGGTGAAACAGTTAATACTGATCGCTACTGACAACAAATAATCAATTTGAACCACACTTTGATCGTGAAACAACCAGAATGTTCCAGAAGACACGGCAAAGTAATTTTGCTTCATGATGACACACCATCACACACTTCAAAACCAGTTAGAGACAAGTTAAAAGATCTTGCCTGACAAGTATTAACCCATCTGCTGTATTCATCAGACCTTGCTCCTTCAGATTACTACTTGTTCCGACCCATGGCACATGCACTTCAAAACTTACAAATAATTAGAAAATTTGGCCTCTGAATGGTTTGCCTCAAAACAAGAAAAGCTCTATTGGGGCAGTAACCACAAATTACCCGAACGATTGGGGGAAATGTGTAGCTAGTGATGAACATTACTTTGAACAAAGCACTTTTGATGTTTCTCATGAAATTGTCATGTGAGTTTCTTTTATTACAAAAGATCAGGCCTAGCCTGATCCATTACAATATAGACCCTAGTTCTTTACTCAGTAACCATACCAAGGAAGGACCCAGAAATCACCTTATAGATTTCACTATAAATCTTCCTCCTAGAATTTCTCAAAGCGTCTTGTAACCTGTGGAACTGCAGTGAGGAGAGAAAAATACCCAGACCGCCCTAGCTGGTTTGGCTCAGGGGATAGAGCTTCAATCTGTGGACTGAAGGGTCCCAGGTTTGATTCTGGTCAAGGGCACATGCCCAGTGGAGGGTGTGCAAGAGGCAGCAAATCAATGATCCTCATCATTGATGTTTCTATCTCTTTTTACCTCATATATATATATATATATATATATATATATATATATATATAAATCAACTATTAAAAAAAAATACCCAGACCTTTCTGGAATCACCGGGGACCCAGAGTACCACTCCCGTCCACTGAGCAGAGCTAAGGCCTGTGGTAGTCAGGAAACAAGTGGGGCCTAGGAGGCAGGAGGTAACATCATGCCTTAGAGAACACGTGCGCTGGGAAGTGGGTGATAAATCCCGTGAAAACATAGAGCCTTGCATGTCCATGAAGTTTCTGGGAATGCTGGGGTGGGGGAGGGGAGGAGGGGGCGAGCATTCTGGATCCTGTCAAAGTGAAAGAGAATTCTCACGCTGTGCTGGTAGGAAAAGCTAAACACACAGTCTTGAGTCTAGCAATTCCACCCAAGAGAAATGATGCTATGTCCACCAAAAGATAATAGCCAAACCTGGGAACAACCCAAAAGTCCATCAACAGAATAATGGATAAGCACAGTATAATATATTGTTTTCTTTTCCTTTTCCTTTTTCTTTTAGTACTAGAGGCCCAGTGCACAAAAATCATGTACTGGAGCAGGAGGAGGGGGATGTCCCTCAGCCTGGCCTGCGATCAGGCCTAACCTGGCAGTCAGACATTCTTCTATCAGCCCAGGACCCCTCGCTTTCTACCACCTGCCTGTAGCCGCTAAGCTGCTCCCCCTGTGGGAGTGCACTCACCACCAGGGGGTAGCTCCTGCATGGGGCTGGGAGGGATGCAGGAGGTTGGCCATCCAAGGAAGGACCACAGGAGGGATCCAGGGCATGTCTGGTCCATCTCGCTCAGTCCCAATTGGCCAGACCCCAGCAGCAAGCTAACATACCAGTCAGAGCATCTGCCCCCTAGTGGTCAGTGCACATCATAGAGAGCAGTTGAATTACCTTAGCATATCATTAGCATAGTATACTTTGATTGGTTGAACAGTCAATCGGATACTTAGCATATTAGGCTTTTATTATATAGGATAGTGTATTCTTATAACTGGGTATTGTATATCACTGTGATTGCTCTTATAGTAATGAGAAAAGAGACCGTCTTTCTAGTGGTCTAGAAAGACAGTCATCATTTGATTGCTCTTATAGTAATGAGAAAAGAAAGACCGTCTTTCTAGTGGTCTAGAAAGACGGTCCCACCCCCTCCCAAATGATGACAAGCTGCTGTGCCTGAAAGAGATGCAGTGCGTGGTGGGCCTCTGCGTTTGGAGCCCTCACTGGCCACAGGGGAACGTGCTGCTCTGACCCATTCACCAGGACCGAAGGGCAGTGGGCTGTGAGAGCCACCCAGGTAAGAGGACACCAAAGCAGATCCTGCTGTAAGGCAGGCAGCTCTGCCTTTAAGGCCATATGGCCCAGGAGTTCCCTCTGGTCACCATGTCCACAGCTGTGGCCAGCTCCCGTGGGAGTCACGTCAGAAGCCCCTAGGCTGGTGGAACAAAGCTAGATCCCGTTCTGAGAAAGCACTAGCTCCTTCTGAAGGCAGCTCTTTGCTTTCCCCCAGCCCTGTTAGAGACGGCCTGCATATCACTTAGCTTAGCCCAGTGGTCGGCAAACTGCGGCTCACGAGCTGCATGTGGCTCTTTGGCCCCTTGACTGTGGCTCTTCCACAAAATACCACGTACCCTAATTAAGTTAATAACAATGTACCTGCTATATAGTTTAAATTTTAAAAAATTTGGTTCTCACCCTGATTGGTTTGGCTCAGTGGATAGAGCATCGGCTTGTGGACTGAAAGGTCCCAGGTTCAATTCTGGTCAAGGGAAAGTACTTTGGTTGCAGGCACATCCCCAGTAGGGGGTGTGCAGGAGGCAGCTGATTGATATTTCTAACTCTCTATCCCTCTCCCTTCCTCTCTGTAAAAAATCAATAAAGTATATATTTTTTTTTTAATTTGGCTCTCAAAAGAAATTTCAATCGTTGTACTGTTGATATTTGGCTCTGTTGACTAATGAGTTTGCCAACCACTGGCTTAGCCTATATAATAAAAGGCTAATATGCAAATTGTCCCCTCCACCAAGAGTTTGACCAGGGGGTGGCTCCTCCCCCCAGCCAGCCCCGCCTTTGATCTGCTTCCCTACACCAATCAGACCCCACCTGTGCACGAATTCATGCACCGGACCTCTAGTTCTGTATACTAAGCCATTCCACGCCTTGGTAGTACGAGACAGCAAACACTTATGACTGCTCATGAGACTGTGGGTCAGCTGATGCACTGCTCTGGGCTGGGCTTCAGGCATGTGTGCTCGCTGGGGGGCAGATAAGCTGCTCAGGCAGAGAGACTCTTTCTGGACTCCTGCTCCTTTCTCACTCATAATTGTGATCTCATAGGGAGTCTTAAATGTCCTGTTGACCAAGAGGCAAAACAATGGAGCCCAGGTTTCAGGCGGCTCCCAGCCAGATGGCCATGGCCGTGGGGCTCCTGTCCTGCACGTGAGGAGCCCTGAAGGACGTTAGGTGAGTTTCTCCCCCTGGAACACGGGCACTGCAACCACTGTACCTGGAACAGAGAATCCTAGAGACTGCAGACAAGAGGCTAATGATTTGCAGGGATGATCCAAGGCTTGGGACTTGGCAGGAATGTGTTCGAAGGATGGAAGCAAGGCAGCTTGTGGAGAGAATGTGGCTGGACCTCTCAGAATGGACCTAGGGTTGGAAAATATTTGTGCCCCAAAGACCCACTGCACAGGTGACTGTGCACACCAGGCATCCTCTAGCCCCATCACCCCAATCCGTGCTCTCGGGACTCTTGGACAAAGTGGCCATGGTGGCAGGGACTGAGGCCCTGTGTGGGCTCAACCACAGGCACCTTACGTCACCAAGGCCGGCCTGGCTACCACCACTGCTGAAAGCCCCCCTCTCCCATAGCATAGACCAGGGGGGCATCCTTCCCTGGAGCCAGGCAGGCACACTGCATGCCTCCTCAGCATGACAGCTATCCCACCACACTGCTTTTGATCAAGGAACTCCCTCCATAGGAAAAGAAGGAGGGCAATGGATTCTCCGGTCTCACCACGCACCACCCAACAGAAGCAGCTGCCTCAGAGAACAGCAGAACGCCTCCTGCCGGCTGACTGTGGTTCCAGCTCACAGAGAACTCAGGTGTGGTATATTCCGCACCGATGGCGGGCTGTCTCCCCAGAGCCAGTGACGTGGGAGAGCACGGGCAGCCTCAGCAAAGAAGAAGAACTCATGAATAGTAACAAAAACCTCAGTGAGAGTAGACACTGCTGCCAGGGCTGCGGTCACTCTGTAGCTGGGAGACTTCCATCCGCACTGCTCAGCCACTCTGGCCAAAGGATGGAGATGGCAGCTTCAGCATCAGAAACCGAGGTTGTGGCCAAAACCAGTGTGGCTCAGTAGATAGAGCATCGGCGTGTGGACTCTAGGGTCCCAGGTTCGATTCCAGTCAAGGGCATGTACCTTGGTTGTGGGCACATCCCTAGTGGGGGGTGTGCAGGAGGCAGCTGATCGGTTTCTCTCTCATCGATGTTTCTAGCTCTCTGTCCCTTTCCCTTCCTCTCTGTAAAAAAAAATAAATAAATTAAATATATAAAAACAAACAAACAAAGAACCAAGGTTGTGTCAAACAGCTTCTTACGCCCATCTCAAAGTCCTCCCGCCCTGCCTTCCTCCGGCTGCCGCTGGGGGCCCAGTCCCCGCAGCTCCCACCGGGCTCCACACGGGGGCCTCAGGGAGCACGTGCCCTGAGGGGGCGGCCATCACCGCTCACCTCTTTAACAGTTAACCAGACACTCACCCTGTGACCCGCAGTTCCACCCCGAGGCCACTGCCCAGGAGAAATGAAAACACGTGGCCGGACCAAGACCTGCACATGAGTATTCATGGCGAGGTGACTGTCAGAGCCGAAATCAGAAGCCATTAAATGTTCATTAGCGGGTGAATCGTTAACAAAACGCAGTCCATGCTCGGGCTGCATCTCAGTAATACAGAGAAACGAACGACTGACACCCGCAGTCACGAGGCGAACCTCACCAACGCTCTGGAGAGGAAGGAGCAGGCGGGAGCACGGCCCACGGCCCAGCTCCGCGGGCACGTGGCGCTGGAAAGGGGGCGCCCACGTCCGTGGCTTCCGGGGCTGGAGCAGAGCCAGGGCCCACGGCGTGAGGGGCCGTCTCTGGAGCTGGCAGTGTTCTCAGCCCAACCGCTCACTGAAAACCATCGCAGCGCACACCGACAACGGGCAGAGGGGGTGGCGAGGAGATTCTGCCTGATCGAAATGGTTTCAATAGAGAGGTTTCACTTCCACGCCCACAGCACTTGGCACAGCTGGTCCCTTCCTCCTCCCGTCTTCACGCCCTGCTCCTCTTTTCTGACCTTCCTCAGAGTTCCGCCCGTGGTCCTCTTCCCATCGCCCCCTCCTCAGTGCTCTCACTCCGGCCTGTGCCTTTCAGTGACTCCAGATCAATGGATCCTCAGCCGAGCCTCTTGCCTGAACTCCGGGCTCTTCTACCCAAATGCAAACTCCCAGTGTCCTCTGGGCGTGTGAGGTCACCTCAGATGTCTGCATGTCCTCACTGAGCTCTGCCCGTCCCAGCCCAGACCTGGCCACCCTCAGGGTGCCCATCCCAGCCGATGGCAGCTCCATCGATCCCACTGCTCAGGCCCAAAGCCTCGGAGCCATCTTTGACTCCTCTTCTTCTCTCCTGCCCATATCCAACCTGTCAACCAACCCCAAACGTTCTTCCAAAGAATGGGGTCACTTCTCCCCACCGTCCTCACGCCCCGGGCCTCTACAGGAGCCTCCTCCCTGGCTTCCCGACCTCCACCTTCCCCCAGGGTCTCTTCACAACACGGCACCCACAGCTGCCTCAGAACAGGCAAACCCACTTAGGTCGCTCCTCCGCTCAGAGCCTTCTCCGCTTCCCCATTTCCCTCGGCCCTCTGTGACCCCGTCTCGCTGACCATTCTGACGCCGGGTCACTCCACTCCAGCCGTGCGGGGCTTACAGTTTCGTGAATTCGCCAGACAGACTGCCCCCTCAGCACTGCTGCTTCCTCTGGCTGGAATATCCCTCCGCGGCAGGCAGAGCTTTAACATGGACCCCTGTGGCTCCTGCCCTTGGCGTCCACACCTTCCTGTGAACTCCTGTGGCATGTAAATAGGATGTTACTTTCGTAGCAGGCAAAACTAATGGGTATAACTCCCATGATTATCCTACAAGACGTGATAACGGGAGGGGATTTGGCAGATGTAATTAAGGCCCCAGTTGTCCAAATTAATCCCCGTGACTGAGCTAACAGGAACTCGAAGCACCGGGCCTGTCTGCTGCCGGCCTCAGGAAGCCACATCCCTTCGGCAGCCACAGGGAAGTGAATCCTGCAACAACCTCCGGCTCCAGAAAGAACAGCCTGGCCACGTCCCCTGAGACCCGGAGCAAAGGGCCCGCCAGGCCTGGCCCAGACCCACAGACGCTGGTGAGAGTAAGAGGGTATCCATCTGCTCAGTTTGTGCGGATTGTTACACAGCAACAGGAATGAGTCTGCCCTCGGATATCCTCGTGGCTTCCTCCCTCTCTCCTCCAAGGGGCAGGTGCCACCTTCACAGGCCTACACTGAGCCCCCTGAGGGAAACTGAGGCACACCCCACCCTTTTACCCTTTTCTCCATAGCACACGCTGCCCCCTAACCTGCTGAAATAGGAGTATTGTTTCATGTCACTCTCCCATCCCCTCTCTACCTCCACACACACACACACACACACACACACACCTCAGAATATAAGCCCCTGGTGCCCCGGTGTTTCCAAGCCTCTGGGCTGGGACCCAGTGCATCTTCAGATGAGCGTGTTGAACAGAGAAGGGGATGCGGGGCTGTGGGCCGTTAGCTACAGTAATTTATGCGCATGTGTTAACGCGGTGAGGCCAGTGTGCTCCCGGGGTGCCTGGGAGGCTTTCTGGGCCGCCTCCAGGGTCAGACGCTTGGCCTTTCCGTCCAGCAATGCCAATGAGCTGGTTTGGCTGAGAGACAGGCCGGCCTCTGACTGGTCCTCCCGGCGGCCCCCAGCGGCTGGGGGTCAGCAGGCTCCGTGCCCCGCTGGCCTCAGCGCCCTCCTCTGGGAGAGCAGACAAGAGCGCGGGACTGGCTGTTCCCCCCTCTCCGCCCCTCCTCCCCGCCTCCTCTGCCCTGGGTTGACCTCAAGGGATTGGTGCTGTTGAGTCTGTCCTTTCTGACATTGGACTCATTCCGTCCCCGCCTTTGCAAGGTGGGTTCCCCAGGGAGCAGCCTGAGATGGGCTTGAATGGGCTGGATGTTTGTCACAGGAGCCCACCTCTGTGGGAGGGCGGGTGGACACAAGGCTGGGCAGAGAGGACCTCTGTGCTGGCCTCGGGCAACGAGCTCCACGAGGTGCCCAGCATCGGGTCCGCACAGACCGGACACTGGCCGTGGGCACCTGGGACAGGTGTGCCCACGAGCCAGGGGGTTCTCAGCGGCTGAGGCACAGCCTGGACCAAAGGCCGTTCTGCCCACCGGCTGCACCAGCTCGGTGACACGTCCCGTCTTGAAGAGAATCTGTGCTGCTCATCTCCTTGTTCACTGACCCACAGCCCTTCACTGAGGCATCTGTCTTTTATGTGCAATTATTTCATTTGAGATACGTTTAAAATGCTACACCAAAAAAAAGCACTGATTTTAAGTGCATGACACAAAGACAAAGGAAACCGACCAGATTTGCATCCAGGTGTCAAATGCTACAACCACCTGTGACAGTGGCAGCTTGTTCGCTTAAAGCCTTAGGTAAGAGATCTGGCGGCAGGTCCAGGAACTGCCCAAGTACAGACCGGTGGTGGTCTGGACGCTGCGCAGAGAGCTTTGCAGCAGCTGTGATGTGAGGGGGAAACCTGTGCGTTCCGGTTTGGACGAAGCCCCAGGTATTGCACATTCCCCTGCGGACTGCTCCTCCCTCACAGGGGGAGGGAAGGCTGTGTTTCAGTGAGCGGTCAGAGGAAAAGAAAGGCCTTTCCCAGGCAAGTTCCAGGCGGGAAGCGGATGTTGGTGTGGGAGTGGGGGTGAGAGGAGGGGAGTGAGCTCCAAGAAATGTGGGTTCAGGAAGAGACCACCCTGACAGGGGGACAGGATGCCTGTGGCAGGAGTAGAGGACGGTGCGGGAGGCCTGCCCGTCCTGCCACAGCTTCTTCCATCCTGGAGGCGTCCAGTGCCCTCCTGTGCCTCCCCCACCCCCGGGTATGGGGAGTCCAGCTGCATAACCCCTGGCTGGGCGCAGGCCACCTCACAGGCTTCCTAGCCACCACCCCTCTCCCCGGCGCACATGGCTGCAGCCAACACAGTGACCTGGACCAGCCGACCCCTGCAGATGAGGGCGCGCAGGGGCTGACCCGGGCGGCCAGCCGGCCGTGCCCAGGCATCCTCCAGCCCTCTTAGGCCGGCGGGGCCCGGGCATAAAAGGACGGACCGGAGAGCCAGCCACAGCCGAGGACGTCGGACCCCAGCCACACCATGACGGCCCCCAGCCTCGCCTGCTGCCTGCTCGGCCTCCTGGCGCTGACCTCCGGCTGCTACATCACCAACTGCCCCGTGGGCGGCAAGCGGGCCGCCCTGGACCTGGACGTGCGCAAGGTGAGCGCTCCCTCCCCCTCCCGCCGCGGACCGAGCTCCGGGCGCCCCTTCCGTCCCGGCCTCCCGCACCCACAGGGCACCCCCTCCCCAATTCCTACTCCCCCCACCCCTTCACCCCGCTTAGCCTCTCCCCCCCCCCCCCCCCCCCAGTGCCTGCCCTGCGGCCCCGGGGACAAGGGCCACTGCTTCGGGCCCAGCATCTGCTGCGGGGACGAGCTGGGCTGCTTCCTGGGCACGGCCGAGGCGCTGCGCTGCCAGGAGGAGACCTACCTGCCGTCGCCCTGCCAGTCCGGCCACAGGCCCTGCGGGGACGAGGGCCGCTGCGCCGCCGACGGCCTCTGCTGCAGCCCCGGTGAGCGGCGGCGGGGCCGGGCCGGGCCGGGGCCGGGGACCGGGCCGGGGACGGGGCCGGGGCCGGGGACCGGGATGGGGACGGGGCCGGGGACCGGGACGGGGACAGCCCTGACCGGCGTCTCTCCTCGCAGACGGCTGCCGCACCGACCCCGCCTGCGACCCCTAGGCCGCCGCCCAGCGCGGAGCCCATCGCGCCCCGGACCTGGCGCAGCCCTCGCGCCCTGCACAGCCACCCCGAAATAATGACAATAAACTAATGCACCTTCCCCTCTAACTCGCCTGGCGTCTGTGTGAGCCCTGGGAGGGCCCAGGGTGGAGGAGGGGGCAGGGCTGGGTCTGCGGCGCTGGAGCCGGGCAGCGGGGGCAGCGGGGAGAGGAGGGCCGCCGCCCCGGGAGGGCCGGGTCCGTGCGCGCCGCGGGGAAAGGGCCTAACGCGGGGCCGGTGGAGGTGAAACTCCTCACACCTGACGGGGCCGCGCACCTGCGGGCTGGGCAGGGCCCTCCGGCCTCCGCAGCTGAAGGCCCGTCCCCAAGGCGCTGAGGGCAGGCTCCGGCCACAGGAGCCCCTGGTGCTCGGCTGTGGCCAATTCCTGGGAACGCACGGCCACAGAAATGACCCTTGACTCTTCTCATCGATTATTGGGAATCCATAAAAGCCTAATCCTTCTCCCCAGAGCACACCCCTTCACTCACCTCCGCTGGGCCAGCCATTCCACACAAGACGGGGCACAGCGCATCTGTTAGTGATTAAGAAATAAAATAAAATAAAAGTTACTTGCCCTGCACAAGTAACTCCTGGGATCAGTGGTTGAGTGTCGACCTATGAACTTGGTTCAGATCCTGATCAGGGCACATGCCTGGTTGCAGGCTTGATCCCCAGCGTGGGACGTGCAGGAGGCAGCCAATCAGTGATTCTCTCTCATTATTGAGTGTTTCTCTTTCTCCCTCTCCCTTCCTCTCCGAAATCAATAAAAAAAAATATTTTAAAGTTACATCTGTAGCTTTCTCACACTGGAATACTGCACCCCCTCCACACACACACACACACACACACACACACACACACATACACACACACACGCCTAACTGTGTGGATCTCACAGACATAGTGGGAAGAGAAAAAAATACCCTGTGTCCTCAAAAATAAGACAATGTCTTATATTAATTTTTGCTCCCAAAGATGCGCTAGGTCTTATTTTCAGGGGATGTCTTATTTTTCCATGAAGAAGAATACGGTACACATTTATTGTTAAATGAAAATAAAGGAAATTGCCGCAACCGGTTTGGCTAAGTGGATAGAGCGTCGGCCTGTGGACTGGAAGGTCCTGGGTTCGATTCCGGTCAAGGGCATGTACCTTGGTTGTGGGCACATCCCCAATGGGGGGTGTGCAAGAGGCAGCTGATCGATGATTCTCTCTCATCGATGTTTCTGGCTCTCTATTCCTCTGTCTTCCTCTCTGTGAAAAAATCAATAAAATATATTAAAAAAAAAAAAGAAAATAAAGGAAATTTATTACCTGTATACGATATGGTAGTTGTCAACACAAACCTGACAAACTGTGAATCCTGCAGTATCAAGAATTTACTCATTTATTCAATGACAATCATGTCCTCATCTTCTGGAACATCATCATAACAATCCAATTCCTGAATTTCCTGGTGAATTTCTTGTGACTCCATTTCCTTCAGAATCAGTGGATCAAATCTCTCATGTTTAGCCTAGGGAGGGGCCTTATTTTCGGGGGATGCCTTATATTTCACTCAGAAGGAAACCTGTAAGTAGGTCTTATTTTCGGAGGATGTCTTATTTTCGGGGAAACACGGTACTGCCGAGGCCTGGAAGAATCTCTTCATATAAATCCCAAAGAGAGGCAGCCTAAGCCGTGGAGCCAGAGGTCGTGGAGGGGCGGAGATGGGAACGGGGGGGCTCCTCTGGGGGCTGCCGTGGTCTGCCCTGGGCTGGAGCTGGTGATCGGGGTGGGGTGCGCTCCGTTTATGGAACCCGTCAGCTGCACACGTGTGCAATGTTCACGTTTGCGTATGTGCTACACCGGAATATACGCTTTCAAAAGTGAGAAAAAGGTCATTGCTGAGGGTTTGAAGATAATAGAAGCGGAAGGCCCAGTGGCCAACAGCCATCTAGACTGGGGTCCTTGCTGGGGCTGTGAGAGGGGTCCCTCCCAGGACCTCCGAGTTGGGCAGTAGTCAGGGGTTATTGGGAAAGGACCAGGAGGTGACAAAGCAGAGTCCTGTTCAAAGCCCCCAAGGGGAAGTGCGTGACTCACGCAAATTGATATCTGAGGAAAGTCGTATGAATTCTGTGGCCCCTCGGACACCGCACAGGGAACCACGCTCCTCAGCTGGAGAGCTGTGGTCATGGGTTTGTGCTTGGCAAGCTTGGTGTCCACCCACCGCATCAGCGGGAATTCGGAGTCGCCCCCCTGGGGCCTCTGTCTCAGCCGAAGTGCCCTGCATCTGCTCCACCCCCAGGGGCTTACACAGAAGAGGAGTATCAGTCGAGCTTTCTCACCTTGGGACTGAATTCAGGTTCCCTCCTTCCAACATTCCATCCACTGTCCCTTTCTTTCCCTAAATCCAAAGGCCAGCAGTATATTTTAAAAATATATATATTTTATTGATTTTTCACAGAGATGAAGCGAGAGGGATAGAAAGTTAGAAACATCGATGAGAGAGAATCATCAATCAGCTGCCTCTTGCACCCCCCCACTGGGGATGTGCCCGCAACCAAGGTACATGCCCCTGCCCAGAATCGAACCCGGGACCTTTCAGTCCGCAGGCCGACGCTCTATCCACTGAGCCAAACCGGTCCCGGCAGTATTTTCTTTTCCACCATCATAAAACAGAGTCTGGCCCTGGACGGTTTAGCTCAGTGGTAGAGCGTCGGCCTGTGGACTGAAGAGTCCCAGGTTCAACTCAGTCAAGGACACAAACCCAGGTTGTGGGCTCGATCTCCAGTAGAGGTCACGCCGGAGGCAGCCGATTCATGATTCTCTCATCATTGATGTTTCTCTTTCTCTCTCTCCCTCTCCCTTCCTCGCTGAAGTCAATAAAAATAAAACATGGAGTCTGGCCCGGTCGGCGTGGCTCAGTGGTTGAGCATTGATCTATGACTCAGGAGGCCACGGTCCAATTCCCAGTCAGGGCATATGCCTGGGTTACACGCGCGCTCCCCAGCAGAGGGTCCTGCAGGAGGTAGCTGATCAATGAGTCTCTCTTATCATTAATGTTTCTATCTCCTTCTCCCTTCCTCTCTGAAATCAATTAAAAAAATAAACAAAAAAACAGAGTCTGATTAACAATCCTTTTTCTGAGGACATCAAGCGAGGTCCCGTGGGTGAGTGGGGAGAGGTGCTGAGGGGACCCGAGCCACGTGAAGTTGTCCAGGGGCCAGACAGATGGGCGCAGAGCGAGCTGCTGTTCTTCCTGGTTCTTCCTGAATCAGGCCCGGGGCCTCTGGCCCTCCTCGGGGTGACTGAAGCGCTTGGCGCTTGTCAGGACAGTGGTTTCCAGCTCTCCCTTTGTCTCACGAGAACTCTGTGAACCCACCTTGCTACCTAGCAGTGAAATTTCTAGATAGCCAAAGCTGGTTTCGCTCAGTGGTAGAGCATCGGTCTGTGGACTGAAAGGTCCCAGGTTCGATTCCGGTCAAGGGCATGTACATTGGTTGCGGGCACATCCCCAGTAGGGGGTGTGCAAGAGGCAGCTGGTCGATGTTTCTCTCTCATCGATGTTTCTAGCTCTCTATCTCTCTCTCCCTTCCTCTCTGTACAAAAATCAATAAAATATATATATATTTTTTTAAATTCCTAGATAATATGCCTACCTGCACTCAATTTCCAAAAATATATATATAATTAGTCCTGGCAGCAACATAGGGAAAAGGAGAATAACGTATTACTAAATATGATTATTTTAATATGTAACTAAACACACAAAATAATTCCAGGTGTCATACACGCCGTATAGCCATCTGGTGGCACCTGCTGGTAAGGACACAGGAAGAAGACAAGAGGCCGCTCTCCGCAGGAGGGACCGGAAAACAAGAGTGCAGACGGGGCATGAGGATTAGCATTCTCTGTTGTGCCTGCGGGATGTGAATAACGCCTGAACACTGGATGATACAGGCACACCTCGTTCTATTGCTTCACTTTATTCTGCTTCACAGATGTTGCATGTTTTACAAATTGAAGGCAAGACGCTCCACTAGAAAAGAGATGACAACTCACGTTATTGCCATGTTCACTTTCCTGTGGGGCCATGTCTCTGAGGTATGCCTGTGGTGAGATGTGGTCGAGGTTTGGTTTGGGGTTTGCATGTGTGTGATAACAGTTTGTGATCACAGTCTGTGGTCACGGCTATCGGAACAGTCCATATATCTCTGAGATGTGCCCTGGAAGGTTTGTCGAGGAAATGGTATGAGAGTTGGCCTTGACTTCAGGGGCTAGGAGAGGGAAGATAGAGATGAAACAAGCCACCCCAGGATGATAATTGTCATCACTGAGGGTGTTGAGTGCCTGCAGGGTTTTGGTCTAAGTAGCTCTAGTTTTGGTCTATTTGAAATTTCTCATCATAAAAAACCTCCAAAACCAAAAGATGGTGGCAGAGGTAAATGTTCTGATATGAAAAGCTGTAGAGCCACCTGGGAAGGCACATGGGCAATTTTCCTTAATTACCATCAGCGGGACTCAGGGTGTAGGCTGAGCCACGCCTTGGGAACATGTTTCCCCAAGATGGCGGATATGTTGTCAGCTTGGCCTTCATATCAGCCCAGAGTCAGCAGGGGCGGGACTAGATATGTAAATCCAGACAAGCAACAGGAATGATAGGGCCTACTTAAGAATGCAAATAAAGATGAAACCGCGAGAGATCCAAGATGGCTGCGCCCAGGTGAACACCTAGCCGCAGCCGCACACAACAATTTCAATAAAATACAACTAAAATATAAAACGGACATTGCCCAGAACTACAGGAAGGTTGACTGACTGGAAATTCTACAGCGAGAAGCAAGGAGAAAACCAGAAGGAGGCGCGGAGGAGCTGGAAAAGCCCAAGGTACGGAGACGCGGCGCGCGGAGAGGACGGAGCCGGAGAGGAGGGAGGCCGAGTGCCTGGCGGGCGTTCCTGAGCGGAAAGGAGAGAGAAACTCCGACTGTGCTGGGCCCCCAACTGCTCTGAACCCCGGTTCTGGGCCAGACCCCGGGGACTCAGGCTCAGCCATAGGGAGCCGGGCTGTAAGGCGGAACCCCGGGGAGAGGCGAAAGGAGGTCCCGGAGGCGCGCACACGGCGCGCAGAGAAGGGACGGTCGGCTGTGCCGCGGGATTGCCCTGACGGGAAGGAGACTGGGGCTCCAGACTGCTCTGAACGCCACCTCCAACTCCATTTCCAACTGAACTGAACCCCAATACCGGGCTCATTGTGGGAGAGCATAGACTGTTTGGCAGCAGGCGAAAATCGAGGGCACCTTTCTCTCAGAGGCGCTGGCAGCAGCGAGCACTGAAGGACCCGCATAGGGCGGGGCTGACAGAAGCCAAAGCTGCAGGCTCCACCCTGAAACCCCGTCCCATCTGTAACTGCGAAATGCGACAACAAAATAGATCACAAACGAAAGAAATGGAGGACAAAAAGCGTCTGGATATAGAGTTCAAATCTACGCTTATAAGTTTTTTCAAGAATTTCTTAGAAAAGATGGATAAGGGCTACGAGGATATGAAGAGAGATCAACTAGAATTAATAAGGAGTCAACAAGAAATGATAAGGGATCAACAAGAAATAAAGAATACATTGTCTGAAATAAAAAATATTTTACTGAGTCCTAAAAACAGAAGGGAAGATCGCAAGAATCAAGTCAAAGATTTGGAACATAAAGAGCCAGAAGACACTCCTCCACAGAAGCTAGAAGGCAAGAGAATCCAGAAAATTGAAGATAATGTAAGAAACCTCTGGGACAACTTCAAGCGAACCAACATCAGAATTATGGGGGTCCCAGAAGATGAGAGAGAGCAAGATATGGAAAACATACTGAAAGAAATAGTGACAGAAAACTTCCCCTACCTGGTGAAAGAATTAGACTTACAAGTCCAGGAAGCGCACAGAACTCCAAACAAAAGGAATCCAAAGAGGACCACACCGAGACACATCATTATTAAAATTCCAAGAGCAAAAGACAAAGAGAGAATATTAAAAGAAGCAAGAGCAAAGAAGGTAGTAACCTACAAAGGAGCACCTATACGATTGTCAGCTGACTTCTCAACAGAAACCATGCAGGCCAGAAGGGAATGGCAAGAAATATTCAAGGTGATGAATAGCAAGAACCTACAGCCAAAAATAATCTACCCAGCAAAGCTATCACTCAGAATCGAAGGCCAGATAAAGAGCTTCACTAATAAAAAAAAGCTAAAGGAGTTCATCACCACCAAACCAGAATTATATGAATTGCTGAAGGGGGTTCTTTCAGAAGAGAAAGTAAACAAAGATAAAAATTATGAACAACAAATACATAACTATCAACAAGTGAATCTAAAAACCAAGGAAATTAAAAAAAATCTGATGAACAATATTAACTGTTGAATATAATAGAATCAGAGGTATGGAAGGGGAGTGAACCGACGATTCTTGGGGTAAAGGGGAGAGGGGGGCGTGGGAAGAGACTGAACATAAACTGTGCACCTATGGATGAGGACAATGGGGAGAGGGGAAAGGGCAGAGGGTGGGATGGGAACCTGGTGGAGGAGAGCAATGGTGGGTGGGGGGAAAGGAACATTTGTAATAATATGAACAATAAAAACTTATTTAAAAAAAAATAAAATAAAGATGAAACCGGTTTGGCTCAGTGGATAGAGTGTTGGTCTGCAGACTGAAGGGTCCCAGGTTCGATTCCGGTCAAGGTCATGTACCTTGGTTGTGCTGGTCGATGTTTCTAGCTTTCTGTCCCTCTCCCTTCCTCTCTGTAAAAAAATCAATAAAATATATTTAAAAAAATGCAAATAAGCTACTTTGTTCCTAAGTTTCGGTGTTGCTTCCTGGTATTGGGGGTATAAAATAAATGCGCTGGGAGGGGTCATCATCGTTATTGTCATCATCTTCTTCTTGCCTCTCCAACAGACAGAATGGCGGCCTACCCAGCTCCCAGCTTAAAATCTATCTCTGTGTCTTCTCTCTTTATTTCTTTCTTTTTTTTTTAAATATGTTTTATTGATTTTGTACAGAGAGGAAGGGAGAGAGAGAGAGTTAGAAACATCGATGAGAGAGAATCATCAATCAGCTGCCTCCTGCACACCCCCTACTGGGGATATGCCCGCAACCAAGGTACATGCCCTTGACCGGAATTGAACCCGGGACCCTTCAGTCCCCAAGCCGACGCTCTATCCATTGAGCCAAACCGGTCTCTACTTCTCTCTTTATTTCTTTTTTCTTTCTTTCTTTCTCTCTTTCTTTCTTTCTTTCTTTTTTAAAATATATTTTATTGATTTTGTACAGAGAGGAAGGGAGAGAGAGAGTCAGAAACATCGATGAGAGAGAGTCATCAATCAGCTGCCTCTTGCACACCCTCTACTGGGGATATGCCCGCAACCAAGGTACATGCCCTTGACCGGAATCGAACCTGGGACCCTTCAGTTCCCAAGCCGACGCTCTACCCATTGAGCCAAACCGGTTTCGGCAAAACATTTTTTTTTTTAAATGGTGCAAATTAGTACATATGGACTGTGAAATATCACTAATTTGTAAAGTGAAAGTGCCTATGTGTGCACCCAGGGGACTGTAGCCACACAGGAGCGTGAAGCCGCGACAGAGCATTCCAGTCTGAGGAAAGAAGTGTTGGCCACACCAGTGAGCATCTCCTGCTGTGACTTATTTTTATGTCACACTGTCAATGCCGCTGACCCTGCAGCGTAGCGTTCCTGGAGATCAAGACCACGAACAAAGAGCGAGACTCCCTCAGGCCTGGCTAATTAGGACAGGAGCCCTCCTGACCTGCCTGGGCAGGGGTGACGGCAGAGCAGATCTCTGAGGCCAGAGGGAGCGTGACCTTGGCTTCCCCTGCGCAGGGCTGGCTGAGGCTGTCACGGGGCCGCGCCCCAGGCTGGTTGTTGGGGTCAGAGCTCAGAGGGGCTTTTCTCAGCCTGAGCTCCATGTGGCCTCCAAGCCCTGGAGCCAGACACCCCAGGGAGAGGCTGCGAGGACAGGCTGGTAGAGAAAGGAGGGCGGGGGTAACAGAGGGGTAGAGGGCAGAAGAGGACGGGAGGGGTGTAGGGGGACAAGGAGAGAAGGCCCAGAGTTGAGGGGGGAGGGAAGGGAGAGGAGTGAGGGGAAAGGGGATAAATGGGCAAAGGGCACAGGAGGACGAGGGACAGAGAACAGTGTTGGCCTGTTAGTGGACATCTTTGCCCTGAAGTGGCATGTGTCAGAGGGTGGCGTGTGTGTGTGTGTGTGTGTGTGTGTGTGTGTGTGCAGGGGCCTGCCTGTCCTCAGGTCTGCTGTGTCTGTTCCTCTGAGTGTGACTGTGCTTCTGAAGGTGCACCTCGGACTGTGTCTGTGACTGTGGCAGGAAACCGGGGCACGCCCTTGCCATGCTTTTCCTGTCTGTGTCGGAGGGAGCATGCCGCCAGGGTCTGGGGACGCCTGTCACCCAGGCCGGCTGAGAGCCATATGGGGTGCCCTTTCCTGTGGCCTCCCTCTGGGTCTGGGCATGCTGGTCCCATCCCCGCCCTCACCCACCTGCACACACACACACACACACACACACACACACACACACGTGCACGCGCCCCACAGCCGTGGGTGACGGAGACAGTGGGCTGAGAACCTGGGGCCCAGGATGAGTCCCTGGAGCTGCTGGTCCCTCAGCCTCCGGGGAGTAAATGGGGACCGAACCCCCGCTGGCTTCTTGGCTGGTCCCTCCCGCCTTTCTCTTCTCCCGTCATTCTCTTCTTCTCCCGTCACTCTCAAGGTCTCTGTCTCTGTCTCTCTGTCTCTCTCTCACTTTGGTGTCCACATCTTCCCCCGACGCTTATCCCTTTATTCCCACCCCTCGGCCCTCAGACCCCCTCCCTGCCTTGGCCCTCTTTCCCCCTCCCGCCCGGGCGCCTGTCCTTGTTCCTGCGGCACCTTTGAGGGCAGGCTCTCCGCTGGGTGGATCTGCCTGTGTCTTGGGGTCCGGGAAGCTCCCCCCACCCCCCACCCCCAGATGGACAGACGGACAGACAGACAGACACCAGCCGGTGCATTGTAAAAGGTTTATTTCGGAGGGGGGCGGAGGCGGGCTCAGAAGCCGCCGGGGGCGGGCTCGGGGGCGCCCGCCAGCTGCACCAGCCGCAGCAGCAGCGCCCCCGCCCCGTCCAGCTGCGTCCCGTTGCTCCGCTCGTGGGCGCGGGCGCGGCGCGGGAGGCCGCCCTCCCGGCACTCGGGCTCCGGCACGCAGCTCTCTGCGGGGCCAGGGGACAGGGCTCAGCGCACCGGATCGGAGGCCCGCCCCCCAGGTCCCCAAAACCCTCCCTGCCCCCCCGCACCCCAGGCCCCCCCAGACCCCCGCCCCCAAGGCCCCCTCAACCCCCCGCCCCTCTCCATTTGCCCCCGGCCCCGCACCTTCGTCGCAGCAGAGGCCGTTGGCCGCGCAGCGCCCGCCGCTCCCGCAGGGCCTGTGGCCGGACTGGCAGGGCGACGGCAGGTAGGTCTCCTCCTGGCAGCGCAGCGCCTCGGCCGTGCCCAGGAAGCAGCCCAGCTCGTCCCCGCAGCAGATGCTGGGCCCGAAGCAGCGCCCTTTGCCCCCGGGGCCGCAGGGCAGGCACTGGGGGGGTGGGGGGGAGAAGGGTGAGCGAGGCCTGGGGTGAAGGCCAAGGCCCCTGGGGGGGGGGGGGGGGAGGCGCGGCTCAAGGACTCCAGGTTCGGGGTCGCCTTGGCGCTGCTTTGGCCCCAAAAGGGACCCAGGAGGGAAGCCAACATCCACCAACCTCCCTCTGTTACAGGTGCCTCCTCTCCCCCTGTGAAGCACTCAGCAGAGAGAGAGAGAGAGAGAGAGAGAGAGAGAGAGAGAGAGAGAGAGAGAGAGAGAGAGAGAGGGACCTCCCCGCAGGGTCTCCTAGGGCTGCAGCATCGGGCACTGCCCGCTGCTTTATCCCTAACCCAGCCTTCTCCCCCCGTTACTCACGCTGGACTCTAGCACCATCCCTGTCCCCACCCCCCACCCCAGGCCCTTCCTTCTGTTTCCTGTCCCCTCTCTGGCCTGGCCGGGGGGCCCCCTCACTCCCTCACCCGTCACCCCCTTCCCCTGCCCTCCCCCCAAAGCTGGGGCCTCTGCTCGCCTGCCTGTCACTAACCAGGGGCAGAGTCCTGAGCCCTAGAGGAGGCCCGAGGCTCCTGGGTCACTCAGGCCCGAAGGCCGAGCAGAGCGGAGGGAGGAAGTCTGTCTGCCCAGCTGCCCCGCTCTGGGCTCCGCAGCTCGGGACCAGCCTCCTGTGCCTGGGCAGAGCCGAGCGGAGCGGGGAGCCTGGGCTTCCACCAGCTCCGGTGGCAGCGGAGCAGGAGGGAGGGAGGGACACGCAGGAGAGAAGTGTGCAGAACTCACAGGGTGCAGGCTGGCACCCACCCAGCACCCGGAAGCCCTGACTCCCGGGGTGGAGGCCGGGCCTGTGGTGGGAGAGGCTGGGCTGGATGGGAGGCCTCAGGTGCTGGGTGTGAGCAATGGGGAGAGAGGCCCAGGGCACACAGGAGGCCTTCCTGCCCGTCCTCCCTGCCCCGGCCCAGCCCAGTCACCGCGGGAACCGCTCTCCTCCATCCGCGCCGGGATGGGACTGTCCAGGGAGCCCTGCAGCCCGTCCCAGCCTGCCCGGGCTGGTCCCCTCTGCACCCGCTCCTGGCCTGGCTCCTGCCGGGCACTCGTCCGGACCCCACAGCCCATGGCAGCCCTCTCCCCAGCCCTGGTCATACCTGTCTCAGCTCCAGGTCGGACATGGCCCTCTTGCCGCCCCGCGGGCAGTTCTGGAAGTAGCAGGCAGAGGTGACGGCCAGCAGGCCGAGGAGGCAGGCGGGCAGCAGGGCGTCGGGCATCCTGGCGCAGGTGGCACAGCGCGGGGCGCTCCGGGCAGGCTGTGCCGTCTGCCTCCGCGGCCGCCTATTTATGGCCGCAGGTGCTTCCTCCGAGGTGACGTGGCCGCCGCCCCCTCCCGGTGGCTCCCCAGGAGCCCTCGGCCCGTCCCGGCCGGCAGCGGTGACTCAGGCCCCTGGGGGCGCACGTGGGCCGCGCTGTGCGGGCCGGGGGGCGGGGGGGGGGCGCCTCCTGACTGTCTCCGCCGTGGGGTGGCCACGGGGAGGCGGGAGCTGCTGTGGCTGTGATTGCAGCTCCAGGGGCTCTGGAGAGGGACACGTGAGGGTCACTTGGGGGGTGTCTCTAAGCTTTCTCGGGGTGCATGTTCCCCATCTGTCTCCTGAGGAGGGGGTGAGGGGGGCTCACGGGGCTCCTGGCGGGCCCAGGATGGCGGGGAGAGGCCGGGGCTGACCCAGTGAGGGGACGGGTGGCAGACCAGCTGGCACTGCAGGCGGCCTGGAGGGGGCTGTGCTGGGGCTCTGGGAAAGGAGCCTCTGCCTGCAGCCTGTGGGGCAGGCGGCCCCGCCGGGAAGGGGCCAGGAAGCAGGGGTGCTCCCACCCCGTGGGCAGGCTCCAGGGAATTCGGGGTGCTCGCACCCCGTGGGCAGGCTCCAGGGAATTCGGGGTGCTCCCACCCCGTGGGCACTCCCAGAGCCGGGCGTAGGGCCTCAGAGACCCGGCCGGGAGCAGCTTCTCAGCACGTCCCCATCTCTCCCTCCCAGCAGGAACTTGGGGGTTGGGAACCCAGCGAGCTTCGGCCCATGGAGCCTGGCAGCCAGCCTGCCCCAATGCCCGCCCCACCCAGACGCTCGTTCCCGGGGACCGGGGCAGGGGCCATCTGAAGACTGGGCTGAGGGCGAAGGAAGGGAGCAGTCACAGCCAGAGGCCCAGCCTGCGGAAGGAGCCCGGGCTCCGGGTTAAAGAGACTCAGCCTCCCTCCGCCCAGGGCACCAGGGTCTCCCTGTGGCCCCAGCTCTTCCAGCCCCCAGGCTCTTGGCCTCCTCTCCGGGGTCCTGCAAGGAAGCTTCTAGAAGGGGGTGGGGGGCGGACAGGGCAGCCTCCTCCCCACAAAGTGCCATGAAGGGTCCAGTGTCCCAGGGAGGGGGCTCCGACCCTCAGAACCTGGTGTCCACCTTCTCGGGAACATCCCTGAGGGGCTGTGAGGACGCTGGGGCCCCATCTGGCCGCTGCTGCTGCCGGAAACATGACGTGGGCAGGCCACGAGTCCGCTCTGTGCCTCACTCCATCCCCTGTGAAGCAGGGAGACTGACGCCCACCTCCTGGGCCGCTGTGGGAGCTTCAGAAAGTGCTCGCCGGGGTGAAGTTACTGAGGAGGAGGACTTATTACTAACGCCGTTATTCTTATTAACAGCCGACAAGCTTATGTCAGAGCGAGGATCTCCCTGGATGAACCCAGGAGGAGCAGTCTCACTCCATCCTGACCGGAAGGAAGCTTGGTGTGCACTGCAGTCTTCCTGAGACTGTGCGATGGGGGCCAGCCAGGGAGGAGGCCAGGGCCAGCGGGGCCAGCTGTGGGGCTACGCCCGCATCCCTCCCTCTCCGCCCTGCAGGGCTGAGTCACCTTCTAACTCACCTCTAACTCAAGGGCTCAGGCCCCGGGGCAGACCAGCCTTGTCTGCCAGCATCATCATTCTAAGCCTAGCCCCACCAGAACCCCTGAGGAACCCCAACGCCACCTCCACACAGACGCCAGAGAGCCTGCTGCTCCCAGTACTGCCTTCTTGGGGCTGCATGGGCTGGGGAAGGTCCCATCACTCTGCTGGCTGCACTGCAGATACGTCTCCTCACCTGCCACCAGGACCCTCTGGGTACCTCACCCCCTCTCCTTCGCCTCACCTTCACCAAGACTCCTCTTCCTCACCTTCCTCCTTGAGCTAGACTGCAAACACGCCCTCCACGCTGAGCCTGGTGGCTTATGATGATGACCTTTCCATCGCTGAACAACTTACTGCGTCTCCCGGAGTCAGGGACCGCCTGGCTTCCCGCTGTGGTCCAGCTGCTGATTTTACACATCAGCACTTCCTTCTCAACTCCCTCCACTCAGGCTTCTGCCCAGACCAACCCACAGAAACGCCCGTGATCAAGATGATAAGCTACCTCCATCTTGCCCAATTCGGCGGCCACGTCTATGTTCTCATTTCCCATAATCCCCGAGCGGCATCTACGGGGGGAGCACTGTCCTTTTCAAAAACATGCTTCCTGGGCTCCCGGGATGCCACGCTGTCTTGGTATCCTTCCACCACGCTGGATGTTCCCTGTCAGTCTCCTTTTCTGGCTCTTCCTCTTGGACCTTGGCTTCTAATGTCTGAGCACCCCAGACTCAGGCCTGTATCCCTTTTTTCTCCACTTCCTAGGTGATGGTGCTAACACTGGGGCATGAGCCTGCAACCTGGGCATGTGCCCTGACTGGGAACCGATGCTCAACCTCTGAGCTACCCCAACTGGGCCTTCACCTTGTTTTCAAGGCTCCTCACGACTCATTATTATTACAACTCCACTCCCCCTCTCTTTGACAGCTGGGTATTCTGTATCTCCTGATGGAGAAAAGAAAAACACGTCCTCCCCTGAGGTCAGTAGCTGCAGAGAAGCCAGGGATTGTGCTGATTTTCTCCAGTGAGAAGGCGTATTTGGAACTGGTATCTAATAGATGCTCCTGGATTCAATTTAGAAAAATCCTCTGGGGCCGGAACCGATTTGGCTCAGTGGATAGAGCGTCGGCCTGCGGACTGAAAGGTCCCAGGTTCGATTCCTATCAAGGGCATGTACCTTGGTTGCAGGCACATCCCCAGTGGGGGGTGTGCAGGAAGCAGCTGGTCGATGATTCTCTCTCATCGACGTTTCTAACTCTATCCCTCTCTCTTCCTCTCTGTGAAAAATCAATAAAATATATATATATATATATATATATATATATATATATATATATATATATATATATTTTAAATCCTCTGGGCCCTGCCTGGGTAGGTCAGTTTGTTAGAGAGCATTGTTCCCATACCTCAAGATTGCAGTTTGCCAAGGTTGTGGGTTCAGCCCCGTCAGGGCACAAACAAAAATCAACCAATGAACCCACAAGTTGATGTCAATCTCTCGCTCTCTCTCTCTCTCTCTCTCTCTCTTTCTCTCTCTCTCTCTCTCTCTCTCTCTCTCTCTCTCTCTCTCTCTCTCTCTCTCTCCCCTGGCTTCACCCCAGAGAGGGCCAGAGCAGGCCTCTAAGGCAAGGGCAGGGCCTGCTTGTCTGGGTCTTCGGCATTAAGCCCCTGAGTCTGCCAGCGCCCGGCCCTCGGAAGGCACGTGGCTGCAAGGACTCAGCCTCCTCCCCGCCTGCCATGGGACACGGGTCCAAACCGAGAGATGAACATCAGCTCCCTGTCTCCGGCCTCTGCTGCTGGGCCCGTGCTGTTTTGGATGATTTGAGCAGAAGGAATTTACTAGTGGCTACTGAGAGCTCACGATTTAAGGGAAGAGTCCAGAGCCAGGCTTGGAAGCTATAGTTCTTGAGAACCACGAAACAGGAACCCATAAAGTGTCACGAAATGGTGTGTCAGGTCCCCCAGGAGCAGGGCCTGAGATGGGAACTCTTGTACCTTCCTGAGGGAGGCTCTCGGAGTGAGGGGAGTAGGATGGACGAGGAGAGAAGCCACGTAAAGACGGGGTTTCAACGGGAGTCTAGCCTCAGTCTGGTCCCCCAGAGCTCCGGGAGTGAGTGGCACCACAGAGTTGTCCTACCATGAGGTAAGAGGGTCAATTTTTTCATTTAAATTTTTTTTTGAGAGAGAGAAAGGAAGAGAGAGGGAGGGAAAGAGAGAGAGAAAAAGAGAGAGAGAGAGGGAGAGTGAGAAAGAAAGAGAGAGAGAGAGAGAGAGAGAGAGAGAGAGAGAGAGAGATAAGAGAGAAACATCAATAGATTGCCTCCTTCACACACCCCACCAGGGATCACACCCACATACCTGTGTCCTGATTGGGAATTGAACCGGTGACCTTTCAGTGAATGGAAAAATGCTCAACCCACTGAGCAACATCGGCCAGGGCCGTTACACATATACATAATTTGCATACTACTCAGTCATTGGTCAAGGAGACTGGGGAGAAGGAACCTCCCAGGCATTTTCTTGGTGAGGTGGCTGGCACAGGCTGAGGAGACAGGCCAGCAACAAGCCATTAGCAACCAGTCCCACAGCACCTGGGTCAGGAGGGGTGCAGAGCCCAGAGCCCATTCTGGGGATGGCTTCACCAGCCTTGTCCCTGAGCCGGATTCCCATCCCAAGGAAGGCGGTCTGTCTGGCTTAGCTTGGCTCATACGCTCTCCAGTAAGCGCCCAAACAGAGCTTCCTCCGACTGCATCCAGGGGAGAGATGGCAATGCCTTAAAAGAAAACCAGGAGGGTATTATAAAGGGACAATGGATACGGTGGAGCTAAGCTCCCCCAAATCCCCAAGATGTCTTTCTGAAATCAGAAGCAGGGTCCCGTTGGTCCTGCCCCCACCCTAACCTCCTACAGGCTGGTGGGGTTGACGTTGGCCCACTCTGGGTCTTCCGGGAATGAGTTAGCGTGCTGGCCGGCCCCGATGAGCCTCAGCTTCTCTCTCTGAGGCGACCGCCTACATTTGTCAGGACACGGGGACATTTTCAGGCTGCCCCTCCTGCTCTGCTAAGAGGATTCTGGCTTCGCCCTCCCGTCCTCCTAGACCTGCCGCAGGAGTGCTGGAGGGTTCTGTGGTTGCTCTGGTTTCTGCTTGCTGCGTAATAAACACCTCCCCAACGCAGTGCACAAAACAGCCCCATTTCATTAAGCTCGTGGGCTCTGAAGGTCAGGAGTCCAAACAGGGCACAGCTGCTCTCCGCTCCGCCTGGTCCGGGGCTGGAGTCAGCCGGAGGCTCGTCACTCACATGCCCGGGCGCCGGGCCGAGGACCCTGCTCCCCGTGGCCTCTGTGTGTGGCTTTTCACAGCCGGTGGGGTGTGCTGGACACCGGCGAGTTCCGGGAAATGAGTCAGAAGGCAGGTGGCGTTTTGTGACAGCCTCGGAGTCAAGCAGGGTCCCTGCAGCCACACGCTGTGGGCCGAAGCCACCACACGCCTGTCCAGAGTCAGGAGAAGGAACAGAGCACCCCTTCGGATGGAACACGTGTCAAATACCGAGCAACCAATCATGTACAGCAGTCACAGGGGGGTGAAGTCAGGAGAAAAGGAGGGGGACTAAGTTTTGGGGTTAGATTTTTCCAAGGAGCTTTGCGAGGTATGGGAGAACTGCAGGAAAGGGATGCGGGAGGCAGGTGGAGGGTAAGGGGGAGGTTTAAAGAAGTCTCGCCGAGTAACATCAGTGTGAAATGGCAGGTTGATTCCCGAATCTGTGCTTCTTTCGCTCTAAGACGGACCCCATGGCTGGAGAAGGAGCACAGGCTGCCCCCCAGCCCGCCCCCAGATTCTTAAATGAAGATGTTAAGGCCTGAGGCGCGCGCCATCACTTCCGTCATCTCATCAGAGAAGGTCAATTTGCCAAGGCCACCTCCTGCCTCCGCGCGTGCCCCGGCATCTCATTTCCCCGGTCCCCGCTCCCCGGGGCCAGCTCCCCGGAGCCTGATCTCATCCGAGGGCTGGGAGGGAGAGGAAGGCAGGTGAGAGGGGCTCTCTCTGGAGGATGCTGGTCCCTGAGACAGGCTAATTCCGGGCTTCCTAATTAATGAGCCATGGGGTTGCATCTCATCAGCTGTGTCACAGTCGATGGCTAAGCCCTGGGCCCAAGGGGAGGGCGGCAGGAATTGTGGGAGGGGGAGACTAGCCTGTATCTCTGTCTCCTCCACCCTTATTCTCTGCTCCCTCTGTTCAAACCCAGCTCTCCCCACCGACGTAGAGAGCGTCAGCAGCCCCCATTCTTCCCTTCTCTTCCTAACACCGTCCTGGGACTCCCCACCTTCCCCCCAGTCTGCCCATCCCTCATATCTTCCCGTCCCACCAGGACCACACAGGGCTCACTTAGTTACTGTTTTCAACACAATCTCACCGAAACCGGTTTGGCTCAGTGGATAGAGCAACAGCCTGTGGACTGAAGGGTCCCGGGTTCAATGCTGGTCAAAGGCACGTACCTTGGTTGCGGGCACATCCCCAGTAGGAGGTGTGTAAGAGGCAGCTGATCCAAGTTCTCTCTCATCGATGTTTCTTTCTTTCTTCTTTTTTCTTTTTTTTTTTAAATATATTTCATTGATTTTACACAGAGAGGAATTGAGAGGGACAGAGAGTTAGAAACGTTGATGAGAGAGAAACATCAACCAGCTGCCTCTTGCACACCCACCACTGGGGATGTGCCCGCATCCAAGGTACATGCCCTTGACCGGAATCGAACCCAGGACCTTCAGTTTGCAGGCCGACGCTCTATCCACTGAGCCAAACCGGTCCCGGCTCATCGATGTTTCTAACTCTCTATCCCTCTCTCTTCCTCTCTATAAAAAAAAGAAAAAAATCAATAAAATATATAAAAAATAATAATAAATGTTTAAAAAAAACACACAAAAAAACGGAATCTCCCTCAGCCACTGTGTCACACAGCGGGGGGCACTGCAGTATGGCAGCCACACCTGGTAGGACCCTGGCCGCCCAGGCTGGTGGCCAGAGCCTACCCGAGACTGTGGGTGGAGCCACTTGGCACCTGCTCCCCATACCCCGTTCTTTCAGGAACTGCATGGCGGGTACTTTTCCACTGGCACTTCAACCAAGAGATTTATCCATTTACATGAAGTTAACTCTGCTGAGCGTTTATTAAAGAAACATCTTTTATTTTTGTGCCCCGAGATGTAATATTATTGAGTTTTCAAAAGCTTAGTCACGAGTTACTCCATAATTAGATTCTTCGTGCCTCCGGTTCTGGTCGTCTGATGAGCTTGGACCCTAGTGGCTAGGTCCCTGTGGATGGTGGCTGGGCGGGCTCCCCCCGCTCAGTGCCGTCGGTGCCCCTGTGGCCTGCACAGGTCCCAGCTCCATGCAGGGTCTGTGAGGACCCTGCGGTGGCCACACTGTTGGGGGGGAGAGGGCTTGAGTCAGCTCCTCTCCAGCCTCTGCTACCGACAGCGCATCTCCGGAGCCGAGAGGTGGAGTCCCTGGAGTCCGTCAGACCAGCTCTTTGTGGAACTGAGCCTCAGCTTTCTCTCCTCCCAGAGCTTAAATGTGAGGATTAAGTGAGATAATACATACGCTCAGAGCACAATGCCCAGGACAGCGTGCTCAACACATAAAACCTTTTTAAGCTTTTGAATGCAAAGTTTTGTGTGTGTTTTTTAAATGCTTTATTCTTGCTACATGCTTTTTTTTTTTTTAATTGATTTTGTAAAGAGAGGAAGGGAGAGAGATAGAGAGTTAGAAACATCGATGAGAGAGTCATCGATCAGCTGCCTCTTGCACACTCCCTACTGGGGATATGCCCGCAACCAAGGTACATGCCCTTGACCGGAATTGAACCTGGGACCTTTCAGTCCACAGACCGACACTCTACCATTGAGCCAAACCTGCTTCGGCTGGATTTTTAGTCATTTCGTTGGTCTACGTATTTGTGGGTTAAGCTCAAACTGTCCGTTATTTTGGCTTGTTCTTCAAGATGATCTTTATAATAAGAAGAGTGTCTAGCCGGGACCGGTTTAGCTCAATGGATAGAGCACATGTGTCAAACACAAGGCCCGCGGGCCAAATCCGTCCCGCCAGGCCTTGCAATGTGGCCCGCACCGCGCTGTCATCACTGCACTCCGCTGCGTTTCCATCACAATGACAGTTTATGACTGTTCAGTAAACCATTCGGCCCGCGATTTAGGCTGGATTTTAGATTTTGGCCCCTTCTCTGATTGAGTTCGACACCCCTAGGATAGAGCATCGGCTTGGGGACTGAAGGGACCCGGGTTTGATTCCGGTCAAGGGCATGTACCTTGGTTGTGGGCATATCCCCAGTAGGGGGTGTGCAAGAGGCAACTGATCGATGACTCTCTCTCATCGATGTTTCTAACTCTCTATCTCTCTCCCTTCCTCTCTGTACAAAATCAATAAAATATATTTAAAAAAAAAAAAAAAAAAAAGAAGAGTGTCTAGTGAAATGTTAAGGGAACTAGCAGGCAACAAGACCACACAGTACACACAGACGTTTCCCCTTATAATAAAACTAGAGGCCTGATGCACGAAATCGTGCAAGAGTAGGCCTTCGCAGCCGCAATGGCTTCCTCGACCGGGCGGCTGAGCCGCAGTGGCTTCATCTGGAAGGACATCTGGAAGGACGGCCGGTCTAATTAGCATATTATGCTTTTATTATTATAGATATTGGAAGGGAAAAGATCCAAAATGCTTGTGAAGTTATCTTTTTCTTCTGTGAAGTTGTCTCTTGTTAGTATGGTGATGGGTAGCATAATCTTGTATTGGTATAAACCTTGATGAAAACTTACCAGCTGCCTCTTCCTCCTTCACCTCATCCCTGTCCCCTCTGGAGATCTTTTTTTTTTTTTTTTAAATACATATTTTTACATATCCTCAGAGGAGGATTTTTTAAATTATTATTTAATATATTTTATTGATTTTTCACAAAGAGGAAGGGAGAGGGATAGAGAGCTAGAAACGTCAATGAGAGAGAAACATTGACCAGTGGCCTCTTGCACACCCCTTACTGGAGATGTGCCCGCAACCAAGGTACATGCCCTTGACCGGAACCTGGGACCTTTCAGTCCGCAGACCGACGCTCTATCCACTGAGCCAAACCGGTTTCGGCCCCTCTGGAGATCTTATCACCCCTCTGGACTATGCCCCTCTTTGTACGAGAGACGATGCATTACAGCAGTGTTTCCCAAACTTTTGACATATGTGTGTACCCTTCTATAATTTTCGTAACGCTGAGTACCCCTTGTACTCATGAGAACATAGAATTAGGCGCAGGCAAGCACAGTGCCATGCATATCCCCACCAAACTCCGGTGCAACGCATACCCCCACCAAACTCTTCCCGTACCCCTGGGGGTACGCGTACACACTTCGGGAGACACTGCATTACAGCAAGGCGGGCTGGGTTTCGGCCTGTCAGGAGACAGGTTCATGGAGCTAAGAAAAGCCAAGGGCCAGGCTCACATGTTCCTACCTGGCCAGCCCTGTCTAACAGGGACTGTTTTTATCCTGGAGATGTTTTCTATTTGCTGTCTAATAGGATAGCCACTAGCACATGTGGCTATGAAGTACTTGAAATGTGGCTGCTGTGACTCAGGAACTGAGGTTTTAATTCATTTCAAACTAATTTAAATAGCCACATGAGGCTAGTGGTTCTACATGGGATAGTGCATCTTTGGCTAATTCTCAACCTGGCCATTCCCCTTCCTAGAACTGGAAGGAAGGATCCTGCCTGTGTGAGGCCAGGCAGGCTGCAGCGAGCTGAGGGCTGGGCAGGAAGCTGAGGAGACAGAGGGGCCAGCTGTGCAGGAGGGGGTCGGTCTGAGGCAGCCCCAACCCACCCAGCGGCCCTCACAATGGTCACAGTGGCAGCCGGCCCAGCATCACAATACCACAGGCGGGGGCGAGCAGTGGCCTGGCAGGCGGTTTCCTCCAGGGGCAGATCTCTTTGTCTACAGACCTACTTACAGCCCCCAGGTGGCCCAGGACCGAATAGAAAAGCACCCAGCAGCTAAGCAGCCTCAAGCTGGAGACCCACGGGAGGCGGCAGGCCAGGCGTGGGGATGGGGGACCCGCTCTGCCCCAGGGCCCAGGAGCAGCGCCCAATGGCCTGACTCCAGGAGGTGCCATACTCGGTGAGCACTGAGCGGCTCCTCATCTTCTTAGCAGTTTAGTTCTTCTACGTCTTCTACCTCCAGGACTACTTCTGAGCGGCCCTCCTTCCCGTCTGCTCCAGCTGAGAAGCGACAGCAGAGAGCATGCGTGGCCCAGGCCCTGTGAGTGAGGACGGACAGTGCTCAAGGGCAAGGCCTCACTCTGCTCCGTGGGGATGAGCACCAGGGCCCGACCCCCCAAAGCCTCGGGGCCATGCCCAGCCTCCTGCTGTCGGAGGGCCCAGGGCTGCGTGCCCCAAACAGGCTTGTGTTGAGAATGTGATACAGGAGAGCGGAGAAGTGTCCCAGAGCCTGTGGTGGGGCGTGGTAGTCTCTCAAGGCTGTGCAGCCCGCGTCTCTGAGCCCGTGGGGCCCCCGTGCCTGCCGCCTCCTGCCTGGCCCCAGGTTCCAGGGAACAAACTGCCCCTGAACCGAGCTGGCCCGAGCAAGGTTCTTCCCACTTTCTAGAGGAGAGCGGAGCCCAGCAGGGCTTGGTGTGTTTCTGACAAGGGTGGTGCGATCCCCACTTCCTTTGGAAGCTCTTTAAATTCGATGCGAATAAGCGCATCCCCAAGGACACAGGCATGGCTCTGCCTGGTCAGAGACAGGAACCGTCCAGCCCAGTGGCTCCCAGGCAGGAAGGAGGCAGCTCTGCCCTCATCCGAGCATGTCAGGCTGGTGGCTTCCCCTGGCGCCAGGTGGGGCAAACAGGGAGCCCCAGAGAGAGGGGCTCCCCGAGGCTGTCAGCCTGCTGGTGAGAGCCAGGCTGTTCCCGAGACCGCGACAGGCTGGAGATAAAATCCACACACACACACCCCCCCGGTGGTTTTGCTACAAATGCTGGGGCTTTTCCTAGAACACAAGCATGAAGGAGGGTGAGGCAGGAATCTGGAATGGCCCAGCTGCTTCGAGCCAAGGGCACAGGAGCCTCGTCAGCCACCAGGGCAGACCCTGGCGTCTCCAGGGAAGCGCCACCAGGAGGCAGAGGGGAGGACGCAGCCACCTTTGAGACACAAATCCCCCAGGAACGCTTTAACAGGCAGATTCCTGAACCCCAACCTCAGATCTCTGAATCTTGGGTTTGGACTGCAGTCCAACAAGCTGAATTTTTAATAAAATTCAGTGCAAGGACTGGAGTTCTCCCTGCCCCGTGTGCAGAGCTTAAAACCAGGGAGAATGCCAGCCTCCAGCCCGCAAGTGGCAGAGGCCCGGCCTGTCCACAGGAGCCTGCGATGGAGCGAGCCTCCAGGATGACGTACGGAGCTGCTCAGTGCCGCTCAGAAGAGGGAAAAGTTCGGTGTAGTTTCTCATTGACCTTCCTCCAGTGACTAGAATCTACTCCATACAGCAAACAATTGTAAGCACACATATTTTCCCTCTGCGACTCCACAGTGAATTTTGAACGGAAAAACACACTGCAGCCCACAAACGAGTCGTTTTCCTGACACAGGCCCTGTGGGAGAGGCACCTTTCCCCTCAGAGGGCGGCAGCCAACAGGCAAGTGTGCGTGGCACCCAGCCCCAACCCTCCCTCCCACCCACACACCCACCTGCAAGCCCTCACAGCAGCACCTGACCGAGTTACAGCTGACTGGGTGGCAGTGACTGCTGACGGCTGCCCTGTGACAACTCCGCTTTGTATGGGGGCAGAGGCGGTGGAGGTGGGGGTGGGATGGGGAACAGGAGTATGACGACAGACAGGCAATCAACCCATCAGGAGGAAGCCCACAGCCGATGCCAACAATCACTTTATTGAGGCTCCACGCTGCCTGCCGGTCGGGGGCTGAGTCATTCACCCCACGTTTGGATGATACTGAAGACAGAGGCTCTCTGAGACCCCGAGCCAGACTATTGTGCTCCATGTACATCCACCCTGCAGGATGGGGGAGCCCCCCCCACATGCACACGTGTGTGTGTGTGTGTGTATGCAAATAATTGGGGGGGGGGCTGGCTGTAGCTCTGGCAGAAAGGGGGTGGCAGGGAGGTACAGGAGGGCAGCAACATCTCCCCCAGCCTCCCAGCCCCAAGTATGGCTTTGTTATCCTATTGCCACTTGAGCTGGAGTGGAGTGCCGCCTCCAGGGCCTGTGCCACACTGCGGGAGGCAATAAAGGGAAAGCCCTCGGGAACGAAGAGGCCCCTCTGTGCCTGGGGCCTGGCCAGACCCCAGGGAGCTGTGACCCCCACTCTGCTCCTCCCAGGAATAAGTCTTCTCGGGTTGAGGCCAGTCACTCAGAAGTGGACCCGCAGCACGTCCTGGCTGGCGAAAGGCTGCTGGCAGGCTGTGCACGTCATGGGCAGGGAGCGCTGCTTCTCACCCAGGCAGGGCCGGCACAGGGGGTGGCCACAGGGAAGCTGGTACACCGGCTCCTTTTTGAAGTAGGAAGAAAAGACTCTTTTGCAGGAGGCACACTCGGGACCCAGGACACTCCCAGGCTGCTCTGGTAAATCAGGGAGGAAAACAGGACAGGGTTAGGGAGAGCTACGCCTAGTCCAGGCTCCATCCTGGAGGCAGGGCACAGGCCTGGAGCGGGAGAGAAGCTGCCCACCCTCCACCCCTGCAGCAGTCCGGCTGCACCCCGCCTAGGCCACTCCGGCTGGTCTGAGAGCAGAGGAGCCCGGGAGTGAGGGAAGCTGGAAGGCCTCCACAAGATCATTAAATCTTGGCATTCTTACAAATGCTCAGAAAGAGCTGGCTTCTCAGGGCAGCCAGGTAGCTGGGACAGGCTCCCAAGGCCAGAGCAAGGCACACGCTCACACTGACAACCTTGATAAATTACAAGGTGAGGTGACAAAGGAAAAAGCAGAAAATGCTCTTGTGTGCCAGGGCTGGGCAGGTCGAGGGGGTAGGGAAGTCACTAGAGCGGCAGAGCCGAGATCAGTCGGCAGCAGACATGCCAGCTGAGCCTGGGGCCTGCTTCTCCTTCGCCCTGCAGCCTGGCAGCTCCCCTCCTGCACCATCAGTCCCCTACCCGTGCTGCTGGCTCCCTCTCCTTCCACACTTCCCAAAGGGGCTCCTGAATGAGAGTCACGGGGGCAGATGCCCACCACCCCCTCCCTGAAGCTCACCTGTTCCTCCTTCTCTCATGGCCTTGCCTAAGGAGGCTCTTTCTCTTCTAATCCACACCCCTCTGGAGAGGGCAGGGATGGCCTCTCAGGGAAGAGCCGTAAGAATGAAAAGGGGCCAGCCGTGCAGAGTGGAAGAGACAGCAAGGACAAAGAACGGCTGGTCCATCAAAGAAAGAAGACAGAGGGTGTGAGGCATGAGTGTGGCTCCAGATGAGATGGAGAGCAGGGAGGCAGGGGCTGGAGCATGCGGGACCTCACAGGCAGCAGGAGTTTGTTTATCCCAAGTTCAACGGGCTGCGATGGAGGAATTCTGAGTGGAAGAGCATGATCCGGCTCCTGTGAGACGGCGGCTGTGGCGGGGGAAGGGCGGCTGGTAGGAAGTAGCGGGGCTGCTGCCGGGGCCTGGGGCACACAGAGGGAGGCAGCGGACAGAGGACCACGCTGAGATCCACTCCGGAGGAGTATGAACACGATCTGATGGTGATCAGAACGTCACTGTGAGGACACAAAGGAGAACTAAGGAAGGCCTGCATGTTCTGGGCCTGAGCAAATGGTAGAAGATGTTGCTCTTGGTCCTCAATGGTGTGGGAGGGGATGTGGGCGGGAGAACCTTTGGAGCAGTCCTCAGTTAAGAAGTTCACTCAAGATTTCCATGAGTTTTCCACGTTAGGGAGGTCGGGGTCTGAGATCCAGGAAAGACCAAAGCTGTAGGCTAACATGAGCAGTCACTGGCCAGGTGGGCTCTCACTTGGGTGACAAAGAGGACAGAGAGAAGAGGGCCCAGGACCAGAGTATTGAGGAGGAGAGTCAACAATGGAAACTGAAGAGGAGTCACTGAGAATAGGGAGAAAAAGAAAGTAACATTTAGAAGGCCAACAGATAAGAAGGTGTTTCAGAAGAAAGGGCATGCTCGCTTTAGTAGCACGTATACTAACATTGGAACGATAGAAGATTAGCACGGTCCCTGTGCAAGGATGACACGCAAATTCGTGAAGTGTTCCATATTAAAAAAAGGAGGAGGAGGAGAAGGAGGAGGAGGAGGAAAAGGAGGAAGGGGGGGAGAAGGGGGGGGGGGGACGACGACCAGTCAGCCACCTCAGGTATTGTGCAGATGATCAGTGACCATTTATTTATGGTCATGGAAATGCCGGTCATTTGGACAAGACAAGTTTTGGGGAATGGTCAGGATGGAAACAACCAGAGAGGAGTTCGGGACGAAGGCAGAAGACATGGCCTGTGGTCTGGACAGCAGCGGAGGGCCTGGTTCTGGGTGGGCAGGAGGAAGAAGTGAGCGCCTTATCAGTAGCCCCACCAGGTCTCATCTGGGGAAGATGCCCAGCATTCCATCAGGCCTCCACTTAATATCCTAATCAGTTCCATATTCATGTGGTCCCAGATTCATTTTAGGCAAAAATTGGTTCAGTAAGCTACCACTGTTCTTTTCTAAGACTAGAAAAATGTTAATAGGAAAGAATGGAGGTGACAGACTCAACTCCAAACTTCACACTTACATAACATACCCCAGATGTCAGATGGGAGACAGACTAGATAAGAAAAATAAACTAAAGAGGAGAAACCAAAGTTCTCAGGACAGAACAATCAACAATAGATCTTACATTAGACAAACAAACAAAACAAAACAAACACAGCAGGGTATCTACATCCACAGAATTACTAAGAGTTGCCCAAAGAAAGCTCTTTTTATGAAGAGCCTGTCAGCTCCGCGCTGGAGAAGGAAGAGACCCGGTCCCCCCCAGGCCTGGGTACTGGAGCTCAGAAGCTGGGCATGAAGGGCCAGAGAGACCCAGCGTTATGGCTCAGCACCCCATTCAAGGGCTCCAAGGAGGTGGACGGGCCCCATGTTACCCGGGCCAGTGCCTGCCCTCCAGGAAGTGCTGGTCCTCCTTGTGCCGAGGTGCTGGAGTTGTCCCCTGGTCAGCCGCGCCGTGAAGGAGGGCATGGAGCCAAGGGTAGATGTCAAGGCAATTTCCAAGCTTTGTGACAGCTTCTGCTCATGGGACACTGGCTCTGTTGACAATATCCAGAGAGAGGTTTGCAAAACAAAGACCAAAACACCAAAAAGACCAAAACTCCACTGAGGACCACAACTTTAAACTGACACAGATGTAAGGAAAGTCCTCCCGATGTCTACTAGTGGACTGTGATGAGAGAATACATCACAACTGGGGCCCCTGGCAGTTGCTACCCACTCACACCACGCTGCTTTCTGGATTCCTGGGCTTTGCACTAACTTTCCTCCTCCTGGACAACTGCTGGGCGGGTGGGGGCCACCTTGTGGCTCCCCTGCAGAACTGCACCCTACTTTCTGAAGGCCTCCCTGTGGGTCAGGGAATGACTGGAGCCAGCAAACATCCAGCCTTGTACCCCTGCTCTCCCTTCCCAGCACCCTTAATCCGCTCTTTCCATCTCCTCCCTCTGGAAACCCCACTGCTCTGCAGGGATGCTGGCCTGCACACTCTCCTGTTGGGTAAAGCAAAGCAGTTACTACTGAGTGGGACAATGAAGGGCTCACTCTGCCACTGCACTATCGAGCCTTCTCTGTGTGGTCTACAGAAAGCCAAGCAATGGGCACAAGATGCAGGCAATGGGTGGAGGGGGGCAGCTGCCCAAGGAAGGACACAGACACCCGCCTGGTTCACAAAACTGCCCGAAGTGGAAAGTGCATTATTTCTGTCTATGTTTATTGGACACAGGACATCAGCTTGGACCCTTCCAGGACCACTGGTCAGCATGGTCTTGTGTCACCAATAAATCTGCCAAGGCCAACACCAGTGGAGACCTGCACAGACATCCAGGTCTAAAAGCCTTTCTCCTGGTCTCACCCATCACACTTCAGGTGCTTCCAGGAGTTGCTGGGGGTCACGTTAACTACAAATTACACTCAAAAACAGAGACGACACAGCTGTAACCTTTAACTTGCTCAGGATTTTTAGAGTAAGAGAGGAAATTAAAAGAACAAAATCTATACTGATGAATTTTCATAAAGAAAAAGAAAAGACTGTCAAAGAGCTAGCTCCCAAAGCACCAGGCACTGGCGATCACAGGGAATAAACCAAGCGTGTAAAGAGTGAATATGTTCCTTGGGTGGCCATGTTCAACGGTTAGTAGGGGTGTCGAACTCAATCAGAGAAGGGGCCAAAATCTAAAATCCAGCCTAAATCGCGGGCCGAATGGTTTACTGAACAGTCATAAACTGTCATTGTGATGGAAACGCAGCGGAGTGCAGTGATGACAGCGCGGTGCCGGCCACATTGCAAGGCATGGCGGGACGGATTTGGCCCGCGGGCCTTGTGTTTGACACATGTGGGTTAGAGCATCAGCTGGGCACGCAGGCTCACAGGTTTGATTCCTGGTCAAAGGCACGGACTAGAGTTGCAGGTTTGATCCCTGGCCCAGTCAGGGCATGTGGGAGGCAACCGGTCAATGTGTCTTTTTCACATAGATGTTTCTCTCTCTCTCTCTCTCTCTCTCTCTTCCTCCCTTCACACCCCCTCCCTTCCACTTTCTAAAAATCAATGGAAAAATATCCTCTGGTGAAGACTGACAAACAAAAACAGTGTGATGCTAATATTAAATTGTTTCAGAGATTAGAAAAAGAAACTTCTAATTTGTCTTATGAAGCAAATAAATCATCCACATCAAACCTGAATAAATATGGTGCGCATGCACACCCACACCCACACACATTACAGACCAGTCTCACCAATGAATGCAAAAATCCTAAATAAAACACTAGCAATCAGAATCAAGCAACCCATTAAAAGAAGCAAGACCAAATGGAGTTTACTCCAGAAATGTAACAATGGTTCAATATTAATAAGTCTACTAATGTCTTTCTCACATTAAAAGCCTAAGGACGAAAAATTATAATTAATCTCCATTGATACTGAAAAGACATTAGACAAAATTCAATCATCGTCTTAGATAAGCACAGTGACTAACACGGGAGTAGGTGGTGTGGGAGAGTATCTGGAATGAGTCCCAGTGAACTCCACCTCATGCCCTGGGATACCCTCCCCCACTTAGAGTGGGCTAGACTTCAGGGCCTTGTCTTTCACAAAATACAGCAAAAGTGATGGGATGTCATTTCCATGGTTACTCAAAACCAACTTCCACCTTGTTTGCACACACTTGTGACACCATGTTGTGTGCTGCCTTTGAGAGGCCCACATGGCAATAATCTGGTGTAGTCTCTAATCCCCGGTCAACAAGGAAGTGAAGCCTCCAGTGCCGCAGTTCAGCACGGAACCGCAACCTGAACAGCCATGTGAGCGAGCGTGGAGGCGAATTCTTCCCCAGACAAGCCCTGTGCTGACTGCAGCCCTGCCAGAAGCCTTGGAAGAGCCTGAAGCAGACAGTCCAGCCAAGCAACACTGTGATTCCTGTCTAAAGGGGCTGAGGTAATGAGTGAGTGGTGCTTTAGCCGAAACCGGTTTGGCTCAGTGGTAGAGCGTCGGTCTGCGGACTGAAGGGTCCCAGGTTCGATTCCGGTCAGGGGCATGTATGTTGGTTGCAGGCACATCCCCGGTGGGGGGTGTGCAAGAGGCAGCCGGTCGATGTTTCTCTCATTGACGTTTCTAGCTCTCTATCTCTCTCCCTTACTCTCTGTAAAAAATCAATAAAATATATTTTAAATAAATAAATAAAAAAATAAAAAATGAGTGCTTTAAGCCAGTAAGATTTGGGGTAACTTAGGCTGGCAAGGCAAAAAAAAGGACAGTAGTGCCGAGTGTCACCTGGGAGGACTAAAGTGACAACGGGCATGGACACAGGGTGGTGGATTACCTGTTGAGCAGTCCATGTGTGTCAGACCGAGCTCATTGGCAGCTTTCATTTTCTTAGCAGTGTGCTCTGAGGTAGTGGGTGAGACCAGGCTTGTGGTAGAAAAACAGGAAGCATTTACGTCAAGGCTACTGTTGGGGGCATATTCAGCCTGCTCCATCTTCCTTTTCCGAGATGGCAGAGCAATGGAAGAAGGGGTCAATGCCCCCGTAGCCTGCGCTCTCCCAAGCAGGTGGCAGCCAGGGATGGAATGCTGGAGCAGGAATTGGTCGATGCGGGCCTTCAGGGAGGGGTGAGGCAGGGGCTGGGAGTGTGGAGTAAAGGCTACCCCGGTGAAAGGGTCACTGGGCACTCGGCCCCACGTGGCTTCACTGCGGTTACACTTCTCCAGTGTGGCCTGGTCGATGACCTTGCCTGAGGGCAGCAGCATGGGGCAAGGCATGATCTCCAAGGTGATGGGATCCAGGAACTCCTCAGGCACATCCTGAAATACCTCAGCCAGCTCCTGTAGGCTGGAGGGGGCCTGCCGGCCCCCAGACTCCCCCCCGGGGTCACAGTCACTCTCCATGGGCAAGGCCGGGACCTGCAGAGCCAAGTCCTGGGAGAGGGTTTTGGAAGCAACCAGCAGGACACTACCTATTACCTCCGGGGAGCAGGCTTTGTTGGGCTGACCCCACACTTCCAACCGTCTGATGCCCGGGATACCACTGCCCGTCACGTGGGTGATACAGATCTTGAGATGGGCCACGTGATTAAGGGAAAGAGGTCCTTTATTCCAGAGCTCCTGGGCCACAACAGCGGGGGAGGGGAGTGTGGCTTCCATCAGGCCAAATGGTGGCCTGGCCTTGAAGCCCCTGTGGCTAAACACCACTTGGTTTTGGTTTTTCAACAAGACTTTGCCTACGAAGGTGAACGCCTCCTTGTCCGGGAGGGACGGCTCAGCTGGGCCCAGGGTCTGGCACTCAGGGGCATTCCAAGATGCTCTGCTGGCTGAGGCGGACGTGTACATTTCCAGGCCAGTCACATTGTGGCCTCCCCCAGCTGAGAGGTCTATGTTAATCCTACAGATTTCCACACTGAAGGGAAAGGAAACAGTCACGTGGACAGGTGGCTTAATAAAATACTCCGTCCTAAAACCACGACTTCTCTTCGTGAGGTCTTCAGAGATGAGATTTTCTACTTCATAGCCATCAGCTGATATCTACAGATTTAATGACAAATATGAGGCAAATTGATGAGACCCAAATGAAGACAACTAGTTTTCAAGAATTTGCCACTTCTAAGAAAATTTTTTTTAAATAAATCTTTATTGTTCAGATTATTACAAATGTGTTCCTCCCCCACCCCCCTCCAATTGCTCCCCTCCACCAGGTTCCCACCCCACCCTCTATCCTTTCCCCATCCCCCATTGTCCTCATCCATAGGTGCACAGTTTTTGTTCGGTCTCTTCCCGCACCCCCACTCCCCTTTTCCCAGAGAATCGTCAGTCCACTCCCCTTCCATACCTCTGATTCTATTATATTCACCAATTAATATTGTTCATCAGATTTTTTAATTCCCTTGATTTTTAGATTCACTTGTTGATAGTTACATATTTCTTGTTCATAATTTTTATCTTTATCCTCTTCCTCTACCTAAATAACCCCCTTCAGCAATTCATATGATTCTGGTTTGGTGGTGATGAACTCCTTTAGTTTTTTTTTTATTTGTGAAGCTCTTTATCTGGCCTTCAATTCTGAGTGATAGCGTGGCTGGGTAGAGTATTTTTGGCTGTAGGTTCTTGCTATTCATCACCTTGAATATTTCTTGCCATTCCCATCTGGCCTGCATCGTTTCTGTTGAGAAATCAGCTGACAATCGTATGGGTGCTCCTTTATAGGTAACTACCTGCTTTGTTCTTGCTGCTTTTAATATTCTCTCTTTGTCTTTTGCTCTTAGAATTTTAATTATGATGTGTCTTGGTGTGGTCCTCCTTGAATTCCTTTTGTTTGGGGTTCTGCGGGCTTCCTGGACTTGTAAGTCTACTTCTTTCCCCAGGTTGGGGAAGTTTTCTGTCACTGTTTCTTCCAGTATTCTTTCGGTATCTTGCTCTCTCTCTTCTTCTGGGACCCCCATAATTCTGATGTTGTTTCACTTGATGTTGTCCCAGAAGTTTCTTACACTATCTTCAACTTTCTGGATTCTCTTTTCTTGCTTCTGTGGAGGAGTGTCCTCTGGCTCTTTGTGTTCTAAATCTTTGTCTTGATTCTTGCGATCTTCCAGTCTGTTTTTAGGACTCTGTGTAATATTTTTTATTTCAGACAATGTTTTCTTCATTTCTAGTTGATCTCTTATTATTTCTAGTTGCTCCCTTTTCATATCTTCATAGGTCTCATTTATTTTATCGGCCTTTTTTAGGATATTCTTGAATAACCTTATAACTGTAGTTTTGAACTCAATGTCCAATCTTTTCTTTTCCTCCATCTCCTTCCTTTGTGTCCTGCCTCTTCTCTGCATTTCAGTTGTTTCCTTGTTTTGATGGAATCAAAACTTTGTGTGCTAGGTGTTCTGGTAGAGCCCAATAGCACAGCCTTCCCAGTTACCTGTGGCGGACAATCTTGGTGTAGCCCTTTGTGGGCTGTGTGTGCAGTCTTGTTGTTAAGCCTTGCTTATTGTTGGAATCACTGGGAAGTGTTGATCTCCAAGCCAGTTGGCTGTGAGGGTCAGCAGAGTCTCAGCTAGGAGGGCTTCTGTACTCCGCTTGGATGGGACGGGGTCTCAGGGTGGCGCAGACAATCTTTGGTTCCCTGTCAGTCTTGCCTTAGAAAAGTCCTGTTCGTGGTGAGTTTCAGAAGATTGGTTGCAGGCGTGCGCACTTCTTTGGTAAAGGCGCAGACAAGCTTTGGATTCTGGCCAGTCCCTCCTTAGAGAAAGCCAGCCTCTGGGAGAGCTTCTGTGCTCAGCTTGGATGGGGCGGAGTCTCGGGTTGGTGCAAACAAGCTTTGTTTTCCTGTCGGCTTCTCCCCAAGTCCTGCAGTAATGGCCTCTGGCTTCACACACCTCCGAGAGATCTCTCCGGCTGCCTGACAGTCTGGCCTCTCCCTGTCTGGGGCCATCTATCAGAGCAATAGGGTGATTCTGTTTTCCTCTTCACAGTTCCTGAGGTTCAGCGTGCCTTCTCTCTCCTTCCCAGATGGCAGAGCCTCCTCTCAGCTAGCCGTCCGGTGCTTCAGGGCAATGCCTCCCCTGTTTTCCAATTCTAAGTTCAAATTTGTTGTGGTAGGCTGCATTAGGGTGTCTACCCTATGCCACCATCTTGGTTTCTCCCTAAGAAAATTTCTTAAAGAAAATCTGAAGTTCCTCATTTTAAAATTTCCTCTATTACTTCAAATTCTCCTGGGTTTTTTTGTAGGCACCCAATATGAAAGCAATAGTATCCAAGTACTGTCTCTTCTTAAAAAATAGGAGCAAGAAAGCTTTGCCCAACCCAGCCAAAATCCCTTGAAAATAACATCTCTGTGGAAACACAGTATATAAATTGGTAGTTTTTTTTATTTCAGGAAATGAAAAGATGCATATTTAGGGGGTAAAAAATATGTTCATTAAAGTTCTCAATTTTGTTTTTGGACTACACATTACAACAAGGTCCCTAGGAAGGCATAACTAAAAAGCTTCTTCTAAATCTATAAATGATGGAATTTGGTTTAAAAAATTGTGTGCACAGGGACAAGGATCATAAAATATAATGGAAAATTTAAAATGGTGCATGTATAAAAGATGGGATTGTAAATAATCTCTTCATCTTTTAATCTAATACTTGTTACAACCAATGGAAATTTTAAGATATCTTTAAAGGAGCCACCTTTACAATCTGAGAACCTAAAATAGTACGCTGAGTGAAGAAACTCCAAATTAGGGGAGGGGTTCAATTCTCCCCTTCAAACTTCATTATGTTATGCACTGCTCTGAGCTGTGGAAACACACTCTCCTTGTACAAAAGGGGAGGCAACTTAATTCATGAAAAGAACAAGGAAGCCCTAACCAGTTTGGCTCAGTGGATAGTGTTGGCCTGCCAAGTGAAAGATTCCAAGTTTGATTTCTGTCAAGGACAAAAGCCTAGGTTTCGGGCTCAATCCCCAGTAAGGGGCATGCAGGAGATAGTCAATCAATGATTCTCTCTCATCATTGATGTTTCTATCTCTCTCTCCCTTTTCCCTTCCTCTCTGAAATCAATAAAAAAATATATATTTTTAAAAAAGTTAAGGGATGTTTAAAAAAAAAAAAAAGGAACAAGGAATAAAGGCAGTCAGACAAAAAAAAAAAGATACAAACAAACAAACAAACCCACAAGGAATACAAATAAAAAATATAAGCCATCATTTCTAGCATTTAAAATTATAAGAACAGGGGGGTGAGAAAGATGAGAAAGAGGGTCTGTAACCTTAACTGACTTTGAGTAAAATTAAAATTTATCATCAGAGGGAAAAGCACAATAAATATGACTATCCACAAAATGAGTCACAGCTCACCTTGCAATGGAACTAACTCTAGAGGTGCAGCCTGACCCAATCTTATCTCAATATCACCAGGTGGATCTAAAACAACGAGGTTTGTGAAAGCACATTAAGCCTGACTTAAGTTCACTATACAAGGCAGTGAGTACGGGGGCTGGGGAGGACACACACATGAAAACAGATGTAGTGAATTTATTTATGTGTATATACTTCTTTTGTTTACCTTGTTGCAGTAAATTCTTGGTCTGAACTGTGGGAGGCAAAGATTTATTACCATCTTTGTGGCCGAAAGGATAGCTTCCAAGCATCAGAAATAGCCTTAAATAAAAAATAAAACTCGGTATTAGACAAGTTAAAATTCAATTGCAAACGTTTAGTTCATTCCTAAGAGAAGAGAATCAAATAGGATAACAACAAAAACTTTCATAAACACACCTCTCCTGGCCTACACTCATTCTCTTTTTATCCGGCACGTGATGCTGGGGAAAACAGCCTGAAAAACATGGAGGAGACTGAGCAGGAAGCCAGACTGCTGGTTCTTGGGCTGGAGCTCTTCTAAAGCCCAGAGGCAAGGGACTGCCTGCCCGGCCGGCCGGGGTCTCCCCACAGGAAAGGCAGGGCCAAGTGACCGAGCTCAGAGAAAGAACAAGCCTATTTACCAGACTCTGGTAACCAGAGGGTTTCAAATGGAAAGGGTCACAGAAAACAATCACAATGGCACTAAACATTATTTAACACTTCCACACAATTACATTTTCTTATTAAAACAAAAACAAGGAAAATAAACATTATTGAGAAATAGAAAATCTTAGGATTGGAAAGCACCTTATTAAGGACAGCTAAACCAAAGCCCAAGAAGGGGGAAGTAGGTAAAGATGACCAAAAGGTATAAACTTCTAATCATAAGAGAAATAAGTTCTAAAAGTATACTGTACAATATAGTGACTACAATTAACTATACTGTACTAGTATACTTAAAAACTGCTAAGAGAGTATATCTTAAAAGTTCTCAGCACCATAAAAAACTATGTTAAGTGATGGATGTTAACTAATTTATTACATCATTTTGCAGTATATAAATCATTATGTTGTACATCTTAAACTTTTACAATGTTATGTCAATTACAGTACAATAAAACTGGGAGAAAAAAATATCCAATGTCCAATAGCTTTTGGTACTCTCTATAGAGGCGTAGAGAAGCCGCTAGGAACATCCCTTCCAGTGGCAAGCTTGTCCAATGGATCTGCACTCCTGGAGTGAGGCCAGGTGCCATTCTATGCTTTACCATCTGGCCGCCAAGACCATGAAAAACTCTGTTAGCCCAACAGGGACAGAGCCACCCTCTGTGAATCCCTTTGCAGAGGCCAGGCATGTGGGGTGTCCTGTAATGTTTTGGGGGCAGTTTCTGCACAGTGAAGATCTGCCATGGTATCTTTAAATATTTATCTCAGCCTAGCCCCTAACACAGTTTTACCTGTAAACACCAAGTAAATTTAACATGGTTTTATTTATTAAAAAAAAAAAAAAAAAATATATATATATATATATATATATATATATATATATATATATATATATTATTGATTTTTTACAGAGAGGAAAAGAGAGGAACAGAGTCAGAAACACTGATGAGAGAGAAGCATCGACCAGCCGCCTCCTACACTCCCCCTCCCCCCACTGGGGATTGGCCCATAACCAAGGCACATGCCCTTGACTGGAATCGAACCTGGGACCCTTCAGTCCGCAGGCCAACGCTCCATCCACTGAGTCAAACCGGTTTTGGCCATGGTTTTAATATATGCTAAATTTTCTAGGACGGGAACTTCCATGTAAGTCATAAGGACTGTACTTTGTTTTGTTCAGATCTTTACCAAGAGGTGTTTACCATTTCTGAAAACCACATCACTGAGAGCAATGCTAATACACTTGACAGTCTGCATCTGTCTATATTCTAGGTCACATGTGTCAAACACAAGGCCCGGGGGCCAAATCCGTCCCGCCAGGCCTTGCAATGTGGCCTGCACCGCGCTGTCATCACTGCACTCCGCTGAGTTTCCATCACAATGACAGTTTATGACTGCTCAGTAAACCATTTCGGCCCGCGATTTAGGCTGGATTTTAGATTTTGGACCTTTCTCTGAGTTCGACACCCCTATTCTAGGTGATTCTATATCTTGGTAAAAGCTTCTGATTACTTCTTTATGCCTTCCAGTACGATCATACCTAAACATTTACACATGAGAATAAATTTTATTATCTCAATTAAAAAGTGTTCCTTTAAGCTGCAGAGGGATCTCCTTTTACATTCATATTGATAATGTTTCTTCTATTATTTTTTCATAAGTGTTGCTAGAGGTCTATCAATTTTATTAAATTTCTAAAAAATTATCCTTTTCATTACTATTACAGTATTTGTGCATATATATATATATATATATATATATATATGCATGTGTTTATGTATACATAAATATACAGAGTGGGGCAAAAGTAGATTTACAGTTCCTCCCATGAAAATAATACTATATAATAAAAGAGTAATATGCAAATTGACCTGGCAGAACAGTGGAACGACCATCCAGACAACCATCCGAGACCATGCTATGACACCGACCATCACCAGGCCAGCCAAGATGGGTGTAATGTGATTAGTGGGGGGTATGGCCATCACCCCATGATCACCCTGCAGAGGGAGGCCTAGGCCACTGACTGGCCGGCTGTGGCGGGTGGGTGGGGTCTCCTGGGTCCAGGGTGCGGGCGGCTGGAGGGAGCCTGGGTTCCAGGTGCTGGCAGCCAGAGGAAGGAAGGCCCATTCCTGCACAAATTGCGTGCATAGGGGGCCTCTAGCGTAATAATAATATAAGAATAAACTGTTTTGCTGAAACCGGTTTGGCTCAATGGATAGAGTGTCGGCCTGTGGACCGAAGGGTCCCGGGTTTGATTCGGTCAAGGGCATGTACCTGGATTACGGCCACATCCCCAGTAGGGGCTTTGCAGGAGGCAGCTGGTCGATGTTTCTCTCTCATCGATGTTTCTGGCTCTCTATCCCTCTCCTTTCCTCTCTGTAAAAAATCAATAAAATATATATATATTTTAAAAAAGAATAAACTGTTTCGCATACTCACAACTGTAAACATACTTTTACCCACTGTGTATGTGTGTGTATACACTGTCACAGGGAGTTCTATATTACCTTATTTGCCTTGATGGGAAAGGCTTTGGTAAGAAAAAAGACATAGACTCTGCTGTAATATAAAAATGCTGAGAGGTGGCTAATATTACTATGTAGGAATTTGGAAACATTGACTGCCCTTTCCAACATGTGCTGGATCAAACCTTAAATTGTATTTTAGGGAAACACTAGGTAGGCTAGCTTTCTATAATAGTATCTTACCTCATCTGAAATTAATTCCATTAGTCAACTATTAAAACATCTGAACCTATATCTGACAGAAACAACCTACTTGTTCTACACAGTACTTACCAAAATCTAATTTTTTAAAAAAATATATTTTATTGATTTTTTTACAGAGAGGAAGGGAGACAGAGAGCTACAAATGTCAATGAGAGAGAAACATCGACCAGCTGCCTCTTGTACAGACCCTACCGGGGATGTGCCTGCAACCAAAGTACATGCCCCTGACAGGAATCGAACCTGGGACCTTTCAGTCCGCAGACCGACGCTCTACCACTGAGCCAAACCGGTTTCGGCCAAAATCCAATTTTAGAGAATATTTACGAAGACTATTCAGTCCATCCACGTGAAATTCTTTTTATTGCCAGCCTGAGTAGCACTTTGTGCCTCCTTGTCTGGCCTCCCTGGTGACTTGTGCATTCATATTCCAGACTTCTTAGCAACATGGACCCTCAACTATAGCAGAAAATAAACACATTGACAAAAACTCAGTGTGGCCTATCTGTGAAGAGTCACAGGACACCAGGGTAACACAGTACCTCAGCTGAGAACCACAATTTTAGTCTCTAAAGTATTACTCCATAGAGCTGTCCCTCATAGTGCACTACATTATCTTCAAGTTTATCCCAGCCATAACCATCACCATTCCTCCCTCCACTGCAAACATCTTTTTTTTTCTGATTTTTTACAGAGAGGAAGGGAGAGAGATAGAGAGCTAGAAACATCAATGAGAGAGAAACATAGACCAGCTGCCTCTTGCACACCCCCTACTGGGGATGTGCCCGCAACCAACGTACATGCCCCTGACCGGAATCGAACCTGAGACCTTTCAGTCCGCAGACTGACGCTCTACCGCTGAGCCAAACCAGTTTCGGCTCCACTGCAAACATCTTTACCAAACTGTTAGAGCTTGGTTCTATGCGGCCCCTTAGCAAGGAGTTCAGTAGAAACAGCTCTACAAAGCCCAGCGCTGTTTGCTGCATTAGATTATCAAAAGGATCATCTCTACACAGCAGTTATCTTCTTTTGGGGAACATGAGAACACGCTAGTCTCAGTACTAGGAACAGCTATTTTTTCCAATCAACTCGATATTTTATGGTATAAATATGAATTATATAATTTATCATGATCATCCTTACTTTGGCTGCTACAAAGCTCAGAATAAAGTCTGTGGTCTATCCCTCAAATTTATCTTTACCTGAATTCTTCACTTAATTTTATGTCACAGTATATATTGTGAAAGCTACCCTAAAATAATTTTGAAACAGGACGGTATATAAATGATAAACCATTTTCCTTTTGTTGGATATTTAGGTTGTTTGCAACTTTATCCTGTGTCTTAGTACAGTTTTGACTTTTTTTCTAAAAGGTTCCTACATGTTTCTTGTTAAGCTTGCTATTTATGAATAGGATTATTTTATCCCATTAATTATCTAGCCAGTTATTCCTATATATAGGAAAGCTTTTCATTTTGGTATCTTCATTATGTGTTCAGTTGTCGCATTGATGGAACTCATTGATTTTTAACAGATTTTTGGTTGTTTATGTTCGAGGCTTCTGCAATCTCAATAACGAGAGCCCTTTTCTCAAAATGGTGACTCATTTGTCTCTCATATTATTACACATAGCTAGAACCTCCAGAATTATAAGAGTTGCTTTACTTGTTTTGCTCCCATTATAATAGATGACTCCAGTGCTTCATCTTTGAACATAAGGTTGATGGTACAGATAGAAATACTCTGCTTATGTTAACAAAGCATTCTAATTTTCATAGTTAAAAAAAACACCAAACACCAAAAAACTATGGCCCTGGCCTGTAGGGTTCAGCTGATTGAACATAATCCCATGCACTGAAAGGTCTCTGGTTTGATTCCTGGTCAGGGCACATGCCAAGGTTTTGGGCTCTATCCCATCGGTGGGTATGGGAGGCAACCGATTGATGTTTATCTCTCACATCAATGTCTGTGTTTCTCTCCCTCTCTCCCTTCCCCAATCCTTACCCGGCTCCTTTCCTCTCTCTCTCAAATCATTTAAAAAACAACAACATATTAAACAACAGCAACATTCTTTGTGTTCTGATTTTCTCTGCATATTGAGTTTTATTATTTTTCTTATCTAACAGACTGAGATATAACACATTTTTCTAATTTTAAACTTTACTTTTATTCCTAGGATAGGCTCTATTTGATTGTGGCAGATTTTCCTTAAATGTTATTCAAATTGAACTAAATTTGATTGCTCATATTTAATTTTAAATGAGATATTAAAGTTCCCTGCAGTTCAGATTAGTAGCTTGGAGCCAGATAATAATGGCATTATAAGATAGCAACTTAACAGAGGATTACAAGCAGATATGTCAATTTTCATTATAGAGATTTATCTTTCTTTTTATTACAAAATATTTCAGATAAAAAGGTAAAGATTATAATCTATAATAACAAAAGCATAATATGCTAATTAGACTGGACTTCCGGACAACTTTTCAGATGAAGCTGTGGTGGCAGGGGCAAGGCAGAGGCAGTTAGGAATAAGGCAGGCATGCAGAGTGGTTAGGGGAAATCAAGGAGGCAGGCAGGAGAGCAGTTAGGAGCCAGCTGTCCTGGATTGCAAGAGGGATGTCTGACTGCTGGACATCCCCCTGCAGTTGGACATCCCCCGAGGGGTCCAGGATTGCGAGAGGGTGCAGGCTGGGCAGAGACCCCCACTCCTGTGCACGAATTTCATGCATGAGACTCTAGTATAGTATAATATAGTATAATATAATTAATATAATATAAATAAAATATATCCACCACCTAGATTTATCAAATGTTAACATTTCAGCATGTTTGCTTCTCATATCAGTGTTAAAAGCAAAATTTATAAGACATAAACAAAAACCACCACCAAATCCTATTTCTTCTCCCTTTTTATCAAGAAGCAAGTATGTGAAGTTGGTTTCTCTCATTCAAATCAGTATAGATATGTGTGTATCCACAAACAGCATAGAGTAGTTTTATGTATTTTTAATGTACCTTAATGACAATATACTGTACCATGAGTATAATTTTATAATTGCTTTTTTAATAAGCATTAAGGTTTTTATTTTGAAATGTGTAGGTTTGGTTTAATATGTAGTTTTTTAATTTTAACTTCATGGTCCTGTTTGCAAGTCTTGAAGTACTACAGACTTCCTTCTAACAGTGATTATGGAAAGTAAAGGTTTATAACAGAACTCTCTGCAGATGACAGAGTGGGTAAGAATGGCTTAAATAAATGTTTCTCAATTTGTGGTTTTGAAATCAAGTCATGGGTTGAATAAAAAAAGAATACAAAATATTAAAGTGCACATAGCATTATGTGATGAAACTTTTGTTTCTGTTTCATACAAATATATACAGCAAATGTATATATCAGATTCAATATAAAATGTATTTCTGATTGTACTCGTGGAGGAAAAAAATTGAAAAACACTAGCCAAACGTATACTCAGAAGTCAGGAAAGAATTCACAGGAGTAACTTTAGAACTGGGGACAACTAGGACACATGCCTGACCTCATGGGCAATTTCTGAGGAGTGACAGAGAGGACATACGAATGGTACAATGGACAATATATGCTTGCCTATAGGAGCTAAGACTCAAGAAAACAGGAAGAGGAAGGGAACTAGGGAGAGGACAATAAGAGTCAAGACATAGAGATGGGACAGTGTGAGGCAGGTTCAAGAAATGTTGAATATGCCTCTAGCTAGAGGGCGAAGGAGGAGGCAGAGCAGGAAAGGAAGAGGGAACCAGATGGTGAGGGCCTTGAAAGTTGTGCCAGGGGGCTCCACACTACTTTACCTGGTGGCCTAGGGATTGTTTTTCCAAACCACAGATCAAAAATCATCTACTTGTAGTTGGCAAACCATTGTCTTCACCGCCTGGGGTGACGGGAGAAGAGCAGTTTTGCACATGCCTGGGTTGCAGGCTCCATCCCCAGTAGGGGGCGTGTATGAGGCAGCCGATCAATGATTCTCTCTCATCATTGATGTTTCTATCTCTCTCACTCTCCGTTCCTCTCTGAAATAAAGAAATATGTTTAAGAATCATGAACTCAAATTACTAAGCCATAATCCACACTGAAAAACATTAAGAATAGAAAGAAAATGTCAGAGTGTAGCACACTTGAGGATGAAAAGTGTTTTGTGAAACTTTTGTTTCAGATATAGATATCTAAATCTTTTTCCTTCCCTCCTTCCCATCCTGGATTTTGATGTAAAAGGTATTTCTTACTAAGGGTTGTAAAAAAAGTTGAAAGCCACTGGTCAGAGAGAAGTCATAGAAAGCTTAAAACCAGGAAAAGAAATGACACTAATGAAAAGTCTGTCATTAACCTCCTGGATAACAACAGCAATTCTGAACCACTCAGAAGCACTTGCCCTCCCAGGGATTTTCCTTTTCTCTAGCTGATGTGTTACTATCATCTTTTTTTGTACCACACAAGGGGCTATCTTTGCAAATGGCTTCCTGAAGACATCAAATGAGTATCAAAGTGCCAAAATCGGTTTGGCTCAGTGGATAGTGTCAGCCTGCGGACTGAAAGGTCCCAGGTTCGATTCCGGTCAAGGGTACATACCTTGGTTGTGGGCACATCCCCAGTGGGGGGGGGGGGGGGGTGAAAGAGGCAGCTGGTCGATGTTTCTCTCTTATCGAAGTTTCTAACTCTCCCTCTCAATTCCTTTCTGTGTAAAATCAATAAAATATATTTTTTAAATGAGTATCAAAGTACAAACTACTTCGAAATAAACTAGCAATATCATTTTCCCCTTAACACTTTCTTCCTTTAAATTTTTTGAGGGAGGGATATTCTTTAAGATGAGGAAGAAAAAAAATGGACTATGTTTAATATATAACCAAATCTCTCACAAGGATTTCAAAGCTACCTTATAAGAAATCTTTCATTTTTAAAAATTTTAATTAACTGTCTAAGATCACTGTAAGTTCCTGTATAGTCATAATAACCAATACAGAGAGATCTATGCACCCTTAAGCAGTTTCCCTCAATGATAAGGTCTTACATAGCTATAGTATAGCAACATAACCAGGAAATTGACAATGATATAATCCATGGATCTTATTCAGATTTCATGTCTCGCATGCACTCATTTGTATGTGCTTATGTGCTTAATTCTATGCCATTTTATTCTATGCATAGATTTGTGTAATCACCACCATAATCAAGACACAGAACAGTTCCCTCACAAGGATGTCTTGTACGGCCCTTTAAGAAGCCTTTTACTTTATATGTCCAAATACTCTAATACCACGGAAGTGTTTAAGTTCTAAACCCCTCAAGTGAAGACTCCAGTTACGTAATTCCACTGCCCACATTATAAGAAATAAACTTGAGTGACACATTTATTTTTGGTGTACTTAAATGATAAATGACTATGTAGGAAAACACTACATATACATGTATATGTATATATAAAAAAAAGAATACAAAATAGAATTATGATCACACATTAGTTAGAAATCTGTATTAAGAATATGTACACGTTGAAGAGTTTGGGAGGTAACAGTGAACATGCAGAAACTTAAAATATACAATATATTAGTCAGATAAGCTTTTTTTTTTCTCCTTTCATGTTTAAGTTGATGTAAGTAGTTAAATAATTGCATGGGTTCCTGAGGTCTCAGGATGGTATCAGAGAGGAATATGACTCTATTTGCATGCCCACTGTTTTTCTTTTAACTGACAGCCCCTATAGGATTGGATGTCCAGACGGAGACAGACCTTTCTCTCTGTCTCCCAGCAGTCAGGCCGAGTAAGGAAAAGTGCAAGGGAAGTACTGAGAAGAGACCCGAAGGTAGGCTGATCAACCATGTGGTCTATCCAGGACTGAGGTCTTTCCAGAATGTGGAACTCTCAGCACTAAAACCAGGAGGGCAAACTGGGACAAGCTGGTCAGCCTATCTGGAAGGTTTCTGTCTGTGCTTCTTTGGAGCTTGAAGCAGCTACACAAACCTTTTTGTTGTTGAGAACTCAGAACTTAGGGGTGGGGAAGTGTGGAGGGATAATTTTGAAGAGAATAAGGTGACCATGACACTTATTGAACACCTCAGCAGCCATCTTCTTTTGGCCTACAAAGAAGTTGCCATAGCTGAGTAGTCTCCCGAAAATGTAATGGGAAGTAATTCTGGCAGTTTGAAGTCTAGGCTCAAGCAGGTTACGGGGTGGGGGTGGGAGTGGGGAGGAGAAGAAGAAGAAAAGATTACCTGTCAAATAAGAGAAAAGCATTTAACCTCAAAGTGTGGGTGGAATACCAATGCACTGAGCAATTTTATAAATTGGGTACTTCAGCTTTTAAAGAAGTACAATGCTTCTTATAATTTCAAAATTGAGTTACTTGTCCATCCATGAAAAAAACCAAAACTGACTTATGTGAATTCTTCTTAGAGCTTGTTAAAATGAAAGATAGCTGTCCCAGCCTATCCCACACAGACACCCACTAGTAAGAGGTACACAGAGACCAGAACATAGCTATGGGCCCAAAAGAAGCCTGCAATCTTACTCACTTGGAGCCAATTTACCCTTCAAAGGTTTAATATGTGCAAGGTACTATGCTAAGCACAAGACAGTTTTTAAAAATTCATAGGTTCAAAGCAAGGCATAGTTGGGTATTATTTCTACTTTAAAGAGATCCACAGACTCTTAAAGACACAGACAGAGTTCTAATACCATTTACTCAACACCTTAATAGTAGTGCCAGCAAAATTCTGTGGGAAACCAGATGAGACCTTAACTTCATCCCTCTGCTCAGGCCTTATTCCATCTGTTCTTGCCTCTCTCTACAGAATCCTCAACTTATCTCTGACTACTAGACACTTTCCTCAACATGGAAACAACATTCAAGTTTCTGCCCTCAACAGCCTATTAAAAAACTCTGCCTTCTCCACCTGGTGTGGTTCAATGGTCCAGCATTAACCTATGAACTAGAAGGTTGTGGTTTGATTCCCGGGCAGGCCATATGCCGTGGTTGTGGGCTCAATCCCCAGTGTAGGGCGTGCAAGAGGCAGCTGATAGATGATTCTCATCATTCATGTTTCTATCTCTCTGAAAACAATAAAAATATATTAAAAAACTAACAAACACCAGTCAAGGGCATGTACCTTGGTTGCGGGCATATCCCCAGTAGGGGGTGTGCAAGAGGCAGCTGATTGATGACTCTCTCTCATCGATGTTTCTATCTCTCTCCCTTCCTCTCTGTACAAAATCAATAAAATATATTTTAAAAAAAACAAAAGAAAAAAAAAAAAAAAAACACATGCCCAGATTGTGAGCTCAATTCCCAGTGAGGGACTTCTCTCTCATCATTGATGTTTCTATCTCTCCCTCTCTCTTCCAGGTTGAGGGTTAGATCCCTGGTTGGGCATGTATAGGAGGCAACTGATTGCTGTGTTTTGTGCGCGCGCGCGCACGCGCACTCTCTCTCTCTTTCTCTCTCTCTCAAATCAATAAAAACATATCCTTGAGGGAGGAGAAAAAGAAAAAAAGATTGAGCCCTAACCTGTTTGGCTCAGTGAATAAAGCGACAGTCTGCAGACTGAAGAGTCCCAGGTTCGATTCCAGTCAAGGGCATGTACCTTGATTGCCGGCACATCCCCAGTAGGGGGTGTGCAGGAGGCAGCTAATCTGTTTCTCTCTCATCAATGTTTCTAACTCTCTATCCCTCTCCCTTCTTCTCTGTAAAAAAATCAATAAAACATATTTTTTAAAAGACTGAAAAATGCTAAATACCATTAGTCACCAGGGAAATACTAATTAAAACCACTTCAGAACTACCAGAATATTTTTTAAATTACAGAAAATAGCAAGTGCAAGTGTTAGCAAAACTGGAACCCTAGTACATTGCTATAGGGAATTTAAAATGGTATGGCCACTGTAGGAAAGTTAAATATAGAATTAGCGTATGACCCAGCAATTTCACCCCTAGGTAAAAATACTCAAATGTACTGAAAACAGATGTTCAAATAAAATCTTGCACATAGTCAAAGCAGCACTATTTATAATAGCCAAAACAAACCAGTACCCATGAACTGATAAATATGGTATATCTACCCAATGAAGTACTGGTATATGCTATAACATGGATGAACCTTGAAAATATGGTGCTACATAAAAGGCAGACCCCCCCAAAAAAAGTACATATTATATAATTTCATTAAAAAATATTCAGAGTAAGTAAATCCATAGACAGAAAGCAGATCAGTAGTTGCCAGGGTCTGGGGAAAGAGGAAAATATAGAGTGATTGCTTAATGGGTATGGAGTTTTCTTTTGGGGTGAAGAAAATGTTCCAGAACTAAATAGTCGTGATTGCTTGCACAATATCAATGCACTAAAAAATTACTGAATTGTACACTTTTTTTTTAAAATGGCCAATTTGATGTATAATTTACCACAAAACATTATTCATTACTTATCTGAAACTTATATTTAACTGGGCAACCTGTATTTTATCCAACAATTCTAATCCTGCTCTAAATTCTGCTAGTTTTCCTCTCCTTTTCAAAAGTTTTCAAAGAACTGCTTCAACATTTGCAACCCTTTCCTTAACTCTCATTCAACAGTTGTGCAATCTGGCTTTTGCCGACAATTCAATTCAAACTGCTACTGTTAGGGTTACTGGTAATATCCTGGTCACCAAATTTATTAGTGATTTTTCAGTTCTAGTCTTAATTGTTCTCTCTCCAGCAACTGACATACAAAATCTTTTATTTATCTTTAAATCCTCACCCAAGGATATGTTTTCATTGATTTAAGAGAGAGAGGGAGAGGTAGAGAGAAACATCAATGTGAGAAACATCAATCAGTTTTCTAGTTGTCTCCCACACACATCTTGACCAGGGATCAAACCCACAACCTAAGTATGTGCCCACACTGGGAATTGAACCTGCAACCTTTCAGTGCATGGGATGATGTTCCAACTGCCTACAAAGCCAGGTCCAAACCCTCTTAAAAAAAAAAAATTTGATATATATATAAAATTGATTTCAGAGAGGAAGGGAGAGGGAGAGACAGAAACATCAATGATGAATCATGGATAGACTGCCTCATGTACACAACCTTGGCATGTGAGCATGTGCTCTTGACTGGAATCAATGCTAGGACCCTTCAGTCCAGGCCAATGAGGAGGCCTAGTAATGAAAGAAGGATCCTTTTTAAGAGAAATTCTCAGAGACTCCCCAGTATTTACAAATGCTACTTGTATTGTTACATATATACAATCATAAATGGGCTCTAATACAACCAAGCCAGACTGCTCCTGTTAAGGGCAGTAATGAGTTTCCTTCTCAGCTGAGCTACTTGCCATGAAAAACATTCTGCCTGGTCATATTTGAGAACCTCTGATCCAACAGGCACTCATATAATTCTACTAAGTTCAATTTTAGGGAGAAAATATTCCAGGGGTAAAAAAGAAGTCAAAATGCAGAAGACAGGGCTAAGAGGAAGATAGTAAGCTCACTAATTCTGAAATGGCTTTTTAAAGCAGGAAGAATCAGCAACTAGGGACAACCAACCAAATCTAAACAAGAATAAAAAGGACTTTAATTTTGGAGGGTGTGAAGAAAAAAACATGCATGGGGGAAAATCCTTAAATGTAAGTGAAGTTATATAAGACTAGGGGACCAGTGCACGAATTTGTGCACCTTGAAAGGAACTGTGGGCCATGAGGCTACAGTAGGCACAGGGGCAAGTCTTGGCTCATCCTCCACACATCAGCCCAGCCCCTCCTGCTGCGGCCCCCGGGGCCCTTGTCTGCTGGCAGCCCTGCCACTGCTCCCATTTGCTGATGGCGCCGGCCCCACTCACACCTACTAACAGCATGGAGCCAGTGGGGCCGGCGCCAGCAGCAGGTTCGAGCAGCAGCTGCTGCCCCGATCGCCCCTCAGGAACAGAGGGAGGTGAAGCTCCGAGGTGCAATCAGGGCAGGCAGCCGCCACTCCTACCTGCTGACAGTGCTGAGCAATCAGAAAAGGCTGATAAACACAGACAAAAAAATGAGAGAAATTGAAAATAGGACATTTTAAGATGTTTGTTATGTACCTGCACAAATTAGGTTACAATTAATTCACAATAACATATACTATCTTCAATCTGCCACAGATAAGGACACAAGTAGGTCTCCTCAATAGATAATTTTATTACAAACCTACGTTCTAGCTTTTATAAGTGTTTCACAATACCTGGTACAGTGTATATCTACAGCATTTATAAGCAGAAATGCCCAAAGGTCCTTCAGAGAGCAGAGGTGAACACCTTCTCATGGAGGAATGCCAGCTTTTCAAAGCGAGTTCGTTTCAGTAGTGGGAGCCATTCCCAATGGGATAACTCTACCACACGGTACCCAAGCCGATTCAGCTGCCGCCTCTTCATATTGTGCAGTCCAAGCAGATCTCTGGAACCATAGCAATACTGGTTCTTGTTTGTCAACTGAATAGCCAGCTTCACTTGTGGGGCCTGCATGCTGGCTGGCGGGCATTGGCCGACCATCTCCTTAGCCCCCAATCTGCCAGCCACATTGTACAGAGAGGCCTCCGAGGGAATGGCTGCTTTCTTCTCTAATTCCATGGGCTGTTGCCCAGTCTCTGACTCAGTTTCCCCCTGGAAATGCCCTCCTGATTTCCCCTTTAATAACTGATTCATCAAATCATCTGTAAGACTGATTCCCACATGTTTGAGCCTTAATTTGGCTAGTAAATCTTCAGAGGATATGGCTTCTCTGTTAAATGGCAATGGCTTCATATTAACATCAAGCTGGATCTCTAAGTCAGAAGACCGGGTATGGGGCAAAATCATATGGTGCTTAATGTACTGGGGCCCACCCAACATGGTCTCAAGTAAAAACAGAGCTTCTAGGAATTCAGGTTTTGAGCACATATCCTTCTTAGCTGCATTCCACAGTATTTCTGACCCCTCTTGCTGAAGGTGAGAACTAAGACGGTTGCCTCTGTAATCTGGACACTCAATGCCAACTGAACCATCAAGGGTATACAGCTCCTTAGTGAGTTCAAACTTAGTTGTCTCCCGAGCTAACCTAACAAACCCTGGACTCAAAGCAAAATTGATGAGCTCCACTGGAAAGTACTCAGAAAATGCCAGGCCCAGCAGGCAAGTGAGCAGGTGTTCTGGGTAATGGTTGAACTCAGGCATCTTTCTGTGAATCTCATTTATCAAGCTAGAATAAAATTCTTCTGCATTGGGTGGCTTATAATTCAGAGCTCCAAATGACCACAGAAACTTGGCAATATCTTTACTTCGACAGTATGATACTCTAGGAGGCAAAGAAGCAGCCACAGCATTCATTACCCCTTCATCTAGGAAGCGTAAGGCAGAGCAGGCAAGAGTCAAGTGCATGACACCCTGAACTCCCAGGGAAGGAATTCGCTGAGGAGCAATCTGCCCAAATTGCTTCATGAAATTTACATGATCCACGTGAGTGAAACGGAACATTTTAAGAATGTTTACTAAGGCATAACTGCTCAGGTGCTGCATATCAGCACACACCAAGTCTCCAATTTTTCGCATGGCAAGTTCTGAGAGACTACTACTTGATTTAAAGAACCCCAAACAGATTGCACCAGCCTCCTCTATATTGATAAAATCTATATACTTGAGGATCAATGATTCCAGTTTTTGCATTAGGTCCTGGGGTACTTGACGGCTTTCACCTATAATATAAATCAGGTGAATCAGTTGAGACAAGGATAGGTCTTTCCAGTGCAAATTAAGGTAACTAAAAAAGATTTTAAAAAAACGAGGTACTTTGCGACCCAAGTATCGCCAGAGATCAGCAACCAGGAGTAGTTGATCCAGACTCATATCCCATACTTTATGGCAAAATCTGGTTTCATACACATCTAGCATTGAGTGGGAATGAGGGATTCCTAAACTGACAAACGCTTTTAAAATATTGATCAGATCGAGGGTATCAAAGAGCTGTATGTTTTTCACACTCAGCTTGCAGAGTAATGCAAATTTGGCACTAGACAACAAAACAGGATGTTGTTCTGCAGGCATAGAGCTCAGCTTGCAGAAATAATCGGCAATGATTTGAGGCTGGAGATTATCTTGATAAACTGTGACTTTGTGCAAAATTAGTTCGCCTTCTGAAACAGATAGGGGCTGACAAGGTTCAGATTTGTTATAGCTGTGAAGCTGGTATTCTGGTCTTAGCTGTAGGAAAACTCGGGGGTCTTCAAAGGAATCAAAAACTTCTACATCCTCTTCATCAACTTGCATGGCCCTAGGTGAGCCCAGTTTCAACGTGCTGGCTTTAGAGGCAGAAGCCCTGCTGAATTCCAAACCCAAGAGGGCTCTGCTGGTTGTCAGGATCCTCTGAGAAGAGGAGGTGCTACAAATGTTCTCAACTTTTTTGGCAGGATGGCAGAGATTGCTGTGTTCTGGAGGGTCCTGTCCCCTGTGCCGTGTGTAGCTTCCCACATTCCAATATGCCACACTTTGGGTTGCACTGTAGGCAAAAGGATTGCAAAACGCTCGATATACTAACGGTTTTACTAATTTAAGAGTGGCTGCCATTCTGGTGTCAATACTGATCGTTTTGGCAGTCAGAACACAGTCCTCACAGGTCTGACCAGGCAATTTCTTGTTTATATGGTGCTTGATTAGAGCTGGACAGGGAGGCGTTCCACAGAAACTGCCTGGAAATCTTCGGCATATCACAAGAGTCATGGATCACAAATGACTGGGCCAGAATTGGTGCCAGATACTGAAAAAAGGATAGATGAAGAATAAGTGGCTTCCACCTATCACAATACCAACAATTATACATTATACAAAATGGGCTAAAACTTTCTGTCCACTTAAATACAACATTAGTGGATGCCCAAATCAAAAGACAGCATACATCAAGAATAAACTCTGTGACTTGCATAGACAGAAGAAAACCTCAAAACCAGGGTACTATTAGGCAGATCTGCAGAATGCTGCTCAGTCCAGACTTCCTTCTGTACTTCCTCTGACCTCTAGACTGCCTTCACGGCCTTCATGGTAAATGTAGTGATGGTCAGAGAAGAGACATCTGTTCTACTAACTTCCAAGAGGAAGGAAAGCCAATTTTCAAAAAGAAAACTGGAGCCCTAACTGGTTTGGCTCAGTGATAAGAGTGTCGGACTACAAACTGAAGTGTCGGTCCTAGGTTCAATTTCAGTCAAGGGTACTAACCTCGGTTGCTGGCTTAACCTTGGCTTGACTAGGGCCCATGTGGAAGGCAACCAATCACATTGATGTTTCTCTCTCCTACCCTTTCACTCTTTCTAAAAATCAATGGAAATTTATCCTTGGGTGAGGATTAATTTTTTAAAATAAAAAAAAGAAAAAAGCCAGAACCAGTTTGGCTCAGTGGTAGAGTGAGTGTCAGTCTGTGGACTGAAAGGTCTGGAGTTCGATTCCGGTCAAGGGCATGTTCCTTGGTTGTGGGCACATCCCCGGTAGGGGGTGTGCAAGAGGCAGCTGGTCGATGTTTCTCTCTCATTGATGTTTCTATTTCTCTCCCTTCCTCTCTGTATAAAATCAATAAAATATATTTTAAAAACAAAAAAAAACTGGGAACAAAAGTGAGCAACCTATTCCCTCTCTGTGACACCAATGAATAAAAGACCCATATAGAGAAAAAAGGTTGGTAAAAGCTGCTATGCTAATACCAAAAGTAAAAGGAGGTTTTGGTATAAAGTTTAATTAATTGTACTCAAAATAATCCTCCCTATTCCCAAAGAACAAAACTTTTTTTAAAAAATATATTTTTATTGATTTTAGAGAGCAAGGAAGAGAGAGAGACAGAAACATCAATGGTGCCTCCTGCACACCCCAACCCAGCATGTGCCCTGACCGGGTTGATACTCAACCACTGAGCCACACCAGCTGGGCAACTCCTGCTTTCTCTAAATGCTTGTTGTCTTTCCTTCCACTTAAGAAATCCAAAGCCTAATAAGCAAAAATCCAGGTAGCCCTGAGCTGCCAAAATATGGACCAGATAGAGCCGGTATTGCAGAAAATCCCTTGAGGGTTCTGAGGGAAGCAGAATGACTTTCTGACCCTTTGCACTCCGCTGTCCCCTCTCAGGGGACATCGGAATTCTAGCATATCACTCGGATGTCCCCTCTCAGGGGGGACATTGCAGTTTATTAGTGATTACGGGGAATCGAGTTAACTCAACACACGTTTCGCAAAGTAGCGTCAAGTAGCTGGTAGCCAATGTCCAGAATGGTTCGGAGTGCAAAGGGTGAAATGCCTGCCCACCTCCCATCAGCCTCCTTCCAGAGCTCACAGGGCAGTTTAGTGACTTTGTTCAGGTAACTCAGCTAGAAAGGCTTCTCTGGATGGCAGGAATGTGTGCTTCCAATTTCTTTGTGAATTATTTCACATGAAATCATTATACATTTGGTTCTCTTCTGTGGCCTGTGGACCCATTCTGCACACCAAGTTTCAATCTATGGGTTCAGATGCCATAGACCAGGTATCAGCAAACTATGGCTCAAAAATAGCCCTCCACCTATTTTTGTAAGTAAAGTATTATCATCTGACCAAGCAAGGGCCATGCATTATTATTGATAACTACTTTTTCTCTATAAGAGCAAAACTGAGCAACTGTGGCAGAAAATATATGGCCTACAAAGCATAAAATATCTACTATGTTTCCCTTTACCTGAAGTTTATTCCTACAAATGCGTGTAGCCAACTTTTTTAAAATTAGAAAACATTAGGAAAATAATACTTAAATTTTGTATTTTCCTTTAATATTTAGATGATAATTGACAATTTATGCCTCAAAACAGTCACTAGGAATTTCAATTAATACTGCAGCACAGGCATGGTAGAATCAAAAGAGAGCAAGTAATGAGACTCTCCAGTTGACAAAACAGGGCTGTTAAGAAACCTGTTTTGGCCCGGCCAGCATGGCTCAGTGGTTGAGTGTTGACCTGTGAACTAGGAGGTTATGGTTCGATTCCAGCCAAGGGCACATGCCCAGGTTGTGGGCTCGATCTCCAGTGTGGGGCATGCAGGAGGCAGCCAATCAATGATTCTCTCTTATCATTGATGATTCTCTCTCCCCAGCTCCCTTCCTGTCTAAAATCAATAAAAATATATTAAAAAAAAAAAAAAAAAAAAGACCTGTTTTGGATCCTGGAATGTAAATTTAGTACATCACAATGTACAACTAAAGTAAAAAACTATTCATATCTGTAGTCCTTCATCTCATCTTAGAAAGTAGATCTGAAGAAATGACTAAAAAAAAAGACAAAATATTATTTTACAAAAATAGCTGTGTTATCTACACAAAAAACTGTTTTAAAAAAAGGGGAAAAAAAAAAGAAAAAAAAAAACCAAATGTTCATCCAGAAGGAGGAGGCTGGTTTACAGAGTAACTGTGTAGCAGGCATCACAGTACATAAAAAAGTACATACAAATATCAGTGGAACAAACAGAACACAAATGAGTGCCATCACCTAAAATACATTGCTTCTTTGTAATACCTTTGCTAAATTAACTTTTCCCACATTTTGGGGGGGTTAAAAGTGATAATACAGAAGAATATATGGATTAACTTAACTAATATCGTTATAAATTATAATTTTAAAAGTGCACTTAAATTACTTCAATTAATACTACCTAACAATACTTAATAAAATTACTATGCATAGTTTTCAAAGTAACAAGGCAGAATAATTTCCTAGAACATCAATGTCTCATTGGTGTATAACCCATGTTTTGAATTAATGTGGCACTTTCTTCATTTGTAAAAATGCAAGCAAAGTCCCAATATGGAAAAAACAAGAGCCACACTTTTCTTAGGGCTTCCTCTGTGCCAAGCATTTTATGAGCTATTTTATCTGCATTGATTCCAATTCTTATAACATTTCTGTACGGTAGGTTTTATCATCTCCCTACTGTTGATGAGGAAAAGAGGACTTCACAAGATGAAGAAACCTGCCAAAGGTTACACAGCCAAGGCACACAGTGGGTTTGACATCAAGGACTGTCTGATACAGTCCCAAACTAACACTGCTGGTATACTGGAGAGGCATGAGAGGAGTCAGATTGCAGACAGGGAAGTAGGGAAGACACTGAACAATCTCTAGGATGCCAGAGAGCTAGAGGATTAGAGCCTGATGAGGTCAAAAGCCCCACCCACCTCTAGTGGTCTGGGACCCTAACTATCACTATGGTTAGTTTATATCACTCACAGAAAGAACAAAGACCTCAGAGGGAAATGTATATAAAGGTGAGGGTTTACAAGATGCCCCCAGTATCAAAGCAAAGAGATCACACTGAAGACCTGAAAGTTGGGAAGAGAGATATGGGATCCAGATTTTAGAGTTCGTCACAGGAGAGAAGGAAAGGAAAACCCCAGGATAAAAATGAAAACAAGATTCCAGGACGCCCTAACCCGTTTGGCTCAGTGGATAGAACGTTGGCCTGAGGACTAAAGGGTCCTGGATTCGATTCCGGTCCAGGGCATGTACCTCGGTTGCAAACTCCTCCCCTGGCCAGGGCAAGGTCTGGGTGTGTGCAGGAGACAACCACTACATCTATATTTCTCTATCTTTTCCTCTCTCCCACTCTCTCTAAAAATCAGTGGGAAAATATCCTCAGGCAAAGTTTAAAAAGAAGAAAGAGAAAAGATTCTAGGACTAGAGCTGTGAGCAGACATAAAGAGTAAGCAGTTCATGCAGGAGGAGATGGTTATTACTGGGGAAAGCAGATTTATACTTCTAAGTGATACCTGGGGTAAGGGAGACTGAAAACCAAACAAATTAACTATAACAAAAATTAACTCCAGGAAAACAAAGTTGCACAAAATTTTAAAATGTTATAATAGCCGAAACTGGTTTGACTCAGTGGATAGAGCATCGGTCTGCAGCCTGAAAGGTCCCGGGTTTGATTCCGGTCAAGGGCATGTACCTTGGTTGCAGGCACATCCCTGGTGGGAGGTGTGCAGGAGGCTGCTGGTCGATGTTTCTCTCTCATCAATGTTTTTAGCTCTCTGTCCCTCTTTCTCTCCTTTCCTTTGTGTAAAAAAATCAATAAAATATATTTTATTTATTTTTTTTAAATATATTTTTATTGATTTTGTACAGAGAGGAAGGGAGAGAGATAGAGAGCTAGAAACATCGATGAGAGAGAGTCATCGATCAGCTGCCTCTTGCACACCCCCTACCAGGAATATGCCTGCAACCAAGGTACATGCCCTTGACCGGAATCGAACCCGGGACCTCTCAGTCCCCAAGCCGACACTATCCATTGAGCCAAACCGGTCTCGGCCAATAAAATATATTTTAAAAAAATAAAAAATAAAATGTTATATTGTAATATACTCCCTGCTCAACTGTAAATAATATTTATTTATATAATCTTATTAATATAAACCTTGCATATCAACCTAATTAAAAATTATGAGTAAACTGGTCTTGGCCAAGTAGCTCAGTTGGTTAGTGTCTTCCTGATTAAACTGATTGCTGTGTCTTCCTGATTAAACTGATTGCTGGTTTGATCTCGTCAGGGTACATGTAAGAATCAACCAGCCCTGGCTGGTGTTGCTCAGGGAGCATTGTCCTGTGCACCAAAAGGTCAAGAGTTTGATTTCTGGTCAAGGTCATGTACCCGGATTGCAGGTTTCATCCCCAACCCTAGTCAGGGCACATGAGGAAGGCAACCAATCGATGTGTCTCTCTCACATTGATGTTTTTCTCTTTCCCCCTCTCCCCTTTCCCTTCTCCCTAAAAAAAGTCAATGGCCCAGCCAGCGTGGCTCAGTGGTGAGTATCAACCTATGAACTAGAAGGTCACAGTTCGATACCAGGTCAGGGCTCATGCCTGGGTTGCAGGCTTATCCCCAGAGTGGGGCATGCAGGAGGCAGCCGATCAAAGCTTCTCATTCATGTTTCTATCTCTCTCCTTCCCTCTCTCGCTTCCTCTCTGAAATCAATAAAAATACAATAAAAAATACTAGCAAACTATATTTGGAAGATAAAGGGAGGTGAAGAGGATTAGGGGAAAGTGGATAATGATACAAGAAACCTAGAGCCTCAATAAAGAGGTCAAAATATTTTTATAGCTATTAATTTGATAACCTAGAAATAAAAAAAACAACATAAATGTTATTCATAAATCTAATCTAATAATAGAGGAATAGTATGCAAATTTGTCCATTATAGCATCACAACATGACTGGATCAGCAGGCTGTATCCCGCCCTCTGCTCAGGCAGCTGCAAGGTCCGAGGTAGGATACAATATAATAGGAGGGGATAAGAAAGGAGGGAGCCCTAACCAGTTTGGCTCAGTGGATAGAGCATCGGCCTACAGACTGAAGGGCCCCAGAGTCAAGGAATTGGTTGCGGGCACATCCCCAGTAGGATATGTGCAGGAGGCAGCTGATCAATGTTTCTCTCTCATCGATGTTTCTCTCTATCCCTCTCTGTAAATAATCAATAAAATATATTTTCAAAAAAGAAAGAAAGGAGAGGGAGAGGAAGACAGGCCTGCATGCAGACAGGCCGAAAGGAGAAACAGAAATACAGAAAGAGAACAAGAAAATACGCAGGAATGGAAAAGGGAAGGAAACTGCACATGGAATGGGGTGGTGACTGCAAGGGGGCAGAGCAGGTACGCCTGGCGGGGAACCCCACCTACAGGTCCAGGAAGGGAGGACCATCCAAAACCTTCTGGGCGGAGTTGCTCCTGTTTCGCGGAAGTGCCCAGACAGTGTGGGCCTCAGCCACCCACGCTGGGCCGGGTGTCCCGGGCGGGCGGGGAACAGGAGGACAGTGGTGGGGAGGCCGGGGAAGGGGGAGCGGCAAACGCCTGGCCAGGGCCGAGCCCTGGGTTGGGAGTTAACGCTTCCCCTCTCCAGTGGAAGCTTTAAGAAGAAAAGGAGGGAGGGAAGAACTTTATAAAGGAGTCAGTAGAGAACAGAGTTAAAGAAGGAAGAGGAGCCGAGACCGGTTTGGCTCAATGGATAGAGCGTCGGCTTGGGGACTGAGGGACCCGGGTTCGATTCCGGTCAAGGGCATGTACCTTGGCTGCGGGTGTATCCCCAGTGGGGGGTGTGCAAGAGGCAGCTGATCGATGACTCTCTCTCACCGATGTTTCTGGCTCTCTATCTCTCTCCCTTCCTCTCTGTACAAAATCAATAAAATATATTTAAAAAAAAAAAAAAAAAAAAAAAAAAAAAAAAAAAAAAAAAAAAAAAAGAAGGAAGAGGATGTGTGAGTGAACTGTAGGAGCTACAATGAAAATCAAGTATAGTTGTGTACTGGGGACAGAGTTTAAAAGGATTCAGAAGAAAAAAAAAGATAAATGATAGTGAATAATTAGGCAGGTATTTAGGTATTAAAACAGTGGAAGTAGAGAAGAATGTGGATGAGAGAAAAAGAGGGAGGGAAGAAAAGTTTTAAAGGGGAGCCGATAGAGCTTAAAAGGAGAATGGGGAGGAAGAAATAGGGGAGGGAGCAAAGCAGGTCCGAGGAGGAAGTGAAGAAAAAAATTAAGGTGGGAAGGAAAAGGGGAGGGAAAGAAGGAGTAAAGATAAAGGAAAGAAGGAATGTGGGGAGGGAGGGAAGATAGGAGAAAGATGGGAAGAAAGATGATGGAACAGAAGTAGGAAATAAGGAGGAAAGAAAAGTTTATAAATGATGAGTCAGAAGGAAAAAGTGTTGTATAAAGGAGAGAGAAAAATTGTGTGACAGGGAGAAGACAATAAGGAAGTCAAATATAATTGTGTGTGAAGGGGATAATATTAAAAAAAAAAAAAAAAAAAAAAAAAAGTGAAGAGGTGACCAGGCCGGCAGGAGAAGGCAGTTAGGGGGATCAGGCAGAGTGGTTAGGACAGGCAGGCAGGTGAGCAGTTAGGAGCCAGATGTCCCAGATTTCAAGACCCAGGGATTGGGCCTAAACTGGCAGTTGGACATCCCCTGAGGGCTCCCAGATTGGAGAGGGTACAGGTCAGGCTGAGAGACGCACCCCCCACCCCTGCCCACAAATTTCATGCACTGGGTCTCTAGTATACCGATAAATGCTCAAAGAAACAGACACACAGTTGAAAGTGCCTCTAGGAAACAAAATTAAAAGGAGAGAAAGAGGAAATTACTATTTAGTGTTATAAGCTCTATCAAACTATTTGACTATGTAAACCATATCCATATATAACTGACAAAATTTAAATTTACAAAATGCATGTGCTAACAGGAGATTAAAGTATTCATCAAGAAGATAATCAGCCAAAACCATTTTGGCTCAGTGAATAGAGTGTCAGCCTGTGGACTGAAGGGTCTTGGGTTTTATTCCGGTCAAGGGCATGTACCTTGGTTGCAGGCACATCCCCAGAAGGGGGTGTGCAGGAGGCAGCTGATTGATATTTCTTTTTCTCTCATCAATGTTTCTAACTCTCTATCCTTCTCCCTTCCTCTCTGTAAAAACTCAATAAAACATATATATTTTTAAAAACAAAACTCATCTTTAAAAAAAAAGAGAAGATAATCAGTGAATAGAGAAAGTAACCTTAATATTCAAGGAAAATGTTGAAAAGTTATTCCCAGTGCAAGCACTTTTTACTGTCTCTAGAATTTCTTTATGGATGCCCACGGAATGGGCAGAAATGATAACAGAATAATCTTAGAGGCATGCAGAGCCAAACTGCAGATAAACAAACAGTAGCTACTTACTTTTTCATCACAGAACTTTTAGTGTTAAGTGCACACACACCATCCTATATAATAAAGCTGTAATATGCAAATTGACTGTCATACCCTCACAAGCAGGCTCCGTGGGGGGACCAGGCCACAGAGGGATTAGTGAGGGAACAACCAAACAACTGAACAGCAGGCTATGTGGGACTACCAGGCTGGCCGGGGGGCTGTGAGGGGTGACCAAGTTGGCAGGGGAGGGGGGCAGTAGGCGGTGACAAGGCCAGAAGGAGGGGCAATTGGGGGTGACCAGGCCAGCAGGGAGGGGGCAGTTAGGGGCGACCAGGCCTGCAGGGAGGGAGGGGCAGTTGGGGGCGACCTGGCCAGCTGGGGGACTGTGAGGGGTGGTCAGGCCAGTGGGGGAAGGCAGTTGGGGGTGACCTGGCCGGCAGCAGGGGTGGGGTTGAGGATAGCAGTTAAGGGCGACCAGGCTGGCAGGGGGGTAAGTTAGGGACAATCAGGCCAGCACGCAGAGGCAGTGAGGGGCGATCAGGCTGGTGGTGGGGGAGGAGCAGTTAGAGGTGATTAGGCAAGCAATTAGGAGCCCTGCAGGATCGGGCCTAAATCAACAGTCAGACATATCCCAAGGGGTCCCAGATTGGAGAGGATGCAAGCTGGGCTGAAGAGACTCCCCCCACCCCGAATTTTGGGCACTGGGCCTCTAATATCTCTATATACAGGTATGAAATGTAACTACTTCGGAAGTTGGGTCTTATATCTGCAAAAAAGGAAAAAAATACGATACAGAACTAACAAAGCAAAATGTGGGGAGAAAGGAGGTAAGGATGTGTCACCCAGGTAAGAGAACACAGCTGAGTTAGTTCTTCCTTACTTAAGGACTCCGAGAGAATCCCTAAGAAAGCCGAGAACACCATGAGATGCCCAACAACTCCTGATGCCTCTATGAAGACTCAAAGATATGTGGCATCATTTCACAAAGCCCCTTTCCTAGTTTAAGTGCCCCAAGTATACCCTGCTTCCTACCTTCTCTTTAGGGTTTCTTACGAACCAGAGTGGACCCTGGAGACCCCTGGAGCATGGCTGTTCTGAACAGCACTGCCCAAATCACCCTGAATCATGTGATTTCACAGGAGTGAGGTTCTTACCTTTCTGTTTTCCAGGTACAGGTCTGAGCAAGGCCGAATAGCTTCGCTTTAAACTACAGTCCAGGAGTTAGAGAGCCAGGTGGAAGAAGGCAGCCATGCTAACTGTAGATTAAGTATATAACACTCTCAGCATTTTCAATTTACCAGTTATCAGATCTCATTCCTTAATTCTGATTTCTGATCTTTCTGCTAGAAAGGTTTAAACCTCTTATATCCTGATAAAATTGCCACAAATAAATGGATACTTCAAAACCTATTCTTCTTAGTAAATAATTTATTGGGCAACCCTAAGAATTAAAACAACTAACTTTTTCTAGGTGCTGGAGTCTCCTGATCAGTTTACAAAGCTTTAAGCCCATGGTGAGGGTTTAGGGGCTGACAGTATGGACCCCTAGCTGTTAATAGAGATGCTAACTGGGCTAGATGCTTCTATGCTTATTTCCACACAGGAACACAGCTTACAGGAAGGTAAAGCACTCGTGCAAACCAAAATCAAGTCTAACAAGCCTATCCCCTCTACTTCATTCTAGGTTCCATGCTTATGGGTGAGAAAACAGCACATCACAATAATCTGTGAAACTCTTTTAGCGTTCTTAGCCTTCTCCTCCCCTTCTAAAAACTACTTTTTCTCTATCAGAATGACAAGAAAGGTCTGGGGTAGATATAGTCTGGCAAGGCCTCACAGATAATTCTGTTAGAGCCAAGACTCATCGTTAAACAATCTCTGACTGTAACAAAAAGCAGAAACCCATGTTCTCTCAGCCCATCTGAATGGGACTAGCAGAGAAATGACAAAACCCATGCAGGTAGAGAGAAGTAGCTGTACCCAGTTATGTGGGAAAATTCCCAAATAAATGGTCCAAGTACCTATCAGTGTTAACTCCATCACACACTTGATTTTATATCAGTTTTCCTAAATTTGCAAGGCTGCACAATACAGTATTTCAGGCAAGTGAAGGGGGAAGTTCCAAATTCTTCAATATCAAAGTTGACTTACTTACATAATGAATGACAAGGGGAATAGAAAAATAATTCGGGGGGGGGGGGGGGGGAGTAAGAGAAAGAAAAATAAGCCAATGAATCAGGAAGAAAGCCAAACTGACAAATTAGAGCTGTATAATTAACAAAGGTCTCACTTTCTCAGTTGTACTGTATATGGCACTGAGTCTTCAGGGTTTTTTTGTGTTTTTTTTTAATGTTACTAAGAGAAATATCTAACATTTTAAAAAAATACATCGATATTTTATTGATTTTTAACAGAGAGAAAGGGAGATAGAGAGCTAGAAACGTCGATGAGAGAGAAACATCGACCAGATGCCTCCTGCACACCCCCTACGGGGGGGGGGGGGGGGGTGCCCGCAACCAAGGTACATGCCCTTGACCGGAATCGAACCTGGGACCTTTCAGTCCGCAGACCGACGCTCTACCACTGAGCCAAACCGGCTTCGGCAGGGGGTTTTGTTTTTAGTAAAAAAAAAAAAAAAAGGGGGGGGGAGAGGGGAGGAGGGAGTCGATCCTTAGCCCCCCTGGTAAAGGGGCCAAGTCCACAGCCACCTACCCCTGGGTCTGGGGGTTTGGGGGGAGGTCTCCTTCCCAGCCCCGGGGCCCGGTTCAGGTTTCATTTTGTCCTATCAGGCAGTAGTAAAGTCATCCCAGTGCCATTCCGAGCAGTGAGTTGCAGAATCTAGTTCTGGAAAGGTAGCTGTTATAACTACTCACAGTGTGCCCAAAGTACAGAAAACATGCAATCATATCACAGCAGCAGCACATAACTAAAGCATAAAACATGAGCTGTGCTAAAGAACTTGGCTACCAGCTCCAAGGGATGAGCGCTATCCGAGGATCCACAGCGAGTGAGCAATGAAGTATCACCTCAGTAGAACCTAACTGGCATAGGCAGGGCCCAAACTTCCTGAAGAGCTGTGTCATGGTTTGTACATGAAGAGAAAAGGTAATCATTTGTCTTACTCCTGGAGAGAAAAAAGGGAGTGGGGCTCAATACTATCCTTAGTTAGGCTTGTGCAACCTGAAACTTAAAAACACAGCACAAGAAAACACCGTTTGATATTAAAGACTCACCCCATCCCTGATACTAAGCAAAATACTGCTCAAAATACTGAGGAACAGCCGCATCAGACTCACCAGGGAAGCTAAACGGTAAGAAAACGAATCACAGGCCCCACCCGACCTACAAAATCGGAATCTTCAGGATCCCCACGGGACCCGCACGCACACTGAAGTGGGAGGAGGTGCATCTCGCTACACTCTCACCACAGGCCTGTGAGACAAGCACTGTTATTCTCTCTGGCTCACAGCTCAAAAACACAGGTTCGGGTAAGCCGCTCGCCAGGTCACAGAACTCCGGGGCGGTTGGGGTCGCCAATGTTCTCTCCAGAGCCGGGCCTGTGAGAAGCGCCCGTCACACCCACGGAGAAGTGCGGGGAGGCACGGCTTCTGCGCGCGCGGGCCAGGTTTGCACGGAGAGGCCGATGCGCCCTTCTACCCAGCCGCCGCCACTCACCTGGGCCCGGCCTGCACGGACACCGCAATCACAGATCACAGACCCCGCGGAGCGCGGCTACACGGCGACTTCTCCAGGTACACCTGCCCCTCACAGCCCCACTTCCGGCCAACTGCCCGCTACTTCCGGTTGATACGCGAAGGACGGGTGCGGCCGAGGCTCAAAAGACTGTTAGCGTTTTTCAAGGACGTTTTCCACTGACGATTTCCACTAAAGGACGATGTTGAGGAATCGGGGGAATCTAGAACTTGGCTGATGCTAAAGAACTTGCCTACCAGCTCCTCGGGATAAGCCAAAGACACACCACTCTGAAAGTAATTTAATAGCCAAGGCCCAGGTTCGAATCCCGACCACTCCTCAGGGTGTTAAGTCTTTTCCCTGATTTTTCTCAGGGAAAATCACATAAACTCTCTAAGCCCAATTTCTTGGCTATGCAATGAGGAAAATGATCCATTTAAAATAAATGTAATCATAAAGTTCTCCCAAGAGAAGAGTTAGTGATGGATAGATGGAGAAATGGATGTGAGGAGCTGGAGCTTGAGGAGGGCAGTCCTATGATGGAGGAGCCAGGGTGGTCCTCCACCTTCCTAAGTAGAAAGCTCATACCTGAGACGGTATGGAAAAAACTAGGCAAGGAAGAGTCTCCATCGAGATCTTTCAGAAGGGCCTGGCCCTAGACAGCCTTTCCTGGGGGCACTGGAGAGCTGCTGGTCAGGATCATCATACCTTGTCAGTGCCTTGGCTGCTCATCCATTCATTCATTCATTCAAGAAAGAGGAAGGGAGAGGGAAAGAGATAGGAACATCAATGATGAGAAAGAATTATTGATCTACTGCCTCCTACAGTGGGGATCCACACTGGGGATTGAGCCTGCAACCTGGCTATGTGCCCTGACTGGGAATGGAACTATGACCTCACGGTTAATAGGTCCAGGCTCAACCACTGGGCCATGCCAGCCAGGCTCATCCACTCATCTTAAGGGCTACAAAGGAGACCCGAGACAAAACTAATGTAGGCAGGATACTTCACTGCAAGGGAAGAGGTGGACAAGCCTGGCATTCCAACTCCTGAGCTCTGCAGAGGTCTGAACATTTGGGGCCTCAGACCACTGACACCACTGCTCAGGTAGGTACTCTCACTTGGGCCAGATCAGGGCACACAGTTAATTGTTGATTATGATTCTGTCTTTGTCTGTAGAACCCAGAGAGAGCAGGGGGCTCAACCCCAGGGGATGGACCACACACATTACTCAGAGGAAGCCAAGGCAATCCTATTGTTCCTTGACAAATACTCAATGTCCCAGCCTCACTTAAAATGGAAAGAATTTTAATTTTTGGCAAACAAAATTTAAAGGAACACATGCTAGTAGGGTTCTGGGAAAGCTTTTACTTTCATGATAAAGTAGTGCTGTCTCAATGCCTTCTTGGAGCTGTGGCAGCCACCTGTGGCATGGTGTAAACAGCAAGAATATGAAAGTAAGAGGATGAACAGTCTGAGTCCTTGATGAACCAACACCTATGACACGTAGAATGCCTACCAGACTTGTCAGGTTAGAAAAAATAAGCCTGTAATTCAGGTTGGGTTGCTTGTAGCATAATAGTCTTTTTTTAGAATCTGAACTATGGCATCTCTTAAAAAAAAAAAAAAAAAAATATATATATATATATATATATATATATATATATATATATATATATATATATATTTTAGAGAGGGAGAGAAACACTGTCAAAACATCCATAAGCTGCCTCCTGCACGCCCCCTATTGGGGATCAAGCCTGCAATCCAGGCATGGAAATCTACTGGCAACCTCAGTGCATGGGACAACCCTCAAACAACTGAGTCATACTGGCCAGGGCGCCTAATACATTCTTGATTGGGGGGGGGGGGGTATAAGGGTGCCAAAAAAATTATCATAAAAGACATCACTATGAACAATAAAGGTTTATTAATAAAAATTAAAAAAAATAAAGGTTACTTTGGTGATCAGGAAAAAAAATAAAATAATAAAAGACATCACTTAACCTCAAAGAATGACTCCCTTCCTGCAGCACACTTGAGTCATTTCTGCCTCACTAATTACAAACTGGTTCTTAGACTTCATTAATATGTATTCTCCCCTCAAACATCAGCCCATTGCTATAAGGTGGCTCAGGCCACACAGGCTGCATCAAGCTATCCTGCATCATCTCTTTTTGGCCAGCAGCCTTGGAACCAGCTTGAAACTCTGAAGAGAATACCCCACTGGCCAGAACTGTGGGACCACGACTCCTCCTGGGCAACATGGAGGAGCGTGGACTTGGAGCCAACCTCTTGGCATGGTCCAGTGAGCATGCCTATGGCTCCTCTGGGATATGTTTACTCCAGCTTTGCCCTCCACACCCCCTCACCTGCAAAGACACAAAGAGGTCAAAGAATGCCGCTCAAGAGGCTTTCTCCATTTTATTTCTTTGGGAAAAGAAAACAAAGTCTTTCCATCACATATGGTAGAGATATATATTTATATATATATTTATATTTATATATAATTTATTTTGTAGTTGGAAGTCCCAAAGCTGAGTCTGTTAATATATATTTTTTTATTTTAAAATTTTTTTTTTCCTACTAATGCCTTCTCTTCCCCCTGCCCCTCTGGCCCAGGCCCAGATTCTGGGACAGGTACACTGAGGGGTGAGTGGAATCGGCAGTGATTGCCAGAATGGGCCCCCAACCCAGAGATCTGGTGAGGGCCACAGGAAGGGGCTGTGCAAAGAGATAGAGGCCACCCGGAGAGGCACTCCTGATTTCATAGGGGATGCACAGCTTGTTAAACAGTCACCAGTCATGGGAGGAAGCTGGTCAGGGGTTAGAGGACTTGCTCACAGTAGTTGCCAGCTCTCTCCACCCTGTCCCCAAACCTAGTCTTGGGGGCGGGAGAAAGAGAGTGAAAAAGAGAGAAATACAAGGGCTAAGGGCCAAGCCTCCTCCAATTTTTATTGCTGGTGAATTAGAAATTTGCCTTTCCCTTCCTACCTTGGGGAGATGGACTCTCAGAGGGCCCACAGAGGAGGAAGTCACGTTGGCTGCCCCAACCCCACGGATGGCCATGGCAGGCCTTCCCTGGACTACCTCAGGGCCCTGGGAACCCAAACGTCAGCCTTGTCATTCAAGGGCAATCACACCCTCCGCCCCCAAAACCAGGGCCTCAGGCTCAGGTTTGGGCCCAGTGGAGCTTGGAAGTGGGCAGTGAATGCACCAAATATCAAGCAGAAATTTCTACTGGAAGAGAAGGTGAGTTTTGAGGGAAGAGGTGACAACGATGTTCTGAGCTGAAAGCAAGAGGCTGGGGGAATGGAGTGGGAAAGACATCACAGACACTCATGACCTCAGGACTGGGTGAGGGAGTGCCTGAGAGGCAGGTAGCACTTAATAGCTGTAGTTAGAACCAGACAGTGGCCCTGTGTGTGGGGCAAGCCAATCAGGTGAGGCTATTGCCCTTGGATTGTGGCCTGGAAGGGGTGTGGGGAGGGAGTGCTTAGAAGCCTCCAGGTGACCCTTCCAGGAACAGGAGGGCAAATCTTTCCTGGACCCACTGGGCCTCCAGCCCCAGCCCTACCCTCCCTCAACGCACACTTATGGACACACACTCAGACCAAGCCAGGCTCTGAGGCCTGAGCCCAAGAGACCTTGGTGGGGAGGGGCTGGGCAGGTAGCCCTCTCAACCGCAGGCAGGCCATCTGCTCCCACTTGTCCTGCCCATCTGCCCAGGAAGGGAGAATAGTGCAGGAAGGAGAGCGACCAGGAGCCCAAGGCCTATCAGTTTCAGCAGACCCCCTCAGGTTACATGGCCTAGGAGGCGAGCACAGCGAACATTACTGGACACAGAGTAGCCAACCCCACGAGGGGCTGGGGCACCTCAGGGCACACAGGCCTGCCACCTCCATCTCCAACAAGGGAGTGCCAACAAAGGGAGCCCGGGCCCTAATCCCCGCTCGCTCGCTCGCTCGCTTTGCCCTCTCGCTGTTCCCTCTTTGGGAGGAGGGCCCAGTGGGTTGCCCAGAGGGACAACAGTAGAGCTAGGAGGGCACTCAGTGCAGGAAGGGAAGGGACCTGGTCACAGCTGCTTTGAGAACCTCTTTGGTCTGGGGATACGGGAAACCTGGGGAAGAGAGATGTTGGGGGCGGGGGCGGGACACAGGGGGGCTCTGGCCTTTGACGGGGCATTTGTCAAAAGTCCCAAGCCCAGATCAGGGATCAGATTTCTGTGGACTCGATGCGTTCCAGGCGGGAGGGGGTCCAGGCTTTCTTCTCCTCGCCATGTTGGGGGGTGGGTGTGCTGGCACCCCCCGCGGCCCCGCGTTCACGCAGCCGCCGCTCCAGCTGCTGGTTGCGCTGGTACATGTCCACGTAGCTCAGCTGCAGCTGCTTCTGGTACTCGATGACCTTCTCCTTCTCCTCCAGCCACACGCGGCGCTCCTCCGCGAAGCTGGCCCCCTGGCGCTCCCGGGCTCGCCGCTCGGCTGCCAGCTCGGCCTGCAGCCGCCCCACCTCCCGCCGCAGGGCCCGCGTCCCGCTCTCCCCACCCGCATCCACCTCCCCGTCCAGGGAGACGGAGGAGGCGGCGGCGGCCACGCCCGCCTGCCGGCGCATCTTGGCCTCGTCGCTCTCGCAGGAGGCCAGCGCGTCCTGCGGCTCAGCGGCGGCGGCGGCGGGGTCCGCGGGGGTCAGCGCCGGCTTGACGGCAGGCAGCTCCCCCTCGGCCAGCTCCAGGCTGGCCTGCTTGCTGCTGAAGGAGTCCCTCAGGCTGAGCAGCTGCTCCTCCTTCTCCCGCAGCGAGGCCCGGCCCTCCCGCAGCTGGGAGCGCAGCCCCACGATCTCACTCAGCTTCTGGGACACATCCGCCTGCGAGTCCTTCAGCTGCTGCTTCAGGAGGGAAATCTCCCCGGCCTTCTGGCACACCTGGGCAGGGACGGGAGGGAGAAGCCAGGGTGAAGGCAGAGCTCTGCTCACCTCACCCCGCCTCCCACATGCAGTCCCACGGGTACCACGCTTCTCCAGGGCATCAAGCTGGGCAGAAGGGACACACGAGGCCCCCTCAGACACAGGACATACGCGGCCAACCCCACCCAGCCCAGGGACAGCTCTCTCTGGTCCTCACGGGAACTGCTAATCAACCTTGTGCCCCACCCCAAACTTTCCTTCCCCCGGTGATCAGGGTGGCCCACTGCTCTGGGTTTCTCTGGAGGGACAGAGGGAGGAGGAGACGGGGAGAAGGCCCGAGCCCCCAACCCGCACCTCCCACTTAGTTTCCTCCATCCGGGGCAGGAAGTCGGCCTGCTCCTTCTGGCAGGCGGCCACCTTGTCCTCGAGCTCTTCCCGTTGTCGCATCAGCCGGGCTGCCTCCTCCTGCAGCTGCTTCTTGTCCTGCTGCAGCCGCAACACCTGCAGCTGCAGGCCCTGCTGAGCGCGCTGGGCGCGGCGGGCCACCTGCTGCAGCTTCCCGCTGCAGCCCTGCCGCAGCTCGGCCAGCTCCCGCTCCCACGCCTTCTGCCGCTCCTCCAGAACCTGGGCCACCGCCACCTCGCTCTGCTCCAGGCTCCGGCGCAGGGCGGCCACCTCCTGCTCCTTCTCCCACAGCCGCTCCTCGAGGTCCTGGATCAGAGCACTGGGCGAGGGTGGTGAGCAGGCCGAAAACGGCAGGCCTCCACCTCCTCCGCCCTCGCCCGCTCCCAGGTGGCCAGACCGCCCCATGGAGGAGGAGGACCCGCTCTTGCTAGAGGCCCGCCCACTGTCAGAGGTGGCCAGGTCCTGGTAGCCCGACCCGCCGCCGCTACTGCCCGTGCCACTGCCACTGCCACCGCCGTAGCTGGCAGTGCCGATGCGGTTAATGTGGCTGGTGGAGGCGCTGAGGGGCGCCACGTGCTGGCTGTAGTTGGAGCTGTAGGTGGGCAGGCTTGTGAGGGAGTTCCGGCCGGAGTCTGAGAGGCTGCCCCCACCCCCGCCCGATGGGGTCATGGTCCGAGACTTGTCCAGTCCACCCTTGAGGCCCCCAGGACCCTGTCGTCCCTCAGGGGTCCCGCTGGTCTGTGGGGGACACAAGTTCTGCATGGAGTGGAAGTTCTTGGGTACAACAGGCTTGAAGGCGGAAGGCCGAACTAGCGGCTCTGAGCACTGCGTACAAGCAAAGAAGGGGGAGTGGACATCAGGATGGGGCCTTAGCCTTGACCCCAGCCTCTTCCCTTTGGACAAGACTTCCCCACTTCCCACCCTCGTTGATCTCCATCCCGGGAGTCACTCAGGGCTGGGTGTCTACCTCATGGACCACCCAAGCCAAGTCTTTGTCCTGGACCCACCAGCTGGATTTGGCCCCCACGGCCCACCCTTCAAGTCCAGTCTCCATCCTGGCACCTACAACAACCCAAATAACTCTAAGGAAGTCCACTTCACCGTCCACTCCGAGCTACCTCCCACCCCCAGGAAAGGGCCCTGGGGACTGACCTGGTCTAGCTTGCCAGAGGTGGCCAGGAGCTTAGGTGGGTGGCTGGGCTCGCGATACTGTGGTGGGGCCTTGTCACTGCTGCTGCTGCTGCTGCTGCCACCACTGCTGCCCACCACGTTGCCACAGACGTCCGTGTGGTCGCTGCCCCGCAGCTCGCCGTTGAGGTAGAGGGAGTTGGCGAGAGCCTTGTCCTCAGACGGGTAGCGGCCTGGCCTCTCCCTGCTGGCCCCACTGCCTCCAGCTCGAGGGCCCTGGCTGCCCCCACCCCCTGTGCGGGTGCCCACGCTCTTCATGGCGAACTCCTGGGCGTGGGCCACTCCACTGCCCACGCTGCCCATGGCCAGACGAGGGTCTGGGGGTCCGAGCTCAGAGGGCCGTGGGGCAAAGGCCAGAAGGGGATCCCGCCCTGAGTCAGCCCGCACAGGTAGTGTCTCCAGCTTCGCCATGATTGAACCGGGAGAGTGGGGGGCACTGCAGGCATAGGTGAGAAAGCGGGATCCGTCAGACCACTCCCATGCCCCCACCACACCACACCCGCCCGGTCAGCCCCAGCACCACCTGTATCCTACCTCTCAGTGTCCCCTTCCTAAAACAGACACAAGAATTCCCACACACCCAAGGAGAAGGGACGGGGCTGGGTAGAGTGATAACCTTGGTAATGGGAGCTGCATGCTGCCCACCTTACAAAGCCTGAGCCCAGGACACCATACCCATCCTTCCCTCCCAGATTTGCTCAGCTCTGTATTCCACTGCTCACCCACACCTCCTCCGTGTGCCTCCCGGACTCAGTGGCCCACTCAGTTCTTTACTGCAACCCCGGGTCTGGACCCCTGCATCCCAACCTCACGGGCAGGGGGATGGGGTTGGAAGGGGCAGCAGAACGTGAATCCCGAGAGAACCTCAGAAGTTAAAGGAAGGAGAGAAACCCACCCCTATCCAAAAACTGTGGGTGGGATCCTAACCTAAGGTGTTGCAGTCCAGGGCAGAAGTGGAGGCTCTAGACCAGCACAGGCTCCTCTCCTGGCCTTTCCAAGGGGGTGGGGGACGGCAGGCCCTCAAGCCTGGGGCCCCTGGAGGCCCGGTATGCAGGGGTCATGCGCCTCACTCGGGAAGTCGGAGCTCGGCCGGAACCAGCTGAGTGCCTTTGGACAGACCGGCAGAGCCATCCTGGACTGCAGTCTTCTTCCCTGTGAAACGGGAGGAATGAAGGACCTACCTCGCGGAGCTGCCACGTGCCAGCCACCCCCCCCCCCTCCGGCGACAGGCGCAGGAGTGGACTGGGGCGTTGGGGGGCGGGGGCAGCAGCAGCAGCTTTGCAGCGCGCCTCCCGGCCCCGCGGCACGACCCGGCCCCCGCGGCCAGCCAGGAGCCGCGGCTGCAGCGCATAGCCAACGAGCCCTCCCAGAGGTCTTTCCACGGGGGCTCCCCGGGGCCAGGCACGGAGGGTCCCCTCCCCGCATCCAGTACCTCGGAGGAGGACCCCAAGCCGGCAGAGGCCGGGGCGGAGAACGCACAGCACGGCCGCTGGCAGCGCCCGCCCGCCGAGCCTCTCGCAGGGCCGGCCTTGCCCACAGGTGGGCGGGCATGGGCGGGGCCTGGGCACCCGGCGGAGCCTGGGAAGATCCCGCGCCGCCGAACCTCCCCAAGAATTCACGGCCTCGGGGAAGACTTCCTGGATTACTCCCCTTCCCCGCTCCCTGTGGACCTTGACCCTGCTCAGTGCTCCGTGAAGTCCTCCGCGCCCCTCAGTGGGCGCGCACCCTCCCCACCCCCAAGGCCGGCCCCCAGGAACAGGGCCAGCAGGGCCTCGGGTTACCTGCGCTCAGGGAGCCCCTGCTTCCTCGTTCCTTTGTCTCAAGCCCGCACCTGGGAACACCTGCCCCAGAGATCCCAATAATCCAGCCTGGCAGGGCTGCAATTAGTGCCTACCAGCAGTGTAAACACTCAAACGCGCGTGCCAGAGACGGCGGGAGTGTCCTTCAGGCTCTGACGCCCTTACTGCCATCAGAAACCAGGCCAAGAGCACTCCTCTACCAAGGTGAAGGGGTCCAGGTGGCACCCCACAGCCCCTTGAGCATTCCTCACACTGTCTTCTACCCAGGTGGCCGCTTCTAAGGTCGTGTCCAGCGGAGCCTGACAAAACTGTTGCCCTTCAGAGTCTCCTGGCCGCCACACCAAGGAATTACAGCCCTAGGTGGCTGGAAAGTTCACCATCAAGCCAGTCCACACTGCTTTTGTGAAATTCCACTCTCTCAGCGCCTGATCCTGAGATCAGCACTGTGGAGAAAAGCACTTTATCACCTACCTCTCTGGGCCAATCTGTCCCGTAGGGCGCAACCGAAGTGCAGGATCAGCAAGTTCAGACCTAGAGAGAGGGGGGACCTCCTTACTTGGGTGCCCCAGGTGCCCGCCTCTCATGCCTCACCCTAGTCCCTGTACACTCCCAGTATACACGAAGCTGGCTACCCCTCAGATCAGTAATCCCCCTCCCATCCCAATCATGACCCCCTTGTCTCACCATCCCTGGTACAGTATAGGCTGAGGATGGAGGCTGAGTGGCCTGAGGCTTGGAACCAGCGGGAAGGCCTGGGCAGGATTTGGGAGGAAAAACTGACAAAACTTCATGCAGATGGAGTTCAGGGGATGGGGGCAAGGAAGGATCTGGGTTGGGGGCAACAGGGTGGGCATGACACATTTAATATGATAGGGGGAGAATGGTTGGGGAAAATAGGCTGTAAACTGTAAACTTTGGAGAAGACCAGAGAAAGATCGCTCTCACATATTGGAGAGGAAAGGAGGGAGGGGGGGAAGAAGAAGAAGAGAGAGAGAGACTGAGCATCATCAGCAATCAAGGATAGTGTGGGTGGGGCCCAGCCACTAGCGAGGATAACAGAGCCTCAGGAGCCTGGGAGACAGTGTAGGAGCAGGAGGAAGGCCAGAAGGCAAGCCCCGCAGAACAAAATGGGGGCTTTCAAGAATGTGGGTGCAGCCCTAACAGGTTTGGCTCAGTGGCAGAGCATCGGGCTGCGGACTGAAAGGTCCAGGGTTCGATTCCGGTCAAGGGCGTGTACCTTGGTTGTGGGCACATCCCCAGTAGAGAGTGTGCAGGAGGCAGCTGATTGATGTTTCTAACTCTCTATCCCTATCCCTTCCTCTCTGTAAAAAAATCAATAAAATACATTTTTAAAAAATAAAAGAATGTGGGTGCAATTCTGGTGTTAAAGACGGGCCAGGTAGAATTGGGATTGCAGAGCATGCCTGAGAGAATGGTTTCAGAAAGGTAGTGCAAGGCAAAGCCAGGAGTAGAGGGGTCTGGAGGGAAGGATAGGGGGTTCTCTACTAAAAGAATGTCAAAAAAGGCAGTCATTTAGGTGATTTGGGACCCAAGGGCTTATTTCTGTTTTTAAAATTAAACATGGTAGAAACTTGAGTGTGTTGATATGCTGAAGGAAGTGAGACTGGAGATCTAGGCAAGGGGGCTGCGCCAGAGGCCTGGGTGTGAGCGTGAGCAAACCTCGTCAGTAATCACGTTGATCATGAGAGTGACAGGGGATAGTGATGTTTGGAAAGGTGCTTTGTAAACTCGAAGGTACAATACAAGCATGCAGTACTACTACCTTCTCTGAGAACCAGGAAACAAGATTCTGACCACAGGTTGGGGCTGGTCATATGCCAACTCTGCCCCACCATTTCCCTAGAGTGTGTGGTTCCCAGCCAGACTCAGGTACCCAGAGTTCTGGATGGAAATGGGGTCTCAGGACTCTCTCCTAAGCCTTTTTAAAAATATATATTTTTAATTGATTTCAGAGAGGAAGGGAGAGGGAAAGATAGAAACATCAATGATGAGAGAGAATCATTGATTGGCTGAGAGGGAGAGATAGAAACATCAATGATGAGAATCATTGATTGGCATGCCCCCTACTGGGGGGGGGGGGTTGTCCAGCCCACAACCCAGGCATATACCCTTGACCAGGATTGAATCCAGGACCCTTCAGTCCACAGGCCGAGGCTCTATCCACTGAGCCAAAACAGCTAGGGCTCCTAAGCCTCTTATACTGGTTTTTACCTGGGAATCCTTTCCTGTCAACCCAAAGCGGTTCTCCCTCAAGCTTCATTTCCCACAGAGCTTCTTGGCATAACTCTAACCTGCCATGGGTAACCCCATGCAGGCATTCCCTGTCTCTTGCCTATTCCAAGCTTGTTTCCTCAGAACCGCGGCAGGGAGCTGGCAAGATAAGGAGGGGCATATGCTTCCCTGATCGGCAGAAACTGAGTTGAGCTTTGCTATGGGTCAGAGTCCTGCACTGGCCTCAATAGCCGAGTATGCAATGGCAATCTTAAGGCTCAACACCCTGGATGACAGCCTGTTGCTTGACTCTATCTCTGTCTCTTTCCACCAACCTCAGTGCCTGGGAAATTCCTTACAGTATTAGCAGTCACAAAGAGCCCAAGTGGATTCTACATGCAGGTTACATGGGCTGATACCTCCAACCCACAGTTATAACTGCCCCTCCCTATCTGTTTTCCTCCCAAAACTGGGAACATTCCACCTTCTCTTGGGGTCTCAGAGGTCCCAAGCTCGGCATATTCACCTAAAGATCTCAGCAGCCCTCCTGCCAGCACCCTCGCTGGGGGCTCCTCACCTGCCTCTCTTCCTCTGCACTCCCTCTCCTGCGCAGCTGCCAGGGGGAACCTCTCTAAAGGGCAAAGCTGATCTTGTCCCTGCTCTGCCCAAATTCTTCCGTGAGCAGCACCAAGCGCAGTAGGCTAGACAGAGTTCTGGAGGCATCGGCTCCAAATATAAATTAGGGGTGGAACTGTGTGCAGCTTATTTCACCTCAGATCCAAACACCTACCTTACAGGAATCTTAAGAAGTGTATGCCTGCCATTCCTCTCAGCCCCCAGAACCGGAGAGAGCCTGCGGCAGGGCCCCCAAGGCCCCTCCCACCGCACATCGTATTTCCCCTGGTCTGAGCCCCTCTCCACTCCACACACAGTCTCTTCCCAGGTCTCCGAACCCATCCTGCATCCTTCAAGGCCCGATCCAAATGCTGCCTCCCAGGACAGCATCCTGGCTGCCATGGCAGGAAGGGGTCTTAGAGCTCTTGGCTCAGGCTACTTCATGGAGATGCCATTCTGAGGCTTCCCCGGTGCTGGCCTGTGGGTGCCCACGAGGCACAGATTGCAAAGTCCTGGGGGGTCCCTGGGCTCTGGCACTGAGGAGATGAAGAGAGAATATGTGTGGGATTGCTAGTGATAGAGGCAATGAATCCAGGCAGGAAAATCAGGAAGGTCTTCTGGGAAGGACTAAGGGAGGAAAGAGATCAGGGGCACTGGAAATCTTTTGGGGGTGCGGAGGTCTCCAGAACTTCTTGGTTGGGATGTGTGAGGGGAGATCCATCTTCCCTTGGCGACAACGGGTGAAGGTGATCCATCCCCTAGATCCTGGATCTGATGAAGTCCATGGTTTCAGGACTGTGGGGGCTGACAGCAAACCCTCCCCCCCATCACACACACGCGCACACACACGAGTCTCCGTGCGGAGGGGTGGGGGTGTTCGCCATTCACCTACAGCCCACAGCCCTGCAGCGCCAGAGAGACCCCTGCCACAGGCCGTCCCGAGAAGATGCCCAGGGGGTCTCTGCGGTGGGGGGAATCCCGGCCTAGCTCCCCGCGCTCCCCACCAACGCGGGTGGCCCCGGGGGGCGGGGCGCAGAGGGAGAGGTGACATAATCCGGGCCGCACCCCCTCCGGCCTCCACTGCTCCCCAGGCCCGACGAAGCATCCATGACATCATCGGACTCATCTCCACTCCCCTCCCCCCCACACCCCAGCAGCGGGACGCGCCCCCTCCCCAGCTCCGGTCCCGCCGGAGGAGCCTCGCGGCGCAGAGGGCACGGGGATGGGTGAAGCGGAGAGGGGCGCCGCGGCGGGCCTGCTTCACTTACTCGTGGCTCCAGGGTCCGGCGCGGGGTCTTCGCGGCAGAAGCCACCGGCCCGGCTCGCTGGCGCAGCCCAAAGCCCGCCCGGCAGGGCGCGCGGCGCGGGCCCGGCTCCGCTCGGCGCCCCTCCCGCTCCCCGCCCGGCCCCGCCCACCTGCAGCTGCGGCAAATGCGGGCCCGCCCCTGGCCACGCCCCCCGGGGCCGCCAATCTCCGGGCCGGGGCGGGACTCGGGGCTTTAACCCTTTGGCTGCTGAACCCCTGCCCACGCCTGGGACCCGCGCCCAGACTCTGCCTTAGAGCTCCTCTACTCCTCGCCTGTGACCTCCCGAGACCCCTGGGCCCAGTCCTCGGTCTCTCTAGCAAACCCCGTGCGGCCACGCCCTCTCTGAACCCCGCATCTTTGGCGACAGGGAGGGAGCCCACAGGTTTGGGGAAGGGGCTCGCGATGCCGAGCCCCGAGTCCCATTTCTCTCCTGCTCGAGCTCTTCGGCAGCGGCCGCCCAGCGGACGCCTGAAACCCGGGAAGTCTGCAAGGTGCGCGGTGCCAGAAGTCATGGGTGGATGTGACACGGCGGTGGGAAGACCCGCCCTCGCGCGGGGACCACAGGCGGGTGTGTGGGAGGCTTCCAAGGACCGTGTCTTACATTCGTCAGCAAACCGAGCCGGTTTGAAACTTGCTGCTCGGAAAAGCTCACTGGCGGGAGACAAGTTCTCAATAAAATATATGTGACAGCCCTAGATGGTTTGGCTCAGGGATAGAGCCTAGGCCTGCGGACTGAAGGGTCCCAGGTTCAATTCTCGTCAAGGGCACATGCCCAGGTGGTAGCTCGAGGTAGGGGGTGTGAAGGAGGCAGCAAATCAATGGTTCTCATCACTGATGTTTCCATCTCTCTCCCTCCTCCCTTCCTCCCTGAAATAAATACAAAATATATTTATTTTAAATATATGTAGTATATATATATAACATTTGAGCAGGCTTTCAGCATTTTCACCTTGCGGCCCGCACCTGGGAGGAGGCCTGGCCCTGTCCCGCATCCTGGATGAGAGAGTGAGGTGAGGACTTCCTCTCCTAGCCAAAGCATCTGCTTCTGAGCATGCACAGCATTCTGTGAGGGGGAGTGCTCACCTTACCTGGAGTAATCTTGGAGGACTGCCTGGAAGAAGAGGTCTGCCTGGAACTGGGGTCTTAGCTTTAAATAGGGCGGAAAAGCAAGCCAGGCCTAAGGTTGAGCATTAGCAACAGCCTGGAGGTACAGGGGTCCATCCTAAGAACCTGCAGTGCCTCCACTCTGGCTGAGATATATAACCCATTGTTTTTCTACTGTTGTAGCAAATTTTTTGGTTACCTGTCATCCTATTTTATAGTTTTTACTTTTGCTATTTCCTGTTTTCTGAATTTTTCCATATTTGCTTTTATCTTCTAGTGTTTTGCAAGGCAGAGAGCCAGTTTTTAAATTGTCTTGGTGGTTGCCTATAAGGTTACTAAATAAAAAGTTTATATTCTGGCCCTAGCTGGTTTGGCTTAGTGGTATTTATATAACACAAAATATATACTCATCAACTGTTTATGTTATTGGTAAGACTTATGGTCAACTGTAGGCTACTAGTAATTAAGTTTTGGGGGTCAAAAGTTATATAAGAACTTTCAACTGGGCAGGGATTGGTGTCCCTATCCCTCTCTCCCCACATTGTTCAAGGGTTACCGTAATCTTGTTTTTTTTAAATCCTAACTTGAGGATATTTTTTCCATAGATTTTTAGAGTGGAAGAGGAGGAGGAGGAGAGAGACGCACACATATCGAATGGGTGCCTCCCACACATGGCCCAACTGGGGCCCGAGGATCAAACCTGCAACCGAGGTATGTGCCCTTGACTAGGAATCAAACCTGAGACCTTTTAGTGCTCAGGCTGATGCTCTCACCATTGAGCAACCAGCCAGGGCTTAACTGTAATTTTACATGTCAATTATACATTAAAAAAAAAAAATGATAGCAAACTGGGCTGGGGTGTTTTAGGTGAGCAGTTTGCCTGGTGCTTGTTGGGACTTATTACCCTCAAAAGTCAAACATTTTGCCAGTATGTCTCAGGCCTTTTTCTATCAGTTTTCCAGAAATAAAAGGTCTTTTCAACTTAGAAAAGTTTTCTTCTAATATGTTCCTGTCTAATCTGTGAACAGATTGTTGTTCTTTTCCTCCACTAAAATTATCACATTGGGTCACCGCCTCAATTAAATCTTTGTCCTTTTCTCTGCATCATGGGAGAGTATCTCAAGTTTTTCTTCATCTTCACGAATTTAATATTCTTCAGTCATCAACAGTATTCTTTGCATTTAATTCTGCTTATTTTCCTTTCATTTTAGTCAGTTCCCACCCCATCTATCTTGATCTAAATCTCTCTTTATAGTTTTCTGTTCCTAGTTTTAGAGAATGTGGTTTTGCATCTTAAGAACATCAGGAAAATAAGAAAATACTCTAAGTGACTCTGTTTTAATATATATGAAAATTTTGATAAAGTAGACCATCTTCTGGGAAATAAAACTACAAAACTAAGAAGAGGTTGAGCCCGGCTGGTTCAGGGGATGATTCGATTCCCCTTCAGGGCACATGCCCAGGTTGGTGGGCTTGATCCCCAGTGTGGGGCGTGCAGGAGGCAGCCAATCATTGATTCTCTCTCATCACTGATGTTTCTAACTCTCTCTTCCTCTCTAAAATCAATAAAAAATATATTTTTAAAAGAGGTTGAAAATATTATCCAAGAAATATGTCCAAAAGTAGACTTGGGACTTGGTTTAATGAAAGAATTCTCTTAAATTTGCTATAAATAGATCTGCTGTAAGTCTAAAAGTGCCAGAAAAGTTAGAATGCTATTTCATTTTCTGATGCCACAATTCCCCTTTACACCAATTCCCAAAAAAAGATGGCATAGTTCAGCCCTGGCCAGGTGGCTCAGTCAGTTGTATACAGCCTCAGTCTGGGGACTGAGGGGTCCCGGGTTCTAGTATACCAAAAGGTTGTGGGTTCAATTCCCAGTTGGGGCATGTATGGGAGGCAACCCATCAATGTTTCTGTTTCTCTCTCTCTCTCTCTCTCTCTCTCTCTCTCTCTCTCTCTCTCTCTCTCTTCCTCTCTTTCTATAAAATCAATAAAAACATACCCTCAAGTGAGGATTAAAACACACACACACACACACACACACACACACAAAACCAAAAAACAACAGAGAGCGCATTTTTTTTTGTGGGGGTGGGAAATTCCTAAATACAAGTCAGGGTAATAAAATTAAATAACGTCTATATATACAATCTATCCTATATAACCCTATATAGGTTAATAAAGAGCTAATATGCAAATGGTCATTACATCCTCATGATGCCATGCCATAAATGCTGATACACTCAACACTGGGGAGAGAGGAATGGGAACCAGCCAGGTAAAAATGGGCTCTCAAGAGAGGAATGGAGACTAGCCAGGCTACGACTGGGAGAGAGATAAGCTGCCTGCCCCATGGTTCCGGGCACCAGTGCCTGCGACCCAGGCAAAGCCACCTGCCCACAGTCCCCTGCAGCTGCGGCCAGCCTGGCAAAGCTGGATCCTGGGTGCCTGCAGCAGACCAGAGGGAGGGAAGCCCGGGTCCCGGGTGCCTGCAATCTGCCAGAGAAGGGAATCCTGGGTCCCAGGTGCGGGGTGAGGCAGAGGCGGTTAGGGGCGATAAGGCCAGCAGGGGAGCAGTTTAGGGGCTATCAGACTGGTAGGGGAGCAGTTAGGGGCGATCAGGCAGGCAGAGGTTGTTAGGAGCTATCAGGCAGGCAGGCAGAGGGATTAGGGGTGATTAGCCAGGCAGGCAGGCAAATGGTTAGGAGCCAGCTGTCTTGGATTGCGAGAAGTGGTTGAATATCCTCTGAGGGGTCCTGGATTGGAGAGGGTGCAGGCTGGGCTGAGCAGCCCCCTTCTCCCCACATGCATGAATTTCATGCACTGGGCCTGCCTCCCACATCCTCTGGTTATTCACTACAGTCCCAAGAGATCCACCTGTGTGCCCATGTTTGGCTTGTAATGGCCTCCTCCCTGAGCTGTGAGGATATATAACTAATAAACTGCTGTCAAACTCACTTGCCCAGTGTCAGATATTGTGTGTTGTCATCCTCATAACCCTAGGGTGGAAATCAGGAATCCCTCCCTCACCAGTGGAATAAAGGGAGAGGTAATTTAAAAAAATCTGTCCTCTTGCCGAAACCGGTTTGGCTCAATGGATAGAGCGTCAGCTTGGGGACTGAAAGGTCCCAGGTGCGATTCCAGTCAAGGGCATGTACCTTGGTTGCGGGCATATTCCCGATGGGGGGTGTGCAGGAGGCAGCTGATCGACGACTCTCTCTCATCGATGTTTCTAACTCTCTCTCTCTCTCCCTTCCTCTCTGTACAAAATCAATAAAAATATCAAAAAATCTGTCCTCTCAATAAAGCTGGGAAAACAAAAAACAAGAAATAAGAGTCTATTAGATTGATAAAAATTAAAGACTGATGACAACTCGGCTGGTGTGGTTCAGTGGTTGAGTGTCAATCCATGCACCAACAGGTTTCTAGTTTGATTCCTGGCCAGGGTACATGCCTGGGTTTCTGGCTACATCCCCAGCGGGGAGCCGTGCAGGAGGTAGCTGATCAATGTTGTTTCATCAATGTTTCTCCCTCTTAATATACTTAAATATATTTTTATTGATTTCAGAGAGGGAGAGGAGAGATAGAAACATCAATGCTGAGAATAATTGGATCAGCTCCCTCTAGCATGCCCCCTATGGGGGATCGAGTCCGAAACTCAGGCATATGCCCTTGATCGGAATCAAACGTGGGACCCTTTAGTCTGCAGGCCGAGGCTCTTATCCACTGAGCCAAACTAGCTATATATATATATATAAAATTTAAAATATATATATATATATATATATATATATATATATATATATTAAAAGACTAATGCTATCCCATGTTGGTGATGGGGTAGTAAAACAGGAACTCAGTATTTTTTGAGTATAAATTGGTACAAACTTTTGGAAGAACAATGGTAACATAAAAATGTGAAATGTGCATGTTCTTGGAACCAGCAATTCATTTCTGAAGAGAAATGCTATCGCAAGTAATAAAACAAATATATGAAGTCACTGATGTACTGATTGTAATAGCAACATCAACAAAAATTACGCTAGGGACAATCTAGGCCTCAGTTGTATTTCAGCTCCAGGCCCAGAAAAACAGCAAAACCAAACAAGCTATACCATGGCTGACCTCAGGACCAGCTACACTGAATAATGACCCTCACCAATCCATCAGTGGGGACCCCAACCCTGAAAGGACACAACTAGAAAGCTACTCAATATTCTATTGGGATCTACCTCTAGGCCCTCTCCTAAAATCTCCACCCTTAAAACTCTTAGGAGGAGGACCCAGCCTGAGCTTTCCCTCCCACCCTCGCTCCCGGGAGCATGCCAGCACCTTTTCCCTCTCCCTCCCCTCAGGTCCATCACCTTTACCTTCTTCACTTCTAAGCTGCAGGGGCTCTTCATTGGCTTCTGCAACCTCTTTGCTAAGCCCATTCTGTCTACAAATTACTTCTATTCTATGATTCTCTAAATAAATGTTCTCTTATAGTTGGAGGAAAAAATTAAATATATCAATCTATTAATAGAAGACTGATTAAATGAATCACAATACATTCAATGCAATGTAACAATAGAAAGCTATTTAAAAGAATGACATGGATGCCCTGGCTGAGTGTCAGCCCCAGCACTGAAGAGTATTGGGTTCCTGGTCAAGGGCACATACCTGGGTTTCGGGTTCACTCCCTGCCCCTGGTTGGGGCATTGTGGGAGGCAATCAGTCTCTCTCTCTCCCTCACCCTCCCTTCCTCCCTCCCTGTCTCTCTGAAAAAGCAATGGAAAAAAATATCCTTAGGTGAGGATTAGCAAAACAAAAAGATATACATGTCTATGTACTGACATAGAAAAGTGACTATATTAAGTGGAAAAAAGCAAGCAACAGAATCACATGTATATATTATACTCTAGTTTGTCTATTATTTTAAAGCCAATATATACATGCATAAAAAAGTCTGGAAAGATACACAAAATTAACAGTGGCTATCTTGAGGTGGTGGGATTGCAGGAGGCATGGCAGAAGGCAGGGCTCTATCAATTCTATAATGTTTGCACTTTCAAAACATGTATTACATATATATATATATATATATATATATATATATATATATATATATATATATATATATATATTATTGATTTCAGAGAGGAAGGGAGAGGGAGAGAATGATAGAAACATTAATGATGAGAGAGAATCACCGACTGGCTGCCTCCTGCAGTCCCCCTACTGGAGATCAAGCCTGAAATCCAGGCAGGTGGCCTGTCAAACCCGGGACCCTTTAGTCTGCAGGCTGACACATCATCCACTGAGCATGTATTACTTTTTTTTTTTTTTTTTTTTACACTTGATCTTAGCCAAAAGGCCGAGAAGCGATACTTTTTTTTAAAAAAGTAAAAAAGTTTGTTTAAAAGAATAAACAGGTAAGCTTTTAAAATTTAATAACAGCAGATTATCAAGATATTAAATATTTGCTCAAAACCCCTGCCCCAATGGAATTCGTGTTTTAATGGGAGGAGAGAATAAGTAAAATATATTATATAATGATTAGAAGGTACTAAGTATAAAGAAGTTGAGATTACTGGGGAAACCCAATTCTGGATAAGGTAGAAGGCCTCACTGAAAAGGTGACATTCAAGTGGCAGACGTGGAGTGGAAGGAACAAGCCAAGTATAAATCTGGAGGTTTCTAGGATGCAATCCTTTCATCTATAAAAAAAACAAACGAGCTTTTCTTTTTCAATATTTCCTTGTTTTGTTGCACTAAAGCTCCCAAATGGAAAAAATCTCCTTTAATTACAATATTTAATAAGCCCAATAACTACAGAAGGAATTGAAGATCTACCTTTTTATTTTTATTTTATTTTTTAAATATATATTTTATTGATATTTCAGAGAGAGGAAGAAAGAGGGACAGAGAGCTAGAAACATCAATGAGAGAGAATCATCGATCAGCCGCCTCCTGCACACCCCCCACCGCAGATGTGCCCGAAACCATGGTACATGCCCTTGACCGGAATTGAACCCGGGACCTTCCAGTCGAAAGGCCAACGCTCTATCCACTGAGCCTGGCTGAAGATCTACCTTTTTATTTTTATTTATTTATTTTTTTTAAATATATTTTATTGATTTTGTACAGAGAGGAAGGGAGAGAGATAGCTAGAAACATCGATGAGAGAGAGTCATCGATCAGCTGCCTCTTGCACACCCCCTACTGGGGATACCAAGGTACATGCCCTTGACCGGAATCGAACCCGGGTCCCTCAGTCCCCAAGCCGACGTTCTATCCAATGAGCCAAACCGGTCTCGGCTGAAGATCTACCTTTTTAAATGACACTAGCCCTAGATTGTTCCAAGGCTGAGTTCTTCCCAATCTATAGAGATCATTCCAAAGAGGAAAAGCTCCCAAATTAACTTTATAAAGGTAGAATAATTTTTTGTTTTGTTAATCCTCACCTAAGGGTATTTTTCCCATTGATTTTTAGAGAGTGAAAGGGAGAGGGACAGACACAGATAAACATCGGATGTGAGAGACACATCAACTGGTTGTCTCCTGCATTCACCCCAACTGGGCTGGGGATTAAGTCTGCCCTTTACCTAACTGAACCTGTGGCACTTTAGTCTGAGGGCTGATGCTCTATCTACTGAGCTAAACCCGTAGCCAAGCTAGAATAATCTGAATGCCAAAATCTGACAAATGAAAGAAAAGAAAATTATGATTATTAATCTAATCATCTGTCTTCCCCACTACCTTGCAGCATCACGTAGGCAGGATTCTTTTTAAAAATTTCATATCCCCATCTGGTAAGCAGAATAAAGGCCCCAAAGATACCCAACTCCTAATCCCCAGAACCTGTGACTATGTTAGGTTACAGGCAAAGAAGAATTGAGGCTGTAGATAGAATAAAGCTTCTAATCAGATAACCTTAAAACAGGGAGATTATCCTGGATTATCTAGGAGAGCCAATGTAATCACAGGGTCCTTAGAAGTGGAGGAGAGCCGAAACCGGTTTGGCTCAGTGGTGAAGCTTCGGTCTGCGGACTGAAGGGTCCCAGGTTCGATTCATACCTTGGTTGCGGGCACATTCCCGGTAGGGGGTGTGCAAGAGGCAGCTGGTCGATGTTTCTCTCTCATCGATGTTTCTAGCTCTCTCTCTCCCTTCCTCTGTAAAAAAAATCAATTTTATATATATATATATATATATATATATATATATATATAGCAAATGTTTTCAATTAAAAAAAAAGTGGAGGAGAGAGGCAGAAGTGAGGGAGATCTGGTTATGGAAGATTTGTTAGAGATGCATCATAGCTGGCTTTACAGATGAAGGAAGGGGGCCATTAGCCAAAGAATGTGGTAGCCTCCTGAAGATGGAAAATAGCTCCCGCCCTAGCCAGTTTGACTCAGTGGATAGAGCATTGGCCTGTGGACTGAAGGGTCCCGGGTTCCATTCCAGTTTCAGGCTTGATCCCCAGTAGGGGCATGCAGGAGGTAGCCAATCAATGATTCTTTCTCATCTCTGATGTTTCTCTCTCTCTCTCCCTCTTCCTCTCTGAAATCAATAAAAATATTTTTTTAAAGGAAATAACTCCTAAAAGAGACATAGCCCCACCTTGATTTTAGACCATTAAGAACCATGTTGGATTTCTAACCTACAGAACTATAAGCTAATAAATTTGTGTTGTTTTATACCATTTAGTCTGTGGGACTTTGTTACAGCAACAACAGAAAACTAATGCAAGCATAAAATAGAAACTCAACATTTATTTGCTGAATGATGAATGAAACTGCACAATCTCTGTCTATAAGTACTGGGTTAAAGGAAGAAATAGACCATTCACAGAATACAAGTGACCAATAAGCTGTTAAAAACATCATCAGCCCTGCCAACACTGAAGAAATGCAAATCAAAATCAAATTAGCAGACTACTGTGATCCTTTAGAATCAACCCAAGTTTTCCAGAAGGGGGATCGGGGCTTCTTCTCTGGGATGACTAGGCAATGCCAGTGATGTCTGAACACCAAATTGGAGGGCAGACAAGGCACTTTATTTTAAATATATTTTATTGATTTCAGAGAGGAAGGGAGAGGGAGAGAGATAGAAACAACAAAGAGAGAGAATCATTGATCGGCTGCCTCCTGCATGCCCCCTACTGGGGATCAAGCCCGCAACCCAGGCATGTGGCCTTGATCAGAATAGAACCTGGGACCTTTCAGTCCACAGGCTGACGCTGTATCCACTGAGCCAAACCAGCTAGGGCCAGACAAGGTACTTTAATCCATGCTAAAGCTTTTTACAGCTGTGCTTACTTTATCTATTTATAATAAAAGCATAATATGCTAACTAGACCGGATAGCTGAACAACCTCTCAGACCTTCTGGATGAAGCCAGGGCTGTGAGAGCAGAGCCCCACGCATGGATTTTGTGCATTGGGCCTATAGTGAGGAAATAAAAACCTCTGGAGTTGGGCAAACGTTCCTGGAAATAACCAGTAAAGGTTTTGAAGGTTATCTAAACCAATATAAAACTAACAGACACATTTATGATCCATGTATGCTAGTATCTTTTACAAGCTGATTAGCTGTGTACACACACACACACACACACACACTTTTACGATCCATGTATGCTAGTATCTTTTACAAGCTGATTACATACACACACACACACACACACACGAAAAAAAGTTAAAAGAAAAAATTAAAAAATGTATTAGATTGTATTATCCTTTTTACCACTGTTCTTTACTAAATTGCACATTTTACCTAAGATAGATGGTTTATGTTTTTATGTCCCCCAGGGTCTTTCTATAACATTTTTCTTTTCTGTTTTTACAGAGTTGATGCTTCATATAAATACTAACAAAGAGACTTATCTGTACTTATACAGTATAAACCTCACTGCAAGATATTAAGAAACTCAGTAAAAAGGAATACAAGCCATCACTCCACTCACCATCCTAAGTGAGTTTTATGTATCTACATCTATTTCAGGAGTTGGTCCTTCTGAAAGCCCCAAGCAGAATAATAATGATTACTGCATCATGAAAATTATGGTCATGCCCAAATCTTTAACCAATTTTATGGGAATGTGTAAGCTCCAAAAAGGTTACCAAATTTAATTTCTGTGAAAACTGCAGTAAATTTGCCCAGCAGCAAGCCTTGTTTGTAAACTTTTTACATTATCATTGCAGGTAGATACAGTGATGGCTAAATGACACTTTTATTTCCTGCCTTTGGGGGTCTGAACTTCTCATGTCCTTCACTTACTATGTGCCCACTTTTCCTCTTCTGAGTTGCTATCACCAGCAGCAACAGTAGCTGTGATGTGAAAAAATGAGAATTTCCCAACAATAGATTATATGTTCAATAATTTCTCCCCTGTTCTTATTTGTCACTGTGGTCCATTTTGGTAGGAGGCAATATGCACAAATGAAAAAGGCATTAAGACAGCTGCCCAACTAGACATCAAGCATGTGTTCCCACACTACCTGCTAAGTGAACCGTGGGGTTTAGCTCAACAACAGGACGACTTGACTTACCTTGTTGATTAGAAATAGTTGAAGTAAAGCCCTGGCTGAGTAGCTCAGTTGGTTAGAGCATTGTCCAATACACCAAGGTTGTGGGTTCAATCCTCAGTCAGGGCATATATAAGAATCAACCAATGAATGTATGAATAAATGGAACAATAAATCGATGTTTCTTTCTCTCTCTCCCCCTCTCCTCTTTCTCTCTCTCTAAAAATAAATAAAAATCTCATTTACTCAGGTTACAGTTGGAACATTATTAGTTTTAGTTTTGGTATTATTATGATGATGAATGTCTTTTGTTTCATGTTAGAAATCTAAGTCAAATTGTAAAAATACATATGAAAGTTAAAATGACTAAAGCCAGATTATAGGCAAAAGGTTAAATTTAAGAAAGTTTAACATGACAGAATTGGTATTCTGTAGGTCCTCTTATAAGATTCCCTTTATACATTTTGCTGTCATAAGTAATTAAATAATGTGTTAACCAGCTAAAAATTATGTATGGTATCAAAATAAGCCAAATAAAACAATTTTTAAGCATCACTACTATAATCCAAATTGCTTTTGGTACAACTCTGTGATTATTAAGTTATATATGATGCACAACTCCTCACCCAGATCAATGCTTGGCCTTGTCCTCAATATGAAAGGAACAGACTCCTTAGAACCTTGAGTTTCAAACTATAGGCTAAGATCTGTTAGTGGGTTATAAAATCAATCCAGCCACCATCAGCAATAAGACAGAACAGAGAAGCAAATATCATCATGTATCCAATTACGGTAAGTGGACAGCCGCAAAGCTCTGCTTCAGTTATCTGAATGTAGGCACACATATATATTGAGTCCTTAATGTACAATGGATTTCGTAATAAGAGATATTGTCAAAAAAGTCTGAAAAACGCAGCTTTGTAATCTCCAATTTTGGGTCTTGGAACTGGAGGTGTCTGGGACGTGCACTTGTGACAGCTGGGGGTGGTACTGACAGTACAAGGTGTGAGGGGAGGAAGTGATGAAGTAATGATGATTTGTGGTATACAATGACTGCAAATAAGGTTTAAGAAATGAGTTACTGTCTGCTGGTGTCGCTCAGTGGTTGAGCATCAACCTATGAACCAGGAGATCATGGTTTGATTCCCTATCAGGGTACATGCCTGGGTTTTAGGCTCAATTCCAGTGGGGGTTTGAGGGAGAGGTAGCCGATCAATGATTCTCTTTCATCATTGATGTTTCTATCACTCTCTCCCTCTCCTTTCCTCTCTGAAATCAGTAAAAGATATGTTCAAAAAATAAGTACTGATTCAAAGCAATAAATAATCCCCAAATATAGCCCAAGTCTCTGGGTTCAGCATTCAACATTCTTCCCAGACAGATGGCAAACTCCCTTTCCACCCTCTCTCTCCCTGCCCCGTCTTTTCCTTTCCTCCACCCAACACTCCACGCCTCAGTGGGTCAATCGCTTTTACATTCTCTGAACCTATCCTCTCCTCAACCTGAGGACCTCACCTTGTGAATACTACAGCATTTGGCAATGCACCTGCTGGCTGGGTGATGGGTGCTCTCCCTGTTAGATTAATACCACTGTCTCCATCCCCACTTATGAATGGGGCCATATTTTGCTCACTGTAGTTCCCTGGAGTGTTTAGCATCCTGCCTTGCATTCATTAGGCTCTGCATAGATTGCTAGTGTTGTTGTTTTTTAAACACATTTTGAATGTTTAAATAATTTTTTATTACAAAGGTCCAACATGGATCCTGCACTGGAGCCACAGTGGCAACTGGGAGAGTCACTTAATTGTTGGGTGGGCCCTGGCCAGGTAGCTCAGTTGGTTAGAGCACCGTCCAGATACACCAAGGTTGTGGGTTCAATCCCTGCTCAGGGCACATACAAGCAGCAACCAATGAATGCATAAATAACTGGAACAACAAACTGATGTTTCTCTCTTTCTCCCTTCTTCTCTAAAATCAATTTAAAAAATTGTTGGGCGAATGGAGTGAATACTGGTGGTCTCATGTGCCCCTTTTCTGAGGCTCAGCTTGATTCAGGATATATGAAGCCATCCAGGGCTCATTGTTTTTAATTTTAAGCTTTTTGTTATGGGGAAATTTTAAACATGTATAAAAATAGATGAGAAAAACCTCTATGTACCCATTACTCAGCTTTAATAATTTTTCAACTCATGGCCAATCTTATAAATAACCATTTTTTTAAAAGACAAGTTGCATTATATGGCTCTCTAATCACAGGCTTGTCAATAACAGGCCTTGAAGGTGCATCAAAAAGAGAAGTTGTGATAGAACCAAAATGAACAGAACTAGACTCTACTGGGAGCAAGTGGCATCAAAGATACCTGTTGGGCCGAAACTAGTTTGGCTCAGTGGACAGAGCGTCGGCCTGCAGACTGAGGGGTCCCAAGTTTGATTCCGGTCAAGAGCATGTACATTGGTTGAGGGCACATCCCCGGTGGGGGGTTCGCAAGAGGTTCTCTCTCATCGATGTTTCTAACTATCCCTCTCTCTTCCTCTCTGTAAAAAAAAAAAAAAAAAAAATCAATAAAAAAAATATATATATATTTTAAAAGATTTCCTGATACAAGGAAAATAATCTCACTATGAAAGAGGGGCCACACTGGCCAGGTAGCTCAGTTGGTTGTGGCATCATCTGTTCCTTTCCCCATCCTACTAGACTGTGGGCTCCCAGATGTATGTGACGCCTAGCTCCGGGTGACTCCAAGTGCCATTTGCTGACAGAAGTACCAAAGTCACACTTGACTTGGAATTTAGGTTCTACAGCTAACGCTTATGATACCAAATGAGTCTACATCACCCCTGACAAGCCCTCAGGAACGCTCCACCCTGGAACCTGATGTTCTGTCTCCCCATCACCATCCACATATAACTTCCTCCTAGACTGCAACACAAAGCTGCCTCCTCCACCACCAGGCTTCAGAGGAAGTAGGTGGGTTACGTTCAGGGCCACCTTGCATAAGGAATACACATTTAAACACATGCCTCACCCTCAGCACAGCAGGATACTCATGCTATGAATAGTCCACAGGAACTAGAGGGACTGACCCTACAGAAGACACACATCTCCCATCTTACACCCACTCCCGAGCATATGGTCCTCATATCCACTAGTGGGTGGTATCACCACACCATTTAGATTTGTCAAGTATGTGGAGCTGAATTCATGTGATGTGCTGTATGAGGCAATGCCCCTCCACGGCACAATTCTATCCAGCTCAAGCAGGTCCTCCTCTTCCCTCCACCTGCCCCGCAAGCAACTGGCCCTGCCTCTCACCTCCCTGACCTCCCTCTTGAAGACTAATGTTCCCTAGGACTCTTGCCTTGGCACAGCTTATTACTTCTCTTCCTAAGGGTTCTCAGGCTTCCTTCCTTTATTTATTTATTTATTTATTTTTTTTATTGACTTCAGAGAGAGGGAGAGGGGGAAAGAAACATCAATGATGGGAGAGAATCATTAATCAGTTGCCCCCACTGGGGACCAAGATGGCAACCTGGGCATGTGCCCTGACCAGAAGTCGAATCATGACCTACTGGTTCATGGGTCCATGCTCCACCACTGAGCCACACCAGCCGGCTCAGCCTTCCTTAGGGCTCCTGAATCCATATAAAAAAGTGTGTGTGGGGGGCATCCCTCAGTCCTGCCTGTGCCTTCCTGCAGTCTGGGAGCCCTTGGGGGATGTCGGACTGATGGCTGAGGCCCACTCCTAGCTGTCAGTGTTGGACACCCTTAGTGCTGCTGCAGAGGCAGGAGGGGCTCCCACCACCACCACTGGCTGAGTGGTACTCCCCCTGTGGGAGCACACTGACCACCAGGGGGCAGCTCTTGTGTTGAGTGTCTGCCCCCTGTTGGTCAGTGTGCATCATAGCAACCAGTTGTTCCACCATTAGGTAGATCTGCATATTAGGCTTTTATTATACAGGAGAATGATGAGATCCCCCTCCTCCGTTAGGGGAGATGTGGCTCAAGAGTTTTTCACTTTTGCTCTTGGAAGGATGAATGAAAAACAGAAAGATCCCCTCCAGACCTTGGGAGCTTGGCTTGCAGGATACGAAGAAACACAATAAATGCTCAGTTTTTTGTTTGTTTTTTGAATGAATGCATGCTTGATAAAAAGAGAATTTCCATTTGCTTCCATAGGACACTCCACCCTCTCTCCCACCCTCAATCCTCAGGTACTTTCTGAGGCTTAGATTTCACCTGCTCATTTGAGATCCCAGACCAGGCCTTCTGCCACACGAAGCCACACCAAGCTCAGCAGTGCTCACATGCCTTTAATCTAGAACTGCCTAGCCACACTCCATCGCTGCCCCAGGGCGGTGGAGAGGGATAAAGATGTATGGTCAGGTAGGCTGTGCCAGCTCTGAGTCCAAGAGGAAAGGCCTAGGTCAGGCTGGGGCCTGGGCAGGGGGCTCCTGGCCCCAGGCAATGAGGGAGTTGCTGGCCTGAGCAAGCTCAGTGATGGACACCCGGCCCCGCTGTCGGATGAAGTTAGCCACAGCAGCCAGCTCCTCTGGGGTTATGTAGATGAACTTGCCCCGGTCGTCAATCACACCTGTGGGGGGACACAGGTTGTGGGGCTGAGCCTTCTGGGCCCTCCTCGTCTGGCCTGAGATGCCCTCCCACCCCTTCACAACTGGCTCCGAGCCCTCCAGGCCTGGCTGCGTGCTCAGCCTTTCCTGGCTGCATCCAATCCTGGCTAGGTGTCAAATCAGGCTTCCTTGCCCGTCCTGGTACCGAGTCATCCCTGGGTGGCACGTCCTCCTTCTAACAGTGTCCCCTGCTCAGCATCCATCATTGCACACCGTTCCCACCACCCTCAGTTATGATTCTGCCTCTACAACAAATATCTGGAGCCCTCTGTGGTTAGACACTCCCCAAAGCCAAGGCCTGTAGTGACTGGTTCTCATCCTCTCACCTGTCAGAGTTCCATCAGCCAGCAGGTCCTGAATGCGATTTATGGTGTCCTGTGAGGAAAACAATTCTCAGAGTAGAGACGAGTGCTGCCATCCCCGGAAAAGGCACCTGCAACCTCCTTGCCACCACAGTCAAATCTCCTCCTCCCCACTCTCATGGCTGCTCCACCATCCAATGTGACTCTGCTTCTCTTCTGGAGGGCATCAGGGAAGAGGCTGGGGCCCTGCAAGACCCCAAGAGGGGCACTTTTCCAACCAGGAGAGGAGCAGTGGTGACATCTGGCCATGAAGGCTGGTTCAGCCTGTTTGCAAGAGTTGTCAAGGTAACTAGACTTGGGCTGCTTCAGTTACAGGGGCTGCTGGAGTGATAGGACTTGATTCTTTTCTCCTCTGCCTGTTCTTCCATCTAGCAGAAAGGCAGGGTTCTAGCTTGGAAAAATACCCGTTGGATATTTAAAGAGAATGTGACTCCTCATTCATAAGATAAAAATATATTTGAAAATGCAAAACAAAACAAAACCACACACACACACACACACACACACACACACACCAAAACCCCTGCAGGATTCTTGGGGGGCCAAGAGAGTCTCCTTCTGCTCCCTCTTGGTTGGGGCAGGGCAGAGGGGACAACAGACTCTCCATGTTTAAGGCAGGCCCCCTCTGACAGCCACACTCCACACAGCAGACCATCTTCCAGGCTTACCTGAGTCCGCAGGCCCACCTGGGAAGCCAGGTCTTCCAAGAGCACAACCTTAGACTGCTGCAAAGAGAACGAGTAAAAGGAGAGAGGCTAAGTGGGCGAATCCCCTCAATACAAACTGAGGTTTGCATTCTGATCTGATCTGCTTTGGGTGTCTGGGTAACTGTATACTAGTAGATTCTTGTGGAAAAGCCTTCATCTCCTCACACACTCACTCACACACTCTCCCAACCACGCATACACTGAGACACACACACTCATAAACTCTCCCTTCCCCTGCTTGTGGAGAGGTATCTGCTAAACTACCACCTGGCCCACAGGCTCCATCCTGGGCTGGGCACCAAACTGAGACACACACACCTCTGGGGAGTCAAGCACAGCTGCCACCTTCTCTGGTAGCCAGCTGTATCTTTTTTATCACAGACATGTTGGAAGGGAAGCACCATAAAATGAAGGGATGGGGCGACAGTTACCAAAAACGATTTTAATTTTTTTAATATATTTTATTGATTTTTTACAGAGAGGTAGAGAGAGGGATAGAGAGCTAGAAACATCAATGATTGATGAGAGAGAAACATCGATCAGCTGCCTCCTGCACACCCTCTACTGGGGATGTGCCTGCAACCCAGGTACATGCCCTTGACCGGAATCGAACCTGGGAACTTTTTGGTCCACAGGCTGACGCTCTATCTACTGAGCCAAACCGGTTTCGGCTAAACAATTTTAATTTTTTAAAAATATGTTTTTAGCCAAAACCGGTTTGGCTCAGTGAATAGAGCGTCGGTCTGTGGACTGAAAAGTCCCAGGTTCGATTCCGGTCAAGGGCACGTGCCTTGGTTGCGGGCACATCCCCAGTAGGAGGTGTGCAAGAGGCAGCTGATCGATGATGATTCTCTTTCATCGATGTTTCTAACTCTCTATCCCTCTTTCTTCCTCTCTGTAAAAAAATCAATAAAATATATTTATTGATTTTAGAGAGAGAGGAAGGGAGAGGGAGAGAGAGATAGAAACATCGATTGGCTGCATTTTGCAAGCCCCCTACTGGGAATCGAGCCTCAACTCAGGTCTGTGCCCTGACTGCGATGGATCAATGCACGGACGATGTTCAACCAACTGAGCCACACAGGCCAGACTCAACCAAAAGCTTTTTTAAAAACAAACCATCTCCAGAACTATTTGCTGAGGATCTGCCAGGAAAACACACTGAGAAGGTGTGGAAATACAATGGTGACCAAAACATTGAACAGACAGACAGGGAAGGCAGGCAAAAATCTGGACACACACACACACACACACACACACACACACACACAGAATCTGGACAAGGTAAGAGCAGATAAAAGGGCACAACAAGCCCTGGCTGGTTTGGCTCAGTGGATAGAACATTAGCCTATGGACTGAAGGGTCCAAGGTTCGATTCCGATCAAGAGCACATGCCTGGGTTGTGGGTTTGATCCCCACTAGGAAGTGTGCAAGAGGCGGCCAATCAATGATTCTCTCTTGCTGAAACCTGTTTGGCTCAGTGATAGAGCGTCAGCCTGTGGACTGAAAGGTCCTGGGTGCCATTCCGGTCAAGGGCATGTACCTTGGTTGTGGTCACATCCCCAGTAGGGAGTGTGCAGCAGGCAGCTGATTGATGTTTCTCTCTCATCGATGTTTCTATCCTCTCCCTTCCTGATTGTAAAAAAATCAATAAATTATATATTTTTAAAAAATGATGCTCTCTCATCATTGATATTTATATCTCTCCTTCACCCTTCCTTTCTGAAATCAATAAAAATAAGAAAAAATATATTTTTTAAAAGGAACAATCGCAGGGTCTCAGTAGAGGCAGTATGGCTCATTCCCACCTTGCCTTTGCTTACCCCTGCTATGCCCAGAGAACCCCACACTTCTCACCATCCTTTTCACACCGTCTGAGGCACTGAGCCCACCCTTAAAATAACTCTTGCTAACATTCTCAGTACTTTCCACAAACAGCCATGTACCACATGCTTCCCTCAAACCCTCAGCAGAGCCTGGGTGGGGTGGGGGAGCAGCTGAGAGTCCACAGCTGGTCCTACCCATGCATCTGTCCCTGCCCCCCCCCAGACAGACAGCACATGATGCTAGAGAAGGCAGCCTCACATGTTCCCGTGACTCTTTCATAGCAAATGAGCTGGGGGAGGAGTGACACAGTGACACCTCCCGGGCTGAGATGGTTCTAAGTGCCAAATTGAATGTGCACGCAGGAAGGCAAGCGAGCGGCAGCTGAACAGGGAATGGGCAAGCACAGTGTGACCCGGCCAGCTGGCCTCTACCTACAAAGTGGGGGTGGGTGCTGGGTTCTCAGAGACAGCTCAGAGTGGGAACACAAAGTCACCCCAAGTGGTCCTTGAGGTGCTGAGGCCAAAAATCAGCTTGGAAAAATAAACCAACAAAAAACCTAGCCCTGATCAGAAAGGAGAGTGGACCGATCGACAAAAACCAGTCAGAACTATGCCTCACGTAACTATGCTGGCGCAATAATGTGCCACCAGTTCTGACACACTGAGAGAACAGGGCTCACCCCCTGGGAGCCCGGAGGGTGGGATGGGAGGGCTGGATTATTTCCCCTGCAGACAGCATCTCTGGGACAATCAGCACAGGCAGGAAAGGCCTCTAAGGTCCAGAAGAGTCTGGAGATCCACCAGAAGGTGGTTCCTCTGGAGCATGGAACTGCCAGGGCCTTTTCTCGGTCTCTGGAGAGGACAGGGCGAGCTGAAGCTGACGGAGGGCTTCCTGGAGGAAGGACACGGTGCTGCTCGCTGGGTAGATGGGGACAGAAAGCTCCCAGTGGCAGCAGGGACGTGTGAGAGATGCAGCCCTCATGTGTGCCAGGGTGGAGCATGGCTCCATCGGAGGGGAATGGGCACAGCCCGAGGGAGCTTTCTTCCTCTTGGGAAACCCCAGCCCCCAGCTGCTGGGAGGCATCTAGACCCTGCTCCCTTTCCGGAGGTGGGGGAGGATTATGCAAGCCCTGGCTCCTTGGCACCCCCAAGTCCCACCCCCACCCCCGCTCCCTCTGTACTCTATCCCTCAGCCGCCTCTGCTTCTCCGAGCTGCTCTTGAAAACCTCTCACATCCTTCGTGGGAGAGAAGTTGCTTAGCAGCAAAGCTGAGCAGGACAGTGCCTGTGCTTATGCAACCCAGAGCGGCACCTGGGTGGCCTGTGCATAGAAGGGGACATCACTGCCACCCTGCCCCAGATCCCAAAGGAAGCAGCATTCTCCCCCCCGCCCCCCGCCCCCAAGACCCAAGTTCCAGGTCAGAAACACATGGCAGGGATGCTTGTTTCAAGTCAGTGGAGACTCTGGGTGACAGAACTGACAGAAAACACGTATAAAGAAACTAGAAAATACAGTGACTCACTGAGCACGGGGTCTGAAGAGCAGGGAAACTGTCAAGCCCTGAGTGTGAGGATGCAATCAAAGGCTCATGCCTCCCACACAGACCCAGGTCCTTCTCCACCTTCGGGGTCAGAGAAGAGACACTCCTGGCCATGACCCTGGCAGCTCAGCCCCTCTTGGTCCTACGCCCACACTTGCAAGAGCTTGAAAATCCTACAGCCCCCACTTGGATCTGTTCCGTGTAGGCCTTGAGAACACCCCCGCCCCCTCTCTCTCTCTCTCACACACACACACACACACACACGTGAGCAGGCAGGAAGCTGACGCCATGCTCTGCTCTTTGGCTTCTTACCTTAATGTAGTTGATGAACTCCGTCAGGAAGCTGTGTGACTAAAGGAGCAAAGAAACCAGAGTGAGTGTCGCCCTTGCAGACGCTGCAGGGGCTTACCCACCTGCCCACCTGAGTGCACCTGCCTGTGTGCTTGCTTGTGTGCCCGCCAACCACCCGCATGTGCCAGCCACCTTCGCCAGCAGCACAGCCTCCCACGGGGGGGGAGGGGGGGGGGTCTGGAAGCCCCACCTCTCTGGAGGACAAGGCCTCTCGCTGCCAGAGCCTGCTGGTCATCGTGCCCACCCATCTCACTGCCCAACTGGGGAGGCAGGTGGGGAGCAGCAGGGGGTCTGGGATGCGATGGCCAGCCTTGGCTCTGCCACAGGCCTGCCCTGGTGGGTGGAGGGAGGGTTTCGAAGGAGTGGCAGACCCACCTGTTCCTCAGTCATGGTCTCGCCCACGCCCTCCTCCTCCACCACGAAGGCCTCCTTCAGTTTCAGGTACTCCTCATGCTCCCGCTGGGCCTGTTCCTCCCGGGCTTTCCTCTCCTCCTCCTCCTGTGGACACAGAGTGGGCAAGGGTCAGGTATCTGGGCACAGCTGCCCACCCCATCCCTGTTCTGCTCCTTGCTGCCCCCACAGGGCACCAGTCATGCAGCTCAGCCCTTTCTTAGGGACAGAGCTCCTTCAAGACCCCGATCCCTCTGGCCCCCATGTTGAACAGAAGGCAGAGGCCCCTCTTCTCATAGTCCCATGACCCCTCCCACAATATTCTCCCAACACCCTCTCCCTCTCTTTCCTGTCATGTTCAGACAGACTCCTAAGGCATCATATCCTCACCATTCATTCACACTCTGGCCCACTCTATCTGGCTTCTGTGTACCCAGCTCCTTTGAAACAACTCCTGCTACCATCTCGCCCATGTTTTAAAAAAATATATTTATATCTTATTGATGTTTTATAGAGAGGGAGAGAGATAGAGTTAGAAACATCGATGAGAGAGAAACATCAATCAGCTGCCTACTGGGGATCTGCCCACAACCAAGGCACGTGCCCTTAACCAGAATTGAACCTGGGACCTTTCAGTCCGCAGACTGACGCTCCATCCACTGAGCCAAACTGGTTTTGGCTCGCCTATGCTCTTAATACCACCAAACCCGAAGGACAACCATCAGCCTCCCAGTCCTGTCTTCTCAGTGGAACTGGGCAGATTTGACCACTCCCTCTCCCCTTGGCTTCTAGACCCCACCTCTCCTGTGCTTCCTCCTGCTCCTCAGGCCATTCTTTCTGCCTCCTCCCTTTTCCATTCTTTCTCCATGCCCAATAAGCATTTTCATGCCAGTGGCTGCCACAGTTGTAGCCCTGCCCAAATCTCTACTCCCAAGCACATGACTGCCCACATGACACACTCAATGGGCTATCACACAAGCACCTCAAATTGAATTATGTTCTAGAAGGACCCTGTGATCTATTCCCCACACGTCTGATCCTCCTCCTGAGTCCCTGGCTCAGTGAGTCACACAGCTCTCTGGCAGTGGCCCCAGTCAGAAATGGGGTCCCATCTCCACTTAACTTCCAGGAAGCATTTCAGTCCATCTATCATCACCATCACCACCACCACCTAGTACAAAAACCTCCCCACAACCCCATTTATTTCCTAGAGCTCTCAGAAACATCTTTTCAAAATAGGAAGCTCAGGCGGGACAGGAAATATCCTGATGAGCCTGGAGCACCTTGCAGGGCCAAAAGTAAGAAAACAACGAGAGTATGCCAAAGGTATACAGCAGCCAACTGAAAGAATGACAAACATTGGAACAATTGCAGCAATGAAATAGATAAAATAGTATTGGATTACAAGACAAAATACAAAATAAATTGTCATAAGTCCATGTAGGTAAAAATAAACAGTTGAGTATATAGACAAAGAAGATAAATCTCCCTTACAAAAAAATTCCAAATATTAAAAAATATATATATATATGGAATGCTTCATGAATTTGCATGTCATCCTTGCTAATCTTCTCTGTATCATTCCAATTTTACTAGTAGTACATGTGCTGCCAAAGCAAGCACTCCTAGCCCTTTTTGTAAATGCTCTCCAAATGAGACTGGGCATAAATCCCCAACCCTTAAGGGTGGCCTGTGCATAGTGAGTTGTTTATGAAGAAGTATGGGAAGGAAAGTGGAGAAATTTTGTTTCTTAAATTCTAACTCTTCCTAAGAGCTTTCTTTTTAAAAAAATGTTTTTATTCATTTTTAGAGAGAGTGCAAGGGAGAGTGAGGGAGGGATAGAAACATCAATAAGAGAGGAACATCATTGATTGGCTGCCTCCTGCACACTCCCTACTGGGGATCGTGACCAGGAATTGAACCAGTGACCTCTTGGTTCATGGGTCAATACTCATCTACTGAGACAGTGGCTGGGCTATAGTGGAGAAATATGACAAAACCCAGCCAGGTGATCTAGGTTAACATCACTAGTGGCCCATCAGGTTGATAACAAGTACCACTGATATGTTGTGTTGAAGATGGCACTTCGCTTGTGGTCTTCCTGCCAGAAACCCACAACCTCAGTCAAACCATGAGAAAAACATCAGCCAATGCAAATTGAAGAACATTGTACAAAATTCTTTCCCAGCACTTTTCAAACAACCAAGTTAATCAAAAGCAAGGAGAGTCTGCTCTAGCCAGCTTGGCTCAGTGGATACAGTATCAGCCTGCGTACTGAAGGGTCCCAGGTTCGATTCCGGCCAAGGGCACATGCCTGGGTTTTGGGCTTGATCCGCAGTAGGAGGTGTGCAGGAGGCAGCCGATCAATGATTCTCTCTCATTGTTGATGTTTCTATCTCTCTCTCCTCTCTTTCTCTCTGAAATTTAAAATCAATCTATCTATCTATCTATCTATCTATATATATATATATATGCAAGAAAAGTCTAAGAAATTGTCACAACCCAGAAGAGCCTAAGAAGACATGACAACTAAGTGTAATGTGGTATTTTGGATGTGATCCTGGAAACGAAAAGAGATACTGGGGGGAAACGAGTAAAATTTGAATAATATGGGAGGTTTAGTTAATAATAATACATCCATATTAGTTGTGAGAAATAGGCCACAATAGGTAAGGTGTCAATAACAGGGAAAACTGAGTGAGGGAGAGAAGAGCCCCAGGATACTGAAGGTGCATTAGCCAGAGTCAATACTTACAAAGGTGAAAAACCCTCTCTGCTGTGCCTCCCTCTGCTGTGTTCTGGGCCCTGCACTACAGCACCCACAGCCAGGTTTTCTGCCATCCTGACCAATGAGGCCAGTCAGAACCTAAGGCACAAAGCTGTGGGGTCTTCCCAGCTGGGGCAGCCCTGGCTCTTACCCTATGTCAAACCATCTCTGTAATACTCTCTTTCTTGGGTACCTGGCTCTCAGGAGGAGGAAAGCATCTGGCAAACAAATGGTCATTAACAACCTTTACTGCTGTGGTCCCCATCCCTGAGCATCTCTTCTATGCCAGGCCCTAACAGGACCTGGCTCAGGCAGGGTCCACCATCTCTCAGTGACCTGTAACAGCCTCAAGGCCCTCAGGATCTAGACCCCCCCCACCTTTACCTCTTGGACCCCTCCCTTACTTACCCTGCTCTAGCCACTCTCATCATCTGAATGTTCTTCAAGTATTCCAGATATGACTGATATAACACAGGCCTAGAAATTCCCATCGCAGGCTCTGCTTTTCAGCAGTATCTTCACACAGATTGCACCTGGAACCCAGGGCCAAGTAAACCCAGCCTGCCCCTGCACCTGGTCTGTGGCCTATCTTCTGGGTTGGAGGAGTCAGGGAGCTGCATGGGAAATAAAGCTACTTAGTCAGGTGTCAGAGTCAGGATCTGGGGTCGGCCTCACCTTCTGTTTCTCTTCCAGCCGAAGCCGCTCCTCCTCCTTCTTCCACTCTGCCTCACGCTGGGACTCAAGGCGTCTCCGCTCCTCACGCTCGGCTTCCTCTGCCTGGAGAGAGGTCTTCATAGGGGCACATCCCCACCCCTGGCACAGGATGCCCACCTCCCAAACAGGCCAGGGCAGGCAATGCCTGGGCCAGGCCACAGACCAAGGCTGCAGAAGACAAAACCAGGCAAGCAGCAAACACCAGCCCAGCATGCAAAGATCCTCAAAGGAAGGGTCCACCATAGGGAACAGGGAAGGCAGGGCCCTTTCCCACTTCCCAGAGCTGCACCCCAACCCTCCTGCTTGCCTCTCGCTGGGCTTTTCGTGCTTGTTTCTCCTCCAGTTTCCGTAGTTTCTTGGCTCCAATTTTCCCTGACGGGTGAGTTTCCACTGGCTTCTCACCATCTTCTTCCTCGTGGGCTAAGCGTGGTTAGAGACACTTCAGGACCTGGCTAGAGAGGACTGATGATGGATCCACCCCACCCCTTGTCCCTTTCAACCACCTGCAAGTCACTAGCCCAGCTCTGCCCTCCAGAGGCATCTGCCATGAATGCAGAAATCTGAACTCCGGGTATACTAATACATATATTGGTGGTGGTAGGGTGTGGGGACTAGAGGGCAAGAGAAGAGAAAACTTTAGATGCTGCATAGCCATAGAGGGAGGCACCAGGTTCTGATATCTGAATGCCTGCAGATCACAGGCAGGACTGTCTGGGCTTGTAGTTCTGTTTTCTGTCTCTGAGCCAAAGCTCCAGGGAAGGATGTCCCAGGGGAAATTTATCCCATCCTCCTCTCCCTCCCATCTCAAATTTCAAATCATCTTCACTGTAGTCAGGAACTGCTGAGACATCTGGGCTCCGCCCCTGGCCAGGGTTATTTATCCCTTTGACCCACCAGATCCAACGCAAAAAGACAGCCCAAACCCCAGGATTACCCCAGGGCCCAAGGCCCTGAAAGTTAAAGACTCGCTGATTCCTGAGTAGCAAGGATGTTTGACTCCGAGTCTGAGGCAGGAGGAATGGTACAACAGAGGGCCTCTTTTTTGCACTCAAAGGTACAAGGGCAAAAGCCCCAAATGCTTCCTCCTCAGTCTCAAGCCAGCTATGGAGCACTGGGAAGGGATATTCTTTTACATAATCCTAAGGGCTGTGCTGATGTCCCAGCACAAGGGTTATAGAGGCTCCTGTCAAAAGAATATCTCTGTCCTCAAACTCTTCTCCGATTATGGGCAACTCTACTCCAGGAACTGCAGAAGCTCTTAGCCAGGAACTCTGGCTCTGGGGTGAGGCCCTCAGGGAGTGAGTATGCCCGCACCAAGAAGGCTGCTGGAAAATAAGGAATGGACTGAGAAACGCTTGTGGTCAATCTAAAGATCCCTGCCCTCCCGCTTGGACACTGAGAACCAAGGTGAAGGAAGAGGGGGTTGGCCCGATGAAATAAGGGTCAGGATCCAGAACTTTTGGTCCCTAGGACTGAAGGCCAAGTCCAAGTCTGGCCACACTCCATCCCACGCTGGCTCCACACTCTATCCTTCGACCTGCTTTTGGAGTCCTCTCTTCCCCTCAACCAGTCCCCTTCCCCTACAGGCTGGGGCCCCACTCACCTGGGATGACAGCCTCATCCTCATTCTCATCCACCTCCAACCGGGCCACCCGCTGGGCTTGACGCTGAGCCTGCAGGCGGCTGCCCAGGTCCCTGCGGCGCCGGGGTCTAGCCCCAGCCCTCTGCTCCTCGGGCTGGGCCACTCGGCCTGCTGTTACTGCCTCTTCTCCATGGTGCAGTGGCTCTTGGCCGGCTGTAGGAAGAGAGGTACCATAAATGCTGTCGGCACCCCACCCACCTGATGGCTGGGGAGCAACATCCCAAATGTCTCAGCCCCCCTCAACTCAACTTCCTCCAGGCTCCTAATATCCAGAGCACAAATCCCAACTTTTCAGACCATTGAGGCATTTACAACCCAGACCCACACCCTCGTCTATGAGCAAGGTCACCCTTTGCCTCTTGCCTGTGTTAATACCTTTCCCCTCAAGGTCCCACCTTTCCAGCCAGCCCATCACATTACTACCCTGATGGAGCAAGATGGAGCTGAAGCTCTACCTCCTCCAGGAAGCCCATCTTGACCCATCCAGACCTCACCCGAAAGTCCCTTGCAGGACTGCATTTATTTCTTTTTAAAAAATATATATTTTATTGATTTTTTACAGAGAGGAAGGGAGAGGGATAGAGAGCTAGAAACATCGATGAGAGAGACATCAATCAGCCGCCTCCTGCACACCCCCTACTGGGGAAGTGCCAGCAACCAAGGTATTATACATGCCCCCAACAGGAAAGCCGGGACCCTTCAGTCCACAGGCCGATTCTCTATCCACTGAGCCAAACCGGTTTCGGCTGCATTTATTTCTTGCATAACACCACCTAAACGCCATGGTTTTATCTGGCATCTCAACCAGAGAGCCCACTTGGGGGCTGTCTTTCCGTCCAGGAAGATTTGTTGGCTATCTGCCTTACCTCAGCTTCTCTCCCCTGCCATTGGAGCACGCAGGTGCTCCGGGTAGCTTGTGGGCCAGAGAAGGGGAGACATTATACACAAAGCCATATGCGGACAAGGGGTGGGGTGAGGAATGAAGGATACGTCTGTTCTATGTCCTGGACATGATCTTCGGATTGGAGTGCAGAACAGGGAGGAGAGTGCATGTGCGTGTCTTTTTTAGAGGAAAAAGAGAGCGCTTCAGGCAGGTCTCTGAGTTGCCTCGTGTTCTCTCCAGCTGGTGGGTAGGCAGAAAACACTCAGGTGCCCACTTCTTGGCATCCGCTCCGGAGCCTGCGGCCTCAACTACGGGCGCAGAAGGGGTCGCCCCAATGCGGGATGGCAGTGCTGTCCGCCAGGGCCCAACACCTCTGGGTCAGTAAATCTGGAGTGCCTGGGGCCGGGAGAACTGGGTAGGACGCTGCAATCCCGACCCAGTAATGGGTTCCCAGCGGATCGCGTACGTCTCCGTCGGCGCAGGAGCAGCCGGACGCCGGGCAGGCGCTGCGGCCGCCCCGCCGGCGTGCAGGCGCATGCGCAGGAGCCGCGGCGCCCAGGCTTACCCAGGCTCAGGAGGCCGGAAACGCGGCCCCAGCGGCCCTGGCGCGGCGACATCTCCTACCTGCTGCCGCTCCGCCTTGTCTGCGAGTCAGGAAGAAGATAAGGCCGACCAGCAGAGCCGCCGCCACCAGGTACACCACGGGGGCCACCATGTCAGCGGCTTCCTGTGCGGGGCTAGCGCGTCCACCCCGAGGCCGGGATCTTCCAGGCCCCGCCCAATGCGCACATGCCCCGCCCCTTCCCATCATAGGCTCCGCCCACCAATCTGGTCCCGCCCAGGCCGCAGGTTTCACCAAGAAACCATACTTTTTTTTTATTTTAAAACTAGAGCCGCGACCGGTTTGGCTCAGTGGATAGAGCGTTGGCCTGCGGACTGAGAGGTCCTGGGGTTCGATTCCGGTCAAGGGCATGTACCTTGGTTGTGGGCACATCCCCATTGGGGGGTGTGCAGGAGGCAGCTGATTGATATCTCATCGATATTTCTAACTCTCTATTCCCTCTCTCTTCCTCTCTGTGAATAGAATATATTTAAGTGGATAGAGCATCATCAATGTTTCTAAATTCTATCCCTCTCTCTTCCTCTCTGTAAAAAACCAATACCCTCTCTCTTCCTCTAATACCCTCTCTCTCTTCCTCTCTGTAAAAAACCAATAAAATATATTATTAAAAAATAATAAAAATAAAACTAGAGGGCTGGCCAAAACCGGTTTGGCTCAGTGGATAGAGAGTCGGCCTACAGACTGAAAGATTCCAGGTTCGATTCCAGTCAAGGGCATGTACCTTTCAAGGGCATGTACCTTGGTTGTAGGTACATCCCCAATGGGGAGTGTGCAGGAGGCAGCTGATTGATGTTTCTCTATCATGGATGTTTCTGGCTCTCTATCTCTCTCCTCTCTCTCCCTTCCTCTCTGTAAAAAAATCAATAAAATAAAAAATTATTTTAAAAAATAATAAAACCAGAGGGCTGGTGGACAAATTCGTGCATGTGTGGGGTCCCTGGGCTTGGCTGGTGATGGGGATCAATCTGGGCATCTCAACCAGTCCCAATGGGGGTCAACCAATGGGGGTCAGACGGCCCAGAGGAAGGGACTGCAGGAGGTGGGCTATGGGAGTGCACTGCCCCCTGGTGGTCATTGCACATCATAGCAACCGGTCGACCAGTCACTCAGGCTTTTATATATTTATAGAAGGTGAATTTTGAAAAGATGTTTGGAGTAGTACCTGATATTTCATAAGGGCTCCAAAAGTGCTGGTCATTATTATTCTCATGGGTTATATACCACAGTAAGATAGATAGATAGATAGATAGATAGATAGATAGATAGGAAATGACTGGGGGGCATAAAAAATATTAAGTGGAACTTATTGCAAACACAATGTGCAGTGTGATAACATTAATATATGTTTTTAAAGCACTAAACAATACCATATAGTGTTTATGGGAACATACTATGTGGGAAAAAGTACAAAAACATATTTAGGAATAACACATATGAACTTAAGCATGGTGATTACCTTTGGGGAGGGAAGAAGATGGATGAGATTAAGGGTAGAACTTGTGCCTGTATCTGTAATATTTGATTTTGTTGAAAGGATGAGGGGGAGAGACCAAATCTTTAATTTAAATAATGATATATTTTTGTACTCAGAACTTCCCATTTTAGACCAATTTTAAAATAAAATTAGCTTTATTAGATTGTACAAAAATTAATGATGCAGTTTTCCATGGTGAGCTGGTTGGAAATTAAACACCCACAGGGAATTTAAATTCCCCTTTAATTCTTAACAATTTATAGAGAAAATGAACAAGTTATACCTTGATAAAGTTGTTTAAAAAAATCCTTGGGGCTCTGGCCTGATAACTCAAAACATTGACCCAATACACCAACGTTGTGGGTTCAACCCTGACCAGAGCACATATAAGAATCAACTAATGAATGAGTAAATAAGTGGAACAACAATTTGATGTTTCTCCTCTCTCTCTCTCTCTTTTACCCCTTGCCTTTTCTTTCTCAAAATCAATACATAGTTTAAAGACTTAAGGAAAAACACATAACTGGGGACACTAAGTTGGCACCAAGCCATCTCTCAGGACAACTGGCAGAAGTGCTGCAAGACTAGGCACAAGAGAAATCCCTGCCACAAGAAGCGAAAATATGGGCTGGGACATCCTGCTGCCAAAACCTAGATTCCCCCATACCCTGCATACATACTATCTGTGTGAGGGGAGGCAACAAGAAGTACCATGCTGTGAAGCTGGGCATGGGCAACTTCTCCTGGGGCTCAGAGTGTTGTGTGCACAAAACAAGGATTATTGATATCGTCTACAATGCTCCCAACAACAAACTGGTCTGTACTAAGACTCCAGTAAAGAACTGCATCATGCTTGTTGACAGCACACCCTACTGATAGTGGTACCAGTCCCACTATGCACTGCCCCCTGGGCTGCAAGAAGGGGGCCAAGCTCACTCGTGAGGAGGAAGGGATTTTAAACAAACAAACAAACAAACAAACAAATCAAAAGTTAAGCCCTAGCCAGTTTGGCTCAGGCCCTGGGCCAGGCTCCTGTGGGAGGCAACCAATTGATGTGTTTCTCTCACATGGATGTTTCTCTTTGTCTTTCCCTCTCTCTTCTACTCTCCCTAAAAATCAATGGACAAATATCCTTGGGTGAGGATTAACAGCAATAAAAAGTTAGAAGAAATATGATGATGAAGGGAAAAGAAATGCCAAAATCAGTAGCCTTCTAGAGGAGCAGGACACACACACACACACACACACACACACACACACACACATATGTATTGATTTCGGAGAGGGAGAGATAGAAACATTAATGATGAGAGAGAATAATTGATCAGCTGCCTCCCGTGCCCCCTACCAGGGATTGAGCCTGCAACTCAAGCATGTGCCCTGACTAAGAATTAACCTGGTTCATAGGCTGATGGTCAACAAGCCACACTCAGCCAGACAGGGCAAGTTTCTTTTTTTAAAATATATTTTATTGATTTTTTTTTTTTTACAGAGAGGAAGGAAAGGGTCAGAGAGCTAGAAACATCGATGAGAGAGAATCATGGATCAGCTGCCTCATGCACACCCCCTACTGGGGATGTGCTTGCAACCAAGGTACCCTGTTTCCCCGAAAATAAGACAGAGTCTTATATTAATTTTTTCTCCCAAAGTTGCTCTAGGTCTTATTTTCAGGGCATGTCTTATCTTTCCATGTGCTAGGTCTTATTTTCGGAGGATGTCTTATTTTCGGGGAAACACGGTACATGCCCTTGACCAGAATCAAACCCGGGACCTTTCAGTCTGTAGGCCAATGCTCTATCCACTGAGCCAAACTGGTTTCGGCCAGACAGGGCAAGTTTCTTGCATGCATCTCCTCAAGACCAGACCAGTGAGGCTGAGCAGAGGGTTATGTGCTCAGGGTAAGGAGCTGGAGTTCTAGCTGAAGAAAATCAAGGCCTGCCTTGACCAGTTTGGCTCAGTGGCTAGAGTGTCTGCCTGCGGACTGAGAGGATTCTGGTCAAAGGCATGTACCTTGGTTTGGGGCATATCCCCAGTAGGAGGTGTGCAGGAGGCAGCTGGTCAATGTTTCTCTCTTATCGATGTTTCTAACTCTCTATCCCTCTCCCTTCTTCTCTGTAAGAAATCAATAAAATATATATTTAAAAAAAAAAAAAGAAAATCAAGGCCTAAGAAGGCAAATAAATCCTCTTCTCTCCTATCTTAGCTCCTGTATTATAGGTGCTTATTCCAGCCAGGACAGTTTTGGCTCCGTGGATGGAGCGTCAGCCTGGAGACTGAAAGGTCCCAAGTTCAATTCCGGTCAAGGGCATGTACCTTGGTTGCGGGCACATCCCCAGAGGGGAGTGTGCAGGAGGCAACTGATAGATGTTTCTGATTCTCTATCCCTCTCCCTTCCTCTCTGTAAAAAGTCAATAAAAAAAAATATATATATATATATATTTTTTTTTTTAAAAAATTTTAAATATATTTTATTGATTTTTCTTACAGAGAGGAAGGGAGAGAGATAGAGAGCTAGAAACGTCGATGAGATAGAAACATCGACCAGCTGCCTCTTGCACACCCCCCACCGCAACCAATGTACAGGACCGGGGAATCGAACCTGGAACCTTTCAGTCCACAGACCGACGCTCTACCGCTGAGCCAAACCGGTTTCGGCAAAATATATATATATTTTTTAAAAGTGCTTATTCCAAAAAACTAGGGACAGGATGTAATCTGGAGATTTTTTAGAAAGCAAATAACTACTGGGAATTTGATATTAGAATATGAAGTCTTTTGTGTGTGTGATAACATAAAGATCCCAGGACCAACGGTGTATATGCGTTGTTGGTGGTGGTAGATTTGAAAAAATATGACATGTTAACTTCCAATAAGTGGAAATTACTGCAAATGGTTATGTGCAGTGTAACAACATTTATGTATTTTTTTTTAATCTTCACCTGAGGAGTGAGGATATTTTTCCCATTGATTTTTTTTTCTCCTTTTTTTAGAGAGTGGAAGACGGAGGGGGGGAGGGAAAAAACAGAGAGAGAGAAACACCAATGTGACAGAGACACATCTATTGGTTGCCTCCCACATGCCCCTGCCGGGAAGCGGCGAGAGCAGGTAACCCGACCTGCAACACAGGAATATATATGCCTTTGACCAGGAATTGAGAGCGCAGGCCAAGTCCCTAGCCACTGAACAATGCCAGCCAGGGCTATGTATGTTTTAAAAGTACTAAACAATACCACACTATTAAATTGGAATAGTGGAATCTTGAGCATCAATTTTATTATCTTCTGTAAGTTTGGAATATTTCATAATTTACATTTTAAAAATAAAATTTAAACAAGCCAAAACGGGCAGGAGAGATTTAATAAAAATAGCTAATGTTGCCCAGCTGGCATGGCTCAGTGGTTGAGTGAATCAAGAGGTCAAGGTGGATTCCATTTCCAAGCTCGATCCCCAGTAGGCGGTGTGAAGGAGGCAGCTGATCAATGATTCATCATTGCTATTTCTATCTCTCCCTTCCTCTCTGAAATCAATAAAAAAAATATATTTTAAAAAGCTAATGTCAACAATTGTTAAAGTTGGGCGATAGGTATATAGGGGCTCATTATTCTGCTTTTTCCTTCTGTTTCGTAAGTTTGACATTTTGTATAAGTGTGAAACTTTCCACAATAAAAAGTTTTATTAAAAAGTAAAAATTAGGACTAAAAATTGTCATGATTTGCATGTGCTCAGAAGTTGCTTGGAAGGGCAAAACAACAAACTGTCAGTAGAGATAACCCTTCCTTGTTGCCTCAATTAGGTATGTTTATAGCCTTCATTTGCAGTTCTCAGGTTCTCAGAGTCTTGGACCCCAATCATGTCTCTTAAGATTTGTGGGCAGACAGGAGGGGTGGAAAATGGCAGGGAGAGTTATCTTCCTGGTTCACAACAGCACTGGACTCAGACAGTAGCCTTGGGGGTGAAAAGGAGGGGACTGATTCCAGAATTATTTCAGAGGTAGAATTGATAGGACCTGACGAGCTTTTTTGAGGGCAAGAATCATCCTTCTTTTCTTAAAGATATTTATGATATTTCCAGTCACATTCCTTGTTAAAGGGGGTAAAAAATTCACACATTGTAATTCTAGCATAATCTAATGAATGAATGAATGATTGACAGATTATCTTTCCATCCTTTTTCTTTTTAAAATTTATTGATTTATTGGTTGCTTCTTTTACGTGCCCTGACCAGGGACTGGACCCACAACCTTGGCTTATCAGGACAACACTCTTACGAATTGAGCTATCTGGCTCTTCCTTTCTGTTCAGAGCAACTAAGCACTTTGACTGTCTCTTTATAGGTAGACTCATCCGTTAAGTGAACCAATCAATACATTTCTTTTTTGTTTTGTTTTGCCTAAGCTGGTTTTCTGACCCTTGCAACCAAGAATCTGACTAGAGATCACACATATACAAACTTTAGTGTACAATTTTTTAAAATATATTTTATTGATTTTTTACAGAGATGAAGAGAGACGGATAAAGAGTTAGAAACATCGATGAGAGAGAATCATCGATCAGCTGCCTCCTGCACACCCCCTACTGGGGATGTGCCCGCAACCAAGGTACATGCCCTTAACCGGAATCGAACCCGGAACCTTTCAGTTCGCAGGCCGACGCTCTGTCCACTGAGCCAAACCGGTTTCGGCTGTACAATTTTTTTTGTATTCACCTTCTCCCTCTCCCCAAGCTCTTGAGCTCCAAAGCCTTCAGATTTAGAGTGAGGTCTATCTACAGTGAATATCCACTCACAATATTCCCTGCTATTAACCCTTTGGGAGCTCCTACAGCTTGCTGTGACTGATCAGCCTCCCCAAACAAGGTGGTTCTCTCAGCTGACACAGTACATGGTTCTTGTCTGTAGTACACAAGGTGTCTGTGCCCAGGCCCTGGCAAGCTTCTCTTAGCCTAAGTTTTCAACAGCCAGGAGGTCAGCTTTGATCAGGGAAACCTGGATGCCTTCATGAAGAAGGAAGATACATGACATAGAGGGAGGGCTACCCACTTCCTGAATATAACCCACTCCTTTCCAGATTTAATTCCATGGAACTTCACAAATCACACTGTGGACATAGTACTGACTCAGAAACTTTAGGACCTGCCCCAGAACACAGTAATGTATTTTAGTGCAATACTAACGTTATGATCATTGAGCAAAGTTTTCAGAGAGCATAGAAGTTTAATATTCCCTAAGGACAAATTCTTTGGGACCTAAAAAAAAAAAAAAAATTCTAGATCGTCAGAGGTCATTAACATTAAGCAAAATAATTCATCCAGGCACGGATACTGACACTCCTGTGACAGAAGTTGCCTCACCGTGAGTAGGGCTGGCCCTACACCTGCCCTTGCTGAGTCTCCAGAGGAGGGAGGCAGGTGACTAGCCCAATGCGGGAGTCAGCAGTGGGTCTGTCGCCAAGGTGGATCTGCTCTTTGCTGCGTTCAGGATGCAAAGATCTGGCTGAGACGTGGGTATGGAGAAGGCGTGATGAACTCGGGGTAGGGAGAATGGAGTTCTTTGCTTTGCTTGGTGCTCAAGTTCCAGAGAAGGGCGACAGCTGCGGAGGGCCGATGGCTGGAATGATATCTTTTCGGTCCCTGCTGAAGCGCCGCTGGTTGGGACAGAGAGACCTCGGGGCACCCAACCTCCACTCAGGAAGACCGTTGCCCGGCGGAGCAGGGTGACCGCGCCACGTCCCTCCTTCCAGCGCGCGGCGCCGGAGGCTGCTCATCTGGAAAAACGGCTCTCTTCTCCCCGGGTCCGAGCGAGGCCTTCCCTCTGCAAGCCGGTTAGGCTGTTGCCGCAGCCCGAGGCGCACAACGGAGCCCCGAGACCGCCTTGCCCGGGAACGCTGGACTGGCCGCCCGGCCGCCCCTTCCGCCGCCGGCCGGAAGTGCCTGCCCCCCGCGGTGGAGGGGCTTCCGGTGGGACCGCGGGGTAGCTGATGCTCACTATGGCGGCCCCCTTGGCCGGGAAGCAGCTCGTGTTTGTCACGGGAAACGCCAAAAAGTTGGAGGAGGTGCTAGGAGGGTGTGGGAGGCCGGCCCGGAGGCGGCTGGGGAGGGGGCGGAGAGCTGGGATCCGGGAGGAGGAAGCGCGCGGGAGAGGCACGCGGGGGGAGTGGAGCGCCGGACCCGCCGGGATGGGTCGAACGGAGCGGGTGGAACGGGTTGGACCGCGCGGAGTGGGGGCGGCCGGGGACACAGGGCTTGTGAGCTCAGAGGAGTGGCGGGGTCCTTGGCACGGCCCCCACCGGGGATCAAACATGCAACCTCGGCTACCTTTCGGTGCCTGCGAGGACGCCCAGCCAACAGAGCCACACCTGCCTGGGTGACATTTGGGATTTAAAGGTTTAAAGGCCACAGGTGCCCTGGCCGGCGTGGTTCAGTGGTTGGAGCGTCGGCCTACACACTGAAAGATCATGGGTTCTATTCCCGATCAAGGGAACATGCCTGGGTTTCAGGTTTGACTCCTGCCTCAGGTAAGGGCTCAGGAGGCAACCATTCAGTGTGTTTCTCTCACAATGATCTTTGGCCTCCCCCCACCCTCCCTACCTTCTTTCCATTCTCTCTGAAAACCAATGGAGGGGGGGGGGGGGAGGTCACAGAAACTGTTAATACTATTTTGGTTTTCTATATTCAAAATTAAAAGAGATGCTAAATTTCAACTAGGGAAGTTTGGGTTTTTTTTAACCAATGTCACCCCAATACACTTAATAAAAAAATAAGTGAAATAAAAAATAGGGTTTCTGCCGAAACCGGTTTGGCTCAGTGGATAGAGCGTCGGCCTGCGGACTGAAAGGTCCCGGGTTCGATTCCGGACAAGGGCATGTACCTTGGTTGTGGGCACATCCCCAGTGGGAGAGGGGGGGAGTGCAGGAGGCAGCTGATTGATGATTCTCTCTCTTATCGATGTTTCTAACTCTCTATCTCTCTCTCTTCCTCTCTGTAAAAAAATCAATAAAATATATATTTTTAAAAATAGGGTTTCTGGGAGCATTAAGAAGGTGTTCTGGATGGGCAGTTAGCATGGGAGACCTCAAGTAGGAGATTGTGGAGATGAGGGAGCTGACCTGCTGGGGCAGACCCTGAAGGCTGGGGTGAGGATCATGGGCCTGATTAATAAGCTTTAGGATGTTGACGGGAGAGTTACCTGATTAGAATGGTGGATAAGAACTTGTATATTATGGGGAATCGTTAACAAATGGTGATAAATGTTTTTTCATTTTGCAACAGGTCATTCAGATTCTAGGAGACAAATTTCCATATACTTTGGTGGCAAAGAAAATTGACCGTATGTCTCTGTTTTGTTTTATTTTCAAAAGATAGTTTGATGTCTTTGTCTGCTGGTGACCTGACTCTGTCTGTCTTTTTCCTCATAAGTGCCGGAGTACCAGGGAGAGCCTGACGAGATTTCCATACAGAAGTGTCAGGAGGCTGCTCGTCAGGTGCTTGCTCCACATGTGTGCTCTACTCACTTCTCTTGTCCTGGTGGCTCCTGGGGCCTGTGCCTGCTGGGGAGAACAATAGCGTGGGCACAATTTGGTATGATTCAAGGACCTGCCCAGGCCTAGCTGTTCTGGGGTAGTTCATATTGGCCCTGGAATAGTGTCTTTCTCAACCTTGACTGTATAGTATCTCCCCAGACCACCACTTACACACACAATTCTCTCTAACTTTCAGATACATACATTCCAGCCCCAAAATCTCTCCACATTCATCCATCCCTGGACTCACTTGTCTCTGTGGAACTGAGAAAGAGCACTTCCTGAAGGGTCAGGCTGCCTGACTCTGAATCCCACCTTTTCTCTTACTGTGCCTGGAGCAAGCTTTATAGTCCGCCAGGGCTTTTGGTGTCCCTGTCTCTAAAATGAATATAAGAGACTGCTGAAACCAGTTTGGCTCAGTGGATAGAGCATCAGCCTGCGGACTGAAAGGTCCCAGGTTTGATATCGGTCAAGGGCATGTACCTTGGTTGCCGGCACATCCCCAGTAGGGGTTGTGCAGGAGGCAGCTGATAGATGTTTCTCTCTCATCGATGTTTCTGGCTCTCTATCTCTCTCCCTTCCTCTCTGTAAAAAACCAATAATAATTAAAAAAAAGAATAAAATGAATATAAGAGATTAGCCAAGGGCTAATCCTGGTAGCAGGTGGACGGACCTCTATATCCTGTTGCTGCAGATTCCAGCCAACTGTGGGCCTGGCTCCAGCATGGATGGCCTGGGAATTCAGGGCTGCAGCGGGACTGTTGCTGGTCGCAGGTCTCAGGGCTGTATTTCCTTGTGCTGCAGGTGCAGGGGCCTGTCCTGGTGGAGGATACCTGTCTGTGCTTCAATGCCCTTGGGGGCCTCCCTGGCCCCTACATGTGAGTGCTCCCCCTCATAGGGCCCTGCTCTCAGGACCATCTGAACTTGGAAATGATTGGTTACCTGTTATCGCAGATCATTTACTATCTTGGCATCAACACCATTATTTCAGATTGTCCTGAGGAAGAATTAGGGATGGGGAAAAGCATGCGTTTTGTCAAGTGTTAGAATGTGATTGTGTAAGTGGAGATGGGCAAGGGGAACCCACCTGTTGAAGAGATACATTCCTGGATAGATGGATTTCAGGAAAAAGAAAACAAGAAAGTCAAGATCTGAAAAATGGATTTCCTATCTAATGCCCTGGACCCTCTTAGAAAGTCTTGTTGTAGCTCTAGGGTACAAATACCCCAATTTAAATACCCCTCTCTGTGGTTAGGGGGCAAATGCCTACCAGTGCTACTACTGGGTCTTGGATATGTATATATTTAACATTTAGATTGCCAATATGTTTGTCAAGGCAATAGCACCGATATACACTTATAATGTGCATTGCTCCATAGTTTGCAATGTGGGGAGTATGAAGTGTTATCACATGCAGTTTTAATTTACATTTGCCTAATTATCACTCAGCTTGAGGCCTTCATTGAATTATTGATTCTTCTATGCATTGCCTGTTTGCATCCATTTTCTTTTTTCTATGATTTGTCTTCATTTTGAGTTGAGACATCCTTTTTGTTTGTTTTAAATTGTTTTTAAATTGCTTCTTAGAGAAAAAGCAAGAGGGAGAGAGAAACATCAGTGTGAGAGCAAAACATGGACTGGCTGCCTCCAGCATGCCCCCTACTGGGGATTGAGCCCTCAACCTGGGTGTGTGCTCTGACTGAGAATTGAACCTGCAACCTTGAGGTGCACTGGACAATGCCCAGGGCGAGACATTCTTTATCATGTGAATTGCTTGGCTGTCCGAGGGCTCTAATCCAGAGAAGAAGGTGGTCCAAAGATCCATCTGCTGGTGTCTGACTCACCTTTGTTTGTCTTGCAGAAAGTGGTTTCTGGAGAAATTAAAGCCTGAAGGTATCATGTCCTTTCTTTCTTCTTTAGATCTGTTGGGAATTGAGAATCCCGAGGTGGTCTATGGGAGGGCCCCACTAGTAATCAGGAATCTCAGGTTCAGCCCCACCATGGATCCCTTCTGTTCACCTCAGTTTCCCCATCTAAAACCTGCAGCTCATACTTTCCCTGCACACCTGACCCTAGGGCATTGGTTGGCAAACTCATTAGTTCACAGCCAAATATCAACAGTACAATGATTGAAATTTCTTTTGAGAGCCACATTTTTTAAACTTCTTCTAACTCCATTTCTTCAAAATAGACTGGCCCAGGCCGTGGTATTTTGTGGAAGAGCCACACTCAAGGGGCCAAAGAGCTGCATGTGGCTCTCGAGCCGCAGTTTGCCCACCACTGCTCTAGGGATTGCTGAGATATGGAAGGAGTGGATGGGAAAGGGGTGGTGGGAGCTGTGAATTTCAGGGACAAAGGTACTGCAGTTGATTTGGGGTTAAGCAGACTGGCCCTACTGACTGTATTCCTGTCCTTGCCTTTGCCACGGCCTGGCCATGGGGTTCGGATCCCCTCCTGGACCCCAGCAATGCATACCCTGTCACCTACAGTTGCAGGTCAAAAGGTTCTCTCTTTAGGTGCTGCTAAAAACACTTTATATTAATGAGCATTTAAGCATATATAATAGTAGAACAGAATAATAAACCCCATCTCCTATGACTCAATTTCCAGGTTTATCACCACAAAGCCCATCTAATGACATGTATAAAACCCCCAGTTTGGCATATGTCCCCCAACCTGGGACCTCAGGGTGGGGAGTGGGCCTTGGCCGGCACAGACTGCGCTGAGCCCTCACTGCACCTGTCCACAGGTCTCCATCAGCTCCTGGCGGGGTTCGAGGACAAGTCGGCCTATGCACTCTGTACATTCGCATTCAGCACTGGCAACGCAAGTGAGCCCATTCGCCTCTTCCGGGGCCGGACCTCGGTGAGTACCCATGCTGGTTCCTCAATATGCCACCAGAGGGCGCTGAGCCTCTAGCTCTTGGCCCAGTGTCTTCTGCTGGAAGGTAGTGGGAGGGCATCCAGGGCTGTTAGTTCCTCAGGCACCACCAAGAGAAATGCTGTCAATTCCGAAATCTGCATGACCCCCGAGGCTGGTGTTTGAGGGGAACGCATAATGTCTCACAGATCTTGAGGCCCTGAGTACCCAGAGCTCAGCACTATATGCCCTCCCCAGAAGCAAATGTGGAAACTGAAGACAACTCCAAAGCTACATCTACATCCCCGACTTCTCCAAGTTCCAATCTCCTTATCCAATTACTTGAATATCACAAAGGCTTTCTAACTTTTTATGTTCATATAGATCTTTCTCCAACTTACTCCTTCCCCAGCTGTCCTTCAGCATCTCATGCCTACCTGTGGGGTTCAGCAACTTCTCACAGGGTCCACACCGCCCTCTGAGCTGGCTGCCTACATCTCCTCCCCCCCGCCCCCCATATATTCCCACATTGTGGGGATTCACTCCTGCTTTCTCTCTTCTGCTCAGGATAAAATCCAAGAGTCCACTGTAGCCCCCAAAGCACTATCCCATAATCTCCACCAGGGGTTGACCACAGGTGTGTTGCCCCTACCTGTTTATATTGTGTGTATGGTAAAAAACACATAAAAATTACCATCTTCGCTGAAACTGGTTTTGCTCAGTGGATAGAGCGTCAGTCTGCGGACTGAAAGGTCCCAGGTTCGATTCTGGTCAAGGGCATGTACATTGGTTGTGGGCACATCCCCAGTGGGGGGGGGGGTGCAGGAGGCAGCTGGCAATGTTTCTCTCTTATCGATATTTCTAACTCTCTATCCCTCTCCCTTCCTCTCTGTAAAAAATCAATAAAATATTTTTTAAAAAATTGCCCTCTTCACTGTTTTAGGTGTACAGTAGTGTTAACGATATGCATACTTGTGCAACAGATCTCTAGCAACTTTCCCTTTCCCCCCTTCTTAGCCCCTGGCATCAGTTTCTAAGAGTTGGACAACTTTAGACACCTTATATAAGTGAATGCTATAGTATTTATGTTTTTGTGACTGGCTTATTTATGATAATGTCTTTAAGGATCAGCCATGTTGTAGCATGAATTTGTTTTTAAGGCTGAATAATACTATTGATATATTGTATGTATATGCCATATTTTCTTTATCCATTTATCAGTTGATGAACATTAATACTTCCACATTTTGGCTTCTGTGAATAATGCTGCTATGATCATGGGAATGTTCTCTCTCAAAAATCAGAACTTTGAACAACCAAAGGCCCTGCTGAGAAGGCCAGGTCACTGCTGTCCCCACCATTCCCTGTTGTCTCCCCAGCTTTGGCTGCTTCGTGCGCTTTGTTGCTTCCCAACCACCACTTTACACAGCGTGGCCATGTTTCTTCATGTTCTTACCTGGCTCTGAACCTAATCACACTGTCCTTTCAGCAATGCATATGCCAAGCCCTTCCCTATCTCAGGGCCTTGGCATCAACCTGGAATGTTCTCCGCCTGGAATGTTCTTTTTAAAATTAATTTCAGGGAGAGGGGAAGAGGAAGAAAGAGAAACAGTAATGTGACAGAAACATCTATTGGTTGCCTCCTGTACTCACCCCAACCAGGGACAGAACCCATAACCTGGTGTGTGCCCTGACCAGAAATTGAACCCTCAACCTTTCAGTCTATGAGACAACACTCCAATCAAGTGAGCCACACCGGCCAAGGCTGCCTGGAATGTTCTTGCTCTATCCCTGAGGCCTTCCCAAGTCATTCTATCCTGTTCTTGAGTCCAGCTCTCTGTTTGTTCCCTTTAAGCCACTTGGCATTTGGTAATTTGTTTACAAGTTTGATGCCTGTTTTGCTTAAGATCCATTCTGTAAGGGCAAGGCAAGGCCAGTGCTGACAACTCTGCCTGCCTTACTGCAGACGTTCATAAACGTGTTCCTTGGGTATGGTTCAGAGTAGTTTAGTCACTGTCTTCCTGCTAGCAGGAGCACAACTTGCCTTTGGTCTAAATAGCTTGTCATTTATGTGGCTAATCACCATCTTCTACTACCTCTCTTACAGCTTTTAAATTACTTTTTTCTTTTATTGCTTCCACAGCAACATGACATTTTATGACACTGGGCTATAATTTGTTCTTTTGTAACATTTCTCTGTTGAAATTCGCTTAGTACAGCCAGTATTGAACTCATTTTTATTTTTTTATTTTTATCTATTTTTACATCTTTATTTTTGAGAGTATTACAGATGTCCCTCTTCCTCCCCCTCTGCCCCATTGCCTCCCTCCACTTGGTTCCCACCCCACCTCGGTCTTCACCACCCTATTGTCTGTGTCCGTCAGTAATGCATACTAGTACATGCACATAAGATCTTTGTTTTGCTGAAACCGGTTTGGCTCAGTGGATAGAGCGACGGCCTGAGGACTGATAGGTTCCAAGTTCGATTCCGGTCAAGGGCATGTACCTTGGTTGCGGGCACATCCCTAGTGGGGGGTGTGCAAGAGGCAGCTGATCGATGATTCTCTCTAATTGATGTTTCTAGTTCTCTATCCCTCTCTCTTCCTCTCTGTGAAAATCAATAAAATATATATTTAAAAAAAAATCTTTATTTAATCTTTTTCCACCCTTCCTCCTTTTCCCTTTGAGACTGTTAGTCTTTCCGTGCCTTTTTAAATTTTTTTAAAATTCGGTTGTTGATATGTATTTATTGCCATTTTATTCAGATTTTTAATCTTTTTCTTCCTCTTCTTAAAGAATATCCTTCAACATTTCATGTAGTACTAGTTTGGTGGTGATGAACTCCTTTAGCTTTTTCTTATCTGTGAAGCTGTCGGATCTTCAGTTCTAAATGATAGCTTTGCTGGGTAGAGTAATCTTGTGGTAGATTCTTACTACCCATCACTTTATGAATATTTCTTTAAAAAATATATATATATTTTATTGATTTTTTACAGAGAGGAAGAGAGGGACAGAGAGCTAGAACCATCCATGAGAGAAAAACATCGATCAGCTGCCTCCTGCACTCCCCGCACTGGGGATGTGCCTGCAACCAATGTACATGCCCTTGACCGGAATAGAATCTAGGACCCTTCAGTCCACAGGCTGACGCTCTATCCACTGAGCCAAACCGGTTTATGAATATTTCTATGAATATTTCTTGCCATGCCCTTTTGGCTGCAAATTTTCTGTTAAGAAATCAGCTGACAGTCTTATGGGCACTGCCTTGCAGGTATCTAACTGCTCTCTTACTGCATTTAAGATTCTTTCTTTGTTTTTAACCTTTGGCATTTTTATTATGATGTATCTTGTTATGGGCCTCTTTGGGTTCCTCTTGTTTGGGACTCTGTGCTTCCTGGACTTGTAAGTCTATTTCTTTTACCAGGTTAAGTAAGTTTTCAGTCATTTTTTCAAATAGTTTTTCAATTTATTGCTTGCTCTCTCTTTTCCTTCTGGCATCCCCATAATGCAGATGTTGGTATACTTAAAGTTTTCCTAGAGGCTCCTTTATACTATCTTCATATTTTTGGAATCTTTTTCTCTTGCTCTTCTTATTTGATGTTTTTTGCTTCCTCATATTTCAAATTGTTGATTTGGTTCTCTGAATGCTTTATTCTATTGTTGAATCTCTTTAAATTATTCTTTATTTCAGTTAGTGTATGTTTAATTTCTGACTTTTTTTATTTTTCATGCTCACTTAAGGATATTTTTCCATTGATTTTGAGAGAGGGGGGAAGACAGAGAGAAACATAGATGTGAGAGAAACACATTGATGGGCTGCCTCCTGGACATGTCCTGACCAGGGCCCGGGTTGGGGAGGAGCCTGCAACCCAGGTACATGCCCTTGACCAGAATCAAACCTGTGGCCCTTTGGTCTGCAGGCCTACACTCTATCCATTGAGCCAAACAAGCTAGGGCCTGACTGTCTTTGACATTTTCACTAAAATCCTTGAAAGTCTCACTAAGTCCCTTGAAGATCTCATTAAGTCCCTTAAAGCTCTCATTAAGATCCTTGAGTAATCTTATAACCATTGCTTTGAACTCTATATCCAGTAGCTTGCTTGCTTTCATTTCTAACATGTTTCTTTGTCTCCACGTTTTGACTGCTTCACTGTGTTTGTTTCTATGTATTAGGTAGAGCTGTTATGACTCCTGGAATTGGTAGAGTGACCTTATATAGTAGGTGTCCTGTAGGACCCAGTGACTCAGCCTCCCCAGTCACCCGAGCTGGGCACTTTAGGTGCGCCCCTGCATGGGCTGTGTGCACAGTCTTGTTGTAGTTGAGCCTTGATAGGCATCATGAGAAGGAAGGAATTGGCATCACTGGGAGGAATTTGCCTCCAGGCCAGTTGGCTGTGAGGACCAGCTGCATCTATAATAGAAGAGCTGCTGTGCAGGAGACACCCCTATGGACCAGGACTTGCTTCAGTGGGACTTGGTGCTCATTGAGTCTGCCCCTTGAGTGTGTCACTTGTGGATGTGTAGAGTTGTAATCTGGTATGATCTGAAGCTGTCCGCTGGGTCACTAGCTCTGAGGCCTCCTGATTGTTGCAAAGTCAGCCACTGCCTGGGGCCACCTGGCAGGAGCTGCAGAGAAATCTATAGATGGCTGCTATTTGTATTGGGCTAGGAAGTGCCCAGGTGAGGACAAGCTGTGAGACAAGGCAGGTTGGTGCTAGTGCTGGGTCTTGGACCTTTTCTTGATAGGTTTGGAGCATTCTAACTCCTGCTGCTGCTTGTTTAGGAGAGTTTTAGCAATGTCTGAAACAGAGCCAGTACAGACCATTCATATGGTAGAAAAGCAGCTGCAAACAGGTGGAGCTGAAAATGGAATAGGGCAGGTTCTCAGAGATCCACCAGGGTGAATGAGCAGTGTGGATCATCCTGATGGAAACTCAGATATGGCTGCCAGGCAGCTTTGCAATGGGGGAGGTCTCAGCACAGGAACAGTGACCCCTGTGAACATCCCTCTCGAGGAGAACTCACCCTCGAGTCTTGTACCAATGCCAGACAGTCCAGTTCCTCCCTGTATGTCCCTGAACTCCCCCAAAGGTGCCATCCAGCACTGGAGGTCAGGACCATATAAGTTCTTGTGCAGGCGCTTTAAGAGGAACACCTGGGACTCCAGCAGTCTCTGTGTCATTCAACCACAATCCCCGGTACTTTCTTGTGTTTTTTTAAAATATATTTTTATTGATATCAGAGAGGAAGGAAGAGGGAGAGAGAGAGATAGAAACATCAATGATGAGAGAGAATCATTGATTGGCAGCCTCCTGCACTACCACTCCTGGAGACTGAGCTCACATCCCGGCATGTGCCCTTGATCGGAATGGAACTGGGACCCTTCAGTCCACAGGCCAATGCTCTATCCACTGAGCCACACCAGCTGGGACCCACTAGTTTTTATAGCCTAAAGTTATGCGGACTTCTCTTCTTCTCTTCCCAGCCCTGGAACCTTGGGCTGGGGGTCTGGTGTGGGGCTGGGACCTCTTGCTTCTCAGGGGAGGCCTTGGAAATATCCCTCCTGATTAAAGAAACACCACATGTGGGTATTGGACCAGTCTTCTCAATGTCTCTGACCTCCTGCCAGTCTCAATGCGCTTTCTTTACTTCTCTAGTTGTAGGACTTCCATTCAGCCCGATTTTAGGTGGTTCTGAATGATGGTTGTTCTGTATTTTAGTTGTAATTTTTGATGTGGTTGTGGGAGTTAGCAAGTACCAGTGTTCACCTATGTCGCCATCTTAGTTCTTCCCATTTAAGATTTTTTAAATATATTTTTATTGATTTCAGAGAGGGAGAGATAGAAACATCAATGATGAGAGAGAATTGTAGAATGGCTGTCTCCTGCAAGCCTCCTGCTGGGGATTGAGCCCACAACCAGGCATGTGCCCAGACTGGGAATCGAACCATGATTTGGTTCATAGTTTTTTTGTTTTTAATATATTTTGTTGATTTTTAAAAAAATATATTTTATTGATTTTTGTACAGAGAGGAAGGGAGAGAGATAGAGAGTTAGAAACATCAATGAGAGAGAGTCATCGATCAGCTGCCTCTTGCACACCCCCTACTGGGGATATGCCCACAACCAAGGTACATGCCCTTGACCGGAATCGAACCCGGGGCCCTTCAGTCCCCAAGCCGACGCTCTATCCATTGAGCCAAACCGGTCCCGGCTATTTTGTTGATTTTTTTACAGAGTGGAAGGAAGAGGGATAAAGAGAAACATCAATAAGAGAGAAATATTGATCAGCTGCCTCCTGCACACACACACACACACACACACACACACACACACACACTCCACCCCAGGGATGTGCCTGCAATCAAGGTACATGCCCTTGACCGGAATCAAACCTGGGACCTTTCAGTCCACAGGCTGACGCTCTATCCACTGAGCCAAACTGGTCAGGGCTGGTTCATAGTTTGACGCTCAACCACTGAGCCACACCAGCCAGGCTATTGACCTCATTTAAAAAATATATTTTTTAATTTTATTTATTTTTTTACTGAGAGGAAGGGAGAGAGTGAGTTAGAAACATCAATCAGCTGCCTCCTGCACACCGCCTGCTGGGGATGTGCCTGCAACCAAGGTACATGCCCTTGACCGGAATCAAACCTGGGACCTTTCAGTCCACAGGCTGACGCTCTATCCACTGAGCCAAACTGGTTTTGGCTATTGACCTTATTTTTATGTTGAACATCATGCTAAGTGATTTCTATCATGTTATTTCACTTAATTGTTAGAGCCTGTCTTGCATTTTGAGAAATGCAGTAATAGTAGCAGGCATAGGGCTTATCTGCAAATTCTAGGGACCTTAATCTCCTATTAGGAGAAAGTGTTTTCTGTCAGCATTTCACAGTTGACTCTCTTCAGTAGGTCACCATTTGGCAAAGCTATAGAGAGTGAGGGTGTTTCCAGAGATATCAAGAACATGGTTCCTCCCTGTATGTGAGGGGAGAACTGCATTTTATTTATGTGTGTAGCAAACATTTGCAGGCATTGTGTGCCCATTGAAACCATATATTTTTAGTAACCAAATCCCTAACTAAACTCAGACTGTTTACTGCTTTCCTCCTATTCTACCTCCTCCAAACCCAATGACATGCCTGTCCCCCTTTCCTCTGGCAGGGCCGGATTGTGGTACCTCGAGGCTGCCGGGACTTTGGCTGGGACCCCTGCTTTCAACCTGATGGATACGAGCAAACGTAAGGAGTCCAGTTTTTTCTCGGGGTCAGTGCTCCACCCAAGTGTGCAGGCATGCGGATATGGACAGAGTCAGGCTCTGAGACTGCCGTTCCAGCTGAAGGCAGCTCTGCAGGGGTGGATGCAAGGAATCCGGGTGGCCCAGTCCGCGGTGAGGGAGACAGCCAGGCGTAGCGGGGAGACTTGGGCTCGGGCTCCAGCTCGTAGCAGAGCAGCTGTGTGACTTCAGTGGCTTCTTCTCTCTGACCTTGGCTTGTCATGTATATACATGACTTTTGGGGGTGATCTTCAGACTCCCTCTATCTAGTTTGGGAAAATGTTAACACTAATATAGGGCATCACATTAAACCCCCTTGGTGCTGAGTGTTCTTAATATTTCATGCCAATTTCCTCCTTTATTTACATGGGACACATTGGCCGTTATTGGAGTCAGGTTTTCCAGGCTGGAGGGGCCCGTAGGGAGCTTGGCCCAAGATCTCACAGTGGCCAGACAGGGCTGAGGACATGTAAGAGCACCGTCCGAGAATGCTCTTCGGTGACAGAAGTGTACATCTGCACGGCCCAATCTAGAAGCAGTCATAAGTGGCCGTGGAGCATTTAAAAGGTGGCTAGGGTGCCTGAGGAACCGAAATCCTTTTTATTCCGTTGTAATTGGTTAAATTTAAATCGCCACTTATGGCTAGTGGCCAATACTGGACAGCATACATCTGAAGCCCACCATCGGGGTGTGGGATGACCACCTCACTGGAGTCCTGGCATGGAGGACAAGCCAGTGGCCGGCTCGCCTGCCCTCCCCTCAGTGTGCTAGAGGAGGCTGCTGTGTTTGCTGTCAGGCCCCACTGCTTCCTGTCAATAGATGACAAAGCTGATCAAACATGCAGCTCATCCCCTTGTCCCCAGCTTCCCTTAATGACTTTTGGACACACTGGAGTAAGTTTAATATCCTTCCACAACCATCAATATGGGTTTCTACCTATAGGGGAATTTAAAACGTTTTGATTAAAAAAAATGTTTTTTATTCATTAAAGTATTACATGTGTACATATCTTTCCATTGCCCTCCTACCCCACTCCTATAAAACGTTTCAATTTTTTAAAAAATATATTTTATTGATTTTTTACAGAGAGGAAGAGAGAGGGATAGAGAGTTAGAAACATCGATGAGAGAGAATCATCGATCAGCTGCCTCTTGCACACCGCCAACTGGGGATGTGCCCGCAACCAAGGTACATGCCCCTGACCGGAATCGAACCCAGGACCCTTCAGTCCGCAGGCTGATGCTCTATCCATTGAGCCAAACCGGTTTCGGCAAACGTTTCAATTTTTAAGAAAGTAGCTGCTACCCTTTCCTGCGAAATCTTTGAGCTTTGGGCTCTGGAACTGACTGGGATGGGGGGGGTCTGGATCTATACCCTCCGTGATCTGGGCTCCCTATTCTCTGAGCTGCTGCTGTTGCCCCTTAGGTACGCAGAGATGCCCAAAGCTGAGAAGAATGCCATCTCCCATCGCTACCGAGCCCTGCGCGAGCTGCAGGAATACTTCGGCGGCCTGACTTCTAAGGATGATGAGCATGCTCACCGGGAATCTGGGGAGGGCTAGCCTGAAACCTCCATCAGGCAGGCACCCCCCAGGCATGGCCTTCAGGGTTACCACTTCCTGGGGGTGTTGAGATTTGACAGCCCCACCAGTCTAGAGGAGCAGATGGCTCTGTTTGGAGGAACTTTGGGCAAGGAACACCATTGGTCTCTCCTACAGCCTTCAGGACCCGAAAGGACCGCAGGTATTGACAAAATTGAGGGTTTGGGGAAGAAATTCTTAGTGTTTTAAATGCGGCAAGTAAAATTCCTGGAAGGCACCCCAAAATAAACTGGATTTATCTGCTTTGGAACCTGCCCCAGGCAGGTATCTGTCCTGAATCCCTTTTGGTAGGAGCAGGAAGCCTCTTAAGTGGAGGGGAAGGGGTGTTGGTGAGACAAAGGCAGCCAGCTGGAGTGTTACATCTTTCCTTTCGTTCTTGTCTCAGATCAAGGGCTGTCCTTTTCCATGCCAGATCCATGCTGTTCACCCACCCATGAGTGAGCCAATGCCCAGCTCATCTCCATGGTGTTTGCTGGGTTGGAGTGGGCTGAGTCTAGTGCTTTTGCTTTGTGGGGTAACACATCAGAACAGCTCAAATTACGATTATAATTCCAAACTCATTTAAAAAATATACATATAGCCCTAGCTGGTTTGGCTCAGTGGATAGAGTGCCTGTGGACTGAAAGGTCCTGGGTTTGATTCCTGTCAAGGGCACTTGCCTGGGGTTGTGGGCTCGATCCCCAGGGGGGCATGCAGGAGGCATACAATCAATGATTCTGTCATCATTGATGTTTCTATCTCTTTCACTCTGAATAAAATTAAAAATACACACACACACACTTGTGATGTGGGATGCCGGGGGCCTGCCTGCTCCTCACTTGGTGATTCTGGACATGACTCTCCCCCCTCCCCCCGCAGCTCAGGGGGTACCCAGGCTCCTGGGGAGGGGGCTACAAAGGCGTTTGTACCACCTGTGTGGGGCAGGTGTGTGCAACAAGGCATCCCTGTTTGTTACTCAGCTCCTTCCCCTGAGCTCTGTCCCAGCACATAGTACACTTTCTGTCCCCCCTCTTTTAACTTGAGCTACTCATTCCCCGCAAACAGCATTGCTCGGTTAGAGGGTGAGGTGTCTTGTGTGCCTCAGTCTCCATTCCCCCTTTCAGGGCACAAGCCCCCATCCCATCTCCCACTCAATCATCCATACATCCGATCCCTACTAAGCGGAAGGTGCGTCTCACTGCTGGGTTGCATTCCTCACATGGCTGAGATGTTTGAGCATCTATGGCCATTCATTCCTGTTAACGTTTTGGGCCACCCTTTCACTGTTCACAGCCTTTGCCTCTTTTGTCAGAGTCACCATCTTATGTTGGTTTGCAATAATTCTCTGTATATCTAGACCTTAGCTCCTTTTTAATTTTAGTTGTAGCAAATGTCTTCTCATCTGCTCTATGGTGTCTTTATCAAGTCAGTCCTGAAAGATGATGTGATGGGGTGTCTGTGAGACAGTGCTCTGCCTACCACAGCTGGGGCTCCCAGGTACGTACAGGGGCGCTCCCCTGAGCCTTAGACCTGTGGTCCCCGTTTCCCCTGCCTGCTGCCCCTGTCATGGGTCCTGGCCAACCACCAAATGACCAAGCCAGAAACATGGTACCTTCTCCCCCCATCAGACCAATCCACACCATATGGTTTCTTCTACTTCCCTTCATCCCCACCAGCAATGCCCTGGTACAGGATGCAGCCCTCCCTCCCCTTCCCTCCCCTACTTATAAATTCTAGAATTTACCTAGCAGATCAGATGGTTCAAAACTGCCAATCTGACCTACTCACCTGTTTTCAGTCTCCAATCAGGCTGCTCTGCTCTGCAACTGTCTCAGAGCTAGAGCCCTTTGCTGTCAGCCCCGCTAATCCCCCCACGCCAGCCATACTCTCAACTGGCCCCAAGCCCTCTCCTCAGGATTTTCACACATTCTCTTCCCAGACACTTCACTTCTCCTGTAGGTTCCTGGCAGCACAAAGGCCGCCTGGATCTCCCACATCTCCCTGGTGGGCCAACATTCACTGACAGCACACAAATGCCACTCTACACATATGGACCCCTTTTATGCCCCTTCCCTATGGTACTCAGGAGGCCCTGAGGCTGGGCAAGCCTACAGGGGTGAGACAGCACATAGCAGCATAGAAACAGGAGCTTTATTCTCTAATGTGCATACAGCAAATTCCTTATACAATCAAGGAAATGGTTTCTCTTTCAGGCATCTGACTCTTTTATCAAAAGAAAATCCATCTTACTTAGTCCTACCCTGGGCAGAAGCTGCCCTGAGCAGTGATTTGACCCAAAGCAAAAGGCAATGGGAAGTGCAGGCACGCTCCATGGAACCCCCACAACGCACACACGCCCGAGGCCTTTAGAACATCTGCGAAGGGGGACCCACACCTCCCCACAAAAGTCCCAGCCTGGCCAGGAAGACCAGGAGGGACCAACCAACAGGGTGTGGCCAGGCCTGCCAGTCAGCAGCTCAGTGTTCAGCATCCATGGTGTCCAGGTATTTGGCTTCAATGATTAGGGGCAGCAGTTTGTAGCTGAGGAGAGGAGGGAGTAGGTAGAAAGATGAAGATTGAATCAGGGAGAAGGCAGAGGGCCCCATCTTAGCAGCCCCACTCTTCCACCCAGCTGGCCCCATTGCCCTTTGCCCCCCCCCCCCCCCCCCCCCCCCCCCCCCGTACCGGATGGGGATCATGGTAATCATGATGAGGGGGAAGATCATCTTCATGTAGGGCAGGGGGCTCATGCCAAAGACACAGAGCAGCAGCAGCTGCAGGACCTGCAGGCCCGTGAAGTAGTGTATCTTCCTCTGAGGCACCTTCCTGATATAATGGGTGGGTGGGTACGAGGCCTGTGGGTGGTAGGGAACCAGGTGTGGAGAGGTCTGATGTTGCTGTATCTCCCACCCTCATCCCTCGCTCGCGGCCAGATGCTCACCTGGTCCTTGAGCAGTAGGACCAAACGCTCAAAGAGCTGGTTGGCGTCGATGGAGGTGAGGGCGATGTAGAGGAAGAGGCCGTAGAGCACGGGCTTGGGGATCCACTGCAGCGGGATGGGCAGCAGCAGGAGGGAGAGGCCCACCAGGATGCTGGCGCCCAGGCTGGTCAGCCGTGTCTCCTTAACGTTCATGATCCTGTGTGGTCCCAAGCACCACATCACCTCCAGCCCCAGTCCAAGGGGCCATTTCCACCCTGGGTCACTGTGGCTCTCAGGCTAGGGCACTTCAGGGCCACGCCCCTCCCACGCCTGTCCACCTTAGGGCCCACGTGATTCTCGCCTCAGGCCTCAAGAGGCCACTGTCACACTCACGTCTCATAGACATGGCCACCCTCCACGCGCTGCTCCACCAGAGCCAGCGCCCGCACGTGCAGTGGGGAGTGGGGGTAGGCGGCGTGGATCCAGGGCATCCCGAACAGAGACAGCCCCGTGTTGATGATGGCGATGAGCAGGAGGTCCCAGTGGTAAGCGGTGCCCTTCACTAGCCTGCAGCAGAAAGGCAGGAACATGTGCCGGATGGAGCCCCCGTTGGCTCCTTGGAGGGGGGCACCCTGCTCAGCCCTCCCTTCCCAGCCCTTTGAACCTGTTCTCTGGTGCGTTCGCTAAGGCAGCCACCAGGTTCTGCTCGATGAAGAAGAGCATAGAGAGCAGGAAGCCGAGGCCCATGGCACTGCAGATGGTTCCGAGGGACTGCATGTGCATCTCAGCCATCTGAAACAGGCTCTCGTGGGGGTTGTAGCGGAACTTGCTCACTGCAGCAAGATACAGACCCTGCTCCAGAATGCAACTCCACGGACGCACCCTACCCCATCCCACCCCACGCCAGTTAGTACCAACTCACTCTTAATTTCCTTGAAGACGTAGGAGCCAATGAGGGAGAAGGTGAGCACAGCGATAGGCAGGGCACAGTCTGACAGGATCTCCCGCATACAGGGGTGCAAGTAGGGGCTCTTCTTGAACTGGTAGAGGGTGTGGCCCAGCCAGAGCGTGCCCAGCATGATGAGGAGGCTGAGCATGGCCGTGTCCCGGTGCGCCGGCTCAGGGAACGGGCTGCCCTCTGGGATCAGGCTGGTGTTGAAGGCAGTGTGGAAGCTGGTGTTGAGGCTGGTGCCTAGGTCCAGCAGGCTAAGCAGGGAATTGCGTCCTACGTAGTGATTCCCACTTCCGCCATAGTAGTTCTTCTGGAAAACTATGGATATAGGCCAAAAGGCCTCAGCCTTCTGGGTTCTGGGAGATGGGGGCCCAGCTTCCTCCTAGATGTGGGATGGAGGGGCCCTGAAGGGAGAAGGGGCATCTGGGAGGAATGAGGGGCAGCTGGCCCCATGGACTTGCCCATCCACCCACTCCTCCCACCCTTTGCCGCTGTCCCTCTGCCCAGTGCCTCTGATCCTGCCTAGAGCAGCCGTCACCCTCTAGCACATGAGGTTGCTGCTCCCAGAGCACCCTGTGGCGAGAACAGCCTTAGCTTGTATGCTGACTGTCCTGGCCACAGCCCATAATCGCCCACCTTCACTCAGATCCCTCTGCAGCAAGTGGCCTTTAGGTAAATACTCACTTTTGATCATGCCCTTGACAGCATCCAGCACAAATGTGATGGAAATAAACAAGGCAATGATATCTTCTGTTGACCTGTCAGGGGATGATATGCCTCATAAGATGGGGGTAAACTGGGGGGGAAAGCTTCCCTGAGCCTCAATATGCCCCCCCCCTCCCCCCACACACACACACACTGCCATGAAGAGGACCAGTTCCAGGCTTTGCCTTTTGGGGGAGCTCCATCCCCTCTAGGGTTATAGGACCTCAGAGGCTGGCATTGGCTGACCAGATCCCTGGCCTTGGTCTCCCTCTAGTCCAGAGGCCCCAGCAGTTCAGGGAATGCCCTGTCACCTCTTGAAAAGACTCATTATCAGGCTGAGGTTGAAGAGGGCATAAATTGCAAGGAAGAAGCTGTTCCACAGGCCTATCCATGCATAGAAGGTGTTGAAGTCCAGACTGTAGTCATCACAGATGCCACGGATCACTGCAGGGAGCAGGACAGGGTGGGGGGTCAGAACTTGGCCATGGCCAGGGACCACGGGCACCATCTCCCTACCACAGCTCTCACTGCACCGTGCGTGTAGAGGGCCAGAGGCGCGGTTGTCAGCAGCACCACCAACGGCTGCCCAGAGAAGAGCGCGTACAGGAGGCCTCCGATGCCCTGCCCAGCTATGCTCTTCTGCACACCTGAGGGAGTGGAGCTGTCAGGCGGGCACCGCGCCCTGGGCCCCCCTCCCCGCACTTCCCACTGACCTCGGTCCCTTACCGATGGCCCCTTTGGTGTTCTCATCGTTGAGGGTCCCAAAAGCAATCGTGGGCAGGAGGCAGGCGAAGTAGAGGAACAGGGTGGTGGTGATGTACTTGCCCACAGTCCTGTTCTTCCCGATAATGCCTAGGACAGGACCGAGAGAGTGATGGGGATGCTGGACAGGTATGTGTGTTGTCCGATGGTCTGAGCCACACAGGCCGAGCTGCAGGGGGGCGCAGGGCACATACCGTCAGTGAAGTCCAGTGCGTACACGGCGAACCTGCGGGCGAGGTCCTCCCGGATGCCCTTCCCCACACGGAGGAAATCGCTGCGCTGCAGGGGCTACAGCAGGAGCCGGTTAGCTCTGCGTCCGTGCTCTGCAACCCACACCCACACCCACCTGGACCCCGTACATGGTGGGATTTCTGGAAGCTGGAGTGTCTGCTGTAGCTCAGTGAGTAGAGGTTTGGACCCTGGCCCATCATGGTGAGCAGCTGTCTCTGATGTACTAGGGCCTCCTTGAATTCTTCCTCTGTGTGCGTCTTCAGGAGCTTCTGGCGGAAAGTGATGTCCAAGAACATGGTGGCAAAGGTGCGTCCCACCTCCGTTGCAGTCTTGGTGCTTTTCTGGGGGGTGGGAAATGGGGGAACCACATCTGCAAGTCATTGTCAGTCAACTAGAAGGGTAAGGTGGGGGCAGCCCCTATTTGAATAATTTTTTAACAATATCTCTTTTCAGTCAAGAAGGAAATACAACCTTTTGGAAAACCTCTGGAGGAAGTCAGGGCTTGAGGACCTAGCAAGATGCTACAGAGAAACCCAGGAGGGCCCCGATGAAGGGGCAGGGTGGAAAGAGTCCTTCAGATGCCAGGACTGTGGTGTACTCCAGCACATGGAAGAGATGCCCCCAAGAAGACAGCCAGGTAGCCTGGAACCTTCCTCCCCAAGAAAGGAATCCACCCCAAGACCCCTCCTCACCATCTTGGGTGGGGCCAGCACCAGAATGACGAACCGCACCTCACAGGAACTTTCCCCCCAGTTCTGCGGGCGAACCAGGCGGCTGATGCACACGTGCCGCCTAAGTAGGGACTTGGAGGTGCAGCTGGCAGGGACAGGGGAGGGCACACAGTTGCCACTGCTGGTCGGGGGATCCCACCCAGAGTACCTAACTTGGACCCCCAGTGACTTCTGTCAGGGATAAGAAAGATGGCCAAATGGGATGGGAATGCTCACACCCTCCCCCCCGAAACTGGGTTGGCCAGCCTCTACAGGGACATGGGATTCCTGGCTCCACGGACATGTAGGGAGGCCCCGTGTGGTGGCCTGGCAACTCACATGATGCAGAGCCATGACTGCTGGTATTGCACCCCTGTGACTGTGGCAGTGACTCCTTGGATGATATCTGACAGCAGGTGAACTGAGGACAGGGTGTAGGGGGACGGGAGGTCAGCTGGCCCACCTCCCCGACCTCCCTGCCGAGGATGGGAGATGGGCCTTACCTTTACCCTCCATGGGGGCCCCCGCATCCGTGAAGAGCAAGGCCATGAGCATGTCCAAGTTGCAGTCAGACTCCCTGGTGTGGGGGTCGTAGACTATGCGGAGCACCATGGCCCGCAGCACCTCATCCAGCGAGGTGGCTGTCTCGTTCAGGATGATGCTGGCCCGTGCCAGGAAGCCATCTAGGTCTCGGTGCGCTCGGATCTCTTCCCTGAAGTCCTTTAACTTCAGGTACTGTGGGGACCCCACACAGGCCTGTGAGTGAGACCTGCCGCACCACCCGGCCTCTCCTCCATGTGGCCCCTTCCGGCCGCCCCTTCCCACCAGGACCAACATCCCCTTTCAGAAGGGAAGGCCCTCCCAGATGAGCCCTGGGCTAGTGTGAGTTCCCTGTGTAGTGCGAGAGGGGGGCAGCCACCTCCAGCCCCGAATAGTGGCCCAGGACCCAGTGTCTCCTGTCCTGCAGATGGGCCACTCACCTTGCGAGAGGTGTGGAGAAGCCCACAGCCACCAGGCACCTCAGACTCTAGTAAAAAAAAAGGGGGGGGGGGATGGCTCATGGCACCAACCCTCCTCCTCGGGTCTCTCTAGGTGGACTGGAGCCTACCTGCCCGTCTCCAGTCCCCTGCCCGCCCCGCAGTCTATCCCTGCTACAACCACCATACCAGCCTGGGTGGGCTGCACCTCGAGGTTGACGTTGACAAAGAAACGGATGCTCTCGCCAGACACAATGGAGGAGTTGACGGTGTTGAAGGCCTCTTCTGCCAGGCTCTCCTCATGGGTTTCAGAGGCATCATCTGTGTCACACTTGAGGTAGCCTGGAGACCCAACCGCCACCGAGAAAAAGACACCCCAAGAGGGCCTGGCTGTCAGCGTTACACCCAAAAAGGGACTTCACGACCAAGGAGCCGTTGTCCTGGGCTGCCCCACTTGGTGCACTCTCAGTGAGTGGTCGGCGAGGCCTCGCGTAGGCCAGGACAGCAGCCTCAGGCCCAAGTGGATAGAATATATTATAGTCTTGGCCCCACCCCCCTCAGAGTATGGCAGATGGCTGACAGCCCCACCCAACAACCTTCAGCCAACATTTCTCAGTTACAGGAACTGGGGCCTTGCACTGTTCTGACCCATATCCTTCAACCAGAAAAAAAAAGTGTGTTCATTCTACAAACTTTGAGCCAGGAATATGGTGCAATGACACAGTTATGACTCCCTAACCCCTGCCCTCCTAGGACCTCCAGGTTACCGGACCCAGACCTGCCTGGCTGGCTACCCAGATGGGATCCAAGGGAAGCCAGAGCCACTGCAGTATCCAGACCCCTCCTTCCCCACGTTATCGGTATAGGGTCTTAAGGCCCCTCCTCCCAGGTAGGGCCTGGGGGCAAAGCATCAAGGCTGAGATACAGACCAGCCATCATACAAGACCCAGGAAGCAGGAGAGCCTGAGAAATAGAGCAGCGGACTGGCAGGCCATGGGACTTGCAGGAAAGGCCTCATCTCGGCCTCATCCCATGGTGGGGGGGGGCTTGCTGTGGCACCTGGGGACTCCCAGAGCACAGAACCCTTGGTCTGCCTCTCAGTTACTGCAGTGCGGGCTCCCTCCTCTGGGAAGGCTTCCTGATGAGGTGCAAATGTCCTCATCTTCCCCGAGCCCTGCTGGGACGCCCCACAGCCTGGGCTCACCGTCTGATACAGACCTGATACCCATGTCCTGACCCCTGGCCCTTCAGATCCAATCCCATTCCCACCTCGATCTCTCATGCCTCAGGCCAGTTGGCCAGCACCCCCGCCATGCCAGCTCTTGCCCTCTGAGTAGAAGGCCCAGAGAGCCTTCTTCAAGGCTCACAGAACCCTCCTCTGGCAAGTCCTAGGGCGCTGCCTCACTCTTGGCCCAGCTGACACCTCTGACTATGGGTCCCTTTTGGCTCACCACTTGTGGGTGATCCCAGGAAAAGGACCCTGTGGCTCAGACCCTGCCAATGCCTACCACCTGTGCAGGGAAAGGGCAGGGTCAGCAACACGCCTACCCCTGCCAGGCAGTGCTGGTTTCCTCTGCACAACGCAGGCCCTGTCCCCCACGTTGTCCTGTGCTGAGCCTCGACAGGAGGTGCTAGGCTTCCCCTCTCAAGACCCCCATGGACTGGTGAACCGGAGCCTGAGGTCTGCTCTGCACCTAGATCCCAGAGCAGAGCTATTAGGTCAAAAGGTATCCTAAAGCCAAAACTGGTGTGGCTCAGTGGCTAGAGCGTCGGCCTGCGGACTGATTTGATTCCAGTCAAGGGCATGTACCTTGGTTGCTGGCACATCCCCAGTGGGGGGTGAGCAGGAGGCAGCTGATGGATGTTTCTCTCTCATTGATGTTTCTAACTCTCCCTCTCCCTTCCTCTCTGTAAATAAATCAATAAAATATATATATATTTAAAAAGTGTCCTGATTTTTATTATGGAGCTCATGTCCACGAAAAACTCATTCCTCCCCAATTCCAAGCTTCCTTTGATTTGACAACCTGGTTCTCAGCCCCAACCTACCCCAGCTTCTCCTGTCGCCCAAAGCGTCCATTATTCCCGTGCTGTCCCTCACACTGCGCCCTTCTCCCCAGGACCTCCCCAGCTGACAGGACCAGGTCCTGCAACGCTCCCTCCTCAGTCCTCAGCCCAGCCACATGCCTAACTCGCCTGCTAGCAGCCTGGCACATGAGGTTGTCACGCCCTATGGATCCTCCCTAAGAGCACTGTCTGTCCAAGCACTGTCCCTCTAGACACCGCTCTGATGGTCTGGGCACAGGAGAGGCAGCACAGAGCCATCCCAGAGACACGGGGGCAGGAAAGTTAGACGGGAGCTAGCAGGGAACACAGAAGCAGAGTCACATTTCTTTAGAGGGCTGCCTCTCCCTCCGTGGGGGCTGAGGAATGTAAGCATCTAAATCCTTGGCCTAAGGCTGGTTAGATAACCTGATCATTGTAAAAGTGAACCGTGCCAAGGGGAGAGAGAGAGAGAGAGAGAGCAGCCTGCCCTCCCAGGACCACAGCACCATGAGACCTGTCCCTGTCCAGGCCGTTTCAGCTGCCTCTCTAACAACACCACAAACTCCTCCAGGGCAGAATCCAAAGGCATCCCAGCACCGGTAAAGGACCACAGACAGGTGGCCAAAGCCATGGCACCCTGGTGGTTGGACTAGCACTCCCAGATTCTTTGGATCAAGGAGTTCTCTCTAGGCACACACCCATTCCTGAGTGTCCTCACCTGCATCCTCAAGGTTCTGCGACATGATGGAAGAGATTTCTGCAAGGAAAGCAAAGAACTGTTACCAGCTCCAACAGCCGGCTGTGGACAGTCTCCAGTGCCCACCTGCTCTCCACCCCACCCCAACCCTGCTAATTTCTTACCTTCCCGGGACCCAACCCAGGCCAACCTCAGAGAAAAAGGGGCAGAGGACAGGAGGAGGGAGGGGCCCGAGGAAGTCACGCCAGTTATTCTTTAGCCCATCTGCTAGGGACTGCCCAGGTGAGAAGGCAGAGGTGTTCTCAGCACGTTTTCTCCAAGAGTAATTACCAGAAGCCTGTGTGACAGTTAAGGATTCATTGGTTACAGAACGCCTCAGCCAGCTGCTGGGCTGGGAGGAATTTCGGTAGTGGGAGGAGGAATCCTCCATCCTCGATGTATTATCCGACCTACTTCTTTGGCTTTTCCTTCGCTGCCAAGCCCAATACTTGGAATCGAGCTCTGATGCGGGCATATTGCTCTTCTTGTGCCATTTCTCCTGGGCTGGGAAGCCCCCCACCCCCCTCCCGGCCATCAACACCCATCACACGCGCAGCCCCCAACTTCACGCGCCCGGGCCGCCAGAAACCGAAGGGGCAACGGCCTCCTCCCCGGGCGCCGCCACCCACGCCCCGGGCCTCCGGGGGGCGGAGCCGTTGGTCCTCCAGGGGGATGGAAGGGGGAGCGGTGCGCGCTCCCCACGCCGGGCCCCGGATGGGCGAGGAAGGAAGGAAGCCACGGAAAGGATCGCGAGCTCGAATGAAAGCGCCTCTAGGCTCGGAGACCCTGAGGGTCGAGGGGGGCGGGGAGGCAGGATGCGGACAGGGCAAGCGGGGCGCGAACTAGGCTGCGGAAGGGAGGACGAAGTCTGGAAGGTGGCGGGGGTGCACACCAGACTCCCACCCCGGGCACCCACGTGCAAATAAACGTACAAACTCCAGGTGTGCGAGCCACGTCCGCCAGCGGCCCCGGGACCAGCGCCAGGAGGCAGCCCCGCGCAGGGGGCCCTCGGAGGCAGCCGCGAGCGGAGAGCCCGGCGCCCGGGACCCCCGGCTCCGCCCCGCCCGCCCCCCAATCCCCCGGCCCTCCGCGGGCCACGGCATTTACCCCAAAAGCTAAGAATCTCAAGGCGGCGGTGCAGAGCGTTAATTCAGTGCTCAGCGTCTACCCTGGGCCTCTCTCCACCACCTCTCCACCCTCCAGGCCACTCACCCCATCGAAACCGGACGCACCCCCGGACTCGCCCCCGGGCGGGAGAGCCCTCACGACCCCGACGCCCGTGAAGCCCCAGGGCCCTTGCAGGGGTGGCGCCCGCGATGCCCCTGAGCCCCGACGGATCCGAGCGCCCGCCCAGCGCGCCTTCGCCGCGGAGGGCTGACGGCCTCGCCGTCGTGCCCGCCGGCACCAGCACCCACCGGAGGCTGGAAACCGAGCGCACGCCCGGTGCTGGGGATCGGCTGCCGGGCGGCTGCACACACGCCCGCCCGCCCGGGCTCCTTCCCCCCGGGCTCCGGCACCCCGAACTTGGCGTCCCGGGCGGGACACGGAGGGAGCCGGGGGCACACCCCCGCGTCGCGCTGGGTCCTAATGCCGCTCAGACGCCGGGCCCCGGCGCGGGAGGCCGTGCGCGCCTCGGCCGGGGTCCCCCCGCCCGCCCGCCCCCCGCCTAACCCCCCGCGGCCTCACCCGCGCCCCCCCCACCACCCCCGCCCGCCCCGCGGCCTCACCCGCGTCCTCGCGGCTCCGGACCGGCTCCTCCGCGGAGCGCGTGGCGACTCAGCCGGACGTGTAGACGCGGCTCCTTCGAGCCCGCGCGCCCCCCCAGGCCTCTCTCTCCGACGAAACCGGCTGGGCCCAGGGACCACGGAGGCCAGCCACTGCACCGGGGCGAGGGAGGGTTCCCTACGACCGGCTTTAAGCGCGCCGCCGGCCGCCGCCCCCTCTCCTCGGCGGGGGGCCTCCGCTGGGCCCGGCCCGCCGGCCCCGCCCCTCCATTCTGCCCAGCTGCTCGGCGGTACACCTTCCTCCTCCTCCTCCTCCTCCTCCTCCTCCTCCTCCTCCTCCTCCTTCTCCAGGAAGCGCGCCTAGACGGGCGGATGCGCCTTCGCCGGGCTCCGGCCCGGCCCGCGGGGGCCGACCTCCCGGCGTCAGGTCTGCTCGCGGGGCGGCCCGGGGCTTGACGCGCCCTCGGCTTTCTCTTGGGTCAAGTTCTTGGCTCACGGGTTCTTTCCTTCCCGAGATGGCCCCGCCGCCCAGTTTTCCTTATTGGACTGGCGGGACCCCGGCCCTGGACGCACCTTCTCGAGCTCATTTATTAGAGAGAGAGAGAGAGAGAGAGAGAGAGAGAGAGAGAGAGAGAGAGAGAGAGAGAGAGAGAGAGAGAGAGAGAGAGAGAGAGAGAGAGAGGATCTCCTAAGTGTTAACCCAGGTCCCCTCCACCCTTGCCGCGAGCCCAAGGACTAGCAGCGACCCCTGCCCTCACCTGGGATGGAGTCCTGAGCTCTCCTGCAGCCTCTGCGAGGGGCTGTCCTGCAGGTCTCCACACACACACACACACACACACACACACACACACCCGCTCCTGGAGTGCTGGGGGAGCCCCATGCAAAGACTGACCAGGTGCATGAGACTGACCCGGTTCACGTCCCAGCAAGACAGGAAGCACATGAGGGGGCCCCTCTAGGCAGATGAATGGCTTGAGGGTGGGAATGGCCGTGAGCATCCTGCTCCCTATTGATCACTGCAGTAGATGCTGAGGAAGATAGCTGCCTGCTTCTTTCTTTGGGGTGAGCAGGACTTGGGAGGAGACACGGAGTCATCCTGAATACCCTTCTCATCCTCTAGCTAGACCCCACAGCTCTTGGCTTGGACTTTGGAGTCAAGGGGTGAGAGATGGAGGTTGAGGGGAACTGAAGAACAGAGAGGCTGACTGCCTAGGGAACAAGGCTGGATTGGGGATGTGTGTGTTCGAGGGCTAGGCCCTTGGAAAGTCACATGTTTTGCCCCCTGGGGCAATGCCTACGTTCTGCATCGGTGTCCCTGTGTCACCAGCAGCTCTCTGGGGGGTCCAACACCTAGACCTCCCGACCCAGTGGTTCCAGGAAGCCAGTGTGGGTCAGAGGGGCAGCCTCATTCCTACTGTAGCCTCCTCCTCCGTCATCTGGGGAAACGGGAGCCCAAGCCATGGCCTCTCCCAGTGGCTTGTGGACCTGACTCTCAGAGGAACTAGCACGGACCCCCTTACCCACCGCAGCCTCGGGTGCTCTGCGCCTGCTTTAGTCCTCCCCCACCACAGCCCTCAGTCTGTGGATCAGAGGCTGAGGTCTCCCCACCGGGGCCCCACCGAGTCCTTACACAGACAGGTATTGCCGGGACCCAGGCACAAGCACACACACTCCTCTCATTCCCTCCCCTGGGGTCTCAGACCTCAGTGGGTTGTGGAAGAAACCACGAGTGCTGGGTTCCATAAGCCACTCACTTTTCCTCAGGTGCAGCAGATTTTAGACTGAAGTGAGAAGTGACTCTGTAGTATCTTATTAAAAAAACAAAACAAAAACCAAAACACTTCCTTGAACTCCTTGCTCCAGATACCACCCAGGTCCTCAGCTGCGCTTCAGAGCATTTTTCTCCTTATCTCTACTCCTCTGTCTCCACACCCTCTCCCTACTTCCCTTTGACCCACTCACACCCGTCTTTTGTCCTCAGCACTCCACTGAAATTCTTGTCAAGGTCACCTTGCCTTAGCCTTCTTGCCAGCCCTTCCCCCCTCCAGCAGCACCCAGCGCCACCAGGACCTCCTTTTTCTTGCAACACTGACTGCCCCTCCCGCCTCCTCGGACCTGGCCCTAGGGGTTGGCGTATGCCAATCTTTCCCAGAATCCATGGCTCTCACCCAGCCACAGCTGACAACCAGGGAGCTCCTGACTTCAACATGCTACAGTCTATTTACTCCCCACCCCACAACCTGAATGGCTAATAGGCAATTCAAATGAAATTCATGCAAAATAGCCCTGACTGGTTTGGCTCGGCAAATAGAGCATTGGCATGAGGACTGAAGGATCCCGGGTTCAATTCCGGTTGAAGGCACCTGTCTGGGTTGTGGGCTCGATCCCCAGGAGGGGCCGTGCGGGAGGCAGCCGATCACTGATTTTCTCTCCCGGTTGATGTTTCTATCTCTTCCTCTCCCTTCCTCTCTGAAATCAATAAAAATATATTTAAAAATTAAAGGAAGAAGGAAGGAAAATTCATGCAAAATAGAGCTCTTAGTCCACCATTCCCCCAGGTGCTTTGGACCTGGGAGTCACAACAATTCATCCACATCTGATCCATGAGCGAGTCTTGTTGGGTTTACCTCAGAAATAAAGCACAGTTCTGCCCACTTGCACCTCCATCCTGGTCCATCATCTGGCCTTCTAATTTGTCCCCCACCCACAATTCATTCTCCACTTTTAAAATACATATATATATATTTTATTAAATTTCTTTTTTTAACAGAGAGGAAGGGAGGAGGATAGAGAGTTAGAAGCATCTCTCAGCTGCCTCCTGCACAGCCCCCACTGGGGTTGTGCCTACAACTGAGGTACATGCCCTTGACCAGAATCGAACCTGGGACCCTTCAATCCGCAGGCGGATACTCTATCCACTGAGCCAAACCGGTTAGGGTTCATTCTCCACTTTCAATGGCTTCTCATGGCACTTAGAAAAACAACCCCAAACTCCCTGTTGTGGCCTATGGGTGTAGAGGGTGGAGTGAGGCCCTTGCCTATTTTTCACCTCTTACTATACTTCCTGCTCCCAGGGGAGTGTCCCTTCGATACAACCAGCCACCTGCCTGGAGGCCTCGGTAGTCAGGTGCCTGAAAGGCATGTGCACTGCTCTCACCGTGGCTCCTTTCCTCCTGCTGCTTTCAGAGAGGCTTCCCCGGCCACACCCCTGAAGGAGGTGCCAGTGACCTCTATCACAGACCCGCATGGCCCCTCACTGAAGCACTGCCCCATTCATTCTTGCTCTACTGCCTGGGCCCATCCCGGTGGCCGGACTGGAGCTCTCTGAGAGCGGGGCTGTGTGCTCATCTTTCACAAAAGCTCCTAGGACAGCAGGTGCTCCATAAGCCTGTGACGTACTGGACGCGAGATCACCGTCTCCCTGCGTCTCGGAGGCTTTCGAGCCAGGGAAGCCCTCCGATGACCTCTTCATTCTCCGTTCCCGCCTGGGTTTTCCAGCCAGATACTCCCAATTCCCTCTGCCTCCTTCTTCGCACCCTGGCCTCCACAGCCATTTCCAAGTGCTCTTATTTGCACTTCCTGCCTGCTCCTTCCCTCTCTCTGTGCCTTCTTTGGATCCTTGTCAAACGTGGCTTCCCACATCTTGCAGCCATCAGCTTTCCCTGGAGCCACTCAGTTTTACAAGCTTCTTGGGGCTCCTGCTGCCCAGAGCAGGCAGCCCCGCTGTTCCCACATTGTCCCTCTGGTGGTGTTGGCGGGGGGTGGGAGAGGGAACGTGGCCTCCCCTCCCCTCCCCTCTCTCCTGAGGAACATCTGCAGACCCTATTGGCGAGTGGGAGAAAGACCCTTTGGTACCTACCTCTCCCAGTTGCCATCTACCCCTTTTGAGAGAAAGAACCAGGCTCCATAAGGGCAGCTAGGAGGGCAAGAAGCCATCAGGGACCTGCCCCATCAGGACATCCTCTGAGTCCCATGCCCTCCTCCCATCTATACTCACAGTCAGAACCTAGCCCAGGACAGAGGTCTAATGGCTCTGTGCTCAATGACTCTCTTGGCCAGCAGATTGTTGGGCAGGAGGTTCCAGGACCGCTCCACTGTCCTCACTTATCTCTGTCTCTGCCTCTGTCTTCTGACCTGCGGTCCAGCTCCACAGCCCAGCAGCTCAGCCGAGGACCTCCTAGAGAACAGACACCACCCAACACTGACCTACTTTTGCCCCCCCCCCCCCCAGCGGCCACAGGAGATAGCCCCGTACCACCCCACTGTGGTGTGGATGCCACATGGCTTTTCCTAGCAAGACCCTCCAAAGCAGAGGTGTGTGTGTCAGTCACCTCAGAGTCCCGCCCACCAAGAGCTTGCTGGAATTCAGATCCCCAGTGTGGGCCCAGGATTTGCATTGATAGCTCCTCTGAAGACACAGGAAGTCTGCATCACAAGCCCCTCAGGACACGCTGAGGGGTGCAGAGAACCCGAGGATAAAAGCCACAGGGCTGACTCCCCACCCTCACCGGACCCCAGGCCCTATCTTATTTGAATCCCATCACCCACACCTGAAGGCTTATAAGAGTTTGGGCTGCCGAAACCGGTTTGGCTCAATGGATAGAGCGTCGGCTTGGAGACTGAAGGGTCCCGGGTTCGATTCTGGTCAAGGGCATGTACCTTGGTTGCGGGCATATCCCCAGTAGGGGGTGTGCAAGAGGCAGCTGATCAATGACTCTCTCCCATCGATGTTTCTAACTATCTTTCTCCCTTCCTCTCTGTACAAAATCAATAAAATATATATATATATAAAAAAAGAGTTTGGGCAGATTACCCCCCTGGCCCTCCTGGGCCATTCTGTGTACCCCATGGCTCTCATTCTCACTGGTCCCCTATGTCAAGGGGCTGCCCAAGCCCACCATTCAGGGCTGACGCTGCTTTCAGCACCACTTCAGACCAAGTTTTCCTTGCAGGAAGCTGGATGCACTGGGTAGGGAAAGTCAGCAGGAAGGCACAGGGTAACACCCTTAGGTCTTTTTGAGTCTATGATAATTTTTATCTATAAAACAATGAGGTTGAAGTAGAGTTGTTTTAACTAGAAATTTCCATGAATTTTTGGTTATCTAACCATCTTTCCTCTTCCTGTTGTCCTTATTTTGCTATTATTTGTACATTCATCCAGGCATGAAATTTCAGGGTAAGATATAATTTCTTAAGTATTTGAAGCCATGAGAAGAAAAAAAAATTAAACTTCTGTATTGGTATGGGAAAAGCAGTAATAATTGTAGGATAAAATGGAAATAAGTTCACAGTTTATTTGATTAGCATTATTTTTTTTTTTACAGATTTATAGTCATTTATTAGTTTGACATAAAATTTACTGTCCCTGATGCAATTCCCCTTCTCCCCCCCAAGTTATTTTGGCTGGTCAATTTAGCAATGCAGAGGCCTGGGAAAAACAGTAATAATTTGTGAATAAACAAATGTATTTTTCTTCAAGTTTTTGGAGGATGAGACAAAAAGCTTCTGGAATTGTTTCAGTATTGGGGTTTTTTCCACTTTGGCTTTTTCCACTTCTACCTAAGGTCGCCCTCTTCACTTTTGTCTTATTAGTCATTTTGTCTTGTCAATTGTTCCTTCAAAATCATTTTCTAGTTGGTCCACTTCTGACCCCCACCAATGTGGGGCAGCAATCCACCCCCCAACACACACACATTTCCCTTTTGTTGAGGAATAAAAGGATTCTTACACTAGCTGCTGTGGAACACTGGTGTCCCTGGGTGTGCTGGGGCACTACGGAGCCAAATAATGGTGGCCGTTTCTTGGTCTGCAGGGGGAAATGATCTTAGTGGACAGAATGTTTTCAATTAAAAGTTTTCCCCCTTGGTTGAAGATCACCACCACCACCACCACAATGGAATAACTTTGTGCTTGCTATCACTTGTACTTAAAAAAAAACTATCACAAAGCAAAATTTAAAAAATCAAGTAGGATTCTGATTTCAACAGAAAAGCACGGGGGGGGGGGGGGGGCCTGTAGGATGATGTGTAATGCTGGTTTGGGGAGCAAGCTCTTCTTTGAGGGACTCGGCTCCCCATGAGAATTGTGTGTGGGGGGTTTGGGGTAGGTGGGGGGAGGAAAGTCTTGGAAATGCACAGTGAGCCAATGCCAGGCCATCGGAATACTTCTGACCACTGTGACTGGTGCGGGGATGGGAATGCGACTCCAGACTTTGGGGCTGCCCCTGGAGAGGGAGGTTGGGTCTTCCCTTTGGGGTGTTAGGCTGCTGGTGGCATAGAGGAAGCTTCCTGCAGGGGAGCACGTGGGTGGTGAGGGTTCTGATGGGATCTGAGTGCCTGGGCCCAGCTGAACTTGAAGCTGGTACTACCCTGGACTCCTCTTACCGGGACCAATCCATTCTCTTTCAGTCATGGATCAGAAGTGGGGCACGGCCGTTTTCTTCGGGCATGACCCTTCCCTAGATTGTACGATAGGAATGAACACATCGGAGTTTCTCCAAGCTCCTGAGAGACCCCTGTGATTTTCAGCAGCTTCACCTGAGGCCCTCTGCTCCAATTGTCACTTTCCACATGTCTACCCCACCTGGATGCCTGGACTCAGGGGCTCCCTCTGCCAACAAGCCCAGTAATGGCCCGAGGGCTCCAGAGTGGAGACAGGCTCCCTTTCTGGTTTCCAGGAGCCATTTCCCATTTACTGTCGCCCCTTACCTCCCTGGCAATTTTTTGGGGTGGTAATTCCCAACCCCTGGCGGTTTCTGAGAAGCACAAGCATAGCCGCTCCAAGGTTCAAACCTGGTCCTGTAGGTAGGAGGCTGGAGGCTCTGAGGAATGAGGTTGTGGAGGCCAACTTCCTCCCACAGTTCTCTTAGCTCCCCTCAGGCAGTTTTGTATTTGGTTGCACCAGACTAATGGATGGCATAGAACCTCCAAACCCCAAACCACCACCCTCCCCTCCAGGGGAGGCTGCACCCTTCCCCGCAGGCCGGCTTCCAGCCTTCCCCCTGGGGCATCTGCCTTGTCCCAGGCCCCAGAGTGCAAGGCGGGACAGGAAGCAGGGTCTCCTGGACCACAGCCTCCAGGCGATGCCCCACCTGGCTGGCTTTTTTCTGGGAGAGGCAGAGGCCCCTCCTGCCCACCCGGTGCGCGTGTGGCAGGTCACCTGTGGAGGGAAGCGCCTGTCCTGGCCACAGGCGGGAGACGGCTGGGCAGATGGGGTTCGGGCCTGCAAGGGGAAAGTTGGGCATTTGGGTTTCGTTCCTGTAGAGCAGTGATTTTCAACCTTTTTCATCTCATGACACACATAAACTAATTTCTAAAATTCTGCAGCACACCAAAAAAATATATTTTTTGCTAATCTGACCCCCCAAAAGGTATAATTTTGACTCATTCACACTGGAAGTCTTTGGTGCTGGCTGTTGTCATTTTTAAAAAAAAATTTGATTTTGAGAAAGAGAAACATAGATTTGTTGTTATCCTTATTCATGCATTCATTGGTTAATTTTAAAAAACATATATTTTTATTGATTTCAGAGAGGAAGGAAGAGGGAAAGAGAGAGAGAAACATCAATGATGAGAGAGAATCGTTGATCAGCTGCCTCCTGCACATCCCACACTGGGGATCAATCCTACAACCCGGGCATGTGCCCAGGAATTGAAGGTTGACCTCCTGGTTCATAGGTCATCTCAACCACTGAGCCACACTGGCTGTGGACTTGGTTGATTCTTGTATGTGCCCCGACCAGCGATCACAGCCGCAACCTTGGCTTGTCAGGATGATGCTCTAAGCCCATGGCCAGCAAACTGCAGCTCACGAGTCACATGCGGCTCTTTGGCCCCTTGAGTGTGGCTCTTCCACAAAATACCATGGCCTGGGTGAATCTATTTTGAAGAAGTGGCATTAGAAGAAGTTTAAGTTTAAAAAATGTGGCTCTCAAAAGAAATTTCAATCGTTGTACTTTTAATTTAATTTTTATTTTTAATTTTATTTTAAAGTAAAGTTTATTCCCCAGTAATGAGCAGGACTCATTACGGAGGTAGAGAAATCAGAATTGAAGGAGTTGGGGAGGGAGGATGGACCCAGCCAGGCTGGTGCCTGGACATGGAGGATCAGCCTTAATCGTTGTACTTTTGATATTTGGCTCTGTTGACTAATGAGTTTGCTGATCACTGGTCTAAGCAACTGACCGTGCAGCCAGGGCTTGTCATTTCCTAATTTGATAATCTAAGGGAAAAGAGGTCAGTGCCAAAAAGAAAAACTAAATAAAACAACATAAAAATAAAGAAAAAGAAAAAGGAAAAAAGAGGTCAGTGAACCCTGACTAAACAGCGATTGCATGTTTTAAAAACTCTTGGGCACACTGGTAAGTCGCTGCTCTGGAGTTCCAGGGCTTTTCGTCCTCTGCCTCGGGACGTGGTCCCAACGCCATGCCACTAGGAGCCCAGGGAGGTGTCTGCGATCTAAAGCAGGCACGGATATGGCTCTGCCACCTGGCATAGGCACTGCACCTTCGTGCCTGGGCTGGCCCCCCTTGTAAGGCAGAGTGGCCGCCTCGCAGAGCTCTGGGATTAAACGAGCTGGCTGGACTCTGAAGAATGGTTCCTCCCGCAGCCCAGACTCCACAGAAGCCACAGCCCTGTGAGCTGTTGGAGATGAGGGTGGGGGCCCCTGTGGATGCGATGACTCACAGGGACCTGTAAGCGTGGGATAGCTTTTCTCTGGGACCCCGGGAGTGCCCACACCCAAGCCAGGGTGCTTTCTCCACATAGAATTTTATTCTGAAGGCCACTCTGAGGTCTGGGGCGGGGGGTGGGGGCAGCAAAGAGGCTTCTGGGGGAAGCAGAGGGGAAAGTACCCAGCCCCAGGCTGCAGGCCATTTCCTCAGTCCCACCCAGGACACCCTGGGCTGGGTCTAAGGGCCAGGCACAAAGGGAGGCCTTGCTTGTTCAGTGACGGTTTATTGGTCCTTAGCATTACATCTGTTACCAAGGTCAATTCAGATACACAACTGCAGGTAAAAACATGTAAAATAATATAAAAATAAATTGAAGGCTACTTTAATATATTTACTGAATTAAGTAGTGTAATAAATACTATAATAAGCAAAAAGCTTCAATCACACAATTCAGTTTCACTGAAGTTACAGTAGTGTTTGTAAATGAGTTTAAAATTTAAGTTACAAATATTAAAGCACTGAAAAGCTATAAAAGTGAATTTTGGCACGTAAGTGAGCTCTTCTTCTGTCATTAGTATTTGACAACCTAAGACAATGAGGAAGCCATTTCTCACCTACTTTTGAGGTACAACTATCCAACTAGGTCAGCAACATGCTGGAATGAATACTTAATAGTTTACAATCTTTGAGTTAACTTTTCCCTTTCGAGAAGCCTGAAGAGCAACTCAGAGCTTATTACTGTGCAAAAATTCTCCAGAATCCTAATTGAATTTAGGAGGGAACTTTTTCTTGTGACCTGCAGGGCCTGTGTGCCGGCCTGAGGGCCCGAGGTCCGAGAGCCCCAGGGCTTAGGGGAGCCAACGTAACTCCTTGCCAGCCGCCCCTTCCCAGGGTAATCCCTTTTCTCCAATTTCTGTCTCCTCCCTCCAAATAAAATAAAATAAAAAATAAAATAAAATATCCCACATCAAAACGTAAAATGACCCATAACTTCAGCGATTTTAACAGTATCACACTCACTCTGGGTGATATAAAACTGAAGCTGCTAACAGGAAAGTTGGCAAAAAGCATGCCAGCCCCTGGAGGACTTCTGCCTGTCCCTAGGAACCCTCACCGATGTATTTGCTGGGTCCTTAGTATCCACTTCTAAGGTCAAAATCCAAAACACAGTGTCATGGCCCTTCCTCGCGGGGCAGCCAAGCCCCCAGCCTCCGCCTGGAGGAATCACGTGGATATTCACAGTCGGAACCCAGAGGCCCCGCAGGTTCTGGAAGAGGCAGGGCGGGAGGACGCGCCCCCGGCCTCAGTCCTCAAAGAGCTCACACCGTGCTCGTGTGCCTCTTCATCAGGGCACGGAGAGTGCGCCCCAAGGAGTGAAATGCCCTTTCACCTATGTGCCCCTTCACACTCCTGAGCAGGCTGAGGAGTGTCTAAGGAGGCCTTAGCCAGTTTTGCCGTTTGGCTTTTAAACTTAACGTTTTGACTTTTTTCAATCACAGTTTCATATTCTGGTTGAGGTAATCAGTTTTCCCTCTCAGAGGGGCAAGTTGGTGAGAGAGCATTTCTCCGGACAATGGTCAGAAACCGAGACCACCGCGTAAGTACAGCCCCACGCAGTGGGAAGACCCGCTGCTATGGGCGGGTTCCGACCCCTCTTTAAAAACTCTTTTGTGCAGCAGCCAGGAAATGGCTCGAGTTCCAAGATCTGGAGCTTTCATTTAAAACTTCACAGCAACCCACCTGGAGGAAATGGCCCCACCCACCCCACCCACCCCTTTTCTAAGGCTGCTTCAAGTTTGAGTTTTTAAAAAGAGCTCGGTAGAGCTAAAGGAAGCTACAAGTAACTCATTGCTTATTTAATCAATTGCACTTAATATCTATGTTATTGATTCTGGAGCAGAGGAAGTCCACTGTGAACCGCAAACTCTGGCCAGCCAGACATTACGGGCTCCCAGACGTGGGCTCCACACTTGGGGCCTTGTCAGCAGCAGCTTTGGGAGCTGGGACTGGAGAACATGAGTCTTTTCAGAAGCTTTTCTTCATGCAAGATTTCTTACTCAGTAGTACTGGAGTTTTGTTCGTTTGGCTTCAAATACAAATTGTTTTTTCCTAATACAAATATGTGGTACCTGGTACCGACAAGCCCATACAATTGCTTTAGTACTTGCATGCAGGCCTCTGTGTGACCAGGCACACTGACCACATGTGCTCCATCCTTTCTGACTCTCCTCTGCACCAGGGGTCTTTCTCAAAAACCCCACTACATTACTGGAAACTGCTGGTTTCGCCTATGTGCTTGTTCCTAAGGCATGCAAAACAACAACGTGAAATCAGAAAGCATTTACAGCCTGGGCAGCTGAGGCGCTGAAGTCCGAACACACATCACCTAGTACCAGTGCCTGGGACCTCCCTTGCTTCCACACTAGTTCTGGAGGTCAGCACGGGACATACCTGCAATTCCCCTCTGCTTTATGGTCCACTGAAAACAAAGCCAGTGGAAGGAATCTAATTTGGACATTGGAATTCTTTGAAATTCCTGGTCCTCAGGAGCCCAAAAAATCCAGGGCCAGGAACAATGCTTGGGGGCATCAATTTCCTGAAGTTTGTGGCCGAAATCCAGACCTTCCCTGGCGAGGCTGAGGGGAGGGTTGGGTGCTCGGGACTGAACCCCATTCAATGACACCCTCAAAAAATGATCAGGACCTAAAACTGAGCAGTTGCAGGATTCTCCCCTCAACAGTGAGGCAAAGCATTGCCAGGGAGCCTTCAGCAGCAGGTATGCTCTGGTCCCTGAATTAGGCAAACTGGAGTGATACCATAACGGGACTCAAAACCCATCCTGAGGGGACTGCTTGTGTCAGTTCAAAGCTGCACACTTCTGAAAGGCAGGTCGCCTTCCAGTTTAGTCTGTAAGGACAAGCCCCTCATTTTAGAACAGCTACTGACCTCAGCCCAAGCTGACTCTGGGTTGGGCTGGGGCAGAGCTTGTGCCATTTCCCCAGGACTGGCCCAGGGCAGCAGGGCCAGCTCCCTCAGTGGGAGGAGCCTGATCAGGAAGGCAGGCCCTGGGATAAGGCTCTTCTGGGCACTGTGTTGAGGCCTGAGGTCTGTGGTGGCCTGGCCCTCCCCAAGGGTGGCTCCAATTTGGGAAGCTAGGGTTCCTTCTGCATCCTAGCGGCTGCTCTGTGCACTCCAAATGCTTCCCCCACCTGCACACAGTGCTTCAACAGCCCAAAGGAGATTCTGTGAGAGACCTAGCGGTCCTGGACTGCCAGCACACACACTGCAGTCCTTGTCTGCGCCTGCTCCATGAGGACCCCTCCCCCCACATCAGTGGTGTAGGTGATGCTCTTCAGCGCTGCAAAGAGAATAAAGACAACATGCACTCAAGCCAGCACACAAAGGCCAAGGAGAACAAAGACAGCCCCTCTTTGGGAGGGGCCTCTGGAGGAACTGAGGCTAAGACACCCTGTTCTGTCCATCTTGAGTGGACATTCTGCAGCCTTCCTCTAAGGCCTCTGCTCGAAGAGATCGTGATATTCCTGCTGCTCCAGCTCCCGGTTATACTTTTCGATCTCCCGGTTGGCTTCTTCCACATAGTCATTCATGAACTGGTCCATGACTGGCGGCTCATTAAGGAAGAGAGCCGTGAGTCTGCCCTGGCCCAGAGGGATCTGTGGGCAGGTGAAGGGGGAAGGGGGCCTCTGAGGTAGTAAGTTCACAGAGGGTTCCTGATGGGCTTTTATACACTGGCAGCACCAAAGATACAAAGAATGCGGTAGGGGTTGGCGCAGGGTCCTTCGTGAGGTCTTAGACCTGCGCCCTTCAGCTTTCATTAGCACACAGCAGATTCTCACAGATTAACTACTGTAAGCAGGCCCCATCTCCAACATGTAAATTGTGACCTTGATGACCACAGAACTGAGGATGTCACCACAGCTGCATCTGAACTACAACTCACAGGATTATCTCAGCAAGCACTGAATGAAGAAGAAATTCAATTGATTTTAAGAGGCCCTATGATTTAAAGCTCTCAGAACCCAGTCTGCTCCAGTGTGGGCTGCCTCACCTCTAGCAGACACTTTCCTTATAGATAAGCTTCCAGACACCCCACAGCCCCAGATTCCAAGGATACGTGGGTGAAAATCAGTCTTGTCACCAAAGAAATTGACAAACTGGGTGCCATTATAAAAGTAGCCTGCAGGTAGGGGGTCCAGGTGGCGTTTAACCTACAGGGAAAAAAGAGTCCTGTTAGAATTATCTGACCACTTTCTATCGTTCACTCATTCATTAAAAACAAAAACAAACCGATTATCCTAGCAAGATAGCCCGCCCCATGGAGGCTGTGTGTCCGGGAATTAACACCTTCCCACAGCAGCTCTCGGGCAATGACGACGGAGGTCTCTAGGCTCAGAGGGTGGCACTCTGGGTGTCCCTGTGAGAGGACTCTGGTTGTCCACAGTGGTCCCGGCTAGATAAAATACCCGTTGTTGGCTGCCTCCCCTTCCTTCTCTCTGTTACTTTCCCATTTCCCTATTCGCGTCTCCTAGAATCATTTCCAAAGTAAACTACTTGCACTCAACCTTGTTGAAGGTCTGTCTCTGAGGTGCCCACGGTGTCCTGCCCAGGAGCACCCAGGGTTTCCCAGGTCCTGTTGGGCCTGGATTTGAAGGATTTTCCTCAAGTCCAAAGCAAGGGCTCCTGGAGTCCCAGAGCACTCTCCTGCCCGCCTGCACATTACTGGGACTGGTGACGTGGCTCATGTTGGGTCCTGTGTTCCTTTTAATCTTTGTCTCCAAACCCATCAGGAAAAGGTTCCCGTGGAGGTAGGGACTGGGGCAGAGGCTGGGAGTCAGCCTGGAGGTCAAGTGGGCTCATCAAGGGGCTTCTTTCCTGGCCTCAGGACTCACACATTACCCATGAGCAGCTTCAGGATCTAGATCTAGTTTTTCCTGCCCTTGCTGGTTTATGCAGACCGAGGGGATGGGAAGGAGAGAATAACCTCTTCAGCTTTTTGAACGGGTGACAGAACGGCTTCGCCTTCCTCACATACCCAGGCGACACCGGAAAATCCCAAAGGATGAAGCTACACAAGCTTGGAAGGACAGCCTTGGCGTATGGACGGGCCTTAAGCCCCCAGGGCAAGGTACTCACATGGATGTTCCTGATCTCCTGCTGGGTCAGCATCCCCCGGGTCTTCAGGGCTTTCCTCTGAGGCTTCTGTGCAGAGATGGAGGGAGGGGTCAGTTAACTCCATAACTCCAGAGTGTGTGTGTGTGTGTGTGTGTGTGTGTGTGTGTGGGCTAAAGATGCTTGTGTGCATTTACAGAAAGCCTCCTCTTCCTAGGCACCTGTCTCCAGGGTCACTGCTATCCAGTGAGTCTTGATTTGCAAAAGGCTCTACCCATATCTTTGTTGTTAATTTCTTTCTTTTTTTTATTTTATTTTATTTTTTTAAATATTTTATTGATTTTGTACAGAGAGGAAGGGAGAGAGACAAAGAGTTAGAAACATCGATGAGAGAGAGTCATCAATCAGCTGCCTCCTGCACACCCCCCACCGGGGACATGCCCGCAACCAAGGCACATGCCCTTGACCGGAACCGAACCCGGGACCCCTCAGTCCCCAAGCTGACGCTCTGTCCATTGAGCCAAACCGGTCTTGGCTGTTGTTAATTTCTTTCTAGAGGGAAAGCCCAAGAATAGGTGATTCTGGGCTCAGAACACAGGAGAATCTTGAATTAGTTTCAGCTAAGAAATGACAGTTTGACACAGAGTCCACATGGAACAAGTAGGTTTCACCCAGCCCCTAGTTAGGTCACCTAGTAACTCCAGTCTGCTGTGGAAGCAGAATTGGAAATGTCTGTGAGAACAAGTCTGCCTTGAGTTTGTCCAAGTGGCTGCCTTCCACTCTCTACGTGTCCCTGAAAGTGCTGGCTGAGCCTGAGTGGTGGCTAAGTGGGGAGGCACCAGGAAGACTGTGAAGGGATTTTTGCCTCAAGGCCAGCAGCAGCTCTGAGGTGTGCTAGCCACATCTGTGCCAAGTCTGTCTGGGCTTCAAAAACTACCTGCTTAGCACACTGCCGTAGCCAGTCCTTGACACTTTCTTCCTTCAGGGAGCAGCCGATGAACACGAGGTAACACTCCTGTTGCCCGCTGCTGTCATGAGGTGTGCCTCGGGAGTTGGGTGGTGGCGTGGGTCCCTCCAATACAGGCACAATGCTCAAGGAATTGGCCAGAGTATTGTGGCAGACCTCCATGGTCTTCTCAGAGTCTGCAAGAACACGTCAGTCCCTGAGACGATGCCCCAAAAGAATAAGGCTACACACTAAGGGTGACGCAGGGTCTATGGTTGAGGACAGAGTCATGAGACATGTTCAGGAGGGAGAACTGACATGATTGGTGGCAAGTTAGAGAGGATGAGCAAGAGAGGTTGGAGTAGGTTGGTTGATCAAGTGATCAGGTGGAATCAACCCAGAAGGGACTATAAGAGAAAGGCCTCCTTCTGGAGGGGTGGGTCTCAACAGAGGCCTGAGAGGCCAAGGGAGGAGGGCGTGTCTACAGTACAAGTGCTGTGGGGGAGTCACCTGGATGGGAACAGAAAAGAGGGGACAAGGTTTACAGGCTGAGAAGCTGGGCTATGACTGACAGGAGACATGAGAAAAGATCAAGGTACCTCTAAAAGGCAGGATGAGAAAGGGGTCCAGAACAACAGATATTAACCTTGAACAAGAAAGGGGTCAAGAGTAGGTATAAAGAAAGAAGCTGATGATGGGGGAGAGGAAAGACAAAAGCACTAAGATCCCTGCAGCAGGTGGGGGCTTAAAGAGAGGGCCAAAGTTTCAAATCAGTAATAATATAAATTAGTCCAATGGTACAGGTTAAAGACCATGAAAGATTCCTTTTTAAAGGTTACGTTGTCTAATGCTTCCATCTGAAGACCCAGATGGGTCCATGCTTACAACTCTCAGTGGTTCCCTATAGCAGAACTGATGGTTGCCTGTCCAGCAGACCTCTCTTCCCCCAATACCAATTCCCCATAGGTCCTGGATCCTGGAAGGCATAGCAACTCAATCCTGGCCAAGGGGAGAAGTCTGCTGAAGAACTGGGAGGAGGCACTTCAGCAAGGGTGTCTGCACTGATAAAGATACCACAGGAAGAGCCAGCATCTCCATCGGCTGGATGTTGTGTCTGGATTTGACACCTAGACTACAGCACTACCTGGCAACCATAGGAGTGGGTACCTGAGGATAAGCTGACACCAAGAATGGAAGAACACAGAGACACCCATTACCTGGGTCCTCAGTGGCTTTGCTATGCAGCCTGACCTCTTGCTTCTTGGTATGTATCTGACACCTGCTAGTTAGACAACCTAACAGGCACAATCCCTGCCTCCCCCTAAGCCCCAGACACAGTAAACCCTATTGGTTCCTGAAGTGTGCCTTTTTTGCCCCAGGTCCACAGCACATGCTGTGCCTTTTCTCTGGAACAGTCTCCTCTTTCTCAATGTTGAGTTGAGCAATTCCTTCTCTGACGCCAGCCCAGGATAGACCAGGTTTGAAGGGCTCCAGAGTCTAAGGCTGATAAATAGGGCCTACTGAACAGAAGGGAGAAGGCAAATAACTTTGACAGACATGAATCAGAAGCTGGATATCTCAGTGTTGGGGTAGCTCTAGAAAGGTGATAGGTCTAGAAAGAAACCATGGGTAATGATTTGAGTCTCTGGAACAAGGAAGTCAAGGAAGTCCAGGAGCTGTGAGGAGAGGCCCTGGGCAGGCCATCCAGGGGAAGGAGGACAGATCCTCCACTGTGGAGTAGAAGGACCTGAAGGAAGGTAAGCCCTTGGCAGAGAGGGGTGATTGGAAGAGTCCAATGGCATAAGGCCCAGAGGGGAGGGTTTTGGAGAGAGTCTGCAAAGCACCAGTAGAGGTTCTGAACTCCAAAGTGCAGGGCTCCCAAATCCAACCCCCCAGTTACCTGAAAACTTCACTTTGCCCAGGATGTGGTAGATGTTTCCAGAGAAAGGACTCGGCTTGATGGAAGAGTGAATTGCTGGTGAAGGAAGAGGACAGGATTGTTACCCACGTGGGGGCAGAGGCCAAGCTCAGAGTGGCAGTACTGGGACGGTTAGGGACTAGGAAGGGATCTTTCTCTAGGGTCCTGAGTTCATGGATTCTATCCCCACCCACTCCTCCCCAGTGGCTCCAGAGGAGGGGGGGGTTCCTGCATTCTCAAATCCCTCTGCCTGTTTTCAGACTCAAACGAAGAGAAGAGACAGCATAGAGAATGGTGCCAGGAAACAGGGAAACTCTTGGCGTTCTTTTCCTGGGGCCCGGGACATGTCCCAACCAGGGCTTACCTTTACATTTGGCCACAAAGCGAGTCTTCTCCAGGGGACGACCAAACCACACACAGATCTGAACCATTAATGGAAAGACTGATCCAGCATCAAATTTACCTTCATACCTTAAAAGGTTTAAAAAATTGTAAGTACAGCAGTATTATATAATATTTTGGAATGAACTACATATTATCTATCCTGTAATATTTGAATTCTCTCTTACTTGTACACAGTTTTGTGTAGAATACATTTGTTTAAATGTATATATGTTTCTTTCACCTTGAGGTCGGGAAGAATGATTTACCTCTTTAGACTAGCAGTTTCTTGACATGAAAGACCCCTTCGGCCTTTGAAGCCAGGCAGTGTCCCACCTGAGACGAGGGGTCCTTCCTGGTACCCTTAGAGCTCTTCCTCAGGACCCCACCCACTCTTTCAAGACTCCAACCATGCTCCATCATTGCTGAGGGTAGCTTAACAGACTGTATATTTGGTGTGTACACTCTCTCCAGAAGGAACTAAAGGGTGGAGGAAGCTCTGGACTATGTTCTCAGTTTTGAGTATAGCAGACATAATGTTGCCACAGACTCATTCAGAACATGGCCATATTCAGAGCCAAAAAAATTTAACTTTTCATTATGGAAAACTTTAAACACATGCAAAGGTAGAAGGTAGTATAACAAACTCCCATCAACTAGCTTCCAAAGTGATGGAACTGTCATTTCTTCTTTTGTATTATTTCCTTCAGATGAATCCTCATGATTGAAATCAGTCCAGAAGAAGGTGTAACCATCTGATGAGTAATAATTTATACTGCCCCTGGCATTATAAATTCCAGTTTCACAACAATTCTCCAGCAATGGTTACTATAGATATTTTTTGGTTAAATGCAATATTATCAATCAAAATAATAATGAAGCATCATTTTACATTTTGAATATTACTGACGTGGAATTGCTATCACGGTTGCCATCTGTATTTGATCCTCAGTGAATTGTACACATCCATAAGGTGTGGGCTATTTTTCTTAACTAGCCAAATAAGTTTCTCAAATATTATATTAAACCTCTGTCACATTTGAAGTAATCATTTTCCTTTAGTCTATTGTATTCTCTTCTTCTTTTTACAAAACATGATTTTATTGATTTCAGAGAGAGGGAGAAAGAGAAACCTCGATGATGAGAAAGAATCATCGATTAGCTGCCTCCTGCACGTGCCTATTTGGGATCAAGCCCATAACCTGGTTATTGAACTGTGATCTCCTGGTTCATAGGTAAATGAGCCATACCCGCTGGGCTGTATTTTCTTATTAGTTTCCTTGGTTTTAAAATAGCAACTATAGTTTTGAATTTTATATTGTTGAAAGTATCTTATCCTTTGTGATTTCTTAAAGTTGGGTAGTAGCATAACATTTTTGCAACACTGCCATGGTCTTTTTTCTCTCCCTCAACCCAGACAGCAATTTGGATACCATGAGTTACTCTGGCTTCTGTGCTCAGAGCCAGAATCCTTAATTTGGAGGGGGATGAAGGAAGAGGGAAAAGTTTCCTCCCAGGCTAGAAACACGCCATTCGGGGCGGGGCGGGGCCAAGGGGAACAGAGGCCATGAAGGGGAATGGCTAAGAATCTTTACAGCTCAGAATGAGCACATCCTGGAGCTGAAGTCCTTTCACTAGGAGGTGGTGGCCCTGACCCAAGGAGGGAGGGGAGTAATGTCTAGGGATGAGTAGGAGGAGTCTGATGGCTGCCATCTCGTTAAATGACTAAGTTATCTGAACCTAGGAAGGAATTAAGAAGGGAGAGCCTGAAGGATGATTTAAAAAAAAAATCTTCCTTGTTGAAAATATTACATATGTTCCCTTCCCTCCCAACTGACCCCCTTCACCAACCTATTGTCTATGTCCATGGCTTATGCATATATGCATACAAGTTATTTGTTTGATCACCTCACACTCCCCCACCTTCCCTGAAGGATTTTAAGGCCCTTCCATCTCTAATTATCTACAATGATTGATTTTCCTGATCAAGGGAAGGTTTCAGACTCCACACTCACAGAACCTTCTAATGAGCTCCTCATAACCCAGCTCTTTCCTGGACCAGTCTGCCTTAGGAAAGTGCACCCGGAGCTCTGTGCAGGTGCCCAGAAGGAGTCAGCATGGACTGGAGGAAGGGTGACTCCCTAGGCACCAGGTGGGGATAGAAGAAGTCTCAGGTCAGGCCCTTGGTGTGGGCAGCAAAAGGCCCCGCATCTGCAGCCACCAGAGGAGGGTTTCACCTCAGAAGCTCCATCTCTTTCTTCTATCTAAGATATAACTGTCTTGTTCAGGAAAATGGGATGATCCACTTACCTACTATATAAGTATGATATGATTCAAATCAAGTATGGTATGACTAAAAGACTAAATTTGTATTCATTTACATTTTATTAAATAGACAAAGGTGGCTAGTGGTTACCATACTGGAGTGTGCAGTCTTAGAACAATGTGTGTAAGTGCTCCTGAGCTGCTGGTATTAGTATGATTACAATGCTCCTTGTGCTCTCTTTCCTTCTCTTCTCCCCTCTGGAGGAGAAGGTCACAGGCTGGGAGGCTGCCAGGACAGAAGAAACATCTTCTGGGCCCCATTGGCAGAGAGCTCACCTGTCAGGAAGGAATCCCAGAGGACTGACTATTCTCAGAAGTGACTCTCTCACCTGGGAAGGTTACAACTCCTTGGTTCTGTGTCAGCCACCTCACCCTCACTAGAGGCCAGAGGAAACACAGGACATGATTGTGCCTGGTGCCCACAGGAATAAATACTCACTTTATTCCATATCTATCCTTTCCCTCAACATGCAGCAAGGCTCCCAATATGGAGCCCAAGATGGGGGGCACTAGGCTCCTGAGAAAGCCAGCTGCTGTTGGGACATGGCAGGCCCTTCCAGCTGCCATGGACACCTTTGTATAGCACACCTGGTATTCTCTCCCTCTCTCTCTCTTTCCCTCTCCCTCTCACTCTCCCTCCCCCTCTCTCTATCTCCCTCCCTCCCTCTCACGCTGTAAAAAATCATTGGGTTTACAAATAAATCTTAGCTAATTTTCAATGATGATACTTGCCAGCCAGGGTACATTAAATATCGAGATCGTAGCATCTGAGGACTTGAAAAACTGTTTTCTGCCAGAATCAGCTCAATGTCTTCATTCCTTTGAAAACATACAGGAAAAAAACCCCACACAGATTAATTAGGACTATCAACCTTAACCTGCACATTTTCTTTCTTTTTCCACTGTCCCCCCGCCCCCCACACACATATAAGCAACAAACGCATGCATTTCCACACCCCCCCCCCCCCCCCCCCCGTTACTTCACCCTTAAGTATTTCAGTATGCATCTCCTAAGAACAAGGACACTCTCTTACAGAACCACAATACGATGATCACGCACAAGGAATTTAATACTGTGGACCAGCAGCACTGGCATTACCTGGGAGCTCATTAGAAATGCAGAATCTCAGGCCCCATTCTAGACCCACTGAATCAGAACCCTCATTTTAATAATTCAAGAGATTCAAATGCACATTAAAGCTGAAGAAGTATTGATTTAATATACATCCATTTTCAAATGTTCTCTTTCTTGGGGGTAGGGAGAGGCTCACCCATCAAAATTACAATCTTTATTTTCCTTTAATCTGGAACAATTCCTCCAACTTTTATGTGAGTTTGTTTCTCATGACATTAACCTTTTTGAAGATATGCCAGCTGTCTTGTGTCCCATGACTTAGATTTGTCTGACTGTTTCCTCATGATTAGATTCAGGCGAATATTTTGGGCAAAATTAATACCCAGGTGATGTGTCCTTCCCACAGCATCACAGGACGGAGGTGCGGCATGCCAATCTGTCCCATTAGTGGCCTTGCTAAGTTGAACCATTTGGTCAATGTCATGACTACAATACCCCCTCTTCCCACTGTGAAGGTACTTTCTGTCTTGGTAAGTAGTAAGTAGTTTGTGGAGTGCTACTCTGAGGTTAGAAAATATCCTTTTCCTCAACAATCTGTCAACTACTGAACATCCATTGATGATTTTTGCCTAAACTAAGTTATACCAAAGGTTACAAGATGGTGACTTTCTAATTCTAGAAATCCTTATTTATTTGTTAGCATTTTCCTGTTAAAAGAGATTTTGTATCCTGCCCCTCTTCATTTTTTTGGTATCACATAGACTCACTTTATTCTACGTGCTATAATCCATTATTATCATTATTCTTTCTCATGCTCAAGTTGTCACAAATTTGGCTAAAGACAGCTTCGTAAGATAGTTCACATATCCTTTTGAAATAGCTACAAAAATATTTGCTTTTTTGGCATAAAAATGTGGATGCATTAAAATAAAATGTCTCAAAACAGGACAGAATACTGACACATAGAGCACTTCTATAATTGCTCAGGACCCTGTGGTGCATTGCCAGAGTGTAGCTACTGCATCTGAGAAGGTGCCTGCTCTGTGGGGGGAAGGGAACGGGATAAATTTACCTGGTGACAATCCCATTTTCTGCAAGAATGAAGGCTGCGGTAGGATTGGCAGCCCTGATGAGGCTCTGCAGCTGAACGAGGAGAGGGTGCCTCTGCTCCATGGTGTGACTGGTGAACACCACATTATTCACCAGGCCTGGCAATAAAACCAAGAACAGTTCAGCCTTCAGAGACCTGATGGACTGAGGGCTCACACCAACATGGGCCCTTGCTCCCTCCCCTGATTGTCCCTTCCAGTAGCCCATTGTATAGACACCCCGGACCCTCAACACCAAGAGACACAACCATCATTCTGTTCCCCTTTCTGCCACTTCTTGGAGTGCATGACCTCAACACTGTAGCTGCCTTACTTCCTAATCTCCTATCTTCTTTTTCAAAATGTTTTATTTTTTATTGATTTTGAGAGGAGAGAGAGAGAGAAAGAGAGAGAGAGAGGAGAAGGGAGAGAGAGATAGAAACATCAATGGGCTGCTTCCTGCATGCCCCTACTGGGGATTGAGCCTGCAACCCAGCCATGTGTCCTTACCAGGAATCAAACTGACCTCTTAGTGCATGGGTTAAAAAAGTTCAACTACTGAGCCACACTTGCCAGGCCCTACTATCCTCTTAATTCTGCTTTCTAGCTGATACCCTGAGCTTCATCAGGGGGCCCTTTCTGCATCCCCTGTACTTAACCTCATCAGGAAAGGGTGCCAATGACCTTCACCAGTTCAGACCACATTTTCCAGGCACTAACCATGTATCAGGTGTTAACCAGTAGGTTCTCAAAGTATACAGCTGAGAAGGAGTCACACACATAAACCCATAATTGCAAGGTAAGTACTAATACAGATATTCACATAATGATACAATAAGAAAGAGGGGCACATGTGTAATGACAGGTTGTGGGGTGGGCCATGATCATTCCAAACCTTTCTGTGAAAATACAGAAATAAAGTCCATAACACCAAAGAGAATTTGGAAATCAGGGAAGTTACCACATTCCACCATGCCAATAAAATTATATCTCTCCCATATTCACTCCTATTTTTATATAGTTAAGATCATAGCATATCTACCATAGCATATTTTTCTGCTGTAAAGAACATCTGCATTTTTAAAAAATATATATTTTATTTATTTATTACAGAGAGGAAGGGATAGAGAGTTAGAAACATCAACAAGAGAGAAACATCGGATCAGCTGCCTCCTGCACACCCCCTACTGGGGATGTGCCTGAAACCAAGGTATATGCCCTCAACTGGAATCGAACCAGGGAACCCTTCAGTCCTCAGGCCAAAGCTCTATCCACTGAGCCAAACTGGTTTTGGCAATATTTGCATCTTTTATTCAACCACTTTATTCACTTTTTAATACTGTGAAAATTTAAGATATACAAAAATAGATAAAACAGTGCAATGAACTCCCATGTGCTCATCACCAGGCGTCAAGCATTATCAACACTTGGCTAATTGTATTCCTTCCATACCATGCCCCTGTCTTTTCTTTTTCTCCCTGCTCCCACACTGTGTGATTCTGAAGCCAATTCCAGATATCCTATTATTTCATCCAAAAATATTTCAGTATATATCTCCATAAGATAAGAACTCTTTAAAAATGATTAACAATAATTTTTTAAATATGAAAAGTATGATCTGTGCTCAAGTTTCTAGCTCATGAATGTTTTATTAGAGCTAACTTTTTGAACCAGGAACTAAAGTACACATGTTATATTCATTGATACATCTTATAATTCCCTTTCAACCTATAGTTTCTCCTGATTTCTTTGAAATTTATTGTTGAAAAATTTTATCCTGTAAATTTTTCCCAGTCTGAATTTTGCTGATTGTACCCCCATAGTATTGCTTAACACACTAGCTGTATCTCTTTGATAGATTCAATTGTTTTTATTATAAGCTAGTTTAAAATTTGTTCTTTTTTTTAAAATTGAAAAACAAGTACAGACTCCCATGTGGGGAAGGGGAAAGAATCTCACAGCATAGACTCCCATGTGAGGAGGAGAAAGAGACCTTCTTGTTGTTTTTTTTCCTAACCTCTTAATTTGAATGCTTAATTTATTATTTAAAAAATATATATTTTATTGCCCAGGCTGGTTTGGCTCAGTGGATAGAGCATCGGTCTGCGAACTGAAGGGTTCCAGATTCGATTCCCATCAAATGCATGTACCTTGGTTTCGGGCACATCCCCAGTGGGGGAGGCAGCTGGTGGATGATTCTCTCTCATCGATGTTTCTAGCTCTCTGTCCCTCTCTCTTCCTTTCTGTAAAAAATCAATAAAATAAAGATACCGATGAGAGAGAAACATCGACCAGCTGCCTTTTGCACCCCCCCTACCGGGGATGTGCCCACAACCAAGGTACATGCCCTTGACCGAAATTGAACCTGGGACCCTTCAGTCTGCAGACCGACGGTCTATCCACTGAGCCAAACCGGTTTCTGCTTAATTTATTATTTTAAAATGTTATTTCTTGTTTAGTAATGTAATAACCTAGGATATATGCTTTCTTTTGATTTGGTAATAGTAGATGGTATCATTTATCATTACAGATTGCTCTTTTAGACCTCTCAATTTTTCTGGCCAATTCAAACTTGCTATTAATAATATTGCCTTCTTTCTTTTTGTTTGCCTTTGTCTGTTATGTCTTTCCCAATATTTTATCATCACCCTTCTAAGTTTTAGATACTTCTCTTTATAAAATGCTGCATAACTAGATTTTATTTTTGGTTTAATCTGAGATATTTTTCCTTTTGCATGTTTACTCCATTTATAGTTATGCCACTTTGGTTCTGTCACCTTGTTTGTATTAGACTGTTTAACCTTCAGCAGTATAGCCTTTGCATTCTTTGATAAGTGGAGGGATTACAATCTTTTAGATCTTATGATAGCAATTCTAACTTTTAAAAATAATAGATCTAAATAACTATTTCTTATAATGTCACATTTAGACAGTGTCTACTGACTTTCTATTATGACAGATGCAGAAGCTGGCATATACTTAAATTCTCCCCCATCATATTCTGGTTGATTACATTAATAATTTCAGTTTCTGCCCTGACCAGTGTGTTCAGGTTAGAGAGTCAGCCTATAGACCAAAGGATTGTGGGTTCAGTTCCCAGCCAGGGCACATGCCTGGGTAGTGGACTTGAGCTCCAGAAGGGTGTGTGCAGAAGGTAGCCAATCAATGATTCTCTTTCATCGCTGATGTTTATGTATCTCTTTCCCTTTCTGAAATCAATAAAAATTTTTTTCTTAAATCTACTCCATCTAAAATCAGTGGAAAAATATCCTCAGGTGAGGATTAACAAAAAAACAAACAAACAAAAAAAGAACTCCCAGAAAACAAAAAATAATTTTAGGTCCTCTAAGGGATACTTTTTAAAAAAATATATATTTTATTGATTTTGTACAGAGAGGAAGGGAAAGAGACAGAGAGCCCTTGACTGGAATCGAACCTGGGTCCCCTCAGTCCCCAAGCTAAGGGATACTTTTATATCTTTAAAGTTTATAACTCTATAACTTGATTTAACAACTTAAAACTTTATTGACCTCTCCCATTGGAAGATGTAAAGAGAGTTCTCTCTCCTGCTGTCTTCCTAATTAAAAAAAAAATACGTATTTCATTTATTTTTCACAGAAAGGAAGAGAGAGGGATAGAGTTAGAAACATCGATGAGAGAGAATCATTGATCAGCTGCCTCTTGCACACCCCCTACTGGGGATGTGCCCACACCAAGGCACATGCCCTTGCCCGGAATTGAACCCGGGACCCTTCAGTCCCAGGCCAACGCTCTATTCACTGACCCAAACCGGTCCCGGTTAATTTTTTGTTAGATATAATTTCATTTATAGGTTTTTAAGATTTTTCAACATTTATATTCAACTTTGTAATATAATTATCAGAGGTGTTATTGTTAATTCTATAACTAAGATTTTCCCGGCAGGTGTGGCTCAGTGATTGAGGTCACATGCCTGGGTTGCAGGCTCAATCCCCAGTATGGGGTGTGCAGGAGACAGCTAATCAATGATTAGTGATTCCCTCTTATCACTGATGTTTCTATTTTTTCTCCCTCTCTCTCTCTGAAATCAATACAAATATATTATTAAAAAAAGAAAAGAAAATACATGCCACTTAACCTCCGAAGGCAGCTGCCACAGCAGGTATGGTATGGGCACTCACATACCAAAATATATCCCACATAAAACTCTAAGCAAATCCCATTCATCAAACAGCCATCTGAAAAGGTTTCTAAGACTACGGTATATACATACTTTTGGTATAAAACTCAAAGTACAAAAAGGTATTCAGTACACAGTTTCTTCCTCCTTCCTTTGCACCCTGAGCCCTGCTCCTTTCCCAGAGGCAAGCACTGATAACCAGTTTTGAGTAGGCTTCCTCAGACAGTCTATGCATATACAAGTATATAGGAATAATCGTATTAAAAAATAATCACATTAAAAAAAATCACATAAAAAAAGCCCCTCACCAGAGGATATTTTTTCCATTGAAGAGAGAGAGGCCTGGGTCCTGGGGGCCGGACGAAAACCAGTGCCAGCAGCCAGGGGAAGGAAGGCCTATTGCACGAATCTTCATGCAACGGGCCTCTAGTTTTTAAATAAGCTTCTAACACACTCAAAACCTCTACTGCTTCCCTAGCCTGTTTTGCTCAGTGGATAGAGCATCGGCCTAGGGACTGAATGGTCCTGGGTTCCATTCTGGTCAAGGGCACGTACTTTGTTTGCATGTTCTTCCCTGGCCTGGGCCCTGGACAGGGTTCATAGAGGAAGCAACCAACCAATTGATGTGTTTCTTCACATCAATATTTCTCTCTGTCTTTCCCTCTCTTTTTCACTCTCTCTAAAAATCACTGGAAAAATATCCTCGGGTGAGGATTAAAAAAACCAAAACACCTCTATTGTTAAAGTCTCCATGTAAGACCTAGTTTTGGTAACAGCACATGATTAGAAATTCAAATGGAGAATATGTTAGCATTTTGTTATTCCATTTTAAAAGGTTCCTTGCATGCCCTTTCTGTTCAGAAGCTTTAACATTAAGATGGAGCATCTTCAACCTATACAATTTTGTTAACCTGTGTCAGCACAACACATTGAATAAAAAGAAAAAGATGCACCATCTTCAGCCAGAGTGTCAGGGAAGCCTGCTATTGAAGGTGACACTGGTGGTGCCTGTGCTCCCTTCCCCATTTAGGAAGGTCACTCTGGAGACTGCAGGGGAGACAGGAAGGACAGCCTGGTGAGCTAATGCCAGAACCCCATGCGCTGGTGCAGCCACAGGAAGTGACTGGGGCCTCTGGAAACAGAGTGAGGCAAGGTGAGGAGGCCAGGCTCAGAATGTGGCACAGTGGGAAGCAGGCAGGGTTCTAGAAGGCTCAGCACATTCCGGAGATGGCAGATACAGAAGCCGGATGCTGCAAGAGGCCTGTCAGATTCCCAGGGGTAGAAGATGAGAATAGCTGTGGTGGGTCTTGTAATGAGGAGCCAGGAAAGGCTTAGTAAAAGCTAATAAAGATCTTAGGATTCTGTCTAGTATCTTCTTGGGCCAAAGAAACTGGAGTCAGAGTAGTGCAAAAATGCCAACCTAAGCAATGTATACTACCAAGGTCACAAACAGGCCTGTCCTGTCCAGGAAAAGGTGAGAGGTATTCTGCCTGAAGTACTGTCTGCCTCAAAGTATCATCATAGGCAAACCCTGTGGGCTTGGAATTCTAGGTCAAGAACTGGACATAGAAGAGGAGCTTTGCTTTACAGAAACAAGCAAAAGGATTATGCCTAGCATTCCTTAGGCCAGCTATGCAAACTGCCACCTGTCAAGAGGAAATGCCATCTGTGCAGCAGGTGCAGCAGTTATCTGGAGCTCAGGGTGAAGAGGCCATGGTGGGTGTTTAATTTGGCTTGGTTCAGGAGCTTCCTTCTGTTTGTACCAAGGAGTGGATAACTAGATTTGGCCCAGGTTTCACAAGTCTGGCCCATTCCCAACAGTGCCCAGACATCTCTGAGGTCTATCTGACCACCCTAGTCTGGGCGAAAGACTTTCAGTAGCCCTGGAAAAAACCAAGTTCACCTCTTTTATCTATCTATAGATACTTCTAAGAGCAGTGCCACGTTAGTAAAATGTGTCATTCTGCATTCAAGGTAACAATATAATGGGCCCTGCTAGTTTTTTAAGCACTGAGATTATTTCCTAATCCTTATATTTCTGTAATACACATCATCTTGGGACTCCAATAGTCCTTTTCTCATTGTAAGTAATCCTTTGCTGTAAAAGCAATGAATCAGGGAGCCTGACTCATGAAAAGGAGCAAAGGGAAGCAATATGCTCCCTTGGGACATGAAGTGTTTGTCTACTGGTGTCAGATCCCACCTCCAAGGGAGCTACTAAACACCGAGGAGAAAAATACAGTTGACCCTAAACAACTTTGGGGTTAGGGGCATTACAGCAAAATAAAGTCTGCTTATAATTTTAAAAAAATCGATTTCAGAGAGAAGAACGAGAGGGAGAGAGGGAAACATCAGTGATGAGAGAGAATTATCGATCAGCTGCTTCCCACGTGCCCGTAACTGGGGATCAAGCCTGCAATCTGGGCAGGTGGCCTAAGAATCGAACCATGACTTCCTGGATTATAGGCTGATGTTTAACCACTGAGGCACATGGGCTAGGCTACATATAACTTTTGACTACCCCAAAACTGAACTACTAATAACCTACTGTTAACAAACAGTTAACACATATTTTGTATAAGTATTATATACTGTATTATTATAATATAAGCCAGAGAAAATAAAATGTTATTAAAAAATCATAGAGAAAATACATTTACAGTATTTATTGAAAAATATCTGCATATAAGCAGATCTGCACAGTTCAAATCTGTATTGTTCATGAGTCAACTGACCTTGCCTTTTATCCCCTTTCCTCATCCCCCCGCCCCCCACACAAAGCAGCCATGCCCATGGTGAGCTAGGCCAGACCAGTCCACTAGGCCCAGATGCGAGGGGAAGATATTTATCAAGGCACTGTCACTGCACAAGCCCCCTGGAGTTCAGAAAACAGCATATGTGGCCACAAGATGGACTGCCCATATCTGATCACATCCCTAGCCTTATAGAATTTGACACAAGTTGCCTTTGAACACTGAATTAGGATACAGTGATATTGAAATATTCCTACTAAGTGCCAGAGAGAATGCAATTTGTCCTGTAATATTACTCAGGCTCATGAACAGTGAAGACAAAGCACCTGCCCTTTGCCAGGGCAGCCCAACCATCTGTACTTTATGTGCAAAAAAAAAAAAAGCAGGCGGACACTGAGAGAGAAAGTTTCAGGAGGCAAGGACACAAGGGTGGTAATAATGTGGTGGGCAGGAGCTGACTACAGCTCACGCCCGTGGCTTTGATGCTGACTACAAACATGTATCTTAGGACCAGACAGCTCTCCTTGGCTATCTTCCAGTTCTTTGTTTTTTCCTGTGCTTTCTATTTCAAGGACAGGCACCACCAACTTTCCTAATCTCTCAGCTAGAAACCTAGGAGTCATCCAAGATATCTGTTTTCTAACTCATGTCCCATATGTAACCTATCATCATATCCCACTGACCCAACCTCCATAAAAATCTCCTTAATCTCTACCTGGGGTAGATACTGTATCTACCTCCATTCTACTCGATTGTTGGGGTGAAATGCCTGTAAAGCCACAGGGGCCTCTGGAGGCAGGACTTGGGACTCCTGGTGCAGCAGTCCAGCTGCATATTCCTCCCGCCAGTGACCCGGCCTCCTGCCCTGTGCAGCACCCAGCTCAGCTGTTTCCCAGGACAACATCTCTGGATCTCTGTATGCTCTGCTGTCTCCGCTCCCTGTGGACTGGCAGTGGGCTCAGCAGGGCAAAACTCTGCTGGGGACACCGACTTATTTCTTTGTCTGATATCTACTTGCTGGGCTGGCTCAGGAAGCCCAGAGCCCAGGTCTTCTGACAACAATGAGCATTTTATCACCACTGCAGGAAACTTAGAATTTATTCTGGGTCTCCAGGCACCATAGCTAATATGACAAAAAAGTGCTGCTTCTAGGGTTCCAGACAGTAAGACAATGCAAAGTTGAGTGTAACCTATAGGATGGGTGGATTTTTCTAAATGCTACCAAGGAGGTATGGAAAATTCCAGTGTATGTAGGGGGAATATTAAGGAAGAAGGTTCTATCGGGCCATACTCTGCACTCATGGGACAGGAGAAATGAAAGATCTTGATGTTCCAGTGGCTAGGAATACCTATTCAGTCCACTGATATTAGTTGGAAGGCAAGAGGCAGATTTAAACCCAGCTCAGGAAAGGTGTTGCCATGGCAATATATCAATATTAAGAGAACAACTCTGGAAGAAATCTGCCGATCAAATATAAAAATAAAAGATGTCAAAGTTTTCCCTGTAGCAATGTATTTGTTTTAGATTTTAGAATGATAGGTAGGAGCATGAAGAACTGTCTGTTGCATCTAAACAGAATCTGAAAGTCATGCAAACAGGAGTAAAGCCCATTGCTTACCTTGTGAACACTGGTCAAGACATTTCGGAAAGAGAAATCTAGGGAGGAAAAAGAAATATTTTAAAACCATAATGTTGGAGTTGTCATTATTTCTCACAAAAATGAGCATATCCCTGATACCTAAGATGATTTACTCAAGGGGCAAGCGGCAAGAAGCACTGAGCATTAGGATAGCCATGGCTACACAAGAGGTTTTCACAGATTTGAACCAAAACAGGGTTCCTTAAACCAGGAAAGGTCCCTATGTGGCCAACTCTTGGTGGAATGCCAAAGAGGGGATACCTACCTGAGCAGGGCCAGTCTCTAGACTGTAGGAAACAGAAAGAGAACTAGATTTTTTTTTTTTTTTTAAGGTACTGTCTTCATAAAGGGGAAATTTAAGGAAAATGAGAAAAATTACATTCACTCAAGGGGCTTTCAGTACCAAAGTTGCTATGTTTCCCTTCATGTGCACACTAGAATCCTGTTTCCCCTTTAATCCCATTCTGACCTCTAATAGTGAATGAAAAACAGGAAACTGTCTGGATCACAAATGAAGCAGGTGAAGGAGACTGATCCAAAGTGTGAGTTAGTTAATAACTGGAGCTCTGTAGGAAGTCCCAGAGAAAATCCCATACTCTCAGTGCTTTAAAACTCCTAAAACATCATAGTGCTCTTCTCAGGGAAGAATAGTAACACTAATGAGAATAGCTGTCTTTTATCGGACCACAGGGCTGGGCCCTATGCAAGCAGTTCACATACACATACACAATTTTGTTCTGTCTTAAGAGCTGAGAAGAATGGTGTATGATGACTAAGCAGTCTAAGCACTTTGCCCAAGGCCACACATGAAGCTAATAAGTCGGAGGGCTGATGCAGGGACCCAGGTTTGCTTGGCACCACAAAGCTCCTGTTTTCTTTCCCTGCAAGTGGGATGCTTACTGAAGCCACACTTCTGAACAGTTTCTGGCCTGTGTGGCAGGTAATAATGCTGTTCAAAACACTGGAGGGATTTTCCTTGGTGGTGGCAAGAGTTCATTTTTCTATTTGATTTCTAAAAACACCCAGGCACACATCATTTGGAACCGAATTTGGTGGGTGAGTGAACTAGATTAATACTACTTTTTGGGCTGCTCTTGCCTGACTACCTCATGGGGTCTGAATAATTGCAAGAAGGAACCCCCTATGTGCTCTGAGCAAGGTCAAGAGCCCTAGAACATCCACACTAGAGTCTCCCAAGAACTCACTGACTTCCCTGCACTCACCGTTCACTGAATGCCCTCTTTCCCTATAGCAAATACATTGTTAGAAAGTGTCTGTACCCAGCAAGTGCTTGTGACCTGAGAGTACATGCCCTAAAAGGCCCTTCTTAGCACCCTGCTAGCTTCTCATAGCCAGGCATTTTAGATAGGATCTGAGAGGGCCTGGGGTCATCAAGCTGCTCCCTTTAAGCATCTGCAAAGAAAATATTCAGAACACACAGATTTGCACATACACATGATTCCCTAAAACTGGAATACCACTTCTCATATCTTGGCATCTTTGGGATCCCGGTCCTTCAAATTCATATTCTGGCTTTCTTTCTAATTCAAATAGGAGTTATCACCGCTTCTTTATAATTTGTATAAAACTGCATTAATCAAAGTATCTTTTATTATGGCACTTCCTATTCTATATCATGATTAATTATGTACGTGACATTGTTGTACCATTTGAATATTACTTAATTTTTCTGAGTGACTCTCTCATGGTAAAACATGACAATGAAGCCTACCTTAAAAGAGGATTTAGAGAATTAAGAGGGGTAAAGCATCACAGTGCCAGACAAAAAGAGCAAAATAAATGTTGGCTCACTCATCCTCCCTACAAAACTGTAATATTAAAGAGTGCCTGGCTTAGGAGTCTTAAACATAGCAGACAAGTTCTGTATCACCAAACACTGAAATAATGGGTATACTATAGTGGTTGCTGACCAGCTCTTCCTCTGAATAACAAAAACAGCTGTGGTTATAATATACTCCTAAGTCCTATATAGTCCTATATGGTAACATGCATTTTCTCAAGTTCCAACCAAGTACCTGATTTATATAAAATCTTAGTCAATCAATAAATGATACTGATCTAATCTTCCCCAAAACATATCCACAAAAATGTAGAGACCTGGGTTAACTTGTGCATATCCACAAAAATGTAGAGACCTGGGTTAACTTGTTCCTTGCTTCCCCTTCAATGATTAGAACAGTGCTGGCATACAGCAAATCACTCAACAGAAATTCAATGAATGAAACCCACTAAAATAAAGACATCAGGCAAATCTCACATAGGTCCATCTTGAATCTAGTCCACCTCCTTAGGGGTGTCGAACTCAATCAGAGAAGGGACCAAAATCTAAAATCCAGCCTAAATTGCGGGCCGAATGGTTTACTGAACAGTCATAAACTGTCATTGTGATGGAAACGCAGCGGAGTGCAGTGATGACAGCGCGGTGTGGGCCACATTGCAAGGCCTGGCGGGACGGATTTGGCCCGAGGGCCTTGTGTTTGACACATGTGTCCTAGATTAAAGAAGCCATACTGGAGAAACCAAGATGGTGGCATAGGTAAACACCTGACTTGCCACCTCACACAACATTTCAAAACTACAACTAAAAGACAAAATGGACATCATCCAGAACCACAGGAAGATTCACTGAGTGGAAATTCTACAACTAGAAGGAAAGAAAAAAGACTCTGAGATTCAGAGGAGGTGTGGAAGTAAATTGCAAAGGTACAGAGACGCACGTGTGCGCAGAGAGGACTGGCAACTGAGTACGCAGCTGGCTTTTTAAAGCGGGAGGGAGACAAAAGCTCCCAACTGCTCTGAACTCCAGGTCTGGGCAAGACTCTGGGGACTCAGACTCATATGGGGAGAACCTGGACTTTCTGGCAGCGGGTGGAATTTGAGGGTGGCTTTCTCTCAGAGGTGCTTGCAGCAATTACAGTGGGACACTGAGACTGGGGGGACCTCTTAGGGCAAGGCTGAAGGGAAGCCATTGCTGTTTGCTCCTCCCTGAGACTCCACCTCATCCAAGCTGAGTGCAGAGTCTTTTGCATACGAATGACCTGGTCCTTTGATATCTAAACTAAAACTACAGCTGAGTCAGTGAGACCCAGAACATCCAAAAGAAGGCCCAAGGCCCCACAGCTAAAATGCAGAGATAAAGACACAGATCATAAATGAAAGAAATGGAGGAAAGCAAACAACTGATTATAGAGTTCAAAACCACGGTTATAAGGTTTTTCAAGAATTTTCTAGAAAAGGCCAATAAATTTAGTGAGTCCCTTGAGGAAATGAAAAAGGACCAACTAGAAATTAAGTATATACTGACTAAAATAAAAAATAACATACAGAGATCCAACAGCAGACTAGAAGATAACAAGAATCAAGTTAAAGATTTGAAATACAAAAAAGCAAAAAACACCCAACCAGAAAAGCAAAAAGCAAAAAGAATCCAAAAATATGAAGATAGTATAAGGAGCCTCTGGGACAACTGCAAGTGTACCAACATCAGAATTATGGGGTGCCAAAGAGAGCAAGATACTGAAAACCTATTTGAAGAAATAATGACAAAAAACTTCCCCCAACTGGTGAAAGAAATAGACTTACCAAGTTCAGGAAGCGCACAGAACCCCAAACAAGAAGACTCCAAAGAGGACCACACCAAGACACATCATAATTAAAATGCCAAGGGCAAAAGATAAAGAGAAATTTGAAAGCAGCAAGAAAAAATAGTTACCTACAAAGGAGTACCCATACGACTGTCAGCTAATTTCTCTACAGAAACTATGCAGGCCAGATGGGTGTGGCAAGAATTATTCAAAGTGATGGATAGCAAGAACCTACAACCAAGATTACTCTACCAACAAAGCTATCATTTACAATAGAATTGAAGGTCAGATAAAGAGCTTCACAGACAAGAAAAAGCTAAAGGAGTTCATCACCACCAAACCAGTATTATATGAAATGCTGAAAGGTATTCTTTAAGAAGAGAAAGAATAAGAAAAAGGTAAAGATAAAAATTATGAACAACAAATACATATCTAACAACAAGTGAATCTAAAAATCAAGTGAATAAAAAATCTGATGAATAGAATAATCTGGTGAATATAATAGAATCAGGGGCATAGAAAGACAATCTGGGGGAAAGGGACGTGGGGCGTTTGGGAAAAGAATGGACAAAAATCATTCACCTATGGATGAGGACAATGAAGGGGGAGTAAGGGCATGGGGTGGAGCAGAACTATGGGGGGAAAAAAGAGGAACAACTGTAATAATCTGAACAATAAAGATTTTTTTTTTTTAAAAAAAAAGCCATACTAACCCCACATTACAGAAAGAAAAAAGCAAGTCTATTATGCCCTATTTCCACCTTTTTTTTTTTTACAGAGAGAAACATTGACTTGTTATTCCACCCATTTGTGCATTCACTGATTTGCTTTTTTTTAAAAAAATATATTTTATTGATTTTTCTTACAGAGAGGAAGGGAGAGAGATAGAGAGCTAGAAACGTTGATGAGAGAGAGAAACATCAACCAGCTGCCTCTTGCACACCCCCTACCGGGGATGTGCCTGCAACCAATGTACATGCCCTTGACCGGAATCGAACCCGGGACCTTTCAGTCTGCAGACCGATGCTCTACCGCTGAGCCAAACTGGTTTCGGCTGCCTTTTTTTTTTTTTTTTTTTTTTAATTGTTTATTGATTTTAAAGAAAAAGGAAGGGAGAGGGAGAGACAGATACAATAGAAACATCGGTGAGAGAGAAACATCAACTGTATGTCTCCTGCTTGCCCTCTACTGGGGATTGAGATCACAATATGGCCTGAGCACCGAAACTCTTCCTCTCTAAAAAATCCAATAAAATATATTTAAAAAAACAAACAAACACACCAATAAACAAAACAAAAAAAAAAAACAATCTGGCCAGAGCGAAGGCCTGAGTCCTGGATGCCAGGGGAAGGAAAGCCTATTGCACGAATCTTTATGCAATGGGCCTCTAGTATCCAATATGGGCCTAATCTCCAAAATTTAGAGGAAACTCATACATCTTAACAAGAGGAAGATATGCAATCCAATAAAAAAATGGGCAAAGGACTTAAATAGACACTTTTTGAAAGTGGACATACGGAAGGTCAAGAAACATATGAAAACATGCTCAAAGTCACTAGTCATTTGAGAGATGTTCTCAAAAAGACAATGAAATATCTCTCAGGATGGCTATCATCAACAAATCAACAAATGACAAGTGCTGGAGAGGATGTGAAGAAAAAGAAACCCTCATACACTGCTGGTGGGAATGCAGACTGGTGCAGCCACTGTGGAGAACAGCATTGAGTTTCCTCAAAAAAATAAAAATGGAACTCGCATTCAACCCAGTAATCCCACTTCTAGGAATATATCCCAAGAAATCAGAAACACCTATCAAAAAAAGGACATATGCACCCCTATGTTCATAGCAGCACAATTTACAATAGCTAAGACTTGAAAACAGCCTAAGTGCCATCAGCAGATGAATGAATTAAAAAAACTGTGGTACATCTACACAATGGAATACTATCCTGCCGTAAAAAAGAAAGAACTCTTACCATTTTCTTTCTTTTTTCTTTTTTCTTTTTAATATATTTTATTGAGTTTTTACAGAGAGGAAGAGAGAGGGCTAGAAAGCTAGAAGCATCGATCAGCTGCCTCCTGCACACCCCCCATTGGGGATGTGCTCGCAACCAAGGTACATGCCCTTGACTGGAATCGAACCCTGGACCCTTCAGTCTGCAGGCCAACGTTCTATCCACTGAGCCAAACCGGTTTTGGCAGAACTCTTACCTTTTCAGCAGCATGGATGGACATGGAGAGCATTATGCTAAGTGAAATAAGCCAGTTGAAAAAAGATAAATATCCCATGATATCACTCATTTATGGAATATAATGAACAAAATAATAAACTGATGAACAAAAATAATCCAGAGACAGAGAAGCATCGAACAGACCATCAAACTTCAGAGGGAAGGCAGGAGGTAGGTGGGGGATGGGGGATGCTGAGGTAGGATGGGGGGTGGAGGATGCTGAGAAGAGGTCAATGGGGAAAAAAAAAAGACATATGTAATACTATATGTAATACTTTAAACAATAATGAATTGAAAAAAAGATCAGAAAGGAATTCACAAATATTATAATAGTTACATTGAATTAGTGAGCTTATGGATGAATTATTACCCAATTTTCTTTGCTGTTCTTATATTACTTTCAAAGTTAGAAAAAAAAAAGTTCCCCATTTGGTAGGGAGAACGAGAGTCATTAACTGAGGTAAAATGGCTTTAAGATGGCTTCACCATATGAAAAAGTATCTTTGAGAAACTCCAAGGGCCTTGGGACACAGGCCCCTCCCATGCAGTAAAGACAAAAGAATCTGCTGCCCTGGGCATTTCTTTCTGGGAGATGCTACTCCCAGTTCCACTGTCTCTTCAGCACACAAAGAAAAGTGAGGAGAGCCTGCCAGTCCGAAGGGGTCTTCTAGAACTGGGCACTAATCCAGTCACAGCTGAGCATTTATTGTATATGAGGTAGACTGATGTGTTCCAAAAGACGAACACATGAAGATGTGTCTCCTTCTAGTGTGTTGCTTTCTGTACACTAAACACACCATGTCCTGTGGGCTGGAGGTGGTCTTAGGAGTGTACCTGTGCTCCATGTAGCAGCTCAGGGGCTCCACACACACTGTGATGGCACCAATGGTGAAGGAAGACTTGACATTTGAGTCTGGATGAGTCTGCAGGGCCTGGACAACATCAATAACATCTGTGTAGCTGAGGGAAAAAAGGGGGTGGTTAGTTTATTGATTGGGGTGGTAGAGTGGGGAGGGGGAAAAAGGAGAATGCCAAGTGGCTTGAGCAAGAGTGGTTAAGTGTCCCAGCCTTGCTCCTCAGCATGAGCTTTTCCCTGATTCTAAAAAAAAGTCTTTGGAGCTTTTTATTATTTTATTTTATTTTTAATTTTAAAAAAATGTCTTTATTGATTATGGTATCACATTAATTGTCCTCATCCCCCCATTCCCTTCCCAAACCCCTCCCCACATATGCCCACCCTCTGTTGTCCATGACCACTGGTTAGGTTTATATGCATTCACACATGGAGCTTTTTAAATTTCCATATTTGGTAGGAGCCTAAAGAAATTCTCATTTCTTTCTTTTTTTTTTTATAATATATTTTTATTGATTTCAGAGAGGAAGGGAAAGGGAGAGAGAGATAGAAACATCAATAATGAGAGAGAATCATTGATTGGCTGCCTCCAGGCATGCCACCTACTAGGGATGGAGCCCACAACCTGGGCACGTGCCCTTGACCAGAATTGAACCTGGGACCCTTCGTTCTTCAGGCCAGCACTCTATCCACTCAGCCAAACCAGCTAGGGGTTGACTCTCATTTCTTAGGATAAAAAATAACTGAAAAAGATTTACAGCTGTGGCCGGGGTGGCTCGTTGGTTGGGTGTTGTCCCACGCACCGAAAGGTTGCTGGTTTGATTCCAGGTCAGGGCACAAATGGGCTTGAGGCAATGCTGGAAGCTACTGATGAATGTTTCTCTCACACCTATGTTTCTTTTTCCCTCTCTCCCTTTCCCTTCCTCTCTCTCTCTATGAAACAATGAACTATTAAAGAAAAAAAAAAAAAGATTTACAAGCCAGTCCTGCAAATTTTGGTCATTCTAACACAATTTTTGGTAATTCTAACACCCCTTAGAGAGGGTGACTGAGGAATTCCCAGGTTTTCAGAGCATTCCATTAATCTTCATTTATTTTAATGAAAAAGGTTAGAGTAGAAACAGGCCCCAGGCTCCTTGGTGAGGCCAGCGCATCTACATGATGCACTTCTGCACTGCAGCCAAGAGTCCCTATGGCAAGAAAGGAAGTCCTAAGTGTCATTCACTCTACTTATTGAGGGGTTCTGCTAGACCCTTCCTCTCTCCCCAGCCCCTGCCTTACAGCAATCATACTAGGCGTGGCCTCCAAACAGAAGGAGGCAGTCCTCACCACCGAAGGAGCAGGCCACTTCAGCTGTCAGACTGCATCCGGCCACTTTGGCTAAACTGCCTAAATGTATGATGAAGGCCAAAAAACTGGTTCTTCATGTTTGCCTTTTTTGTCTGTACTACCTTTATTAAAAATAAAACCCAAAACAAAACAAAACCCCAGCAGGACTTTCTTTCCTCTGAAATAACAGATATCCCATTCAAGTGTCCTTTGGGCTCTGTTTTATGTTTGCAATTTAAGCCGAGAATTTGGGAACATGTTTTACATTAATTCAATTTTAAAAAATACATTTTTATTTTGTTGTTATTTTTTAAAATATATTTTTATTGATTTTTTTTTACAGAGAGGAAGGGAGATAGAGCGCCAGAAACATCGATGAGAGAGAAACAACAATCAGCCACCTCCTGCACACCCCCTACTGGGGATGTGCCCACAACCAAGGTACCTACATGCCCCTGACCAGAATCGAACCCAGGATCCTTCAGTCCACAGGCTGACGCTCTATCCACTGAGCCAAACTAGTTTCGGCTAAAAATACATTTTTAAAATTGAATTTAGAGAGGAAGGGAGAGCTATAGAAACATCAATGATGAGAGAAAATCATTGATTGGCTGCCTCCTGCACACCCAATACTGGGGATTGAGCCTGCAACCTGGGCATGTGCTCTGAGCAACCTGGGCGTTTGCTCTGACCAGGAATCTAACCTGTGACCTCCTGGTTCATAGGTCAACTCTCAACCACTGAGCCACACCAACTGGGCACAATTCAATTTTTGTTTTTAGAGAGATACTTAATTTTATTTATGTAATTAGTTAATTAGTTGATTAATTAATTTTTGAAATACTTAGTTTTAAATGTATATAATTTAAAGAATGATTTTATAAGCTTACAAAGTATAAACAAATTCCTTTAAACTAATTTTTAACATTTAGATTTATCCAGATTTACTTATTGTGTGTTATATGTATGTGGTCCCATAGAATTCTGCCACCTGTGTAGGTTCCTATATTCACGACCATAGTTAAGATACTGAACAGCTTCACCACCATAAGGATCACTTTTATAACCCCACATATCTCCCTTCTGTACTCCCACTCTCCTCTCTAACTCCTGACAACCAGTGTTCTGTCCTCCATTAAAAATTTCATAATTTCAAAATACATTAATTTTTATAGTAACAACTAATAGCTCCACTTGATCCCAAAGCTCAACACCACTGCCCCCAATGCTGCAGTAAGTCAAATGGTACCAGGGCACTCTAGGGGCAAAATAAAACTCAGCCCCAACCACTGGTTTGCCCCAAAGAATCCTATAAATGAAGATTAAAGTAACATTAAAGGAATACATTCTCGATTTGAGAAGCCTTTGGGGTCACACTTCACCAGCAATCTCAATATTGGGCCCGGAGGTCCAGTCCTAAGGAGATGGACATTCACAAAGGAGGCTACCACAAGTTCCCTGCTGAGCCTCAAGAGAATAGGCCCAGTCTGTAAGGACAGTGTCTTAGTGAGAGCCACAGCATTTAGCTGGTTTCCTCACTTGAGTCTGTTAGGAAATCTGAGGTCCCTAGTATCCCAGGGCTGGGACTGGGCAAAGGCTGTGTCTGAGAGGACAAGAATGGGCTGGCCATGCACTGTCACTGCAGTACAGAGCAGCCAGGACAGCTGACACTTTTGCAGACTTGCACAATCCGAGACAAGGAATCAACGATGGTCTATGAAGTGACAGAATATGGAAAATTACCTCAGCTGAACAATGTTAAATTGACAAATTTGACGCCAGGTCCATACCCCCACTGACTCTCAACTCTGACAGGGGCCAATCTATTATTTTAACCATTAAAAGCAATGGAAAAAAACAGAAGGAAACAAGTGGTTTCAAACTCAGACACTTGCTCTGTGGCTTCCATAACCTCAGTCCACAAAGGCGCTGACAGAGGGAAGCCCAGGGCAGGGTGAGAACAGGCTTGAGGAAGAGGAATGATGGCTGGAGGGATGCACAGCCTCGCCCATTTCCTGCTCAGGACCACTGACCTGGCTTTCCTCCAACTCTCACCATTATCTGGGCCTTTTCTTTACTGGAAACAATCAGCCAATTGCAAATAAACATTATTACAAGCACAAAAACCAGCATAGCACAAAAGCAGTTTATGAGAACTGCCATCAGAGTCTTTATCACCAATCACAGTGACACCAGTGAAGAGCACGGCCTGCATTTCAGCACAATCTCCTCTAAGGGGGTGATGGGCCTGCATGGGGCTCCTTCCTGGAAGGCCCTGAAAGAGGTGAAGGGAAGCTCCTTGCAGCCAGGGTGCTGGGAGCAATGGTACACCCTTTGAACCTGTCCTCTCAGGGAGCTCCTTGTTTAGCTGGGCTAATCAAGCTCTTCACTTACAGTCTCAGGAAACCCTCCTGGACCAGCCATCCTCAGGATGGTGGGGCTGGAGACTGCAGAGTGTGGGGGCTGTCTCTGCCATTCCATATGAGGGAGGGCTGAAACAGGTGAAGCTCCCTTGTCTAAACAGTGAAGGAGGAGGCTTAGGGATCACTATTGTTATAAGAATTATCAAAGAAACTTACCTAGAAAACCTCCCTAATTTCTACCTTTTGGCAATATTATGATGTTAAAGTCAAACCTAAAACGTGTGTGTGTGTAAGCTACACCAGCCACTCTGGGCCGCAGGACGGCAACAGGAGTCCTTGCTCACTGAAGGCCTCCTGTGCAGTGCAGACCCTGCTCACACACACATGGGGTTTGTTCTGTGCCCTCGGTGAGCTACACACCAAGTGACAGCAGTGGCAAGGTCACTACCTACCCCACTGTCCCCACACTCCCAGTGCTCACCCTTGTAACACCACCAACAATCTGGTCTTCTTGCGGATGTAGGCTGACTGGCGGGCAGAGCGGTTCCGCTGGGCCTCCAGGGCACTGGAAAGGTACTTCTGGAAATGGGCAGCATGAAAACACTCAGAGCTGTCCATGACTTGGCGGTACACCATCCACCTGGAAATGGCAAGTGTGATCTCACTGTGGGTACCACCTGAAGGCCTGGCCCGCAGCTCAGTCATGGATTCAAATGACAGACATTCTGCCCAGTGAATCCATCTGTACAGGAGAGAGCAATCCTGGCACCAAGAAACAGGCAGAGGGAACTGCCTGGGTGCAGAGCCCCCAATCTTGACACCACTGCCACTGGAGCTTATGACAGGAAACTCCTTGCTACAGGGAAAAAGGCCAATGGACTTCAGAGCTGAGAAAGACTCCTGACCAGGCAGTCACTTCCTAAGGACCATTCAATACAAAGGCTTCAGTCAGGTGCACAGTAAAATGCTTGCTGAGAATAAGAAATGTGCAGAGTGAAGAATTTAGACTGATTTCAGAACAAAAGCAATGGAAATGAGGGAGAAACTGGTTAACTACTTAGTACTTACTATATATAGAAGGCCAAATATCTCCCTCACATCTATCTCTCTAAAACTTGTCTCTCCAGCCCCCACAACCTCCCACCGAAAACTCCCAAACCTCTGGGCCACTGCAGTCTTCTCAATCTTACAGCCTCTGGCAGGATGCCTTACTTTGAGGTAGACTGACTAGATACTAAATGCCTGGTTCAGTGAGCAAGGGTTGTTCAGTAACCTGGAAGCCAGGTAGAAGTGATGGATGAATGGTTCCCCAGTTTCACCTAGCCAGCATGTCCCAGCTGCACATGAACTCACGTAGTCCCAAGTTTTAACCACCCTGGCCCTGAACTGCCTTGCTGATAAGGCACACTCCCAGGCCTTCATCTGTGCTGATCCGGCTGTTACAGTGCTCTTCCAGATACCCAGGGCTCATTCCCTCACTTTCTCAGGCCTTTGCTCAAATGTCACCTTCTTAGTGAGGTCTCCCCTTTAAAGCTGGATCCCTGCTCCCACCCCCAACCATCCAGTCCAGTAATCCCTACAGCCTTCTCTGCTTTATTTTCTCCATCATACTTGTCACTAGCTAATACACGATTTTCCTTATCTGGTTAATTGTCTTCCCACAGGAGAATGTAAGCTCCATGAAGGCAGAGGTTTTCGTGTCTGTTTTATTAATTTCTCCTCCACACTTAGAGCAGTGCCTGGCATACAGAAAGTGCTCAGTACAAATGTGTCAAATGAATGGATGGATGGTGACTACTATGCTGATACCAGTTACACTAAAGGTTGGTACATGTCCGAGGTTTCCCTTTTCCCAAAGCAAAGACGGCAGCCATACTAACCTGCCATATTCCTTATGCAGAGCGACCAGAAAAGCACAGAGCTCGCTAGCATGACATCCCGGGAGGCCAGTTACAATGCTGATAATGACCTACGTGAAAGAAAAGCCAGGTGGGTTTGTGATTCATTTGGGAGGCAGTATTGTGTGAGAGAACAGACTGCTGGAGCCAGGTTCTGTGAGTCTGAACTTTAACACCAGCACTCACTAGCTTTGTGATGAACTTGGGCTAACAATAGAACCTACCTTTTGAGGTAGGTGTGATGATTAGAGTTAGTGTATGTAAAGTGCTTAGAATATTGTCTGGCACATAGCAAACACTTTTTTTTTTTAACCATTTATTTATTTATTTATTTATTTTTACATATTTTATTGATTTTTTTGACCCCCTCCCTCCCTCCCACATATCCCCTCCCTCCCCAGTTTTATGTCCATTGGTTTTACATATATATATATATATATATATATATATATATATTTTAAACCATTTATTTATTTATTTATTTATTTATTTTTACATATTTTATTGATTTTTTTTTTTGCCCCAGCAAACACTTTTTAAATTTTGTATTAGTATTACAATTTCCATAGAGCACACTGTGATTTGATCAATTAAAATACAATGAAAAATACTAGGCAGAAAGGAGGTCTGGGACTAAAATGCCATAGGCTCAACTGGTGTAGTAATCTTAGCCAAGGAGACCAGTGGCACTGTAGATGTTTTGTCCAGCTGCCCTGTCCTCCAAGCTGCGTAGCCTGAGCTGAAGAAACAAACTGGTGTAGGACGCATTTTTTAGTCTCACCCCCCCCTGAGCTTTTTTTTTTTTTTAAAAAAAGAACATATATTTTACCCTAATAAAAATGATTAGTGGGGTGAGGTCCTGAGTGCTACAAGGAGTATACATTGTAGGAAACTAGGCATTAAAAACTGGCTTGGAATGCAGGTGTCAGCTTCTTCTTACAACTCAACTCAGAGCCGGTTCCACTTCTCTTTGCTATGCTCAGACTGGCCGCTGGAGAGTAAAACGTCCACATGCAGGGTTTTGTAAAATGCTTGTACATTAAAGTTGCCCAGCATGAGGAGGAGCTGAATTCCCTGAAGCAGAGGCTGAAGGTGGCCTTTTGTCCTTTGAATTTTGATGGGGAGAAGAGGACCAGGCTGGACTGTCCCAACTTTAATACACAGCCATAAGAAAACAGGGCCCTCTGCAGGCAGACATTGTAAAGCAACTCAAAGAAATTCACTAACAAAGAAGGGTCAAGCAGGGAAGAAAAGGAAAAAGTGACATAGTGTGGCAAGGGTCTCTTTAAGTATGTGCTTTATCACAATACACAAGACTCACTTGGACAGGCCTGGTCACAAACAACTTACACTAAAGCTCAGCGTGGTGGTACTCACTGGGCAGCAGAGAGATGACAATGGATCCCTCCTCTTTTTGGGAAGCAGAAGCTCTCCCACTTCCCCTCTGACCAGACCCCTACTTTGTATTCCTCTCTGCCCGTGGGGAGTATTCCATGTAACTGAATTTTTGTTTATCCTTCTCCCATCCAAATTTCCTTTTCTCAGTGCCCAGGCCTCAGCCTCTCAAATCACAGCACACATGCTCATAGCCAGACACCTTCTTATTTTAAGGACAGCCCTACGGCACCTTTTAAAATATTTTTTATTGATTTTTAGAGAGAAAGAGAGAGAGAGAGAGAGAGAGAGAGAGAGAGAGAGAGAGAGAGAGAGAGAGAGAAACATTGTTGTTGCACTTATTTATGCATTCATTGGTTGCTTCTTGTACGTGCCCTAACCTGGGATCAAACCGGCAATCTTGGTGAATCCGGACACTAACCAACTACCTGTGTTTCCCCGAAAATAAGACATCCTCTGAAAATAAGACCTAGCGCCATTTTGGGAGAAAAAAAATTAATATAAGACATTGTCTTATTTTCGGGGAAACAGGGTAAGTACTGGGCCAGGGCCTCCAGCACCTTTAAACAAAATATAACAAGTAGGCATTTTCATTTTTAAGCTCTTGCCTAAGGGAAAAACGAGGCTTCTAATTGCTTACTGCTTCTATTTTCTTTTGTAGCTGAGCGGCTTCTAGATTTTCACAGAAAAGTCTGTGAAATGTCCTCTTTGAGCATATAAAGACATAGGGCTCCAAAGAAATGGTGGGAGGGGTTAAGAGGAAGGGAGTGTGAGGTGGGAGCAGATTAAAATCCACTCTGGGATGTTTATACAGTATCAGCTTACCTTAGTGATGCCAGCAAGGCCCAACTAACAAGGCCCAGCCCCTCATTAAGCTCAATGTGTCACCCAGGTAAGTCCTGTCACAACCAGAAAGAGCTGATCGCATGAGAACACTGAGCAAGAGTTTAAAAAGCCTGGAGAAGGAAGGGGAGGGCCTGGCAGGGTGCCAGGTTTCATTGCTGCCATAGGCTTGGCTGGGGTTAATATAAATGCTTGTACACATTGAATAGAGTGGGTTTCATGTGCATCATTACATCAGTATCCAAAGAGGCGAAAAGGCCTATAAAAGGGACTCTGCCTGAGCTGCTCTTGTTAACTGATACAGAGGATCAAGGACAGGCTATCAGGGTTCTCTTCCCATGAACTCCCAGCAGATCTGGTGAGCTGCTGTACCTTGTCATTTTCTACTCGGTGAGTAGGGTTGATTTCAGTTTGCTGCAGTAGGACAGGGAGATGGGCCCTCATCACAGGCTCCTGACTAACGCTGCTGATGGCGAAATGCTGGAGAAACCTAGAAAAGCAAGACAATGTTCTTGTGTTAGCATCACCAGCCTTGCCTTACTGTGCCCATCCACCGAAGAAACTCCGGTTAAAAAGAAACTTTAGAGAGATTCTCTCTAAGGAATAAAATTGTATATGGTGTGTCACTATTAACTTTTACAATGATCCCTGAGAAGCTATGAAGAAAAAAGCTTAAAAAGGACCAACATTGAGGTTTCTGACAGTTCAAAGCCAGAATATTAAACATTTATAAACAGAAAATCAGAGCTCACCAGTCCAGCTCTGGGAGTTTGGTGGAGAGCAGCTTTAGAGGACTTCGTTTCTCCCTGGCAGCATGGCTCAGGACATTGAAGAGCTTCTGTGCACTGGAGTGTCTGGAATATCAAAAGCTCACAGATTAGTCCAGCTGGTGTGGCTCAGTGGTTGAGCATCTATCTATGAACCAGGAAGTCATGGTTTGATTCCCGGTCAGGTTTCAGGCTTAATACCCAGTGTGAGGCATGCAGGAGGCAACCAATCAATAATTCTCTCTCATCATTGCTGTTTCTACCTCTTTCCCTTTTTCCCTTCCTTTTTGAAATCAATGAAAATATATTAATCCCTATGATGCACATACTTTACATAACTTGTTTTGATGCTTTCAAGCCAGAGTCCTGTGACAGTCAACACTTCCAAAACAAGCATCTCGCTGACTTAAAATAAAATGTGACTGGTGTGCCCGCATAGGAAGGCTGGCTTGAAACCCTTGGTAATACAATGGGTTTCTGATTCTTGGTGGATTTCAATTTTCTTAACTTCTATTTTCCCAAGGGCTCTTGCTACCTGTAAGTTGGCAGCACTGATGTGACCGTGTCGCCCTTTTAGAAGCCAAGACCCCTGTGTTACATAACACAAGTCATCCTGCAGAGAGAACAGGCATGCATAGCTTAGGAAGCAAGCATAAACAATGAAGGCAGCCACTTACAATCTCTTTTGTTCCACAGATAATCCATCTTCCTGGATCACTTTTAAAGACAGCCCTGAGTTAGCCTGCTGTTGCCAGAGGGAGAAGACCTAAACAAAACAGAATTTGAGCAAAGAACACTTGAAACCCAACAACAGGATATGGAACCCACATGGGGATTTGATGGTTGTTGAAAAATCTAGGCTGTCAGTACGGAGACAGACCATCATAACAAACAAGTTTGTTTCAAAAATAGAGACCTGAAGCAATTTTGTTCTGTATTTTTCAAAACCAGAATTTCTTTCTGCGTTTCTCTCCCAGGGATTCTACTTCTTCAGAGGCCAGGAAGCACAAAAGAAGGTGTTGGGTAGCACGTTCTGGCAGAAGGGGCATGTTCTACCCTGGTGATAAGGCCAGACAGAAGGAGTGGTTCAAGTAGCTCCCTTCTGGAAGTAGAGGGATGGCTGAAGAGATCTAAAGGCTGCCTCCATGTTCCAGGTTGAAAGGACAAGAACAAGGAGGTAGGAAGGACCAGCAGGCAGTAAGAGGGAGACACAGCCTGGCCTGAGATGCCATCTGCAGCCAAGGCCAGCTCTTGTCTCCTCCATGTTCTGAGAATCTGTCCTGGGGGAAGAGACACTGTCCTCTCATAAGCTGCTCCAATCACACATTTCCAAGCATTTCCATCATCATAAGGCTGGCCATCTGTTTGACTTCGGCTATTTCTTCGTCTCTAAGTGGGATGTACAATTCTCAGTAAGCTCCCTCACTCATGCGATCTGTGCTGAGTGCCTATAATATGCAGCCTGCCAGTTGGGCCATTCACAAGGGAAGGGCTCTGAACCATGGGGAGGAAGAACTTGGGGTGGGAGGGGCAGAGAGCTCTAATACAGTAGGTAGGGCCCAACAATTCAACCAGGTAGCTAAAGGGAAAATCAGTCTAATTAGGATTTAAACGGACAGGAAGATTTTTCTTAGAAGCTAAAAAGCCTTTTGTTCAGTTCCTGTAAGTTCTCACCTCTCAAAGTCAAGGCACCACTCCAGAACCCAAAGGGATTAGAAGCAGCCACCCCAACCAGCCTTCCCAACACTCCCTCTCATCACTTCGTTGAGATGCTGCCTTACCACCTAACTGGTAGGGGGAAAAGTAGTAGTTTTGCTCATTAATGACTGATGTTACCTCTGGGTAAAATGCTTGGTAGATCTTTGATTTGGGGAAAAGGGCAATCATCATAAAATTGCTTGAACCATGGAAATGAACTGGGAGATGAGGAAGTAATGAGCTTCTGAAGTATATCAGAAGGACAGCAACAACACTGGTAGAATCCTAAAAGAAAAAAGGGGGAGCATCAATGAGAAAAGCTATTTGCATGATATCAGCCCTCCAAACTACTATCAGACACATAAAATAAATTTTAGTGAAATGATTTTCATATTATGTGGTTTTTCTGGGGGGAGAGGAGGGGTTCAATAATTGAGGTGCTTTCCCATACCCATGTATACAAGATATAGGAAGCTCAAAGGTTTTTTTGTTTTTTCCCCCCTAAAAATGTCATCTCAAAATTCATTCTAGGGTACTTACTAAAAAAATATTTTTATTGATTTCAGAGGGGAAGGTAGAGGGAGAGAGAGATAAAAACATCGATGAGGGAGAATCACTGATCCATTGCTTTTTGCATGCTCTTTACTGGGGATTAAGCCTGTAACCTGGACATGTGCTTTGACTGGGAATCAAACTGTGACCTCCTGGATCATAGTTCCATGCTCAACCACTGAGCTATGCCGGCTAGACAGGAAGCAGCTCTTAGATTGGTGAGCTTTGTGTTCCTGGGCAGGAAGCCATCTGGTAGGGGCCACTGGAGGCCTTCTTCAGCCTACTTTCTCATCCTCTTTGGGATGAGTTAATTACCCATGGGTAGCTGCTGGCCCACCTCACCCAGAAGTCCCTTGTAGCTAAGCCTTTTACAGAGAGCAGCAAGGTTGATGAGGCTCAGGGCCCTGAGAGTGGTCAGATCTTTCCATGGTCTGCCTGCCTGTCTTAAAGGCAGTGCTGATTCCTGACATCCTGACATATGGAGGTGGAGCGAGGACAAGGAGTTATTTGGTTTTCCCCTCAGAAGTGGGGTATCTTTCTGAACACGAAAGCCACAGACTAGTAAATACATACCCCATCATAGAATGAAATGGAATTCATGTGATCCTTGGAAATGATGATGCTTCCATGATGACGGTGAGAAAACAGAAGGCCACTAGAGAAGAAGTACAATTTCCCTGGAAGGAAAACAGAGCTGGTCAGAGCTGGAGGGCTGGATCCTGGGGGCCAGGTTCCAATGTCCTTCTTGTAGGTATGAGAGTCATAACTCAGAACAGTGTCTGTATTGCTTCAGTTATATGATTTTTATTCTGAGCCCTGTGCTCTGGAAAGCCAATGTAGAACCCTCTTAGAATTTCAGAGATAAATGAGTCATTAGATACAATCTCTGCATGAAAATTAGAAAAAAAAAAAGTGAATAATTTATCAGCTGATGGGAAGAGGCAAAATTCACGTTTACATACAGATATCTTCCAAGGAAACACACTAAAAAAGACTCAGTATGTCTGCTCCATTACTGAGTTTATAGGTGCCCCTTTTCTCCTATTTTGGCAGAAGCTGGTTCAGCTCTGAAGAGACCACATGCCTCACTTAAGGCCCAAAAGGAGCACCAGAGCCTCAGTTGAAGGATTAGTAAAGGTAGCCTAAGGGTCTGTTTCTAGCAAAGGAAGATTTGACTTAGGCAATAACTTGGTTCACAGACACTGGAGGCCTGCTGTTCTGTTATTCACAAAAACAAAATAGGTAAGATGTGGCTAGTGGATGTAAGTTCTTAAGTTCAGGGATTCAGAGCTAAGGAGAACTGCTATTTCTGGGATGGCCAAGGTCATTCAGAAAGCTCAGTATGGATTCTAAGCGGATGATGACACAGAAAGATGACAAGTGTTAAGGCTGGGCCTGTGCTTGCTTTGAGACTCAAATGAAGCACTCAGAATACCCATAAGACCCCTGGGTAGAGTTGTTTTCTGGAGCTGGTCCAAGCTGGATCCTTCTGTTCTTTTTTTTTTTTTAAATATATTTAATTGATTTTTTTACAGAGAGGAAGGGAGAGAGATAGAAAGTCAGAAACATCGATGAGAGAGAAACATCGATCAGCTGCCTCTTGCACACCCCCCACTGGGGATGCGTCAGCAACCAAGGCACACACCCTTGACCAGAATCGAACCCGGGACCCTTGATTCCACAGGCCAACGCTCTATCCACTGAGCCAAACTGGTTTTGGCAATCCTTCTGTTCTTATAACCTCCTTTCTTTTCCTGTCTTCACATATAGAGAAAAGAGAAAGTACTTCTTGGAGTTCAAAGCACAGGCTTGGGAACACTGTCACTTAGATCTTAGTGATTCCTTGAGCTGTAGCTCTAGGAAAGTAGCCTCAAAACTCTGGAAGTTGTAATGACAAGAGCAAAGACCAACGGAATTTGGAGACAAAGTTATTTTGTTTCTTTGCTTGTGTGTTTTAAAAAATATATTTTTATTGATTTCAGAGAGGAAGAGAGAGGGAGAAATAGAAACATCAATGATGAGAGAGAATCATTGATTGGCTGCCTGCACGCCCCACACTGAGGATTGAGCCTGCAACCTGGCCATATGTGCTGACCAGGAATCGAACCTTGACTTCCTGGTTTATAGGTGGACACTCAACCACGGAGCTATGCTGGCCGAGCAAAACCTCAAGTTTTTTAAGATAAACATTTCTTCATTCTTACTTTTTTAAAAAAAATTATTTTATTGACTTTTCAGAGAGAGGAAAGGAGAAGGATAGAGAGTTAGAAACATCGATGAGAGAGAAACGTCGATTCAGTTGCCTCATGTACCACACCAAGGTACATGCCCTTGATTGGAATCGAACCTGGGACCCTTGAGTCCGCAGGCTGAGGCTCTATCTACTGAGCCAAACCGGTTAGGGCAAAATCTCAAGTTCTGAAGGCATCCTGAGGAGGTAGGGTTTCAGGGCAGAGAGGCCTGATGAGTGTGTGTGTGTGTGTGTGTGTGTGTGTGTGTGTGTGTGTGTGTGTTTGTATATGCATGTTAATGGGAATGGGGAGAAGTGGAGAAGATGGAGACAGTTTTTAGATAAAAGAAGGTTTGGAGCCTGAATATCAATGAAAGAATAAGATGATCAGCCAGAGAGAACTAATGCCAACCTTACCATCTGTGGCAGCAGCTGCCAGAGACTAGCTAGCCCACTTCAAGGCATACAGGTTCAAGCCTTGTAAGCCTCCCACCTCTAACAAGTAAAGCCTGGCCTCCTCTGCACACAGCCTTGTCCTAGGGCCCTCTTGAGTAGTGCCTACCCATGCCCCAGCCTCGTCCTGCACCAACACCAAGGTTCCTCACTGCTGCTCCCAAACCATTCCCCTCCATGCTGGCATAATACTTTTATTTCCTTCACTGCTCACATGTACTGCCCTCCTAATCACCCCCCAACATTTCCAACTGCCCTTGAATGTGCTCACAGTCTTCTCTTCCAAAGCCAATACTCCTATTCCTTCTGAGAGATCAGGGGATGGCTCACACCACGTTCTGACCTCACTGCTCCTCACTCCCAACTCCACAGCAATAAAGCAACACCCAGAACATCTTAACCCCTGGAATTTTCAGATCTATAGCCTACTCTCTGAAATTAGCATCCCATTATCCTTTTAGTTATTCTCACTCCTAAAACCTCATCTTCTGATGTCACTGAGCCTTTAAAGCTTCCAGTCCCTATTTTCCTCTATTGCTCAGAAATTTCTGAGTTTCCTTTCATTCACATCCAAGTCAGATCCCCTGGAAAGAATCTGCTTTTAACCTCTGTTTTGTCAGGGGAAGGGACAGAAACAGATTTTATTTTACTACATACCAAGCATGTCATATGCATTATAGTTTTCCATCTTTACAACAATTATAAGGGAAAGAATTCTTATAGGATTGATGGGAAAACTTAAGTTTAGAGAGTTTTCCCCAAAAGTCACAGAACTACTTGATGGTGGAGCCAGATACAAAGCACAGTTTTGTCTGATGCCAATGCACTTTGGTTCCCTCAACCCTTTTCCCTTCAATTTTGCTCTTCCAAAGACTATGTGTGGTTAACCTGATTGGGCTTCTCTGCTTTCTCAACAGTCCATCCACTGCTTTTTCCTATCCCCTTCCACCAACTCACCCACTCAAGACCCTCAACACTCTCTGAACACCACAACCACACTAATTCCAACCACAAGATGTCTCACCTACCTCTTACAGAGAAAAGAGAATCAAAAGGCATTAGGAGATAGAAACTGCTCCCCTACCCACTGCTGAGTATCTGTACCCTTCCAGATCCTGGGCAAACCTTCCACCTATGTACCTCTAATGTGGAGCTTCTCAGAAACAAGTCCAGTACCACTCACTCCTGGACAAACCTCAAAATCCTCCCAAAGCTTCCAGAAAGAAGCAGAGATATAAGAATTGCACATTCCAAGTACTCACTGGAAAAATAGGGAAAGAGGTAAATCAGGCAGGTCATCTCCAACATTTCTTCTCCCTCTAAACTCTGAAGCCTCAATACAAAATGGAAAAGAGGAAGACAGAAATTCACAAGTCAGCGCTGAAAAAGCACTCACTGATGGCTCCTGGCCCAGGGCAGAGACTCTGTAAACAAGAACTGGTTTTAGTACTGATGTGGCCATACGCTGCAGTGGGAGCAGTAGCCTGGTTGTTATTCTCAGGGCACACATGAGATAACTGAAGCGACTCACTGGGTAGCCCAGTGCCAGTGCTCTGGTTGGTCTCTTAGATCCTAATCCACTTTTTGTAAGACCACTCTGGTATCTGCTCTGGCTTTGTGGCTGTCAGATTGTGGTCTGAAGGGACATGCCTTTGTAGGGGTTTCTCAGTGACCAGAGTAGCCAACTCCTGATGAGATCTTCCTTGATCCTTGTCTTGTCCCTGGTGCCCTGGATGGATGCGTTCTGTCATTCCTTCTCCACTGTGAGTCTGAAACCCAAGTGAGAGAATGTTCCTCCTCACTACTCAGAGGCAGCCGGGATGCAGCACGGCTCTGCCTTTGATTGACCTCTGTATTCCCAGGAGTCCAACAGAAGAAGGAGGAGCCCTCAGGGCAAACAAAGACACTAAGTGCCAATGAAGAATTTGGCTTTTCCTCCTTCGGACAACTGACTGTACAAATAAAAATCCACTTACTGTCTAACCGGTGTAAAGAGAGAGCATTTATCATTGCCAGAGAAATATTATGATGTAATGGCTGAGTAATTTTCATTCTCTGTGTGTGAAATATACACACATGGTATAACAAAAAGAACCCAAACAACAACAAAACCCCAACACCTGTCCTTCTGTGACTTGCTTACTTTTCTCAACATCCTGTTCCTAAGTCAGCCAGGTTATAGGTACAGTACTACACAGCTGTACAGGGGTGGGCACAAGTAGGTTTACAGTTGTTTGTATGGAAAATAATACAGTAATTAATAAATAACACAAGAATAAACTCTGTTCCATGTACTCATAACAGTAAACCTACTTGTGCCCACCCCTGTATAATTTATTCATGTTCAGCACTGCAGAGAACATTCTCTTTTAAAGTGTCCCTCGACAGCTTAATGTGGGCACAAGGGAAGACATGAGAGGATGCAGAATGAAGGCAACAGATAGCAGGTGACCACTGCCTGGGCCTTCCCATCGCAGGAAGGCGAAACTCAGTTTGGCCACCAGAGTTCTCAGAATGTGTCAACTGCCCCACATGTTAATGGGACCAGAGCCCCTATCCCTCACTGCTGAGCAATCTCTGTCCAGTGGAAGAAAACATTCTAAAATCTCTAGAGCACTATAAGGAGCATGAAGGGGCAGTCTGACTGTCAACAAGCCACTGAGGTCAAGTAATATTAAACAAAGGTGCAAAGTCAACTCAAAAGAGAAATGAGTCTTTTTAACAAATGGTCCTAGAAAAACTGGGTATTGCTGTGTAAAACAATGAACGACAACCCGTGCCTTGCACTGAATTTTCTGCCCATTACCACTAACCCAGTGGAAAACCTCATACTTCACAGGGACATCAGGAAGAGTACTCAGAAAGACTTTGCCTCAGTAGTGGGGTAAAATTAGTCCTAATTAAATGCTGCTTTGCTTCCTGCCTAACAAAGCTTAAAAGCAAGACCCAGATGATAGAACTAGAAGAAAAATAGATTAAAACAATTATTAAAACTGTATGCCATATGTTCAAAAAGCTAGAAGACTGAACCATGTTAACTTGAGGCATAAAAGATGTAAAAAAAAAAAAAATACCTAAGTCAAACTCCTAGAGATAAAAAGTACCTATCTCAAAAGAAAAATACATTGGAAGAGGTAAAGGACATTAGATAACTATTGAGAGTTTAGCTAAGCTATTCCATAGTACTGCTGCCTCAGCATCCATTTCATTTAGCTAACGGACAATAGCCCCCTTATGCAAGTGCATGCCCTAGATTAGGGGTGTCGAACTCAATCAGAGAAGGGGCCAAAATCTAAAATCCAGCCTAAATCGCGGGCCGAATGGTTTACTGAACAGTCATAAACTGTCATTGTGATGGAAACGCAGCGGAGTGCAGTGATGACAGCGCGGTGCGGGCCACATTGCAAGGCCTGGCGGGACGGATTTGGCCCGCGGGCCTTGTGTTTGACACATGTGCCCTAGATAATAGCCCGCAGAGTCACAAACAAATGTAAGTGCCTGATGTGATTTTCCCAAGAGCTCTAGAGATCAAAAGTCTCCCTCTTCCTAGGGCCTCCTCCTGTGCACTTTAGATAAGGACCCTGTGGAGCTTACTAAGAACCCACTCTTTCAAATTTGAACTGGACAAATCTGGCCTTACTCTGGAAATCCCAAAGCACTCCACCCATGGATCCTAATAAAGCCATGTGCCCAGGTACTGTCTCTCTCTCTACCCACACCCTGTCTTGCCCTCCCTGTGTGGCCCCCTCAAGGCATGCCCTGTGCTTACTCTAGGACCTGTGAGTACTGTGTTAAACTTCTCGCCCTAGCTGGTTTGCCTCAGTGGATAGAGCATCAGCCTGTGGACTGAATGGTCCCGGGTTCAATCCCCAGTAGGGGGCATGCAGAAGGCAGCTGATCAACGATTCTCTCATCACTGATGTTTCTATCTCTCCCTCTTCCTTCCTCTCTGAAATCAATAAAAAGATATTAAAGAAAAAGAAAAACTCTCTACTTCAATTTCTTAATCTTTTGTTGAACTTTGATCTCTGTACTGTTATTTCAATCATCTTTCTCCTGTTTTATTTTGCATAGTTCCTAGGTTTATATATTTTAATTTACTCACCTTCTCCATTGTTGTTATGCTTATTAAACTAACATTTGTTAAGTGAAGCACACTTCCAAATTTGAGAAAACTATAAACCTATCAATAAGAAGCCAAATGAATCCCAAGCACAAGCAACATGAAGAAAACCGCACCACATAAAAATCAAATTGCTTAAAATCTATGATAGAAAGAAAATCTGGAGTGAAAAATACACTTTATACAGCAAGGAACAAAAAGAAGGATGGCAGATTTCTGCTCAGAATCAATGCAAGCAAAACAGCAATAGAGTGGAGCAACATCTTTTTAGCACAAAAAAGAAAGAAACTGTCAACCTAGGATTCTTTACCAAGTGAAAATATATTTAAAATGTCCCAAGGGGTGGGGCACCTGAAATGGAAGCAGCAACAAAACTCCACAACTATTTAAGGCCTAGAAAATGAACTAAAGTTGTACAATAAAACCGAGAAACATTATTTGAAAAATTGGTGAAAACAGTGGGCATCTGTGATGTTTTATATGGGGTTATTCACATGATCTCCCCTCCAGCCCTATAGTCTTACAAGGGAGAAAGGCAGGCCTCCTGAAAGGGTTGACTTTATTTGGGCAAAACACAGAAAGTTTTATACTCAGGATGTCAAAACTGATAGCAATCAAAGTGGCAAATATTCAGGGAAGACTAACATTTAACAAGACAGGGGAGGACCATTGGGTGCGAGATTAGGCTGGCTGGGGAGGGCTGTTGGGGTGAGATCAGGCTGGCAGAGGGCAGTTAAGGGCAATCAGGCAGGCAGGCAGAGAGGTTAGGGGTAATCAGCAGGCAGGCATAGGGATTAGGGGCCATCAGGCAGGCAGGCAGGCAGGCAGGCAGGTGAGCGGTTAGGAGCCAGTGGTCCCAGATTGCGAGAGGGATGGGGCCTAAACCAGCAGTGAGATGTCCCCCAAGGGGTCCACAATTGGAGAGGGTGCAGGCTGGGTTGAGGAAAACCCTCCTTCATGCATGAACTTTGTGCACCAGATTACTAGCTAGACTATATATATATATATATATATATATATATATATATACACACACACACACACCCAGTGATTGGAATGGTGGAATGACCAGAATGACCGGTGGCTACAACACACACTGTGGCAGCCAACCAGCCTGATCAGGGCACTGATCAACACCTCCCCCCACCCCCCAACCAGCCTGGCCCCATGGACCCCCATTGGGGCAGGCCGGCCAGACCCCACCCATGCACAAATTTGTGTACCAGGCCTCTATTCACTTAATAACTAACCTAATTATAGTTTCAGTCTCTCCCAGAGTGGAATTTTAAGCTAGTCTGGAATTTTTGATCAACACTAATGAGGTAATTTCCCTGATAAGACCTTTTGCTAAGGGAATGTGTAAACTTAAAATAACCCATTCTTTTAACTTTTAATCTCATTCTCTTTCTGCCTATGAAAACCTTTTATTTTATACAACTCATCATAGCACCCTTCTAGATGGAATGCTATCCAATTAATGAATTGTTTAATAGAGCCAAGTAGATATTTACACATACTCAGTTAAATTTTGTTAACAATAGAGCAAGAAAGATAGGTTGAAGGGCACCTTCCTAGTGCCATGTACACCAGGAGACATGAACAAAAATGCTCATGACATTGCTTCCTCCAAGAGCAAAACCCTTTAAAAACCCCAAATGCCTCTAGGGGAAATGACAGACTGATGAACAAGAACAGACCCAGAGATTAGGAGCCATGGGTCAGTCTGTTGGACCTGAGAGGGAGAGTGGGGATAAAAGGGAGAGATCAACCAAAGGACTTGCGTGCATACATATGAGCCTAACCAGTGGTCAAGGACAATAGGGGGGTGGGGGCATGAGTTGGGAGGGGTGGGGGATTAGAATGGGGAGTTGAGGAAAAAAATATGATACCTTAATCAATAAAGACATTTTAAAAATGTTTTAAAAAAATAAAACCCCCAAATGCCAATCAAGAGCCAAAAGGATAAATAGCACATTTTCATACAAAAAAAAAATCCTATGGAGCCATGAAAGTGAATGAACTATATGGCTACATACACAATCTGAAAAAATTTTAGGAACAGAATATTGAGGAAAAGAAGCAAGTTCCAGAATACACACAGTACGATTCTATTTGTATTACTGAAAAACAAGACATTGTTTAGGGATACAGGCATATGTTGTAAACCTCCAAAGTGGGCTCCTGAGGATTAGATACTGGGCAGCCTGCCTGACCAAGGTCAGCAGGATGGGGACGAGAAGGGCACATGAAGGACTTGAATGAACAGGAAGCTGAATAACAAGATGTCTCGTGACAGCAGAAGTCACTAGCCAGGGAAGGGAAAAGGTTCCAGAGCTGGAAGCATTTGAAGAGAAGGGATTTAGACCTAGACTACCTGATCTTAGACAAGTTTTCCCCTTCAACAGGACCCAGGCTATAAAGAACAATCAAGGTAGTACATGCTAAACAGCCTTGTAAGTGCTTTCAGAAAATGGAAACAGATAATTTTCGAACTCATCATAATCTCAAACAGAGGCAGATTTGCCAAGACACTAATGACACCTAAGCTTCAAGACCCCTCACCTGCTTAAGCCCCCTTCTAAGGCCCTGAGAAGAGTCCCTAACCATTTTGTTATTTTTCCTTAAGAGAGCCCCAACTGGTATAAACTTCAAGCCTCACAACATTGACCTGAATCCAAAAATGGTGCAACATTAACACACAAGCCAGAGGAGACTCCTGTTTAAATTCTCCGTTCCTACTGAATTTTCTTCCTCCAAACTATCTCTGAATTTAAATTACATTTCCCTCAGGAACTAAGAAAGTATAAAAAAATCTAAGCTCTCAAAAGAGTGTGCCTAACAAGGCTCCAGAAACCCCTGGCTGTGCCCTTTATTCTCGTGTAGAGACCCTAGGATACACTGAATCTTGCTAGATAACTCAATACAATGCAAGATTATTTTTATACAAGGCCCTTTGCTAAGATGGTACAAACTAATTTGGCAAATATTCTCGACAAATATTATCATTGGCTCAACTATGAGAAAATACAAACACCTCTGTGTTGTGACCACAACCTGCCTTTATGACACTACAATCTTGCCCAAGGCTGAGAGCACTGTCACACGCTCCCTGCCCTCAACAAATGTCCCAGACTCTGCAGTCTTCTGCTGTTGCATGGAACAGAAATGTAGGGGCTGCAGCACAGGCACAGTAACACATGTTATCCCTTATCACTCCAGCATTTTGTGGAGCACCAGAACTCCCTGTGCTTTGTCTTTTATGTTAATGGAGGAGCAGGAGCCGGACCACTGATCTGAGGACAGAGAGAGGAATCTGCCACCAGACAGAATTATTTTCAAGAACAAATTACCCAGAAAGAGTATTTGCTTAGTGGAGGTTGAGAAATTTGTAGAGTAAGTCACAACTCACTTTCCCCAAAATGGCTATATCTAACAGGGAAAGAACAAAACACATTAAAAAATATTATTTTGAGGAAACCAAAAAGGAGCATGAGTCCCTTCCATAGTGTTTTTTATTGAAGCTATATTACTCTTTATTTCCTCTTGATTCTTACATAAGTTGTTGATTTTCTCATCCCTCCACTTTATGAACTGTATTACCCAAAAGGAGCATGAAATCCATGCAAGATAAACAAGGTTTGTGAGAATTTTATATAAGCAGAAACATTGCCAGAAAGGTAGAGAGAGTATGAAATGAGGTAGTTAGATCCCCAAAATTCTACTGGTAGAACCAGACTCATAAAAATACTCAGTTACAAAGTGTCATCTTCATGAAAAAGTTAGGATGGACCCCCCCACCCCCCCAAAAAAAGGGGGGGGGGAAGAGAGAGAAAGAGAGAGAGAAAGAGGAAGGATGACAGAGGTGTAGCCACTAGCCCAGAGGGAAAAACTAAGAGTTTAGGAGGGTGGAACTAAGGGCCCAGAGGGCAGAGATGAAATTCCTGGAGGACTATTTCCAGGCCTTGAAAACTAATTCAGGAACTGGAATTTGTCCAGCAGAATTTCCAAACTGTCTTGGGCTGGTGACTCCTTTTTATCTTCAAATTCCCTCCTTTCTGAACCAGAATATCTGTAACTGTTATCATATACCAATCCCATCTATTGGAAGGGCTGGGGCAGGTAACTTGTCTCTAATTTCACAAGTCCACAGATGGAGAAGAATTACTAGTATGTTCAGGAATGGTAATCAATGGATTACACCACAGAGCCTCATCTTTACCTGATTTAGATACTCTTTTTTAAAATTCTTTTTCTCCTTCAATTTTGAATGATAGCCTTTCTGGATAGAGTATTCTTAGACTCAGTCTCCTGGCCTGCATCCACTATATACTTCCTTCCATTCCTTTCTAGCCTGATGTATTTCTGTTGATAAATCATTTGATAATCTAATGGGAGATCCCTTGGAGGCAACTCTCTGTCTCTTTCTTGCAGCCTTTAAGACTCTCTCTTTGTCATTAGCATTTGTCATCGTAATTAACGTTGGTATGGGTTTTTGGTGTTCATTTTGTTTGGGACTCTCTGTGCTTGTGTGACTTTCTTCTTCCCCAAATCAGGTAAGTTTTCTGACATTTCTTCAAGTAGGTTTTTTAACCCTTGTTCTTCTTTTTGTCATCTGGCACCCCTATTATACGTATGTTGCTTTGTTTCATGTTGTCCAAAGCTCCCCTAGGCTCTCCTCTTGCCTTTTAATTTTCTTTCTCCAATTGCAGTTCAGATTGGATGTATTTTGCTGCCCTGTCTTCTAATTCACTAATTTGCATCTTTGTTTCTTTTAATCTGTTGAAACCTTCCATAGTGTTTTTTATTGAAGCTATATCACTCTTTATTTCCTCTTGATTCTTACATAAGTTGTTGATTTTCTCATTCCTCCACTTTATCAACTGTATTACCCTTATTCTGAATTCTTTTTCTGACAAATTATGTGCCTCCATTTCATTTAGTTCCTTTTCTGGTGATGTCTCATTTTCTTTCCTTTGGGAGTTGTTTCTTTGTCTCCCCATTTTTGTTCTCACTGAAGGATCTAGATGTCCAGATGCACTGGGACTATGAATGCAGCGGTGGGCTTGGTGGCAGGTTGCATGGTCACCAGGCCCAAAGTCAATGCATCAGGCTTTGTGGCAATTTGCGCACGGTTGTGGCCCCTGGGGTTGCTGTGTGAGGCACCCAGTGTTGTTGTGTAGGGCTTGGCTGCTCATAATCGGTTGTGGCACCTGGGGTTGCTGCATTGGGCTTGGTGAAAGCTAGCACAATCGTGGCATCCTGTGTTGCTGCGTAAGGCTTGGCTGCTTGTGCGTGGATGGGGCACCTTGGGTTGCTGCATAAGGCTTGGCTGTTCTTATGCAGATGTGGCACCAGGGGTTATTGCGTAAGGCTCGACTGTTTGCACATAAATGGGGTGCCCGGGGTTGCTGTGTAAGGCTTGGCTGTTTGTGTGTGTTGTTGCCTGATTTAGATAATTTTAATGAAAAGATTTTAGATTTTTGAGCTGGTGAGATTTAGGACTTGGAATGGTTACCAAAATGGGACAAGACCTTAGGCAGGAGTGAATATATTTTTCATGTGGAAGAGACATGAAGTGTAGAGCCAGAGGGTAGACTGTGGTAAGGAAGAAATTTAAGAGGAAAGATGATCTGAGTTGGCCTCCTCTAATCACAAGAGCCTTTAATAAGCAGAGTTTTCTCTGTCTGGTAACAGAAGAGGAATTCAGAGAGATGAAAGTTTGAGAGAAATTCAACAATGCAAGGGAGGTTCTCAGTTGCTGAGATGAAGAAATTACAGGTTAGGGAGCACGAGAAGGAGGAACGAAGAGTGGTCCTGGTTCACAGCCAACAATAAAATGGGACCTCAATCCTACAACCCAAAGGAACTGGATTCTTCCAGTAATCTGGATGAGCTTGGATGCTGGTTTTTCCCCAGCATCTCCAGATAAAAGCCTAGTTTGGCTGATGCCTTGACTTTGGCCTTATGAGACCCCAAACATGAATCTAGCCAAGTCCACGTGGACTTCTGACCTATGCAACTGTGAGATAATAAATGTGTGCTGTTTTAAGATATTAAATTTGTGGTAATTTGTTACACATAGAAAACTCATCCAAGTTTTGTTTATGTCCACAGATTCTATTTCTGGAAATGTTGCTACTCTAGCCCATTCTGAGGGCAACCCTCAGCTAGCAACAAGATCCAGGTACAGTTCTGGGGCCAGCCCTTTCTAGCACAAGTTTCTTCGTCTGTAAAATGGATGGATCAAAGAAGAAAAGCTGTAAAAAAACACTTATACATCATTACTAGTAAAGTCTTTTCAAATATCAGATGTATTATGAATCATAACATCCATGCCAATACCTGTAAAAGAGGGACCAAGATATAGCTCACCTTCCTCAGGCCAAGACTGTGCATTGCTGGAATAAAGATATGCTCCTTCTCCTCCTGTTAGAAAAGTTCCCAGAAAACACTCATCTCCCTTTAAAAACAAACAAACACAAAGAACAGTTCAGTCATAGCATCAATATTCACAGAATAAAAACTCTTATCCAAGTTTGTCTACAAAAGTCGCCGAGTCAGTTTCAAATATACCCAACTTATTCCACCATCTTTGGCTTTGCCCAGATCTTTGTCATGTTACTGGAATCCTTTTACTTGTGCTGATAAAAACAATGCAAGGTCCTCTCTGAGTCCAGGCACCAAAGCTTGCAATGCCTGTTTATATTGCAATAGATTTATCTCTACCAAAGTCAGCTATTCTTGGCCTAAAGGTTGACCTTTCAGCTCCATATGCCAATCTGAAATCTGTTTTTAATAGTACTGGAAGATTAAAATAAAAAACAAAGCAAATAAACAAACAAACAAAAAACCCCACAAAGTCTAAATAGCAGAAAAAATCCTTCTAATTGTGTACCCCATAAAATGGTCATTTCTAGAACTCTGCTAGGAAGAATGCAAACAGGAATGGAGACAAAGAGATACAGATCCTTTAGATTAGCCTTAAAATGAGACATTTTAAGTTATTTTTATATAAGTTATTTACATTTTATTTTGATTAGGTGTTAACATTAAGAATAAGAAGGCTACTTACCTTCACTGCTTGCTGGGCTTTCTCAGACAATTTTACTTCATTATCTTCTACCTGTGAGCAAAAGAAGTATAGATTTTAAAATACTACTTCAAAGTAAAAACTCTGCTAGGTGTCTCTCACCCCCTATTATACCCATGGGTTGGAATATTTCTAGGAGACTGACTGAGCAGTCCCTCCACTAAATCCAGTTTCTCAGATCTTGACCACTGGCAGAGTTGGCTGCTGGTCATCAAAACTCAGAGCCCAGGGTCATGATGGGCTCCCTCACTGGAACCTGAGGTTCAGCTAAATGAGCCTGTGATATATGGAAAGGATATGCTAGTCTCTACTTATACTTCACTTCTGAGAAAAACACTATTATCAGGGATAAAGGGAGGAGAATATATTAAGATATTTTGAGTGTTTTTTCATTTAAACCTGTTCATATTGAGATTAATTCTTGCTCTTCACTATCCATGTCAGAATTATGGCAACAGGATATAAAGAGCTTCTAAAATGGTCACTCATTTAGATCATTACCAGACTCACTGCTGTCTGTATTCCAAGGCACTAGTATTTTAGAGCAAGTCCCACCAATGAAAATGTGGGACTTGCTTTTCACACATAGAGAGACACTGCTGTACAAATTCAGTAGCAAACATTCTAACCACAGAAGGGAGCAACCCTGGACAAGGTGGTCAATTTCTAAGCCTCAGTCTCCTTATCTGTAAATTGGGGATATTAATTTCTTCTTTCCCCAAATTTAATAGGGACCCGGATAACTTTGTAGTTCCCTCCTTTGGAACTTTTCCAAGATTATGAGAGTTTAAGAAACTAGATTTGTTTGTATAAAGAGAAAGCTGAGATAAAAAGCTTCCATTCCTGAAAGTAGCTAGTTTAGGATCTGACAAGACCCAATGAAAAGGCTCTTCCTCAAATGCTCTCCCCATTTTCTCCCCATTTACGTCCATTTCACCTGATGAATGACACTAACCAGCCAGGAACAGAATCTGGGTATGGCAGCTGTCAGGACTATGGAGCTGGTTTCTGTGTTAACAGTGCCATCTGTAGGAAGATCACAGACATGCAGGTTACTGTCTACCACCTGAGCCTACCTTGCAGTCCCCAGATAACTACACCCTTCCTCTTCTCAGGATGAATTTGATGTCCTCAGGAAATGAAAACTTCCTCATCAGAGGGTGTGTGTAGGGAGACTAATGAAAATTTCCCCCATGTGATTAACTCTGTTAGTTTTTACAACAAATAGACACATTTAAATGAAGAATTCTAGAAATTAGTCCTTTTTATCTATACCTTTAATTTTTATCAAGGTAGTACAGATGTGTACATATTAAAAATCAAACAAAACATTATCAGACTCATCCTACCATCCCTGGATATTATAATTTTCTAGAATTTTTTGTCAACATAATGGGTAATAAAAGGAATCTAATTATTGTTTCAAACTGTTTTTTCTTGACTACTAGTAAGACTACATATTCATATATACATATATGTGAAGATTATATATATATATATATATATATATATATATATATATATATAAAACTGTTTTGTTTTCTATTTCTGTGATCTGCTTGTTCACATTTTTTGTCTATCTACCATTGGATAGCTTGTCTTTTTCCTATTAATTCATAAGAGTGCTTCATAAATTGGAATATATATACCCTTTGTTGATCATAAATATTCTAATATTTCACTAGTTGATTGCTGGTGTTTTGACTTCACTTATGGCTTACTTTTCTCCCCACCAAAAGTTCAAGCTCTGCTTTCCAGAGACCATATACACTTACCCTTTTCTTTAACCAATATCTGAGATGTCAAAAATGATTCTGAGAAGACCACAGATCCTAAGCTCCCCCTTCCTCCCAGCAAATCAGGAATGTCATAGACAGTCATACAAGCCTGTATCAAATTAGAAAATAGAGTTATACCAATTGTCAGTTTTAAACCTTCAGGGAGAGACTCATAAGAAACAGACCACAAAATACTGCTTTCAGGTACATTTCAAAAGAAAATTGGAGAGTTTCTAAGAAAAACTCAAGTTATCTGGAAATATGTCTCAGAACTGGGAGATGACTTAAAACACAGGCTTCCCTGCAATTGCTGCTGCTGCTTCTTTTAAAGATTTTAAATTGATTTTTAGAGAGAGAGGAAGGGAGAGGGAGAGAAACACAGACCAGTTACCTCCTGCATGTTCCCTACTTGGAATCGAACTAGTAACTTTTTGGTGCATGGGGCTACACTTAGCCACCCTGGGCAGGGCCGAATGCTTCTTGATCAGATACACTCTAGAGTTAGAATAGTATCTTTATGTTTCTATAAATTCCCTCACATTGCTTATCCTCCTTAAGAGGCAAAATAATAGCCTTTCTTCTTTCTTTCTTTCTTTTTTTTTTTTAAAAATAGTTTTGTTTATTTCAGAGAGGAAGGGAGAGGGAGAGAGATAGAAACATCGATGAGAGAGAATCACTGATTGGCTGCCGCCTACATACCCCCTACTGGGGATCTAGCCCACAATCCAGGCATGGGTCCTGAACTGGAATCGAACCTGGATCCGTCAGTCTGTAGGCCAATGCTTTATCCACTGAGTCAAACTGGCACAGGCTTCCTTTTTTTTTTTTTTTTTTTTTAAAATATATTTTATTGATTTTATACAGAGAGGAAGGGAGAGAGATAGAGAGTTAGAAACATCGATGAGAAACATCAATCAGCTGCTTCTTGCACACCCCCGACTGGGGATATGCCCGCAACCAAGGTACATGCCCTTGACCGGAATCAAACCCGGGATCCTTCAGTCCCCAAGCCGACGCTCTATCCATTGAGTCAAACCGGTTCTGGCAGGCTTCCTTCTTAACTGTGACTAGTCCCCAACCGTTTAGAGTTGGAAGTGTTTCCGTACACTCACAAACTCATAAGATCCCAGCACGTCTACACCTTTATCAATTCCTTCTTTGGTACAAGTTCAAGTTCTTAACAGATCTGGAAGGTGATTCATTTGGTATTTATACATGTCTTCATGGATATATTGGGGTATATGTCACCAGCTGCAAATGTGACCTTCAGAACCCAGAAAACAAAAAGATAGCCATTCAAGCTTTTACGGAAAGACAAATAAAAATAAAGGCTTCAGTAGGCTGGAAGAAAAACACCACCACACTGGAGCAACTCAGAGAAGCTCCTGAGCAGCTGGTAACAAAGCTCCAAATTACCACTTAAAACTAGTGAAAATGGAACAATTCTGGGGGAATCTAGCAGAAATGCAGAAAATGGTAGGAGCCAGGGTCTGGATGATCATGACAATGGTGAAGGACGTGAAATAGTCCCCTCATGGCCTGACGTGGTTGAACAGCCAGGTGCAGAGCTCCTGAAGCCATTATTGTGCTAACTTGGGACCCTGTTCCATCCTCAGGACAGAGACAAAAGACTGAGAGGTCTTAAAGGAATTGCTAGATTTTAAAATAAAGTAAAAAAGATGGCTGAAGAGTTGGAAAGAAGAAAACCACAATTAAAGCCAGAGTCCTCATTTTTTATGTTGCCACAATAAAAGGATGTACATAAGGGACAGGTAGGCTTTTATATTTTAGTTAACTTTCTGATTAGGCTTGACAGTGAGAAGGTTTATTTAAATCTGTTTCAAAGAACTCTGAACATTTGAAGACACAGAACCTTCCTGGGCTACATGGTTCCTCTTAGGTGACAATGGAACCTCACTTCTTTTTAAAAAATATATCTTTATTGATTTCAGAGAGGAAGGGAAAGGAAAAGAGAGATAGAAACATCAATGATGAGAGAGAATCACTTTTTGGCTGCCTCCTGCACATCCCCTAATGAGGATCAAGCCCGCAACCCAGGCATGTGCCCTTGACCGGAATTGAACCTGGGACCCTTTATTTCGCAGGCTGATGCTCTATCCACTGAGCCAAACCAGTTAGGGCAGAACCGATGACAAATCCTGTGGACTCCTCATACCTCTCTTTCATATTTAGTTTCTGCTATTGAGGAAGGGGCGAGAGAACATTAAAAAGAATACATGTAACAAAGTTTTAAAAAAATAACAATAAATTAATAAAAAGACATTATGTACTTAGAAACATGTGGCATGTGGAGAGAAAAAGATGTAAAACACAGTCCCCATCTTCAGAAAACATTATAATATATAGCTGGAGACACAAGAGCATTCTTATACAAAAACATCATATGTTAATACAGAATTACTCCCTGATATATGTAGCACAAACTATCAGAATTATAGAAATACAGCACTTATAGGAAGAATCAATAGGAAAGCTTGGAGAGAAGGCAGAACTTCCTTCCAGCTTGGAATGGAGGACAGGATTTGGATGGAAAGCACCAACTTCCCATCTCTTCTTTCTCATTTCATTAGCTGCTATGGAAAGCATATTGAACATAACAGTATGATTCTACTGGACTTCTAATCACCTGTTTCTATGCAAAGCACCTTCCAGAGCACTGCACAAGTCTAAGAGAGAAGCCATGGAGTTTAAAGTCTAGCAAGGAGATAAAGTACTATCACCCAAATATCAGAAAGCATTTCCCAGCATCCTGATGATGTCATGAAAAAGCCTCAATTAGTTCTAAAAGAACATTGACATAAAACAGAAATTACTAGCAACTTTAAAAAAATTAAAGATGAGATAACACTATAGATGAGATAACACTACTGTGTTTCTCCCGGTGATGGTGGTGGACATGCAGTTACATAAACTCATCCACAGCTGCCCACCTAGTTCCAAGTGACCAAAAAGCTCATTGGAATTAAGGCTCAAGCAATAGCTGTAAAATAGACTCAAGGTATAACTTGTGCCCATATATATTACAGCCAGAATCTTGGCTGCATGTCCACCATCCACTCATGAATTGCTTGCCAATCTTCTCATCAGGAAGCACTGGGGTAAATGGAGGACTTAGCCTGTGTCTGGGAGCAACTAGTCTAGAAACTTTGGCTCCCCTAGGCCACAGCAGCCCAGCCAAGAACCAATATTTTTGTATCATTAAACCATTCCCCTGGCCTATCAATGTGCCCCCAGCACAGAGGCAGGAAAGCTCTGCTTTATTTCACTTCTCTAGAAAGTCAGGACCCTGTTTTTTTTTTTGTTTGTTTGTTTCATTTCACAGGCCCCTTTTAAGGGTATTAACACAGGCACTGGAATAGTTTAAAGCCAATGAAAACTTCTCGGACAATGTTGAGGCAGGTTTGTTTTCAGCTCACATTTTCACATGAGGGCAGAACAATCTCAGCCAATTGGAGGAAGCCTTCTGGACCTTAGGAAGTCTTAGCCCCTAGATCAGACTCTGCACCCGAGGGAACCTACATATGGGAGGGTGGACGAGTGGGCGTGGCATAGCTGCCTGGGCACCCTCAGAAAGCATAGCCGCACTGCTATGGCAGCCGGAACAGTTTTGAGAATAGAACAGTTTTCTCGGGGAAGGGATGGGCTGCCTAAGACTCCCACCTCATCCCTGTAGAAGTCCCTCTATAGGCCATTCCCAGCCTGCTGACCTGTTAGATATCTCTTACCGTCTTCACAAAGTATAAGCTATCTTCACTGTCCAGAGGCACAATTCTAGAAAATGAAAGAAATGGAAGAGACACTGAACATTTTCAAAGCTCTCTTTTTTTCAACTTAGCAGCAACCTACAGACCCAGATTTCTCTCAGGGATTTTTAAAAACACTGGGTTACATGTATGCACAATTAGAATCTAGGCCACTTGGAGAGAAATGGATCCATTCCCAGCCTTCATCCCTCAGTGTTTCAGTAGGAAGCACTCAGGGTACAGGGTCTCAGCTGACCACAGCCAGCCTCGGGCCCAACCCTGAGAATCGAGAGAAGACAACCCACATAGGCAGTCACAAGTTAACCTTTTTCCTCTTTTTGCTTCTAAAACTTGCTTAAAGATGGATACACCACGAACATACACTTACCTTCCCTGATTATTCACAGCATGAATATGAAAAGCCATCTTGGAGCTGTAGACCCAAAACAAAACAAAACAAAACAAAACAAAAGTCAGTAGGCTCTTGCTGACCCCTGAGCTGGAGTCCTCCCCAGACACCTGCTGCTGCAGTGCACCTGTGCAGGGCCCTCCCAGCACACTGGCCAAGTGTGGGGCCAGCATCTAACTCCTGTCATAGCCCCACCTCTGTGCAGATTCTCAGGGCTGTCTTGGACAGAGCAGAAGAGAACCATGTGACAGGACTGTTGCCCCCTGCAGTCTGGGAGTGACTTTCTACTGACCCAAGGGCTCCTGCCATGCTGTCCTGAACCTCCTCCTCATTCACCACTTTTGGGTCAAGACTCTCCTCCCTTTGCTTGGTGTTCTCTCTTTGTTCCTTCTCCAGCTGGAGTGGTACACTCAGGCCTAGGGATTGAGAGGTGGCCTGCCTGGAAAGGCTGAGAGATTCAGGCAAGGCCCTGAGGAAAGGAGGATGATGATACAGAGAAGACTCCACTGCAACAGCAGCTAAAATATACACACCCAATCACTCCACAAGGTGAGAGGATGAGGAAACAGATGCACAGAGCTCCCTATTTTGTCCAAAGCCACACAGCTGGAAAGCAAACTTAGGCTACCAGGGAAAGATAGTCCAGGACAGTGCAAGGCCTTAAGGAAACAAACTTCCCTTCTCCCTTCCTTCTCATGGCCAGAGTTACAGGACTCAGAGGACCAGGGAAAAGGAGACCTGAATAAGCCTAAAACCTTGCACCAAAGGACCTGGTTCTTTCTTCTACTCTGGAAGTGCAGAAATAGGATTTTTCTTGTCAGATCAATTGACTGACTTACCTTTCTAAATGTTCTTTCTCACTACCCAGTGCTCTGGATTAAGATAATGTGAGGCATCTGAGCAGGTGGCTCAGTGGTTGGCTATTTCCCCACACACCAAAAGATTGCTAGTTCGATTCCCATCAGGGTACCTGCCTGGGTTGTGGGCTCGATCCCTGGTAGGGGGAATGCAGGAAGCAGCTGACTGATTTATCTCCCTCTCCTTTCCTCTCTCTCTCTCTCTTAAAATCAATATAAAAGCTTTTTTTTTAAAAAAAAGTGGTCCTCATATGGGACAGTGGGTTAAGTTGACTGGGCTACACATAGATCCACTGTGATGTGCCAGGAGATGTGTGAGGGAAGACTCCTAAGGAAGCCAAATTCCCAGAGTGTCTAGATCCTGGGACACAGCCAGGCTCAGGTTTTCTACATTTGAGAGGCAGATAAAGCAGTGAGTGTCTTCACATGCCCAGGACCCCTGACCCTAACATACCTCACCACTCCTGTTCCCAGATTTATCTTTCTAACGTCTGAACTAGGTTTGCCATGTCTCCAATAGTTCCAGTACTGATCTGCCTCCTATTCCAGTGTCAAGACATGCTTTCTCATACAATTCCTCCTTCTTTGGCTCCTTGGCCTCTCAAAGCTCTGATCACTCCTCTGGGTCTTTATAAAACAGACATTAAAAAAAAAATTCCTGTCGAAACCGGTTTGGCTCAGTGGATAGAGCGTCGGTCTGGGGACTGGAAGGTCCCAGGTTCGATTCCGGTCAAGGGCATGCACCTTGGTTGTGGGCACATCCCCGGTAGTGGGTGTGCAAGAGGCAGCTGGTCGATGTTTCTCTCTCATCGATGTTTTTAGCTCTCTATCCTTCTCCCTTCCTCTCTGTGGAAAATCAATAAAATATATTAAACAAAAAATTCCTTATAGAAAGTATCAACCATTGCTTACCGTAGGGCTGCCTTATACTGCATCAACTCAAAGAAATCTAACTCAGATCCCATGGTCTGCTCAGCTACTTCCTTGGCCTATAAAACCAATAAAAACCAGAAACAATTAGCTTTCAGAGCAGGAAAACACACATCACTGAAAGAAAGAGCTCTTCTAGCATTTGGCCAGGACAACGCTGTGCCCCTCCCCTCTACGTGGCTCCTTTGTACACATCAATAGATTAAAGTGAAACACCATGTTAAGGGGAACTGGTGTCAGCTTTCTTCAGGCTGGGTTCACAGGAAACACTTCATTCAGGCAGGTGGGCACTGGAACTTGATCTCCTAGGGAGCTGTAATCAGCTGAGATGGTGTCTTTGTGAGGTCTGGAAATGTGCTTTTTCCTCCCCCTTCCTCTGGCCCTAGGGGAGGGAAGCCTGCCCTCAGAGATTCTGCCCAATGCTAAGAAGATTCAAATACCTAGAGTTACAAAAGATTAGCTAAAAAACAAAGGTGTGAGAACTGAGGTCTGCACCAAACCCAAGTCAGTATGAGGGATTCAAGTTGACTGAGGAGGGAGATGGCAAGGAGCTGGTGACTATGCTACAGTCTCTCTGCTATCTACATCATACACAACCTTTCCAATGTCAAATGGCTTCCTTCAGGAAAGGTCCTATTGGCATGGGGAGGCATCAAGCTGACTCTTCTCATCTCCTGACTGGGTCAGATATAGGAATCCAACTCAGCAGGGCAGGTTAACCGCAAAACAGCAAGGAAGATACGGTCAGAGCACGAGAGCACGTGTGCTTGTCTAGGAAAGGCAAGTCAGATTTTCTAATCTTCAGTTACACTGAATTATAGGAAATTAAACTATGTAGCTCAAAATAAGCTTACCTAATTTTATTAAAACTCACAGAATAAGATATATATATTTAAACTTTTTAAAAAACTATTAAGTAAAATAATATGCTATAGAATGTTTTTTCTTTAACACAACCAGATATTTACAAAGAAGTGATTAAGGTAGTTGTCATTCATGACAAGGGCAGCTTGGTCACAGGCAGTGCAGGCAGCACAAGCTCAGCACTTTAAATGCGTCTCTGTCTGGTGCCAGCTCCACAGAGGCCCAAGCTCACATAAAACCGAGAACTACAAAGTGTCCAAAAACAAACCAAACAACTCCCACCCAGATGGATAGGAAGTTTCACATTAAAATAACTTCTATGGAAAGAGAAATATGGTACTTAAATTACCTTTGTTAGACTGGAAGTTTTAGCATAACATGCAATGCCAGCCAAAACAGCCTCAATAACAGCAGCATATACCTGTGACAAGAGCCTACTTTTAAAACAAAAAAATATGTGTTAACTACAGCATTACAAGGTTTCATCAAAAGCTGCATGCACAAAAATGACATTCCCTATGGGACTGATTTTTAAATAGAATGAGAAGTGAAAAATAGGAACCTACTGATTTCTAAACCTTTTAAAAGCCATGTGCCCCATCTGATTTATACTTTTCTTTGTTAAATTATGATAAGAAAAGCCAGCTCTCATTAATTTTGCTCAAAACACCAACCTTCCCTGTTTGTAATCCAACAGAAGAAAAGTATGTGGGCTCCATGACCCCTCCACGTGCAGGAGCAGCCGCCCCAGGACCCTGAAGCCCTTCAGTGTCATGGTCCGGATCTGCTGCTTTTCCGGAGACCAAATGCACCACACCTGCATGTCCTCTCCCCAGGACTGCTAAAGGCTGACTGCTCTGGAACCTCAGGGTGGGAGACCAGGGGGCAAGGGAGATTGCTCTGGGGAGAAGATGAGCTCCACTTAAGTTCAAATGAACAGATACAGACCACTTTCTAGGCAGCTTACCTGATCTAGAGACTACAGAATGCTTCTGATGGGGAGCATTCCCCACCTAAAGCACTTCCTCACCAATCTTGCTCTTTCTTTGATTTTTCACTTTCCAAAGTCATTGCCAGACTTGGACTGCTACCAGTGTCCCCAATCTCAGGATTTTGGGACAGATAATTCTCTAGACACTGCCAAACGTCCTCATGGGGCGGGGGCTGGTGGGAGTGATACAGTTAAATTGTTCCTGGTTGAGAGTCACTGCTTCAGAGGAAGGAGACCCAGAATCTCATTAGGATAATTACAGAGAAAAGAGGCTCATCCGCCAGGTCCTGTAAGGCAAGGGAGATGGCTAGTAAAGAGGTGACAAGGCCTTCCCTAAGAATATGTCTATTTTTAAGCCTTAGAAAGAGGTAAAGGAAGGTGACAGGAGTTTGAAAGGAGGAATGAACACAGAAATGATCTGGTCTAATGCTCTCATCTTATAGAAAAAGCAAGTAGGCCTCTGGAGGTGAAATAAGTTGTCCAAGGACACAGAAAGTTAATGGCAGACCCAGACTCAGGTCTGCTCTCAGCCTGGTGCTTTCCCCAGTGCCACACCACACTGCCAATTTCCTCCATGGCTCCCTAACCACGCCTCGGCATTGTAGGTAAGAGATTTGAGTTGGGTAGAAGGAAAAGGAACAGAAAAAGTACACATAACAAAGTGACGGCTCCAAGAGTCATATCCAGAGGACTGGCAAGGTGACATCAGAGGAGGACATACTAAGGCATGTCCTGGTAGGAAGGGCCCAGTAGGGATACTGCCAATGAACTTGGCCACTTCTAGGTAAAGCCAGAACCCTCCACATCTCAACACTAAGGTTGAAGCTTTATAGAGGCCAACACAAAAGGTATATAAAGATAATCTTCCTCCCTACCCAACACAGCTTGATTCAAACACCATACAGTACTAATATTGATCAGGTCTCCCCCCCCTGTTTGGCCCTCAGAAAAGAGATCAATACAAAGCCACTGAGATACTAATAGGGCCTGGATAGGAGGTCTGAGACCCATGACAAGGGAATGGCCTGCTTTGTGCCTGAGTCATGCTGCTCTTGCCATTACTGGGACACCACAAGGCCCAAGTTCCACCAGTCCCCTGGTGTGCGCCCAAGCACCCCTCAATACCAGTGCGTGAAGCTGGGCACCAATGGATATGGATTAGGTGAAATGTCTAAGGCCCAGTATAAGGACCCAGTGCAATAGCTAAGTACAGCTGGCACAGAAGCACAAGCAGGTAGAAAGCAAGACTATACATACCCACCAACCTATCAGAATGTGGTTGACTTGTTGGTAAAGTGAAGAAAACCTCCCCCTCCCTCCACACAAATGCATAAACACTATAATTTTACTACTACAAAAAACCTAAAGATATAATTTTTTTAAAAATCCAGAAAAAGATACATTAAGATACTATTGTGTAGTGACTAAAAGGAAAAATTATGGAGGATCTTATTTTATTTTTTCCAAATTTTCTGTAGTGTGATTACCTTCTAAAAAGAAGAGACACCAGATCTCTTAGCTTTCTCTCTCCTCACATGAACATGGAGGAAAGGCCACGTGAGAAAGCAACTCATAGAGAGAGGCTTCACCAGAAACCAAGCCAATCAGCACCTAGATCTTGGACTCCCAGCCTCCAAAATTGTGAGAAAAAAAGTTCTGGTTGTTTAAATCACCCAATCTGTGATATTTTGCTGTGGTAGCCCAAGTAGACTAATACAAGAATTATGAGTTAATTTCCCGTTTTTGATTTCCTACTATATGTGGGGGGAGAGAAGTCAACATTAGGACCTTTCTATGGCTGCACAGCCTGATTTCAGACCTGAATTCTGTTTCGTAAGTCTGAGTGTCAAACCCAGAATAAATACGACTCAGACCAGAGAGGGCTTCATACAGATTCTCCTAATGGATTCAGGATGTTTTATTTTTAGGAAAGCCCCAATAAAAAATGCACTATGTAGAAAACATATTAAGAAAAGTTATGCCATTTAAATGTACGGATGGTATGGGGGGGCAATGGTATATGTACACAGATAATTTAATTTAAAAAAAATTAAAAAAGAATAAATGCACGGATGTGCAGGTAGGAAGCCTCTGAGTTTTGGAAAGCAGGCAGATGGCAAAGTTGGCAGGCTCTCCAGCCTGCACTCCCAGCTGATAGGGGCTAGGAACCTCTGGGGAAATTACACAGCTCTGCTCACCTCATAAAGCAGATGTCCTACCCACTGCTGATCTCAAAAGGAAGCAGACAGGATAGTCCAACTTCTGAGTAACTCAACTTTGAAAAATAAAAAATAAAATAGAAATGAAGACTTACATTTGTTCCGTTTTCTTGGGCAGCTTGTTGTCATCACCTGTGAAAGAGGATCTAATAAGAATGTGATAAGATCACAGGAGATGCAAACACTACAAGCTAGAATTTCTTAATTTAATTCACAGGAGATGTCAAGAACTACTTTCCCCCACTTTTAGTTAAATATTGTACAAGCACAAACGATGGCAAAACCTAGCTTCTCTCAGTATCCTCCTGTACACCCTGACAATGATTTTGACAACCCAATCAGTATCACTACTAATTCCCAAAGAAGACACAGAATCTTAGGCTCTGGAAATGTTTTCGCTTTCATTTTAATTTTTTAAAATTAGGGGGTATAAGTAAGCAGGTTCAGTTCTGCCTATTAATTTCCTTAATTATCGGACCTAAGTCATGCTTCTTTCAGAGTTTTCTGGCTCATGTAACAACATCCAGGAGAAAACTTGGTTTCTGATGTTCTGTGGAGCAGTGCTGAGATCCTCATTCATTCTAGAGCAGTGTTTCCCAACCTTTTTTTGGCCATGCCCCACCTAACCATGTCTACAATCCTGATGCCCCTCATGATATATAATTCTTATTTTTAAAAAAGTGAACTATTCTCATGGAGGAAGCCTAAAAGGTGATTAATTTGGTCTAAACAAGCTTCCAAAGAAAATAGCATCCATGAAAGAGAAAAATAAAAGAACGAAAGGACAGTTGAAGTACTAAGGAAAAAAACATTAAGGAATTGTTTAAAAAATAATCCTACCTAATAAAAGAGTAATATGCAAATTGACCATCACTCCAAGACACAAGATGGCCCACCCCCATGTGGTCAAAGATGGCTGCCCTCATGTGGACACAAGATGGCCACCACAAGAAGGCCTGTAGGTGAGGGCAGTTGTGGGCAGTTAGGGGTGATCAGGCCCTGCAGGGGAGGGCATTGTGGGGGGGACCCAGGCCTGCAGGGGAGGGCATTGTGGGGGGAGACCAGGCCTGCAGGGGAGGACAGTTGCGGGGTGGAGTCAGGTCTGCAGGGGAGAGAAGTTGGGGAACCAGGACTGCAGGGGAGGGCAGTTAGGGGGACTGGGCCTACAGAGGAGGACAGTTGGGGGCGATCAGGATGGCAGGGGAGGGCAGTTAGGGGTGACCAGGATGGCAGGGGAGGGCAGTTAGGAGCAATTGATCTGGCTGGTGAGCAGTTAGACGTCGATCAGGCTGGCAGGGGAATGGTTAGGGGGTGATCAGGCTGGCAGGCAGAAGCGGTTAGGGGTAATCAGGCAGAGGCAGGCAAGCAGCTGAGAGCCAGCAGTCCTGGATTGTGAGAGGGATGTCCGACGGCTCGTTTAGGCCCGATCCCACCAGGATCAGGCCTAAACGGGCAGTCGGACATCCCTCAAGGGGTCCCAGTTTGGAGAGGGTGCAGACTGGGTTGAAGGACCCCCTTCCTGTGCATGAATTTCATGCACTGGGTCTCTATTAATAATATAAAATTATATTTAAAAAGGTTTAATCTCCAATATCTACAGACAGCTTATACAACTTAATAAAAGGAAGATGAATGACCCAATTAAAAAAATGGGCAATGGATCTAAATAGATCTTCTCAAAAGAAGACAGAAGGAAGACCAAGAGGCACATGAAAACATGCTCAAAGTCATTAATTATCCAAGAGATGCAAATCAAAACAATGCGGTACCATCTCACACCTGTCAGAATGGCCAACATCAACAAATCAACAAACGACAAGTGTTGGCGAGGTTGTGGAGAAAAAGGAACCCTAGTGCACTGCTGGTGGGAATGTAGACTGGTGCAACCACTATGGAGAACAGTATGGAGCTTCCTCAATAAACTGAAAATGGAACTCCCATTTGACCCAGTAATCCCACTCCTAGAATATATCCCAAGAAACTAGAAACACCAATCAGAAAGGATATATGCACCCCTATGTTCATAGCAGCACAATTTACAATAGCTAGGATTTGGAAACAGCCTAGGTGCCTATCAGCAGATGATTGGATCAAAAAACTATAGTACATCTACACCACAAGTGTCAAACACAAGGCCCGCGGGCCAAATCCGTCCCACCAGGCCTTGCAATGTGGCCCGCACTGCGCTGTCATCACTGCACTCCGCTGCGTTTCCATCACAATGACAGTTTATGACTGTTCAGTAAACCATTTGGCCCGCGATTTAGGCTGGATTTTAGATTTTGGCCCCTTCTCTGATTGAGTTCGACACCCCTAATCTACACAATGGAATATTATGCTACCATAAAAAAGAAGAAATTCTCATCATTTGCAGCAACCTGGATGGAATTAAAGAACATCATGCTGAGTGAAATAAGCCAGTCAATGAAAGAGAAACACCACATGACCTCACTCATGTATGGATGATAAAGAACATTATAAACTGAAGAACCAAAAGATAGATATAGAGACAGTAAAGCAACAAGCAGACTGTTAAATTACAGCGGGGAGGGTAGGGAGATCTGGGGTAGATAAGAGATCAACCGAAGGACTTGTATACATGCACATAAGTACAACCAATGGACACAAAACTCTGGAGAGGGAGGGCATGTATGGGAGGGGGGTGTGTGGGCAATGGTATATGTACACAGATAATAATTTAATAAAAAATAAATAAAATGATATAAAAATAGCAAATAAAGTCCCAAATATGTAATAAAGAACTGAAATGCCACAATATATGTCATAATATATATTTATATATTGTATATGAGGCCCCTAGAACCATAAGAAATGCAAAAAATTCACTGTTAATAACTCATCCTTGAATTGCCCCCCCTTAAAAATCAAACTGCCCCCCCAAGGGCATGTGCCCCATGTTGGGAACCACTGTTATAGAGGTTCTTCTCATTGTCTCTTTGGATGTCTATAGCTTCTGGTTACCCCAGCAAGGTGAGCAGCCCTACTCAGCTTTCTGGATGGACCCACAACATGGATCCCTTGCTCCTGTCAATGTTCTTAGTTCCTGGGTATCTTTCCTCAATGGCCTTTTTCCACTTTCCTCAAAAACAGCTGAGTGGGCACCTGGCTGAGTCATCCAAACTCTCAATGCAACCCACACCTCCTGTTACCTCCAACTAGGACTTACTCATCTTTGCCTTCCCTCTGATACTGAGCACCTGGCCTTACACATGGTTAGACCTAATATATACTGAGCCAATAGTTTTTTTCTCCTGAGATATATACTGCGAGAAATGTGTTAAGCACATCAACCCTCCAACTGCAATCAGAGAGGGAGTTTGGAGGGCTACAAATTGGGCATCACAAACTTCTAAGCAAAGCAGTAAGTCATAAGTCCACTTCTGGTTCATGGGAGGGACTATTCAAGTTGATAAGAAGATGACTTATAGGGACTTACCCAAGTAAGGAACATGAGTAGCTCCAAAAAAGTATGTTCTTGAACAAGCAAGGGGTCCCTTTGGTGAGACGCACTGTACCACCTGGATATCAGAAAAAAGTAAAAGTGAAAAAGGAGTAGGGATTTAGGTGTGAATGACTAGAGAAACAAAAAGTGTACTAGTCAATGAAAATCATTTTTATTTGATCTACAGGTAATTTATTATTTTCTTAAAGGCAAAGGGTAAAAGATCACTTTTAAAAGTTGTTTTTCCAAAGGTACCTTGTGTGTGTGTGTGTTTTTTTAACTTTAGCTATATTATGAGGTGGTTATTGGGTACTCAGCCTGCAATGCTAATGAATTCACATCTTAGGGGAAAAAAAGAAGAAGAAAAATTGCCAGATATGGCATATCAGGTAGCAGGAACTAAGGTAAATAGGCTTTAACATAAGGATTTATATTGATCTGACAGGGAGTTGGGTTATTATGTTTAATGTTTTCTGTAGCTGCAGTTGCCAGGGGCTTTAAACTTCTCTAGTGTCATTGTATTTATCTTCCCTGTTGACTTTGAGTTTCCATAAGAACTCCTCGTTGGACATTGTGCACCCTTTCTTTTTTATTTTTTTTAATTTTTATATATTTTATTGATTTTGTACAGAGAGGAAGGGAGAGAGATAGAGAGCTAGAAACATCGATGATAGAGAGTCATCAATCAGCTGCCTCTTGCACACCCCCCACTGGGGATATGCCTGCAACCAAGGTACATGCCCTTGACCGGAATTGAACCCGGGACCTTTCAGTCCCCAAGCTGACGCTCTATCCATTGAGCCAAACCGGTCCCGGCTGTGCACCCTTTCTTTACAAAGCAGCAAGATCCCAAGAGCTTGCCCATTCATGTAGTCCTATATCCCCTATTGACTTGGAGACATATCTGGAGTCTCAGTCCAGAAGTAATTAGGTTTCATGTTCTCCAAACTACAACTTAAAAATAATAGCGCCCACTTCCCAGCTTTCTTGATTGTCAAAAACATTCTGAAAATACTTAAAATTCCATTATAATAGCACAGATTTATAATCTTTAGAGTCACATTTCAGTTTGCTTCCCTTAAAAGAATTTAGCTGACAATATACGATCAAAGGCAAAAATCTGCTCCCTGACACCCTCAATAAAAGGGCTGTGATCCTCAAGGTTTATGCCCTGAAATGTAAGAGTTAAGATATAAACTTGGGCTTGGAATGACTGGGTATTTTCAAGGAAATTTAAATTTTTTATTCTATTGATGATACTATTCTTATAATTTAAAGCACATGTGTCAAACACAAGGCCCGCGGGCCAAATCCGTCCCGCCAGGCCTTGCAATGTGGCCCGCACCGCGCTGTCATCACTGCACTCTGCTGCGTTTCCATCACAATGACAGTTTATGATTGTTCAGTAAACCATTCGGCCCGCGATTTAGGCTGGATTTTAGATTTTGGCCCCTTCTCTGATTGAGTTCGACACCCCTAATTTAAAGAGTTGGGTTTGTGAAAGTATTTTTAACCTTTTTGCTTCAAATATTTAACAATTAAATAGGATGCTTTCAAATAATAACTAGTACTTAAAAACTAGAGGCCCAGTTCACAAATTCATGCATGGGTAGGTTCTGTCCAACCTGGCCCCAATTGGAGCAGATCAGGGCTGGGCCTGTTGGGAGGAGGAGATGGTTAGAGGTTTGCCAGCTAGCCCACCCCATTGGGATTGATTAGGGCTAGGCTGGTTGGGGTTAGGGTTAGGAATTGGCCGGTAGGCCCTGCCTCCTACTGGAGTGTGTGCGGGGCCTGATCACAGGTCAACAGCCTGGGGAGGGGCCGTGGGAGGTTGGCCTGCCAGCCCCACCTGGATTGGTGTATGTGTGTGTGGGCAACTGGGGAGGAGCTAGCTAGGGGGAGGGCTGTGGGCTGATAGGGGTGGTGGAGCCTATTGGGGAGGGGCCACAGGCAGTTGGCCAGGGGGCTCTGCCCATGATCTGGATGGGGAAGCCAATTTGGGGTGGGGCTAACTGAGGGGGGGGCTGCAGGAGGTTGGCTGACGAGTCCCACCTCCTATTGGGGTAGAGGGGCAATCAGGGGTAGGGACGGCTGGGGGGAGGGGCTTGTGGGCTGGTCAGGGTAGAAGAAGCCAATCAGGGGTGGGGCAGCTGAGGGGAGGGGCCAAGGGAGTTGGCTGGCCACAGTGACCAGTCATTCTGGTTGTTATAGCATCCGGTGGCTGGACTTTAGATAGATAGATAGATAGATAGATAGATAGATAGATAGATAGATAGATAGTTAGTTTCAAATCACTTCTTTTCACCCCAACTTCAAGTTTAAGGTTAAAGCAATACACTCATATAAAATGTTCCTTTTATCCAATTAAGCACCAGGCAGTCAAGCCACTTACCATGTGTTTGGCAAAGCTCCCACTGGGACCAGTGTTGCGTACCAGGTGCCCTTCAGAGGGGAAATTAAAGCTGCCAGCGTTCAGGTTTTCTCGTGTGGAGTGATTACCAAAGAGAACAAATGGTTGTCTATTAGGGCTAGAGTGGCAAATTAAAAACATGATTAGAAAAGAGGCTCCTGGCTTGGGCACGCTCCCCTTGAGTAAATTCTCAGGCTTTTCTAAGTGGCATCATGCAATCTCAGCAAAGCGGTCAGTTACCATCCACCTAATGCTCCTTGCTGGTTGGGAAGGGATGCCAGGTGTCACGGACTCCTCCTATTGATGCATTTGAATTAGTTATTTAGGGACATAACTAAACCCAAACCAGGTTTCTACTTTCTGCTTGTTCTACTTTCCCTTAAAAAAATATTTTTATTGATTTCAGAGAGGAAAAGAGAGTGAGAAAGAGATAGAAACATCAATGATGAGAAAGAATCATTGATCGCTACCTCCTGTCCGTTCTCCACTGGGGATCAAGCCCACAATCTGGGCATGTGCCCTTGAACGGAATCAAACCCAGGACCCTTCAGTCCACAGGCCACCAATCTATCAACTGAGTCAAACCAGCCAGGGCTGTAATTATATATTTCTCTGTGAGGTTGCTTGTCTAATGTCTTCTTTCTCCACCACATGATACGTTCCATAAGGGTAGAGACCATGTCTTATTTTTTAAAAATGTATTTCTTATTTATTATTCATATCTCAATAAATATTCAATGATTAAAGGATATTTTTTAAACATAGTTCTGCTATGGGCCAAATGTTTGTGTTCCCATAAATTCATATGTTAAAATTCTCACCTGAAAAGTGATGGTATTAGGAGGTAGGACCTAGGGGAGATAATTAGCTCCTAAGAACAGGTCCCTCATTAAAGGGGTTATAGAAGAAGCTCTTATAAAAGAGGTTCCAGAGATATACCAGAGCGATACCTAGCCTTTTGAACCATGTGAGGTTACAGATAAATAATGGCCATCTATGAGAAAGTGGGCCCTCAGCAGACAATGAATCTGCAGCAGCATGATCAAAGACGTCCCAGCCTCTGAACTGTGAGGAATACATGTTTTTGTTTGTGTATAACCATCCAGTTTAAGGTATTTTTGTTATAACAGCTAAAACAGATTGAGAGTGTCCTCTATCCTCTAAGCTTTCCTTAAATTGCTCTTATTGTATATCATGTGGAAAATTCTTTGCATTTCTTTTCACTCTTAAAAATACTTCCTTAAGCTTCAGGCAAACAGGGGACTCTTAAAAGTAAACATGACTGGTTTTTCTTCTAAAGCTTAATTCAAGCTAAGTGACACTTTGGGCAGAAAAAGATGACTGAATCCTCGCCAGGATAATCTGTCTCACTATCAGATTGGATTGGAATTGGGGAAGAGAGGAAAGATCTAGTCTTATATATCCATCTGAGGAACTATCCCCTTCTGATTATCATGACAAGAGTGGTGCTGAAGGAAACACATCAAAGAAAATAAATGCATATGTATCCTCACAGTTCCCATGTCTTCCTGGAGCAGAACCTTTATGATTGGATGATCCCTCTTATTCCCCACAAGCCAATACCCAGCCCTTGCACATTCTTCTTCCTCTAGCTTTCCTGGGCTGAGATGGAATAAAAAATTCCTTCTTTAGGTTTCAGCAAGCTATAAGGATCTAAAAGCTAGTTCACAATACAACTATATTTTTAAAAATACTGCCAGACTGATGTGGCTCAGTGGTTGAGCATTGACCCAAGAACCAAAAGGTCAGGGTTCAATTCCCAGTCAGGGCACATGCCCGGGTTATGGGCTCGATCCTCAATAGAGGGCATGCAGGAGGCAGCCAACTGATGTTATTGATACTTCTATCTCTCTCTCCATCTCTCCCTTCTTTTCTGAAATCATTTTGAAAAATACAAAAGCAGCCGAAACTGGTTTGGCTCAGTGGTAGAGCGTCAGTCTGTGGACTGAAAGGTCCCAGGTTTGATTCTGGTCAAGGGCATGTACATTGGTTGTGGGCACATCCCCGGTAGGGGGTGTGCAAGAGGCAGCTGGTCGATGTTTCTCTCTCTCATCGATGTTTCTAGCTCTCTATCCCTCTCTCCTCCTCTCTGTAAAAAAGTCAATAAAATATATTAAAAAAAAAAAAAAAAAAAAAAAAAAAGCCGAAACCAGTTTGGCTCAGTGGTAGAGCGTCGGTCTGTGGACTGAAGGGTCCTGGGTTCGATTCCGGTCAAGGGCATATACGTTGGTTGCGGGCACATCCCCGGTGGGGGGTGTGCAGGAGGCGGATGGTCGATGTTTCTCTCTCATCGATGTTTCTGGCTCTCTATCTCTCTCCCTTCCTCTCTGTAAAAAATCAATAAAATATATTTTAAAAAATAGAAAAATTTAAAAAATACAAAAGCAGTGAAACAATTTTACAGAGCATGGATTTCTTACCCTGTGATGACTAAAATCAACCCATATTTTCATAATTCTAGCTTCTAGACTCAGATGCTCCTTCACATCCACCCTCCTTTGTCAACCCCATTTTTTCTATTACCATTCACCTCTCTTTTCCAAGAACCTTACCTGTTTTCAGTTATATGGCTAGAGATCATCCCATGGCTGAAATAACTTCTGAATGGCTAAAAAAGAAGCCAACATTGTACATATTAAGATCATAATCTTATAAAACAATCACAAAACCTCTCATGTATATTTGAATGTACTAGTATGTATAAATATATATACACATAATTTGTCCGTGGGGGTGTGTGGAGAGAGATGTACATTTTCAGATTATCATAAGAACATGGAAGGACATATGTGGTGGATAGTAAAATGAATTTTGGGGACAGTTAGCAAAAAACAACAACAGCCGAGACCGGTTTGGCTCAATGGATGGAGCGTCGGCTTGGGGACTGAGGAGTCCTGGGTTCGATTCTGGTCAAGGGCATGTACCTTGGTTGCGGGCATATCCCCAGTAGGGGGTGTGCAAGAGGCAGCTGATTGATGACACTCTCTCATTGATGTTTCTAACTCTCTATCTCTCTCCCTTCCTCTCTGTACAAAATCAATAAAATATATTAAAAAAACCCAAAAAAACAACAACAACAAACCAGTAACAAAGGATCAACGATAAGAGGCTGCAAAAGAAAAGGAAAGAAAAAGAAAGGTAAAGAAAAGATATTCTTGTCAAATTTTATAGTTTTTAAACGATGAAAGGAAATTGGAACAGCCACCATCTATGGTCCAAGTTACTAATCACATGGGAATAATTTTTTTAATTAAAACATTCCCTATTTTGTCAATAAAAGAATGTTAATTTTAATTAACTGAAAATCATCAATGAGGAAGAATCCAAGGAACTTAAGAAGAACACTGACAGATACTGTGCATAGTGCTAGGTTTAACACTAATCAAAAATTGGTATGTGGGCTCAAAAATTTAATCTCCTTAACTAACATCTATTGCCCTACCTCCTCCTCAAATATATAACTAATATATGTTTATTTTAGAATATAATAAAAACCATGTAAATCTCTAAGAACTGTTAACATTCTGGTACATTTTCTTCAAACATTTTTTCTATGGTATATCCTTATATATGATTATACCAAAGTTTATTAAATAGTCTTTTATTCTTGGAATTTACTAACTCATCTATACTAATAAAAGGGTAATATGCTAATTAGACCAGGTCAACTGAACATCTTCCGGACTTCCGACTTCCTTCCGGACAAAGCCATGGTGGTGGGGGCCGAGGCAGAGGCAGTTAGGAGTGATCAGGCCAGCAGGGGAGCAAGCAGTTAGGGGTGAGATCAGGCTGGTGCTGGGGAACAAGCAGTTAGGGGGCAATTAGGCTGGCAGGGGAGGGCAGTTGGGGGCAATCAGGCCAGCAGGGGAGGGCAGTTGGGGTTGATCAGGCAGGTGAGTGGTTAGGGGCAGTGGTCCCAGATTATGAGGGATGTCTGACTGCTGGTTTAGGTTCTGTGGGATGAGGCCTAAACCAGCAGTTGGACATCCCCCAAGGAGTTCCAGATTGAAGAGGGTGCAGGCCAGGCTGAGGAACCCCCTTCCCCTGTGAATGAATTTCATGCACTGGGCCTCTAGTATAATAAATAATACTGTCAGAACTTTGCAGAAATTTTATCTGCATTTCTGATTATTTCCTTAATGCAGATCAGGAAATTCAATTATAGGGTAAAATGCCAAAACTATATTGCCAAATTGTTTTTCAAAAAAGTTTTATCAACGTTCAGCTCCTCTTATAATATATGACTATGCCTATTTCAGGGTATCACCATAAGCACTGTCCATTAACAGAGAGGAAGGGAGAAGGGTAGAGAGCTAGAAATCGATGAGAGAGAAACATCGATCAGCTGCCTTCTGCACACCCCTCACTGGGGATGTGCCCGCAACCAAGGTATAATACATGCCCTTGAGCACTGTCTATTAAATGTCCACTTAAAAATATATTTGATAAATGAAAAATGGTACCTCACTGTTGTTTTATTTTACATTTCTTTGATTTTTAATGAAGTAGGATATTTCAGATATGTTCAATGGACATTTGGATTTCCCTTTGGTAATTTACTGTTATTTTCATTCTGTAGATGTTTATCAATTGGAGTTTTGGTATTTGTCTTACTTATTTGTAAAGCCTATTTACATATTAAAATAATAATAGCTATAATAATAGCTTAAAATGTACTGAGAGTTTACTATCTGGACTGTGATAGGCATTTAAAGGTATTATCTCAAATAATTCTCATTAACAACATTCTATCATTATCCCCTCTCTAGAGATGAGATGGCTAAGACATAAAAGTTAATTAAGTTGTCCCAGATCACAGAGTTAGTGTGAACTGAGTAACTGGGATTCTAACTAAGTAGGCACTTGGGGAAAAAAGGTAAAATTAGATACACACACACACACACACACAAATCCCAAATGAATTATGGATCTAAATTTTATTTTATTTTATTTTAACTGTTTTTTTATTTTTTATTTTTATTATATTTTATTGATTTTTTACAGAGAGTAAGGGAGAGAGACAGAGAGCCAGAAACGTTGATGAGAGAGAAACCTCGACCAGCTGCCTCTTGCACACCCTATACCGGGGATGTGTCCACAGCCAACGTACATGCCCTTGACCGGAATTGAACCCGGGACCTTTCAGTCCGCAGACTGATGCTCTACCACTGAGCCAAACCAGTTTCGGCATATGGATCTAAATTTTAAAAATGAAACCATATAATTCCCAAAAAGGTGAATTCCTATTTAAACTTAGATGGAAGCCTTTACTTATACAATGATTCAAATTCCAGAGGGAGTATAAGAAAATATTAATAAATTTACATAAAAATAAAAACGTGTGCATGACAGAGAGAGAGAGAGAGAGAGAGAGAGAGAGAGAGAGAGAGAGAGAGAGAAATAGATGAACACTGAGGAAGTATCTGAAATATATTCCACAGACAAAAAGTTAATAACCTAGACATATAAAGGACTCTTTATTTTATTTTTTAAAAATATATTTTATTGATTTTTTACAGAGAGGAAGAGAGAGGGATAGAGAGTAAGAAACATCGATGAGAGAGAATCATCGATCAGCTGCCTCTTGCACAGCCCGTACTGGGGATGTGCTCGCAACCAAGATACATGCCCTTGACCGGAATCGAACCCGGGACCTTTCAGTCCGCAGGCTGACGCTCTATCCACTGAGCCAAACTGGTTTTGGTTATAAAGAACTCTTTAAAAGTAAGGGAGAAAAGACCTAAAATCTATGTTCTACATTTCAGTTAATATTGTAAAATGTTTAAATGAAAAAAAGACATGAAAATAAAATATAAAATGGCCTTAAAAAATACAAATTAAAATAATACCAAGATGCCCTGGTGGTTCAGTTGGTTAGAACATCATCCCAATAAGCCAAGTTGAGGGTTCAAACCCCAGTTGGAGAACATAAAAAAATAAAATAAAAATAACCCAGCCTTGCTGGTTTGGCTCAATGGATAGAGAATGTGGACTGAAGGGCCCTAGGTTCAATTTTGGTCAGGGGCACATGCCCAGGTTGTGGGCTCAATCCCTACTGGGGGGCATATGGGAGGCAGCCAGTCAGTGATTCTCTTATCATTTCTCTCTTATCATTGATGTTTCTATTTCTCTCTCCCTCTCCCTCTCTCTTCCTCTCTAAAATCAATAAAAAAAGAAACAACCAATGAATGAATAAATAAATGGAACAACAAATAGATGTCTCTCTCTCTCCCCTCCTTCCTTCTTTCTCTCTCTAAAATTATACCAAGATACATTTCTTATCTATGAGACTGTCAAAAATTAAAAAGTATAACAATACATTCTATTGGTGCAACTGTGGTGGAAAAGGCACTTTCGTGTACTGCTGGTGGGCATGTAAATTGGTACAATCCTCTGAAGGGAAATTTGGCAATATCTAACACAAATACATATCACTTACCTTTTTGACCCAGCAATCCCATTAGTAGGTATACAAATCTCCAACAATATTAAAATACATAAGCACAGTTATTTACTATGCTACTATTTACAAGAACAAAATATCAAAAATAACCTAAATGTCCATATATGAGACTGGTTGAATAAATTAAGATAAACTCACACAGTGGATTACTATAAGTTATAACAAAGAATGAGGGATATCTCAGTGAACTGACCTAGAGAGAGTTCCAGGATATATTGTTAAGTGAAAAAAGCAAAGTGGATATTGACTACATATACTAGGTGTATCGGTTAATAATGGCAGATTTTGTAATCAAAGAAAACACTATAATTTCAAGAGAAAAATCAAAACTGCTTTATTCAAAGTAATGTCCATCACTAGCTACACATTTCCCCCAGCTTTCAGGTAATTTGTGGATACTGTCCCAATAGAACTTTTCTTGTTTTGAGGCAAACCATTCAGCCCAATTTCCACTTATTCATATGTTTTGAAGAGCTGCTCAGAAAGTATGTGATCGGAACAAGTGGTAATCTAAACGAGCAAGGTCTGGTGAATACAGTGGGTGGGTTAATACTTCCCAGGCAAGATCTTTTAACGTGTCTTTAACTGGTTTTGAAGTGTGTGATGGTGCGTCATCATAAAACAAAATTACTTTGCCGTGTCTTCGGGCACATTCTGATTGTTTCATGATCAAAGGTATACTACTCACTGGTAGAGAATTAATCCTAGGCTGATTAGTTAATGCCTAATAGAATTCCTAGCTGACAGAGGCACCGCCACACTAAAAAATGAGTAGACTTATAGAAAAGCATAGAACCCTCCCCCACAACTTTTTATATAGGGGTTGGCATGGGGTTAAAAACTTCTTTATGGCATGAGACAAAACTTAAGAAAATGATAACCAAAACAAATTAGCATTGGTAGTGTTGTATTCTGGAAAAAAAAATTAAGTAAAGATAAAAACAACAAATAAATCAACCAATTTCTTCTTTTCCTTAGATCCTTCCCATACATACCTCACCCGCCTGAGATTCAGAAAGTTCCAGCAAGAAAGGAATTTCCGTGTCAAAATTAGCGAAGAAGCTAGTCCATTGATGTTCAAAAGACATCAAATCCTATGGAAAAAAACAAAAAGATAATGCATTTAGTTATTTAAAGAAGGTACTTTAGAAAATCTGAATCATGAAGCAGCACCTGATCTCAAATATTAGACCAATTAAATATATGTTGTTGTTAAGAGGTGGCAACAAACCACTGATACATGGTATCACCTGGATGGACCTCAAAAAATGCCAAGTGAAATAAGCCAGATATAAAAGGCCACCTGGCATATAGTCCATTTCTATGAAATACCCACAAAATACAAATCTATAGAGGTAGGAAGTAGATTGTGGTTTGCATGGGCTGGGAGTGAGAATGAACACTATGGAACTTTTTGAGTTGATGAAATGTTCTAAAATTTAATCCTGGTAATGGCTGCAGAACTTTGTACATTTACTAAAAATTATTGAATTGTACACATAAAAAGCATGAATTTTTTGGTATATATTGTAAATTATACTCCAATAAAACTGTTTTTAAAAAGGATAGTAATGGCCTCCAAGTGCCTTACTTTATTTTTTAATTTTATTTTCTAATAACTTATTTTTTTTATTGATTTTTAGAGAGAAAGAGAGAGAGAGAGGGAGAAACATCAATTTGTTGTTCCACTTACTTATACATTCATTGGTTGGTTCTTGTATGTGCCCTGACTGACTGATCAAATCCGCAACCTTGGTGAATTGGGAAGAGGCTCTAACCAACTGAGATATCTGACCAAGACTCATAAATGTAGCTTTTATTTTTTATTTTATTTTTAGCTATATAAAATATCAGATTCCTTTCATTCAAACAAGTTCACTAAATGTATATATGTATACATGTACATACATGTATATATAGACATATGTGTACATATTTATGCTTTCAATATAAAGTTACTGTGAGATGTGAATTGGTGGGGAAATACTACTTTATTTCAATTTAGAGTTTAACCAATTCAGAACTAGTTAATTGTAGACTGAAATTCTAGGTTCAATTGAAGTTTCTGCTACTCAATATTCTTTAAACTTTTTTAATTCGTTTTTTATTTTTCAATTACAGTTGTCATACAACATCATATCAGTTTCTGATGCACAACCCAGTGATTAGACATTATATAACTTACTAAGTAATCAATTCAATTAAGTTCTGTACCCATATGATATCATACACAGTTATTAGAATACTAGAGGCCTGGTGCACGACATTCATGCACTGGGCGGGGGCTATCCCTCAGCCTGGCCTGTGCGCTCTTGCAGTCTGGGAGTCCTTGGGGGATGTCTGACTGCTATTGAGGCAGGAGAGACTCCAGCCTCCGCCCCTGTGCTCACCAGTTGTGAGCCCAGCTTCTGGAGAGCAGCATTTCTCCTGTGGGAGCACACTGATCACCAGGGGCAGTCCCTGCATTAAGCATCTGCCCCCTGGTGGTCAGTGCATGTCATAGCAACTGGTTGTTCCGCTGTTTGGTTGATTTTAATATTAGGGTTTTATTATATAGGATTATTGACTACAGTATTCCCTGTACTTTATATCCCCATGACTATTCTGTAACCGGCAATTTGTACTTCTTAATCCCTTCAATTTTTTTCACCCATGTCCCCAACCCCCATTCCATCTGGCAACCATCAAATGTACTTTGTATCTAAGAGTCTGTTTCTATTCTGCTTGCTCATTTAAAAAAAATATATATTTTTTATTGATTTTTTACAGAGAGGAAGAGAGAGGGATAGTTAGAAACATCGATGAGAGAGAGACATAGATCAGCTGCCTCTTGCACACCCCCTACTGGGGATGTGCCCACAGCCAAGATACATGTCCTTGACCAGAATCGAACCCGAGACCTTTCAATCGGCAGGCTGACGCTCTATCCACTGAGCTAAACCAGTTTTGGCTAGGTTCAATTGTTGATAGATACGTATTTATTGCCATTTTATTGTTCTTATCTTTATCTTTTTCTTTTCTCCTTTTTAAAGAAAACCCTTTAACATTTCATGTAATACAGGTTTGATGGTAATGAACTCCTTTAGGTTTTTCTTGTTTGAGAAGCTCTTTATTAAGTCCTTTGATTCTAAATGATAGCTTTGCTGGATAGAATAATCTTGGTTGTAAATCCTTCATTTCCATCACTTTGAATATTTCTTGTCACTCCCTTCTGGCTTGCAAAGTTTCTGTTGAGAAATCAGCTGACAGTCTTAAGGGAGCTCCCTTGTTGGTAGCTAATTGCTTTGCTCTTGCTGCTTCTAAGATTCTCTCTTTTTTATTTATTTATTTATTTATTTATTTATTTTTTATTTTAAATCAATCTTTATTGTTCATATTATTACAAAGTTTCCTCATTTCTTCCCCCCTCCACCAGGTTCCCACCCCACCTTCCGCCCGCTCCCTATCCCCCATTGTCCTCATCCATAGGTGCACAGTTTATGTTCAGTCTCTTCCTCCCTCCCTTTTCCCGATAGTAAATCCCTTTTCAGATAGTAAATCAGTTACTTAGCATTTTCTCATATCAATAATACCTCCACATGCCCAATAATACACTTCACACAAAAGACATTTCCAAATAGGTCAACCAGCCTCATCCAGGCCCCACCCAAGGCACTCACAGATCAACACCCCAGCGCTATACTAACTCAACACATCCAGATATAAGCCTTCATCACTTGATTCAGCAGCCCCTCAAGTTCCTGCAAAAGTTTCCAGCCATGTCTGAGAGGCAGCCGTGGGGCAGGGGCAGGTGAGGAGCGAGCTGTTCCGGGCCTGGCTGCTCTGGGTCTGGCCTCGGTTGCTCTGGTTCATTCCACAACCAGCTGCTCCAGGTCTGGTCACTGACGCTCCCAACCTAGTTGCTCTGGACTTGGCTGCTGTTGATCCATGCCTGGCCGCACCTGACTCCGCTGCTCTGGGCCCGGCTGCTCAGGGCCCAGCCGCTCCGGGCCTGGCCGCTCCCAGCCTGGCAGCTGCTGCTCCGGGCCTGGCCGCACCAGACCTGGCTGCTCCGGGCCTGGCCGCTCCCAGCCTGGCAGCCGCTGCTCTGGGCCTGGCCACTCCCAGCCTGGCAGCCGCTGCTCCGGGCCTGGCCGCACCAGACCCGGCTGCTCTGGGCCCGGCTGCCCCGGGCCCGGCCGCTCCGAGTCTGGCCGCTCCCGGCCTGGATGCTCCGGGCTTGGCTACTGCTGTTCTCGGCCTGGCTGCTCCCAACCCGGCTGCTCTGGGCCCGGCTTCTCCAGGCCAGGCCACTCCGGGTCTGGGTGTTCCTGGACTGGCCACCCTGGGCTTGGCCGCCTCCACCTCAGGCCTGGCTGCCACTGCCCCAGGTCTGGTTGCTCCAGTGCTGGCTGTTGATGCTCTGGTTCTGGCCGCTGCTGCTCTGGGGCCTGGCCGTTGCTGCTCCGGGCCCGGCTGCCACTGCCTTGTGCCTGGCCACTCTAGGCCTGGCCGCCGCTGTTCCAACATTCTGTCCTTTTTTTTTTTTTTTTTTTTTAAAACACATTTATGTTGCAGTGTTTGCTGGTGAGTTGAGTTCTGACTTAGTCTTTGATTTTTCAAGATCTTCTTTGTATTCTTTCTTAAGTAATTTTACTATCTTTTGCTCTCACTTGATTTCTTCACATTGAGAACTTCTTTGGTTTCTTCCTCCTTGTCCTGGGAGCTCAGCAGGTTGGCCTGTGGCACCCCTTTGTTCTCCGTGGGCTCCCACGCTGCTCCAGCCTGTTGCCGGGGTCAGCGCTGCCCAGGAAGCAGCACCCGGCCTTGGCTCTGTTGCCCGCACTCAGCGGTCGAAGGCTCAGGGGCACCCCCGCCTGGGGGCCCCGTCGCCCGGCTCCTTGCTGGCGCCCGGCTGACCAGCGTCCGGTAGGGGCTCCTGCTCCCCATTGCGTTCCTCCAGTCTGGAGCCTTCTTTCTGAAGTCTAGGATCAGAGTCAACAGACTGTCCTCTGTGCGCAGTGTGCGCGACTCTAGGGGCTCCGCTTTTCGCCGCTCAGCACGGGGGAGCTCCTGTTTCCTTCCCTCCAGGGCAATCCCACATCAGAGTCAACATTCCTTCCCTTGCATGCAAAGTGCGCGACTCCGGGGGGCTCAGCCTTTTGCCGCTCTCCCAGGACTCCGCCTCACAGCCCCGTCTCCCTCTGCTTGAGCTTGGGTTCCCAGGGATTGGCCTAGAACTGGGGTTCAGAGCAGTCCGGACTGAGGCTCAGCGCCGCTGGAGGCCCTGTTCCTTCCGGCTAGGGTAATCCAGCATCAGAGTCAACATTCAGTCCTCTGCGTGCAATGTGTGCGCGACTCCGGGGGCCCTGCTTTTCGCTGCTCCCCTGGGATTCCGCCTCACAGCCCCGTCTCCCCCTGCCGGAGCCTGGGTCCCCAGGGTCTGGCCCATAACTGGGGCTCAGCGCTGCCGGTTCGGGGGTTCAGCCCAGGCTGGGGATTTTATTTCCTTCCTGCTAGGGAACGCCAGGCAGCACCCAGCCCTCTCCTCCTCTCCGGCTGCGACCTCTCGGCGTGCGTGTGCGTGCAGGCGCACAGCATGTCTCTGTACCTTGGGCTTTTTTTCAGCTCCTCTGATTTTCCTTCTGGTTTTCTCTTTTCTTCTTGTTGTAGAATTTTCAGTCAGTCGACTACCTGTAGCTCTGGGTGATATCCACTCTACATTTTAGTTGCATTCCATTGAAATTGTTGTGTGCTGCTGCGGTTAGATGTCTACCCGAGCAGCCATCTTGGATCCTATGGATTTTATTTTTCAGATTCTCTCTTTTTTAAAAATAATTTTTAACCCTTTGCACTCCAAACCATTCTGGACATTGGCTACCAGCTACTTGACACTACTTTGTGGTGGATACGTGCGTTGAATTAACTCAATTCCCCGTAATCACTAATAAACTGCAATGTCCCCCCTGAGAGGGGATATCTGAGTGATATGCTAGAATTCCGATGTCCCCTGAGAGCGGACAGCGGAGTGCAAAGAGTTAAAAATGTTATTTATTGACTTAAGAGATAGAAAGAGGGAGAAGGGGAGAAGAGAGAGAAAGAGAGAGAGAGAGAGAAACTTGAGTTGTTTCATTTACTTATGCATTCATTGGTTGCTTCTTATATGTGTCCTAAGGATCAAACCCACAACCTTGGCACATCAGGACAATGCTCCAACCACCTGAGCTACCTGGCTGGGGCTGGATTCCCTTTGTGTTTAACCTTTTTTTGTGTGTTTTAATTATGTGTATTAGTGTGGGCTTCTTTGGATTCATCTTCTATGGGACTCTCTGTGCTGCCTGGACTTGTATGTTTTTTTCCTTCACCACATTAGAAAAGTTTTCTATCATTATTTTTTAAAATAGGCTTTCAATTTCTTGCTTTCTTCTCCTTCCTTTCTTCTCCCCCATGATGCAAAATTGGTACACTTGAAGTTGTCCCATAGGCTCCTTACACTATTCTTATTTACAATATTTATTTATTTATTTATTTATTTATTTATTGATTGATTTTTTGCCTTGGTTACTGGTGGAACATCAATGGCAGTAATTTATCCCAGCTATAAGGACTGGCTGCAATGCAGGGCCCCACCCCATGGAGCAGGACTTACTTCAGTGGGGGCTCTGGTACCCACTGAGTATCCTCGTTAAGTGTGTCATTTATGGAGATGGTTGGGTGGTGCTTCAACATGGTTTGAGGCTGTCTACTGGCTCTGGGGGGGTGGTCTCAAAAGCAGCAGTTGAAGTCTGGAAGGTCTGTGTCTGCTCTGAGAGACACATGTCAATGTCAGCTTACCTGTATTCTGCCTAGGGTCATCCGGCATAACCTACAAAGTAATCTGCAGATGGCTGCTACTTGTGCAGGCTTGGAGGTGCCTAGGAGAGGCCAAACTTCAAATCAAGGCCAGTTGCTGCTACTGCCAGACCTGAGACCACTTAGCTAGTGGTACAGGGCACATTGAGGCCATATGCTGCTTGTTTGAGAGATTTTATGAAAGTCTGAAGCATGAACCAAGAGGCCATTCATATGCAAAAGCCACTGGAAGCAGCAGGGGTGGGCCTGCAAGTTGGTGGGGTGGGGTCTGACAGGCTGACCAGTATAAGCCAGGTTGTGGAGACTAGGGTATGGCATCTGCCTGCTGGCTCTGTGGGGGATGGCTTAGAAAAGGAACAATGGCCTCTGCCAGCACTTCTGGTGTGGAGAAAGTTTCCCCTCCACTTGCCCTGGTGCCACACAGTTCAGTTCCTCCCCATATGTCTCTGGTGCCTTTTGAGCTGCTTGCCCTAGCGCTGGAACTCAGAATTAGTTGGAACAAATCTGTGAAAGACCTTTAATAGGAACTGCCTGGGACTCCAGCAGCCCTCTGTCTCAGCCACAATATCTGCTGGTCTGCTGGTTTTGATAGCCAGAACTTACGGGGACTCCTCTTCTTGGCACAGGAACCGTGGGCAGGAAGGCCAGGTATTCCTTTCTCTTCAGGCAGAACCACTGCAGTGGAGATAATCCTTCCAATATTTATCCACTTCATGTGGGTGTGGGGCCAGCCTGTTCTGCATCTCCACCCCTCCTATCAGTCTCAATGTGGAGACTTCTTGAAATCCCTAGTTGTAGGACTTCCATTCAGTTAAATTTCAGGTGATTCTGAATGATGGTTATTCTGCAGTTTAGCTGTAATTTTAATATGGTTGTGGGAGGATGTGAGTATCGCATTTTCCAAGTGCCTTACTTTAGCAACCCTTGTTGGAGAGAGGGAGTTGTTTATTTAATTAGTTAGTTAATTCTCATTCGGGGATATTTTCCCATTGAGTTTTATAGAGAGTGGAAGGGCAGGAATAGACAAAGAGAGAGAAACATCAATGTGAAATAGACTGGATGCCTCCCGCATGTGCCTGGACTGGGGTCAGGAATCGAGCCTGCAACGGAGGTGTGTGCCCTTGACTGGAATCAAACCTGGGAACCTTCAACCCACGGGCCAACTCTCTATCCACTGTGCCAACCCTGCTAGGGTGAGGGAGCTATTTATGAGGCACCTACAGGATGGTACAACATCTAGGGCCAAAAGGGTCATATCAAAGGTTCAAAGACAAATTGGTTGACTTTAGTTAGAAGTTTGGTGGGTCTTGAGGTGGCCAGTAGCCCAGAGGTCTCTCCTCCCTCACAACTTTGTTTTAGTAGTCGCAGGAGTATAAATAACTCTGCACCTTTCCCAGTTGACTCTCTTCTATGTGATGTGCAGCCTGCCTTCCTCTATCATCCCAGCTGCCTTTCAGTCTCCTCTCTAATCTCATTTCTGTTCCCAACCACTACATACTGCTTTATACTTCTGGCTATTCTTTAAGGCACCATCAGTTAACTAAAAACACCAGCTATGACTTGCTTAGATACAACATCTTTGTACTTATTTTGAAATTGCTGATAATTTGTACTCAAATTGGACAGTCATCTTCATGGTCCATCTCACAGTGTAAGTGTATATAAACTGGGGATCCAGCCTAATGCCTTGCTCACAGGAGGGATTCTGTTTGTTGTACTAAAACTGGCTGGAGAGATATATGCTCTCATCTATTCTTCTCTTCCAGGTGAGAATACACAACTACTCAGACCTGTGAACTCTGTATTAGCTATGTACCGCCTGTACTTCTGACCTTAGGCATAAAGCACAAGGGACCTTTGCTAGGAATACTTAATGTAAACAACATTTTCAAGTGGCTTCACTACTTCTGCTCAGATGATCTACATTTTATTTAGATGTGTGTATTCATGTACACACATATATGTATAATAGAGGCCAGGTGCATGAAGATTCATGCAATAGGCCTTCCTTCCCCTGGCTGCCAGCACCAGTTTTCTTCCAGCACCTGGGACCCAGGCCTTCACTCTGGCTGCAGCAGAGAAGCCAAGCCTCTTCAGTCTTCACGCCGCACCTATGTATGCAAATTAACCCACCATCTTTGTTGGGTTAATTTGCATATCACTCCTGATTGGCTGGTGGGCATCACGGTGGTACAGTCAATTTGCATCTTTCTCTTTTATTAGTTTAGATTATATATAGATTATATACATACATGTAAAATTATTTTCAGTAATCATGTAGGTGACAGTTCTGATAATTTATTTTTATTGATTTCAGAGAGGAAGGGAGAGGGGAGAGAGAGAGACAGGAACACCAATGATGAAAGAAAATCATTGATTGGCTGCCTTCCGCACTCCCCCTACTGGGGATTGCGCTGGCAACTCTGGGCATGTGCCCTTGGCAGGAATCAAATCTGGGACCCTTCAGCTCACAGGTCAATGCTCTATCCACTGAGCCAAAACACCTAGGGCCTAATACTGTTTTCTACATGTTTTATATATAATTTAGGATAAAAAAGTCAGATATGCGTTTATATACATGCACATGGGAAGGGAAGTAAAAGAGGATAGAGGGAGAGAGAGAGACCATGAATTTCCTAGCTCTGTTCACTGAAGAGATCTAAAAACAACAAGCAAACTAGTAGCAATAAGTATTCCTATCACCTAGATTGTGGTATTGAAATACTGTTTCCCACTCAAAATTTACTAGAGATATGACCAATTCCAGGTCTGAATTAACTGAGCCTCAAGATTCAATTATCATAGTCAGGAAATATGGAAGACGGGGGCAGGGGATGTAGATGATGTTAAATTACCTCACGGGAATGCAATCAACAAAATCTCAATGAGAACAGCTACAAGACAAATGATTTTTTTTTCAACAAAAATATAGCAGTAGACGTGGGGGAGGAGTCTAGAGAGAAATGAAGAGATGGAAAGGAAACCTACAGATTAAAAAGAAACCTAAAATATACACCCAAGTAAAGCTAAACTACGTATTTATGGAAGTATATTTGGATTATTAAACTGAAAAAAAAAAAGTGAGGAGATTGCCATAGAATTCATGACAGTGTTATTCTTGGTGGAAGAAAAAGAAGGCGATGGATTGCTTCTGGGGTAGCTAGTATGTTTCTATTGCTTCATAATAACTATTAGGTTATATTTAGTTTTATGTTGTTTTCTCAGTCTGTTATTTTAATAAAAAGTCTACAAAAACATAATATATATTTGTATAGAAAACTAAGAAAATAAAGGATAGACATCATTATCAACATTTTATGAAATACTCTCTCATCCTATTTTTTATGTATGTATTTTATATACACAAATATATACTTGTAACTGGTAATCTACAATTGCCTGGGTCAGACTGTCTTGCCATACCACCTCTGTGTCTTATCCCTGTAAGTTAGACCTTCTTGTTTAAGATCTAGACCCACTACTATCAGGTCTAATCAGTGGCCCTGATCCTACCTAAGTCCAGAACAGTCTTCCCACTTTGGCATTGGATTACTCCCACAGGGCCTCCTGGACTCTGGAGAGAAGTACAAACCCCATTCTTCCAGCAATCTAACCACAGACCTTCACTGTCTGTCCAACTCATTTAGTCCTAGATCCTCTCCCCATTTCTACCTGGCTACCACTACAACTTAGCACTGAGAGTATGTTTAAATTCAGAAAGACCTGTGCTGGAACCGTTGCTCTCCCACTTACTGGCTGTGCAACCTTGCAAGGAAATTAACTCTCTGATCCTCAGATGCCTTAAATGTGTAATGGGGAACTACTATCTTACAGAGATATCACAGAAATTAAATGAGATAAACTATGGATATATAAAGTACTTATTACTAGACCTTGCATAGACGGCTATCATATATCTTGATATCTCTGCCTCTACTGTCAGCCAGCCCAAGTTGGATGAGAACATTTGAACCTTCCCCTTGACTTTCTGACATTTGTCTGCTCTCTATCTCTCAGACACCCACAATGCAAATTACTGGCTTCATGGAAGCCACATTAGAGGCTGTCCAACCCAGTGGAGGTATGTGCCTCGCTTGCTTGGCTCCGTCCAACCCTTGGGTAATAATAGAATGCTTCACTTTGTTAACCTTAGAAAAACAAAAAGAATCAATATAGCTACTAATACAGGATACACTTTATTTTGTTTTTCAATTGTATTTGGAAACAAGCTCAGAAAGTATGTTTCCATTTTAGTGGCCTACATGGTATAACACCTATCTTTTTCTAATTTTTATTTTAAAATTGATTTTTAGAGAGAGAGGAAGGACGAGGGAGAGAGAAACATCGATGTGAAGGTGTAACATGGGATTGAGCCCTTGTGGGGGTGGAAATCGAACAGGCAATCCCTCGATGCATGGGATTATGCCCAACTAACTGAGTCACACTGGCCAGGGCAGGTGACATCTATCTTGGTTCGGATCTATAACAAGAACAGTTATACAGTTGAACAGTAGTCATTCTCTATGTGAAAAACACTCTGTGCTTTGGGGGGGATACACAGAAAAAGATAGGTACTTTGCCCCAAGAAGACTTCCCTGACAGAGGTGGATGTGTCAGCACTAATTACAGAATAAGGTAGAATGAACTGTTAAATACTACTTTCAGCTCCATGCTGTGACTAAATTGGAAGATGCAGCCCTGGGCAGTGTGGCTCAGTTGGTTGGAGTGCCATTCCATATACCAGAAGGTGGTAGATTCCATTCCAGGTCAGGGCAGGTACCCAGGTTGTGGGATTTGATCTCCAGTTGAGGCACATATAGGAGGCCACCTATTTATATTTCTCTCTCATATTGGTTTCTCCTTCTCTTTCATCAGTAAGAAAATATATGAAATGGAAGATACAATAAATTTTCATACTAAAAATAATTAGTATTATATATGAAACGGTCACATACATATATACATGCAGTATTCTGCTGCCCCTAACCCCTCTCCTAACTGCTCCTGGGACCACTTTGTAGATAAGAGACTGAGGCACTGAATAGTAATGTGACCTGCCTGAGTATGCAATACTATCAAGTAGCAAAAGTGGAAATATAGCTAGGTAAGAGATACCCTGATCCTGCGTGCTTTCCACCAGACACACTCTTCTCTAACTTTTCCCCAGCACATTCTTTTGTGCATTTCTGGAAATGGATACTGTGCATGTACGAGGAACTGTCAGTTGAATCTCATGATGAAGAAGGGAAAATCTATCTGCCCACCCTCTTCCAGGTCAAATCCAGAAGACAAGCCCAGATAGATATCAAGGTCAGATAAGCAGCGAAGGTCTGAAAACCCCAAGAAACATGCCAGTGTGCCTTGGCCCTTGGCCAGTGGGGAAGGATGCTGGCCCTAGGCTGGCACGGGCAGTGGCAGCTCTTAGGTGGCTCAATGGGGGAAAAGAAGCTCAATTTTAATACTTAAAACTACTTCAAAGAATTTCATAAAATAGAGACTATGAAAAGTAAAATAAAAATACCAGTAAGACTACCACTTGAAGTTTCTAATACACAGAAACACAAACTGTTTTACAAAGATGGAAATATACTCTGCTCTTTTAGTGTTCTCATCAAACATGTTTCTATGTCAAATTTCAGAGGAGTCTGCATTTTGTGACCAAGAAGCATGGAACTATAGGTTCTCTGGCCATCAGTGATTGACCAACAAGAATCAAAGCCTAGATGCCAATTCTGGCAAAGGAAAAATACATAGAAATAGGAAAAGTATTTAGATGGTAGAGAGAGAAAGGGGTTTTAGAGAAGTTTGGAGGCTATGAAACAAGAGAAGAGAGAAGAAAAAAACAGCTCTTAAAAATTAGATGGATGTGAATTGGTGCCTTTTAAAATAATTTCTAGAGACACAGTAATGACTAGAATTGCATTTTTATTTCTTTTGGTTATTGGACATGGATTTTAACATTTGTAGTCTTATCACAAGAGATACCTGAACAAATTTATAGTCATTTTATACTTATTTATTTTGGGGAGAAAAAGTTACCTTTTATTGAGCATGTAGTATGGATCATCCTTGTGCAATGTGCTTTCACATATGTATCTTACTAAATCCCCACCACAGCTCTAACATGCATGGGTAATAAAACCCATTTAACAGAAGAGGGAGCTGGAGTTCAGAAAGTGGAAATAACAGGTCCAAGGTCATACTCTGAATAATGGAAGAGCCCATACACTATGAAGATTCTTTTTTTATATATACATATTTATTTTATTTTGGGATTCGCTGAGTGTCTTGGATCTATGCATTGATGTATTTCATCAATTTGTAAAGTTCTTGGACATTACCAATCCAAATTTCCTTCCCTGTTTTCTCTCTACTCTCCTTTTGGGACTCCAAATATACTATGTTAGATCATTTGACATTGACAGACACTGGATGCTCTTTTTTTCTTTGTCCTTCAGTTCACAAACTTTCTATTGACCTATCTTCAAGTTCACTGAACTTTTCTAATCTGCTAGTAAGTCAATTTTATACATTCTTCTTTTCTGATATAGTATTTTCCATATCTAGCTTTTCCATGTGTTTCTTTTTATAATTTTCAGGCCTGACTAAATTCCTCATCTCTTCATGCATCTTGTCTCCTTTTTCTTCCATATACTTTGGAATTCTTTTTTTTTTTTTTAATATATTTTATTGATTTTGTACAGAGAGGAAGGGAGAGAGATAGAAAGCTAGAAACATCAATAAGAGAGAGTCACCGATCAGCTGCCTCTTGCACACCCCCTATTGGGGATATGCCCGCAACCAAGGTACATGCCCTTGACTGGAATCGAACCCGGTCCCTTCAGTCCCCAAGCAGACGCTCTACCCATTGAGCCAAACCGGTCTCGGCTACTTTGGAATTCTTATTAGTTAAATTCATTGGTTAATTTTAACAGTTGGGTGTGCTTCTATTGAGTATTTTCTTTCTTGACCCCAGATCCTATTTTCTTGCTGCTTCATATTTTACGATTTTTCAAATATAATATGCCACTCATTTGGTATGAAAGAACAGTAAAAATGTGTAAATAATATTTACCTCTAGGAAAGGGCACACACTTTCTTTTATCAGAACACTAGAGTAGAGATCTAAGTTAATTCTATATATAATTGGACTGAGCCTGGGTATTATTGCATTTTTAGTTTTATTTTGTTCATCGTCAAATTAAAATATTTTGAGGATGGGTATGAACTTCAGTAGAAACTTTGCTCAAAGCACTGGCCAAGATTCTAAAAATCTCTTTTGTGTTGTGTAGCTGAACCGCAAGCTTTCTGGACTATCACTTCCTGCTTTACAACTGGCTACCAGTTTTGGGGGTTGCTAAGGAGTTCTCTTGGATCTTTCTATGTAAGGAGATCCTTCTGTCTTGCTGCCTTACCCTCAGCCTTAAGAGGGTAGCTTCTTACACACTGTAAGAACCTGGAATGCCTTCAAAGGGTTGCTCTCAGTTCTTCTGCTCCAATCCAGGTGATAGTTGAGTGTCAAGTACCTTATGGGGGATGGTTCTCAACTTCCTTGCCTGGCCCCCAAGCCTGTGGTGACTACCTGAGCACTATGGGATACAGTTGATGGCTTTTAACAGCTCTTTTAAAGGTCAGCTGATTTCTACTTATCCCTGTCTATGATGGATTCCTCTTCCTTCTGCTGTTTCACCAGAAATCAGAACAGCATCCTATGAAGGGCACTACATTTTCTGAAACCGAGTTCCTTCAGCTTTCTTTGAATCTCCAACTTGCTAATGGTTTTATTTTTAAACTATTATTTTGTTGCTTATTCAGGCTTTTTTGGTTGTTAGGGTGATAGCAATTTCTTTTGACTCTCTATATCACCTAAGAATATCAGCCTCATGAAAATCAGTAAAATCGGAAAAGCCCATAGTGATTACCACGGTTGCCTCTTCAGTCGTTTGTCACTGTTGCAATTGAAGACGTTGCAATTAAAGATGTCCTACTAAGTGTCCCTTCTTCACTGACGCTAAAGATGTTTGCAGTGTTCTCAAAACTATAATGCTATGTCTCGCCTCCATGTGTGACCTAAAGCTTCCTCACACTGAGGGCACTGCATACAGGGGGAGCACAGGTTTCAGACACTTTTAGAAACTCCTAAACTACTTACCTCTCTTCTCTATATGTGGTTACACTTTATCATTATTACATTATTAATGTTGTAATTTTTTGCATTTTTCACCATAATTAGGATAGCCATGGGTGGTTGATGATGATGATGACTATGTCCCCCCCCCCCCAAAAAAAAAAATCAAATAGTTCAGTTTTATTTTTCTTTTATAGGCCTATTTGATTAGAAATGTTTAAACAGAATGAATGTTCAATTTTATCAAATGCCTTTTGTCATCTATGGGGTCATAAATGGCTCCAAGAAGAAAAATTAGTACAATAATTACATTAATAGATTTCCTGATATTAAATATTGAACCCTTAATAAACCCTACTTCATTAAAGAACATATTTTTATTTTTAAATATGTATTTATTGATTTCAGAGGGAGAGAGATAGAAACATTAATTATGAAAGAGAATCATTGATCTGCATGGCCCCTACTGGGGATCGAGTCCACAACCCAGGTATGTGCCCTGACTAGGAACCGAACCTTGACCTCCTCATTCATAGGTCGAAGCTCAACCACTGAGCCATGCCAACTGGGCAAAGAACATGCTTTTAACATGATAATGGGTTCAGTTTGTTAACATTTCACTTAATACAGGCATTGATATTTGTGAGACTGGTGTGTTGTTTTCATTTGGAGGGGCTTTGATATTTTAGCTAATTTCATTTGAAGGCTATAAGCTTTCTTTTTCCATGCATATCTATCCTTGATCACTGAGAGATACTACTGAGCTGCTTAACCAAAGTATCTATTCCTTAATTTTCTTTGTTGCTCTCCAATGTGAATTGCTCTTTCTACCCTGAATTTTTCCTTCAAAGTTCAGATGAAAAATTAATGTCTGACTCTCTAATCCAGGAGTTGGTAAATTATGGCCTGTGGACAGGCCACATAATTTTATAAATAAAGTTTCCTGGTAACAGACTCACCCATTAGTTTAAGCATTATCTGCAGCTGCTCTCAGGGTACACAGAAAACCTAAAACATAACTGTCTAGTCTTTTATAGAAAAAGCTTGATGACTTGTGCTTTAATCTTTTATCCCTTTAAGCCATCCCCCATCTTTTTTATCTTTTCATGCCAGAGAGAGTAGAAAAAGTCACCCTAACAATTTTTTTCCTATAGTCCAGCCCAACAGAAAGAATGCCTTAAATGAAAACCTACATGTTGGACTTGGCCGCGGCCTTGGTCTCACTAAGGTGAAGTTTCCTCAGTGTAGAACGGTAGGATCACTTTTCCAGGTCCCCTTCTACCCTCAAGGAGTTCAAGAAGCTGCTCAATTCTTTGACTAAACTAAACTAAAATATATTCTGCATTTCTTCAAGTTCAAGACAATTAGTAAATAAGAGTAATATTTGTGAGTAAAATATAGTTTGGCTACTTACTTCAGAAAGCAAACTCTCCAGAGACATAGGATCCATTTTGCTGTAGACATTCCATAGATTCAAACTCACATCCTGCAACTGCAACACAAGGGCAAAAATTTAAAATAATAGTCAATATCATTAAGGCAATCCAAAATATTTTCTGACATTCAGAAATGACTATCTTTGTGAAAACCCAAGTGATTAATGTTATTTTTATCAGTCACATTAGAACCTATACATACTGATAAATGATGTCCCATTCAAGGAAACTATCTTTTCAGAAACTTTTGTACATTTTAAAAACATATATCTATTTTATTGCTTTCAGAGAGGAAGGGAGAGGGAGAGACAGAATCATTGATTGGCTGCCTTCCACACATCCACTACTGGGGATCATCATTTAAGATATCTTAAAATATCTTAAATGATGGGCCTACATTTATATACATACAAATGCATATACATATACATACATACATATATGTGTATATTCTTTTTTTGCTCGTTTAAAATAAAATTTTAATGAAAATAATAATGTCCATGGTTTTAAAAAATCAAATAGTACTCCCATACTGCAACCTTTCACAAAACTCACTCCTCAGAGGCAACCACTTAAGTCTTTCAACATTTCCTTCTGGTAGTTGCCTCCATATTTTATTATGATATACCTATATCTCTATTTTTTTCTTTCCTTATTTTTATTATTTAGTCATTTATTTTTAAAAAATTATCTTTATTGTTGAAAGTATTAAGATGTCTCCTTTTTGCCTGCACCACCCTCCCACCCCGGACTTCACCACACTATTGTCTGTGTCCATGGGTTATGCATATATGCATATAAGTGTTTTGGTTCTCTTCCCACACACCCATATATTTTTATTTTCTTGATCTACCAATTTAGAAAATAAATATTGACTTATGGCAAAGATATAGCTTTTCCTCAATGATCCTCGTTCCCATACATTTTCTCTACACATACACAGAAACTCACACAACTTAACATTATCTAATATCATAATATGATTTTTTGTTATACCAGTAATTATTGTTTATAATATTAATATCATATATTATTTATTGCAGGCCAGGTACACACTATACTATGACTTGCTTTTTAAAATATATATATATTTTTTAACGATTTTAGAGAGGAAGGAAGAGAGAGAGGGAGAAAGAGAGAGATAAACATCAATGAGAGAGAATCATTGATTGGCTGCTTCCTGCACGCCCCCTATTGGGGATCAAGCCCACAGCCTGGGCCAGTGCCCTGAATGGGAATGGAACCCTGATCTCAAGCACTGAGTTATGCCGCCTGGGCAATATTTGTTGTTGTTGTTGTTTTTTAAATTTCTTTTCTTCTAATATCATTGCTCTCTTTCTGGAATTTACACTTGTTGAATATCAGACTTCGTGGATCAGTTCTCTATGACTTAACTTTTTCTCATATTTTCTATCTCCTTGATTATATTAGTTTACATTTTGTAGAGATTTCCCTAACTTTATCTTACAAATCCTCTGATTTTATCAATTAAAATTTTCCAGAGTTATTTTCCTTACATTTCTTTATCACATCAAAACACTTTTAAAAAAAATATATATTTTATTGATTTTTTAAGAGAGAAAGAGAGAGGGATAGAGTTAGAAACATCGATGAGAGAGAATCATCGATCAGTTGCCTCTTGCACACACACACCCCCCCCCACCTCCCACTGGGGATGTGCCCGCAACCAAGGTACATGCCCTTGACTGGAATCGAACCCGGGATCTTTCAGTCTGCAGGCCGACGCTCTACCCACTGAGCCAAACCAGTTTCGGCTAAAACACTTGTTTTTTTGGTTGCCAAAAATTTTTAAATTTCTCTGGAAATCCTAAGGAGAGTTTATGCCTTAAGTTTCCTGTATATCTTAAATTATTGTGGAGTCTTATTCAGTTGGTCCTTTAAAAAATTTTTTTTTTATTTTTTTATCCCTGTTAGGTATTTAATACAACATGTTGTGATCTTTCGTGGCCTGCTTGCATTTTCAAATGGAAGGGCTGACTGGAAGCTTTATGCTCTCAACAGCTTGTCAACTATCAGGAAGTTTTTTGGGGTAGAGCAGACAGGCAGGAGGCTGTTATTCCAGGATCCCTACCCACTTATACGACTCTAAATGTCAAGATGTGGAGAGCTTTATTCTTGGGCAAGAAATGCTACACTAGCCAATGAGTTCTCTCTCTCTTTTTTTTTTTTGTCTTGTTTTTCAGTTTCTTTAGAGAAACCCACCCCCTCACCCTGTTCCTTGTTTTTCCTAGGGTGGAGGTGGCAGTTGGTAAATGCCTCATTGCCTGTCACTTGGGAGACAGTGGCAGGGTTTGGGGAAAGAGGCACAAGCTATCATATAACGACTTTCAATTAATCCCTTGATTTTCAAAACTACCAATTTCCATCCTTTATCCCCCATTTTATCTTCTCATTTATTATTGACTTAATCTATTTGGCCTCTTCCTCTGTATTCTGGAACAACTTTTTAAGTGTGTCAAATAATTAGGTTTTTGTGGGGATTTGATTTCTTTTCTTTTAAATTCAAATTTAAATTCTATTAATGAATTTTGAGACTTATAATCTTTCCTTGGATGTCTTCCATCTCCCTTAATTTGCTTGCTCTACTACCATATCTCATTTCTTTTTAAAAATTCCATTCTTAAAATACACACAAGAGGTTTTTTTTTTCTTCAATTTTTATTTTCGGGAGAAATCTTTTTTTTTTTTTAAAAAAAACATGCTGGACTGCATCTAATATGCTATGGTCTCTTTCTTATATTTGTTGAATTTTTTCATAAATCTTATTCTACTTTTCAATGCAAAGATCTCATGTATTGAAAGCTGAATAAATGCTCACTATATGGTTACCCTCCTTATTCAGAAGTTTGCTCTTAGAATCCTCTCCTTGGGAGCTAGTTGATGTAAATTTATATTATCAGGTCACAGTTCCAGCAGCTGGAGAATAAGAAGAAAGAGGTTGGAGGCAGGGAAAGCCCTATCAGAGGAACTTCCATGTACTGCTTCCCAGGAAGATTTCTCTATATCCATAACTGAGTTTGGCCCAGCCTAAATACCAAGTGAATGCTATGTAGAACTGGGCTTCCTTTCTCATGCTGACGTCAAGGACAAAACATCCTCTGAATTAACAATTTTCTTCAGATATGGCCATGCAATAAAACAGAAGTTAAAAAAATTAAGTTATATATATCTGTAGTTCTCTTAGCCTTTGATATGTGAATCAAAGTGTATAATGCAGAGCCAATCAGTAGGCTAAACTGCTCCATATCTGAAAGGACTGGGAAGGACAGGGTAAGGAGAACTCTGAGTGGGGGTTGCAGTGGGGAATGAGATGAAGACACAGGAAAGTATTTGAGAGAATGAAAGTTAGCAGTTACAGAGAAGAGCAGGATTTGAGAAAGGGATCTTGAGATACTCTTCTACTTCCTCTGCCCTTCCTGTGTCCCACCTCCCTTGCTCTTACTATATGACATATGTTGTTTCCTCCTAACTACACATCCCACCCCCTAAGAGCACTGCCCTACACTAAAGGTCTACACTGCTCTGGGAGGGGATTTTACTCCTTTGGGTTGTGACTTCATGGTGTGATGCACCTTAAGGCAGGAGCCAGAGGGCTGCCTCATTTGGGTTGCATGAATCATGTAGCTTCCTAGTGCACTGCTTTCCAATGCTAATCTAGCAGCAGCTGAGGCTTTGAAGCCAAACTCCCTGGACTGGACTCCAGCCCTGCTGCTCTGTGACTTTGGGAAGTTCATTTAACCTCTTTGTAAAATACAGATGGTAACAGTACCTACTTCAGAGGGTTACTGTAAGAATTAAAGTCAATTCATATAAAGTGGTGAGGATAGTGCCTGATATATAGGAGGCACTCTATAAATGCCCAGTTTCTATAATTAATTAATAAATATTATCATTATTGTAAAAATATGGACTTTATCTTCTATGCATTGTTTCCATTCTAGCCCCTACTCTTCTAAATTAGAGAGCATTACTTCCTATTAGGGCAGGCCCAACACAGCCTGCTGATGCTCTGTGAGTGGTAGTCCATGTAGGAATACTGTGGTTTTAGAGCAGGAAAAGTGGAGTCAAGTGGTATGTTTTTTTCAGCACTTCCCTACAGCCCACGCTTATCCACATTACAGAGTCTGCCTGGCAAATCTCCATTTATTTCCTAGGGACCCTGCTACTTCTCAGAAGGAGCGTAAGAATTAGCGCTGGGCCTTATTCCAAAGACCCCTCTTACTCTATCTCTGATAGTATGCCTCCCTCTCCTGGTTTCCTGTGTTGGGAGCAGGTCAGCTCAGTGGGGGGTCCTTGGGAGGCAAGCAGATCCTGTGGTGATGCTTAATAATGTACCCGGCCATCCTCCCTAATGTGTACTCTGGATGATCTCCTCTCCGACTCACTCATTAACCCACTTACCAAATATTTATTGGTCATCTCCTAGATACAGAGAATACAAAAATAAAGGTTACTGTTCTTACCAGAATAGCAAACCCTTTTATTTCTCTAGTACACGGTACTTATACAAAATTCTGCACTGTCCCTTTCCTTTCTCTTAAATAGTTCTCAAATTATATGAATATTTGAGAAACAAATAAAAACAAAAAGACTGCTTTTGTTCTTAAGAAGCTTCCAGTCCAGAGTCCAGGGGCAGAAGGTTGGGTTGTGAAAGGAGGTATATGACAAATGTATAACACAAAATGATAAGTACTGTAAGAGGAGTCAGCTTAGAAATCTACAGGAGTAGACTGGAGAACAGTGAACTCAGAATGGAGAGAAAGGAGGACAGAGAACTCCAAAAAGAAAGAACACAAAAGTTCAGTTTGGGAACTAGCTTTACACAGAAACTATTTTCCATTTCAAGTCTTTTAACTTGCTTTGTGTCTCTGGGAGGTGACTGATAGCTTTTCAGAGAATTATAATGATGCACACCCACTTTGAGGGCCCTTCATAAAAACCAGGCATACTACTTTTTATACATACCTCATATTTCATGGTAAAAAATCCATCCCCTCCAATGCCCTCAAGTGCAAAGGCCTGCACAATTGGCCATTTCTCCACTACAAACATATCAAATATCTGCAAGTGACCTAGAGGAATCAAATACAACAACACGTATCAAATACCATCCTGGATATAACAGTCTAAACCTGATCTAATGTGGTTAGACAGGCATCATTTCTCGCAAGTTCACCACAGCCTCATCTAGCAAAATAAAATTGAAACAGATCAAATGGTTAAGTATTAACACTAGAAATATGAAGTTAAAGCCTTTGCTTTAACCATAAACAAGTTACATAAATTCAGATTTATCTATATTATATTTTCACATTCTGGTTTCCTAAGCAAGCAAACAAGCAAATAAATAAATAAATAGTGGCCTATTACATCTGACTTGCATCAGTAAGTGGATATAATTATTAACAGACCCAAACTTGGCTTCTCTCCCTTAAAAAACATATCCAAACAACTTCCTCAAGGGAAAATTCCCAAATCAAAAATTTTCCTTTCTTATAACAGCATCTTCAATGTGCAAGCTTTTTTTTTTTTTTTTTTTTTTTTTTTTTTTTTGTAAAATAAGACATACTAGTAAGCACTATTAAACTTGTGGATTTTTTCCCCATCATTTTTGAGCCTCACTGTCAGCATATTTTTAATAGTCACCCGATCACTGTTTCTTATTACCAAGAGGCCCACATCTACACTCTATGTACAATAAGGGTACACACTAGATGGCAACTGTGTAAATGCCTATCAGTTTTTCTGTCTGACTGTAGGTGGCCTGCTTTGTTGCTGCAGAAACTTCGGTTATGAATACAAGCTTACATAGTTCCCAAATTCCTTTCTGCTTCAGTCTCTGACTTTAGTGACAATAGATCAATGGGTTTCCCAGCTGAATGCCTCCAATGAAAGGAGAAGTAGGGACATGTGCTTCACATACCATCCAAGCAAGGTTAAAACGGCTCACTGTCAGACACTCACCTTGGGAGCTATAAGGAATGCCAATTCTACTACAGTCTCGAACCATGTCCACAAAGCTGGCAATTTTAAATTCTTCTGCAGCTTCCTCATCTTCATACTAAAGAGGGAAATTGAAAGGAAAACAGGCTCTTGTAAGACATCATGCAAACTCCCATATTTTCTCTGCATTTTATCAGAGTCGCCTCAAGTAACACTTATAGAAGATTATCCCCAAGAGGGTGTTTCCAAAGCCACATTTAATGTTTGCTGTTCAAAAACACTGCCATTCCCTTACCTCACACCAATGCCCTCAAGTGCAAACCAACTCAAAATGGACCAGAGATTTAAATGGAAGAGCTAAAACTTGTCCTCAAAAATTCCCCAAACACTATGGGAAGGATTTTTTATGTATATTAGGTCACAATTTCCACGAAATCCTAAATCTCAAATCCCAATCTGATTTCCAGCCTAACCCTTGAAATGGGCCCAAAGGAAAACAGAAACAGATACCAAGAAATCTAAACACATAAATATCAAAAAGCTTATCTAATTCTCCTGGAGCAGTATGTAGGCAATAGCCCCCTGAGAGAATGTGTGCAGGCTAGTAATGAAGCAGGGTAGGAAGGCAGCTTCATAAGCCTATACTAAGTCCCAATTTGGAGTTCCTTCTGTCTCCTTCAGGCATACAATTTATTCATAAGGTAGCTGAATAATGAAATATAAGAAGTTCCACATTCTGCAATTTGACTTTTTTAGAGACTCCTGTTCCAGATCTACACTTTCTTGAAAGAATATTCTTAAGAGTATCTCTAAGTGCCTATTCTATCTTTTCTCCTTACCTCATTTTCAGTCATGCAGTGCAAATGCAGATTTCTCCAATGTGCCACACAGGGTAAGAGATAGCGATAGTTTACAGGATTACAGTACAGATGGACACTGTCTGATTTAATTAATATAATTACATCTATAAGAGAAACAAAATAAAACACAAGATTGTTAAAGACATTTTCTTTAGACAATTTCTTCCCACATAGTTAGTAAAACAATTAAAATGATAACAAAACTCTAAACTGAAAATTTTTTAATCTGGCAGTGCACTACAAAATGACTGAAGAATAGTCACGTGTGGTTAGCAAGGAATTCCTTGTCCCCATGTGATGCTCATACAACTGTGGCTCTCTAGAGGTGGCAATGCAGGGACAGGATAAGGAAAAAGAACATCCTTCAGGGTGTTTTGCAAAAGTGCTGTATAGTCAAATCTCTGGTACCAAACTCAGCTGTGTACTTCTCTACAGAGATAAAATTCCAAATGAACACTCCACAGCCTAAAGCAAGTGAGGCAGGAAAACAGTAGCAAATATGTCCAGTGGCTAGTTCTCCTACAGACGTCAGTGTCTAAGGCTCTTGGCTGCTGGCTCACTGGGCTCAAGGGACATTGTTAGCTTTGGGAGTGGTTATTGTGTACAGGGGTGAACTCTATACACAGGAAAGGCTGGAAGGAAGGAAGGAAGTAGAGGCAGGTGGACAGGGCTTCTAGAAATAGATCAGTAGCTCACAGATTTAAGGAATAACCACCCATGGGTGGGTCAAATAAATAAAGCAACCCAGGAATGCAAATAAACTCAAAAAAGTGAAAGAAGAGCCATGGAATGGGGCAGGACTATTAAAGCAGTTTGAATACTGAGAAAGAAAGCAGTCACAACTTCCAGAAGAAAATCAGATGCTCCATCCCATGGCTCCTCAGAGAGCAGACCATTAACAAGATGACTTAGGGAAGCTGGTGGAGTAGGTGGCTGAGGCAGATTTAGGGCAATGCCAACACAGTAATACAGTGTGACAGACCATAATCCACAAAAACATGAGCCCAATGAATACTGACCACAGCTGACCACACTGCTAGGTGCCTCTTGAAATAAAGTTCCATGCTGGTGGCCTTTTAGAGTTTTGTTTTTTGTTGTTTTTAAATATATATATTTTATTATTATTATTTTTTTTATTATTGATTTTTTTACAGAGAGGAAGGGAAAGGAATAGAGAGCTAGAAACATCGACCAGCTGCCTCTTGCACACCCCTTACTGGGGATGTGCCCGCAACCAATGTACATGCCCTTGACCGGAATCGAACCTGGGACCTTTCAGTCTGCAGACCGATGCTCTATCCACTGAGCCAAACCGGTTTCGGCCATGCTGGTGGCCTTTTAAACCACTTTGAGCTGCACACATGGTCAGATGTTCTAGGAAACACAGTATGGAGCAGCTTCTTCACTGCTGACTGTTGGGTAAGCCCTGGAGTTCAAAGGTGGCAATGGGTGGGGAAGGGCCCCCTCGCATCTGCCCATTTTCCTTACACAGGCCCTCTAAAAGCACCCTGCCCTACATCACATGTACATCGCCTGCTGAGGAGGGAAGAGTCTGATGTCACTGAGAGAACCCAAAGCTTTCTGCGGAGAATATACTCTGATACAGCAAAGAATTAAAAAGAAATATCACAATAGCTACTAAATCTAATTACACACTCTTAGAATTTCTCAGGGTTGATGTCATCACTGTGAACAACATTTAATAGAGTACATAGCCAGGTAAGAGAATTGGGTAAAGATGTAAACTATCTTAAAAGTTTCTTTTTAAAATATGTCCATATTGGCCTCTTTTCCTCTCATATAATAATTAGAGACTGAAATGTAGAAGCATAAATCTGGTGATCTCATCTTTCTAACTATTTGAACTTAAAAGATAAATTTATTAATTTTGAAGAAAACGCTCATTTCATAAGCACCCATCGTACCAGGTGACATGATAGACAAAGGGGAAAAAAAGTCCACATCTTTGAGGGTTTGAACCATTTCCTTAATTTCAGTACTACAATGTCCTTAGCAATCTTGGTTGCAGTGAAATGTGTGGCTGATATGAGCATCTGTCTTTTTATAACTCTAAATGAGCTGCCAAGATGAAGTCTTTCCAAACCAGTAGATGCTGTGTACAGTATAAGGAAACTTAAAAAAAAAATCTGAAACTATATTTGAATTGAAAAGAATTTAATGGAAGAAATAGTTTCAGCCTCTTTCTGCACTTCCAAAAAAAAGAACAAAACCTTTAATCATTCCACAGGGATAGATATTACCGTATTTTTCGGACCATAAGACGCACTTTTTTCCCCCCAGAAGTGGGGGGAAAAAGTCCCTGCGTCTTATGGTCCAAATATAGCCTACACATATAAAAAAAAAAGTTTTTTTACTTGCCCGGCTCTGTGTGGTCTCTGTGTGCTTGCCCGGCTCTAAAATGGTTCTAAATGCTGCTGTTTACTTTACAGGGTTGATTACATGTGTTTATGACTGTGATGTTGGGTTTTAATGCACATAAAATATTTTAGGACACTATTTGTTTCAGAATCTTTTTTTCTTCATTTCCCTTCTCTAAAAACTGGTGCGTCTTATGGTCCGAAAAATACGGTACTAAAGAATTAGATAATCCTATTCTGTATTTAGTTACTACACAAGATTTTCACATATAGACCAGGGTTTCCCAACTTCAGCACTATTGACAGTTTGGACCAGATCATTCTTTGTTGTGGGGGCTGCTCTATGCCTTGTAGGATGTTTAGAAGCGTCACTGGCCTCTACCCACTCTGTCTAGTTGTGACAATCGAAAATGTCTTCAGCCCTAACCGGTTTGGTTCAGTGGATAGAGTCGGCCTGAGGACTGAAGGGTCCCAGGTTCAATTTTGGTCAAGGGCATGTACCTTGGTTGTGGGCACATCCCCAGTAGGGGTGTGCAGAAGGCAGCTGATTGATATTTCTATCTCATCGGTGTTTCTAACTCTCTCTTCTTCTCCCTTCCTCTCTGTAAAAAAATCAATAAAATGTATTTTTTTTTAAATGTCTTCAAATATTGGCAAATGTCTCCAGGAGGATAAAACTAACCCAGTTGAGAACCACTGTACCAAATCCTCACAGTAATATTACATCAACATCAGATGTTTGTTTTCATGCGTCCCCCAGCTGCTCCACAAGAGCTTTCTGTCTCTTGTCCAATGTGATTTGTCTATTCCTGTGTCTCCTGACCCGTCTGGCAGACAAGTCATGATGCTAAGTATGTGATATCAGAGATAGCTGCTGGGCTTCAGCCCACAGCAGCATCAACACAGGGTGAGTGTCTCAGAGCTGAGGAAAAGGGAATATAAGCAGAAAGCCTTCATTGTAGTCATGGGCATCGTCATGAATTCAAGTCACACAGGAAACAATTCCCAAAGACAGAGCAGGACAAAGAGCCCTTGTTTCTAAGCTGAAGATCCACATGAAATCTTCCTTGTAGGAGTATCCTGCAGGCTCATCTTTGACTCACAGCTGAAAGTGCTTTCACAGAACAATGCACATAATCTGAACCTCCCACATGTATTGTAGAAGCAATAGGCTATTCGGAGGAAAACTGGTATCTTATCAAGATATAAAGCCAAACACTGATGCTTACTTTTTCTCTACATCAGAATTACCCAGTAAACATATTCTTGAAAACTACTTGTTGCTAGTCTCTTATCATCCAGCAGGCGACCTAAAGAGCATATTCCTTAATATATCAGTAAAGAAGCAATGTTTTTTTATGAATAAAAAGGTAAAAATTTATTGGGGCTTCATGCTATTTTAAATTTGATCATATGTTTCCATAAAAAGACCATGAAAAAGGATCCAAAGAAAAATAATTGCTATAACTCTTTCACACAGAGTTTACCAATATATACTTACCATCTAGAACTTCTTCAGAAAACCCTGTTTTCTCAAAATCACTGGCATTCTGATTGTACAAACCAAACAGAAGATAATTTGCCAGCTCTCTGCAGCCTTCATTGTACCTGCTATCGATTCCTGCAAGGCAAAGAAGACTCTGATCAGAGTCTGGAAGCAAATGAGCCCAAACAATTTGCCCCTGTTTAGCAAAACCCTGATGAGTAAGTAAAAGGCAATAACCTAGACCAGTTTGTACCAGAAACCAAACTAAGCACCTCTCTGCGAAAGAAGCAGGCCTCAGAATCAAGTACCCTTATTTGGATTCAAGAGACTGTCAAACAGCACAGATTATTGAAACTGTTAATTGCCAAAAAGCAATTCTTGAGAATAGAAAAAAAAATCAGAAAATATAATTTAAGTCCTGTCATACTGGTTAAAAATTTTGAAATATTTTCAGTTGGAATAGGAATAGCTTTCAGGAAAATATTACTTCTCAAAAAAAACCTTTACCAAAACATGTGGGATCAACTAAAGGAGAATTAAGGTGGTTTGAAACAAACTCAAAGAAGTGAAGAGGACAAGTGACTGGAACCACACATACCTAAAATTTCACAAATATTTATTAGGCCTAAGACACTGTGCTGGATACTAGAGTGTGTGCTGGGCCTACAAATGGCCCTCATGAAATTTAGAGATAAATAAAAAGATAAATAAAAAGATAAATAAAAAGGAAATGCAATAACAACTGCCTTCACTACTGCCTTTCAATGCCATAGACACATATACTACCTGGCTCCTGGGTATCTATGAGGGCCCAGAGCTAAGGCATGTATTAAGGGCAGGAGTCAGCTGTCTGTGTGAGACTAAGAACAAGAAGTTGGGGCAGAAGGAGCTCCAAGAATTAAAATATGAATGGAGCCTGGAAAAAAGAACTGCCGATGGTCATACAGACCAGTGAAAAAATAACCATCATTCAGAGCAGAGAGGCCTCGGGACTGCCTATGTCAGAGGACTTCTAACATGGGAGGACTCCTTTCTCAACTGCGATAAAAGCAGCACAGTGCTGTTCTTTCCCATCCAACAGTTCAGTGAAGGGAGGGGTGAAAAAGAATCAAAAGCAGGAATAGCCTGGCTTACGTAACGCAAAAAATTGAAAGGGCTACGAAGTTAAAAATAACCAGTGGATAGGATAGGATAGAGGTCGTAGCATGTCCCCTTGTAAGGGTTCCAGTTACATAAATTGCCAACATTAAAAGACTGACCATGTAAAATTAAAGCAAAAGAAACTATATGTAAGCACTGTGCTCTAATTGATAAAGTTGTTTCTCATAGGGTATTATGGGCTAACAAATCTGATACTACCACACAGGTATACTAGAATTAAATGGATGGTAAATGGTAGGTGCCATGTTTATCACTGGTGGAATGGAAGTTTATTGATAAGATAGAAGAGGAGGCCATAGCTGGTTTAACTCCGTGGATAGAGCATCAGCCTGCAGACATAAAGGTCCTGGGTTTGTTTCTGGTCAAGGGCACACTGGCAATAGGCAGCCGATCAATGATTCTCTCTCATCATTGATGTTTCTATCTCTCTCTCCCCCTCCCTCTTCTCTCTGAAATAAAAATAAATAAATAAATAAATAAATAAATAAGAGAAGACTAGAATGATCCATATGGTAATGAGTTAGAGCTAAGAACATTAGTATAAATTCATATTTAACTTCATTTAAATACAGATGATTATATACCATTTACAGATTGTATATAACCACCAGTTAATGTATACACATTTATTTCCTTACTCTGTCAGCTGAGGCCTAGAAACAATAACACCCCAGCAGCAATTAATACATTCAGATTGGTTTTTAATACCATTCTCCAGTTTAAAAAAAAAAAAAAAAAAGCAGGGCTCCTTAAGAAACAGCTGATTTTAGGACTGGAACAGGAAATAGGCACAATAAGCCTGGAGAATCTAAGAGTACAAAAATACTAAACAAACCAACAACAACTTTGGAGGGAGTGTATTAAAGGGAGGGACAAAGACACAGGAGTCAATTGAAAAAGCTCTAAATGGCCAAAGCTGGGACAACCTGAAATAGAAAGTACAATAGTAGAGGATTATAACTCAAACTATAAATATTCACAAATCCATACTGATACAAATGATTGGGTAAATAAATAAATGTGGGGAGAAGAACTCCCATGCAGAAGAATTTCAATAATTTACGTAAATACTCCCATCTCAGGTGATGGAGCACAACTCCTGGCTCCTTAAGAGCGGGCTACATAGTGACTTCCTTCCAAAGAGGACATGAAAGCTAGAGAGAGTATTTCATAGTGCAGACCCTGAAAACACTATCTTAGCCAGGTGATCAAGAAACAGTGAACAGTCATGCTGATAGTATGGATCTTGATATCATGTGATGAAAATGGCATGTTACCTAATTGGTCTTCCACCCCAAAACTCTTAACCCCATTCTAATCAGAGAAAGATAAGAAAAACCCTATTAGAGAGACATGCTAATTGACTAGCATCCTGAAAACTGTCAAGGTCATCAACAAGGAAAGTCTGAGAAACTGTTACAGTCAATAGGAGCTTGAGAAGACATGGCAACTAATTTAACATGGTATCTTGGATGGGATCCTGGAATAGAAAAAGATTCTCTTATCACTGATATCTCTCTCTCTCTCCCCCCCCCCAAAATAAATAAAAGAGCCCTCCTTCTCCCTTCCTCTACCCAAAATAAATTAAAAAACACATTTAAAAAAAAAGAATATACAAGTCTTAAGAGACTGAGCAAAAAAGAAAAGAAAAAAAAGAAGAAAAAAATCATTGACATGGAGTGTGGTGATTGAGGGGGTGGAAGTGGGTAAAGGTGGAGGATGGGAGGGATAAATGATGATGTGGGGAAAAATAAAATAAAATAAAGGGGGGAAAAAATACAGGTTTCCTAACTGATACTTTCACATAAAGTTCTGTCCTGAGATTTACTTTTTACCTCCATTTCACACTGAACTTCAAACACACATCAATTTCTGCAACATTTTAGTATTCCATATTCAAGTAGTCAACTTGATATTTAAAAAACTCTAAGATAATATGGACAAGTAAAAATTTTAAAAATTAGGTTAACAACAACATGCACAAAATGTTCCCATTTGTGTTTTAAAAAAAGATACAGTTGACAATGTTATCTCTGTGGAGCGGGAGTGGGTATCTGGGATAGTTAGAAAGCTCTGTTCATTATTACTCATGTATTGTCTTACTTTTAAATTATATGATATGATTTCATAATAAAAACTTTTTAAAGAATAAATGCCTAATTTTGCAACTCTGTGGCCCTAAGCAAGTCTGTTTAATCTCCTAGAATCTCAGTTTCCTCTTCTGTGGAAAAAAAATAAAAAAGGAACAACACTGCTCCCTTGTAAGTTTGCTGTAAGGAGAAATGAGGAAATATGTGCAAAATGCCTGCTCTGGGGTAGGTACCCCTATCTTACTAATATCTCACCCAATCTCATTTAAACAGCAATGGATTTCAGGGGAACAGAGCAGGGGACACTAACCCACGGCTGATCTCACAATGATACTATTATCAGTATCTTCCTGTGAACAAAAGCTAATTTGCCCCAGCCCTGAGTCCCACCTTATTAAAAGCACTGACCTAGAATGCAGAGGATCCCATCGGGTTGAGATTTGCTGCTCTGGGTCAGGATGCTCTGAACCTGGCGGAGTCGGCTGCAGCTGCAACAAGAACAGAAATCAACACCCTCAGTACCAGCAAATGAAGGCATGAGGAGGAATGCCTGCTAGGGATGGAAACTGGTTCTTGTCTAATTTTTGTAACAAAAACACAAAATGAATAGGGAAATGTTCCCTTCTCTTCTATTTTCCAGAAGTGATTATGCAAAATTGGTCAGAGGACTGTATCAGTCCTCTGTATCAGTATCAGTCTGAACTGCTGATTACAAACTGGCTCAAAGGAGGATGGAGCTAATGGCCTTCTCATGGTCAATGCTGGACAACCCTGGGACTCAGCAGCTTAGCAGAAAGACCTCCTGACTTATTTCTGAGGATGACTGAAGAGTTTCCACACTGATTTGCCCTAAATGTGGACCTCACCAATCTTTCAAAACCAAACACAAAAGACCAAACAGATAAAAACAAACAAAAAACAACAACTGGTGAATCAAACCAAGCTTTGATTCACCATCACAACTCTACTCATAGAGAGTGTTACCACTGGGTACTTGTTCCCATTTTGGTGCAGATCTATTATTCCTTTGGCCTTAGGAATATTCCTTCCCTCCTAAACAAAGCACAAGGAGAGGCACCCCAGACATTAATATCACTTCTAAGAAACCATGCTCCCATACCAACCCCTCCTCCTTACCAGCAGTGCTAGAGAGAGGTGCTCAATTTCCTGCTCAAGAATGATCCTTCTACCGGGTCTCTCCGCCTCTTCTCCCAAACCCCCATCACCTCCAGGTTTAGGATCTTCCTCCATTATTAATTCCCTAACACTAATATAAATAATTTTTCCCTACAGTCAATATATGTCCAGCCCTATCACATCATTATTAACTAAGATTCTCCACAAACCAACTACACTAACTATTCTGTTCATGACAACCAGATTGCATCCCAACCCTCACTGAGTCTGCTCTGGTACACTGCCCTATACTCACTCAAGCAACAATATTTATAGCCAACAATATTAATTTCCTTCCCAGATTCCTTTTCTCCTCTGGATTCTTTCTGATATTCCCATGGCCCAAGTGATCCACTCCTTGATTTAGTGATCATCAGCACTGTCTTCACTCAAGATCTTCACAATCTCCCATGTAATACCAAAACCATGTAAAGACATTACCAAGAAAAAAAACAAAACACAACAACACACAAAACCCAACAGACCAATATCTATCATGAATATATATGTAAAAACCTTAATAAACTACCAGCAACTCAAAAACATACAAAAAGAATTACAGCAGGCCCTCAAATAACAATGTTATAAAATTGATAAGAAAAAAAATCAATTACCAGCTAGGACACTATATGTGTGGAGTTTGCATGTTCTCTCCAAGTCTGTGTGGGTTTTCTCTAGGTACCTACTCCAGTTTCCTTTCACCCCCAAAGATGTGCACATGAGGTGAATTGGTTTGTCTAATTTGTCCCAGTCTGAGTGAGTGTGGGCGTGGGTATGCGCATGAGTGTGCCCTGATATGCAAGGGTGTCTTATCCAGGATTGGTCCCTGCCTGTGCCCAGAGCTGCCAGGAGAGGTCCCAGCCACCTGCAACCCCCGACTGAAATAAGTGGATTACAAATGAATTACTTTACTTATTTTTATTAATCTTTCTTAAATGTATATATATAGCTTGCATTTACTTCAATGTTTAATATTAGAAGTGTTTTCAACCTTTGTTTGCAAGTTTGGTGGTTTTTGTGACCAGAAATATACCAAAGGAATTTAACTCTTGTTTTTATAAATTAACCTATGGTAAAATTAGTCTTGTAAGTTGCAGTTTCCAAGAACCTATCATTGATGCTAATTGAGGATTTCCTTTACACACCATGACCAAGATGGGGCTTATCCCAGGGATAATCTGGTTCTTATGGTTAGATTGAACAATTTAATCCACCATTATGAAAAGCTAAAGAAAAGAAAAAAATCTCACACAACCATATTACTGATATAGAAAAATCATCTGACAAAATTTAATACCCACCTATATTATAAAAGGCCTGTGGCCCTCATGCCTTAACAACCAAAGACCAGTGTGAGTAGGTGAGGCTGTGAGCACCAGGAGGAGCACTTGGGTGGGCAGGGCTATAAGCTCCATGGGGCTCATGCTGGTGGGTGGGGCTGCGAGATTTTGCACACTGGGCTTCTAGTTTATAATAAAAGCACTCAGAGAACTAGGAATAGACAAGTTTCCTCAACTTGATAATGTATGTCTACAAAAACCTTCAAAACAAAGTTTTGGATTACACTTAATGGTGAGACAAGCTTTTCTTCTAAAATGAGAAATAGGAAAAGGATTTCTGCTCTCACCACTCATATTCAACAGAATACTGGAAGTTCTAGCCAATGTAATAAGGCAAGAAAATAAAAGGCATGTAGATTGAAAATGAAGTAGGGAATATCACAGAATCTAAAAAAAAAACTTCTGGAACTCATGAGTTCAACAAGGTTGCAAGATCACTATGTAAAAAGCAATTGTATTTCTACATAAAAACAACAAACACATGGAAACCAAAATTAAAAGTACAATATTATTTAGCCTAAATCGGTTTGGCTCAGTGGATAGAGTGTCGGCCTGCGGACTGAAAGGTCCCAGGTTTGATTCCGGTCAAGGACATGTACCTTGGTTGCAGGCATATCCCCAGTAAGGGATGTGCAAGAGGCAGCTGATCAATGATTCTCTCATTGATGTTTCTAACTCTCTATCCCTCTCTCTTTCTCTCTCTAGAAAATAAATAAAATATATTTTTTAAAAAGTACAATATTATTTAAATATAAATCTAACAAAACATGCATAAGACTTATAAACTACATACTACTACAAAACACTGATAAATGAAGTCAAAGAATATTTATGTAAATGGAGAGACATAATGTGTCCATGGATTGGAAAATTCAACATAATGTAGATGTCCATTCTCTCCAAATTGATATACAGGATTAAAACAACTCATATCAAAATTCCAACAGATTTTTTGTAGACATAAACGAAATAACTCTAAAACTTAGATGAAAAGGTAAAGGAACTAGAATAGCTAAAACAATTTTTTTGGGGGGGGACAAAAGGGGAGAAATTATTTGACATAATGCCAAGACTTCGACAGCTAAAGTAATCAAGACTGAGTGGTTGGTTGAGAGACAGATACATAGCTCAATGGAACAATACAGAGTAGCCGTAAATACACCTAGACAAATATAGCCAACTAATTTAGGGCAAAGATCCAAAAGCAATTCAATGAAAGGATAGTCTTCTCAATATACTGGAGCAAATGGATATCCATAGACAAAAACATGCACCTCAACCTAAACCTTACACTTTACACAAAAATTAACTCAAAATAGATCATACATTAAAAATTTTTAAATGTAAAAGTATAAAATCTTTAGAAAAAAAAATTTAGGGCTCAGGGTTTGATGAAGTTCTTTCTTAGACTTAATATTAAAATATGAACCATAAAAGAAAAATATGATACATAGACTTCATCAAAATTTTAAATGTTGCTTTGTGAAAGACCCTGTTAAGAGAATGAAAAGACAAGCTAAGCCCTAGCTAGTTTGGCTCAGTGGATAGAGCCTCGTACTGCAGACAGAAGGGTCTCAGGTTCGACTACGGTCAGGGGCACATGCCTGGGTTATGGGCTCAGACCCCGGTTGGGGGTGTGCAAAGGCAGGCAATTGGTGTTTCTCTCTCTTCATTGATGTTTCTATCTCTCTCTCCCTCATCCATTCCTCTCTTAAATCATAAAAGACAAGCTAAGATTGGGAGAACATATTTGCAAATCACATATCTGACAGTAGGATACTTAAATTAAGAACTCTCAAAATTCAACAGTAAAAAATATACAATTAGAAAATGGAAAACAAGCATGAAGGAACATTTCTTCAAAGAGGACACAGAGATAGCACATGAAACATGTTCACCATCATTAACCATTAGGGAAATGCAAATTAAAATCAGAATGAGATATTACTACACACCTATTAGAAAAGCTACGTAAAATAAAAATTCTGGTGACAATTCAGAGAAACTTGATCATTAATATATTTCTGAAAGAAATTTAAATTAAGGAAGATAGAATAGTAGAAATACACGTGTTCATAAACAGGAAGGCTTAAATATTGTTAAACTGCAATACTATACAAAGAAATCTATATCAATCTCTATAAAAATCCCAAGGATGTTTTTGCAGAAATAAAACAATCCATCCTAAAAGTCATATGAACTCTCAAGGAACCCAGAATAGCCAAAACAATATGAAAAAGGACAAAGATGGAGGACACACTTCTTGATTTCAAAAGTTACTACAAAGCTACAGTAATCAAAGCAGCTCTTTGGTATGGAGTGTCACACCTCTCTCTAAAATCAGTAAACATGTCCTTAGGTAAGGATTAAAAAAAAAAAAAAAAAGGCAGTGCGGTACTGGCAATTTTTGAAAAGGGTACCAAGACCATTCATTGAAAAAGAAGTTTTTTCAAAAAATTGTTTTGAGAAAACTATATATCCACATGCAAAAGAATGAATGTGAAGCCTTATCTTACACTATATATACAAAATTTAATTTAAAATAGAATAGAGTCCTAACCAGTTGGATGAACACTGGCCTATTCAATAAATGGTGTCAGAGCAAAAGACAGCTGGTTCAGGATCAGAGTACACACCAGGGTTGTGGGCTCGATACCCTGTAGGGGATATGCAGGAGGCAGCTGATGGATGTTTCTTTCTCACATTGTTTTTATCTCTCTCTCTTCCCATCTCTCTAAAATCAATTTAAAAAGCATTTAAAAAAAAGAGAAAAGACCTAAATGTAAACCTAAAACCATAAAACTTTTATAAGAAAACATATGAAAAAACATATGAAAAGCTTCATGACATTGGATTTGGCAATGACTTTTGGCTATGTCACTGAAAGCACAGACAACAAAAGAAAAATATATAAATCAGATTTCACCAAAATTAAAAATTTATGTTCACCAAAGGACACAACAGAATGAAAAGGCAACCCAAAGAATGGGAGAAAATATTTGCAAAATCATTTACTTAATAATTGGCTAATATTCAGAATATGTAAAGAAGTCTTAAAACTCAAGAAAAACAAAAAACCTATTCAAAATTGAATATACATTTCTCCAAAGAATATATACAAATGGCCAATAAGTATATGAAAATATGCTCAATAGCACTAATCATTCTGAAAATGAAAATCAAAACCTTAAAGAGATATTACTCCCACAAAAGTAAGATGTCTACCACACACACACACACACACACACACACACACACACACACTAAACAAACAAGCATAAAACAACCTCAGAAAAGAACCAATATTAGAAAGGATGGAGAGAAATTGGAAACTTTGTGCACAACTGGTGGGAATGTAAAACAGTGCAGCCCCTGTGGAAAGAGTATGGAGGTTCCTCAAAAAATAAAAAATAGAATTACCATATGATGCAATAATTCCACTCTGGGCATATAGCCAAAAGAATTAAAAGCAAGGACTCATGAATGTTTGTACATCCATGTTCATAGCAACATTATTCACAACAGTCAAAGAATAGAAGCAAGGCAAGTGTCTATCCACAGAAAAATAATAAACTATGGGGTATATATACAATAGATTATTAAATCTTAAAAAGGACAGAAATTCTGGAACATGCTAAAACATTAATGAATCTTGAGGACATTACAGTAAGTGAAATATGCCACTCACAAAAGGACAAATATTGTATGATTCCACTTAATGAGGTTTTTAGAATAGTCAAATTCACAATGACAGAAAGTAGAATGGTGGTTGCCAGGAGCTAGGAGAACAAAATGAGGAGTTATTCTTTAATAGGTACAGACTTTAAGTTTTGTGGTAGATAGATAGTGGTGATTACAGCAAATGTGGATGTACTTAATGCTACTAAACTGTACACTTAAAAAGTAGTTAAAATGGCAAATTTTATGTTTATTTTATCACATTAAAACATTCAAGTTAGCCGAGACCAGTTTGGCTCAATGGATAGAGCGTCAGCTTGGGGACTGAGGGGTCCCGGGTTTGATTCCGGTCAAGGGCATGTACCTTGGTTGCGGGCATTTCCCCAGCAGGGGGTGTGCAAGAGGCAGCTGATCGATGACTCTCTCTCATCGATGTTTCTATTTCTCTCCCTTCCTCTCTGTATAAAATCAATAAAAATATATTTTAAAAAATTGTTGAATCTAAGTGGTAGGTATAACAAACATTCCTTGTACTATTTTTTTACCTTTTTTGTACTGTTTGAACATTTTTATAATACAAATCCAGGGCTGGAGATAAGGGGAACATGTGGAGTAACTAAGGGTTTTGGAAGTAGCATAACAGAAACTGCAAGACTATCAAGATTAAAGAAAACTTCTTTCCCTAGGAAATGGTTGCCTGTCTCTCCTCACTTTTTCATGTTTTATATAAGATTGACCTTGCAATCATTCTCTACACTAGGAATATTTCATCAAGTTTGTCCTTTGGCCCATTTCCCTAACCATGTGGACAGTAGGCTACCAAGGTTACCAAGAACTCTTTGGTTTTCAAACTTACAAGAAGCCAGTGACAAAAGCATAAGTAGTTCATGTGATCAGGAAACAAACAGCTCCCCCACTACTGCTGTGGAAAGCCAAGACAACACTGAACACAAAAATAAAGGGTTTCTTTTCTACAAGAATCCTGGCCAAATAAAGTAGAAGCATTGGTATCTCTTACTTTCTTATCAAATGGGTAAAGCTAAATTCAGGTCTCCTTTTCATTTGTACATTTTCTTGCTCCCCAAATTTAATTTTTAACCAGACATAGTCTATTTGTCACTGAACCATTAAACTTGTTACTTACTGAAATATTTGCCTATTTAAAAAAAAGACCTGGTGAGTAATAGGAAGAAAACTATCTCCATATTACAAGTACCCAGACTTAAGATTTTAGCACATTTGCTTTAGCCTACAGTAGTGCCTTTTAAAAATATGCATATAAAATATTAATTTGTTATACTTTTTGATGAAAAACGTAACATATAAAACTAAAGTCTTAATTGATCCTCATCCCTAGAGGTTACCATTATGAATTTATGTATTCATCCATACCTTTTTAAATATATATTTTCACACATATACCAAGCCCACTCAGCAACAGTACTACCCTCTAGCCCCCATGTCTACCTGAGCAAAGCTGGCATATCCTGGGAAGACAGCTTCTGGTCACCCATAACTCCTTTAGAATACCTATAAACCGAGCAGAGCCAATAATGTAGTTTATTAAATATGCTTCTTGTATACTATACTTTATCTCTAACTTCCTTGGCTTCAGACTAAGAATGTAGACAGGCGACAAGATGAAGAAACCAAAGTTTACACAGAAGCAGTTTGCTCAAGGTCACAAGATTGAATAAAAATTAACAGCACCAGAACCTGAGTGACTAGGTACCCCGACTCTGAACCTTTTCTTTCTGATATATCTCACCTCACTGATTTCCTGACAATAAAATTAGTCACAGATATAATATTTTAGAATTCTAAACAATTGTCTCTGTTCTTCCCATCTTCTGATTTATATGTAACAGTTAATTCACTGCTCACTGCTTTTATAATAGTTACTGTACATACAGCAACGTTTATCTGTATTTCATTATCCTGGTTCCTTAGAAATGAAGAAAAAACTTGAAAATTTTATTTTTGCTTGTTTTTCTTCTGTAATTTATGCTAATCTTTTGATTTTTCAAAACTCAATAAAAACAAATATATTCTCCTATGCTGTGTTTTGAATATTTTACAAAGTGAATTCTCATACCAATCTGATTTATCTTATCATGGAAAACCACTGTGAACAATTTGGTGTGACTCTCTCACCGTAAAATATTTAGTCAGGTCAGTTTTTTGGGTTTTTTTTTTTTTTACATAAAAGCATGATCATGATATGCAATTGTTCTGAAACATGCTCTTTTCACTTACCATTATACCTTAAGATCTTTCCAAGTTAGTACATAGAACCCAATCTCATTTTAAAAAGGATTGTACTGTATTCTTTTGTTTTTATTTACCCAGTCACTAGGATTGAGCATTCAGGAATTGTACTATTTGGCAAAGCAAACAATTCTTCTTAAAATGGGCAGCCTTAATACATTCATCTTTGTCACAAGTACAAAAGTTTCTGGAAGGTAGAAACTTAAAAGTAACACTGCCTGGTTAAGAGGTATCTGCATATTAAATTTTGATAGATCTTACCAAATTGTTTTCTTAAAACACTCACCTAAACTCTTGGGACCAAATCATGATGATCAGTATTTGGGGGTGGATGGATAAGAGGTAGGCAGGAATGAAACCAACTTTTTTTGTATTTTATATTGTATGTTTTTTTCAAAATGTAACCAATCAGTATTGTGTCAATATAGTCAGCCAATGGATAAAAAAATAAACGAAAAACACACAAAAAACTCTATTTACCTACAATTTTTCAGAATATCTGTTTCCCTACAATTTTCCAAACCATGTTGTCACTTTTCAACTATTGTTAATTAAGTTATATTCTCCCTAATCACTAGGTAGGTTGTCAAATGTTTATTGATCATCTATATTTTCATATTCATGTTCTTTGCCCATTTTTATTTGGTCATTTGGTCTTTTCCCCCTGAATAATTTATATATTCGATCATATTTTAAGAGTTGTTTTTTGGCCATCTGTTGCAAATATTTTCTTCAAACTTCTGAATTTTGTATGGTATCTTTTTCAGGCAGAAGTTTAAAAGTTTTATATAATTAGAGGAGGATCCAAGATGGCTGCTCAGGTAGACATCTAACCGCAGCAGCACACAACAATTTCAATGGAATACAACTAAAATGTAGAGTGGACATCGCCTAGAGCTACAGGTAGTCGACTGACTGAAAATTCTACAACAAGAAGAAAAGAGAAAACCAGAAGGAAAATCAGAGGAGCTGAAAAAAAGCCTAAGGTACAGAGACATGCTGTGCGCCTGCACGCACACGCACGCCGAGAGGTCGCAGCCGGAGAGGAGGAGAGGGCTGGGTGCTGCCTGGCGTTCCCTAGCAGGAAGGAAATAAAACCCCCAGCCTGGGCTGAACCCCCGAACCGGCAGCCCTGAGCCCCAGTTATGGGCCAGACCCTGGGGACCCAGGCTCCGGCAGGGGGAGACGGGGCTGTGAGGCGGAATCCCAGGCGAGCAGCGAAAAGCAGGGCCCCCGGAGTAGCGTGCACATTGCACGCAGAGGACTGAATGTTGACTCTGCTGCTGGATTACCCTAGCCGGAAGGAACAGGGCCTCTGGCGGCGCTGAGCCTCAGTCCGGACTGCTCTGAACCCCAGTTCTAGGCCAATCCCTGGGGACCCAAGCTCAAGCAGAGGGAGACGGGGCTGTGAGGTGGAGTCCTGGGAGAGCGGTGAAAGGCCGAGTCCCCAGAGTTGCACACATTGCTTGCAAGGGAAGGAATGTTGACTCTGATGTGGGATTGCCCTGGAGGGAAGGAAACAGGAGCCCCGGCCGTGTTGGGCCCCAGTTTCGACTGCTTTGAACCCCAGTCCTAGGCCAGACCCTGGGGACCCAGGCTCAGGCAGGGGGAGACGGGGCTGTGAGGCGGAATCCCAGGGGAGCAGCGAGGAGAGGAGCCCCCGGAGTCGCGCACACTGAGCGCAGATGCGCACAATGCATGCAGAGAACAGTCTGTTGACTCTGATCCTAGACTCCCCTAGCAGGAAGGAGAAAAAAAGCTCCAGACTGGAGGAACGCAATGAGGAGCAGGAGCCCCTGCCGGACACTGGCCAGCTGGGCACCAGCAAGGAGCCGGGCGTCGGGGCCCCCAGGGGGGGGGTGCCCCTGAGCCTTCAACCGCTGAGTGCGGGCAACGGAGCCAAGGCCGGGGGCTGCTTCCTGGGCAGCGCCAACCCCGGCAACAGGCTGAAGCAGCCCAGGAGCCCGCGGAGAACAAAGGGGTGCTGCTGAGCTCCCAGGACAAGGAGGAAGAAACCAAAGAAGTTCTCAATGTGAAGAAATCAAGTGAGAGCAAAAGATAGTAAAATTACCTAAGAAAGAATACAAAGAAGATCTTGAAAAATCAAAGACTAAGTCAGAACTCAACTCACCAGCCAACATTGCAACGTAAATGCGTTTAAAAAAAAAAAAAGGACAGAATGTTGGAACAGCGGCGGCCAGGCCTAGAGTGCCCAGGCACAAGGCAGTGGCAGCCGGGCCAGGAGCAGCAACTGCCAGGCCCCAGAGCAGCAGCAACCAGAACCAGAGCATCAACAGCCAGCACTGGAGCAGCCAGACCTGGGGCAGTGGCAGCCAGGCCTGAGGCGGAGGCGGCCAAGCCCAGGGTGGCCAGACCAGGAACACCCAGACCCCAAGTGGCCGGGCCTGGAGAAGCTGGGCCCAGAGCAGACAGGTTGGGAGCAGCCAAGCCCAGAACAGCAGTAGCCAAGCCCGGAGCATCCAGGCTGGGAGCGGCCAGGCTTGGAGCAGCCGGGTCTGGTGCGGCCAGGCCCGGAGTAGTGGCTGCCAGGCTGGGAGCGGCCAGGCCCAGAGCAGCCGGGTCTGGTGCGGCCAGGCCCGGAGTAGTGGCTGCCAGGCTGGGAGCAGCCAGGCCCAGAGCAGCCGGGTCTGGTGCAGCCAGGCCCAGAGCAGCGGCTGCCAGGCTGGGAGCGGCCAGGCCCAGAGCAGCGGCTGCCAGGCTGGGAGCGGCCAGACCCAGAGCAGCCGGGTCTGGTGCGGCCAGGCCCAGAGCAGCGGCTGCCAGGCTGGGAGCGGCCAGGCCCGGAGTAGCCAGGTCTTGTGTGGCCAGGCCCAGAGCAGCGGCTGCCAGGCTGGGAGCGGCCAGGCCAGGAGCAGCCAGGTCTGGTGTGGCCAGGCCCGGAGCAGCGGCTGCCAGGCTGGGAGCGGCCAGGCCCGGAGCAGCCAAGTCTGGTGTGGCCAGGCCCGGAGCAGCGGCTGCCAGGTTGGGAGTGGCCAGGCCCGGAGCAGCCAAGTCTGGTGTGGCCAGGCCCGGAGCAGCGGCTGCCAGGCTGGGAGCGGCCAGGCCCGGAGCAGCTGGGTCTGGTGTGGCCAGGCCCGGAGCAGTGGCTGCCAAGCTGGGAGCGGCCAGGCCTGGAGCGGCCGGGCCCGTAGCAACCGGGCCCAGAGCAGCCGGGTCGTGTGCGGCCAGGCCCGGAGCAGCAGCAGCCAAGTCCAGAGCAACTAGGTCAGGAGCGGCAGTGACCAGACCCGGAGCAGCTCGTTGTGGAACAAACCAGAGCAACAGAGGCCAGGCCCGGAGCAACCAGGCCCGAAACAGCTCGCTCCTCGCCTGCCCCCGCCCCAAGGCTGCCTCTCAGACATGGCTGGAAACTTTTGCGGGAACTTGAGGGTCTGCTGAATCAAGTGATGAAGGCTTATATCTGGATGTGTTGAGTTAGTATAGCGCTGGGGTGTTGATCTGTGAGTGCCTTGGGTGGGGCCTGGATGAGGCTGGTTGACCTATTTGGAAATGTCTTTTGTGTGAAGTGTATTATTGGGCATGTGGAGGTATTGTTGATATGAGAAAATGCTAAGTAACTGATTTACTGTCTGAAAAGGGATTTACTATCGGGGAAAGGGAGCGAGGAAGAGACTGAACATAAACTGTGAACCTATGGATGAGGACAATGGGGGATGGGGAGGGGGCGGAGGGTGGGGTGGGAACCTGGTGGAGGCGGGAAGAAATGAGGAACCTTTGTAATAATATGAACAATAAATATTGATTAAATAAAATAAAATAAAAGTTTTTTATAATTAAATGTTTTAATTTTATTTTTAAGCTTAGGGGTTTTGTGTATTTCTTTTGTGTCTTCCCCACTTAGTACTAGTATTATAAAAGTATAAGAATAAAATACCAACATTTCATTAATTACATGTGTATGTGTATTTTAAAAATTTAGCTCTTTGCTCCTCTTGAATTTGCTTTTATTTCTGGCGTATAAGACGACCCCCCAATTTTTACAGTTAAAACATAGGTTTGGGCTATATTCGCTGTATAAGACTACCCCCCACTTCAAAGAAAAGACTTATTTTGCCGTCAAGATCTGCAGGTAATTTTTGTGCAATTTTGGTCTCTTTCCCCCGATTTTCGGTTGACTTTTTTTCATTTCAAAAGTCGTCTTATACGCCGGAAAATATGGTAACCTTTGTGAAGCAGAAATCTGACTATATTTCCACTTCAAAATATAATTGTCCCAAGATCATATATTGATGACCCCTTTAATCCTCTGATGCAGAATGCCACTTTTAGCATATGTTAAACTCCCATATATAGTTGGATCTTTATTATCTTTATTTGATCCATTTACCTAGATTCACAGAAACAGTACACTTAGAAAATAATTGGAGCTTTAAATGTCATCTCTTGAACATTCTAGTTTATGGATTATTTTTTAGCATCTGCCAAGGTATATCTTCTTTTAAAAAATATATATATATATTTTATTGATTTTTTTACAGAGAGGAAGGGAGAGAGATAAAGAGTCAGAAACGTCGATGAGAGAGAAACATCGGCCAGCTGCCTCCTGCACACCCCCACCGGGGATGTGCCCGCAACCAATGTACATGCCCTTGACCGGAATCGAACCTGGGACCTTTCAGTCCGCAGACCGATGCTCTACCACTGAGCCAAACCGGTTTCGGCGATCCTCTTATCATTGTTTCAAAGATCTCATGGCTTTTACTGAGCACTTTCTCTTTAAGATAAAGTTTAAAATCCATAAACTAGTTAAGATCCATAAAAATTCCCACTGATATTTTGTATTGTGGTCATATTGAGTGTGGACAGTACTGAGCTCCCAATCAGGGACATGGTGTGTCTTTCCATTCATTCCTCTCTGTTTTATACCCTTTTATATTTTTATTTATAGAGGTCTTATACATTCCTTAATAGGTTGATTCCTATGTATTTTACAGTTTTTGCTCCTATTTTGAATGTCATCCTTAGTCCATTACATTTTCCAAACAACTTGCTAAATTCTCACTTGTTCTAGAGCTGACCAATAAGACATGCAGAAGCCATATTAGGTGGGAGTTTCTGAGGGAGCTCTTGGAAGGGAAGGAACTGAATCAACGGGAAGCTGTCCTTTCTCTTTCCCCTTCTGCCTGTCAGACATGATATCACAGCTGGAGATCCTACAACCATTTTGTGACTGAGAAGCTATGGAGAATATGGAGCCCACGTGCTCAGAATAGCAAAATATATTCACAGAAGAGGCCTGGTTCCCTGATGACTTTCTAACGAGGACTAGCCAGCCTCTTCTAGATATCTTTTACAAGAAACAATACACCCCAAAGTTAATATTGTTAAGTGTCTTTTACCACCTGCAAAATGTAGTTCCTAACTGATAGGCCACCTTATCTAAAATAGTTAAAACTCGTGTCCAATTGCAATTCATGCCTACACATATTTCATGAATTGGGGTACACAAGCCATTCTAGAAACTAAATTCAAGAGCTTCAGAAAATACTACCCATCTCAACTGAAAAATGCTATCTGAAAGTCTGTTCACTATATTCTAGTATAGCATCTTATTTTCCATTTTCTTCCTTTCTCCAGCTTTCTCTGAGCATTTCCTCAAACAATCTGTTCTTTGTAAAGTCAGTTTCTCAAGTCTTCATTCAGAAAGCATCCACAGTTACTTTCCCCCACTTCTTTGACTACTAAAAGCATGCTAAATCTGGCCGTGGCCAGTGTAGTTCAGTTGGTTGAAGCATTATCCTGTACACCAAAAGGTGGCCAGCACCCAAGCAAGTATACTACTGGTGGTGAAACTTCACATTTTCAGACATATGAGATCCAAGTCTTGCTTTGCATTTTGAGTTTTCTTAAGGCAGGGACCATCTGTATTACATCAATAATGATTACATCTGTACATCTGTAAACCCAAGAGAACCATGGGTATTGGTAACTGGCCAATAAACATCATTTGAAGAGATAACTTGTTTCTCTGAGGCTTTCCTTATGTAGAACATCACTATCCTAAACCACCTTCTCACCATCTAGCTCACAACTGTGGTTCTTCATTTTCTGAATATCCATAAAATTTAACATAGCCCACAGCTTCACCTGCAATTATTCTCTATTCATTGAATAAATAATTTTTGCAAGCAGTGTTGCATAAGTGTTAAGAATAGCAGTTCATATTAGTGAGTGCTGACTGTATGCCAGACACTGATCTAAGCACTAGCAAGCACTGTGGGAAATGGCAATAAAAAACAGTCCCATCCCAGCCCTGGCCAGTGTGGCTCAGTTTGGTTGAACACTGTCCCATGTGTGCATGGAAGGATCACCAGCTCGCTTCCTGGTTAGACATATGACCAGGTTGTGGATTTGGTTCCCAGTTGGGGTGTATACAGGAGGCAACCAATCGATGTTTCTTTCTCACATAGATGTTTTTCTTTCTTTCTCTCCCTCTCCTTTCCTTTCTCTCTTACAAACAAAACAAAACACATCATATATTTTTTAAAAGTCCCATCCCTGCCTTAGCTGGTTTGGCTTGGTGGATAAAGTGTCGGCCTACAGACTGAAGGGTCCCAGGTTTGATTCTGGTGAAGGACACATGCCTGGGTTTCAGGCTTGATCCCCTGAAGGGGGTGTGCAGGAGGCAGCCAATTAATGATTCTCTCGCATCATTGATGTTTGTATCTCTCCCTTCCTCTCTGAAATCAATAAAAATATATTTTAAAAATAAATAGAAGTCCATCCCTTTGATAATTCCCAGTGGTAACAAAGATGGTCCTTGTTTATGAGTCCCTTAAGGAAGAAATCCAACTTGTACGTGGAATAAAGAAGCCCCAGCACAAGAACCCCTTAATAAGGTTGTTTTGCTAGATAGGGCACATCTCCAATGGCTTCTCAATAAAGGTTGTACGGAAGGTCAAACTTTGAGAGCTTGAATGTGTGAAATGTCTGTATCCTTTTCTCACACCTGCCTGAGAATTCTGGGTGGGTATCCATTTTCCTTCAGAAGGCACTGCTTTTTTTCCATTACCTTCTAGTTTCCAACCCTACCGTTCCTCCCTCCCTCCCTCCCTCTCTCTCTCTCTCTCTCTCTCTCTCTCTCTCATTTGCAGATATTCTTTTGTCTTTATAGTGCTCAAAAATTTTCACAATGGTGTGCCTTGGCATGGCTATTTTTAAATTAATTGTGCTGAATTCTTGAAGAGTCCTTTGAATTTGGAAACTTATGTCCTTCAGTTTTGAGAAATTTTATTTCATTTTGCATGATTTCTTTATGCCATCAAACAATAACCACCCATTATTCCTCCTTGTTACAGACATCTACAAACCTCTGGGTTATTCTGTCCTCTACATTCCCTGAAGATTTTAGATTCTGGATCATGGTCTCTTTTGCTATTACTACTTCCTCCTTAATTCATGATATTCGCAATATGCAGATACTCCTTCCACTACCTTTATCTCTGTTCCTTTACTCCTGTCTTCTAATGATGTCCTCTACTCTACCTCAGCTACTCCCTCTCACTGTCTCCACATCCAAGCAGCTCAATACAGCTGAAGGAAAAGCATATAACCACACTAACTGGGTATCACCTTAAATTATGACAACAAACACCAAATGTGTGCATTTTTTATGTTGCTTGGCAAACCTAAAAAGGCAATATTTCCTTATTCAACTAATTTTTCTCCACTCTGCTGGATGAATGCTATAACTTCTTTCTCCTCAAACATTCAACACCTCCCCCTTTTCATTTTTAGTTAACAGACTTCCTTCTTATTTAGCTGAAAACATAAAAGTAATCAGAAGAGAACTTCCACTTTCTTCCACTACCAAGCTACCACTGCACCAGCACTTGTATCCATATAATTGCCACAGATGAACCGTCCATGCACTACTGTAGCCTGAGATCAACATATCCATGTACGTCCTAGATCTCATTCTCTCTCACCTATTCAAGGACCTCACTTCTGAACTGTCCGTTCTCTCTCTTTAATCATCAGTTTGTCTCTCTGTACTCCATCATTCCCATCAACTTACAAGCATGCTATAAATTAAAATGTTTGCCCACCTGAAAACAAAAAGGACTCTAACACTCATGCCCGTTCAGCCACAGCCCTATTCCTCTGCTTTCCCTCACAACAACCCTTGAAACAAAACCACTATTTTATTTTATATATCTTTGGAAGGCAGCTATGCTCACCACTATACCACCAACGCTTATTTTATATATCTTTATTGATTTTTAAAGAGAGGAAGGGAGAGAGATAGAGAGCTAGAAACGTAGATGAGAGAGAAACATCGACCAGCTGCCTCTTGCACACCCCCTACCGGGGATGTGCCCACAACCTTGACCAGAATCTTTCAGTCCGCAGACCGACGCTCTACCACTGAGCCAAACCGGTTTCGGCCAAAACCACTATTACTATCTATACCGACTGTCATCAATTTCTTCTATTTTCTCTTGAACTCACAGCATAAAAACTGTTCTTGTCCAAGTCACCACTGACCTCCACATTCCCTAATCTAACAGTCTATACTTAGTCCTCATCAGTATTTATCACTTGGCTTCCCACTGTCCCAGAATCTTCTATCTCAGAGGCAGAAAATTTTCCCTCACAAGTTGGAATATACTGCTACACTTGTCTGTTCTACATGGAATAGCCCAGGGCTTGGATGTTGGTCCTCTTCTCTATCTACATTTACTCTCTGCACTCTATCTAGTCTCAGAGCTTTTTTTTTTTTTTTTTAATTTATTATTTATTTATTTATTTTTAGAGAAACATCGATTGTTGTTCCACTTGTTTATGCATTCATTGGTTGCTTCTTGTATGTTCTCTGACCAGAGACTGAACCCAGCAGCTTTGATGTATTGGGATGACACCCTAACCAACTGAGCTACCTGGCCAGGGCCTAGTCTCACAGATTTAAAATAAAAATTTGGGAGTCATCAGCATATGGGTGGTATCTCCAGTCCCAATCTCTCTCTTAAATGCCAGACATATATATATATCCAACTGCCTACCCAATATCACCACTTGGACATTTATTAGGAACCTCAAAATGAACAAGGCCAAAACTGAACTCTATTTTCTCCACAAACCTGCTCTTATTCCAGTGTGCCCATATTAATAAATGGCAATTCATTCTTCCAACAATGAGCCCCAAATCAACTGTGCCCTCTTATACTATTGTTCCTTCAGCCCTATTTATTCCTCAATACTCATTTATTTCCATCCTGTATTACAATTTTCATTGTTTTGCCTCGTTTCACTTACAAAGGAGATCTTTAAGAGCAGGGGCCTGCCTTATTTGCTTGAATCCAGAACACCTAGCACAGTGTATGTTGGATTATTTGTATAAAACGGAAGTGAAATGAAACAAATCCTGAGCAGGATCAGATCCCTCTGCAGAAAAAGATTTTGAAGCACGAAAGCATATTTTATACTGGTTCCTTAGTACAAGATAGGTAGTTAATAACAACTCCAAAAGCTTCTTCCTTACTCTACATTTCAAACATCAGTCTCCTGAAAGCTTGCTCTGGGTCCCAGACTGATGGACTAGCCACCACCTAACCTACCAACAGTCACCAAAGGTAAGTGAGTGGTAAATTACACTCCAGAAGGTATAACGTCATTCCTGGGCACATTTCATTGACCTAAAACAGTGGTCGGCAAACTCATTAGCTAACAGAGCCAAAATATCAACAGTACAACAACTGAACTTTGAGAGCCAAATTTTTTAAACTTCTTCTAACGCCACTTTTTCAAAATAGACCCGCCCAGGCCGTACACTCAAGGGGTCAAAGATTGCATGTGGCTCACGAGCCGAGGCTTGCCGACCACTGACATAAAGGAACTAACAAGGCCATACCCAAACCCAACTTCAAGGAGGCAAGCAAGTACAATAGTTACCACATGTCCACATGGACAGCACTAATGACTACCATATCCTTTAAAAAAAGCTTCTAGTTGTAAGCAAAAGATTTTAACACCTGATTTCTATTCCTTATCTGTGAAGATAGACATCATCACTTAAACCACACACTTGCAAAATACTATGTATGGGTCTTTAGGAATGTAACTTCACCAGTTAGGCCTGCCCCTGTCATCACTCAGGAGTCAGAGTTGAGCAAAGAAGATAAGTATAGGTGATGGGAAAGTGCTGAGCCCAAATGTTCAATGTCAAAAGTCAGGGGAAGGGTGAATGGGTAAGAAAACCATGTTCAGTTATGCTTGGTAGAGAATGAAGGGGAACCTTCACAAAATTTCTTTAAAAAAATATATTTGTATTGTTTTTAAAAAATATATATTTTATTGATTTTTTACAGAGAGGAAGGAAAAGAGATAGAGAGCTAGGAACGTCGATGAGAGAGAGACATCGACCAGCCGCCTCTTGAACACCCCCTACCGGGGATGTGCCCGCAACCAATGTACATGCCCTTGACTGGAATCGAACCTGGGACCCTTCAGTCTGCAGACCGACGCTCTACCACTGAGCCAAACCGGTTTCGGCTGTATTGATTTTTTTATAGAGAGGAAGGGAGAGTGATAGTTATAAACACCAATGAGCGAGAAACATTCATCAGCTGCCTCCTGCACTGAGGATGTGCCCACAACTAAGGTACCCTTGATTAGAATCAAACCAGGGACTCTTCAGCCTGCAGGCTGACGCTCTATCCACTGAGCCAAACCAGTTAGGGCTAACAACCAAATTTCTTTCATCAAAAGTATAAAACGGCCAGGTCTTGGGTTTCTGGTACAACCCCTTGTCCAGAGACCAACAAGTTTCACTCAAACTACTCAGGGGAAGATTGAGTTTGATTAGTAAAGTTAATCAACATTTATTTTTTTAGCATAAAAACAATACTTTAAAAATAGCTGCACTCTGCCATGTTTTTAGAAACAGGGAAGGCAGCATTATTTTAGAGATGGATTTCACTGGGATGCTTCTTTTCCCTCCTGAAAGTCTCAAAAACTCAAGATTCATACGCTTAAGATGATGGGATGAATCCCAAGTCTGCAGAGAGCCTGGCTTTAACAGATGGCTGTTCCAAGTTCTAAAGTGCCGTTTCATTCTGTGAAAAATTCAAATACTTTCTAACAGTGACTGCCAGAAATGTTAAGACCTTAGGGTGGCCTGAGATGATTACCATAAGCAGCTAAACACTTGGAACTGTCAAGTCCACAAGGAATTCCATTGAAGGGCAGAGTAGAAGTTCAAACAATCTCACCTGCCAAATTAAAAGCAAACAAGGATTTGCAAATGCAACCATGGGGATCTAACCTCCCCTCCCCACCTATTCATTCAACAAACACGCATTAGTTGTTGGGAAGGAATGCCAGGGAGTAAGAGAGGAACACGATTTGAAGATTTAGTTCTTGCTCTCCATTAATTTGGCTTATTTTAAAATCACACACACCACAAAACAGATCCGTGAGCAAACCGTTAAAGATACGATGCCGTAATCACCGTAACAAGGATACAGAAAAAACAGTTCTAACGTCTACCTTCAAAATCTCCTTTTCGAGGGAACAATACCATATTTGCTCTGCTAAGTGGCTAAAACAGAAAAAACAAACAAAAAACCCCTCTTCTGGTTTAATGGCAGTTTTGCAGTGCGCCAAAGCCAATTTCTTTCTCCCTTTCTTTCTTCCACCCTCCCTTCCTCCCTCCCAATGGTCTCTGCCACAACCCTTCCATCATTCCAACCCTCGCATTCCGCAGGCGGTCCCAGGCCAGCTCCATCGCAAACAATGCCCAGACTATCAAGGTCACAAGGAGCCCAAAGGCACAGGGAGCAGAAATGGAGAACAGATTTTCCTTTCTCCAAAAGGGTGCGGGACCCTCCCTAACACCACCCTCCCCAAGGCGAGGCACTCCGGAGTTCTGTCTCCAGCCTCAGGGGCCTGGGGCCCACCGCTTTCGGGGTCCCTGAGCCTCTTTTTTCCTATCCACCCAGTTAGCTTTCCCTCCAGCGCCCCTGATGACCTCCAACTCCCCCCCAACCTGAGCTCCCCACTGTGGGGTGAAGGGGCGTCGCGAAGAGGCTGGGGCAGGAGGAGGTGAGGAAATGCGCCATAGGGACGGTGCTGTCAGTGTTTGTGCGCCTGTAGGGGGTGGGGAGGGAGATCCTCTTTATTTAAGGAAGCCTCTGTCAAGGGGAAAAGCACTAGAGGAGACTTCCGATTTGGGGGCATTCTACATGAAGCCGTTTCTAGGGAAACCCATTTGGGGTTTCTATAGAGGGGAGTTATTATGTGTGTGTGGGGGGGGGGGCGGGGAGTGTCTCTCTAGCGGTTTCTGAGGGCAATCATCTATGGGGCAGGCTAGTGACCCATCCATAGAGAAGGCACTCTGGGGATTCTCGACAGGAAAATCCTGCCGGGGGAGCGTTCTAAGGGGTGAGATGTCACGCTGGGGGGTCGGTTCTCCCCGAGGGAGCCGTTGTGGGAGACTCTGCACAGGACACGGTTCCTGGGGAAACGTTCCTCCGAGAGCCGTTTAGGGAAAAGCCATCCGCGTGGGAGCCATGCCCGGCCACACCCCGTGCTTTGAGGCGGCGGCGTCGGACCCCAACCACCCCCGCGATCCCCTGCCGGGCCGCCCGCCCCCTGCAGCCTCGGTCCCGCGTACCTGACGGAGGGCGACCCGCGGCCGAAGCCCCCGGGAGACCACGCGCGGGGCGACCCCAGCCGGTGCGGGGGGTACACGTCCATGGCGGCAGGCGGCGGCGGCGGCGGAGGAGAGCCCGGCCGCTGCGAGGGTCGCACAGGCCCGCGGGGCGGCTCCAGGCCCTTGGCGGCCGGGCGGGGCGCGGGGCGTGCCGGGTGGGCGGGGGGCGCGGCACGCGGGGGCACGTCGGGGGCGGGGGCGGAGTCCGACGCGGGCCGGGAGCTGCGTTGGGGGCGTGGCCACTGGCTGGGCGCGGGGCGGGGCGTAATGCGCAGAGCCGGCGCTGGGGGCAGTGCGGCACCCTCCTTACATTGCGAGCTGGGCGGGCGGGTCGCTGCGGTCGCCGGTCCTCGGGGCGAGGGCTACCACGCTGCCGCGTCTTCAGGCCCCGCATTAGAGAGCGGGACTCTGCGGCGCCTGCAACCACGCACAGGGGCGCGCCCGGGGGTGGAGCCTCTCTGAGCCCCGCCCCGCCCCGTTGGGCGGGCTTCGGCTTCGCTCAAAGCTTTCCTTGGCAGCAGCGGGATCCCGGGACAGCATCTCCTTTTTGGCCTGCACTCTTCCCGCTGCTGATCAATTGCACACCCTCCCTTCGAACCCCTAGCTGACCTCAGGTTAGTAAGTGGGCCCAGCTCTGCGCTGGGGATGGGCGTTAGAGGCGGAGAAGGTCACAAAGGATCCCGGTCTTTTTGTGTGCAGATCTTGGCTTGACGCGTTTCCGACTGCAGAGCCGTAATCAAGAAACATAATCCCACCGAGTCTCGGTTGTTTTGTGTGTAAAACAGAGGAAATGACCTCATTGACAGTGTGGCCAGGAGTCCTGTATCTGCAGGACGTGATGATTTTGCCCCGCATCATGTGTTTACTTTGTCAGGATACCTTAAAAATCCTATATTATTATTATTTTTTTTTTTGCCGTCAATTACAAAAAAATGTTAGAGCTTTTTTCCCCCACCAAGGCAATTGGCGCTTAGATCACTTAAATGGAATTCCAGCTGAAATTCCTACCTCCACAAGTGAAAGATCTGGACAATCCTATGGTGTCTCCAGCAGGTTTAACTGAAGGAGGACCAAAAGAAGGGGCTAGAAATTAAATGTATTTATTTTTCATATTCAATGAAGGAAACAACTTTTGCTCAAGTTCAAGAACAAGATATTTAGAGATAACTTCATATCAGTATACAGACACTGAGAATCAACCAATCAACGACAGCCCCACTACAGTGGCTCTGCTTCTGAACGTCAGCCAGTCAACAAACAGCTTAGCCCGCTAACTAAGCTTCTGAAAGTTAGTAAATCAATTATGGGTCCCAAGCTTCCGAAAGTTAGCCAATCATCGACAGCTCCACGCTCCCACACACCAGCCAATCAGCAAGTGCCTCGGGACCAAGCTTCTGAAAGTGAGCGGGTCCTCGCAGTGACCTTACACACACAGTGACCACACTAACAGCGTCAAGTCTGTTCATTGCTGGACACTCCCCATTCTGCACCCGCCAATTCCTGAACGCTAGGCTTCCCCAAGCCCATAAGATCAGTTCTGGTTTTGTTTAGAGAGAGTGTGCCTTACAAGTACAGTTTTCTTTTGCTGACCAATAGAAATTAATCTTTTCCCCCCCTTTTTATTTATTTATTTATTTTTTTTATAAACACACATATTTTAATTTATCTGTCTAAAGGTCACCAGACTAAGAAATGAACACAATAATTGGGTCTATTTTATCAATTGAGAAAAAAACATTCTAAACAGGTTGAGCTTAGATCTGGTTTCTGAGGATGACGAGGTTCCCCCCCCCCCCCTTTTTAATCAGATACTGAGTTCAACATTCCCCTACCCTGTCAAGTTCTAGGTTTGGAACCCTTCCAAGATTCAATTCTCGCCATTATTTTTTAAAAATATATTTTATTGATTTTTTACAGAGAAAGGAAGAGAGAGAAAGTTAGAAACATCGATGAGAGAGAATCATCAATCAGCTGCCTCTTGCACACCCCCTATTGAGGATGTGCCACAACCAAGGTACATGCCCTTGACTGGAATCGAACCTGGGACCTTTCAGTCTGCAGGCCAACACTCTAGCCACTGAGCCAAACCGGTTTCGGCTCTCATCGTTATTTATGAGTTTGGACTTGGGACAAACACAATGTCAAAGCGGTGAGATTTTTAAAAAATACTGTATATATTTCATCGTTTTTTTACAGAGAGGAAGAGAGAGGGATAGAGAGTTAGAAACATTGATAAGAGAATCATCGATCAGCTGCCTCTTGAACACCCCCTACTGGGGATGTGCCAGCAACCAAGTTACATGCCCTTTCACTCTACAGGCTGACGCTTTATCCACTGAGCCAAACGGGTTTCGGCGCGGTGAGATTGTTTTTAAAGACAACTTTTTCAATTCTTGTTACAGCGGCTACTACCTTTCTTTTCTTTTCTTTTCTTTTTTTCAACTCTATGGATATGTTTTTAGAACATTTTCATCGCCCATTCAGCAGTCATTCTACCATTTCTTCCCAACCATCCCAGCCTTGTGCAGTAACTAGTCTTTCCCTCTACATATGACTTTTTCTTTTCTAAACATTCCATATAATAGAATTATGCAATATATGGTCCTTTGTGACTTTTTTCATTTAGCATAATTTTTGCAAATTTCATTTATTGGTATGTTGTAGCATATGCCAGTATTTCTTTTTCTTGCCCCAGAATTTCATTTTTTAAGGTTGAATAATATTCCATTGCATGGATGTCTTTCTTTTATTGTTTAAAGTATTACATATGTTTCCCCCCACCCCTCACTGACATTCCCCCACTCACATCCTCTAGGACAAGCTCCCACCTCCCCAGTGTCCATGGGTTATGCTAATATGCATGCAAACAAGTCCTTTGGCTGATCTCCCCTTCTCCTGCCTTTTCTCTAAGGTTGGACTGTCTGTTCAGAGGTTGGTTTTTGTTGTTGTTGTTGTTGTTTTTTTGTCTCTGGATCTATTTTTGTTCATCAGTATATGTTGTTCATTATATCCCACATATGAGTGAGATCATGTGATATTTATCTTTCTTCGACTGGCTTATTTCACTTAGCATAATGATCTCCAGGTTCACCCATGCTGTTGCAAATGGTAAAGGTTCCTTATTTTTTTATAGCAGCGTAGTATTCCATTGTGTAGATGGATATTCTCTCGTATCCATTTATCAGTTGATAAACATCTGGATTGTTTCCACTTTTTTACTGTTTTTTAGTAAATGCTGCTAGGGGCATTCTCATCCAAGTTTTTGTGTGGACATATATTTTCAGTTATCATGGTCATTAACATAGGAGTGGAATTACTGGGTAACTTTGTGTTTAATTTTTTCTTTTAAAAATATATATTTTATTGATTTTTTTTTAAAGAGAGGAAGGGAGAGAGATAGAGAGCTAGAAACGTCGATGAGAGAGAAACATCAACCAGATGCCTTCTGCACCTCCGCATCAGGGATGTGCCCGCAACCAATGTACATGCCCTTGACCGGAATCGAACCTGGGACCTTTCAGTCCGCAGACCGATGCTCTGCCACTGAGCCAAACTGGTTTCGGCTGTGTTTAATTTTCTTAGGAACTTCCAAACTGTTTCCCAACATGGCTGTACCATTTACATTACCACCAGCAACATACCGTATTTTTCGGACCATAAGACACACCGGACCATAAGACGCACCAGTTTTTAGAGAAGGGAAATGAAGAAAAAAAGATTCTGAAACAAATAGTGTCCTAAAATATTTTATGTGCATTAAAACCCAACATCACAGTCATAAACACATGTAATCAACCCTGTAAAGTAAACAGCAGCATTTAGAACCATTTTAGAGCCGGGCAAGCACACAGAGACCACACAGAGCTGGGCAAGTAAAAAAAACTTTTTTTTTTAAAGTATATGTGTAGGCTATATTTGGACCATAAGACGCAGGGACTTTTCCCCCCCACTTCTGGGGGGAAAAAAGTGCGTCTTATGGTCCGAAAAATACGGTATTCAAGTTCCAGTTTCTCTACATTCTCACCAATACTGATTATCCATCTTTTTTATTATAACCATCCGAATGGGTATGAGTGGTAACTCATTGGTTTTTGTTTGTTTTATTTATACTTTATTTTTATTGAGATAACATTGATCTATAACATTTATATAAGTTTGAGGTATCCTATCTAATAAAAGGGTAATATGCAAATTAACTCTCACTTCATCACAAAGATGGCATGCCCATAGCCACTAGATGGCGGCACCCAGTCCCCTCAGCCTCGCCAGAGTCCCCCAGTCCTGGGGGGGCTGCCGCTGAGAGTGAGCAGCGTGAGTGGCCTAGGGGAATGCTTGCTTCATCACCATAGCAACGGAGGGTCTTTGGGCAGCGGGCATGGAGTGGCCAGGGCGGGATGCTTGGTTCATCTCCGCAGCAATGCCCCAGCTGCGGAGGGCCTCTGGGGCACAGCGGGGCATGCCCACCTCCCATGGAAGCAGCGAGGCTCCCTCCTGGCGCCCACACTCGCTTCCACCTCCCATGGAAGCTGCATGGCTCCTATAGAAGCAGCATGGTTCCCGTGGAAGCAGCATGGCTTCTGGCGGCATGCTGCAGTTCCCGGCCTACTGTGAACAATATCGCAAATAGGCTACTAATACATTATAATTTGACTTCTGTATATATTACATCAGGCTCTCACACCAGCGTGGTTTTGGTTTTCATTTCTGATAGCTAGTGCTGTTAAGCATATTTTCATGTATTTATTATTGTATATCCTTTTAGAGAAATATCTGTCCAGAACTATTGCCCATTTTTATGGGGTTGTCTTTTTATTAAGTTGTAATAGTTCTTTATATATTCTAGGTATAAGTCCCTTGTCAGATACGTGCTTTGCAAAATTTTCTTTCTTTTGTTTTTTCACATTCTTGATTCCAGTGTCCTTTGAAGCACAGCATTTTTCTTTTTCTTTTTGTTAATCCTCCCCAGAGGATATTTTCCCATTGATCTGTAGAGAGTAGAAGGGAGAGGGAGAGACAGAGAGAGAAACATTGGTGTGAGAGAGACACACTGATTGGTTGCCTCTCATTACACCCTGGCCTGGGGATCAAGCCTATAACTCAGGTACTTTTGGCCCTTGATCAGAATCAAACCTGAAACCCTTCAGTCCGTGGGCCAATGCTCTATCCACTGAGCCAAACCAGCTAGGGCAGCACAGCATTTCACATCTATTTTTACTTATCTTTTTAAAAAAAGATTTATTTGTACACATACCAATGAAGGAAAGCAGCCTTCTGACAAATTGAGAAGATTAAGATTCTTAAGTAGCTGATTTTGGGACCTACTACAGTGGGAAAACTTGATTTGTTGCTTTCAGATGTTGGGTCCATTTACCTAACACTTCAGCAGGCTTTTTCAATGGGTCTTCCTCCTCCTGGGCCTGATTTTCTAATTCCCTATGATACAAGCTGGCGTTGCAGGTGATTTGTGTTGTTCTTCTGTTCATCCAGGCACATTTCCATGAAGCAGTAGATGTGAGAGTTATTGTTGGCAGTAGCTATGGTCTTCACGTCTAACAGGAGCTCAGTTAACTTGTTCTCCAGCTCCAGGGCACATGCGGAGCTTGTATGCCAGCCCGCACTTATCTACCTCTCAGGCCTTTTAATCACCGGAAGGCAGATTTTACTCTCACGTCCTCATAGATATCTTTTTTAAAAATATATATTTTATTGATTTTTTACAGGGAGGGAGAGAAAGGGATAGAGAGTTAGAAACATTGATGAGAGAGAATCATCAATCAGCTGCCTCTTGCACACCCCCTACGAGGGATGTGCCCGCAACCAAGGTACATGCCCTTGACCAGAATCGAACCTGAGACCTTCCAGTCCGCAGACTGACACTCTACCACTGAGCCAAACCGGTTTCAGCTCTCATAGATATCTTAGGAATTGCTGTCCATGTTCCCTTTTCACCTCAGCTTGGTTTTCAAAGAATGTGACAAAATGAGATTCTTCTGGGTCTTCAATATAATACCCTGTTTTCCCGAAAATAAGACAGTGTCTTATATTAATTTTTGCTCCCAAAGATGCGCTAGGTCTTATTTTCAGGGGATGTCTTATTTTTCCATGAAGAATACGGTACACATTTATTGTTAAATGAAAATAAAGGAAATTTATTACCTGTATAATATGGTATGGTAGTACGGTAGTTGTCAACACAAACCAGACAAACTGTGAATCCTACAGTATCAAGAACTTACTCATTTACTCAATGACAATCATGTCATCATCTTCTGGAACATCATCATAACAATCCAATTCCTGAATTTCCTGGTGAATTTCTTGTGACTCCATTTCTTTCAGAATCAGTGGACCAAATCTCTCATGTATCAAGGTGGGGAGAGGGGATCACTTAAAATGACACAGGGGGGATCAGAGGAAGCAATCAAAATGGCACAGGAGAATCAGAGGGGGGATTACCATTTTAGTAACCCCTTTTGATCCTCCTGTGCCATTTTGATTGCCCCCTCTGATTCTCCTGTGTCATTTTAAGTGATCCACTTCCCCCCACCCCTGTGCCACTGAACACCTTCACCAGACATCCCCCCTATCCCTTTATCAGACATTTACCCCCTGGGGTCTGCCTGGGGACTGTTACTGGGCTTGCTGGGGCCTGGATCTGGGCTGGAGCAGGGTCTGCCACTGACTGAGAACCTTCAGTCATCCTGAGGGCAGCTGTGAGCATCAGGTAGTGTTACCAGAGACAGACCAGCACTCACCACCTTCGCCGTGTCTCATCCGCTCTAATCCTCCTGTTCTTCTACAAGTCTCCTCCTCTCTCCTGCCCCGCGCTCACCTCTCATTCCGACCTCCACACAGCAGTGATGTCAGGACTCCACGTAATATCACTGGTTGCTAGACACCAGTCGGGGCGGCCCTAGAGACCAGTTTACGGTAAATTAATTTTCATTCTGAGACAGAGCCTGGGGGGGCCTTAGTTTGGGGGGGATGCCTTATATTTCACTCAGAAGGAAATCTGAAAGTAGGTCTTATTTTCGGAGGATGTTTTATTTTCGGGGAAACACGGTAACAGGCCATAGAAAAATAAGCATCACTAATGTGCAACTCATAAGATGCCATTTAATTAATAGCAACCCTATGCTCTTCAGAGAGAGGGTGCTTGGCTGCCATCTCAGCTTTAGAGAACACCAGGCATAAACAGTGCTCTATTTTTCTTTTTAAAAAATATTTTTAAATTTATTTCAGAGAAGAAGGGAGAGGGAGGAAGGGAGGGAGGGAGGGAAAGAAGGAAGGAGGGAGGAAAAGAGAGAGAGAGAGAGAGAGAGAGAGAGAGAGAAATCAGTGATGAGAGAGAATCATCCTGCAAGCCCCCTGCCCACAACTCATGTGCCCTGACTCAAATTGATCCCATGACCTCCTGGTTCATAGGTCAACACTCAACCATTGAGCCAAGTTGGTCAGGCTATTTTTTTCTTTAGTTGCTTGCACTTTTACTGTCTTACTTAAGAAATCATTGCCTAATCCAAGGTCATGAGGATTTACCCCTATGTTTTCTTCTAAAAGTATAATAATTTTGCCCTTACATTTAGATATTTGATCCATTTTCACTTAAATTTTATGTTGGGTATAGGTGAGAGTCCAACCTCACTGTTTTGTATGTGGCTATCTAGTTATCTGAGCACCATTTCTTGAATAAACTTTTCTTTTCCCATTTAATTGCCTTAGCAACCTTGTTGAAAATTGTTACCTCTTTTTTGTTTGAAACCCAGAATTCCAAAATGCAAGTGTGAATTTCATGATGAATTTTCTGAACAGTGGACATTTATTAAATGAGAAAAAGTCCCTTTGAAACTCTTTGTGCAGTATGCAAGTGTTCATTCAATATTGAAAATGATAGAAAGTCAGATACAAACTAGCATTTATTAACAGCTGAGAGTAAAATGTGTGATTTATTGAACTTGTATCAAAGGTGCTCGCTTCGGCAGCACATATACTAAAAAATTGAACTTGTATCAAAGTAAGCAATAAAACAATTTTGATTGAGGGAAATTTAGCCCTAGCCAGTTTTGCTCTGTGGTTAGAGTGCTGGCCAGTCGGCCAGTGAAGGGTCTTGGATTTTATTACCTCGGTTGCAGGGTCCTTGGCCCCTATACAATGATGTTTCTCTCTCTGTGTCTCTCCCCCTCCCTTCTACTCTCTAAAAAATCAGTGGTGCTTAGCTGGTGTGGCTCAGTGGACCTATGAACCAGGAGATCTAGATTCAATTTCTGATCAGGGTACATACCTGGGTTGTTGGGCTTGATCCCCAGTGTGGGGTGTGTAGGAGGCAACCAATCAATGATTCTCTCTCATCATTGATGTTTCCATCTCCCTCCCTCTCTTTTCCTCTCTGAAATCAATAAAAAAAATAAAATAATTTAAAAAAATCAATGGGAAAAATATCATTGGGTGAGAAATTTAGATGAGAAGATAAAATAATCATAGCAGAGGCTGTGATGGCTGCCCACACTGAATATTGTCTTTCAGCTCAGATAACTTTATTTTTTCCTTTTCTAATCCTTACATGAAGATATGGTTTTCATTAATTCATGAGAGAGACAAAGGGTGTGTGGAGAGAGAGAGAGAGAGAGAGAGAGAGAGAGAGAGAGAGAGAGAGAGAGAGAGAGAGAGAGAGAGGGAGACTGCTACCAGAAGTATTTTCTAATTCCAAATTTGCAAGCAAAATTCCAACTGCCAGGAAAAAATTACTGCAGTAATTTAAAATGTAATAACACCATTTCCTGTTGCAGTCATTATCAAAGCTCAAAATGGCTTGTCTTTGTATGTTATCACCATGGATGCAAGTAATTACAATGCAGAAAAATGTTCGCTTTGCTTGTGCAATACTCTTGTGAAAAAGCTCCCTTGTTAGGCTATATTGGATAAAATCCCTTCCAGATGAGACTTTAGAAACAAGAGTAAATTTTTTGCAGACTTTCTTTTATTGATTGATTGACTTTAGAGAGAAAGAGAGAGAAACATCTGTTTATTGTTCACTTATTTATGCATTCATTGGTAGATTCTTACATGTGTCCTGACTGGGGATCAAATCCAGAGCCTTGGTGTTTTGGGATGATGCTCTTAACCAACTGAGCTACACAGCCAGCACCAGAAACTTTCTTATTGAGTTAGGAATTGAGGAAAATTAGACTGTTTTTAGTGGAGATAATACAAATGTGAGTAGATGTTTACATAAGGTGCAGACTTGTTTATTCAAGGTTGCAGTAAAACATGAATGATTCTTTGAAAGCTATTGGCTGTCCCGCTTGCGTTCTGTATAATGCTGCTCAAAGAGCATCTGATGCCCTTCCCACTGACTCTGATGTAATTGTCATGAAATTGTTCTCTTACACCAGCATTTATACTGTTCATACTGAACAATTAAGTGATTTTGTTGCCATTCACCATCCTTCATTTCTCTTGCCTTAAAAAAACTGTTAGGGCCCTAGTCAGTTTGGCTCAGTGGATAGAGCGTCAGCCTGAGGACCAAAGAATCCTGTGTTTTATTTGGGTCAAGGGCACATACCTCCCTCTTTTCTCTTGGGCCCAGATTGGGGCTGTTGCAGGAGACAAACAATCAATGTATTTCTCTCACATCGATAATTCTCTGTCTGTCACTCTTCCACTCTCTCTAAAAATCAATGGGAAAATATCCTTGGGTGAGGATTAAAAACAAACAAACAAACCCACCTATTAGTTCTCTCTAACAAATGAGAGAACATTCAGTGTATTTGAAGCACTGAAATCATACTTCTAATGAAAAGGCCTCCAAAATTCTTATTGACTCTTAAAATACATTAAAGGAAACATTTATTTTTTGTTTATAGTTTATAATTATTTCTTTAAAGTAGAGTTATGTAAACTGGAAGAAGAGAAAACAGTGTTATTGAAGCAACTCCATTGCTTAAGGGAACTGTTGAATGCATTGAAGGAATGATTGATGAAGAAAACTTTATTCCTTTAAGTATTAAGGCAGTTCTTAATAAGGCCATTGCTTATGAGCATAAAAAAATATTCTGACTTGAAGTGGATGATTAGTATAGCACTTGACTTGACTAACTTTTAAAGTGGATTTTATCTCACGAAGAATTTTTGTTCTTTTTAAATTTCTTTTTAAAAAATTGATTTCAGAGAGGAAAGGAGAGGGAGAAAGAGAAAGAAACATAAATGATGAGAGAAAATCACCAATTGGCTGCCTCCTGCATGCCCACACTGGGGATGGAGCCTGAAACCTGGGCATGTGCCCTGACTAGGAATCAAACTGTGACCTCTTGGTTCATAGGTCAACACTGAACCACTGAGCCATGCTAGTCTGTCTTGATTCTTCTTTTTTTAATTGCCTTTTTTTTTTTTTTGAGAGAGAGAGAGAGAGAGAGACATTGATTTGTGTTTCACCCATTCATGCATTCATTGGTTGACTCTTGTATGTGCTCTGATTAGGAATCAAACCTGTAACCCTGGCACCTTTTACATGGATATTACTAAATTCTCTTCCAGCATAGGAATGAGTGGGATTATCATGTATAGTATTGAAGTAGGAAGGAATAAATATTGACAACAATGTTCTTTGTTTTTGGTCAGTGGACCACGTTTTAAAAAGTTATTGACTAAGAGATCAATATAATACTGAAAAACAAAAAAACAAAGCATACCATGAAAGATGGTATTTGCTTCAACAAATCAAATTTTTAAAAAATATATATATTTTATTGATTTTTGTACAGAGAGGAAGGGAGAGAGATAGAGAGTTAGAAACATCGGTGAGAGAGAGTCATTGACCAGCTCCCTCTTGCACACCCCCTACTGGGGATGTGCCCGCAACCAAGGTACATGCCCTTGACCGGATCGAACCGGGGACCTTTCAGTCCCCAAGCCAACACTCTATCCATTGAGCCAAACCGGTTTCGGCAACAAATCAAATTTTAAGAGCCATTTTCAGAGTTGTTAACTTTCTACCATAACATTATATGTTAGGTATACTGGCTCATAAAACTAACATTGAGCATGTTTTCTCATTAATGAATGTTCAATAGACAAAAGAACTAAATAAGTTAGATGTGACCAGTGTAGAAGCCATGATACAAAAAAATGAACATAGGTTGTATTTTTAAGGAATTTTATTAGCAAATTCCATAAAAGAAGGAACTATTAAGGAGAACAAAATGGTCAGAAAGATATAATTAAAGGAGGAAGTATATCATTTTGATACTGATAACATTTCCTATAAGTAACATGCTTTTTCAGTATATATTCCATATTATTTTTCTTTTACACCTATGTGCATTTGCATAAACAATTATATATAATTCATATTTAATTGGTCCTCTTGTTTTTCTTGTTGCTAAATCTGGCAACTTATTTATTCATATAAATCTGAGATACTATATGTAGCCCACTTAATGAGGGTCTTTTAAAAGTTTTCACCCAGCCGAAACCGGTTTGGCTCATTTGATAGAGCGTCGGCCTGGGGACTGAAGGGTCCCGGATTCGATTCCGGTCAAGGGCATGTACCTTGGTTTCGGGCACATCCCCAGTAGGGGGTGTGCAGGAGGCAGCTGATGGATGTTTCTCTCTCATCGATGTTTCTGACTCTATCCCTCTCTCTTCGTCTATGTAAAAAATCAATAAAATATATATTTTTAAAAAAGTTTTTACCTGTAATCTTTCTTTATGAAACTACTAGGGGCCCCGTGCATGAAATTCATTCACTGGGGGGAGGGGGTCCCTCAGCCCAACCTGCTCCCTCTCACATCCTGGGAGCCCTCAGGGGATGTCCTACTGACAGGGAGCCGGCCTAAGTTGCAGTCTGGCCCCTCCCTTTGTGGGAAGCAATCTGGCTGATCTGGGGAAGGCACCAGCCTCATCACCCTGCTGCTGCAGTCAATGCCAGTCACCACAGCCACCAAGGTGTTTTCATCAACTCAGACGCCAGTCCCTTCACCAAGAAAAAATGACAACTTTCTTTAGGCATTTTCAAAATGTGTCTTTCATAGGATATGCATTTCTTTCTGTATTTTTTTTTATCCTCACTTGAGAATATGTTTCCATTGACTTTTAGAGATTGTAGAAGAGAAAGGGAAAGACAGAGAGCAACATCAAAGTGAGAGGAACACTTTGATTGGTTGCATCCTGCATGAGCCCTGATCTGGGCCCCAGCCAGGGAGAAGCCTGCGACCTAGGTACATGCCCTTGATCAGAATCAAACCCAGACCCTGCGGTCAGCAGGCTGACGCATTGTCCACTGAGTCAAACCGGCTAGGGCAGGATATGACATTTCTTAGCCCTCCAGCAGCGGGCCTTTGTTTTTTTTTCTCCAGAAGTGAGGTGGAAAAACCCTAGATCACCTTTTTGGATTCTTATTATCCAAGTTACTAAGAATATTACCAGTGGCATACAGGAAGCGTAGCCAATGTGCAGTCAGAAAAGGTGTTTCCTCTTTAGTTCACACCAATCTCGGGCTAGGCAGAGGCCCTCCAGCTCCCTCTGATCACTGGCTCCACCCCTGCCCAGGACTGCCCAGCCCAAAAGCCTCTTGGGCAGGAGCAGAGCCCCTGCTCCCTGCCATCGATTGCAGGGGGTCCTATCCTGCTCCAGGGAAAAATCTTCCAGCGGGGCAGGAGCTGGGGGCTTTCGGCCTATGGCAGGAGTGAACCCCCAGCTCCCTGCGATAGATCACAGGGGGTTTGCTCCTGCCCAGGCCTTACCTCACAATGACCTGGATGCCAGGATGTTCCTGAGACACAGGCGCTGGATGCCTATGTATGCAAATTAACCACTATCTTGTTTGGGTTAATTTGCATAATCACACTGATTGGCTATGGGCATAGCGAAGGTAAGGTCAATTTAGATGTTTTTCTATTATTAGGCAAGATAATTTCCTTGTAATAAAATGGGTAACAAAATGAACAATTCAATGAATTTGGACAAATGTATATAGTTATAGGATCATTGTCCCCAGTCATGATACAGAGCATTTCCATGACCATAGAAAATTCCTTGGGGTCCCTTTGCAGTCAAATCCCCCACCTTGACCCCAGACAACCACTGGTTTGATTTTAATGGCCATAGATTAATTTTGTCTGCTCATGAAATTTATATAAATGGAATCAGCATAATGACTTTGAGATTCATTCCCCTTGTTACATGTAGTTTATTACTTTTTACTGATGAATAGTATCCAAGAGGTTGGACTTTTATTTATTTATAAAAATTTTCCCCATTTATTTAAGAGGTAAATGTAACTAGCTATGGTGTTCTGGGGTGTGGAAACAGGGAGAGGTAGGAAGACCTGGACAAGTTAAGAGACTTTACCTGAGAGAATGATTTACCTTTCCTGAGTGCCTCAAATTATGACCTTGAAGATGCAAAATAACAAAAGGTTGAACAGATTAAATTTTAAAAATATATATATATATTATTGATTTTTTTAAAATATATTTTTTATTGATTTTTTACAGAGAGGAGGAGAGAGGGATAGAGAGCTAGAAACGTCGATGAGAGAGAAACATCGACCAGCTGCCTCTTGCAGGGGATGTGCCCACAACCAATGTACATGCCGTTGACCGGAATCAAACCTGGGACCTTTCAGTCCGCAGACCGACGCTCTACCCCTGAGCCAAACTGGTTTTGGCTATTTTATTGATTTTTTTACAGAGAGAAAGAGAGAGGGATAGAGAGTTAGAAACATCGATGAGAGAGAATCATCGATCAGCTGCCACTTGCACACTCTCCACTGGGGATGTGCCCACAACCAAGGTACATGTCCTTGACCGGAATCAAACCTGGGACCTTTCAGTCCGCAGGCCGACGCTCTATCCACTGATCCAAACTGGTTTCAGCGAACAAATTAAATTTTTATTTTTTGCCAAGACTATTTCATAATTGTCTATGGTGGTCTGGAAGGCTTCTCAGAAGAATGATGTTTGTGCAAGGGATTCAGAAGATGAGTGATCATTAAAAGTTACAATTTCAAAACACTGTGTTCTCAGCACCTTTCATGTAAACCTTTGTGATAGCTATGTTCCAAGATGGGCCCCAGTAATCCTTACCTCCCATATTCATGCTTTTGTATAGTCTCCCACATTGAATAAATTCTGGCCACTAACCAACGGAGTATGGCAGAAGTTGCAATGTGTGGCTTCTAAATAAAAGAACATGCAGCATCTTCCTTAGGCCACCTGCTCTAGAGAAAGGCAGTTGCTGTTCTAGGAAGACACTCAAGGAACTCTATTAAGAGACCCACATGATGAGAAACTGAGGCCACCTGCTTAAAACCAGCACCAAATTGCCAGTCATGTGACTGTGCCATCCTGTCATGGAAGCAGATCTTTCAGCACCAGTCAAATCTTCAGGTGACCAGCTAACATCTTAACTTCAGCTCATGGAGAGACCCTATGCTAGAACCAATTAGCTAAGAATTCCTGACCCACAGAAACTGCTTAAGATAATATTTTTTAATAAATTTTTTTATTGATTTTTTACAGCACGTGTGTCAAACACAAGGCCCGCGGGCCAAATCCGTCCCGCCAGGCCTTGCAATGTGGCCCACACCGCGCTGTCATCACTGCACTCCGCTGCGTTTCCATCACAATGACAGTTTATGACTGTTCAGTAAACCATTCGGCCCGCGATTTAGGCTGGATTTTAGATTTTGGCCCCTTCTCTGATTGAGTTCGACACCCCTATTTTACAGGGAGGAAGGGAGAGAGAGAGTGCTAGAAATGTCGATGAGAGAGAAACATTGACCAGCTGCCTCCTGCACACCCCCTACCGGGGATGTGCCTCCAACCAATGTACATGCCCCTGCCCAGAATCGAACCTGGGACCCTTCAGTCCGCAGACCGACGCTCTACCACTGAGCCAAACCGGCTTCGGCAAGATAATACTTTTTTGTTTTGTTAGAAGTCACTATTAGGGGGGTAATTTGCTATGCAGCAATAAATAATTAATATAGCCTTCCAGTAATTCTATAAGGTAAGAATTAAGTATATTTCTATTATATAAATAAGGAAACTGAATGTCAGAAATGTGAAGTGCCTTGCCCTGACCAGCGTGGTCCATGCGCCAAAGGGTCTCCGGTTCAGAATCCCAGTCATGGTCATGTACCTGGGTTGCAGGTTCCATCCCCAGCCCCTTGGATGGGGTGGTGTGGGAGGCAATCAATTGATGTGTCTCTCACACATCGATGTTTCTCTCTGTCTTTGTCTCTCTCCCTCCTTACCCCCTCTTCCACTCCCTCTAAAAATTAATGGGAAAAATATTGGGTGAGGATTAACAAAAAGAGAAAGGAAGGAAGGATGGATGGGAGGAAGAAAGGGAGAGAGGGAGGGAGGAAGGGACTTGACCAAATAAATATTAGAGCAAGTTTTTTTCCCTTGACAAATTACTTATTTCATTTTCACGACCTGTCATTTTGCATTTTCCACTAAGCAAAGCAATTTAGAATTGAGTTTTGATTCTATCTTCATTCTTTCTTCAATGACCATGTTGCTAACCACTCTGCCTTCTAGAAAGATTTTTCTAGGAAGAGAATAAGGAAAGGGCATTAGAGGCAGAGAAAACAACAAATGCAAAGAAGTGAGGGTTTGAATGTCATCCAGCTGCTTCTGAAGGAACAGAAGGACAGTGGGTCAATTTGGCTAGAGACTAAACTTCCTGAGAAAGGAGTGGCAGGATGAGGTGGGAAAGGAGCTGGTAGAAACCTATAGGCCATGCCAAAATTTTTGGATTTTCCTTCAGTGAAAGACGTTAGGCAGGGAAAAGACATGCTTACATCTGAGTTTTCAAAAGACGCTTTGGCGGCTTAGCAGACATTATCGGTGCTCCTTGGCACTTCCATCTCCTGGCACGCTGGCCCACCTTCCATGTCAGCAGGCTGGAAGAGCTGGGGAATTGATGACTGCTGGAAGCCCTCAGTCATGGCTCAAGGGAGCTGTACATATACTCCAGCTTCCCACTCCTTAGCTGGGACAACCTGGAGGCACATGTTCCAGAGCACTCCTCAGAGTTCTTCAGGGGATACAGCCCACAGTGCTCACTTGCTGGAGAAGACTCACTTCATCAGCTACTTCTCTTCCCTAAATCTCTTCCCCACTCCCCTGCTGGTTTTTCCTGGGATTGCCTCCCAAGTGAGGTGGTAGTTACACTCAAGTTCTTGCACTGGCTGGTGTGGCTCAGTTGCTTGGAGTATCATCCTGTACACTGAAAGGTTGTGGGTTGGATCCCTGGTCAGGGCACATGCCTAGGTTGTGAGTTTGATCCCTGGACCCCGTGGATGGGAGGCAACTGATCAGTCTGATCAGTGTTCTCCTCTCTCTCTCTCTCTCTCTCTCTCTCTCTTTCCTTCCCTCTCTCTTTCCCTCTCCCTTTCTGAAATCGATAAAAAAATTCTTACCTCAAGATTTACTTCTGATCAGGGGAAAGGGAGGACTACAAGATAAAACAGATGGAATAAGAGGTAATATACTCCATGTTTATTGAGATGCTCATTAAAATATTGATTCTTTCCAAACAGTATATTTCTAGTGGAACTTAAAAAACTGATCCCCATGGTCTTTAATAGCAAAGTTGGTTGTGGAAAAGAGCAGGAGATGAAACTTGCCTTACCAAGTGGGATTTATTATAAAGCTATGTTAGTAATAAGATTTATTATAAAGATATCATAATGGCACAGGGAACACAGGGAGAGAGAAACAGACTTAAACATGTATGAGACCTTGTTGTATAATAAACATGGCATTACAAAATAGTAAGGAAATTAGTGAACTATTCAGTAAGTAGTGCTGAACAATTGATTGCCCATGTGGAAAATAATTAAATCTCTATGTGACACAGTATGAAAAATAAACAGCAGATAATTTAAATGTGTAAAATAGAAAATTTAAGTTATTAGAGCACATCTTTGTAACTCAGGGAAAGGGAGGGATTTCTTAAATGAGACAGAAAAATCAGAATTCTAAAGACTGATATATTTGACCAGATCAAAACATGTACAACTATGCACAGTATACAACTCCACACCAGGAAGACAATCCAATTAAAAAGTGGACAAAGGACCTGAATAGACACTTCTCAAAGAGGACATACAAAAATGGCCAGTAGACATATGAAAAAACGCTTGACGTCACTAATCATCAGAGAGATGCAAATTGAAACTACAGTGAGGTATCCCCTAATACCTGCCAGAATGGCTACTAACAATAAATCAACAAACAACAAGTGCTGGCGGGGATGTGGAGTAAAGGGAACCCTAGTACACCGTTGGTGGGGTGCAGCCATTGTGGAAAACAGTATGGTGTTTCCTCAAAGAATTACGTAGATGTTACCTGGCAGAAGGAAGAAAGAGAAGTGCTGGCTTCCCGATATCTCGAGGAAACACCTCAAACACCTGTTTGAATGAAAATAGAAGCTTGTGTCCTGGGGAATGTAATTCCATTGCCATGGTGTATCTAATTTGAGTCACAGCTATTGAAGGCACAGACAGTTTTTATGGTCCTCTATAGTTATAGTTCAACTTTAGAAACCAATAGGTTCTAAGGTCTTATAGCCTGGTTAAACACAAGGGTTTATTACCCTGTAGAAAGTTAACCATTCTTGAATTTTACCTAGCACATGTCAGAACTCCTTTCATTAGCTCTTACTGTGTTTGGACACACACACACACACACACACACACACGCACCTGTTTTTCAAGCACTGGCAAAACAGGTTTTTGTTTTTGTTTGTTTGTTTGTTTGTTTGTTTTTACAGTAAAGGTGGAAATGTATTGAACAAGTACAGACTCCCACGTGGGGTGGGGGACAGAGTCCCATCCAGTCCCTTTTTTTACGGTTTATAAAGAAAACAGCTTTTTTTGTGTGTGTCCACCTGCTGGTTCATTCCTTGACAATTCAATCAAATTTTGATAACTCCTCACAATCTTTCTGTTTCAGAATTTTGCTCTAAAGTTGCTTGCAGTTTTCTCAGTTCTGCTATGTAGATGGGGGTGAGCCCACAAGAGAAATACCAATTTGTGCTTCAGCACCTCAGAAAGGCTCAGAGATTGGAAATACCATACATCTCTGATGGCAGGGCGAGGGTTGGTGCTGGAAATAGAGGACATAGTTGAAAATCTTGGCCTTCCTCTACCAGGACAAAAAACTACACTTTGTCACCTAGGAAGGTCGGACCCCCAAATTCTCAGCTTAGGGAGATCTGGCATAGCTCAGGGAGAGGCGGACACTGGGGAAATGCATGAAGTTTGCATTCTGAATAGAGACCCTGGCATCATCCTGTGCTCTGAGCCAAGCAGATATTGCACTATCTAATCTCTTCCACTCACACATACATTCCCTCCCACCTGGCCCATGGCAAGAGGAGCCTTCACTTGAGAAACTGACCAGCCCAGAGAAAAATAACTACAGAAATTGGCATTTGGGGGAGGGGGTGCTCCAATGAAACTTCCAAGTACCTGCCCATCCTGTTACCCAGAGGCCCCAATTAATACACTCCACCTTCAAACATAAGCTCCAGGTCCTATGCATAGCAACAGAGGGCCATAAGTCACCTAATGTGGAAAGCTGCTAACTAAAAAATCAGAGACCTAAACAAACAGAAAAGAAAGAACTAGAAACAACAATGACAAGGAGCAGAAATAAACTTGTAAAAATCTACTATCATTAATATTCCCTGAGAGATCTGTGAAAATTTTACATCCGTGAAATAAGATTTTAAATCCTTTTCATTTGTTGCCTTTTCTCTGGGCTGTTCAATTTCTCACTGGGTTTTTTGTTGTAACAATTTAAAATTACTAAATAAATAAGAAAATGGACAGAATCAGATTAATAACGATATGAGAACCACAGCCCAAAATGTGCCTGTTAGAAAAAATTTAGGACCAAGTAAAAAGTAGTGCTTCCCAGTAAAGTTAACTGTTACCTGAGCAACATGAATCTTTGCAGGAATAGAAGACTAGATCAATGGAACAATGCATAGTCAAGAAAGAGAACCACACAAATGTAGAATTTAATTTGTAACATGGCATTTCCAGTTGGTGGGGAAAAGATCAATTATTCAACATATGTTTTTAAGACAATAGGTTTGTCATATGGAAAAAAAATTGTTCATGCCATAAATAAAAATACATTCTAGATTAAATGTAGCTCTAAAATGAAAACACAAATTTCCAAGTAAAAAAATTGAGAGGATTAAAAAATATGTGATATAAGTAAATATATGTAAATACAAATATAATTTGGGGAGAGAAAGGTTTTCATAAACTAAATATAAAAGACAGAGATGAGTATGGTAGCTCTTGAATGCTTACCACGTTTCCCTTCTTCCATCCTTCCATAACAAAACTTTCAATCTGTGTGGAGCACATTTTGAGTAATTTGAAATGATTTATACAGCCACTAGACTGAGGAGTGGATAGATAATGCATATCTGTTTTAGTGCTCATAATAGCTATCAGGCTCTGCTTGGATTCCTATGCCCAGTCATCAGGAAAGTCTTTCTTCCTTTGGAGCTATAAAGTATAAGAATATGGGCTGTTTATAAAAAGATGAAGACAGTGTCAATGGAAAAGAAGCCAGAGAATGGATAGATTGAGAGAGAAATGGTCCCAACGACAATTAGAGTTGATTCCAGTTGAGCCTTAAAACCAAATATCTCTAGAACTCCCAATAAAGTTAGCCAATAAATTGTCTTTTAATTTAAACTAGATTTATTGTGTTTCCATCAATTTCAACCAAAAGGACCTTATTTAGACCTCATAAAATCACAGCCTTTTCAGCATTGAGAAATAGCATAAACAAAGGAAAAGATACGTGGTAGAATAAATGATGTATAGCAAACAATGGACAAAATGATCAATTTCAGAATATATAAAGATTGTATTGAAGAGAAAAAAAAGATTGCCTTCAACTCAATAAGGAACAATTAAAATGATTCAGAAAAAATGAAAAGAGAGTATTGTGTGACTCAGAACACTTTCCTTTGAAAGTGATAAAGCTGCTGAAACCGGTTTGGCTCAGTGGATAGAGCATCAGTCTGCGGACTGAAGAGTCCCAGGTTAGATTCTGTCAAGGGCATGTACCTTGGTTGCGGGCACATCCCCGGTAGGGGGTGTGCAGGAGGCAGCTGGTCGATGTTTCTCTCTCATCGATGTTTCTGACTCTCTATCCCTCTCCCTTCCTCTCTGTAAAAAAATCAATAAAATATATTTAAAAAAATTGATAAAGCTTAATTTTTACTTCTTTTAGCAAAAAAGGGAATATGTTGGTTCAAATAATTGAGAACTCAAAGGTGCAGTATGTGTCAGGAATGACAGGATCCTGGTACTTGGAGTTGCCCATAGCAATCACTTGCTCTCCTTCCCTCTCTCCATCTCTTAGTTCTAATTCTTTCTTTCTCGTGAATAGGTGTCACTGTCACCCAGGGTCTCGTCACATGGCAGCAACATATTTTCCTGCAGCTGCCATCATTGCAGCTGTCATAAAGGTTTCGGTTGTGTTATAGAGCCCAACCCAAACTGGCTTAAACAAAAAAAAGAGAACTCATTAGCCTGTGTAATCCAAGAGGTGTAATCTGAGGTAAGAAGGGCTGAGTGGTACTTGAACCAAGAGCTCCAGCAATGCCAACTAGGTAGGACTCATTTTACTCCCTCCACAGTATCCCGTCTTTTTCTGTGTTGGCTTTATATTCAGGTTCCTCATATTGGCTCCACATCCTTGATGTTCTTAGTCCAGGGGAGAAAAAGAGGCTTTTTCTCTTTTAACAATCCCATAGTTCCAGGGCTCTGACTGGGTCACATGACTACCCCAAACAATCTGTGGTCAGGGAATATGATTGGTCAGTGTGGATTATATGTCCACCTATGGACTCAAAGAGAAGTCAGCTCCATCCAAAGTAGATGAGCTACGAATAAGAAAAATGAGTAGTTTCTTCTCTCTTCCTTCAAAATCAATACACTGTTACCAGAAGTAGAGTGAAATATATGTTAGGAAATACTAAACATATATCTATTAAACTACTTAACTTTTTTGGTCAACCCTCACCCAAGGATATTTCTTCCATTGATTTAAAGAGAGAGTGGAAGGGGCGGGATAGAGGGAGGAAAGGCTGGAGGGGGAAGAGGGAGGAGAAAAGAGAGAGAAAGAGATCAATTGGATGCTTTCCCACACACATCCCAACCAGGATGGAACCTACAACCCAGGTACCCACCCTTTACTAGGAAATGAATCCGAGATCCTTTGATGTGCTGGCTGATGCTCCAGCCACCCAGCCACACTGGTCAGGGCTCTACTAAAACTAGAGGCCTGGTGCATGAAATTCGTGCATTGGGGGGTTTCCTCAGCTCAGCCTGCACCCTCTCCAATCTGGGACCTCTCAGGGGATGTCTGACTGCATGTTTAGGTCCAATTCTGTGGACTAAGCCTAAACCAGCAGTCGGACATCCCTCTCACAATCCTGGACTGCTGGCTCCTAACCACTCACCTGCCTGCCAGGTCACCCTTACTGCCCTCCCTGCCAACATGGTCAGCCCCAAATGTCCCCCCTCCTGCCGGCCTGGTCACCTCATGCAGCCTGCTGTTCAGTCATTTGCTAGTCCCTCACTAACAACCCTGCTGGCCTGATTGTAGGCAGCCATCTTGTGAGGGCGAGAGGGTCAGTTTGCATCTTATTATATAGGATATTTTTACATGTAGCTCATAACCTTAGAGAGAGACATATCTGCTTTTCCCTAGAATCCATATCAATGCTACCAGAAGGTTTTAGCTATGCCAGGGCCATGTATCTTGGAGTGCTTATTAAATATATAAACTCACCCAGAAGCACTTTACCCAGAAGAGCCTGGAAAACTGTCTTTGCCTAGATTGTTTTTTGCCTGGATTCCCTAGAAAACAGAGCAAGGGGGGTCTTAATTGGACGCACAATTCAGATCAACAAAAGTTAGACAGAGGAAGGAAACAAAGCAAATGCAAGGTGGTATATTACTGGGCTCCCTGCAGCTTCAAGAAAACATACCTGGCCCTGGTCAGGTGGCTCAGTTGGTTAGAGTGTCATCTTTTACACCAAAAAGTTGCAGGTTTGATTCTGGTCAGGGCATATACCTAAATTGCAGGTTTGATCCCCTGTCAGGAGGCAGCCAATGATTATCTCTCTTACATCAGTCTCTCTCTCTCTCTCTCTCTCTCTCTCTCTCTCTCTCTCTCTCTCTCTCTCTCTCTCTCTCTTCATTCCTCTCTCTCTAAAAAATAAAATAAAATTGCCTTAGCCAGTTTGCCTCAGTGGATTAAGCATCAGCCTGTGGAATGAAGGGTCTCGAGTTCGATTCCAGTCAACATGCCTGGGTTGTGGGCTCAATTCCCTCTCCCTTCCTCTCTGAAATATATAAAATATCCTTGGGTGAGGATTTAAAAAAAAGAAAAGGAAACATATTGGGTTTCTTAATTACACAGGAGTCTTCCTAAAAAGCTATGCAAACCGACCAGGTCTTAAAATGGTCCGCTGAGGGGTGAAAGTGAAAGAAGATTATTCACTGGTTCCTCTGGTTTCTTATCTCACACTGGCCAACGTTCACCCTTGGGTATTGGTTTTCTCATATCCCATGAAAGGGGAAGGGGAGGCCAAGTTCCTTGTCTAACAGGTTCATTACATCATGGGTGGTAGGAGAACAGCAATTCCCTTAAATGAGGAAATTCTGGCTGAGAAAAATTAATTTACAGACTTTGTAGATTAAAAAAGCAAGGGTGATATTCAAGACATTTAATAATCAATACGTTATGGGCACAGCTGAATGAAGTTATTATAGGCATTATAAGACAAAGAAAATGAGTACTTGTGTTGGTAACCTTAGGAAACAGGAATATCAGTCCAGTAGAAAAGAGATACAAACATGAAATCAAAGAAGTTAAGCAAAACTTTGTAGTCCTAAATTTTAATCTGGAACATCAGTTTGAAGGCTAAAATATATTTTCTTTTTAAAATGTATTGTTGAAAATATTACATAGGTCCTCCTTTTCTCCACATTAACCTCTTCCAGCCCGATTCCATTCCTGCCCCACCCCCGGCGGTCCTCACCATCCCATTGTCTGTGTTCAGGGGGTTATGCATATATGCATACAAGTTCATTGGTTGATCTCTCCCCACCCACCCTCCCTTGCCTTCCTTTTGAGGGTCAACAGTCTGATCATGTTTCTATGTCTCTGGGTCTATTTTTGATTATCAGTTTATTTGGTTCATTAGATTCCACATATGTGTGAGATCATGTGACTGGCTTATTTTGCTCAGCCTAATACTCTCCAGGTCTATCCATGCTGTTGGTAAGAGTGGTAAGACTTCTTTTTTATATTGTCAAGGATGTATTTTCTTAAAAAAAGATTATTTTTCTAGCTCTGAATACTTAAAAAAAAAAACCCACACAAAACGACAACCAACTCACTAGGAATGAATATCCCACTTTTCTCTAAAAGGAACCAGGGCCATTTGAAGAAATATCTGATTCCATGGGGCAGAAAATGTACATGAAAAGCCTGATACATCTTGTATTGGAAATGAAAAAAATCTATAAAATATTATGGTAGGGTAGGAACCAAACTATCAAATGGGAAAATCTGAGCATCAATAAGAATGGTGACTACAATGAACTGAAAGACATCAAATACGTTATTCATTAGTTCATAATGATCTTGAAAACAATGAAACAAAACAAAACAAAAAACCCAAAAGCTTTGATCCACTTTGGAGGATGTCGAGGATGCCAGGAAATAATCTCATTATTCTGAATATTTGTAAATAAAGGCAGATAAGCATTTTTACAGCTTTTACTGTAGGAACTACTAGCATATCTCAGGGTAACTCTATAGTCTATGAGGGAATATGATTCTTTATAGAACAATTACAGTTAATAAATTATAAAGGATGGTAGATTTAAAATGAAATACTTGAAATTATAAATATTAGGATAAAAATAAAATAATAGTTCTAGGCTAGTTTTGTCTAATGAAACTTTCTACAATGATGGAAATATTCTATATTTACATTGTTCAATACAGAAGCCATTAGCAATTGAGCACTTTAAATGTGGCTAGTGCCCAGCTGGGGTGGCTCAGTGGTTGATCGTCAACCTATGAACCAGGAGCTCACAGTTTAATTCCTGGTCAGTGCACACGCCCCGGTTTCTGCCTCTGTCCCCAGTGTGGGGTGTTCAGGAGGCAGCTGATCAATGATTCTCTTTCATCATTGAAGTTTCTACCTCTCTCTCTTTCTCCTTTCCTCTCTGAAATCAATAAAATTATATTTTAAAAAAATGTGGCTAGTGTGACTAAGGAATTTAATTTTTCATTTTATTCAATTTTCATTAAATTTAAATAACCACGTGTGGCTAATTGCTATTGTACTGGACAGTACAGTTCTAGGGAATGGTTAAATTTGGCTGCTAAAATCATTAGGTGAAAGACTGGTGGGGAGTTTATAATGGATGGATTAGAATGACTGCCCCTGAACTTACCAATCAATCTTAAAATCATAAAGAGAAAAACAGACATTGCATCTCCTGATGTGATGCAATTAATATCACCATGAAGTATTCTTGCCAAAAATTCATAGCTCAATCTGATCAAGATTCTAGATCTATCATCAGTTAGGAAATAATAGGGAACAGATAGCATGATAAACACCACTATAATAAGAGAGATAAGGGAAATCTATAATGTGGTAAACTCCTCAGAACAAACAATATGATTTATTATGACAACCAAATAGTTGCAAGGGAAGAGAAATGGGAGGGCATGGAACCTACAGATAAAAGAGCCCTATAAGAGCGGCCAGGCCCGGAGCAGCCGGGTCTTGTGCGGCCAGGCCTGGAGCAGCAGCTTCCAGGCTGGGAGCAGTGGCTGCCAGGCTGGGAGCAGCCAGGCCCGAACCAGCTGGGTCGGGAGTGGCCAGGCCTGGAGCAGGGGATGCCAGGCTGGGAGCGGCCAGGCCCAGAGCAGCCGGGTCGGGTGCGGCCCGGCCCGGAGCAGCAGCAGCCAAGTCCAGAGCAACTAGGTCAGGAGCGGCAGTGACCAGACCCGGAGCAGCTGGTTGTGGAACGAACCAGAGCAACAGAGGCCAGGCCCGGAGCAGCCAGGCCCGGAACAGCTCACTCCTCGCCTGCCCCTGCCCCACGGCTGCCTCTCAGACATGGCTGGAAACTTTTGTGGGAACTTGAGGGTCTGCTGAATCAAGTGATGCAGGCTTAGATCTGGATGTGTTGAGTTAGTATAGCGCTGGGGTGTTGATCTGTGAGTGCCTTGGGTTGGGCCTGGATGAGGCTGGTTGACCTATTTGGAAATGTCTTTTGTGTGAAGTGTATCATTGGGCATGTGGAGGTATTATTGATATGAGAAAATGCTAAGTAACTGATTTACTATCTGAAAAGGGATTTACTATCAGGGAAAGGGAGGGAGGAAGAGACTGAACATAAACTGTGCACCTATGGATGAGGACAATGGGGGATGAGGAGGGGGCGGAGGGTGGGGTGGGAACCTGGTGGAGGGGGGAAGAAATGAGGAACCTTTGTAATAATATGAACAATAAAGATTGATTTTAAAAAAAAAGAGCCCTATAAGATAAAAAGCCAAATGCAAAGTGTACACTTTCTTTGGAACCATTTGTTTCCTAGCCTAGGTCCTCCAGAAAGCATAACCTGATTTAAACAAAACAAAAAAGCTGTCTGCCAAGACTATTGAGGAATGCAACCTCAGGGAGCAGGATGGAGGGACACTAAGTGAAATAGAGAAGCAGGCAAAGCCAATACAGGAAGCATGATCAAACTGACCACCATTAAGGGTAATTCCTTAGTGCCTAGACCTTCTTAGAGGCTGCATACCCTGTGTCTTAGGACTGTTGATCTGGGGATGAAAGGGAAAGCTTTAGATAGACCACGGATCTCAAGGTCTGGGTAGTTCTTATTAAATGCTATGCTTGCTAAATGTTAAAATGTAGCACAGTATTTTGCAGACACAGCTTTAAACAGGATGAGTGTGACAGGAACTCAACCTGATAAATGTAGCCAACTGCAAAGAAGTCAATTAATTCAAACAGTTTATATGAGCAATGGCTAAGCCTTCCCTTGGGAATACAGAGCTTTGGATGTGAATTCCCTGTCTCCTTTACTTGCTGCAAATAAATAAAATTACCTGTCAACCACATCTTACTCTTGAGTAGAACACCCTAAGCAGCAAGTCCCTGGACTTCATAACAAAAGTAGTTGTCCATTTTCCTCAATCCCTATTGGTCAAAGTTTGCCTCAAAGAGTATTAAATCCCCGGCATGCCTTGGTTGTGCATGCCTGGGTGACAAACAGATTTCCACTGTATCCCACACTGCAGCATGAAACAATCCCTGAGAAGGTGACTGGGGGGACCTGTGTGCAGAACTGATCTAGGCAGCAGTGGCTTAAGAGGCAGGTAAGCCTGAGAGAATCTGAAGGTATGCACAGATGCACAGAGGAGAGAGAGAGAGAGAGAGAGAGAGAGAGAGAGAGAGAGAGAGAGAGAGAGAATGAGAATGAATAAGGAAGTTTGAATGCTGACAGGATATTGAGGAATTATTGTTTTGTTTTGTTTTTTTTAATATATTTTTATTGATTTTTTTACAGAGAGGAAGAGAGAGGGACAGAGAGTCAGAAACATCGATGAGAGAGAGTCATCGATCAGTTGCCTCCTGCACCCCCCCCACGTGGCAGGGGCCCACAAACAAGGTACATGGCCTTGACCAGAATCGAACCGCGGACCTCTCAGTCTGCAGGCCGACACTCTATCCACTGAGCCAAACCGGTTTCGGCAAGGAATTATTGTTTCATTGTTAACTTTTTGTGTGATAATGGTGTTATGGTTATGACATTTCTTCAGAGCATACCTTTTAGAAATTCACATTGGAATGCTTGTATATGAAATACTATGATGTCTGCAATTTCCTTCAAAATAACCCGGTTGGTAAGGAAGAGTGGATGCAGGCATAGCTGAAATGCTATTGCCCATGAGTTATGTGCTGACTTTTAAAACATTCCCTAACTCTGACATTCCTCTTTCAAAAGGTAGAGCCTAATTTCCCTCCCCTTGACGGTGGGTGGGATGTGGTGACTTGTTTCTAATGATACAGTGCGGTGGAAGTGATCTTGTGTGTCTCCCAACACCGCATCATAAAAGCCATTCAAACTTCCACCATATTCTTTTTTGGACCATTCGTTCTGGGGGAGCCAGCCACCATGCCATGAGGACACTCCAGCAGCTCTATGGAAAGGTCCATGTGGCAAGAAACAGATGCCTCCTGCCAACATCTTATCAGCCATAGGTGAGAGTCACCTTGGGACAGGTCCTTCAGCCCCATTAAGTGAGGCTTCAGATGACTGTAGCCAGCGTGACTGCAGCCTCATGACAGAGCCTGAGCCAGGACCACTCAGCGAAGTCACTTCTGAAATCCTGACCTCCAAAAACTGTGTGAAATAACAAATGTTTGTTAGTTTTAATTTATGAAGTTGGGATAATATTTTACACATCAATGGTCAACTGAAATAAGTTAATAATTATTGAAGCTTTAAATATATCTTTTAAAATATATTTTATTGATTTTTTCAGAAAGGAAGAGAGAGGGATAGAAAGTTAGAAACATCGATCAGCTGCTTCTTGCACACCCCCCACTGGGGATGTGCCCGCAACGAAGGTACATGCCCTTGACCAGAATCGAACCTGGTACTTTTCAGTCTGCAGGCCGACGCGCTATCCACTGAGCCAAACTGGTTTCAGTGTATTATTTTATTTTTGTATAAGTTTGATGTTTTCCATGATAAAAATGAAGTATTGAATTTCTATATTGCATCATCATATAAATTATTTCTGGCTGGATTAAAGACTGTATTAAAAAAAAAAAAAAAAGCAGCTGGCACCGGTTAGAGCGTCGGTCTGCAGACTGAAAGGTCCCGAGTTCGATTCCGGTCAAGGGCATGTACCTTGGTTGCGGGCACATCCACAGTAGGGGGTGTGCAAGAGGCAGCTGATTGATGATTCTCTCTCATTGACGTTTCTAACTCTCTATCCCTCTTTCTTCCTCTCTGTAAAAAATCAATAAAATATATTAAAAAAAAAAAAAAAAAAAAGCAAAAATGCCTAGTAAGCCGAAACCGGTTTGGCTCAGTGGTAGAGCGTCGGTCTGCAGACTGAGGGGTCCCAGGTTCGATTCCAGTCAAGGGCATGTACCTTGGTTGTGGGCACATCCCCAGTAGGGGGTGTGCAAGAGGCAGCTGATCGATGATTCTCTCTCATCGATGTTTCTAATTCTCTATCCCTCTCTCTTCCTCTCTGTAAAAAATCAATAAAATATATTAAAAAAAAAAAGCCTAGTAAACTATCATCTTAGTTACCTCAAGCCAGAAAAAAAAATGTTAAACAAGACACAAAAGGCAGAGACTATAAAGAAAAGGGTGTTAAATTCACCTACATTAAAAATAAGTGCACCCTGAGTGGTGTGGCTCAGTTGGCTGAGCATAGTCCCATGCACCAAGAGGTCACAGGTTTGATTCAGGTTGGGATATATGTCCAGTGGTGTGCTCAGTCCCCAGTGGGGGGCGTGCAGGAGGCAGCCGATTGATGTTTCTTTCTCATTGATGTTTCTATCTCTATCCCTCTCCCTTCCTCTCTCTAAAATCAATAAAAGCATACTTAAAAAACAATGAGAATTTATTGAATTATACTATAAAAGGAGTGAAAAGATGAACTACAATTTGGAAAATATTTGCCACACATCTAATGAAGAAAATGTTAGTATCAGTTCTGCACACAGGTTCACCCAGCCAGTTTGGCTCAGTGGATAGAGCGTTGGCCTGTGGACTGAAGAGTACAGGCTGGATCTGGTCAAGGGCACATGCCCCGGTTTCGGGCTTGGTCCCCAGTGGGGGGCGTGCAGGTGGCAGCCAATTGATGATTCTCTCTCATCAGTGATGTTTCTCTCTCTCTCTCTCTCTCTCTCTCTCTCTCTCTCTCTCTCTCTCTCTCTCTCTCTCTCCTCTTTCCCCTCTGAAATCAATAAAAATATATTTAAAAAGAAAAATGGTCAAAGGATATGAATGCACAGTTCACACCTAGATGGTTAATAAACAAAAGGTTGATCAACCAATATCTGCATGTCTCTGTTGGTCCCCACAGTAATTAACACCACTCCTCCCCATAATAACTAACTGGATTTGGTGTATAAATGCTCCTAAATACTCTGGCTCCCTTGCCTCTAAGGCATGTGTCCTGCACCAATTCCCAAAATTTCCCCTGTGGAATGAAGTTCTGATTACTCACACCAGTAACTAGCTTGGTAAGTACTGACTTCTCTTCCCTTCCAGGTCTTACTTCCTTACTCTCCACCTGCTTCCTGGGGTTAAGACCCATATTGACCTTGAATCCTTGCCACAGGGCTTCCTTCTGGGGGCACCTGAAGTAATAGAAAATTGTTGAAGCTTTCTTGCCAGTATGAGACAGAGTCTGAGCCATGGCTACTCTGTGGGAACTTTCCACATGAAAAAAACAAACAAAAAACAAACAAACAAACTATAGCCTCCCTTGAAATGCATGAAATGAGAGAAGGGGCCTGAGGGCTTCGTGCCAGTCACGAGGATGGGGGCCACACCACTGGCAATGGACACAGACTTCAAAGCTGTCCCAAGCCCAGGACTCTGACTCATGGACTTCCTGAAGGTTTGCTTTCTTTTTGCCCTTAATTAATGAAGCGTGTTCATAATTAATGCCCTTAGCCCTGGCTTGCTAGGGTTCATAGCTAAATGCTCCTTGTGCCTTGATCCATTTTTGATATGCTGAGTTGGCTTCAGCCTGTTTAACTTGGTAAACACTGCAATCTGGGCCACACCTTTAGTCACAGCCCAGGCTTTAGGTCAGCTGGTTCTGCACACAAGGTTACCTGCCACCATCCCCCATCTTGGGGTTCCTGCCACAGTCACAGTACAAGTGTGTGCAAGAACCAATTTGCGGTAATGAAGGCTGTGCTGCTGCCAGTGACGTCTCAGATAATGAGTTGGTGCCAGTGGCTGGGTAGCAACATGAGATGGGGACTTCTGTGTAGGCCTCGCAAGCTTGATCACAACACTTGTAACACAGGGCCTTAGGTAAGCACTAGAAACAGAGATGGTGATTCTGGTGGCACCAGGACAGTGGGCTTTGATGGAAGTTAGCTTGAGCAGGAAATGGCTTGTCTATGAGCCAAAGCAGGAAAGAAGGAAATGAACATCTGTGGGTTTGCCATATTGTCTCAGAATTAATATCTTCTGTCATTACTCCCAAATTTAGGGACTTATAACAATAACAATTTATTATTCTCCGTTTTTTCTTTAAAAATTTATATCAGAGAGGAAGGGAGAGGGAGAGAGAGATAGAAACATCCATGATGAAAGAGAATCATTGATCAGTTGCATCCTGCATGCCCCACACTGGGAATTGAACCCACAACCTGGGCATGTACACTGACCAGGAATCAAACTGTGACCTGGTTTATAGGTCCATGCTCAACCACTGTGCCATGTCGGCCGGGCTATTCTCACAGTTTATATTGAGTCAGAGATTCAAGGGCAGCTTTACTAGGCAATTCAGGCTCAAGGTCTTTCATGAGGTCACAGTCAAGATATTGACCAAGAACACTGTCATCTGAATCCTTGATTGAGGCTAAAGGTACACACACACACACTCACACACACACAACTGGCAAGTTTGTGCTGGCTCTTAGTGGGAGGCCTCAGTTCCTCCCAACTTGGGCAGTTCTCCACAGGCTGCTGAAATGTCTTCATTACATGATGCTGGCTTCCTCTAAAGCAAGGGAAAAGAGAGGAAGTGAGGAGAGAGAGAAAGGGAGGGAGGGAGGGAGGGAGGGAGGGAGGGAGGGAGGGAGAGAGAGAGAGAGAGAGAGAGAGAGAGAGAGAGAGAGAGAGAGAGAGAGAGGTTATCCTGTGTATGACCTCACCACAGAGGTCATATAGCCCAATTCTATAACATTCTATTTGTTAGAAGTGAGTAATAAATCTGGCCTTCTAGAAAGGGCCAGAAAGGGCCTGCAATCTGGGCATATGCACTGACCAGGAATTGAGTTAAACTCCAACATATAAAGGGCATAATAAGGAATTTGTGGACATTTTTTAAAAGCACCACATTGCTGTTAGTTCAATAGTGATGATAACTTGGATTATAAGGTCTTTTCAGCTTCTATTTCAGACTTTATTTTCTTATATAATCAGTAACGTACAAAATCATTAGTTGGGATATAGTATGGTCAACTCAGATTTTTAAAAATAAATAATTAGAACACACTGCCCTGGCTGGTGTGCTCAGTAGTTAGAGCACCATCCCTGCTTGTCCCACCTCTCTCCATTACCCCATCACCGAAGGGTGGCAGGTTCCCTCTCCACCTTGGGTGGAGTGCGTGCGGGAGGCAACCAGTGGATATGTGTGTGTGTGTGTGTGTGTGTGTGTGTGTGTGTGTGTGAGTGTCCCTCCCTCTACTCCCTTCCTTTTACTCTCTCTGAAAAGCAATGGAAAGAATATCCTTTGGTGAGGGTTAACAATAACAACAAAAATTAGAACACTGATCTGTCCTCAATAGGAGGAAATCCAGTGTTTTCCCCTTGAATCCCTTTCTTTTCCAGTGAATTACCCAAGAAACCTGGGGCTTATTCAGTATAAAGTTGCCAGTCTAGCTTCCAAACAAATCAGCCTAGCCAGGGCTGTGCATCTAACTTGTGAAAGGCAAGATGTCCAGAGGGGACACTGGCTAAGAAGCCATCCCATTCATCTCCAGGGAGGTGGTGGAAAAGGAATATTGCCAGGTAGGGTAGCCGTGAAAATGCTTTGTTCTGGTCTCTTGCTGTGGGGCGTTGAACTGACTGGCAGATGATCTGCTAGCCCTCTGGCTCTACCACCACATTTGCGCTGATGCAGGCTTATTCCTGTGAGATGAAAGGCTACTCCTACTGGCAACTCTGGTTCCAGCCCTCCTCATTGGCCTGGACAAGCCTTTCTTAGAGCTATGCTGTAGTGGGAGACTCTTCTTAAACAATCCTTCCTCCCCCTTTTCTTCACAGCTGTCAATTTTTATTCCAGTCTCTATCCTCTCCCTGCCTTTTCTGGCTTCCTTCCCCTTTATCATTCATAGACATTTTCCCAATAATGTTTAATATTGGCTGCTTCCCATACGTACGCACCCCAACCATGGCCTGCAACCCAGGGACCTGAATTGAACCCAGGACCCTTCAGTCCACTGAGTCAAACAGGTTAGGGCAAGTGCTCTGCCTTTAAATTGGTGATCTCTTCCCAAGGTCTTGTCCCTTGAGCTGCTGTAAAGGCTACTTCCTGTTTTTGTGGGGCTTGTCTATGGAGGCCACCAGGAGCTCTGCCAGCAACTCAGGGGACTAACCCTGTGCTCCCAGGGCAAGGATCCCTAGCACTTTCCTTAGAGCCTGCCAAGAACTATCAGGATCTTATGTTTGTACATTGACTTACACCTCACATGGGAGCTGCTACCCAGTGGAGATCCATTGCTATCTAGAATCTTCTCAGTTGTGTTTGTTTCAAACTTTCAGGATCAGCCTTTTTCACAGACAAAAGGTAGGTGAGAACCTGACAGCCATAATCAGGAAATGACTTTGTTCTACGTAGACTAAAAGTATAATAAGATCTGTTGATGGTTAGGAAAGGTTAGACAGCTGACCAGATAGGTTTTCACCAGGGCAGTATTCATCTGTGCTCTCTATTGCTCAATAAATATTTGTTATATAGTATACTATTGGTTCCTTTCCTAAATTTATTTTTCCTAATCTTTTTTACTGCTGTGAGTGTTGGCTACTAATGATATATGTGCATAAAATGCTGGCCTTGATATGGGAGGGGAGTGGACTGACTGTTCTCAGGGAAAGGGAGGGAGGAAGAGACTGAACATAAACTGTGCACCTATGGATGAGGACAATGGGGGATGGGGAGGGGGCGGCGGGTGGGGTGGGAACTTGGTGGAGGAGGGAAGAAATGAAGAACCTTAGTAATAATATGAATAAAGATTGATTTAAAAAATAATAAAAAATAAAAATATCTGTGACAGTATACTCAAAAAAAAAAAAAAATGCTGGCCTTTTTGCCTCAAGGTGAGATCAACTCCATGGTACCATTTATGATCCAGGGATCTCCATAGGATCAGGCTGAAGCTAAACTCCAGATAAGGCCACAGCCTTGCTTAGCTGCCTTTCCTGCTCTGTCCTGCTTTCCTCATTGCCTGTCTCCTGAGAGCACTCCCAATAAAGTATGCACTCAAACCCTGTGTCAGGCTTCTAGAGAAACTGACCTAAGACACTGCCTGAGTAAAAACCAAGGATTATAAAACCCACCCATGTCCATGACCTTGAGATGATGCAAGCAAAGAGAAAAAATGATTACATAGAATCAGAGAGATTCTATGTAAAAGGGCCTCACAGAGAGAATGCTTTTCTTGAGTAAACAACACACATACATACACAAACACACACACACACAGCCCTGTGACTCAGATGGTTGGCGTATCATCCCATACACCAAAAAAGTTGTGGGTTGAATTTCCTGTCAGGGGACATACCTAGGTTCAGGTTCAATACCCAGTTGGGGCACATATGGGAGGCAACTGATCAATGTTTCTATGTATGTAAAATCAATAAAGACATATCTTTGAGGATTAAAACACACACACACACACACACACACACACACACACACACATTGGCAGAGGTACTTTCAAACTATCATAGTGCATGCAAACCTCCTTGGCCATGCAGTTGGTGAAGACTCTTATTTAGAGTCTGGACTTAGAGCAGTTCCAGATTGAAGGCTAGAAAATACTTTGCTATTGGCATTAAAGTTTCTAGGACCTGGAAGTGGCCACCCTGATAAAGACTAGTACGGTAGAGAAGAAGGTGGCATGGAATTTCAGTTAGAAAAGCCACAAAACCTTAATGATAAAGCAAGAGTCCAACAGAAATACTTCTGGAGCTGCAGTGACTTCTTCCATCAGGAGCAGGTACAACTGGCCAATAAGATCAGAACCCACTTTGTATTTTATATATGACTTATTGTACATTAAAAATGTATACATAATTATTTCACCATTCTTAATCTAAGTTTACATTTATTTCTGTCTTTGCAGGAAGCAAGTTACAGAGTAACTTGGTAATCTACTGCTGCTTCAAACTGTCCCAAAACTTAGAGGCTGAAACAAGTACACTTATTTATTTTGCTCAAATCTGTAATTTGTGGTGGGTTCAGCAGAGATGATACTTCCCTGCTTCAAAAGTATCTGGGGTCTCAACTGGGAAGACTCAAATAGTTGAGGCTGGGGTTGGCTTCCTCACAATATGGCAGTCTCAGAATAAGTAGCTGAACTTCTTTTCTGGCAGCTGGATTTCCCCAGAGCCAAGTGTTCCAAGACACTGAGAAGGAAGCTGCAAGACTTTGTATGACCTCGACTCAGAAGTCCTAGCACTATCAGTTAGTCTATTGGTTAAGCAAACACTAAGGCCAGTCCAGATTCAAGGAATTGGGAGGGGGTGATTAGGCCCCATTTCTCCATGGAAGGAGTGTTAAAGAATTTGCAACTAACTTTAATATACCACAAAGATAGGAAATGTAGGAAACTCTTTGACAGCAATAATAAATGAGAAAGAAGATAGTAATACTTCCCTTCATAGGTCAAGGTTAGATTTTGTTTTAAGGAAAAGATAATTTGAGGACGTTTGGAGGCCAAGGAAAAAGAACAAGAGGAGGGAGGAGATTAAGGAAGCAAGAAAGAGAACGTTTGCTGCGTCAAGCAAGGTTCAAGGGCAGCTGTATTTCTCTTCTGTGTAGCCAAACCATTTGGTTATCCATGAGTGTTTGGTAAAATAATGTGAAAGTTCACAGCCTGGGTTTCAGTTTTGCTGTGGGGAGTGAAGGCAAGTCTGATTTCACTTCTGGTTATCTATTGCTGAGTAACAAACCTCTCTAAAACACAGAGGCTTAAAACAGCAGCCACTTTATTATCATTTCTTAGGATTTTGGAGAAGGCATAGGAGGAAGGACTTGTCTCTGTCCTAGGTTATGAAGAACAATCCAGTTGGCTTCTTCCCTCAATGGCTGGCCACTCAGTTGGGATGGATCTGGCAGGTTCATGTGTCTGGGGTTTCAGTTCTTGGTGTTAACTGGGTCCCTACTTTTCCTCAATATCATCTCTCTATAGCAAAGTAGAAGAGGGGGCAGGGGAGCAGCTCAGAATTATCAAGAGCTCATCATCAAGATTGCCAGGAGCTCTTAAAGCTCAGATCTGTAACCGGCTCATGGCCACTTCTGCCACCTTCTTCTATTGGCTGAGACAAAGGTCGTCGATTCCAAGGTCAGGGACCACACATGTTATACTGCCAGGAAGCATGTTTCATAGGGGGACCATCAAAATAATAAACTGATAAGAAGGGGTCTACAAGGAAACTTGCGCTGGCTGAGGGTGCTTCTACTCCTCATTTTATGCTGCCCACTCTTCAGGGATGATTGGAGGGCAAATAATGGGGAATAAGATAACCCCAATTTTTCTCCACAGAAGGGGGTCCGGTTTGCTTCTGGATCAGCCTGAATCAAAGGAAACGGTTAGGCTGTGTGTGTACTCGTTTAGTCTATTAAGCGTGCACGGAGCACAGTCTGCGCACTAGGTACCTAACACGCGTGTTATTTCGTCGTCCCTGTTTCCCAGAGGAGAAAGCAGAGGCCACAGCACCACGACGCGGCCTCCTACGCCCTTTTCACCCCGCAGTTAGAGTTGGGACAGAGCGATGACGGGCTCCGCGGGCTCCGCGAGAGGGTCGCGCTCCCGCCGGCCCGGCTGGGCCAGCAGCTCGGCCGGCTCCCGGGCAGCAGGGAAGGGGGCAACCCCACCCCCACCCCCACCCCAGCTTCAGGGCTGCTACCCCGCGGCCGCCTTCCAGGGCGAAGCGCAGAAACCAGCCCGCTAGGGGGCCTTCGTACCCGGTACCCGGTACCCGGCCCCCGGGGTGGGTGCTGGGGGGTTCCCGGGATCCGCAGACTCAGCGTAGGTCGCGCGCGGTCGGGAGCTCGGGGCGCGACCGCCTGAGACTTGGGCGCCCACTCACGCACGCGTGCTCGCGCCGGCCGCGCGGCCCGGCTCCGCCCTCAGGATGGGCCGCGGGAGCCACCGTCCGCGGAGCCCCGCCCCGCGAGGCCAGGCGCAGCGGAGCCGGCCGAGCCGTGTGTATGTGTTCTCGGGGCGCCGTCTCAGCCCCGGGAAGATGGTGGCGGCGGCGGCGACGACTGAGGCAAGGCTGAGGAGGCGGACGGCGGCGGCGGCGACGACGACGACAGCGACCACGGGCAGGGACGGCGGCGGGCCGCTCCGCGACAGGGTCGCAGCCGGAGCCGGGGGACCGGGGCTGGGGGCCGGGCTGCGCCTCCCGCGCCTGCTGCTGCTGCTGCTGCTCCCGCCCCTGCTGCTGCTGCCCGGGGCTGCCGAGGCCGCGGCGGCGGCGGCCGTGGTGTCGGGCTCGGTCGCCACCGAGGCCAAGGAGTGCGACCGGCCGTGTGTCAACGGCGGCCGCTGCAACCCTGGCACCGGCCAGTGCATCTGCCCCGCCGGCTGGGTGGGCGAGCAGTGCCAGCACTGCGGGGGCCGCTTCAGGTGAGTGAGTGGAAGGCGGTGTGGGAGGGCCGGGCCCAGCCAGGGGTTGAAGGCTAAAGGGGGGCTCCAGACGGCTGCAGGCCCGAGGTGGGTGCCAGACAGAAAGTGAGGAGGTGGGGCCGCCCCCCACGGTGTCTGAGGACCATTTGCTCCCGGGGAGATCGTCGTCTGTGTGGCCTGGGGTCTTCCTGTCCTGGGCGATGACAAGGTTCGAGGCAGAAGTGGGGCGCACCCCAAAGGGGTTTGGGTGCGGCGAGCCACCTGGGGGAAGGAAAAAAAAGCTTAGGGTCCCAAAATGTATCAAAGCCTGTCTCTGAAAATGGGCCTCTTTCGGATAAACGAGGTGTGAAAGGAAAGGGGAAAAGGGGAGAGCCAGTCTTACTTAAACACTTGGTTTGAACATGCCCTTGTTCCCTAGGGCCTGATGAGTTAGTTCCCCGACTGCTGGATAGACGAGGCACTCTGAAAAAAAGAGGGCCTTGGGAGTGATTTGTTGGCTTGAGGTTGAAAGGGTAGGATTGCGAGGTATTAGAGAGAGAAGAATCGATGATTGTTGGCTAAAGGAAAGTGAGGAAATTAGCCCTTTGAAGCTCCCTGGAAGCCGCAGATTGAAAGAGGGTCTGTCGGTCAGGGCATTGAAGGAGGTTCCTGTTTGCCCTGATTTCTGGGGAATATGGAGTTCTGAGTCGGCCTGGTTCAGGGCAGTACCTCTTGGAGAGATCACTCATTAATTAATTACTAGTTATCTTTTATTTGCTTCAGTTGTGCAAGGATTTCCAGATAATGCACACAAATAGATTAGCCAAACTTTGGCCTAGTTCACAGGGAATATAGCAAGAACAAGATATGTACACAAGTAACCCTAGTCATAGGGGAGCTAGAGAGCCCCGCATGCCGTTGATAGATGTCTATTGAACATTTAAAAAAAAAAAATCCTCGCGGGAGGATATGTTTTTATGGATTTTAGAAAGATAGAGGAAGGGTGAGAGAGAGAGAAACATCAATGTGAGCAACATTGATTGGTTGCCTCCTGTCTGTATCCCAACTAGAGATGGAGCCCACAGCCTAGGTATGTGCCCTGACTTGGAATCCAACCTGAAACATTTGGTGTATGGGACGACGCTCCCACCAGTGGAGCCACCCGGCCAGGGCTTTATTGAACACTTTTGATCTCAGATGTGGAGGAGTGAGGAAATACGAAAAACAAGCTAGACAGGGTCACTGCTTTCATGGATCTTACATTCTAGTCAGGTATCAGGCTGTTAACAAGTAAATGTATAATTGAAAGAAGAGACTTATCCAATAATCAACTTAGTATTTTGCCTAAGGCCATGGAAATGAAGAGCAGGGGACAAAGAGAGGACCTGACTTAGTTCGGAATGTTAAGTTTAGCGATTGAATAAGTGACTTTGAGTTGGAATCTGGCAAGACTGGGAAGGTAGGCAGGGGCCAGGCCATGTGGGTCCCTGTTGATTGGGTTGAGAATTTTGACTTTTAGCCTGTGAAGAGTAGAATGGTCTTGTTTTCATGACGTTATAGGCTTTTTAAATTGTAATGGCCTTGAAAGTGAGGCTAGAGCATTTTGATTTTGGGGAGCTTCCAAGATCAAGTGAATGAGTGGTCCGATCAGAAGAAAGTTCTTTCAAGTTCTGAAAACCTGGCATGCCGTGGTAGGCAGCGGGGGACTGTAGTGTGGGGAGGGAGATGCATAGCAAGATCAGTCTGTACAGAGTAGGTGGACTCACTTTAAGCATAAGCGATGGTGGGCCACCAGGTGGGAACAGTTAGTGTGGGTTAGGACAGCAGTAATCAGTAGAATATGAAATAGGTCCTAAGTGGTATTGTAGAGATAAATGACAGATCTTTCTTGGAAACTGATTTGCTTTTGGGAAGAGGGGGGATGCTGAGGGGAAGAAAACTAGATTCTATCTTGGGCTATAGGGAAGATAGTGATACCATTAAGAAACACAGGGGCATAGGAGGAACGGATCTGAAATGTTTAATTTTGCACACACTAAGATGCTTTCAGGGTATCCAACTGGTAGGACAGGTGTAAGCATTGGTGTTATCTATATACTAGCTGCCTGGTGCATGAAATTTGTGTGGGGGGGTGGTGGTGGCGGGAGGGAGATGTACCTCAGCCTGGCCTCCAATATGGGACCCCTCAGGGGATGTCTGGCTGCAGTTTAGGCCCGATCCCAGGAGTCCAGGACTACTAGCTCCTAACCACTCACTTGCCTGCCTGCCTAATTGCCCCTAACAACTCTGCCTGCTGGCCTTCCCGCCCCCCAACTGCCCCCCTCTTCCCCCCTGCTGGCTTGATCACCCAACTATCCTCCCCTGCTGGCCTCATGGCCCTCAACTGCCCTCCCTGGCTGGTCTCCCAGAAGTTCTCCTAGTCTACTTAATATAGATGAAGGAGATTGCCAGGGAGATAGAGCAGATCTGAGGGTTCACATAGAAAGTCCAGAGGATTAGAGAAGAATCACTTGTTATGGGGAATAGGCAGTCCTGACACTGGCTGTCTCGGATGGTGTCACACTTGAGTGAAGCAGCACCCCTGGTTATTGTGGACACTCCATTTGAGCCAGTTTGAGCTGGTATCAGTGTCCTTTCCTTTGACATTGGCCTTGATAATTTTATTATATTTTGTGTGCTTATGGCATTTGCATCTTTAGAAATGAAAGTAAGAGAAACTTATATCTCTGACCTTTAAAAAAACTTTTTAAGTTTTAGTTGAAGGGTAATTTTTAGGGGAAGAGTGAAGTACTGGCTTTGATTATAGTGGTATGTATCTTGATTTAACTGATAAACCTACTTGTTGTTAAACTGAGACACATAAAAATGGACACCTTTCTGGTTTGTATTGGCATCAAGTTGGTGGTGGTGTTTTTTTGTTTTTGTTTTAAAGCTTTTTAGTTCCATAAATCCCATATTATAATTGCTATTATAAGGACTCTTTCATTAATTGAAAGGAATGTAGGATAATAAGAGGATTAGATTTTACTGAAGTTATCACTAAGTGCATATTAAATGCCAGGGACCTGATCAAGCATTTTCTTATACATTGTTTCATTTAATCTTCAGGACAACTCTGACAAATAAAATTTGATTTTTGTGTGGTTGTAGTTAGAATATCACTTGATTTTTTTCCCCCCAAATGAAAGATACTACAAAAATGATTAATTGCAGAGAATAAAGTTAATGGTGCCATTGTAATAAAAATAACGATGGAATCTTTGGTGGATGATTTCTAAAGCAGTACCACTTTCATTCATTTTTATGTGAATTTTTATAATTTAGTGACTTTTTTTTTCTACTTGTGTCATCACCATAGAAATATTTCTTAGGAGAATAAATATCAAGTTAGAGAATAAAGATATTAAGTCCATTTATGAAATTAATATGCATTTAACTTTTTTTTGTAATATATTTTATTGATATTTTACAGAGAGGAAGGGAGAGAGATAGAGAGCTAGAAACGTCGATGAGAGAGAAACATCGACCAGCTGCCTCTTGCACACCCCCTACTGGGGATGTGCCAGCAACCAATGTACATGCCCTGGACCGGAATCGAACCTGGGACCTTTCAGTCTGCAGACTGACGCTCTACCACTGAGCCAAACCGGTTTCGGCTACATTTAACTTTTTAAAGTTCTTGCTATACAAAACTTTTGGGAGGATAGAATAGAATAACGTAGTGAATTGGAGCCTTGCAGTTACCCATGATGTTGAGTTACCTTCTGTAGAAGAAAAAGAAGTAGGCAGTAATTTAACAGTAGAGGCCTGGTGCACAGGTTCGCGCAATGGTGGGGTCCCTTGGCGTGGCCTATGGGGATCAGGCTGAACCTTGCAGTCCAACGCTGTCTGCTGCTCCTGCTTATCTCAGCCCTGCTATGCCTGCTGCCACTGGTTGGTAGGCCCCCTTTCTCTCTGCTGTGGTCTCCAGGCTGCGGCGGCCAGCTGTGAGCCCTGCGCCTGGCGCCCATTAGTCAGCTGAGTGGTGCTCCCACTGTGGGAGTGCACTGACCACCAGGGGGTAGCTCTTGTGTTGAGCCTTTGCCCCCTGGTGGTCAGTGTGCATCATAGTGAATTGTCAACCGGTCATTTGATTGCTTAGTCATATATATATATATATATATATATATATATATATATATATATATATATAGTAGTAGCCCTGAGCATGAATCTGTGTGCTAGTAGCTTGCTAATAGCTCACTGCTGTCCTCCTGTAGCTGGACAACATACATACATACATATTGGATGTATGTTGTATGTCCACCTGTTGTCCTGCCCTCTTGTAGCTCCCCTGCGCCCCCATAGCTTGCTGCCCTTCCCCCTCCTGTAGTTCTCCACTGTCCACTTGTAGCTCGCTGCCTCACCCTCCTGCTGATCCGTGATCCAGTTGTTACTACGTGGTCAGTTGTTAGTTTCACGGTGTAATGACCATTTGCATATTAGATCTTTATAATATATTGATAGGATACTAGTGGCTCAGTGCACAAAATTTGTGCAGGGGTGTGTGTGCGTGTGTGTGTCCCTCAGCCCAGCCTGTACCCTCTCCAATCTGGGACCCCTTGGGGGATGTCTGATTACTGGTTTAGGCCCAATCCCACGGGATCTTGCAATCTGGGACCACTGGCTCCTAACCGCTCACCTGCCTGATCACCCCTAACCACTCTGCCTGCTGGCCTGCTCACCCCCAATTTCCCCCCACTGTCGGCCTGCTTGCCCCCAATTGCCCCCCACTGCTAGAATGCTTGCTCCCAACTGTCTCTCCCTCCTCCTCCCCCCGCCAGCCTGATTACCCTCCTGGCCTGATTGGCCCTAACCAACTCTGCCTCAGCTCCCCCACCTTGGCTTTGTCCAGAAGGACGTCTGGAAGGTCTCCCGGTCTAATTAGCATATTGCCCTTTTATTAGTATAGATAGATAGATCTGTTTGATCTGTTTTGTGCCCGGCATATACAGTAACTACTAGTAGTAGACACAGCAGCAGCTGTTACCATATGTCTAGCATCCATTTTTTCCAGGTGTTGTATTAAGTACCTTTTAGGAATTATTCCTTATAATCCTTAGATTGAAGGTATCCCATTTCATAGATGAATATAAATTCAAATTATTTGCCCAACTTATAAACAATTGTGGTTTGTACTCAGGCCTTGTCTAATTCCCAAACCCATGCTTTCCATTGTACCATTTGGCCTCTCATTTTTTTCTGAGTCCAGTCACCTTTTATGAACATTCTTTGGAAGGGCTGACCTAAATCCTTTGAGAATCACCTTGAGCTTCTTTTCCAACTTGGGCCTGGCAGAATGGCTCCCATAAAGAAGGGTGGAGAGTAGAAGGAGGACCGTTCTGCCATCAACAAGGTAGTGATCAGAGAACATACTATCAATATTCGCAAGACTACCCATAGAGTGGGTTTTAAGAAGTGTACCCCTCAGGCTTAAAGAGTTGGGAAATTTACCATGAAGGAGATGGGGACTCTAGATGTACACATTGACAGCAGGTTTAACAAAGCTATTTGGGCCAAAGGAATAAGAAATGTCCCATACTGTACTCAGGTGTGGTTGTCCAGAAAATATAATGAGGATGAAGATTCACCAAACAAGCTCTGTATGTTGGTTACCTAAGTACCTATCACCACTTTAAAAAATCTGCAGTTAGTATGGTTGAGAACTAACTGCTGATTTTAGAATAAAGTTATAAAACTGTCCCTCAAAAGTCATTTTTGCCTATATTACTGCCATATATCTTTTGTCCTTCTCTTTCTCCTAAACTTCATTGTCTTATTTTCTACTATTTGCTGGGCATCTTTATTGGGATGTTTTAATGTCACCTCAGAATGAGCCATGTCTAAGACCAAACTTCTTTTTTTTTTTTTTTTTTTTTTTTTTAATATATTTTATTGATTTTATACAGAGAGGAAGGGAGAGAGATAGAGAGTTAGAAACATCGATGAGAGAGAGTCATCGAACAGCTGCCTCTTGCACACCCCTCACCGGGGATATGCCCGCAACCAAGGTACATGCCCTTGACCGGAATCGAACCCGGGACCCTTCAGTCCCCAAGCCGACGCTCTATCCATTGAGCCAAACCGGTCCCGGCAGACCAAACTTCTTATCCTCATTGAAATAGTAGTCTTTTTCTTTGCACTTTCTTATATCAGAAGCAAATCTGACTTTAGATAAACAACAGTAAATATTAGGAATAACTCATTGCTCTTTCTGTTTATTCTCTCTTTTCCAAAATCTTAGAAATTTGTTCCTTTCCATTTCTCCTGTTGCCATTCTAGTGTAACTAGTAACCTGAGTACATCTGCATGGTCCTTCACCTCATTGCCAACCTGCCTCTGTTAAACCCTGACTGGTCTCTTGCACCTCCAAAGTCTATTCTACACTTTGTCACATAATCCCCTGAAAATATGTGCCACTATCTAAACCTCTTTTTTTCCCACTCCTCTTAACTGTAAATTGACTGTCAGCAGAAGGCGCCCATTATCCTATACACTTCTTTTTTCTTAAACAAATTCTTCCACTTTATAGTTTTCCTGTATTAATTCAGCACTATTCCACCTCTTTGCCCCCACATTCTTCTCTACTTATGTAGATTCTACCCCAAGGCCCATCTTCAGTTCTCTATAATCTATAATAGCAAATTCTCCAAAATCATACCTGTTTATCTTCTTTTTCTTTTAATTTTTTTTAATTTCAGAGAGAACTGTTTTATCTTCTTTTGAGATGAGTTACCAACCCATTTAATTCATGGATAGCTACTGAATTAATGTTTATTATGTATTAGGTTATATGCATGCCTTGAGCATATAAATCATGCCCTCCTTTCTCATTGGAGAGCTCATAATTCTGAAAAGACAGCTAAGTGCATAGGCAATCAGAAACTAATAATAAAAATACAGGCAGGATGTGGTGCAGGGTTAATGTGTGGTGGAGAAACTAACTTTCTGAGGGCTCTGATGGAAGGTATACAGAGAAGAAGACATTTTGGATAGATCTGAGAAGCTTAGTGTGAATAGTGAAACATGAATAGTGGGGGAGAAGGGCATTTCAGAAGGAGCAAAGAGCTTGTGCAAAGACAGAATTATGAACTGTCAAATACTTATTAGGGTATTAGTTTCCTAGGTTTGTGGTGACAAAGTTTTACAAAATGGGTGGCTTAAAAGAACAGAAATTGGATTGCACAGTTCTGGAGGTCAGAAATCGGAAATGGAAGTCTTGCCGGGGCCATACTCTCACTGAATAAGGGAGAATCTGTTCCTTGCCTTCCTCTTAGTTTCTGGAATTGCCAGCAATCCTGCGCATTTCTTGGCACGTAGGTACATCATTTCAGTGTCTGCCTCTATCATTTCATTCTTATGACATTCTCTCTGTGTGTCTTTTCTTCTTATAAGGATGCCAGTCTTAATTGGATATATGGCTTGAGTACATTTTGCTAGTAACTTGAGTTACAGCTGTAAAGACCGTTTGTACATAAGGTCACATTCACAGGTACTTAGGGTTAGGACTTCAAAATAATTTTTTTGTGTGGAGACACAGTTCAAACCACAACACTTAGAGAATTCAACATAGGTAGTTGTTAGAGTATAACTTGTGATGGATGCACTGGAAGGTTATAATGGCTTTCCTTCTGCCTTTCCTAAACCTTCAGGTTCAGGGTGCATCCTTGACCTCGCTAAGCCATCAGTTCATTCCAGTCTCTGGCTGCAGTGATTGTTTTGAGGTAGGCAGTAATCTAAGCTGACTCAATCAGAATGAATCTCAGAACCTGCTAGAGGCCTCTCTGTGGATGTTTATGAAGCAGATGCTTTGTCATCTGCCCTCTCTGTGGTGAGGATGTGGAACCTAGAACTATTATAGCTAGTAGCATTGCTGTTGTGATAGGACCCCACCCGAGGTCCGAGCAACTCCTAGAGGAGGGAGGATGTCAGAGAAGTGGAGTTGGAGACCTGATGACTTTCTGAATCTTGGGATCAAGACTTGTCTGAAGATGTATTTTTCATTTTCGTGAGGTGCTACATTTCTTATGCCAGGTAGTGTTGAATTTCCTGTCCCTTACAATTTAGAATAATTTCTAACATGCAGAGGGATGTAGGGACAGATCACGAAAGTCTGTATTTTTCATATCAAGGACTTTGGGTCTTATACTTTTGCAGTTGATAACATGGTCTAAATTCCTGATATTTCCCTACCAAGTCTCTCAATGTTCCAATTTTGATGGGATATGATCTGAACAATAAGTTACAATAGCCAATAGTTGTAGCTTGTGTGTGTGTTTTTTTTTTATACTGCTTAGCTGGGATTGCCAACTACCAGCTGGAGATGAGACTGTTCTCATTGCCCTGTACCTCAGCCCTGTTAAGCAAGTTTTATAGTTGAGGGCTCATTAGTTGTCATTCTGTTTGTAAATTGTATTGGGTATGATTTTTTGTCAAAGTTCTTTTAGTGACAGACTTCCATCTTATACAAGCTTAAGAGAAAAAGATGAGAGACTTACTGTTGTTTTTTTAATTTGTTTTTAATATGTTTTTATGGATTTCAGAGAGGAAGGGAAAGGAGAAATAGAAACATTGGTGATGAGAGGGAATCATTGATTGGCTGTCTCCTGTACACTGGGGATTGACCCTGCAACCTGAGCATCCTCCTAGTTCATAGATTGATGCTCACCCACCGAGCCACACTGGTCAGGTGAGATTTACAGGTTTATGTGACAGAAAAGTCAATAGTATATTGTTGGCTTCATGTGTGGTTGGATCCAGGAGACCAGTTGGTCTCACTTTCTCCATCCCTTTACTTTGTTCTGCTCTTTACCAGCCTCACTCTCAAGAAGGCTAAATCAAACTAGCTTAGCATCTTCTGGTTGAGTACCTGCTCTGGGAGTGGAGGATGAAGTTCAGCTTCATTAGATGGCATGAATTGAGAAAGGGGAGCAAGGAAGGAGAAAGGAAAACACATGTTATGTTACCAGAAAGTGAGGCCAGTGCTAGGCAGGTGAAAACAGTAACATTGCTGTGTATTCATAGAACCTTCCATTTAGTGAATACTAAGTATTGATGATGAAAATTGGGAATGATCTAGAAAATATAATAAGTAACAAAAATGCTCATCCCCAGTTTATTAGGAATTCACTCAATCATTATAAGGATTTGTGAGAGACCCATTAGGTGGAATGCATTATATTGGCTCTTTGAGATTACTAACTACAGTGAGGATTGTCCTATGTTGACTTTCAGTCTAGTAGAGCTAAGTCATTGAATGGCAGTTATTCATTTCCTGATTTTGTAATGGGGGAACAGAGAGGATGATGGGAGGAAGCAAACAAATTGTGCTCATTGTGTGAAATTATGCTATATTGGGAACATCCTTAACTTTATATAAAATACTTACATAATAGACATTTAAAGTTTTTGGTTGATTCCTGGAAGATAGAGTTTACTTATCTGAAAAGGTAAAAATATGGTTATTGAGTAAAAATAAAGTTGAGCATGAATGTCTTAATATATGCCCCAAAGCAGATATCTGACATTTAAACTCTATCTCTGCAAAAGGTTTCCAAGATGAGCAAATATATATATTTTTTAATTTACTATAGTATAGTGGACAGAGAAACATGTAGGAGAAAAGCAGAGTATGTATATGGTCTAAACATTTTTTTTTCTAACTATGATTAACTGATTCAGTAAATTTGTAGGTTATCTTTATCTTGAGAATTAAATATAAAAATAGTTACTGGAACTGTGGCTGAACAATATGAAATCATACTGTTTTCTCTTTCACACAATCTTATTTCTAAAACTGAAATGAAACTGTAATACTTTTCAGAATAATTGTATCTGAAAATTTGTCAGTCACTAACCTGTTGTGAAACTTGTTTCCTATTTCTGTTTTTTCCCAAATTCATTGTAGCAAAAGTGACTCACATCTCTTCCCTACTAGTATATTATGTACTACTCTAATCCTTCATTTTATTACTTTCTTCCTTCCATTTTTCTTTTTCTCCCTATTCTCTCAAACTAGCTCTTTACTATTAGCATTTTTTCTATTTTTTTCTCTTTAGGGTGACTTTCTTATATATGCCTTGTTTTTTCCCCCCTTTCTCCTTGTTTTAGTGATGTCATATCCTTTTAACTGCTTTTCTTTTAGCACTTGAAAGCCTGCTTTCATTTTTATTTTTTCAGTTTTTAATTCTTTACGTTTTTTTGTTTTTCCAAGTTATATTTTGAGTGAACTTCAACTCTAGCTGTTTATTTATTTTTTAAAATATGTTTTTATTGAAAAAAAATTTTTTTTGAGAGAGAGAAAGAGAGAGGAATAAGCGAGATAGAAACATCGAAAAGAGAGGAACATCATCTGTCAGCACACCCCTACTGGGGGGGTCAAGCCCACAGTCTGAGGGGTCAAGCCCACAGAAATTGGGCAATCTCTTGGTTCCTGGTCAATGCCCTACTGCTAAGTCGCACCTGTTGGGCCAACTCTAATTATTTATTTACGTGTTTTCTCATCTAGAACTCTATCTTTCACTTATAGAAGTTAATTTTAGTCATGGTTGAATTTGCGATGGCTGAGTTTATTCTTTTAGAATTTGAGATTAACATTGTATAGTCATTGTAACATTGTATAACATTGTAAGTTGAATGAATTTAAAAATCGCTCTTGGTCCTTTTTGCATTCTAATTAAGAATTTTCTAATTTGTTTATTAATAAATCTCTAACTATTAGGGACTGAAATTTTATCAGATGCTGTTAAGACACACAAAAGTCACCTCTCTTCATCAGTGTTTCCTATATTTTTGATTCACAGATTCTTTCGGAAAAATGTATACTCTTATGGACTCTCTTATAAATTAAAAGATAATCTTTAAAAATGAATCCTGTTTCTTTTTTTTTTTTAAATCCTTACTCAAGGATGTTTTCTTTTTCATTTTTAATTGATTTTTAGAAAGCGAGAAAGGGAAAGAGCGAGAAAGAGAAACATCAATGAGAGACAGAAACAGTGATTGGGTACCTCACTAATGGTATCAAACCCTAGGTATGTGCCCTAATCAGGAATGGAACCTGCAACCTTTCAGTGTATAGGACAATGCTCCAACCAACTGAGCCACCCAGCCAGGGCTAAAAAGTACATTCTCTGTTTTTTCTTATTGTTGTTAATCCTCACCTGAGGATATTTTTTCCATTGATTTTTATTTTTATTATTTTTATTTTTATTGATTTCAGAGAGGAAGGGAGAGGGAGAGAGAGGAGAGAGAATCATTGACTGGTTGCCTCCTGCACGCCCCCTAGTGGGCGTTGAGCCTGCAACCCCGGGCATGTGACCTTGACTGGAATCCAACCTGGGACCCTTCAATCCATAGGCCAATGCTCTATCCAGTGAGCCAAACCAGCTAATGCTCCATTGATTTTTAGAGAAAATGAAATGGAGGTAGAACACGGTGGGTGGGTGGAGGGGGAGAGAGAGAGAGGGAGAGAGAAAGTGAAATGGAGGTAGAAAAGGGTGGGTGGGTAGGTGGGAGAGAGAGACAGGGAGAGAGAGGGAGAGAGAAAGTGAAATGGAGATAGAAAAGGGTAAGTGAGTGGTAAGAGAGAGAGAGAGAGAGAGGGAGAGAGAGAGAGAGAGAGAGGGAGAGAGAAACATAAGTGTGAAAGAGACACATAGATTGGTTGTCTCCTGCTGGGGCTCTGACCAGGGCCAGGGATTGAATCTACAACCGAGATGCATGCTCTTGACCGGGAATTGAACCCAAGACCCTTTGGTGCATGGGCTGGTACTCTGATCATTGAGCACACCAACTAGGGCTGCATTCTGTTTTTTATAAGATACTTTTAAATAGAATAAAAAGTAATTTTTTAAAGATCGTTACATATATTTTAAATATAATTTGTAATGGCATTCACAATATAAAAAATTTGCCCTTTTCCCTTTTCATGTGGTACATATTTAATGTATATTAAATTAATGTGTAAGAAAAACCACGATTTATACACAAATAAAAAATGGCATTTAATTTTGGGATCAGTGTATATTAAAGTAGGGATTTAATTTGACTCTGTACTATAATATTAGACAAATTTCCTCTCCTTTTGTTTGATATTCATTCATTTGTGTTTTAAAAGTTATTTCTTAGAATTTTTTTATATTTTGTTTTTACATGATAAAATAATAGTGGTTATCAACTATTTGTAGACATTTCTCTGCAAATAGCATCGTTCCTGTGTGTATTCCCCCCCCCCCCCCAAAAAAAAAGGAATAAAAAGGCCAATCTGGCTGTAATTGTCACTATATTTTCCCCTTTTGACAATGGGTTTTTTGAAGTGCAAAGGGTATCTTGCAAAGCTGGATTTTGATTAGATTTGACAAGTTAATATTAAGATTGAGGTAAATTTGTTGTTAGAGATTAACTTTTTGCCCTCCGATGACTCATATTTAAACATTGTGTCTTATACTTTTCTTTTGGAACATCATTTGGACCACTGGTTGAACAACATTGAGCAACCCTGGCCAAGTAATTGGTTGCTTTAAAGCAATCATGGGCTTGCTGGTTCAGTCTCTGTAGACTGACTTTAACTTCCTTTTAATATAAAATATATCAAGCCTACGGAAGAAATAAAAAATAATAAAATGAATATCTTTGTACCTGCAACCTAGCTTTGCTAAATTTTCTTCATAATATTATTATTATTCCATAATAATATATGAGTTATGTAATATAGAATATTATGGATACGTACCAACCAAAGTTCCTGTGTTATTGCTCCCTAATCCTGTTTACCTTCCCCTTCCCCAGAGATAGGTAGTATGATGAAGTTGATGTGTTTTGTTTCCCTTGCATGCATGTTTCTAGTTTTACTGCAAATACACACATACCAGTACACTGTTGTTTCCAAAAAAAGGTCATGCTTTTCAAACTTTGTAAAAAGTAAGCATGCTTTTCTTATCACAAAATACATTTTTAATGCTCTTAAGATTAATATTTATGTTCATAAATGTAGTTTTGCTAGATTGTAGCTATATTCATTACAGAATTCCAATTCATTCATTGTCCTGCTGATGTTCATTTAGATTTTTCTAATGTGTGCTGTTACAAATTGCTGTAATTCACACTTTACATATCTCTTTGTGGATGCATGTATGATTTTTCTCTAGAGTAGTGATTTTTAAACTTTTTAAAAAAATATATTTTATTGATTTTTTACAGAGAGGAAGGGAGAGACAGATAGAGAGCTAGAAACATTAATGAGAGAGAAACATAGACCAGCTGCCTCTTACACACCCCCTACCAGGGATGTGCCCGCAACCAAGGTACATGCCCTTGACCGGAATCGAACCTGAGACCTTTCAGTCTGCAGACTGACGCTCTACCACTGAGCCAAACCGGCTTCGGCGATTTTTAAACTTTTGAAGCACCTCCAAAATAATTTAAAAATTTTATTTACTTCCTTGCATACATTTAGGTTGACATGCAGTTAATATATACAATTATAAAAATGTATTTACATAGTTGCAAAGAATATCATTTTTGGCATATTGTAGAGTTATTGAAAAAGGCCCATTATATTACTTTAAAATATTTATTGAGTAGAATTCAAATTCCATAGTAGTTTGGTAACCATTCTCATTCATTTTAAAATAGATGTTTTGTCTTCTTTATGTTATTCTTTTTTTTTTTTGCTTGTTATTATTTTTATTCTAATTCACTCAGGTAATTTCCCCCCCTGGATTATGAATACTGTCCAGTGATTTTTTTATTTGCTTTTTCTTGCCTTTGCTTATTAGTATTTTTTGTTACGTTTTATTGATTTATACGAGTTCTTAATATATTCTGGATATTTATTCTGGGATTATATACGCAGCAGTGATCTAGTGATTGGCTTTTTAAATTTTATCTCACAATTTAACATTCTAACCGATAGCCCTGACCAGGTTTCTCAGTGGTTAGAGTGTTGTCAGATGCACCAAAGATTCAGGGTTTGATTCCTGCCAAAAAATTGTGACTGTTTCTTTATTTCTGATCTGTATACTTCATGGTTCTTTTTCTTATCTATTTTACCCCCATACTTGACTGTTTGCTCATTTGCAAACTCTTTCTTCTTCTGACCTCTGGAAAGTAGAGTACTTAAAGACATACTGTCTGTGTATCTGTACCCAATCCTCTTCTTATCTACACTTTATATTCAGATGTTCTTAGTCCCAGGACTCTAAACACTATGAACTAGAACTCTTGATTTTTACTCCAAGCTTGTTCAATTCTCATTCTTGTCAGCATAGGCCCGTGGTTGGCAAACTGCGGCTCTTGAACCACATGCGGCTTTTTGGCCCCTTGAGTGTGGCTCTTTCACAAAATGCCACAGCCTGGGTGAGCGTATTTTGAAGAAGTGGCCTTAGAAGAAGTTTAAGTTTTAAAAATTTGACTCTCAAAAGAAATTTCAATCGTTGTACTGTTGATATTTGGCTCTATTGACTAAGGAGTTTGCTGATCACTGGCATAGGCCAAAAATCAGGGTGTTTTCCTTACACATTCTTTTTTCTTTTCCTCCAAACTAGTCAAATCTCAACTATTTAACCACTAAATATTAGCTAAGAATCTGCTGGTATTCTCCCTCCCCCTTCCATTTGTAGGTAGGAGCCAGATTGTGTATATCTTTAAATCTAAAATAATAAAAGCATAATATGCTAATTAGACCAGACAGCCTTCTGGATGTCATTCCGGATGTCCCGGAAAAAGCCGCTGCAGCAGGGGTCAAGGCAGAGGCAGTTAGGGGCAATCAAGCAGACAGGCGAGTGGTTAGGGGTCATCAGGTAGGCAGAGGGGTTAGCAATAAGGCAGGCAGGCAAGTGGTTAAGGGTGATCATGTAGGCATGCGAGTGGTTGGGGTGATCAGGCAGGCATGCGAGTGGTTAGGGGTGATCAAGCAGGCAGGCAAGCAGTTAGGGGTGATCAGGCAGCCAGGCAGGTGAGCTGTTAGGAGCCAACGGTCCGGATTGCTAGAGGGTGCAGGCTGGGCTGAGTGGGCTGAGGAACTGCTTCCCCCTAGACCCCCACACAAATTTTTTGCACCGGGCCTCTAGTTCTTAAATAAACATAAAAAATTCTGAAAAGTTTAATAAGGTGATACACAAATAAAAGGTGTTAGATGGCTAGCAGGAGTTGGAGTTAAATGTCAGTTTCCTTTAGCTTCTGTTTCCTTATCCTTACTAATTGCTTTTTCTTTCCTTTCATTACTATATATTTATAGGGATTCTTTGAAAGGAATGTAGTTACAATGAGTTGATTGACAACAGGATTGGTCTTGATTGAATGGAATCCTATTTTGTGCTCTTTTGGGTCTAATATTCAAGGGCCTAGGAAAGATTTTGGTTATTGGATACACAAGAAAGATCAAAAGCATATATTATGTAGGGAAAATGTGTGGGTGGCTGGGTTTGCTTTCCAGGCAGAGATAAGGAATATGGTATGAGTAAAAGTGAGAATGGGCATAGAGTGTTTGGGGGACAGTGATGGGAACTGATTTGTCAGAGTAAGAGGGAGGATTGACATTCTTAGTCAGAATGTCACGATCAGGAGTTTGAACTTCATTCCATAGTCTGTGCAGATTCATTGTAAACACTTGACAAGGGTAGTAACATGGTGACACTGGTCCTTTAGGAATGTTGTTCTGGCTGTAGAATGCTAAGCAGACTTTGTGGGCCGTTCACAGAAGCTGCAAAATCTTTGGCAGTAAGGCTACTATGAATTCTTTGGACTTGGAATAGAGTGTAGCAGTGGAATTAGAGACGAAGGAATGAATGTAAGGAAGTCTTTGATGGCAATTATATCATAAATTGGTCATACATTTGATGAAGGAAATAAAATAGAGGAAGAAACTAACAAAAGTTACACCAAAATTTTAAGCCTGATAGAATGGGCTGTTTTATTATTTCAGGTGGGCTGTAGTTGATGGGAAGATGTATTCCCCCATAAGATTTAGTATCTCAAATTATTTGCTAAGGATGTGTCTAGAAACCTAGAAGAAACGAGAGACCACACAGAGCAGAGCCAGATATAGCTTGTGTCCGAGCCAGGTTTTTGGCTCCTAACTTCTTTGCAGATTGAGTTGTGTTGGTTCTGGAACTCCCAGTTTTTGTTCTGTATTGCCCTTTTATTCTCTGAGTTTTCATTGCTATGTAGAAAAATATAACTATCATTATATGGCTGCTTAAGGGAAGGCTTTATTTAAATTATTGAACTCTCCTGTTTCTTGAACCAAACTAGGCATTCACAGGTACCTTTTTATCTGATGTGATAGGGTAGAGTCATTGTTCAGGTGTTTTAAACAAAGGCTCCTCCTCCAGTTCTTAACTTTCCGAAATGCCCTTCTCTCCATACTGTCATGGATGTATTATAGGAATTTATTCTGAACTTTTTTGTAGTAAATTTTGTTTATAATAAGAGCTCAACATTTTTTGTTGCTGTAAAACTTTGTTGGAACTTCATTAGGCAGCAAATATTTCGTGGGCATCCATGATGTTTTAGGCAGTGGAGAAAAAAGTACATGATGTATGTCTTTTAAAAAACCATGGCAGACTAGTGGGCAGAGATATTCCTCTCTGTCAGTGATAATCAGACCACATGGTAAGTCAACACAGAAGGCAACACTCAGCTCAGTACAAAAGACATTGGGCACAGTTCCCAGAGTTCCAAAGTAAATTTGAACTGAGATCTGAAAGGGTGGTTAGGAGTTTACTAGGTGAGGAAAACGAAGGAGGGTGAAGGGACGAATGGGAAGTTAAGTCTAAACAGAGAAATCAGGATATGCTAATGCTTGGAGACTTCCAGGCAGGTGAGTTGAGGAAAGAGTGACATTTGATATTGCTGCAATATGGGCTGCTTTGTTTGGGGAGCAGCAGCCAGAGATGGATCAGGAGAAAGAAGTTGGGATTGGATTGTGATGGACTTTTCATGCAGTGTTAAGGCAAGAAATGGTTTCCAAGAAGGTTTTGATGTGATCAAATTAGCCTTTGAGGAAGATGACATGTGGCTCTTTAGAGATCTGGCCAGATCACAGAGCTGGGCTTAGTTGTTGCAGACCAAACTTGGATGAGGAGAACTTTAAGTAGACATTGGCATTGGCAAAGGGGATAGAAGAAGGGGGAAATGAGTGGTTTTGTAGGCTGAATAAATGGGTGAGGCAAAAGAAGAGTTGATAAGTTTTGAAAGTTAAGGTAGATGATGACAAAGTAGTGAAAAAAGCAAGAGGCAAAAAAAGGGGACCAGTGACTTAAATTTATGGCATAGGAAATATGAGTCTGAAACATGGGTCTTGCTTTGTGCTGGAAATGTAGCATGGGCAGTTATCAGCAAATAGATGATAGATGAAGCTATAAATGCAGATAAGGATTACTTATAGAGGGATCATAAGAACTGGATCCAGGCCAACTCCAAGGACAGAGCCTAGAGTTTGAGCATAGGAATTATCCCTTTTATTGACTCTTTCAAAGTAGATGCTTTATTTTTTTTAAATGAAGAAGTTCTATTTTTAATTTTTTAAGTGTTTTCTATTTTTAATTATTATCATGGATGGGTATAGTAGGATATCCTAAACATTAAAGTGCACAGCATTCAGTTGTAATGTTGTATCATTTATAATAGTTATAGATTTATTATTTTTAAAATAATTAGGACATATGCTTAATCTGTTACATTTTAGAGCTTATTAGCATGAATAAATTTCCATGAACTTTTAAAAATTGTTGTTATACTCACCTGAGGATTTTTCCCCCCATTGCTTTTTTAGAGAGAGTAGGAGGGAGGGAAGGAGAGAGGGAGAGCGAAACATTGATGTGAGAGAGACACATCGACAGGTTATCTCCAGGAGGTGCCCCGACTGAGCTGGGAATCAAACTGCAACCCAGGTACATGCCCTGACTAGGAATCAAACCCGAGACCTTTGGTGGGTGGGCTGGAGCTCTAACCACTGAGGAGCTCTAACCACTGATCCATCGGCCAGGGGGAACTGGGGGGACTATTTTTCGTTAGATTTTTTTTCCCCCGTTAGGTTTTGATTTTAAGGAATTAGAATTAAAAATTTCTTACTAAAGGTGAGACTTTGGAATGTGGAATTATTTTGCCAAAAATTTAGTTACTTACTTTAATTACTAGAAATTCCAAGACTGTTATGATTTATTCTTAATTTGGAGTATTTATTAAAATAATTTGATGAACTTCAAAATCACTAGTGCAGTGCTGAGTTCCACTAGAGAGTGGTTTGCATTGGGGCCCCATTTTTTTGTCATTTGTGTTGTTTAAAGCTCTGTGGCTGATGTTAATGTGTACTCCTGTTGAGCACCCTGTATCAGTAGTTTGTGTAGGGGCTTTCTTAGTATATTTTGTTTCTTGCTTATGTAGTTACCTTCTTTGCTTTAAGCTGTGACAGCAAAGGCCAAACAGAATACCCACCATTTTATTTTTCCGGGCATCACAGTGAGATCATTTAAAATCTTATGTGAATTTAAATTATTAAAAAAATTTCATTTGCAGCTTAATCTAGGCCCAGAGCACTAGAGGATTGGTCAAACAAAATATGGTATGTCTATATAATGGAGTATTGTAAATGGAGTAGCTGTAAAAAGGAACAAGGACTATATATATGCTGTATGGTCATCTCGAGAATATGTTGTTGAATGAAAAATCAAGGAGCAGAACAGTGATATTGTATGCTACCATTTTTCAGAGAAAGAGTGTCTGCAAATATATACACAAATATTGTTGTATAGTATAGTTATAGACCCCAAAACTAATAGAAATGGTTTCTCTAAGGAAAGGAATGTGGTGGAAGAAGCAGGGATGGAACTTAGACTCTTAATATACTTTGTTTTGTGGATATTTTAGTTAAATATATTTTTATTGATTTCTTAGAGGGAGAGAAAGAGATAGAAGCATCAGTGATGAGAGAGAATCACTAATTGGCTGCCTCCTGCACCCCCTACTGGAGATCAAGCCTGCAACCCGGGCATGTGTCTGACTGGAATCAAACCTGGGACCTATCAGTCTGCAGGCTGATGTTCTATTCACGGAGTCAAACCAGATAGGGCTGGATTGAGTTTTAGAATCATGCAAATGCTTTACCATATTATGAAACAAAAATAAATTAAAATGAGAGAAAAGCACAATGTCTAAATATCAAAAGCAAAATGAAAAAAGTGAACCTAAATGATCAAGCTTGAGGTTGAAGCACAGAGAGAGTATTTCAGGTGACTTTGAAACATAGTAATTTGACTATTTCTGGTGAGATATATCACTAAGAACAAAGAACTGAAAAAAAAAAAAGACACCATATACTCTTTAGTAATCATACAGTTGTTAGTAATATTGGTGTTATTATTCTGGAGGTGTGTAAGATAAAGCAAGTGGAGTAGTGGCTCGGTGCACAGACTCATGCACATTGAAAGGAAATTAATTAGAAGAAAGATTTGTGCAGTAATTACGTTACTGCCAAAAACAACAACAACAAAAACCCAACATGTCAAAATAGTATATATAACATAGTATTATAAAATTAATATAATCTTATGTGATTGGTGCCAGCGAGAGCTTTATTGTATCACACATGTATGAGTTAGCGTTTATTTTTAAATTGCCAGTGTGCATCATATGTAACGATTGATTGGTCAGACGGACGATGAACAGTTGGTCACTTAGCTTTTTATATATATAGATTGGGGCACTAGAGTTTGGTGTGTTGAGTAGAATTAGAAGTTGAGTAAGAATTCTGGGGTCCTAACTTTGAGTTGGAAATGTTAGTGTGAACTTGAGATGTATTTTCTTTTTTAAAAGTGTGTTTTCTAGTTCTCTACTGAAAAATTCTAGAAACTAACCTAGGTACCATTAAGCACTTTTAGTGCCTGATTCTTTTATCTAAATAATTCCCAATAATATTTCATATCATAAAACAAGTTACTGGGGAAATTTCTGTTTCTATCAGTGGTAGAATAGCTTTTTTTTTTTTTTTGTCTCCCCCCCCCTCCCCCCCAACACTTTAGCTGAAAGGAACTAGAAAAGCTGGGAAGTTTTTTATTTTTATTTTTAAGTCTGTTTGAAGGCTTTGGTGAGTGATCAAGATAGACAGCAAGGACTTGAGAGATCAAAATTTTGGTGAGAAGGAAAGCTCAGAGTAGTACAATCAACGTTTGGTACAGCTTTTCTCATGGAGTGATTGGCTGGTTTGAAATGTGCAGCTAGGAGGTTGAGCAGAAAATTGTGGCAGAGATTTTGAGCAGAGATTCTGAGCAGAGTTTCTGGTAATCATGTAGACTTCGGGGACAAAATTGGAAGTTAGGACCTGCAAAGAAAGAGGGGCACTGGAAAACACCCCAGGCTTTTAGTTGAGAAACCTGAAGGATAGGCTACACCCTATGCTTAAAGCTGACTGAAAATAGGTCAGCTCTCACAAAGGCTAAAGCCTAGCTTCCAAATCAACATAATCCCTGATTGGATCAAGGTTATTTATTGCATGCTAGAAGCAAATATAAATCTGCTCTGAAGTTCTATTGATTGACACCATCAATCATTATTTCAAGTTATCTATACAGTTTTTATATATTCACTGATAATATATTACATATATAATTATGCTGTATATATTTATAACATATAATATTTATAAAACTTAGTTTGCATTCAATAAAATAATCAAATATCCTATATAATAAAGATGTAATATGCAAATTGACCATCACTCCAACACACAAGATGGCTGCCCTATGTGGTCAAAGATGGCCGCCCTCATGTGGACACAAGATGGCTGTCAGGGGAGGGCAGTTGTGGGCAATCAGGCCAGTAGGGGAGGGCAGTTAGGGGTGACCAGGTCTGCAGGGGAGGGTAGTTAGGTGGGGACCAGGCCTGCAGGGGAGAGCAATTGAGGGGAACCAGGCCTGCAGGGGAGGACAGTGAGAGGCAACCAGGCCAGCAGGGGAGAGCAGTTAGGGGCGACCAGACCGGCAGGGGAGGACAGTTTGGGGGGACCAGGCTGGCAGGGGAGAGCAGTTAGAGGTAACCAGGCTGACAAGGGAGGACAGGTAGAGGCAATCAGGTTGGCAGGGGAGTGGTTAGAGGGTGATCAGGCTGGCAGGCAGAAGCGGTTAGGGGCAATCAGGCAGGCAGGCAGGTGAGCGGTTGGGAGCCAGCAGTGGGATCGGGCCTAAACGGGCAGTCAGACATCTCTTGAGGGGTTCCAGATTGGAAAGGGTGCAGGCTGGGCTGAGGACAAACCCCCCCCCCCCCCCCCCCCCGCTTCCCCGGCCCTCGTGCATGAATTTTGTGCACCAGGCCTCTAGTATAAAAATAAAATAATTGATTGGAAATCAAGAGAGAAAACAGATAATCAAAATAGATTCATAGGGAGACTTTCAGTACAGATGAGATGGTATAGATCCATTATTTCCTGCTAAGCCTAAAAAGTGTAAATCCTGGAATTGGTGCAGAAGACAACCAAAGGAGAACTCTGAAAGTAAGTTGGTTTGGGATCATAGAACTGGAAGTACAACATAGTCACAGGACATCTTGCATCCCTCCACTGAACAGAAGAAGGCCACTTAAACCAGTTCCTGACCTTCCAAACTAGCATTCGGGGGGCTCATTCCTCCCCTGAATCAAATGGGAGACCCACTGAATATGTTCCAAGAAGAAGTTCCCTGGTCTTGAGACTACTCTTGTCCAACGAGAGATATAAAGGCAAGCAGGCAGAACTGACTTGAAAACTACAACAAGCATTCCAGTGTAAGAAGTGTTTTTGTACTTGAGGACTTGCAACTCTCCTCCCCCTCCCAAAGATACCAGGCGGCAGGCACTACCTGCAAAAAGGATTCAGCTACAAGTGGCCTAGTCTGGGAAAGTGTCTTTGGTTTTGTGGGCCTGATCATCTTCTCAAAGAAGGTACCCAGAGACAAAGGGGCAGACAAGAGGGACTCAATTATAGTAAGTAATACATTCTGGAAGCTTCTTTGTCTCTGTGTGCTCAAGACTTGCCTTTCCCACTTAGAGACACTGGGGCTATCACACCGTTTTCCCACAAGAGATACCTGGCAGCCTGGCTTGGGGAAACGTCTTTTACTTCCTTAAGCAGCAGGGACCAGTGGGAGCCCGTGGAACCAGGTAATCAAAGCAGGCCAAGGAATGCCACAAAGGCTCTGAAACCAATCTGCCATGAATAGACCATAAAAGGAGCCAAGATCCACATGCTAAAACTAAACAGGTTACTACCTATTAAAATAAAAAATTAAATAAGACCCTGTGTTAGTGACTTCTAACAGAGTAGAAAAATGTTTAAGAGGTAGAAAATCACTTGTCATAACAATAGCAAAGGAAACTGCAACTTGAATAAGAAAAAAACAATCAAATGACACCAACACAAGATGAATTAGATATTGGAATGAGAATGATAGAAACATATAAAATAAGTAATAGAGCAGCAACTTAAGCCTTAACATATCAATAATTACCATAAAATGTAATAATAATTACTTTAATCTAAATGTAGAGTGGATAAAAAAATGTGACCCAACTATATGCAGTTTATAGGAAAATCACTTCAGATTTCACAATGTAGGTAAGTAGAAAGTAAAGAATGAAAAAACTATAACATGCAAAACTTTTTTTAAAAAAAGATAGTAATGGGCTATATTAGTATTTGATAAATTGGACTTTAGAGCAGAGAAAATAATCAGTCACAAAGAGGGACATTGCTAAAGATAAAATTGACAGATTAAATTTTGCCAGGGGTTATGGATGGGGAGTGCTTGGGGGAAATGTGGCAGAGAGGTCTGAGTGGTTATAAAGGGGCAATATAAGAAATCCTTGTAGTGTTGGGACTGTTCAGTATATTGATTGTGGTGGTGATACATGAACCAAATTGTATAAACTTACACACACACACACACACACACACACACACGCACACACGAGTATAAATAAAATTTTGAAATCTCAGTAAGATTGATTTATCAGTGTGAGTATTCTGGTTGTGATATATTGTAATTTTGAAAAATGTTATCATTTGCGGAAACTAGTCAATGTGTATAAGGAATCACTCTTATAACTACATGTGAATCTGTTATCTCACCTAAAATATAAGTTATTAAAAAGGGCCAGGGAGATTAAGAAGATAGGAAAAATCAATGCAGTGTAATTCTGGATTGGATCTTGGAACAGAAAAAGGACATTAGTGAAGACACATGCACACAGGAGTGTCAGCAATTAGAATAATTAGAAACAGACTGAGCCGGGACCGGTTTGGCTCAGTGGATAGAGCATCGGCCTGTGGACTGAAAGGTCCCGGGTTCGATTCCGGGCAAGGGCATGTATCTTGGTTGCAGGCACATTCCCAGTAGGGGGTATGCAAGAGGCAGCTGATCGATGATTCTCTCTCATCGATGTTTCTAACTCTCTATCCCTCTCTCTTCCTCTCTGTAAAAAATCAATAAAATATATTTTTAAAAAAGAAGGAAAATATTAAAAAATTTTAGAAACAGACTGAAATAAATGAATAATAAATATCTTTAAGAATTTAAATGACAAGATCAATTTCAGCAGAGAATTAGAAAATTTAAAAAAGAATTAATGGAAATTGAAAAAACAGTAACTGATTTTGAGAACTTTAGACACAGATGAAGAGAAAAATCAGTGAATTTTAAGATATGTTGGACAGAGCACAGAGAGGAAGAGATGAAAATGCCATTTGGATGCTCTTCTTGCCTCTTCCCCTATAGTTTTTTTTACTTGATGCATTTGAGAGTAAGCTATATATACAGTATATCATGACCCTTGACCCTTTAAAATACTTTAGCATGTGTTTTCTAAGAATAGTGATCGTTTTAAGAGACTTAAATCTTAGGGACAATTTTCTCCAGTAAATTTAACAATTTTCAAAAGTTAATGTTTTGCCATTTCATTTTACAAAATACTTACATTTGTGCCTATTTTTAAAAAATATATATTTTTATTGATTTTTTACAAGAGGAAGAGAGAGGGATAGAGAGTCAGAAACATTGAAGAGAGAGAATCATCAATCAGCTGCCTCCTGCACACCGCCCACCGGGGATATGCAACCAAGGTACATGCCCCTGACCGGAATCGAACCTGGGACCTTTTTTTTTAAGCATAAAGATAGATATTACTTTTTATTTATTTATTTATTTTTATATATTTTATTGATTTTTTTTGCCCCCCTCCCTTCCTCCCTTCCACACATCCCCTCCCTCCCCAGAGTTTTGTGTCCATTGGTTGTACTTATATGCATATATAAAAGTCCTTCGGTTGATCTATTATCGCCCCCAGATCTTTCTCCCCTCCCCGCTGTAATTTGACAGTCTACTTGTTGATATACTGTCTCTATATCTATCTTTTGAACCTGGGACCTTTCAGTCCACAGGTCGACACTCCATCCACTGAGCCAAACCGGTTTCGGCTTGTGCCTATTTTTTGCCAACCAAAAGAAATCCAAAGAAGATTTTTGCTTTTATGAAAAAAGGTGAAAAGTGAAAACAGTGTTTAGCATTTGTTTAGCAGTGAGCTGTTATAGAGGATTGGTAAAGATAATAGTTAGAAAAAGATTAATATTGATAAACTAATGGAGAGATTGATAAAGAGAAAAAATTACCAATATCAATGACATAGGGGGTCAAGGGTCATGATAGATCCTGCAGACAAAGGAAAAAATCACAAGGAGATATGTTTATTCTAATAATTATAATAATAGACAAGGTGGAATTTGAGCATCAAACTAGGTTAATGGATTGTTATCATAAAAGGCATTATTTGCCCAGCTGGTGTGGCTCAGTCATTGAGCGTTGATCCATGAACCAGGAGATCACAGTTCAATTCCTGGTCAGGGCACATGTCTGAGTTGTTGGCTGGATCCCCAGTGGGGGATAGGGGTAGGTGTCAATTAATGATTCTCTGTCATCATTGATATTTCTATCTTCCTCCCCTTCTCCCTCTCCTTTCCTCTCTCTGAAATCAATAAAAGCATTTTTTAAAAGACATAATTTATGAAGATCTTACTGTCATAAGCTGGTTTGGCTTAATAGCTAAATATATAAAGCATAATTAATCTGAGAAATGTCATCAGTTAAGCAGTTGTGGTATGGGATTTCAACATACATGTCTCAGAGTTAGATTTAAATGTAGATAAAATTAAGAATATAAAGGAATTGAATAGTGCATTCAATAAACTTAATTATATGTGCATATATAAATAGTATTTCACATTCCTACAATAGGCTATTTAAAAAAAATTATTTTATTGATTTTTTATAGAGAGGAAGGGGAAAGGATAGAGAGTTAGAAACATCCATGAGAGCTGAAACCGGTTTGGCTCAGTGGATAGAGCATTGGCCTGTGGACTGAAGGGTCCCAGGTTCAAGTTTGTCAAGGGCATGTACCTTGGTTGCGGGCACATCCCCAGTAGGGGTTGTGCAGGAGGCAGCCGATCAATGTTTCTCATTGATGTTTTTAACTCTCCTTCTCCCTTCCTCTCTGTAAAAAATCAATGAAATATAATAAATACATAGATAAATATTAAAAAAAAAAAAAAAAGAAAAGAAAAAAGAAAGAAAGAAACATCCATGAGAGAGAAACATCCATCTGCCGCCTCCTGCACACACCCTACTGGGGATGTGCCTGCAGCCAAAGTACTGTACATGCCCTTGACTGGAATCGAATCTGAGACCCTTCAGTTGTTGGCCGATGTTCTATCCACTGAACCAAACTGGTTCGGGCTGGTTTTTTTTTGTTTTTGTTTTTTTAAATATCCAAGGAACTTTGGTCAAAGTTTATCAATGTCCAAGGTCATATAGAAAGTCTGAATAGATGAGAAAAGTTGAGATTTTACAGACCATATTGTCTGGAAATAATACAAATAAATTAGAAAGAAATAGTTAATAAGATGACTCCTTTGAAATCTGCCTCCTATGGAGAATTTCCCTATTTTCTCTGTATTCATTTTCACTGTACAATTACCCTCAGCATATATTCAAATTGGGAAATTGGTGGTAGCAAGGCATTAATTCCTTGTATTTCTGTTTTTATATTGTCAAAATGTCTTTATGTTTCAATTTGATTCCTTTGTGTGACTATTGCTGAAGTGGGTACAGGTAGTACCAGTGTCCTGGTACTCTAATTTTACTATAGAACTTGACCTGAAATTTTAGGTTGCTATTCCTGGTCTTTCCCTTTCAACTCTTTCTAAATTTTCAATAACCACTTGTTGGTCACTAACTAGAACACAGGGAATTTCAAATTAAAAACTGGTAAAATTTAAAAAAAGCAATACCTAATACAGAGAAAATGTAGATAATAGAATGTTTTCATATGTTGCAGGTGAAAAATATGAATTGTTACAGCCTTTGGGAAAATACTTTGGCACCCTGGTTAACAATTAACATTCATAGTCCTTTTGCCCAGTAAACCTCCTAAGATTCTATTCTTAGAAATAAAAGCACAAGTAAGGCCATATGTATAGGCATATTTATTGCAGCAATGTATATAATGCCAAGCAATTGAAAACAGAATGAATGTTAGTAGGAGAAGGGCAGGAAAAAGTATCTCTATAGTTGGAATATTATGCTACATGAAAAAGAATGAATTAGACCTAATAGTTGGAGAGAGTTCCACAAAGTTTTGTTGAGTGAGAGAACGAAGATGCACAAAAGTTTGTGCAATAATTAATTTCTGTAGTAAAGAAAGCCCTGATTTTCATTGGATGCATGGTAATCTGGGGTCATGGCTATATATCTCAGCCTCTACATTTAGATTTGTCTAACTTTGGGCTGATGGTTAAGTTGCATTGTCATGTTTGACTTGGAGGCGATATGTGCCTTATTTTCTTTTCCTCCTTCTTGCTGGGTAGACTGTGGAGATAATAGCTGGAGTTGAGCAGCATCTTGGATTATGAGGTGGAAGCCATATATTGAAGATGACAAAACAAGATAGAAGAATATTAGGTTCTTAATGATTATGGAAATGCCTTTTATGCTCTGGATTGCTTCCCTTTGGCAACCAGTTATTGGCAGAGGGCAGAGGAAACCATGATTGGCTCAGACTAACATTTTGGGGGTGAATAGACATTGAGGAGTAAAACATGGAGACATTTGTGTCAGTTTATAGCAAAATGAGAGAAGGGCAAAGAAGTCAAGAGATTTTCAGGACTTTATAATTGTGATAAATTATGGGATCTTAATTAGGGAAGTGGGAAAGTGAAATGTGTGGGTAATGGGGATGAACATGGAGGAGAGTTGGTTTAGTGGATTGGAGAGTTGGTTTAGTGGATTGGGGCTGATGACTCACTGGGAAGGGAGAAAAGCTAAATGAACTGGAGAGAGAACATATGGTAACAGTATAGGAGTACAGGACACCTAAAATGAACATTTTGGTGGTTGTGATGTTACTGGTAATGACAAGAGTAAAGTGGGATGGAGAAAGATTTTAATGTTGAAATTATGAAATGGAAAGTCTGGGTTTTAGATGGAACATCTTGGATGTTGAAGTAATTGTGTGAAAGGCAGTGAACTAGATACTAATGTCTTCAGTGGGTGAGATGTAATTGGGATCGCAATAGATATCTAAAGAAGTGACGGAGACTGATCCAAAAGAGTGCTTGTTTCAGAGAGACTGACATTGTTGGTGGAAGTTGGAGGAAAAATGACCTGGAAACAGCAGTGAGAAAGGAAATAGCATCCTTCTTAAATAATAAAAATTTCTATATAACATAATATACTAGAAACAAAGTATAAAGAAAAAAGTATAAAGAAAACATATTTATAGTATATATAACATACAAATGGGAACTCCTTAATATAAAAAGAGCGCCTAAATATTAATTTGAAAAGACCACTTGCAAAGTAGGCAAAGATTATGGAATCTAAATTCACAAAGGGAGAGATGCAAATGAACAAGCGATGAGAAGATTCAAACATTAGGGCTAGTACCAGTCAAAACATTAATTAAATAGTAGGATATGCCTATCATATTGGCAAGATCTCAAGATATTGCCACACTTCCAGCTTGGCACGAGTGTGGGAAGACAGATGCTGATTTACACTGTTCAAAGAGGGCTGGCTACGGATTGCCACTTCAGAAGCAGCAACTTAAATGGATATGGTGGAGCTGTTGTGAGTTGTGGCTTGATGTGTTTGCCCATCACAGTGATGCTGTCTGTAGTGTTATCGTATTAAATGCGTATAACTGTTACTGTGAAAATTTTTTGTCAATCCTCATCTGAGGATATTTTTTTCATTGATTTTCCCCCCCTAGAAAAAGTAGAGGAAGGAGTGAGAGAGAGAAACAGAGAGCACTGATTTGAGAGAGATACTTTGTTTGGTTGCCTCCCTCATGAACCTCTGCCAGAGTTAGGAATAGAACCTTTGTGCACTGACCAACACTCTAAACATTGAGCATACCAGCCAGGGCTGTGTGATCTTATTTTTTAAAAAACCAACTCATATTTATAAATAAGTTTTTGTGGCCATTTTTATGATATAATGTATAATTTTTCCCATCTTATCTGGAAAGATTTAGATATGTTTTTTGTTAATTTGTGTTGATTTTAGAATATTTGTATCTTCTTAAGTGTGTATATTTTATCTATATTTGTGTAACCTGAATATAACTATGCAGTTATTTTCTTCTTGTTATATAGTATGCATCTAACTTTGCTTAATTTGGATTGTATTGACAATTTAAAAATATATTATTAATATATAAAATCTTGATGGACTTAAGTTTTTTTCTTTAAATTACAGATTAACTGGATCGTCTGGGTTTGTAACAGATGGACCTGGAAATTATAAATATAAAACGAAGTGCACGTGGCTCATTGAAGGACAGTAAGTAATAATGACTAATTGATTTATATTTTTTAGGATAGAGCTCAGTGTGACATTACTTTTCCTACAAGTAAAATTAAGAAACTGTAGTATAAAGTACTTAAAATATTTTTATTCAATAACTTCTTGTTTTATAAGTAAATTTTATTTTATTTCTACTTAAAACTTTTTGTGTTGATTTAATGATGTAGAGGAATTGTACATTTAATGCTGTAGAGGAATTGTAAATAAAGTGAGGGATATCTAAAATAGTAGATATCTAAAAAAGTAAGGGAGACTGATCCAGAATTTTGTATATTTTCAATTGTACTAGTTAAAAAAAATGGGAGTATTTTAAGTGATGTGCTTAAAGTAGTAGAAAATCATAATATTGTATCATTTTTCTAAATACCTATTTTTATCGTAGAGATGAAAATTAGAATAACTGTTTTGTCCAAATAACTTCTCTTCACTCCCATGTCTCTCCAGCTGTTACCTTCTTGTTTCCCCTTTAGTTTAGCAAACCTTTAAAGCAGTGTTTCTCAAACTTTTTGGTTTCATGACCTCATTACACTCTTAAATTTATAGAATTCTAAATAACCTTTGTTTTTGTGGGTTATATCTGTTTTTACCATATAAAAATTAAAACTAAGAAATACTATTTAATTTAGTTTAAAAACAACTAATAAACCCACTCTGCGTTAGCACAAAAGACATATTTTTATGAAAAAAGCAGGCCTGTATTTAAAAAATTAATAAAAGAATGGCATTGCTTTAACATTTTTGTAAATCTTTTCTCTGGGTTAATAGAAGACAGCTTGATTACCATTTTTTCTGCATTCACTTTAAAAAAATACATTTTTATTGATTTTAGAGAGGAAGGGTGATGGAGAGATATAATAGATACACCAATGGTGAGAGAGAGAGAGAGAGAGAGAGAGAGAGAGAGAGAGAGAGAGAGAGAGAGAGAGAGAGAGAGAGAATGAATGAGAATATCATTGACTTACTGCTTCCTGCATGTCCCCTGCTCGGAATAGTCTGAAACCTGGGCATATGCACTGACCAGGAATCGAACCATGACCTCCTGGTTTTTAGGTAGATGCTCATCCACTGAGTCATGCCAGCCGGGCCTGCATTCACTTTGTTTCAGTGTTATGATGGTGAAGTATGTGAAGAAAATTAGTGGGAAATGAAGTGGGAAAAGGGAAGGGATTTTTATAGTGCTTTTAAAGAATTGTGGATGGTAGTCTTTGACAAGTGGTAGTTTCTTAAAAGTAAATTGCAATGTGTAATATGAAACAATGTGAATGAACTTCAGGAATTTGTTAAATTAAAAGTAATTAGTTTTCTTGTACGTTGAATGCATCTTTAACCTGTGCATGGTTTTATAACATGATATGTGGTCATTTGGAAAATATTGGCTCACTGAATTATGCAGATATCCCAAATGTTGATATATTTCATTGTATGATATTTTTTAAAAATCACATTGGGCTATGGCCAGGTAGTCAGATGGTTAGAGCATTATTCTGATACTCAAGATTGCAAATTAGATTCCTGGTTAGGGCACATAAAAGAATCAACCAGTGAATGCATAAATGGGTAGAACAATAAAAATCGGTCTCTCTCTCTCTCTCTCTCTCTCTCTCTCTCTCTCTCTCTCTCTCTCTCTCAAATCAATTAAAAAATCACATTAGTTATATCACTATCAATCTCATCAGAACATTTTAAATATTGGGAAGTTGTGTCTAGGTGGCAGATATCAATCTTTCAAAGCTCTAATTATTGCTTGAAAGCTTGTATTTTATCTTTGGCACCAAATACTGCCAATTATTTTCTTTGAATTGACAGCTTTACTTTGTTCATTTTCAAGAAAATATCCGCCATATATCCAAGTCTGAAAAACCACAATTTGTTCTTTCAAGTAAAAATGGTAAATGGTATTCTAAAAGAAAAGCAATTAGGTTCAGCTCACAACTCAAACAATTTCAAAAGTGAGTTTCTTGAAACCATTCTACTTGTTAGGTAGAAGAAATGCTTTATGCATACTTCCCACCTTGTCATGCATAATATTAAAAAGAATGTGCACCATTAATAAAATTAATAGTTTTTACCATGTAATAAAGCTGTGCTTAAACGAAGCTGTCATTTCTTCTTTTCTTTATGTGAGGGAGTGGTGGTGAAGCATAACAATGATTGCTAGTACAGTTTGGTGCTACCATCTTGCTAGGTTCCAAGGTGTCAGCAGTTTTACCCACTATTTGCTCTTGTACCATTAGTAAATGCCAACATGATGATAAGGTACATGATAGCTTAGTATTAATTATTATGTACATAGTCTTGACCTCTTGGGTCTCAGGGCCCCTCCTGGTGTTCTGTGGACCACACTTTGAGAATTTGTGCTTTATGGTCTGCCCTTGTCCTTTCTGTCAGTCCACTCCCATCTGGTGTTCTTCTCCACTATTGCTCAGCATGGGATCTCAGTGGTTGGTTCTACTCAGCCTAAGCAAAAAATAATTTCTCCTTCCTCTTATTCCCATATTCAGCCTATCAGTAATTTCTGTTCATTTTCCTTCTAGAATATCTCCCAAACCCACCACATTCTCCTTTCCATATTAATCTCTGAAATTATTGTAAAAACACCATCCTCAATTTCCTTGGCCCCTGTATTAGCCTTGAAATTGGCCTTTTGATTTTTGCTTTTGCCTCTTGCTTACTACCTCTTACTTCTTATCTCATGAGGTTCCCTCGATTTGCTGTTTCAGATATGCTGATTTTCTTCATATTGTTTTTACATCAACTTATTTCTTTCTGAGTCTTTTAAGACAGTGCTGTTTCCTCTGCCTGAAACATTTGTTTCTAAGCTTATCATACGGCTTATCTCTTGTTGTTCTAATCTCCTTCAAAGTTTTTTGGGGTATTTCCCCAATACCTGTTGTACTACCATAGCATAATTCCTTTAATTTCTTCACAGTACTTATCACCATCTGAGTTAACTTATGTATTTACTTAGTTGTCAGAGATGTTAGTTATATAAAGTGTGAGCTAGAGGAAAGTCTAGACTGGAGACATATAATTAGGCATCTGCAGGAACTAGATGGCGCTGCTAATACCAAGAGCTGTTTGAGCTGAAACCAGGTTAGAGAGTGAAGGGGTAAGTGGGATATGAGGAAATAAAGGGAAAAAAGTCTCCTGTAGAGTTTTACTCTATTGAGGAGAAAGGGATGGGTGGGGTAATAACTAGAAGAGTTGGGATTTGAAGCTTTTTATGTTTTGTTGTTTTGTAAAATATGTGATACTGAAGAAGATTTAAATGTGGATGCATTTCAGATAAGGGAGATGCTAAATATTTGAGAAATAGAAAGAGAAGTAGATAGGTGTATCTGTTTTGAAAAATGGGAATTTGAGGAATTTTTGTCTTGGTGCTGAACATAAGCAGAGAAGTGGGTGAGACTGAATGGCTTGAAATAGTAATTGAGAATTTGCGGAGAAGGAGAGAGAGAGAGTTAGTAATAGGACTGCTGGCAGAATTGAAGTACCATTTGAAGTTGGTGAGCAATGACCAATACTGGAGCCAGCCTACTCGGTGATGTGACTTTCTTTGGCACGGATTAATTTTGTTTGGGTTCAATCTAAGTCAAAGCAGGCAACTGTTTTCCTCTAGACCACAACTTTTGCCAAGTAGTTCCATGAAAAGTCAGAGGGGCAGGTGAGTTTAGAGAATTGGCAGGTGTGATTATGAAATGATGTAATGTGGAATCTTCGGTTGAAGAAGGAAGTGCAGAACTGGAAGGGCTAATGGGTTGTTTCAGAGGCTGTTAATGAATGGCTACTGTGTAGGCTATAAGGCCCAAAGAGGCACAGACCATGTCTATTTTATCAGTGCATGGTTAGTGGTCTCTTAACTTACATATAGTAAATACTAAGTAAATCTTTGACAAATAATTTCTCCTCTCTATAAATGAAAAATCTAGGTATATATTTTTCAAATGTTTGATAGTGTTGATTATTATAAATTATTATTATTATTTTTTTCCAGGCCAAATAGAATAATGAGACTCCGTTTCAATCATTTTGCTACAGAGTGTAGTTGGGACCATTTATATGTTTATGATGGGGACTCAATTTATGCACCACTAATTGCTGCCTTTAGGTAAGTTCACTCATATTAGTTGTTAATCATATGATTTCTGAATTCAAACATATGTCCTAGATTGCATTCTTACTGGCCTCATCTTTATGATACCTTAACACACTATTTCTAGAGGCCTGACTTGGTTTCTTGTAACTACTAGGTAAGTCTTTGGGCAGAGTACTTGACTTCTCTTTTTAATTTCCTGCTCTGTACAGTCATGGTGGTAGTATTGTTCATCCACTTCTCCTGGTAGTGGTGAAGTTTATATTTTAAAAATGTTTTAGAGTAATGTGTTGAATAATAATATTTCTGTAAAAAAATTAAATCAGGGATCACATTAATTTTAATTTTTTCTGTATCCCTCATTAGATAGGCCTTCAGGAGGTATTTGCTAAATTCAAATATAGGGGCGTGTGTGTGTGTGTGTGTGTGTGTGTGTGTGTGTGTGTTTGTGTGTATACTTATGGGTGAGGGAAACTTTATGGAAGAATACACAGAAAATGAACAGTAGTTATCTGAGGAGAATGAGGAATATACCATTAATGTATTATAATACTTCTTTAAAAAAATATATTTTATTGATTTTGTACAGAGAGGAAGGGAGAGAGATAGAGAGTTAGAAACATCGATGAGAGAGAGTCATCGATCAGCTGCCTCTTGCACACCCCCTACTGGTGATATGCCCGCAACCAAGGTACATACCCTTGACCAGAATCGAACCCGGGACCCTTCAGTCCCCAAGCCGACGCTCTATCCATTGAGCCAAACCGGTCTCGGCTATAATTCTTTTTCAATAATTGTATTCCATATTGTTAAAATAGCTTCACACCCAACATGTGGCATGTTCTGAATTGTTTTGGGCATTTTAGTTTTTATTAACAATAACTGGCTGTGTTATCTTTTTGACCATATAGAAATTCAAAACCATCCTATTTTTCTTCCTTTAACTTGATAGAAGGTTTATAAAATAGAGACCCGATGCACAAAATTTGTGCTGAGTAGGCCTTCCTTCCCCTGGCTGCCAGCACTGGCTTTCCTCTGGCACCCCGAGACCTGGGCTTCGCTCTGGCTGCGCGCGGGCACCTGGGAACCCGGCTTCCCTCAGAAGGACATTCAGTCTAATTAGCATATTACCCTTTTATTATTATAGATAAATTTCTGAAATACACATCTCCTTAGGGAGTCATATTTGTCAGTTTTTTTTATCTACAATTCACTTTCTGGTTTCTTCCTACCCCCTATAAGTATTTTATATCCTTGACTAAATAGAAATCAATTCAACAAATATTTTTTGTATTTCTCACATGGGACTAGTCTCATGTGGGTGAGGAAGTAACAGAGTAAACAGTACAAGAGTCTCCAAAGGACACAAGAAACCAGGGACTAATGTGCTCTTGTATTTCTCCCCTCCCTTTGGCTTAGAAATCTCTCTAACACATCTTTGAACTAAGAACCAGTTTCTAAGATTCACTTTCGAAGCTAAAGATCAGGATGGATAGGCCATGCTAAGCATCAAAATGTCATTTGCTAAGTGTTGAGCATGTATATCTTTATGCCAGAATTTGAAGCATTCCTTGCATTATAGCAAGAGGCATCATAAATTTTAACACAAGCGCAAAAACTGTCTATAGTATGAGGTTATCATGATAGTACTTTTTGGAGGTTTACTTCATACTGAGTTCATTAATCCAAATATATGGAGTTTTGTAATGTGCTGGGCACTTGTAATCAGCTTGCCATTAGCTTTGTGGGAACATCAGCCAAGCAGGTATGCATAATCAATGCTGTGCTTCACCTGGATTGGGTATTTGATGAGCAGACTTGTGAATCAACAGCAATATATAAATAAGTAAAGGCTTTAATTGTTCTAATTGATGACTTTTGAGAGAAGCCAAAGTATATGTACAGAAAACAGGAGAACTTTTAGGTTTCTATAAAAAAAAAATTGGTTAACTGATAGTATAGATTAATATTGATTGTATTAAAATTTAACCTATGGCATAGTATTGGAATATAAATTTTCTAAAATTATAGTGAGAAAATACAGGTTTGAAATTGAAATTTATCTGAAACACAAAACCTCTAAACCACTGATAAACAGAACAATTTGGAAACCCTGACACAAGATGGGGAGCTGAGAAATGCTGTTGGTTAGGAGGACTTGGATAGAGGAATCAATCCAGTGGTAATGTGCTGGGGCCCTGGAGTGGAGAGAGCCTGGCAGCAGATAGTTCAGCCAATAAAGAAAAAACCACACAGGATTCAGAAAATGTGGACTTTTCATCTGAATTCTGTTCTGTAGTCTTCAGTTTTTAAAACCTAAGATGAAGGTGTTGTATGGTGTTTTCTCTGTGTGTATTGCAAATTATGAAGCAAAGAGGCCAGTGTGGCTAGGGTCAAGGGAATGAAGGGAAGAGAATAATGGTTGAGGTTTTTGTTCGTTGGGTGGTGGTGTGTGTGGAATATATTGCATAGGACCTGGTAAGGATTTAGGCTTTTAAAGAATGAGATGGTGGTATTGGTGGTAGAGACAGTTCCTCAATAATTGAAGATATTGAACATATGAAGATATGCAATAGGCAGGTAAACATAGGAAAAATGGCTAACATTGGGAGTGTAAAAACTCAGAATCAAAATTTAAAAAATCACTTTTTACTTATTAGCAAAGCTAAACTAGCAAAGCTAATTTTACTTGGTGGGCTGACGTGGGATTGACTCTTTCAGTCTTTACTGATGGGACTTCAGGTCGACACGTATCTTCTGGAAAACAAGTTGGTATTATGGGTCAGGAGCCTTAAAGTCATCATTTAGAACCTTGACATAATTCTTTCCCTCTCCAGGCACCCAATGAATATTTTGGAGTGAGATACCAAAAGTTCTGAAGGAACTTTTAGTAATATGGGAAATGCTTATGGTATATTACTGGTAAAAAAGACTATAAAATGTAATCTGGTATTAATTAGACAAAGAAAATTAGGATGTATTTGGGATTATGTGTTTGTTTATCAAGCTTATTACTTATATTTTTACTTTTCATGCCCTTTGCTAGTATTTGACATTCATCAACTCATGAACTTTGTTACCTTCTGTGATTATTAGAGGTTTATTCAGTTTTTCAAAGAAGCATTATAAAAATGTTTATTAAAAAAAGAATAGGGCCATTTATTTCAAATCTTAACCGAAATATAACCCAGAATAAAGGGGAATCTAGCAAAAGATTCATATCTATTCCCCAGAGAAACCATAACTAACTAATAGGGTTGTACCATGCATTTATCGCAGAAAGTTACCTGTCCTCCTGGAAGTGGTTTTTTAAATTATAAGGATGAATTTCAGCTCTAAGTTTGTGTTTGCCACCTTGTGATGTGTCTGTGATTGTGTTTCCCTTGATAAGAAATGTGTTTTCATTTCAGTGGCCTGATTGTTCCTGAAAGAGACGGCAACGAGACTGTCCCTGAGGTTGTTGCCACATCAGGTTATGCCCTGCTGCATTTTTTTAGTGATGCTGCTTATAATTTGACTGGATTTAATATCACTTACAAGTAAGATATTTAAGTCTAATATTTGCAGTTTTATTCAAGAGACTATATGTTTTGTTTTAACAATAATAATGACTAATATATATTGAGGGCTTATGGTGTGACAGGCATTGCAATAAGCAGTTTGAATGTATTTTCTCATTTAAAGTTTTTTTAAAACTCAGTGAAATATGGGCACTGTTTTTCTACTTGTTTTATAATTGAAGAAGCTAGTGGGAAACAATACATTATTAAAATGCTTGAACCACAGTTTCAACCTAGATCTTTCTGCTGTTGAGCTTCTCCTGGAAGAGAGGGGTATTTTCTTGCTAATGGATTAAAACATAGAGGGTTTTTGCTATGTATGATTTAACAAATAGTAGTAGTTTTCATGTATTCAGTGGTTGGATCATTGATGACAACTTAGCTGAGGTTACAAGGAAATGTAGACAGACAAACTTTAGCAGCTTTTGGAAATTGTTGTGATACGGAGAGAGGCTAACTTTGGTTGCTAATCCTCACCTGAGGATATTTTTTCCATTGCTTTTCAGAGAGAGTGGAAGGGGAGGAAGTTGGGTGGTGGGGGGAGAGAGAAAATTTCAGTGTAAGAGAGACACATTGATTGGCTACCTCCTGCTCATTCCCCAACTGGGGGGCAGGGAGCGAACCCACAACCCAGGTACATACCCCTGGCCAGGAATCAAACCTATGACCCTTCGGTGTGTAGTCCGGTGCTCTAACCACGGAACAACCATGGCCAGGACTAGAGAGGCTTTTGTCTTTTCTATTTTTCCTCTTAAGAAATGCCCCCCGATTAAATGAACCTCAGTAAAGGAAGCAGATTTCACTATGGGGGGCTGCTCTCTTTGTGGAGTACCTATTCTCTGCCTCAGTGCTTCACTAATAAACCCACTTTCACTTCAAACTGAAAAGAAAAAAGAAGAAGAAATGTTTCTTTTCATAAGTAGTTAAATAGGCTAGCGACTTGTGATAAAAAACTTCTGTGGCCCTCAAATCCTAAAATACTATTTGGCCTCTTATAAAATAAGTTTGCCAGCTCCTGGCATAGGTAATGATCTCTATGTGTAACCTTATGTTGGGTTATTTTTCTGCCCATTTTCTCATGATCTCAGAATTCATTCAGGCTGATTTGAAGCCCTCTATCTTGATTAGCGTGGTGATTCAGTCTTTCAGGTGCCCAGGATGTGTGACTTGGCAGCTTAGGCGGCTTATCACACACAGTACTAGCAAGGTGATTTTTAATGACACAGGTAGGAATAAAGGCTGGGTTGAGGGGAGATGTTGATAAGTTGGTTGGGTACATATGAGATGTCTAAACAGGACATTGATATTGGGATCTAGGACTCAGAATTCCTGTCCGCGTTGGGATGTCATCTGGAAATCAGTGGCATGTGCACACTGACTGACCGGCCTATGGGCATGTGCACACTGACTGACCGGCCTATGGGCATGTGCACACTGACTGACCGGCCTATGGGCATGTGCACACTGACTGACCGGCCTATGGGCATGTGCACACTGACTGACAGGCCTATGGGCATGTGCACATTGACTGACCGGCCTATGGGCTTGGGGTATATAAATACACCATGAGGATGATGATGCATTGTTGGCATTTGTCTTATCCTTTTCTTCTCCAAACTTGCAACATGCATTTGGTAATTTTTGTAACGCTCATCATTTGTGAGCTACCAAGAATAGGACAGTCATTCTATCTTGAGAAGCTAAACCTGAACATTTTGCAAGAATTTCTTCTCTCTTTGTAAGTTCTTTCACTTATCTCTTAAAGAAAATCTATCAAGGTCAATTTGATTTCATTACTTACCAAAGCTATGCTTTGTTGGGTGAACCTATTTAGGCTGAATGGTAAGTACTGCAGCTGTGCTTGTGAATGAACTGGAAACACAGTGACATTCTTAAACCTTGTGTAGGAAATAGTTCTCCTAAATTATTACAAGCTTTGCTTTGTTTTGATTTAATTTTCTCTCACTGTTTTTATAGTTTTGACATGTGTCCAAATAATTGCTCAGGCCGAGGAGAATGTAAGATCAACAACAGCAGCAACACTGCTCAGTGTGAATGTTCTGAAAACTGGAAAGGTGAAGCATGTGACATTCCTCACTGTGTAAATAACTGTGGTTTTCCTCATCGAGGCATCTGCAATTCCAGTGATGTCAGAGGATGTTTCTGCTTCTCAGAGTGGCAGGGTGGGTGCTTTTTTCACTTTTCTTCCAACTTAAAGTATATTTCTAGTTTAATTACTTATAATTGACTTTATTCCTAATATCTATATCTTCTCTATTATTCAAATATCAGGTAGTGTTTATATTTTCACATCTCTTTATTGAGCTTCTTACAAATATTTGAAATTCACAGATGTGTGGTTGTAGTCTCTTTAGAATTGGGGAGGGGTTTGACATTCTTTGCAATTCATTCATGAAAGTTGGAGAACTTGGTCTCAGCCATAAGAAGAATAGCAGATAACCAAGCTGGGAGATGGGACAATAATGATGTCTCCTTAGAAGCTTTCAATATATAGTAAAATTCTAAAGTAGTCAGCTAATGGATTTATCTGTAGATAAAAATTATTTAAAAAGCTTGAGCAAAATCTTTAAGGATGGATGATAATAGCTGATACTGATTTAGTGATTTTCTTTATACATTTATCCCTTTGTCAGACCACTTTTATTGTGAAAGAAAATGTGCTTTTATAAATGCTTTATTCAATTTGGCTGAAATCAAGGAGGTAAATAACTAAAGTATTTGAGTACCTACCACTGTGCAAATGGTGCAGCAGAAGCCAAACCTTCCAAGAATGGAGCTTCTTGATTTTCCAGGAAATGAGAAGTTTGTACTATTTTTCCTGGGACTAGTCTTTACATTCTAGTCCTAAAGTTTTTTTGGTGTGTGTGTGTGCGTGTGTGTGGTTTTTGTTTGTTTGTTTGTTTGTTTGTTTTTTTCGTTTGCATTAATAATCCCTTTGTCCTCTTTCCTCTGAGGGCTGTTTAAGCCAGTATTTTATTTCTAAAAATCCTAACCTGTATCTGGTCAGGTCATCATTAAAAAGTATGTGATTTTGAATTTTATGAGAGATTACTGTTTATGTTTAGCTTTGAGTAAATGGAACGCACAAATTAAAGTGATTTGTCTGATATCTAGACACTAAAGGGCAAGACTGAGTATTCTTTAGATATTTGTTACATTTAATAGATTAAAACTTGAAATGCAGTAATTCTAAAACTGCATTTTGTGAAGCTAATTTATTATGTTTTATTAGGTCCTGGATGTTCAATACCTGTACCAGCTAACCAGTCATTTTGGACTCAAGAGGAATATTCTAACCCAAGGCTCCCCAGAGCCTCTCACAAAGCTGTGGTCAATGGAAATATAATGTGGATTATTGGAGGATATATGTTTAACCACTCAGATTACAGCATGGTTCTAGCGTAAGTTGTTTTAACACTTTTGCAAAAAAAATTAATTTTTCATTTTTAAAATTTATAACATAGAGATAAACAAAAGGAAAATAAATTATCAGTAATTCTATTTTCTGGTGGAAAATATCTGTTAATATTTTGGTAGTAGTATCCCAGACTTTTTTTTTTAAACATATTTTTAGTTTTTGAAATTGGAAACCACAAAGAATTCATTGTAATAAACAATAATTCATTTTTTCCAAATACTGTATCTCATGCTTTGCTTTAGGTACATATAGTAGGTAGGTTTGTTTGTTTGTTCGTTTGTTTGTTTGTTTGTTTGTTTATTTATTTATTAGTAGGTTCTTTTAAATAGGGGTTACTTTATTCTTCATTTAATTAGCAACAAATCTATAGATCAAATGGTTTGAATCTATAGTGTACCAGTGGAAATTAGGCCACTGTGTAGTATTAATACTTCCCATGCCACTTATCCCAAAAGGAGAATATATATTGTCATGGTGGAATTAGCTATAGAGATTGACTTTTGGGAGAAATTTATCAGCACGTAACTCATTGCTGATTTTGTGCCCTCACAGTGTTTTCTAGGCATTTTTTATTAATGAAGGTTATAAAAAACTATCATCTGTTCTTTAAGGGGTTCTAGGAATATGGCAGTGTGGCATATTTTATGATTTCCCCAAAAATATATCATTAAACACACAGAACAACTAGGAAACATACAAAAGTACATGGGTTACATTGATAACAAGAATTGGTTAGAGGTCTGCAACTACATCAAGCATGTCAAACTCAAAGGCTAACATGGGCCAAATAACCAAGGCTTAAGTTTATGTGGGCCACAGAAAGACAAAAGCTTCAATTTTCTTAGAAATATAGGTTTATTTCAATAGAGTCATGGTGAATACAAAGAGCTGAAATAAATGAGTAATCATTAACATAAAATAATAGAACATTTTAATAAAAATTACTATTTTTCTTGAACATTAACATACCAGACACTGAATAATTGCACAAATTAATAAGCGTAATGCAAATAAACCTATTTTTCTTGTTCTGTGTACTGAAAATATTTCCTGTTGCGCACACCAAACAAGTCAGTCCAAGACTAGTGATGTGGCAATCGGCTACTAAAATATTCACTACCAGTATTAGTGGGGAGAAATGGTGTGCCTGCGCATAAGGCACGTAAGGGAAATTAATGCAACATGATTATAGTCATCAGTCATTAGCAAATGTTGTAGTTCGTTATTAATAATTATGTATAGCTGAAACCGGCTTGGCTCAATGGATAGTGTCAGCCTGCAGACTGAAGGTTCGATTCCGGTCAAGGGCATGTACCTTGGTTGCCGGCACATCCCCAGTAGGGGGTGTGCAAGAGGCAGCTAATCAATGGTTCTCTCTCATCGATGTTTCTAACTCTCTATCCCTCTCTCTTCTTCTCTGTAAAAAAAAAAAAATTCAATAAAATATATAAAAAATAAAATAAAATAACATATTTAAAAAAATAATTACTATGTATAACAGGATACTGTAAAAATTAAGTCACAAAATTTTTATTAAAACGTTTCTTACCATTATATTGGCTGGGCCCCCAAAATATTCATTGTGGGCCCATGAGTTTGACATGCTTGATCTACACAGATGGGTAAAACTAAACCACTGACAGCTGCAAAACTTGTATGTATCAGTATCTGTGCAGGAGTAAGCAAATAGGAGCAATGAATCCACTGGCTTGAATAGTAAGTGTAAATGTGTTTATAGAAGCCACAGTAATCCTTCTCAGAAAACACCTTGCATCCTCAGAACTCCACAAAAGTCTTACAGTGGTATGCAGTCAGTTCTGTAAAACCATTTTCCTAGATAGTTTTGAGTTATTTTTACCCAAAGTATAGTACTGTGTGTTTTAAAAAACAAAACAAAAACAAAACAAAACAACAGTGAGAATGAGATGCATAGGGGAAGAAAGGGAGGGTGAGAAGGAGGAAATAGAGCCAGGGAGAGACAATGAGAATGATTGAGACTTCTCTAAGCAGAAAAGTAAACCACGTAAAAGGGGGAGAAATCATACTTGCTTCTGATTTCTCCTAGCAACATTTAATATCAGCATTCAAGGGAGCAGTATCTGCAAAATTCTGAAGGAAAGAATGGATGGCTCAAGAATATTATACCCAGCCAAGGTGTCATTCAACTCTAAAGCTAGCAAACAGATACTCTTCTTAAACATGAAAGAATTTAGAGAAAGGAGTACATATGAACTCAACTAGAAAAAGGCTATTTGATAGTGAAGGCTTCCAGCAGCGGTTCTCAACCTGTGGGTTATGACTGGGTCACCTAAGACCATCAGAAGACACAGATATTTACATTATGATTCATAATAGTAGCAAAATTATAGTTATGAAGTAGCGACAAAAATAATTTTATGGTTGGGGGTCACCACAACATGAGGAACTGTATTAAAGGGTTGTGGCATTAGAAAAGTTGAGAACTACTGGTATAATGCCGTCTTCAGGTTATTTAAACTGTATGTAGAAGAGGTTTTCAGGGATCATCAGAAACTGCCATTAGATTTCTTTCATTCTTGCCCCAGAGCTATATAACCCAGCCCTCCTTCCTGAGTTGTCATATGCATAGTAGGCTCAGATATGAGGTTTGTTCACCCAGGGGCCTGTACATATGCATGTCAGATGTAATGAGCATCTCTAAGCTAGATTCTATCACAAAAGAGTATAAGATATTCTGTTCTGTCATTTGGGTAAAAATATGATCTGTTTGTTTTGTAGGTATGACCTTGCTTCTAGGGAGTGGCTTGCACTGAATCGTTCTGTGAACAATGTGGTTATTAGATATGGCCATTCTTTAGCATTATACAAGGTAAAATGTCTCCACTCTACTGAGCTAGAAACTCAACTCTTCCAAAGTGACTTTTTCATATTATGTGGTTGAAAAATTATGTAATGTTTTTCCCCCCTAACCTTTTGGTTGTAGTAAAATACATATCACATAGAAGTTACCATCTTTGCCATTTTTAAGTATGAATTTCAGTGGTATTAAATACTTTCATAATGTTGTGCAACCATCACCACCATCCATTTCTGTAACTTCATCTAAGAAAACTGCAACTTATGCCCATTAAACACTTAGGTCCTCATTTTTTCTTCCCTTAGCCCCTGATAAGTACCATTCTGCTTTTTTGTCTCTATGATTTTGACTTCGGTGTCTTTTTTTAATTTTGGAAAAACTTTATATTTGTAAGGATATATATATGTATATTTCAGAGAGGAAGGGAGAGGGAGAAAGAGGAGGAATATCTTTGGCGAGAGAGAATCATTGATTGGCTGCTTCCTGCATGCTCCCTATTGGGGATCGAGCCTGCAACCCGGGCATGTGCCAAAGCTCTATCCACTGAGCCAAACTGGCTAGGGCTGCAGGGGTTTATAATTGGCTAATATACAAGTGGAAGTTAAAGTTGAAACAAATTTAACACGAGAAATATTAATGGATTCAAATTGTACTAGGATATTATGATTGTGGTACTAGATGGTTAAAAATTAACATAATATAGTGTTGATTAATGTTTATGTTTCTTATATTAGCAAGGTTAGCCAAGAAAAGCCACATTGCAATATAACTAGGTAATCATTTTCATTTCCTTGTTTTTGTGGTTTATGGTAGGCTGAAGGAACTTTTCAATTTTATTTTTCTAATCATTTTATCACTGTAGTAAAGGTTTTGAATGAGGAAGTCCAAGAAAAGTGGCAAGTTAGAGATATACCGTGTTTCCCTGAAAATAAGACATCCTCCGAAAATAAGACCTAGCACATGGAAAGATAAGACATCCCCTGAAAATAAGACCTAGCGCAACTTTGGGAGAAAAAAATAATATAAGACACTATCTTATTTTCGGGGAAACAAGGTAGAATACAACTTATTTTATTTTGTTTCTTTTGCCATCATTTTCCTAGACATTCATTGAAAGCTGCATTTCACTAACACTTTTTAAGCTAATAGTAATATTGAGGTTTTGAACTGCTCTTTCTCTCTTCTCAGATTTAATCCTTTCGATGTTTTTAGAGTTTTGTTCACATTTTTCCCCCAGGATAAAATTTACATGTACGGAGGAAAAATTGATTCAACAGGGAATGTGACCAATGAGTTGAGAGTGTTTCATATTCATAATGAATCATGGGTATTGTTGTCTCCGAAAGCAAAGGAACAGTATGCGGTTGTTGGGCATTCGGCACACATTATCACGCTGAAAACGGGCCGAGTGGTCATGCTGGTCATCTTTGGTCACTGCCCTCTCTATGGGTACATAAGCAATGTACAGGAATATGACGTGGGTAGGTATATTTTTCCCGTGATATTTTTTTGAATGTGAAATTTAAAACTACCCTAATTATTATGGCTTTTTTACAATTCAACCTAACCTTGGCCTAGTACTTTATCTTGAAATGCAGTTAACATTGAAGTATTACTAGTAAAATTCAGATTATGGTGCTGCTATGTAGTATGCAGTATATTTGTTACTGTCAATTTAGCATAGAGTCAAAGACGGCACTAACTGCTTTAGGAACTGAAAATAAAATAAATGAATAAAAATGATTCAAAGCAATGTATTCTGAAAAAACACACACATTTATTTAGCTCTTTAGAGATTGGTTTAGGGGAGCATTATTATAAAATCTTTCCTTTGGTTAAATTTTATTTTACGTTGTCATGAAATAGGAGTACCAGCTATCTTACCTAATAATAGAGAAAAATGTAAATTGTACCTTCGCTATGCCCACAGCCAATCAGAGTGAGTATGCACATTAACCCAACAAAGATGGTGGTTAATTTGCCTACATACTTGGGTCCAGGGAACCTCCTCGGCATCCAGGTCACTCCCAGTTGGCCATCAGGCAGAGACTTTAGGCCTTGGAAGGGGCTGAGCTTGCTATCAGAGAGGCGGCGGGGGTTCCCTTCCCAAGCCTAGAGCCAGGGCAGAGGCTTTAAGGCTTAGGAAGGGACCAAGCCTATGATCAGAGGTGCGAGAGGTGGGGGAAGGGGAGGGAGAACCCTTCATTGTGCTGGGGGAGGCTTTAGGCTTGGGGAGGTGCTGGGGGAACCCCTTCCCAAGCCTAAACCTGGGGCGGAGGCTTTTGGCTTGGGAAGGGGCTGAGATTGGGATCGGAGGGAAGAGGAAAATATCAATGGAAACATTCTCAGGTGAGGATAAAAAGAGAAAGAAAGAAAGAAATGTCATATCCTATGAAAGACACATCTTGAAAATGCCTAAAGAAAGTTGTCATTTTTCATAGTGAAGGGACTGAAGTCCATATTGATGAAAATACTTTGGCGGCTGTAGAGACTGGCAGTGGCTACAGCAGCAGCGTGATGGGGCTGACGCCTTCCCCTGATCAGCCCTGTTGCCTCCCACAAAGGGAGGTCAGACTGCGGCTTAGGTCGGTTCCCAATGGGAGCAGGCTTAAGCCATCCGTAGGACATCCCCTTAGGGCTCCCAGTATGTGAAAGGAGGCAGGCTGGGCTGAGGGACCCCTCTCCAGTGCACGAGTTTTGTGCACTGGGCCCCTAGTAATTTATATTTTGAGAAAGCAGACCCATGAAGTATATCTGTGTATTGACATGGGGAATTAAATATTCAATTGAGGAGACTCTGACTCTTAATGTAATTCTTTTCCAGTATGGTGTATTAGAACATTAAAACATTTAATAAATTGAAGTTTGGCACCTGACTTTATTAGTTTTAGGTGGCCTTCCTTTAAAAATAAAATGATGAAAAAAATTATATGTATCAAGTCTCCCAGAATCTCTTCTCTTATCCTAAGCTATTTGGTAGTTTTAAGTATTAGAGAAGAGGAGCCTGCAACATTTGCCTTTAACTGTTTTCCATTTTCAGATAAGAATACGTGGAGTATATTACATACCCAGGGTGCCCTTGTCCAAGGGGGTTATGGCCATAGCAGTGTCTATGACCACAGGACTAGAGCAGTCTATGTTCATGGAGGCTACAAGGCTTTCAGCGCCAATAAATACCGGCTCGCAGATGATCTCTACAGATACGACGTGGACACCCAGATGTGGTAGGTGCTTTTGCTTGAGCTTTCATTTTAAGATGTGGGAAAATGTACTATATATATATATATATATATTTATATATATATATATATATATATATATTTTAAATATATATTTTTTATTTCAGAGAGGAAGGGAGAAGGAGAGATAGAAATATTAGGGATGAAAGAGAATCATTGATCGGCTGCCTCCTACTCGCCCCCTACTGGGGATCGAGCCCGCAATCCAGGCAAGTGCCCTTGACTGGTATCTAATCTAGGACCCTTCAGTCCACAGGCCTATCCACTGAGCCAAAATGTTTTTTTTCTTTAGGCCTAGCAGGTAATTCTCTTATTTGTTACAAAGAAACTGGAAAATAAGCAGAAGGTACAATAATAAAGTAGCTGGTATTTCTTGCATTATTCTATAATCTTGTAGTAGATTGATCAAGAAAATGCTTGGTATTTTTTTAATGGTTTTCGATTTCAGATACTCAGTACCACTGTAAAATTTTAGCTCTTCAGAATCCTAAAGAATAAATTATTTTGAGTTTATGCACACTGTTATAGTTCAATAGAATATATCCATTTTACCTTCTCTTTTTTTCTTTCTCCTTTTTTTTTTTTCTTCCATTTTACCTTTTCTTGATGACTAAGGGTGTCATCATGGGGGTCAGTTATTGGCATCATTCCATGAAACACCAAACAGAGATTGTCTCAGTATCTGAAAGATTAAAGCTCTGTTCACTCTTAAACTATATGTTGGTCTTTATAAAGTATGCTAATCTTAATAAATGTAAAGCAAATTTGAGATATGAAATAATATAATTAAAAAGCAAGTTTCTCTTCTTTTTGTATTTCCATACATACTTGAGACCATATTGTGGATCAGTTTTATATTCTGTCACTTTCAATGGCTGTGTAATACTCCATTGTGTAAGTACAGTTGAACATTTTGGTTTCTAGCTTTTGTTTTACTGATAAAGCATTGTGCATAAACTTTTTTTTTTTTAATATATTTTATTGATTTTTTTACAGAGAGGAAGAGAGAGGGATAGAGAGTTAGAAACATTGATGAGAGAGAATCATCCATCAGCTGCCTCTTGTACACCGCCTACTGGGGATGCACCCGCAACCAAGGTACATGCCCATGACCGGAATCAAACCTGGGACCTTTCAGTCCGCAGGCCAACACTCTATCCACTGTGCCAAACTGGTTTCGGCTACTGTGCATAAGCTTCTGTCTACTTTCCATACGATTACTATCTAGAAACTACAATGATAAGGTCATCAATTTTTAAGGCTCTTAATATATTTTGTTAAAATTCTCGTAAGTCTTTAAGATTTTACATATTTACTTATTATTAAGAAAGTTATATGTAGGGAAAAATCCAGAAGTATTCGAACATTTGGATATGAACTTAAGAAAATGGTTATGTACCCTAACCAGTTCTGCTCAGTGGATAGAACATCAGTTGAAGGGTCCTGGGTTCGATTCCTGTCAAGCCTGGGTTGCAGGGTCGTTGATCCCCAGTAGGGGGTGTGCAGGAGGCAGCCAATCAATGGTTCTCATCATTGATGTTTCTCTCACTCCCTCTCCCTTCCTCTCTGAAATCAATAAAAAATATATATATAGAAAAAAAGTGATTATGTTGCCCTGGTTAGTTTGGTTCAGTCCCCTAGCATAAACAGTCCATGTGTTTCTCTCTCTCTCTCCCTCTCTCTCTCTCTCTCTCTCCCTCTCTCTCTTATTCTCTCTCGCCGCAACCCCCCCCCCCCCCACTTCCTTTTCACTGTCTCTAAAAATCAATGGCAAAAATATCTGTGGGTGAGGATTAACAAAAAACTAACAAGATTATGTTTGCATTAGTGAATAGGTGATAAGTATTATAAAAAACTAAACTTGTATTTATTATTTTTAAATCTCAAAAGGACCATTCTTAAGGACAGCCAATTTTTCCGTTACTTGCACACAGCTGTGATAGTGAGTGGAACCATGCTGGTGTTTGGAGGAAACACACACAATGACACATCCATGAGCCATGGCGCCAAATGCTTTTCTTCAGATTTCATGGCTTATGACATTGGTAAGTTTCCCCAAAACACTTTATTTTCAAGAGTCTTTTTTGTCTATAAGTAACATTTTAAAGGAAATGGAAAATATTGCTAGTTAAAAATGGTCAGGCCATTTGAAAGAGGCCTAAATAGTATTTTTATGTTAATTTGACTAATGTTACATCTATTAAAAAACATGACTTCTGTATTACATTTTTTTGGAAGTCACTCCTTTAAGTAGTTGAATATACATTGAATGTTAATTTTTTAAAAATATATTTTATTGATTTTTACAGAGAGGAAGGGAGAGAGATAGAGAGTTAGGAACATTGATGAGAGAGAAACATTGACCAGCTGCCTCTTGCACACCCCCTACCAGGATTGTGCCCACAGCCAATGTATATGCCCTTGACCAGAATCGAACCTGAGACCTTTCAATCCGCAGACCAACGCTCTACCACTGAGCCAAACTGGTTTCGGCATTGAATGTTAATTTTTGAGGATGAGTTGGGATAACTGGTCTCTCCTGTGCTACAGACGTAGTGTCATGTAGTTGTTAACCACCTCATTGTGTTAAGTTGCTTCCCTAGATAACAATTTCACCTTTTTAAAAATTCTAGTGTGGTAATACATTTTTCCAGAAGAGGGCAGTATTTGTTCATGCAGAATAAATGCTTGCTATTCTCTTGGATAAATATCATCATTGGATGTTCATTTCTGTGCCAGCCACTGAGCTTCTACATTGCCCTTGGCCTCATAGGGTGGGAGGTAGAGAATCGAGTATACAATATAATTGCAATTCATGGTGTTACTTGCTCTAAGATGAATGTATGAGAGTACCTATGAACATTCCTAATGTATAGGGAAAAGGGTTATAGTTGGGGAAAGCCTTTTTGAGAAGATGTCCTTTAGGCTGGGTCCTGGAACACTGGGAAGTCAGCTAAGTGAAGTTAGGTGGACTTCTCAAGTGGAGACAAAAAAGGACCATTCCATACTTGAGGTCTGTAAATAGTTTTGGCAGTATTATAGCTGCACTTAGGAGAGGAATGGCTTCAACTGAACTAGAGACCCAAGCAGCTATCAGACTGGTTAGATCCTGAGAGACCTGTGATGTCATGATGAGGGGTTTAGGCTTTTTGAAGAATCTTACAGAGGAGGTGACAGAATTGTATTTGGTTTTAGAAAGATCTCTTTGTGGCATGTGTGAGTAGTTGGGAAGGGCAAGATGGAAATTTTAAGGCTGAAGTATTTTTTTTTTAATATATTTTATTGATTTTGTACAGAGAGGAAGGGAGAGAGATAGAAAGCTAGAAACATCGATGAGAGTGAGTCATCGATCAGCTGCCTCTTGCACACCCCCTACTGGGGATATGCCCGCAACCAAGGTACATGCCCTTGACCAGAATCGAACCCGGGTCCCTTCAGACCCCAAGCCGACGCTCTATCCATTGAGCCAAACCGGTGTTGGCAAGGCTGAAGTATTGAGGCAAGGCTGAACTAAGGCGGTGGAAGGGGCCATGGGGATAAATAGATGGTTTTGAGAACTCCTGGAAACTTGAGGATTATCTGGGGTATATTTTGAGAGAGATGAAAGCATCTTGATTCCCAGGTATCTAGTGTGAGCCACCGTAGAGGTGCTTTTTACCAAGGCTGGAAATAGAAGTACCGGATGGGTGAGTAAGATGAATTTGGGAGAATGTTCAGCTGGAGATGACTATGGGATAGAGCAGTACCGAGATTAGTGGGAAGCTCCAGGATAGAATTCTATAGGGGACAAATGTCATCAGGGATGAGCAAAGAGCCAGAGGACAGATATATGGATAAAGAAGTCAGAAACAGCATGCAGACTATGAAAGCATGTAGGAAGAGTAGGAGGAAAGTGAGGCAAAATTGGCATCCTACAAGGGAACTGTTAACAATGACTGCAAAGGGATTAAAATAAATCCTGGAGAGTCTTTCAGATCTAGCAACAGATGTTATTTATTACTAAAGGCCCAGTGCATGGATTTGTGCATCGGTGGGGTCCCTTGGCATAGTCTGCGGGGATTGGGCTGAAACTGGTAGTCCAACGCCACCTCTTGCTCCTGCATGCAGCTCCTGCTCATCCCAACCCGATTGGGCCTGCTGCCATTCCACTGTGGTCTCCGGGCTGCGGCAGCCAGCTGTGAGCCCTGCATCTGGCACCCATGGGTCAGCTGAGTGATGCTCCTGCTGTGGGAGCACACTGACCACCAGGGGGAAGCTCCTGCATTGAGCATCTGCTCCCTGGTGGTCAGTGCACATCATAGTGACCGGATGACTGGTCATTCAGTTGCTTGGTTGCTTAGGCTTTTATATAGATAGATAGATAGATTCTTTAGATATGGATGAGTAATTCAGATTGCAGGAGGCTAAAAAATAACAAGGTGAGATCTACACAGTGAATATTGACTATTTTAATTTTAAAAAATTTATTTGTGAGGGGAAGAAGAGGAGAGTTGTGTATCTTCTTGGGCATCTTTATTTTTAATTTTTAAACTTATCTTTTTATTACTGTTTTTGGTGAGAGAAGAAGGGAAAGGGTGACAGAGAGAAACATTGATGTGAGAGGGCAACATCTACTAGCTGCCTCCCACATGCTCTGACCATAAATTGAACCTGTAGCCCCTCAGAACACGGGACACCAGTCAACCAATTGAGCCATACTGGTCAGGGTTTGGGCATATTTAAATGCTGTGATGAAAGCCAGTGCACTAAGAAGAAAGGGTCTTTGCCACACTGTGGTTTTAGGGAAGGAAACAAGGTGGGTGGCAAGAAGCCTCTGTTCTCCATGTGAGGAAGACCACAGAGTGGGCTGATAGGAGAAAGAAATGAAAGCTGTTGTTGTCAAGGTTGAATAAATGTCTGGATTGAATAGAAGAACCTTTGCTTAGGGAGTGTGAATGTCTTAAGTATTTTGGAAGTAGACAGTGCGTGTGAGTTTGGTGTGGTTTACCAGCAAGAGAAGTTAAGTTGATAGCATGGATCAGAACAAAGGAAAATTAGTAGAAGAGATCTAGGGAAGGACTTTTATTTTATTTCATTTTATTTTTCTCACCTGAGAATATGCTTTTTATTGATTTTAGAGAGAGAAAGGGAGAGAGAGAGAAATATCAATGTGAGAGAGAAACATTGATTGGTTACCTCCTGTAGTTGCCCTAACTAGGGATCATTGAATCCACAACCCAGGTATGTGCCCTGACCAGGAATTGAACCCACCACCTTTCAGTGGACAGGACAATGTGCCATCCTATTGAACCTCACCAGCCAGGGCTCTACAAAAGGACTTTTGAAAATTTAAACAAAGTTTGAATTTTTTTTAAGTTTTAATTTTCCGCCTGTATTTTCCTATTTTAGCTACCATTTGGGCAAGTCAGTATAGAGTGGGAAATAATTATAGAACCCATATGTTTTACTTATATAAGGTCTGAAAATTTTGCTTAAGTTAAAAAACATTCTAGTGAGTGAAATTGATAGCAACAGGGTGAGTGGTGTGGGTGTCAGGGATGTCGGATTTGCTAATAGAATTGCCGCCTGGTCCTGCCTTTCTTCCACACTTTGTTATTCTGCTGCTGCTGCGTTTTACCTCAGAAATGCAGGTGTGACTCAGAAAAAGCAGGAGAAACATTTTATGTGATTGCCTTTGTGTAGTCATCTTACCAAAGAAAACGTTACTTCCTATCGATGATGAATGGCAGTCTCATTTGAAATGTGTTTTTCTTGCTCCCAGCTTGTGACCGCTGGTCAGTGCTTCCCAGACCTGATCTGCATCATGATGTCAACAGATTTGGCCACTCAGCAGTCCTACACAACAGGTAATTGGAAAAGAAGTGCTTTTTCCTTTTCTCTTGGGTTTCAAATGAAAATGAAGTAAAATATGAAGGAATTGAATTGGGTTTGCATATTATTCTCAGCATTTTCCCACCTTGTTCATTTTTCACAGAATTACGTAGGCATGAATTTCCTGATTTATATTTAAAATATTTGATGTACATTTGAATTTCTTTTAATGCCATGCTTTTTTTTTGTTAGCATGCAGGAGTATGCTATGTTGTCTGAATGCATGGGACCACAAAAGTTATGTGCAATTACTGTCTTATGCCCTCTGTCATTTTCTACTGTTCATGGAACTTAGGTCTGAATGGTAAGGAGTTTAAAAAAAAAGAGAGAGAGGGCACATCAAATAGGGGATAATAAGGTAGGGGAACTGAGATGGGGAGATTCTGAAGCTTCATATATTATAGAACAAGTTTATAGTTCCTAATAATGTGAAGTCTGCATTGCATTGGTCAAAATGCCTAGCCCAAACTAACAGTGCTTTTTACCAGCCTGCCCTGGAGAAGGCTCTAAATAAGGCCCATTCAGAGAGGCCTTTTCAAAAGTTCCTTAAACTGTACTTTAAAGATTTTTTATTTGTAATAGCCTAATCATGTTAATTTTTCTCATTTTGTTTCTGCTGTTATTACTGTTGTTTACTTCACCTTTTACAATTTTAGGCCATGCCCTGGCTGGTGTAACTCAGTGGATTCGAATATTGTCCCGTATACCAAAAGATCATGTGTTCCATTCCTGGTCAGGACACATACCTAGGTTGTGGGTTCAATTCCCACGTTCATACAGAAGGCAACCAATTGATGTTTCTCTTTCTTTCTAAAAAAAAAAAGAAAGAAAGAAAGAAAGAAAGGAAGAAAGAAAGAAAGAAAGAAAGAAAGAAAGAAAGAAAGAAAGAAAGAAAGAAAGAAAGAAAGGAAGGAAGGAAGAAAAGAAAAGAAAGAAAGAGAAGGCATCTTGGTTATAATGTGTTTAAATGTGGATCCTTTTTGTGTCAATCTTGGAGTTGGGTGAGCTTTATGGGTGTATATAATAGATTAGTCATTTTATTAAAACTTTGGAAGTTTTCACCCATTTAAAAATATTTTTATTGATTTCAGAGAGGAAGGGAGAGGGAAAGAGATATAGAAACATCAGTGCTGAGAGAGAATCATTGATCAGCTGCCTCCTGCACATCCCCTATTGGGGATTGAGCCTGCAACCCGGGCATGTGCCCTTGGCTGGAATAGAACCCAGAACCCTTCAGCCCACAGGCCTACGCTCTGTTTACTGAGCCAGATCAGCTCGGGTGAAACAGTTTTTATTTATTGTTTTGACTCCTCTGTATGGGTCATATTTTTTTTTCTTGCATAGCTTATAATATTTTGTTGAAAACTAAACATTTTTGGCAATATATTGTAGCAAATATGGTTCTGATTTCCCCACCATCACCACCAACTATTGTTTTTGTTGTTTGTTTAGTGGCTTGCCTAGACTAATTCTATGGAGTCTGTTTGCTGATTTTTATAGTTGTTTTTTTTGTTTTTATTTTTCAATCTGACTTCCTAGGTCATTGTTGTTTAGTTATCAGCCAGTGGTTTTGCTTAAACAATTTAAGCTAGTAAGGATTATACTCTTTGCTGATGGATCTGTTAAAAAATAGATAGCTAGGGCCTTCTCCATTACCTTCTGAGTTGCTTGCAGCTTTGTTCAAACATAGCATTCCAAACCACCAGAGACTTACATCATCATGTTTCCAAAGATGAATTGGGCTTCACTTAAACGGTTGAAAATCTTGACACTGGACCGAAGGAGGACTTAGACTTCTGGCATCAGCCAATGAAGTTTCCCATTAAAAGACAACTAAAAAGTATACAGTAAGGATTTAACAAGATAATGAAGAAATACTGAGCAGAAAATAAGCAATGAGTCATCTGGCCAGTGTGGCTTAGTGGTTGAGCATCAACCTAGGAACCAGGAAGTCGGGGTTCTATTCCCAGTCAGAGCACATGTCTGCATGGTGGGCTCAATCCCCTGTGTGGGGCATGCAGGAGGCAGCCAATCAGTGATTCTCTCTCAGAATTGATATTTCTCTCTCTCCCTCTTCCGTCCTCTCTGAAATAAATAAAAATATTTAAAAATCCTACATAATAAAGAGGTAATATGCAGATTGACCCTCACACCCTTGCACAAGATGGTCATTCCCATGAAGTCAAAGATGACCAGAAGGGGAGGGCAGTTGGGGGTAGTTGAGCCAGCAGGGGAAAGCAGTTGGGGCAATCGGGTCAGAAGGGGAGCAGTTAGGCATTGATTAGGTTGGCAGGGGAGTGGTTAGGGGGTGATCAGGCTTGCAGGCAGGCGAGTGGTTGGGAGCCAGCAGTCCTGGATTGTGAGTGGGATCTTAGATTGGAGAGGGTGCAAGCTGGACTGAGGAAACAACCCCCCCCCCCATGCATGAATTTTGTGCACTGGGCCTCTAGTAAAAAGATAATAAGAGATAAATAGAGTTCAAAGAGATAAATTGAGCTGCTTTAGCCTATGGGAGTTTCCTCATCCAGTTGAAGCAGCTGAGAGGTGTAGCTGAGCTTTCTACTGACTCTTAGAGGCTGAGGAGCAGAAGCCAGAAATTTCTTTATACAGAGTACATGCCAACTAGATATTTCTGAAAAAAATGTCTAAATGAATAGGATGGTTTGGATTTTGTTCTTTTTAGAAACAGAGACTATGAATGATTCTATTAGATTTTTTTTTACCCTTCCTTAGTCTAAGAACAAATTAAAATCATTGTTACATGTTAATATGTAAGAGGTAATAGACCCAATTTTAATATTAATGCTAGCAATTTAATATAGTCTTAAAATATCAAAAGATGTTTTAGGTAAAATGCAGATAAATCATGTGCTTATAGATTGTTTTTTTTAATGTTAAAACTTTTTATTGTGGAAATTTTAAACCCTAACCCATTCCTGATTATTTTGAAGCTCCCTGGCATAAAATGCCATCAGAATATAGTTGGTTATCATTATTGTGGTATAATTATATTCTATAACATCACCACAAACACTGAATTTGAGAATATTGAGTTTTTACACCCAGAGAAATACAGGGTTAGGTTATTGCAAGTCTCTTACATTTTCATCAACTAATCAATTTATAATTTTGTTTTGTGTGTGTTTCTGTTTAATGACACACCTTATTTATATATATATTGTTGATTCATTAACATTGAGCTCATAGTCAACAGCACTATGACTCATGCTTAAATGACTCATCTAATGCATGTACTAGTATTTTCTCTATAAGCCACATCCTGGACAACACTTCAACACTATTGCTTTGGGGCCATTTAAAACAGCAGAGTCACCAACATAAAGCACAAACATGCAAAAAACACATGACAGCTCTAGCTGGTTTGGCTCAGTGAATAGAGTGTCGCCTGCGGACTAAAGGGTCCCAGGTTCAGTTCCGGCCAAGGGCACGTGCCTGGGTTGCAGGCTCGATCCTCCTTCGTAAGGGGTGTGTAGAAGGGAACCAGTCAATGATTCTCATTATTGATGTTTTGGTCTCTCTATCCCTTTCCCTTCCTCTCTGAAATCTATATATATGGCTAATACACAAAGTGTCCCTTTGGGAGTTCGACTGGGAGTTCAATTGCTGGCTATGATATGTGCTGACCACCTGGGGGTGACATGGAACATGGTGGGCAACCAGTGGCAGCAACAGGGCGCTGAGGGAACGAGGGAAAGAGGAGGTGGGGAGGCGGGGAAGCTGATTGGCCCTGATCGCCAGCCAGGCCTAGGGACCCTGCCCAGGGTAGTTGAGTGAGAAAGATGAGGGGGAAAGGTATAAGAAAATCTTTTGAGATCCTGAAAAAATAATTTCTTACACAACTATCAATATATAAGGTTTGTCTGAAGATTAAAATAGTATATCAGGACTTTGTTTACTTAAGGTTTTAGTAAACTACTCTCCCTTTTTTGTTTTTCCTTTTAGCACCATGTATGTGTTTGGCGGCTTCAATAGTCTCCTCCTCAGTGACATCCTGGTATTTACCTCGGAACGGTGTGAAGCACACCAGAGTGAAGCTGCTTGTCTAGCAGCAGGACCTGGCATCCGGTGTGTGTGGGACACAGGGTCATCTCAGTGTATTTCCTGGGAGTTAGCAACAGAAGCAGAAGAAGAAAAGTTAAAATCAGAATGTTTTTCCAAAAGAAGTATGTTTTTTTTTCTTCTTTAAATTAATTTGAGTTCTTATTTTATCTGAATCATGAAGGCATTTAACATATGTACACTTTTTAGATTTCATGTTATTCAAAAATATTCAATAATAACTTGTGCAAAGGCTTTATGAATAATTGGTTTGTAAACATCTTTACAATGGTTAGGAGGATGCCATGTGGCTACTACAACCTATCTGCAAATCATAGAGACAAAAACCTCCTTGGCTTTGCATAGACTCTGTATACCAATTCCAGAACCTGGCTGAAATTAGTTTATGTTGATGGAAATGTTCTATATTTGCACTGTCTCAATATGATGGCTACCAGTGACATGTGCTTATCAAGTACTTCGGAACGAGACTGGTATGACTGAAGAACTGAAATTTTAATTTTAATTAATGTAAATTAAAAATTACATGTGACCGTAGCCATTTTGGCTTAGGGGATAGAGCATCAGCCCATAGAGTGAAGGGAGGTTCAATTCTGGTCAAGGCGGCATGTACTTGCAGGCTCGATCCCCAGCCCTGGTCAGGGTATGTGTGGAAGGCAACCCATCGATGTGTCTCTCTCACATCTATATCTCCCCTTCCCTTCCACTCTTTCTAAAAAATCAATGGAAAAATATCCTCGGGTGAGATTAATAAAAAACGAACTACATGTGGGTAGTGACTACCATATTGTGTTATGCAGTTCTAATGTTAAGGATGAGAAGAAGAAGGCCAACCCAGTAAAAGCTATTACTCTCGTAGTTAGAGATAAAGTTGCTGTCTTTGCAAAGTACTATTGTTTTCTAACTTCTCAAGTTGGGCACAGTAGTGACAGCATGACAGACAGTTGCTGATGATGAGTAGTGATCCCTGCTTCTAGAACAACTTCTTATGCTTTCCAAACTTTTTTCATTTTGCCTGCTTTTTACCCTTGTGCTCTGACACAATCCAAAGTAATATGTGAGAAAGTCTATTAAGAGTAAGGAAAATGTCTCTGCAGAATATTTGTTCACTTCAATTAATTTAAAGTATGTTGACTGAATTTCTTAACCATTAGGGTTGGTATAGAGTTACCATGAGAGTTATGGCAGCTTTCAAAGCTGAACATAAGCCGAAACCAGTTTGGCTCAACGGATAGAGCGTCGGCCTACGTACTGAAAGGTCCCGGGTTCAATTCCAGTCAAGGGCATGTACGTTGGTTGCGGGCACATCCCCAGTAGGGGGTGTGCAAAAGGCAGCTGATCGATGATTCTCTCTCATCGATGTTTCTGACTCTCTAGCCCTCTCTCTTCCTCTTTGTAAAAAATCAATAAAATATATATTTTTTTAAAAAGCTGAACATAAATCTGCAGTAAGAATACCCAGGCCACCTTCCAGGTTCACTGTGGGCTGGTGAGTGCTGGAGAAATGAGATTATCAGAATCTGGTAGGGTTAGTCCCTGTCTCCTAAAAGGGATAAAATCAGTGATATAGTTTTTTTTTTTTTTTTTTTAATATATTTTATTGATTTTTTACAGAGAGGAAGAGAGAGGGATAGAGAGTTAGAAACATCGATGAGAGAGAATCATCGACCAGCTGCCTCTTGCACACCTCCTACTGGGGATGTGCCCGCAACCAAGGTACATGCCCTTGACCGGAATCGAACCCGGGACCCTTCAGTCTGCGGGCCGACGCTCCATCCACTGAGCCAAACCGGTTTCGGCAATATAGTTATTTTTTAACCACATTTTTAAAGTTCAAACTAAAGGTGAAAGCTTATAGGAAATAATATTCACTTACCTTAGGTGGTTCAGTATGACCTCATTTTATGTTAACTCATCTCAAATGTTGCCTTTCTGGTTCACTCTGCTTTCTGTTTGGACTCAGTCTTCGGGGTGATGACCAGGGTAGGAAGAACAACCTAAGGAGCAGGATGCTGGAGTCTTTGTGAGGGTGGGCCCTACCTACTCTTATCCACGGATTCCACCATGTGCTATGTCCATGAGTGATTCAACACATAAGGCAATATGGTTGTGCAGCTTCTTTTTTGTTGCTGAGCTTGATCTATCTAGGGTCAGTAAACCATGCAACAAGTCTTCAGTAGCCTAGAAGTTTTCAAAATTACACTCTTGGACTTACATGTATGTGTAGAAAATGCAGCTCAGCCAAATGCCTCCTTTGGGGTTCTGTCTACTTCCTGTGCCCAGATTAGCCTTGTGTTTATAGCTGGGAGGAATGGTTTGGTCTTCAATTTTACTTTGTTTGGCTCCAGGAAAGCTCTTTCTATTGTGTTCATTCTATTGTTAGTTGATTTTTTTCTTGGGAAGAAAAATATTTAAAGAATCATAGCTACTTCCATTTCATCTCATTGTTAAAGTAAATTAGCCTCTCTTTGTTTTTCATTTTCTGTGTACTTTTGTTGGGGGGAGTGGGTACAAAATAGTGTGTGTGTTTTTTTTTTAGATTATTTATTTATTTCTAAATCTATTTTAACCTGACAGGTAAATTTTCCTACCAGTTGCACTCATCATTTTACTTCCTGACACTTCTTACATTTTTTTGGCCTTAGTCTCAGATTGTGCTCAACAGAAGCTGTAATGGCCTGTGACTTTTCTAAGGAAGAGCTGTCACAGTTGATGATTTTTTCTTCTCTTCATAGCTTTTGCCCATGACAGATGTGACCAACACACGGATTGTTATAGCTGCACAGCCAACACCAATGACTGCCACTGGTGCAACGAATATTGTGTCCCTAAGAACCACAGCTGCGCGGAAGGCCAGGTCAGGGGCTGTCTCTTAAAGATTTCAGAGGATGGAAAAGTCCAGAGTGGGGTTATGTTTAGATTACAGTGTGAATGTTATAAAAACTGACCTGGAGTTATTTTTAAAACCTTCACTGTAGACTTGGATTTTTATTATTGCTCAAGTTTTCTTTTAGGAAGAGATGCCCAGTACATTCTAATTCCAAAGGTCCTTGTCACAGGATTGACCTGTGGTGTTTTCGAAGAAGGAAGACTGGTGTTTTGAGTATGCCCCACTCCCTAGCCATGATTAAGTACTAGAACTGGTGTGAGGCTTGGTGAATTCTGCCTATGCAAGGTTTTGGAAGCAAGTTATATTTGAGACTAAAAGGCATGTAGTAGCCACATTGAATTGTGAAAATAATATCCTACCTAATAAAAGAGTAATATGCAAATTAACCATCACCACACTACACCCACAAGCCATGCCCACCAGCCAATCAGAGTGAGTATGCAGGGCAGGAGAATCCAAGATGGCGGCATAGGTAACACCTAACTGCAGTCTCACACAACAATTTCAATAAAATATAACTAAAATACAAAAGAGTGAGTATGCAAATAAACCCAACCAAGATGGCTACAGCGACAGAGAGCAGGAGGGAAGCTTTGGTTTCCCTGGCAACAGAGGAAGCCAAGCTTTCCTCCTGCCCTTGCGGGGCCTAGGCCTCCACTCAAAGCTACAAAGTTTCAATTGTAGAAGGTAAATAAATTCCAGATACCAGGGCCTCCGCTTGAGTCACCAGGGGATGTGGCTGGCCTGCAAACCACCACAGGTCCCTCACCCAGGCTGCCCAATGCCCCAAGGGAACCCTCACCCTGATCCGGGACACACTTCAGGGCAAACCAGCTGGCCCCCACCCGTGCACTAGGCCTCTAACCTATCTAATAAAAGAGTAATATGCAGATTGATCATCACTCCAATACACAATAGCTGCCCCCATGTGGACACACAGTAGGGGAGGGCAGTTGGGAGGGACCAGGCCTTCAAGGAAGGGCAGTTAGAGGCGATCAACCCTGCAGGGGAGGGCAGTTAGAGGTGACCAGGCCGGCAGAGGAGGGAAGTTGAGGGCAAACAGGCTGGCAGGGGAGCAGTTAGACATCAATCAGGCTGGCATGATAGTAGTTAGGGGTGATCACGCTGGCAGGCAGAAGTAGTTAGGGGCAATCAGGAAGGAAGGCAGGTGAGCAGTTGGGAGCCAGCAGTCCTGGATCGGGCCTAAATGGGCAGTCAGACATCCCTCGAGGGGTCTCAGATTGGAGAGGGTGCAGGCTGGGCTGAGGGACACTGCCACCCCCTCTCCCCCCAGCCCCATGCACGAATTTCATACACCAGGCTTCCCTCACAGCCCTGGCTTTGACCACAAGGTCATCCAGAAGAGTCTAGTCTAAGTAGCATATTATGCTTTTATTATTATAGTTGTTATATTTTGGCTTAGCATAATTAAAGCTTAATATTTGTAATTTTTTATGTAGGTTAGAAGGCAACAAAGATGATGACTCAACTTTTACAGCCTTTGACAATTTATAAGACATTCTTTGATAGTCTGTAAAACAGTAGACTATAAATTTAACCTGTTTGGAAGGTATTTGAAAAGCATTAAATTCAACATTCCAATTTTAAACATGAGCAGGTTGAAGCATGGTGTTTAAGAGTGAATGACTTCCTTGCTGGGTAAAGGCATGACCTTCAGTAGAACCTTTCCCTAAAATGTTTTCACTGTGGTGCAGCTTCCTATGAATCTTATTTATATATCCATTTGCAGTTTGCTTCTTTAATTCGATTTTTAGTATCCTGTTTGTCCTTACCATGAGTTCTTCCTATGGATATAAGAAGAAAGCTTTTGTCCACTGTGTTCTAGATTTCCATTTCCAAGTATGAGAACTGCCCCAAGGATAACCCCATGTACTACTGTAACAAGAAGACCAGCTGTAGGAGCTGTGCCCTGGACCAGAACTGCCAGTGGGAGCCCCGCAATCAGGAGTGCATCGCCCTGCCCGGTAAGCCGTTAGAGGGGCATCTGGATGTATGTGTATTTGCATGGGAGAGTCCAAAGACTTGTCTAAACCCAGCAGGGGCGGGGGATAAGCTCATTTTATCCATTTCTTCCCTCTTACCAATATTGTGGTTATTTTTTAAGACAAAAATACATTTTTTTTTTTCTTAAGTATGCTCCTACTGTCTTTTGAAACAAAGTGAAACATCATCTGCTGCTCTTGAGAATCAAATGACAGGTTGGTTCTGTATCATGGAGCCCACTCCATTGTTTTCACCCTGCCTCTTCTGTGCAAACCCAGGAATATAATGCAGCAGTCTCATCAGCCATTCTGCTGGGCACCTAATGAAGAGTACTTATTTCTTATTGACCACTGGGATTAGATGGCCTGCACCTTCTGACAGGAAGGAGAGGAGAGATGCCTGTGTCCACAGCACCTCCTGGGGTGATCTCCAGCCCTGAATACCTTAATTTATGGCACTTCTGAGTTTTGGGGTAATGATTTAGGGGGTCTGGGGCCAACCAGCCATAACTAAAACTGTATGATATATTTGCTTAACCAAGATATCCAGGAAGGGGGACTTCTGTGGCTCCATGCAACAGCTGAGGCATGTTAAGGGAAATTGGGCTCCACCAGGCTCCTTGTGAATGTCCTTTGGAAGTACTTGATTCAGCTTGTATGAGTGGGCTTCTTCTTTGTCTCATTGCATCTCAAACTTAAATGCATAGCTGAGGACCTGGGGATCTTTCCATAAGTCAGATTCTGACACAGATCTAGGGTGGGGCTCAGAATCTACATTTGAACAAGCTGTGACATTGATGCCTCACTCGAGGAGCAAGTGTTTATCTGCTCTTAAATGATCCCTGCCCCATGGTACTGTACCTTTCATTGATCTGACTGGTAATGAGCATTATTGATGGTGTCTCCAGAGTACTTTGATTCTGGTGAAGTTGCTTTGCTCATTGTCTTCCAAGAAGTATTCTCAACTTCTGTGCAATTCTTTGAGTGGGTTTAGGGTAGTCACAGTAGCAGATTACAGTCTTGCCTTGTTTTCTACAGCTCTGTCACTTTGGGGTTCCCCTCCCAAAAAAAAGATCTTTTCACTTTACTTTTGGGATAATTTTGCACTTGATTTTATACTTGATGTGAAAACAATGCAGCTTTTGAAAAATAGACTTGTCCATTCACCAACTCATTTCTCTTCTTGCAGTTTTTAACGCCAGCCTTCCAATATCCATATTTATTTTTCTGCTCTTAAATTTTAGTTTGATTCTTAATTGTTTTTAAAAAGGCGATCTATAAAATCAACACTGAAATGAAACAAATGTTTTCTTCTAAGACATAGGAGGGTTGGCCTCATTTTTGAGATCTAGGAAATATGACTAATTTTTTAAAGCATTTAAAATTCTCATATTCTGTACTTGGTCCTTAGTAATGTGTCTGATACTCTCACTATATCCTAAGGAAGTACCTAGAATGCAAATCACCAAAACATTTAGTTTTTTGTTAATTCACATGGGTAATATAGTAGTTTTATGTGACTTCTAAATTTTTTTTTCTTTCTCTCTATCCTTTACAAAAGAAAATATCTGTGGCAGTGGCTGGCATTTGGTTGTAAACATGTGTTTGAAAATTACTACGGCCAAGGAGACTTATGACACAGCTAAATTGTCCTGTAGGAACCACAATGCCCTGTTGGCTTCTCTTACAACCCAGAAGAAGATAGACTTTGTCATTAAGCAGCTGCGAATAATGCAATCATCGCAGAGCATGGTGAGTTAAAATCCTCAGAACTACATCTGTTATCTACTGAGGGCATGAACACAGCTCACTTGGAGAAGTGCTGTGTAACACTGGAACTTGCACTGTCAGATTATCTTCTTTTAATACCTTCTTTCTTACCTTAACATTTTAAACACTTTAGTAGTTTGAGGGGTGAGCTGCCGGCTGAGTGGAAGGGAATTGCTATAGTGGTGTCTTATGAGGAATCAAGGCCAAATTCTGAGAGGCCTTGTCTACAATGCTAATTACTTCGAGTTTTATCAGGAAAGCAAAGGGGAGTTATTGAAGAACTTTTAAAAAGCATTAACTTTATTTGTTTTATTTCCTTAAAAAATAATACACATTTCAAAGGAAATTTAAAAAATAGTAACATTAAAAATAGAATAAATATTACTCATTACAACTAAAAATAACTACTTTGGGGTATGTCTATTTCTTGTAGGTCTTTCAATAGGCATGCATATTTTTTCCTCAAAAATGGAAATACATTATACATTTTTTAAATTATTTTTATATTTTATTGATTTTTTTTTACAGAGGAAGAGAAGAGGGATAGAGAGTTAGAAACATCGATGAGAGAGAATCATCCATCAGCTGCCTCTTGCTCACCCCCCACCAGGGATGTGCCCACAACCAAGGTACATGTCCTCGACCGGAATCGAACCTGGGACCTTTCAGACCGCAGGCCAATGCTCTATCCACTGAGCCAAACCGGTTTTGGCTACATTTTATTTATTTATTTATTTATTTATTTATTTATTATTTTTTAATATATTTTATTGATTTTTCACAGAGAGGAAGAGAGAGGGCTAGAGAGTTAGAAACATCAATGAGAGAGAATCATTGATCAGCTGCCTCTTGCACACCCCCTACTGGGGATGCGCCCACAACCAAGGTACATGCCCTTGACCGGGATCGAACCTGGACCTTTCAGTCCCCAGGCCAACGCTCTATCCACTGAGCCAAACCGGTCCCGGCTACATTTTATTTTTTAACCGACAAAATTAGGACTATCTTTCATTTCTGGGCTAAACTTTGTACTTTTATTTTAGAAGAATTTGTTAATGCAACAGGAAGGAAATTTCAGTGGAACACCAGGCAGAGACTCTCCCAGGGGTTTACTATCCCATTATTCCCTATAAAATTCAATGCCGCCGAAACCGGTTTGGCTCAGTGGTAGAGCGTCAGTCTGCGGACAGAAAGGTCCCGGTTTCGATTCCCGTTAAGGGCATGTACATTGGTTGTGGGCACATCCCTGGTGGGGGATGTGCAGGAGGCAGCTGGTCGATGTTTCTCTCTCATTGACGTTTCTAGCTCTCTATCCCTCTCTCCTCCTCTCTGTAAAAAAATCAATAAAATATATTAAAAAGAAAAATTCAATGCCAACCCTCCCCCTCCCCCCCCAGCTGAAGGTGGAAATCTCCAGTCATCTGAGCTTTTTAGTGCCCCAAAACAGGCTTACTTAATGATTCTGAGGATAGACACATCATCAGTATTTCAGGAATATTGGCAAGATTATTTCATGTATGGATAGATATTTAAGCCAAGTTTGGGGGTGGCTATCTCTTCATAGCATGTCATACGATGTAGTAGAAATTTTGGATCTTTATTATTGTTTTGCCACTAATCTCTGTGAAAATTTTTATATATTCTTTGAGCTATATTTTTGTCCTTTGTAAAAATACCATATTGAAGGGCCAAGCATGATATATAACATAAAAATGATGGTCTGATGGCTGAGTCAGTGGATAGGGAAATTTTCCTGTAGCTTTGGGATATTTGTAACTTCATGGTTTTTATTTAGAAGGCTGTTTTGGTAAAAATATTGTTTATATTCATATCTGTGTTTCTTTTGCCTACAGACGAAGCTGACCTTGACCCCATGGGTTGGCCTTCGGAAGATCAATGTGTCCTACTGGTGCTGGGAAGATATGTCCCCATTCACAAATAGTTCGATACAGTGGATGCCATTTGAGCCCAGTGATGCTGGATTCTGTGGAATCTTATCAGAACCCAGTACTCGGGGCTTGAAGGCTGCAACCTGTATCAACCCACTCAATGGTAGTGTCTGTGAAAAGCATGGTAAGTATATGGGAATTATGCATTACTGGAAGTTCATTGAAAGAGAAACCATAGCAGGCATAGTATTGATGTAAAATATTCATGAAAAACAGATTGAGTATTGATTTTTAACAATATGAAGCAGAGTATAACCCAGAATTTTATTTTTTTTTCTTGTCCTTGTGTGTTTTTTGTTGTTGTTGTTGTTGTTGTTTTTTACATTATTTTTATTAAATTATTATTTTTGTACATATACCAATGACCCCCCTTTCCATACATACCCTCCCTCCCCAGAGTTTTGTGTCCATTGGTTGTACTTATATGCATGTATACAAGTCCTTCGGTTGATCTCTTATCTCCCCCAGATCTCCCCAACCTCCCCGCTGTAATTTGACAGTCTGCTTGTTGCTTTACTGTCTCTTATCTATCTCTTGGTTCTTCAGTTTATAATGTTCTTTATCATCCATAAATAAGTGAGGTCATATGGTGTCTCTCTTTTATTGACTGGCTTGTTTCACTCAGCATGATGTTCTCCAATTCCGTCCAGGTTGCTGCAAACGATGAGAATTTTTTCTTTTTTATGGCTGCATAATATTCCATTGTGTAAATGTACCATAGTTTTTGGATCCAATCATCTGCTGATGGGCACCTAGGCTGTTTCCAAATCCTAGCTATTGTAAATTGTGCTGCTATGAACATAGGGGTGCATATATTCTTTCTGATTGATGTTTCTAGCTTCTTGATAACCCAGAATTTTAAAAGCGGAAGGAAATTGTCTCTGGTTCAGAATAGTATGACCCATAAACTTAAAAAAAATAACTAATACTACTCAGAGAACCTAATGTTCTAATTAACAATGAGATTAATTGGTTTGTTGAACTCAAAAATTTTGAGACTTGCTCTAAAAGATTAATTTCTTGTGTTGGCAGAGAAATACTGTGGAAGAAAGAACTAAAAATACAAATAAAAGCAAAGGCAAGATCAGAACTGGCATAGGGGACAAAAGGGACAGTGGACAGAAAGATGTGTCAGAAGGGAGAAAAAAGATGAACTCACTTCTGTGACAGAAAACAGAAGCAAACCTGATGTGCTAAAGCTGTACTTGAGAAGTGAAGGAACAAACACTTTGATAGCTTCATGGGTTGAACCTCTCTTCTGGGCTACATTAAGGCTTAAAGGCAGGCATAGGAGCAGTACCTACAGCACACAGATAAGCCCAAGACAAGTGTCCTCCTCCTGCAGAGAGTTCACAAATAATAGGTGGAATTTTCTGGGCACTTTTGGGAGGCTGGACTCCATGGACATCACGTCTCATTTTAGGAAGGGACCATAATATGAGGAACAAGAAGTATAGAAGAGAATTTATAGCACTGTAGGAGTCACCTTAAAATATTACTTCTAAACTTCCTGTAGGAGAGCTTTGTAGCCATTTTGGATCCTGAGTGCTTTGTAGGTGAGCTTTGTAGCCGCTATTTTGGATCTTGAGTGCTTTGTATTTAATGAATGCTGTGGTCCTTCCTCCCTAAAATATACAAAGATGTGATTTTGCATATTCAGATGGGTTGTAAAAGCCCTGAAGTTTATCCTAGGTCCCATATATTTTGAGGAGCTTTAGAACCCCTACTTGAATGGAAAGATTAGCTTGTTCACAACCCATACCGAAAAGACTTTGACCTTAGCCAACATGGTGGGAGCTCTAAGTGTCTCTCTTGTGTTTACTTCCCAGCGAACCATAGCACCAAGCAGTGCCGGGCGCCGTGTGCTTTGAGGACGGCGTGTGGAGAGTGCACCAGTGGCAGCTCTGAGTGCATGTGGTGCAGCAACATGAAGCAGTGTGTGGACTCCAATGCCTATGTGGCCTCCTTCCCTTATGGCCAGTGTATGGAGTGGTATACCATGAGCAGCTGTCCCCGTAAGTGAAAAGTGAGCTCTAGGCACTAATGAGTGCCATGTGTACGGGTGACAACTCTTGCAATAAGGCGGTGCTGTCAGCCTCTGGACATTTGAGGGACAAAACTGGACCTGACCTTCAGCTAAGATCTGTTGATAGACTGTTTGATGATAATCTTCATATAGAATGAAGCACAATGATACAACTAAATAAATGTAGGATAGGTCACAGAGTATAGAAATAATTGCTCAACTTCAGTATCATATTTCTCCATCCTGTATGACCTCCACATCATTTTTAAAATACTATATTTTTATTGATTTCAGAGAGGATGGGAGAGAGAGGTAGAAACATCACTGATGAGAGAGAATCATTGATTGGCTGCCTCCTGCACACCTCACACTGGGGGTCAAGCCCGTAACCTGGGCATGTGCACCGACTGGGAACCAAGCCATGACCTCCTGGTTCAAAGGTCAATTCTCAACCACTGAGCCATGCTGGCCACGATGATCTCCACATCTTAGTCTTCTAACTCATAAAGTAAGTGCTTTTCAGTAGGTGACCTCTCAGGTCTCTTTTGGCTCCATAGTTTTGAGATTGAGAGAGGGGAGGAGTCCCTAATACATGTAGAACAAGATATTGGGCTCTTCAAATTTATTATGCCATTTGAACAGTCACAATAGAATAGGAATTTTGACTCAACAGAAATGAGTAATATGTTAAAGAAAAAGGTGATTTAAATACAATGAATTCAGATATGTAGAAGATAGTGAATTGCAACTTGTGTTTCCTTAACAGCTGAAAATTGTTCAGGCTACTGTACCTGTAGTCATTGCTTGGAGCAACCAGGCTGCGGCTGGTGTACTGATCCCAGCAATACTGGCAAAGGGAAATGCATAGAGGGTTCCTATAAAGGACCAATGAAGATGGCTTCTCAGGCCCCTACAGGAAATTTCTATCCACAGCCCCTTCTCAATTCCAGCATGTGTCTGGAGGACAGCAGATACAACTGGTCTTTTATTCATTGTCCAGGTAAGATGTCTTATGTATTCAAAATCAAGTGTTTCACTACCTATATGCAAAGAATAAAAACTTGAAAGCTACATTTCTTATATAGATTTCCTTTAAGAAAAAAAAATAACATCATTTTTGGAAAAGTAATTTTACATGACAGATATTTTTATTTTCAGTTAATGAAAATAATAAAATTTCAAGTGAGTTGTTTTGCTAACATTCATTACAAAAGTAAGGAAATAAATTCATTATAAAAAACTAAATATTATAGATGTAGATAAAATAAAAACAAATTCCTCTTCTCATCTACAGTTTATCAGAGAAGTAAAAACTTTTAACAGTTTGATACAGATATCTCTAGATATACCAGTGTATATTTTTTAAACTAAAAAAATACTGCCTGGCCAGTGTTTCTAAGTGGTTAGCACACTGGCCTTCACACCCAATGGTCACAGGTTCGATTTCAGGTCAAGGGTGTGTGCCTGGGTTACAGGCTCGGTCCCTGGCCCTGATTGGGGTATGTGTAGGATACAACCAATCCATGTGTCTCTCACATTTATATTTCTCTCTCTCCCGCTTTTTCCCCTTCCCCTTTTCTTTCTCTCTTCCCCTCCCTCCTTTCCTTCCCCTCTCTGAAAATCAATGAAAGAAATGTTCTAGGATAAGGTTTAAAAACTAAAAAATGCTATGTATATGATGTAGTTCTACAGTTTGCTTTTTACTTAAAAATACATCTTGGCAGTTGTTAGGAGAAAAATAAAAAATAAGTCTTCTGCCAACCCAGAGAAAACCATTTTATTATTGAATATAAGCTTTAAGCAGACTGTGATACACATATGCTTTTACAGTGAATAGCTACAAAAATTATTTTTACTGTCTTTGGACTTTCTTCTTACTGTGATATATTTGTGAATCTCACACACTAGCTCTTTTTTTATCTTATTTTTCAAACTAGTTTTTAGTGAGCCAGTTTCATTGATTTTGTGTTTAGAGGCAATAAGGATCTTAGTTACAAATAATCTTGTGGAACTTACTCCATCAGTTGTATAATGAGGACCAAAAAAAATTATTTTTCTTTCAGCTTGCCAGTGCAATGGTCACAGCAAATGCATTAATCAGAGTATCTGTGAGAAGTGTGAGAACCTGACCACGGGCAAGCATTGCGAGACCTGCATATCTGGCTTCTATGGTGATCCCACCAATGGGGGGAAATGTCAGTGTAAGTCAAATCCATTCATCAGGATTACTGACTGCAACCCAGATGTAACACAATGCTTCTCTTTGATTTGAATATCTAAAAGGAGAAAGAAACTACTTGGTTTTGGATACTGTAGTAGTAATTATTCAGTCATACAAGAAAGAGGCTTAAAGTGGAGAAAGCACTAACTCCACCTGTTCTATGTTCCCTCCTGGACTGGTGCACCGGATGAGTGTCAGATAGATGAGCACAGGCGAAGGTGGAGATGGGGTCGATCTCCTGACTATTGAGGGAGCCCAGACAAAAGGCTCAGCAAAAGCCTCTTATGGACCCTGGGTGGGGCGGGAGGGTGAAGTGGAAGGGCTGGGAGTGGGAAGTGGAAGGGCTTAGAGTGGGAAAGCACTAGGGATGGAGAGTGGAGAAAGTATTTTCAAGGCTTTCCTCTCCTCTCCATGAGGAAGTTCCACAGAGGCCTGAAGATGACCTCTAGGTCATCAGATAAGGAGACCTAGGAATGAAGGCATCTGAAGTTGGAATGCAAATATGTGAAAGAGGTAGCCAACCAGGGGTTCCTGAGACTTTGGCTGCAACTCCCCTCAGAGACTTCCACCCAGGCTGGTGTGGGAGGGCAGCTTTCCCTGCAAGGCCTGTAGGGAAAGGCTGTGGTTGGGAAAAAATGATGTAGGTTTTTAACCAGGAGCCGGATTCCTCAGTACTTCTAGTATATTTTAAATATTTAAATAGTCCCACATTTCCCCATACATGTCAAATAGATTCCTGTAAACAACAGGACATTTTATTGTTAGAACATAAATTATATTTTTTATAAGTGACCAGTGATACTAACAAACTGATTTTTGGTTTGATCTAGTTTCCATAAAAAGACCCTTCAGGTTCTAAGCAGGAAAATAAGTAAGAAAAGAAAATCTCCGCTCATTTGGTTGTTAAAATTAGTAGTGCACACCAGGAAGACACCCCCTCCCCACAGCCTGTGCCGGGTGCTCCCAAACTCTTGTTTCCCTGACGTCTGGACAAGAGCAATGAAAGTGTGTGAATATTTTTTTAAAAGTTTTCTTAGTAAGTTAGTCTCCCCCTCTGCTTTCTCAAAAGCTTACAGAGCTAGTCGCTGGTGGGTATCGGCCAAATCTAATTCCGCCTCCAAGCTCCTTAGCATGGCTCTTGAGAGAGAGGTCTAATCCCAGAGCAGCCAGGAGAGAGCTGTGTCCCAGCAGTATATCCCTTAACCTTTCTGGGTTCAGTTTCCTCGTCTACAAATTTGGGGATGTTGGCATGAAAGCAGTCAGAGGAATGCATGACATATAGTCATCACTCAGGAGATGTGAACAATTATTATTACTCTTCTAATGTCATTTCCTACCACTCTTAAATAAAATTTATTGCTCAGATTTAAAAATATTCAGTAAAAATATTTTTCTACTCCTGTGAATAGACTTCATCCATTATTAGACAGTAATCAGAATACCCAAACTTATTGATAATTGTGTACAAGGCATTGTGCTGGCAGCCACCTGAGACATAGGGGCTTTTATTATCCCTGTGATCAAGAAACCTGCCCAACTTCTCACTGCGAGATGCCCATGCTGGGAACCACATTCAGGATATGTGACTAATTACTGGGCCTGGTTGTGCTTCCAAGTGCCTGTACCTATAGCCAGGTCTGCTGGCTCTATGCCTTGTCTTCATCCCCAGATCTTCATCACCCATCTAGAAAAATTACCTTCTGCTCTGTAGCAGTTGTGGGACCTGAGTACTATTGTACATAATTTAGAGATAACTTTATTTTTTAGAGTCTCAATCCACAATAGAAAGCATGATTTTAAAATACTGTGAGTGGCACTAAATCTTTTGTTTTCCTCTTATAATTGTACTAGAGGCCCAGTGCACAAAATTTGTGCATGGGTTGGGGGGGGGGGGGTCCTCTCAGTCCAGCCTGCACCCTCTCCAATCCAGGACCCCCTTACGGGATGTCCTCAGGGAATGTCCGACTGCCATTTTAGGTCCGATCCTAAACCGGCAGTCAGACATCCCTCTCATAATCTGGTACCACTGGCTCCTAACTGCTCACCTGTCTGATCACCCCTAACTGCCCCCACCCCCCAATGGCCTAGTCATCCCCAACTGCCCCTGCTTAGCTGGCCTGGTCACCCCTCACTGCCCCCGCTGCTGGCCTGGTCACCTCACGCAGCTGGCTGTTCGGTTGTTTGGTTGCCCCTCACTGCCCCTCCTGCCAGCCTGGTTGCCCCATGCAGCCTGCTTGTTCAGTCATTTGGTCATCCCTCACTAACCCCCACGCAGCCTGTTCTGTTGACCGTTTGGTTGCGACGGTCGCTTGGGCTTTTATATATATAGATAGTCCTTAACCTAAAGATAATAACCATGATTTATTGAATGTTTACTATGTTTAATTCATGTATTATCTCATTTATTTTTCACAACAGCCCAAGATATAGGTACTATCGTTATACCAAAATATAGATGTGAAAACAGACTTAAAGGAGCTAAATAGAATGTCCAAAGTTACAAAGAAGCTAAGTGGACTGGACTGAATTCAAATCCAGGCAAACTGACTTCAGGCCTTTGCTTTTTTTGTTAATATACTATACCCCCCTCTCCATACTCAACTGAGCCAGCAGTTGAACACTCATGTTTCTGAATTTTCATCCATTCTCTTAACAGCTTTACTATTCTGTTTCACATGTTTCTTTGGGTGATTTTTTTTCTCTGAAAAATTTATTTTAATAGTGCATCTAAATCCAGCCTAATGCCTTTAATTTTATTCATAGAAAAACATGGTGTAAAGTGAAAGGAATTGGGGGGGGGGGGAACCTCACTTATTTCAACTAGCACATAAAATTTATTAATTTATCATACTTATCCTATACTAGAGGCCCGATGCACAAAATTCATGCATGGGGTTAGTGGAAGGGTCTCTCAGCCTGGTCTGCACCCTCTCACAGTCTGGGACTCTTCGAGGGATATCTGCCCATGGAGAGTGGGCCTAAGTTGGCAGGTGAACATTCCTCTCGCAGTCCGGGACCCCTTGCTCCTTACTACCTGCTTGCTCGCTGCTCCTTACTGCTGGCTTGCTGCTCCTTAGTGCTGCTCAGAGGTGGGAGAGGCTCCTGCCAGTGCTGCTGCGCTAGCCAGCCATGAACCTGGTTTCTGGCTAAGTAGTGCTCCCCTTATGGGAGTGTTGAGTGTTTGTCCCCTGGTGGTTATTCTGCAGTAACAGTTGCTTAAGTTTTTATTATACAGACTAGAGGCCCAGTGCACAAAATTCATGCATTTGGGGGGTGTCCCTCAGCCTGGCCTGTGCCCTCTCATAGTCCAGGAGCCCTCAGGGGATATTTGATTGATGGCCTAGGGCGCGGACCTAAGCCATCAGTTGGACATCCTTAGAGCTGCCGCAGAGGCAGGAGAGGCTCCCGCCACCGCCTCTGTGCTTGCCAGCCGGCCCCCTGTGGGAGCGCACTGACCACCAGGGGGAAGCTCCTGTGTTGAGCGTCTGCCTCCTGGTGGTCAGTGCGCATTATAGCAACTGGTTGTTCTGCCATTCAGTCAATTTGCATATTATCATTTTTATTATTTAGGATTTATTATCCTAAATGATGAAATTGTAATATGCAAATTGTCCCCTTGGGAGTTTGACTGACCGGGAGTTTGAACACTTGATATGATGTGCACTACGGCACGGAATGATATAAGGCCCCTGCTGGCAGCTGGGGGAAGGAAGGCCCTGGCCAGCTGCCGGAAGGCCCCGATCAACCCTGTTCGCCAGCCAGGCCTAGGGACCCTACCCATGTGTGAATTTCATGCACTAGGCCTGTAGTGTGCTGGATTTAAAAAAAGGTAGAGAAGTGTTAATGGCTAGAGGAGAGAAGTGACAGACGTTGTTGTTTAATATATTTTAATGATTTTTTTACAGAGAGGAAGGGAGAGAGATAGTTAAAACTATCGATGAGAGAGAAACCTTGATCAGCTACCTCCTGCACACTCCCTACTGGTTATGTGCCCACAACCAACGTACATGCCATTGACCGGAATTGAACCTGGGACCCCTGAGTCCGGAGGCTGGCGTTCTATCCACTGAGCTAAACCAGTTAGGGCCAGAAGTTGTTTTCTATGTAGGCCAAGAAAAAGGCAAGGAAGGGTGGTAAATTCTGAATGGCCTCTGAAACACCAACGTGCCATTAGAATCTCACTCTACTTCTGAGCCCAACTGGTGTTTGAAATGTGACCATTGTGGAGAAAGCACCTCAGCTGAGGCTGAGTGCAGCCTGACCAACCCTCCCCTCAGACTGTCATCACTCCTAAGATCTCCATGGGGGCAGGGACTGTGTCTATGTCCTCATACCCAGCAGCTGGCACACTAGACACTTCATTAAATGTTTATTGAATGAATAGAAGAATCAAAATAGTGAAAAACACAGTCTATTAAAAAGGAAAAATTTGAGATTGCTTCAGATGGTGGTGGAAATGACATTCTTTTCTCCTGTCCTTTGACTTTAGTTCCTTTAATGTTGCCTTTACATTATTTGAGATAAATCATTAGCTGAAAAAAAAAGAATCTTACTCATTAAATGCTTTTATTTTAATCTTTCATATTAAATCCAATTGAGATTAATTTACCTGTTTTAGAAAAAGTCTCTGATACTAATCTTTTAAGCCAGTTGTGACCAACATTCCTTTCCTTCTTTCTAGTATGTAAGTGCAATGGTCATGCATCACTGTGCAATACCAACTCGGGCAAGTGCTTCTGTACCACCAAGGGCGTCAAGGGGGATGAGTGCCAGCTGTGAGTACCACCCTCCCCGAACCCCTGCCACAGGCCACGCCTGGGTTTAGTGATTGACCCAGGTCATCTGGTCTATGCCTTGCTGCCATGGGCTGTAAGGGATCTCAAGTTGATTGATTTGGAATTTTGCACTTTCCACTTCAGACAGGTCTAATTTGGTCAACCTCCATACTGAGTAGGTCATCAGTTTAGCAACAATTCCTTAATAACTCTGACATTCCTTGGGTTGCTGACTTGAATTAGTTGTCTAACTTCAGCCAGTACTTAGTTTTTGTCATGTCAGGAGATTGAACCCTTTTCCAAAAGAGAGTTGGAAGAGCTGGTATTCCCAGACAGTATTTTATTTGGTATTTTGGTTGTCTGATAGTGGAGATGATCCTCTCTGGCCTTTAACACATCCCACCCTGTTCTAGCATTTTCCTTGGTGAAGTAGATGAGACATCTTCCAAGGGAGTGTCTAGGGTCCCCACCTATGAGGATGTAAGCAGATGTGGGGTTTCAGCCCTGGCTATGCCTCCACTGAGTAAGGTCCTTTTGAGGTGATTCACTTAATTATGCTGAATCTCATTTTCTACCTCTTTTGGTAGTGGGACTAACAGTAATTGCTTTTAATGTCCTGGGATGTTGAAAGAAGAGAGATTGTTCTCCTTATATTCCTGTCTGCCTGACCAGAAAACCTCATAAAACACATGCTCCAGGTTTACTTATTCTCTCAAGAAGAGACTTAGAAATGTTCAGTAGTATCAAAATACTGAGCTGATGCAAGCAGATGTGTCATTGGTAAGCAAAGTTATGTCACCAGGGATTGAGGTTTGATAGTGGTGTTCAGGAGGGAAATACTCTGTCTACATTTCCTAGTTTATATTAGTGCATATACATTTATTGGTTTTATGTTGCCCTGAAACCAGTACGTGAAGAAAAGTATAATCAGAGATCAAATTTAATTTTTGAGTCCAAGTTTGTTTAAACAGAAAAATATAATAGAGCAAAATTAATAACTCTTGTCATCAGTTTTGATACACAGCAAAGAAATGGGAAATACTTTCTTTTTAAGAGATTTATGTATAAACAAGTATAAAAGGACACATATTCCTGTATTATTTATCTGGGAAAAGTGCTTGACCCAAGCTTTCCCCTTCTTTTTCCATAGTTCATAGCTATTGTGCTTGCCTCAATAATTTTGCTGATGTTTATAGATAATGCCTATGAGGAAATTAATAATTTTTTTTTACTAGAATTTATTTTTTCTCTAGACTGGTGAATTGTGTCCCACGTTTAAAAAAAAAAAAAAAAAGGTTATTTGTGTTTAGCCTTCTCTTAGTTGTATTTGAAGAACAGGATCAGTTTATCCAGGGAGAATAGGAAAGAGGTGAAAAATGAATATATGAAAAATGTTTTAACTGCACTTTTAAAAGAATAGTTCATACAAAAGTAAAAATGTATTTTTCATGATTATAAGTGGTAGCTAGATATATTATATTTGGGTTTATCTCATGTGTTTGGCAAATATTTCTCAGTTGGTGGTTGTATGAACTCCTGGGCAGTCAGCATTAAAAATAAATTCAAATTCTTGTTAGTTTACTTGATTTGAATAACAGTGAAGGATGTAATTATACTGACTCAAAAACAGTAGTTTATATTAAAGGGTCTACTTGATTTTCAAATAAATTAGATTCTCTTTTAAATAGCAATAGAAATCATCTTTATTTTTCCCTCCTAGATGTGAAGTAGAAAATCGATACCAGGGAAACCCTCTCAAAGGAACATGTTATTGTAAGTGCTTTTATAATTCTTGTCTGTCTGGAAGCAAAGTAGTTCAGTAAAACCTCATTATTGTTTTTAACATTGTTTGAGAATGGTAAATGCTGTAGAAATAAAGCAAGGACCCATGGAAGTGTCTTCTTTTTTGATGTGCTTACATTCTATTAAGTTTAATATATATATATGGGCACAATTTTAAAATACTTTAATTGTGGTTATAGTTTACGTTAGTTTGTCCATAGCAGATATCAGGGAAGAGTACAGAGATATATATCTCTGTGTGTGTTTTTTTGCTTATGTTCTCTTGAAACCTTGTTTCATTTGCCATTACCTGGTTGGGGTCACCATATTTCTTATTTTAGGATATAGGTAAAAAATAAATAAATATTAGCTTGGTTGTCAGGGCTCAGTGGTTAAACATTGACCTATAAACCAGAAGGTCATAGTTTGATTCCCAGTCAGGACACAAACCTTGGTTGTGAGCTTGATCCTCAGTGTGAGGCATGCAGGAGGCAGCCGATCAATGTTTCTCTCTCATCGATGTTTCTGTCTCTTAAATCAATAAAAGTATTCTTTTTCAAATCTTAAAATATAGTTGAAGGTATCATTCTCTCTGAAATTGATTTGGGTTTACCACCTCTTTAGGAACTAAGATCCTATATAATAAAAGACTAATATGCAAATTATTACCACGGGCCAGAGTTTGACTGACCGGAAGTTAGATGTGTGCTGACCACCAGGGGATAGCATGGAACATGGCAGGCATCGGTGACATGGCGCTGGCAGTGGGTGGCAGTGGAGGTGCTGCCGGCCCCAATGGGCCCCACCAAGAGTAGGACCGCAGTGGGGGGCAGGGATGGCAAGCGGGCAGTGCCAGGCCAAGGCAGGTGCAAGTGGGGGCCTGGATCACCCCACCAATCACCCCATAGATCAGCCCTGATCACCAGCCAGGCCTAGGGACCCTACCCATGCATGGATTTTGTGCACCGGGCCTCTAGTATAAAATAAAATATCTAATGATTAACTTATACTGAAAGATAAATCTAGCAAAGTGACCAGTTCATTATGGGTAAATACATTGTTTTCCAGTAGGAAAACCCACATAGTAGGCCAGATAATGGAACCGGAGGAAAATGAGTTAACGTTTAGCATGTACACTCTAATTATATATTTGCTTTCCTGGGTTGAATAGTATTCTCTCAAAATTTGTGTCCAATTGGAACCTATAACTGTAATATATATAGATATATAGATACATTTTTCCCCTTAGGAGAAAAGAGAAAAACTTTATGACCTTGTGTAGGGAAAAGAGTTCTTAGATATGATTCCAAAAGCACAATTTATAAAATAAAAAGTTGTTTATTAGGACTTATCAAAATGTAAAACTTGTATTTAAAAAAATACCATTAAAAAATAAGCCCTAGCTGTTATGTCTCATGTAGGTTGGAGCATTGTCCCATACACAAAAAGGTGGCAGTTACAATTCCTAGTCAGGGCACAAATCTGGATTACATCTGATAAGGGCACATATCACCACAGCCGATTGATGTTCTTTAAAAAAAAATTTTTTTTAAATAAAAAAGCCACAGGCTAGAAAATATTGCAATATATAGAAATATAATTTTTTTAAAGTTTTTTTCTAGAATATATTTTTATTGATTTTAGAGAGAAGGAGAGAGAGAAACATCAATTATGAGAGAGAATCACTACTTGGCTGCCTCCTGCATGCCCCCCACTGGGGATCAAGCCTGGAACCCGAGCATGTGCCCTCACCCAGAATTGAACCATGACCTCCTGGTTCATAGGTCAATACTCAACCATTGAGCCACTTTGGCTGGGTGCAAAGCATATATTTGATAAAGGTCTTATATCCAGAATATATGAAGAACTCTTACAATTGAAAAAGGAGGCAATTCTAGTTAAAAACAGACAAAGATTTGAATAGACATTTAATGAAAGAATATATATAAACTAGAGGCCCGATGCACAAAATTCATGCAAGGGGCATGGCCCTCGCAGCCACGGTGGCTTGCCTTGGCCCTCACAGCCCCAGCTTCATCTGGAAGGTTGTTCGGCTATCTGGTATAATTAGCATATTACACTTTTATTATTATAAAATGGCCAATAAGCACATGAAAAAATGAGTAACATTAGACATTTGGAATATATGTATTAAAACCACAGTGAGATATACTCCTAGAATGACTAGACTCAAAAGCCAATTCTGTGGATTAAGAGAAGACAACTGGAATCTCACATCTGCTCCTACATTCATGAGAAAAACTTGGCCTCACCAGACAGAGTTAGAAAATGGAGTGTTTTAATTACCTTTTTACATAATTATGGATATTATGCTTTGATACTGTACCAAAACTAGACAGCTGGCCATTTTTTAAAGGGTAGTTACAATGTGGAACCTGAAACCATATCAGTGAATTTTTTGTAATAGGGTATATTTATAATCTATTATCTGGAAAAATAAAAGCCAATACCAAGTTTCAACAATGACATAAAGAAACTTCATACATTCTTTGTGGGAATGTGAAATAGTATAGCCACTTTGGAAAACCATATGGCAGTTTCTTAAACAGTAAAAAATAAAATTGCAAACAACTCCCCATTTATAACATTATATGCTTAAATACAGCCTAGCTTGTAATAAATAGATGTTCAATTAATATTTGTAGGTGGGTTAGGTTGGAGCTTAAAATCTCAACAAGGATAATGATAAATGGAGGGTTTGTGAGTATATCCAAACAAAATGATACTATGATACTGCCCTTGATTTCCTTTGAAAAACCCCCAATTCCCAGGTATAAGTGAGCCAAAAGTGCTTTCCTGGTATTGAATATTTATGAGGTAATCAAGGTGTGTTTCTAGAGACCTGTTTTGTTTTTCTTCAACTTTTAAATACATGTCTTTCTTATCATAGATACTCTTCTTATTGACTATCAGTTCACCTTTAGCCTGTCCCAAGAGGATGACCGCTATTACACAGCCATCAATTTTGTGGCTACACCTGATGAAGTAAGATTTAAAAGTCTTCTTATTCTCCTCCTCTTCCTCTTTTTTTTCTTTTTTTTTCTTCTTTCTTTGTCATTATGGCTAGAAGCACTGCCTTAGCAGTGGTCTCCAGAGTGGAGCACATAGGATGATGTCTAGAGGTACAAGGAAGAAATGTTAGATCTACATTTTATCTCCTTCCCACCTAAAAGGTAGGAATGGTTTTAAGATTTACCAGTATTGGATACTCAGACTAAAACATTGACTCCACACATACTTGGTTGCCCATCAGCCCATTGCATCCCTGTACAGAAAAGGAGAAGAGACTACAAGGGAAACTCCCCCATCAGAGGGGCAGATGGCAAAGCCCAGATTTACTCTCTCAAAGTAGATCAGAGGCTTAAAAGTGCTCACCAAGAAACTGCAGATTGAAACCAGTGGGTGCAAGGGAGGTGGCTGAGGTGACGCTTCTCATAGAATAAGTTGTTAGCCTCATTCAGGCGGAGATAAAAACAGCAAAGGTTTAGTTATTCCCAATAAGAAGTTAGCCAGAAATAATTGAAATTATTAAGATGACTATTTGAAATGTGGATTTATACCTACTAACGTTAATGATGCTCCCCATCTTGCCATAAAGTATTTCCTAGTGGTAGAAAAGTGCCAACACAGCATGACATTTAAAAGTGAAGCATTTAACTGTGAAGACACATCTGCCCAATTTCTTCAATGAAATATAAAGTCATTTATTACCCACTCCAATACATAATGCAATTTTTCTAAACTTGATGATAAATTATTTAGGAGCCTCCTTAGGAGTTTCTTATTTCTCATCAGTGTACTTTAAGTGAAAATATTTTGTGGGAAAACTGTGTAGGCATATCATTTCAGGGGCTGTGTTAAGTGGAATTTTGAAGAAAAGATTTTAGGATAAGGTTATAGCAAAAGGACCAAATATGAAATTTATTTACTAAACTTATTCATAAGCAAGTGGTTGAAGCGCTTAGTCTTTCAGGATATAATTGATGTTGTTAATTTTATCCTATCTAATAAAAAGGGAATATGCTAATTGACCATCACACCCTCACAAAAGATGGCGGTGCCCATAGCCAATAAGGAGGGAATATGTTAATTAACTGCCTCAGCCCCCCAGTTGCTCAGGGCAGCCCCGGGGTGCAGGCAAGCCTCAGATAGCAGTTGCTTAGCCACTCAGAGCTGCCTGAGGCTCAGGTAACCAGGGCCGGCTGAGGCTTGTGCTGCCCACAGTGGCAGCAGCAGAGGTGTGATGGGGCTGTTGTCTTCCCCTGATCGCCGGGTTGTCTCCCGGACTGTGAGAGGAGGCAGGCCGGGCTGAGGGATCCCCCCTTCATGGCCTCTAGTTTTAAATAAACATTGTAGGCTCTTGGTAATACTTTTTAGCAACGTGGGCAGTGATCATGAAAGCCTTTGGACCTCTCTGAGGTTCCCTGTTTACCTTATGAATATTTAATAGAGGTATCCAGTGTGTATCTTCTATCTTTTAAAAAAGCACTAGGTTCCAAATTTATTTATCTTCTTTTGGAATAAGTAATTGTTAGTAGTGTGCTGCCAACAAATATTAAAATTAAACATTTGAGCTGTCCCTTCAAGGGGAAGGTGAGGTTATGTTAATAAGTGAGAAGATAACTGCTTTGTGAGAGAAACTTCTGGTTTGGAGATTCCATTTTGAAAACGTTTCCATTGAAGTTTTGTCCTGTAGAAACTATTAAAACAACACCCTTAAAAATCTTAATTTTCTGAAGGACTTGTATACATGCATATAAGTACAACCAGTGGACACAAAACTCTGGGGAGGGAGGGTATGTATGGGCAATGTTAAAATATGTACACAGATAATAATTTAATAAAAAATGTTTTAAAAAAATCTTAATTTTCTAATGTTTTGTGATATTACAAAATAAAGAATTTCATCAGGATTGGATCCATTTGTAAGATGTAAAACTACAACATCTGATTTATTTGCAAAAATAATTCTTTGACACCAAATAATTTTTGCCAAATGTCAGTAAAAGAAAAATTAGTATTAAAATTTACCCAGCATGGCCAACAGTATACTTCTCCCAGTTGCCGGAACACAATTCTCACAGATATCTTTTCAGTCACTAAAACCAAAAATCAAAATAAGTTAAACTAGCTCTTCAACTTGCTATATCTCTAAGTGGTAAACAAGACTTTCAAAGTCAATAAAATACATTTAGTCATCTTTCTTTATTTGAAATAATATTTTTAGAGAAAAATGTTATTTAAATTATGAATGAATACCATCAAATTATTTTTTTATTTAGTTTATTTCAGCTTTGTTTGCTTTTTTAAAAACCATTTCCATTTTGGAAAACTTTACATTGTATATAATCTATTAGTTCAGAAGTATATCGGCTAAGTTTATAAATACATTTAAAGTGGGACCCTTGATCAAGTGTTTTACATCCAGATGTTTGGAAACGACTGCCCAGAGGTTTCTTAGGAGGCTAATTTCCCTAACATATGACACAGGTATAAGTCATTGTGCTTTGGTGAGGTTGTTTTTTTAAAGATATAATTTTCATGGAGTTAGGCATTTGATAAATCATTCAATTTCATGTATTTTTATGGGAGAGAAATCAAATGTATATGGGGTATATTATATTGGTTAGAAATTTTACTAATCTATAAATGTCAGTTTCTGTTAAGTTGTAAAATATCTGCTTTGTAATTAAGAAAGGTAAAAATAATAAAATTTAATGATTGCATTATTTTAAAATCTGGAAACTGTTCTAATTACTTTTCTAATTATCTGTACTTCTCATCAGCAAAACAGGGATTTGGACATGTTCATCAATGCTTCCAAAAACTTCAATCTCAACATCACCTGGGCTGCCAGTTTCTCAGGTAGAAAACTTACCTAGTGAAAACCTTCTGATTGAAGGTAATAGATTAAGAATCGTGAGGTAGGAGTTGAGAAAGGGAGTTCTGGAGAGGGACAGTTGGATTTGAAATCCCGCTTTGCCACTTATCAGTTAGGAGACCTTGAGCAAATGTCTAAATCCTTCTATAGATTTTAGGGTTATTCATTGTAAAGAAGTGTTGTATAGATTAAATTAGGTTCTACATGCCAGGGGTTACCATGGTGTCAGGCTCAGTACATCCTCACTACCCTGCCCCTCTACCACCATGAATAGCATTGCTGCAGCTGCTGTTCTGGCACTGCCATCCTCATTCTCATCAGTGCTTCACAAGTGAAAAAGGCAAATGCCTTGAAGTTTCAATAAATGGAAACATTTAAAATAGAATGAGATTTTAGTAGGTTCAGGGAAATGAACTTTGGAGATTAAAACTCTTAAGAGCACAGCTTTTACTATCTCGCTTATCTTACTATAAGTCACTAAAGAAGATGTGCTAGGACAGAAAATCTGCTAAAACTGTAAAGGGTAGGTTTTATGTAGTGGTTAAGAGCATAGCTTGACAGACCTGGGTTTGAATTCTACCTGTTACTACACCTAGCCATGCAGGGTGTTCTGAGAATTAAACAAATGAAATCATAAACAAAACTACTCAAAGTAGTGCTTGAAACGTGGTAAATCCTCACTAAATATTTCATCATTATTATTATTACTATAAATACTATTTCTTTGCTGTTGTTTGGTCTTTGGTTTTTTGTTAAAACACAACCAGTTAGACTGAAGCAAAATAAAAATCATTAGCTTTGCACGTCACTTTATGTTTATCGTGTCTTAAAAGACTGTCTAGAATTCAGAAAAGATTCAGAAACTTGCAGGGATGAGAGACTTTTAAGAAAAGGTCTGGATTATTGCAATGTTTATCTCGAGAAAGGCAACATCTCTGAGCATATGATGATTTACAATGACTGACAGTCTGGGCTCCAGTCACAGGATTTGATTCAGACATGGGAAAAATCTATTTAATGAATTTTTACAGACACTATTATTCCAGCAGAGGGAGAATATAGGATGTTGAAGGACTTGTGGGAATGGAAAGCATTTATACCACATTGGGGGGATTTAAATACAGTTGTAGCTGGTGGGCAGAGTGGGTGTCATTGCTGTTAATAAGGCTTTAGTACTACCTATATTTTCATGGCCATGTGCAGCATGGAAGGAAATTGCAGGGATTCCTAGTAAAACCATTCTAGTTAAGAGCATGGGCTTGTATATCAGCCTTCCCAGCTTCAAATTGCAGCTCCACTTCTTACTGGCTGTGTGACCTGAACCAAGTTATTTAGTTTCTCTGAACCTTAGTTTCCTGATCTGTAAATGAGGATAATAGAGTAATTATTAGGATTAAATGAGATTGAGTTCTTAAAAGGCTGTGCCTGGGACATAGTATTTAGTAAATGCTAACTATTATCCTTATTAGTAATGAAGGTAAATTCTGCCTCCCAAAAAGTTTCTTCTGTTTTATTCTTTTCTTTCTAATAGCTGGAACCCAGTCTGGAGAAGAGATGCCTGTTGTTTCGAAAACCAACATTAAGGAGTACAAAGATAGCTTTTCTAATGAGAAGTTTGATTTTCGCAACCACCAAAATATCACTTTCTTTGTTTATGTCAGTAATTTCACCTGGCCAATCAAAATTCAGGTAAGATGTGCTTTTTGGTTTAATCTGCAGACATGGTGAACTCTCTTTATTAGAAACTAAATTTACTAATTTGGAACTTGCAGTAATCAACCTGTACAGTATTGCTTTGCCTCTATAAATCTATAGCAAAGGAGTGCTGAGCACATGAATACCATAGAAGATTGTGGTGGAGATGGTATAAATCCTCATGAAGGAAAGTTGTCAACACGTTTGAAATAGGGTGGCATGTAACAAATTTGATAATTATAACTGTATAACTTCTTCATTTAGCACTGGCCATGTAAAAGTTTGTAGAGCTACATAAAGAGCTTCAATTCTGGAATGAATAAGATGAATATAAAGGCACTATACGTTCACATTAAAGAGCCTAGGCCTTACAGCCAAACAGACGTGGTTTTGAGTCCTAGCTTGCTCCTGTACAATTCAGGTAGCCTTTCCACAGTTCAGATTTGTGTACTTGTGATGTGAGAGGATTCATGTTACCTACTGCAGCCACTGCTGTTATCCATCTGCTCATTTTCTCAGTTTCCAGACTAGTGGACTCCCCCTTTTTCAAGATCCATGGTCCAGTTTCTGCTTTTTATAATTGTCCTTGAGGAAGACCTTAATACTTTTTGCTTTTACCCCTTTTGGGTAAATGTGGAATTTAGGGATGGGTGGACTCTCAGGGACTGGTACACTTTTAGCCATAGGAGCATGGTAACTGAACTAGGGTTATGGCTGTTTGCTGAATTTCAGAAGCATGGTCAACTGAAGCAAGTTGTCACAGATCAATTAGGATGGGTTTGCAATCTAATTCTGGTAGTTGTATGTTCATGCCTCAGGGCTGTGACTAAAGGACAATCTTTTCCATTCTGAAAAGTGGAGGATAGGCTCTGTGTTGTATTTTTTCTCACCACCCTATTTAAATGGTCTACAAGTTCATCCTCTAATTGGCTTCTCCCTTTGCTCTGGCACAGTCTGCTTCCCTCCTCAGCCAGCCTTCTTGTAAGTATTGACCACATTCCCTCTTTCTGTTTTCTCTTATTCATTTATTCATCAGCCAAAAACAGTCTGCCTTAAGCCCTCATCACTTCCTGAAACTGCCCCGTCTTAGTGAAAAATAGTGACTAAATTCTCCTGTCCCCTCTCCTTCCTAGAGTGACTTGGGTTACTGTCTTCCTTGCTTTTCTGGTTCTTTCTTTCTCTGATTCTCTGGCAAGTCTTTTTAGGGAATCCTCTTCTTTAAACATTGGATTGTCTGTGATTCAGATTGGTTCTCTTCTGTTTTCATCCCAGTTTCTTTGGATAATTCCATCCCATTTATAGGTACTTCTTCTATACTGGTGATTCTCAGTGTTCTATCTTCAGCCCAGCCTATACTTGAGTTCCAGACCAGTAAGTACTCTTGGTTGCTGCTTAGACATCTCTACCTGGACATTCACAAGCTCTCTGCACTTCAGCACATAGTCATTTTGTGACCTTAGTCCCAAACCCTGTGCTTCCTTTGTCAGTGAATGTCAAGCATCACAGATTCATTGTTTTGCAAAAGCCATGTCCCGGGAAGTCATTTGCATTCCTAAGGTAAACCTGACTTGAACATGATGTGTCATTTTCTTTCTTTAAGCATTGCTGTATTCAGTTTGCTAATGTTTTGGTTAGAACATTTTATCTATTTCATGAGTCACAACGTCTGATAATTTTCCCTTTTTGTCCTTGTTATTGTTTTTATATCAGGATTAAATTAACCTTTAATAATCGTGGAGTTTTCTTTCTCATTTTTGGAAAAGATTATATAAGATTAAATTACATGAAGCTTAAAAAGGGGACATCTATAATACTTTAAACAATAAAGATAAAATTTAAAATATTATCATGATAAAAAAAATTACATGAATCTTGAATACTTGATAGATGTCCTTTAAAATCATTTGATTCTGGTGTTTTATATGTGGAGATTTTCTTTTTTTTTTAATCCTCAGATGAGGATAGTTTTTCCATTGTTTTTCAGAGAGAGTGGAAGGGAGGGAGAGAGGGAGAAACATTGATGTGAGAGAGAGACATTGATTGCCTCCTGCACATGCCCCGACAGGAGGCCAGGAGGAAACCAAAACCCACGTATATGCCCTTGACCTAGAACAAACCTGCAACCCTTCGGTGCATGAGCTGATGCTCTAACCCTCAGAACACCGGCCAGGGCTATGTGGAGGTTTTTTAAACTACTGATTCAACTTTTTTAATAGTTATAGGATATTTTGGATATTCTTTTTTTGTTTGAGTAACTTAAGGTAATTTTATTTCTTATATTTTTCGAATGTATTGACACAAACTTATTCACACTGTCCTTTTATCTAACCTTTGCATCATCTGTCCTTAAGTATACTGAATCATACACTTAAAAACAGTTAAATGGTAAATTTTATCTTATATGTATTTTACCCCAACAAAAATAGTTTTAGCCGAAACCGATTTGGCTCAGTGGATGGAGCATCAGCCTGAAGACTGAAAGGTCCCAGGTTCGATTCCGGTCAAGGGCATGTACCTTAGTTGCGGGCACATCCCCAGTAGGAGGTGTGCAGGAGGCAGCTGATTGATGTTTCTAACTTTCTATCCCTCTCCCTTCCTCTCTGTAAAAACTCAATAAGATATTTATTTAAAAAAATAGTTTTAAAAATTACAACAATGCCCTAGCCAGTTTTGCTCAGTAGACAGAGTATCGGCCTGCGGACCAAAGGGTCCTGAGTTTGATTCAGTTAAAGACACGTACCTTTGTTGCAGGCTCTGGTCAGGGCTCATGCAGGAGGCAACCAATGGATGTGTTTCTCTCACATCAGTGTTTCTCTCTGTCTTTCCCTCTCTCTCCCACTCTTTGTAAAAATCAATGGGAAAATATCCTTGGATGATGATTAGATAAAAAAATAAGTAAAAATAAAAATCACAGGATTTTTTTTTGGTAAATATAGACAAGCTTATTCTAAACTTTATATGAAAGACAGAAATTCTAGAATAACTATAACAGTTTTGAGAAAGAGGAATAAAGTGGAGGAATCACTATATGCAATGTTAAAGCTTACTATTTAGCTAGAGTAACGAAAACATTGGGTTACTGCAGGAGGATAGACACAGATCACGCAATAGAATGAACACGGAATAGAATTCTGAAGCCTGAAATAGATCCACATAAATATGCCCAACTGTTTTTTGACAAAAATGCAAAGACAATTCAGTGGAGGAAGGATTGCCTTTTTAACAAGTAGTGCTGGAACAGTTGAGCAATCATAGGCAAAAAAACAAACTTTAACATAAACCTCACAACTCTCTTACATAAAAATTAACTCAATATGGATTAACAGATTTAATTGTAAACAAAACTATAAAACTTTTAGTAGAAAATCTTCACATCTTAAGGCTAGCAAAAGATTAGACTTGACAACAAAAACATGACCCATAAAAGGAAAAGTTGATAAATTGGACATCAAAACAAAAAGGTTTTCTTCTGTGCAAGAACCTGTTAAGGGGATGAATCATACTGGGAAAAAATATTTTCAAGCTGTAGTTCCAACAAAGCACTTATATCTGGAATATAAAGATAATTCTCACCCTGGCTGGTGTGACTTAGTTGGAGTGTCTGTCATCCCATATACCAGAAGGTTGCAAGTTCGATTCCCATTCAGGGTACATACCAAGATTTTGGATTTGATCCCTGGTTGGAGCATGTAATCAGTGAGCATGTCTTGGGTGAGAATTTAAAAAAAAAAAAAAAGAGAGCAAATAATTCTTCAAAATTCATTTAAAAACAAACACATCATTTAGAAGATGGACAAAAGACATAAAGAAGCATTTCACCAAAAAAAGATGTACAAATCCTATATAATAAAAGGCTAATATACAAATTGACCAAACAGTGAAACAACTGGTTGCTGTGATGCACAATGACTACCAGAGGGCAGACACTCAACACAGGAGCTGCCTGTGTCTTTGTGCTCCCACAGGGGGAGCACTGCTCAGCCAAAAGCCAGCTCACGGTAGTGCTAAGGATGTCCAGGCCTAAACCAGCAGTAGACATCATCCAAGGGCTCCCTGACTGCAAGAGGGCATTATGACTGTAGTGTCATATAATCACATGAAAAGATGTTTAGCATCAAAAGCTATTAAATGCAAAGTAAAACCATAATGAGATATCACTGTGCACCTATCAAAATGGCTAAAATTGAAAATAATAATAATACCAAATGCTAGAGAGGTTGCCAAGAAATTGGATCATGTTTACATTACAAAGTGAGATGGCACAGCCACTCTAGAAAATAGTCTGGCATCTTGTAAAACTAAACTTGCTCTTATTGTACAACCCAGCGTTTGCATTCCTGGGCATTTATCCAAGAGAAATGAAAATTAGTTTTAAAAAACATGTTTTATTGATTTCAGAGAGGAAGGGAAAGGGAGAGAGAGATAGAAACATCAACGATGAGAGAAAATCATTGATAGGCTACCTCCTGCACTCCCTGCATTGGGGATCGAACCCACAACGCAGGCATGTGCCCTGACCGGGAATTGAACCATGACCTCCTGGTTCATAGGTCAACGCACAATCACTGAGCCATACTGGCACACATACATCTGTGCACCAACATTTATAGCACCTATTTGGCAGTATTTAGCATCTTCATTCATAACAGCCCTTAACTGGAAACAAGCCAGGTATTATTTGGCAGGTGAATGGATAAGTAAATTGTGCTACCTTCATATCATGGAATAATACTCAGCAATAAAAAGAAATAAGCTATTGATACAAGTTGGATAAATTGCAAGAAAATTTTGCTGATTGTGGGGGGAAATTAGAAATTGGCATTCTGCATTATTTTATTTCTGTAACATTTGAAAATAAAAATTTTATACCCAAAACAGATATGATTTACTGAGGCTTCACCTTTCTCTGACTCTGACCTTTAAATCCTATTTTTTTAAAATATATTTTATTGATTTTGTACAGAGAGGAAAGGAGAGAGAGTTAGAAACATCAATGAGAGTCATCGATCAGCTGCCTCTTGCACACCCCCTACTGGCGATATGCCCGCAACCAAGGTACATGCCCTTGACCGGAATCGAACCTGGGACCTTTCAGTCCCCAAGCCAACGCTCTATCCATTGAGCCAAACCGGTTTCGGCTCTAGATCCTTTTTTTAAAGGGGGTCATCTGATTAGGTCAGACCCTCCACACTCTAGGGGAGGGTGTACATACTAACAAAGTGGGAATCTTGGGGGTCAACCAGGGGTTTAGGTAACTTGTCTGATCCCAAAGAGGTTGAGGTCTAGGCTCCTGCCAGTACAATTTCAGTTTGGTAGCATTTTCTAGCAGTATCAAATTATAGATCATATGCCGGGACCGGTTTGGCTCAATGGATAGAGCGTCGGCTTGGGGACTGAATGGTCCCGGGTTCGATTCCGGTCAAGGACATGTGCCTTGGTTGCGGGCATATCCCCAGTAGGGAGTGTGCAAGAGGCAGCTGGTCGATGACTCTCTCTCATCGATGTTTCTGACTCTCTATCTCTCTCCCTTCCTCTCTGTACAAAATCAATAAAATATATTTTTTTAAAAATTATAGATCATATACAAACTTTGTAAAATACTTGATTTGAGCTCTAGTAAATATTATTTATTGACTTGTTTTTTAAGTTGAGATTGTTTTCATAATGGCATACCTCATGATATTCTGAATCCAGTTGAACTTCAGATTTTGTTCTTCAGCATATAGCTGAAGAAATAATTAATATTTTTAAGAATCTTGGTGAGAATCTTGACTTAGTGCTGCTGACGTTTTTCCCACTTGGAAAGAGGGCTCTGTGCACATAAACAGGCTTTTGTGCTGGAGATAGCCGAGCTGTTGCCAATACTGAGTTCTAGTTTTTTTCCTTCCCATGCCCTGTTGCTCCACCCTCTGAAAGTCACTGAAATGGTTTTAGAGCATTTCCTTCTAGAGGGATCTCTTCCTCACACTTACTTTTAAAAAGTACGAATTTTAAGTTTAAGAAAGAGATGTCGATTTTCTGCCTGCTTTTTTGGGTGCTTTTACCTGGGTTGGATCACTCACTTGAGTAAGAGCCCTTTGTGAAAGCTGCATTCAGGAGCACTTTTGAAAATAAACGATGGCATGCTCACCACTTAGTTTGCCAAGCTTTCCTTGAAAAGCAGGTAAGTTCTATTGAAAATGTGTCTTTTGTTCTCTGGTATTTGCAAACAGTGTAACTAGACTTGTAGCATTGCGTGTTCTCAGTGTCTTCACACGACTGGTTCTCTGCACTTGGGACTGTATCTGAATGTGTGCTGGGCGGAGGGCTAAGCTTGTGTGTTCCTAGGCAGATGCAGGCATGTTCTCAACAAAGGGAGCTATATGTTTCTTTATTGCTCTGTTTTCCTCAGAGCCTCCGCTCTTCTAGATGTAGCTAGCTCTTAAACACAAAAACATGCATGCACACCTAGAGACTGTACAGATTCAGTTAAAGTGTGGAGACCCAAGGTATCTAAATGGCGCAGTAGTGTAGGCCATTCAGTTAAATTTCAGTATGGCTTTCAGTGCAACCAAAATAACTTTTCTGTCTTTCTCGTTTTTTAAAGCAAAGTAACTGAGAAATCTAATTCTGTACTCGGAAATTCATGTAAACATTGGTGCTTTCAAAATGGTAATGCTAAACTCAAGTTCCTTCACTCTGAACTGATCCCAGGATTCTTTTCCATAATTAGGAACAGATCAAAACCTATAACTGCTAGCTGAGGGAATTTGAAACTAACTATAAAAGTCTTTGTAGATGCAGTTTAAAAAAACACCTACCCAGACTGAAAGGGCCTGTGTGTAGTTGGGTGGATGGTATGTTGGGGCTGGTTGTGCCTGTTTTCTGGTCAGCTGCTCCTGTGGTGAGCGCCCCTCCCTCAACCCTGCTTTCTGAATGTGATCCTGGGTGTTCTCCCCGGCGGGCAGGACTCGGCCAGCTCAGCCAGGATCATCATTTGGGAGGATAGGTATTCAAGACAGAGAACGGACAGACAGATGTGCGAGGGGGGAAGGTGCGTAGAGAAGCTGGGATTCTAGCTTGTTACTGGCTCTGCAACAGAGGTTGTTATTGTAATGTGGAACTAATATTAAAGCCCTCTCCATGCTACTTTATGTAAGAGGCTAGTGTTCACAAGTGAAGGCAACACAGAATTTGTATTGAGAACCAGGCATTCATTTAGATTTTAGAGTTATGTTTATGGGTGCTAGCAGGATTGCTATACCGAGCAAAGGATGTATGCAACTTTTATTGACTAGGATATACTTTTTTTAGTAAACGCTTTATTGAGATATAATTTACATACCATCCAATTCACCCATTTAAAGTGCACAATGTAGTGTTTTTTAACATTTCACAAAATTGTGCAACTATGACCATATCAATTTTAGAATATTTTCAGCACCTGAAAAAAGAAATCACATACCCACTAGTAGTCATTTCCCATTTCTCCCTCCCCTCCCCCCCCAACCCCCCGTCCCTTCCCCAGCCTCTGAAACCACCGGTCTACTTTTTGTCTCTATGGATTTGCCTATTCTGGACATTTCATATAAATTAAATCACATAATATGTGGTCCTTTGTGACTGGCTTCTTCAATTAGCTCAGTGGTTTCAAGGTTCATCCATTTTTAGTATGTCCCAGTACTTCATTCCTTTTTAAAACTGAATAATGTTCCATTGTGTGAATATACTATATTTTTTTATCCATTCATCTGTTGATGGATACTCGGATTGTTTCCACTCTTTGAATATTATGAATAGTGTCAGATAGGCTTTTAATGTTTGTAGTAATTGTGTGATAATGATGCCAATGTATATACAAATCACCTGGTGTTAGATATCTGTGCCTTAAGGGTTTTAAGAATTACAAAGTTATGAAATAATTTGAAACTAGACTACATAAAATGTAAGTCTTTCCTTGCTTCAAGTGGCATTCAAGGCTCTTGTAATACCTTGTGGTTTTTATCATGATCATTACGTATTCTTTTTTCTTGAAAGTCTCCTCTCTTTTGCTTTTCATCTGTGACTTTGGCTGTTTCTTCTGAGCTTTTCAATGACATTGTTCCCTTGGGTTTCCTCTGGACCCTTCTCCCTGGACAGTCTCATCCACATCATCTGTGAACATCATCTATACCTAAAATGGATAAATCCCCAGCTCTAGCAGACCTCTCTTGTGCTCTCCATAGCCAGGACCCACTAGGCTTCCTTTAACATCCACGCACTCAGCAGACTTTCTGGCTCAAAGCAGCAGCCATGGATGGGTAGCAGGAGCTATGTCAGGCACCGTGCTCCTGGGGGGTGGGGAAGGGAGTGAGTGTTTTGTGTCGCCTGAGTCAGTGAAGAGCAGCAACATCAGAGCTGAGTCTTAAACCTGGGGTCAGGCAGTGAGTGGGGAAAGGACATGCCAAATCACTTTCAAGAACTACAGGAGTTTAGCACAACTGAAGTTATGGTTGTCCTATGAGCAAACTCTGGAGGGCTAGGCAGAGGCTGTCATGGAGAGACTGGAGGTTTCTGCTGAGGGATTTGAACTGTAGTCTGAAAACCACGGTATGTGTGTGTGGGGGAGAGGGGGCGTGTGGAAGGTCAATAAAATGCTTTAAGCTAAAAAGTGACAAAGATCAGTGTTTTTGAAAGGCCCCTCTGGCAATAGTTTGAAGAATAGATTGGAATGAGCCAGGCCGGAGTTGTGGTTTGCAGGTATAATTCTTGATTAGAAACCCAGGGCAAGGTTTCGCTGATGACCCATAGACATTCCCCATGGCAGCTTTCTTCCTTTATCTGTGCCTCCACAACCTAGACTTGTCTGGCTTCCACTACACAAAAATTCCCTTAAGGGCAAGGACACTGTTTTATACTTCCGAACCCTCAGTTTATAGCACAGTGTTGTAGATACTCCATAAATGTTGCTAGATGGATGCATAGTTGTGAGTTACAAGAGACTTAAGCTTGGTATCAGAACTTTCTCTTTACAACTTTCATAACTTCTTTAAAGGTCCTCTGACAGCTTTGTCTGATGTTGTTAGAGTGATTGCTGACCTCTGCTAAGGAACTGGGTTGGAGACCAAGAATTTGTCATCCCAGTCTCCACAGTGTGATGTTAGACGACTGAATTGTTTTAGGTTGAAATTTTGTCAAAAGAGTTGAGAGGCAGGAGAAAAGAGAAGGATGAAGACACAAACATTCCTGATTTTAGAGAGGGTAGTTAGGAAATACTATCATATTGAAATACTTAAGAATGAAATGATGCCGGGACCGGTTTGGCTCAGTGGATTGAGCGTTGGCCTGCAGACTGAAAGGTCCCGGGTTCAGTTCCGGCCAAGGGCATGTACCTTGGTTGCGGGCACATCCCCAGTCGGGGGTGTGCAAGAGGCAGCTGATCGGATGATTCTCTCTCATCGATGTTTCTAACTCTCTATCCCTCTCTCTTCCTCTCTGTGAAAAATCAATAAAATATATTAAAAAAAAAAAAAAAAGAATGAAATGAGCCTGGCATCTTGGCTCAGTGTTTGAGTGTTGACCTATGAACCAGGAAGTCATGATTCAATTCCTGGTTAGGGCATATGCCCGGGTTGCAGGCTTGATCCCCAATAAGAGGGCATGCAGGAGGCAGCTAATCAATGATTCTCACATTGATGTTTCAATCTTTTTCTCCCTCTACCTTCCTCTCTGAAATCAATAAAAAATATATATATTTTAAAAAGAATGAAATGCTATGAAGTCTGGGATTAGCTTCAAAATAATATGATCACCGGGAAAGTGGGTAGAGTATGGATGAAACATGATTGGCCGTGAGCTGGTCATTATTAAATTGGGTTATAGCCCTAGCCCTAGCCCGTTTGGCTCAATGGATAGAACGTCATCCTGTGGACTGAAGGGTCCCAGGTTCGATTCTGGTCAAGGGCATGTACACTGATAGCAGGCACATACCCAGTGGGAGGTGTGCAGGAAGCAGCTGATCAATGTTTCTCTCTCATTGATGTTTCTAACTCTTTATCCCTCTTCCTTCCTTTCTGTAAAAAAAAATCAAAATATATATATATATATTTTTTTTTAAGCTGGGTTATGAACACATTAGATTCATTACACTATTCTCTCTACGTTTTTATAAAATTTAAAAATTTCCATAATAAAAAAGTGGAAAAAGATAATACAAGTGATAGAATAAGAAATAAAGATACAAGTATATTATTTACCTTCTTAAAGGTAGCTACAGGAATGTGCCTCAGCTGTGATAGGTCTCAGAACTGACCTTCTGCTTTGCTTTACAGGAAGCACACAGCATTGCACTGGGAAGGTTTTACCATTTATCGGCCACTGGGAAGGTTTTGCCATCTATCCTAATTAGCCTGGCCAGTGTAGCTCAGTGGTTAAGCATTGACCCATGAACCAGGAGATAAGGGTTCAGTTCCCGGTCAGAGCACATGCCAGGGTTGCAGGCTTGATCCCCAGTAGGGGGTGTATAAGAGGCAGCCGATCAATGATTCTCTCTCATCTATCTCTCTCGCTCTCTCTTCCTCTCTGAAATAAATTTAAAAAGAAAAAAATCCTAATTAAAGGTGGGGTCCTCTGGAGAGAATACTTAAGAAGAGGGGAGGAGAGCAGGAACCATTGCTTTGTATCATTTACCCTTTAGTACTTGTTGATACTTCAGTAAAGTGTGTGTCATTCTTAATGTTTTCTAAATTGTTAATTAGCGTGATAAAATGGAATAGGAATTTTGGAGAGGTGAAAGGAATGGCTGAGGAAGGAAATTTGGGAAAGAAAGCACAGAGCAGTATTGAGGTGGGAGGTTGGGAGTGGACAGATGGTGAGTGTTAGCTTGCATGTCAGGAATGAGTGGCTCGGTGGTATTCACCAGCCTGGGGCTCTGGCCAGAGCTTGGGTATACAATTTTTGTGCCAGCACAAACCAGCATTAGGTGGGTGGTGTGTGAGGCCAGGTAATGAGCACTGGGGTCCAGTCCAGGGCCTGTGGTCTCAACATAGAGTTTCATATAGAACTTTGGGGTTTGTTTGTTTGTGTTTTTTAAAGAAAGCTATTTTGTATCACAGCAAAACTCCCAAGAGCTGGCAGCACTAGACCAGGTTAGAATATGCTCAGCCAGTGGTCACAGAATCTTCCATCCTTGGCACATCTGAGGCCTGAGTGGAAAGCTGTTTGTAGACAGGACTGAGTTCTTATAGGAGAAACAGTCCTTTCGTGACTTCCAGCCTTGCAGTGACCAGAACTATGTGGCAAGATTGGCATGGTGAAGCCAGGAGCCTATATGGCAGGCATGTCCACTTCAGCACTTTTGGATCCTAATGTGAGACCTTCAGCATCTGCAGAGGTTGACCTCTTGGTGGACGAGCAGCAGAGGGGCTGTAGTCTTGGTGGGCTCCCAAACCAGGTAGAGCTGAGCCCTGGAGGAGCTGCTGGCCTCAAAGCCTCGGCGCCGCCCACAGAGTTTCTGCTGGGTACACACAGACTTGGGTTTTCTCAGAGCCTGACGGGCGCTGCTTCAGAGTCAAGATTGCATCGCCTCACAAGGCGTCCAACTGTCCTTTCCCATCCTCTCCCTGACTTGCATGCTCAAACAATGAAGATCATTCTTGTGAAGATAAAAGATTAGAGGCCTTTTCCTGTTTTTTTCAATCCTTGTATATTTAAAAGTGGTCTTTCTCTACTCATTCAATATTTACTCACATACTCATTCACTTAATTTTTTTTGTGAGTACTTGCTTTATAAATTGTACGTAATAGATGTAAAATGTTTTGTTTTGTTTTAAAAGAAGAGGTAGTGGAGTATAAGAAAGGTCTTATTTTTCGAGTATGCTGGGGCTCAGCCTCTACCTACCATAGTTTATAAATTCATTTTTAGCTTGTGTTCACAGAGCTCCATTCCCTTCTCTCAGTGATGTGCAGAAACTTCAGGGCTTAACATACCAGAGATCTGGGGAAGGACTTCTGATCTATACTCACTGACTGCTCCCAGCGCTCTAGCCCATGGCCATGAGGTTTGTCTGAAGGCAGCTGTCCTCACTCCCATGTGTGTGACAGACAAGCTTGGACAGAATAAGCACTGATGCTCCAGAGCTCCCAGGCCCACCAGGCAGTCACCCCACATTCCTTTACACCCTATATTCCTTGGCACTTTCAAAACTCTAAAACATCCTCTTCGTTCCCTCCATTTCCCAGTCTCAAGGTTTGTGTCTTGCCTCTTTTTATTTCAAAGTACTCTCCTCTCTTCCTCTACCCTCATCCTTCCCCTCACTCCTACCCTGGGAAAGATCCAAGTTATTTTCTTTTGGGACCAAACCTTTCAAGTAAAATGTTAATTTTTTTTTTTCATTGCAACTAACTAAATTGTCCAGGGGAAGGAGTGAGGGAAGATATTTTAAAAATATTTCAGTTTCCTGAAGTGTGGCCTCTGAACACCAGCATCGGAATCACCTGGGAAGATTAAAGCTACAGAAATAGGAATAGGGTCAGGGGTTCAGACTTTGTGGCAAGCTCTCCAGAGTTTGAGAACCCTCTCTGGTTCTTAGGATGCAAAGGTCCATCTGCTTTAGTGTGGGAGGTGGGAAATTACCTTGATTTTCTCCTACAAGAATTAAAAAGTCAGATATTGAGATCTTTGTAGACAGAAGAATACAGGAATCATCTTTTCCAGGTTATCTCTATATACACAGGTAACATGTGATTTCCCCCAGCCTTTAAAAGAAGTGGATCAAGTGTTGGAGAGAATGTAAAGAAGAGAGCCATTTCCCAATGGATGATGGGATGGCTAAGAAGGGAGGACACTCTAGTGACAGGAAGATCAAGTGAAGTAATACAGCCATTTGAAATCACTTGTTTGGCTGACACACAAAATTAGTGCTTAGCAGGGCAGATCCTCCTTATCCTACCCCAAGTCCTAAGGCTATCTGGGCTTCAGAGTTTTGTTTTTAGAATTTATTTAGCACCCCTCCCCCCTCCTGCAAGCACATCTTAATCAAACATGTCACTGAAAATTGAGTCAGCAGCAGGTGTGTAAATATACAGGGACATAAATTCTAGATGTCCTGAAGTATGGAGAGTGATACCTACTATTTATCAATAGAAAGGGAGAATAATGACATTGGGAGCTTAACTGACTCAGAGACATTGAAGCATACAACAGACTGACAAATTTTAGAGGGAAGGTGAGGGCAGAAAGAGATTAACCAAAGAACTTAGAAGCATATGTGCATAACCCATGGACAGACAATAGTATGTTGAAGGCCTGGGAAGGGGGTGGAATCCGTATAGAGAGGGTCCATGGGGGGCAAAGAAGGGACATCAATAATACTTTCAACAATAAAGACTTAAAGAATAAAAGCTTCTAATAAAAGATAAATTGTAATGAGATTTTCTTCTCTGAATTAAGTAGATTTTATTATAAAAATTCTCATTTTTAGTATTAGAAAAGTCCATAAACACATTTAAACATTTTTAAAATATATTTTGTTGATTTTAAACAGAGAAGAAGGGAGAGGGATAGAAAGCAGAAACATCGATGAGAAACATCGACCAGCTGCCTCCTGCACACCCACCACTGGAGATGTGCCCGCAACCAGTGTACATTCCCATGACAGGAATCGAAACTCGGGACCCCTCAGTCCACAGGCTGACGCTCTATCTACTGAGCCAAACTGGTTTTGGCACATTTAAACATTTTTATAATAATCATTAAAAAAAATCTGATAGCATCTTGAAAAATAGAACTCAAAAGTATAACTCAAAAGAGCGTTGACCTATGAACCAAGAGGTCATGATTTGATTCCCAGTCAGGGCACATGCCCAGGTTGCTGGCTCAATCCCCAGTAGGGGGAATGCAGGAAGCAGCCGATCAGTGTGATTCTTTGTTGTCATTGATGTTTCTATCTCTCTCTTCCTCTCTGAAATCAATAAAAAGATATTGATTTTTAAAAAAAATTAAATATGGATGCAATCATGAGCCCCAGTTCTTAGAAGAAAACTCAATCATGTCTTACTGAATTATAGGGGGAGTGAGGTCATTGTTTTTCCAAGTATCATATTTATTTATTTATTTATTTATTTTTAATATATTTTATTGATTTTTATACAAAGAGGAAGGGAGAGAGATAGTTAGAAACATCGATGAGAGAGAATCATCGATCAGCTGCCTCTTGCACACCCCCCACTGGGGATGTGCCCGCAACCAAGGTACATGCCCTTGACCGGAATCGAACCCGGGGCCCTTCAGTCCCCAAGCCAACGCTCTATCCATTGAGCCAAACCGGTCCCGGCCCAAGTATCATATTTATTCAGCAGATATTTATTAAGCACCTCTTACATGCCAGTCTTGCTTTAGGCACTAAGATATAGTAATCAGCAACAAAGTTCCTGTGCTCTTACTGAAACCAGTAAAAAAAATCAATAAAATATATTTAAAAAAAGAAAAGAATACCGTCCAAAAGGCAAACAGAGGAAACCTCTCTCAGTCTGGCTGTTAAAGGAGTGCAAAGCATAGCCCTGGCAGTGTGGCTCAGTTGGTTGGAGCATCATCCCTTATACTGAAAAGTGGCAGGTTTGATTCCTAATTGGGGCCTCTATGGTGGGTAACCGATTAATGTTTTTTTCTTTCCCTTTCTCCTTCTATCCTCTCTAGAAAATCGTTTAAAAAGAGTGCAAAGCATTGAAATGCTATTGTGCTGGGGCCTGGGCATAACACTTCTCTTGCATTACTGCAAGATAGGAGTTGTTTCCTGACAAAGATAAGGGGTTGGGTGAGATTAATAAAAATCATTTACTTCTTTGATTGTCATACATATTGTTTGTACTATAACACTTATTCAATTACTCAATAATTGCTTTGTCTGTTTCCCTAAAAAACAAACAAACAAAAAAAAAAAAAACGTAAGTAGGGAATACACCATAATAGCTGGCAGGTACTACAGGTAATAATAAGGACAAGATTGTCATACTTAGTAATAAATCCTAAGGTGCACATATTTTCATATTCTAATATCTGAAATCAAGGTGAATCATACAGTTAATGATTTTAAAAACATTTTATCACAGTTTAATTGGCAGTGTTTTTTCTTAATAGTGGTTTTGATTAACTACACTAGGAATATTTTACAGTTTTGGTATAAAGACTATTCACTGTATAATGAAATTATTTAAATTCCAACAGATGTTATGTTGATCGTCAGGTGATACTCATTATAGTAAGATTTGAGATATTATCCTGAATTGAGTACATACTGAACACATAAATGTTGAAGAAATGAGGGGCATGAGATGAGGCTTCCCTCCACACTGTAGATCAACAATTGGAATTTGAAGCAAACCAGCAGAGTATTTTGTCTGGATGAAGGCACAAGGAGGTAGCAAGAAAACTGACTTGCCTGTCATTAGTATGAGATGTCTTCAATTTCAGCCTCTAAGAACTTAGGTTTGTTGTCGTGAGCAGAGGGGCACTGGAGGAGGTTGTGGAAGCCATGGAATACAGTAAGTTAGTTCTCAATGTCATTGATGGATTCTGTAAGCAAAACAACTTATAACAAAATCATAGTCTAATTGATAGAAACAAGAGTCAAGTTCCTGTGGCATCTCATCAACGTTATAAGGACAAAATGTTATTGAAGTACCTGCTGAATTATTTTTGTGTTGGCAGTTAAACAAGAGAAGAAACTAAAGGGATGAGGCACTTTTCCTCAAGTGAAAAATATTACATTAATCTCTTGTTTAGAATTGAAAGTATGTTTTCAGCTTAACTATTGAAACAAAAGGCTGAGTTAATGGTGCAGTTTTATAACCCACCTGTTTCTCTGTCACAGATTGCCTTCTCCCAGCACAGCAATTTTATGGACCTGGTACAGTTCTTCGTGACCTTTTTCAGGTAATTTCACTCATACAAACCATATCTGTTCTTTTGATTGAGGTACTTAATTCCATTAATTGTCAGCTCATAAAAAAATAAATGAATAGCCAAAACCGGTTTGGCTCAGTGGATAGAGCGTCGGCCTGTGGACTGAAAGGTCCCAGGTTCGATTCCGGTCAAGGGCATGTCCCCAGTAGGGGGTGTGCAAGAGGCAGCTGATCGATGATTCTCTCTCATCGATGTTTCTAACTCTCTATCCCTCTCTCTTCCTCTCTGTAAAAAAAAATAAATAGAATATATTTTTAAAATTAAAAAATAAAATAAATGAATAATCCTGAGTTTACACAACAGACCAAACTAATTGTATTTATTTCCTGAAAAGTTACTTGTCAGTTACAGTAGTGTAAATTTAGTCTCATCTGATAAAATGAAAATATTTTCTTGGTATGTTCTGGCTTTTTTGAGGCAGCTTTTCACGTACTCTATACTAAAATGGAGATCATTTAGCTGATTATATGGAGAGAATTTTGGGTTGAAACAACACTTAATGATTATTGGTGTGGAAATATATATATTTCCTCTTGTTTAAGAAATGATTCAGGTGATTATCCAGAGTTTTAAAGCTAAAATGACTTGCTAAGGCCTTGGGATTTTTATTTTATTTTAGTTTCTTTAATTTTATTTTTATGAAACTACTATCCTCCTATATAAGAAAAGAGAAACATGTAAATTGACTGTACCTCTGCTACACTCACCAGCCAATCAGGAGTGAGTATGCAAATTAACCCAACAAAGCTGGTGGGTTAATTTGCATACACAGGTGGAGAGCAGAGAGGGAGAGCTGGCGGCTTGGAGGAGTTGGCTGAGCAGGAGAACATGGGTCAGAGGCAGAGCAGGAAGGGAAAACCCATAGTGTGGGGAGCACCAGGAATTCTGAGAGTAGTAGTTCTAATAGAAACATCAATGAGACAGAATCATTGGTTGGCTGCCTCCTGCATGCTCCCAACTGGGGATTGAGCCTGCAACCCAGGCACGTGCTTTTTTTTTTTTTTTTTTTTTTTTTTTTTTTTTAATATATTTTATTGATTGTTTACAGAGAGGAAGGGAAAGGGATAGAGAGCTAGAAACATTGGTGAGAGAGAAACATTAATCAGCTGTCTCTTGCACACCCCCTACTGGGGATGTGCCCGTAACCAATGTACATGCCCTTGACTGGAATCGAACCTGGGACCTTTCAGTCTGCAGACTGACGCTCTATCTATTGAGCCAAACCAGTTTTGGCAAGGCACGTGCTTTTGATTGGAATCAAACCCAGGACCCTTCAGTCCACAGGCTGACATTCCATCCATTGAGCCAAATCAGCTAGGGCCAGTAGTCTTTTCATATTATTGTAAATTTTTGCTTCCTCCTTCATGAGACTGGCTTGTAAATTCATTTCTCATTATATTCTTCTCAGGTGTGCTAAATTCATAAAATGAAATGCGCTGACCAATATGGGGTGGCGTGGAACAAAGGAAGGCCCTGGGCAGGAGCTGACAGCTGGGAAAGGGAGGCCCTGGCTGGCAGCCAGAAGGAAGGCCCCAATTGGCCTTGATCACCAGCCAGGCCTAGGAACCGTCCCTGTGCATGAATTTTGTATACTGGGCCTCTAGTTGTTCTATAAGTTGCTATTTTACTTGCAGTTCTGTGGTTAACATTTCCCAGGTGGAAATTCACCTCATTTTTTCCAAAACAGCTTTTCCCATATTTTGAGTACCATATTTTATTTAAATATTCCTCTTTTGATTAACTTAGATTATCCTCAATTTTTGTTGCATATGTCTGCATTTTTCTGTGAATATTCTCTCTGAAATAGTTTTTTGTTCTATACTTGCTATACCCAAACACAAAAACATTGTCAGATGGCCCCTCAGAACAGCTGCATGAATTTACATTCCTACAGCAGGAATGTAAATGATATCTCTCACTACTAATATTTCTGCCTCTCTCTTATTACTACGACTATTTCTTAGCAACCCTGGAAATTGTCAAATTTTTAATTTTTTTAATCTGGGAGGTATTATTGGTATCTTGTTTTAATTTGGATTTCTTTAATTATGAGTGATACTTACTGATCTCTTATAGTTCTTACTTTGAATTATCTGTTCATATCCTTTGCTCACATTTCTATTGGTCTGTTTGCCTTTTTCTTACTGAACTTTAGGATTTCATTATATTTTGTGATTATTAACGTGTGTGTCTTCAGTTGTTTGTCTTTTCTGGTATTTTTTGGCAAGCAGATCTGTCTTTTCCTATATTTTCTTCATGAGTATTTTTATCTCTTCTTGTTTTTTTCATGTTTAGGTCATCCTTTTTCCATCTGGAATCTATTTGGCTATAGCTTTACTTTTTTTCCAAATGGATAGGCTTCAGAAATTTGTCAATGAATCAAGGGAGTATGTTCATTACTTCAACTCCAAGGCCACACCGCTCACTAGGCTGGGAATTCACTCTCTATTTTATTTCCTTTTTCAGTGTATGCCCAGCTTAGCTCTTTGGAGTTGAGTGGGGACCCTTGACCTCTGTCCCAAATAATGCAAAGCCAGCAATATGGAATGCTGGAAATTAATGAAACTTCTTCCCATTTACAGGGAAGTCTCTCCCTCCCACAGAAGGAAACTTCCCTCTCTTATGCTACCACAGAGGATTCCAGCATTTCTTCCCACACCTGCCAACATTTTTTGTATTCTGCTTAGTGCCAGATAGCCAGGACTCACTGACATCAGCCATCTTCCACAGTTCCTCCACAGCAGGCCAAAGGATCATTCTACGATATATTCTTGCAAATTCAGTATTTCATTAATTTTTGTCTTGTTACTTCTACCAAATTATGAGTCCTCTAAGGTTGTTGTTCCTTCCCTTTTTGGCCATGTGAGAAGCAGAGCCTGGAAGGGTGTTTACTTAATCTAGTTTTCTGCATTTGCCTGTCATAATCTTCAGAACACAACCTATTTGTCTACTCTGCGATGTCTTCACCTGGCACATTCACCACACAGGCCACCTCTTCTTAGACTGTTTTCATTATAGCTGCTCCGGTTTTCATTATAGCTCTTAATCACCCTTTCATGCAGGTATTTAACAGTCTAGAGTAGGGGTGTCGAACTCAATCAGAGAAGGGGCCAAAATCTAAAATCCAGCCTAAATCTCAGGCCGAATGTTTTACTGAACAGTCATAAACTGTCATTGTGATGGAAACGCAGCGGAGTGCAGTGATGACAGCGCGGTGCGGGCCACATTGCAAAGCCTGGCGGGACGGATTTGGCCCGCGGGCCTTGTGTTTGACACATGTGGTCTAGAGCTTAAGGGCAGACCATAAACAGGCAAGCCTATAATTTGACATGCAGAGATGAACAGGGCCAATTAGAGGCCTCGCCTATAAGTTTTAAATTGAATTCTGAGACTCTTCTCTCATGAATCCCAGCCCTGGCTATACCTTAGAACCATCTAGGAAGCTTTAAAAAAAAAAAAAAAAAGGCAGCAGCAGCCTGGGCCCTTCACCCAGAGATGCTGATTTAATTGATCTGGCATGGGACCTGATCGTTGTGATATTTAAAGGCTCTCTAGTGATTCTTATATGTTCCAGAGGCACTGAGAAATCCTGAATTAGCTGAAAGTCATGTGAATCCAGGGACTGGCAGTAGTACTCATCCACATACAAACAAAGGCATAGGAAGTCAGATGGGAAAGGATGTGTATCCACTGAGGGGGTGTGACTTTGGCCTCAGCTCCTGGCAACTTCATGATTCCAGTTCCTATAAGAGCAATCTGCCTTAAGCCTCTGAGAGAGTCCCATAATTATTCCCACAGCCATCCTCGGTAGTGGTTATTTGGGATTTAAATTCTAGATTGTGGTTCTTCTACATTATATAGGAACAGTTTTATAAGTCTTACTATTTGTGCTGAGGGTTTTTTTGGTGGCGGGAGTTTGACTGTTTTATGTACCCCTTTGTCCCCTTGTTGAATGTTGTTGTGGTGCTGAACTATATCCTATTCTCTCAGAAAAGATCTGAAAAAGAAAAAGACTCATAGACAACAGTATGCTGATTAAAGAGGGAAAGGGGGTTGGGGCAGATAGAAGAGGGGATAAATGATGACGGAAACAACTTGTCTTTGGATGGTGAACACAGTCAGCTGTCTCTTGCACACCCCCTACTGGGGATGTGCCCGCAACCAAGGTACATGCCCTTGACCGGAATCAAACCTGGGACCTTTCAGTCCACTGGCCAACGCTCTATCCACTGAGCCAAACTGGTTTTGGCAGGACATTCTTATATGATAATATTTGTATTCAATCTCGTGATGACCTCATCCAGATTGATTACTTCAAATACCATATGCATGCTAATGACTCCATCTCTCACAACTCCTCCAGGTCTTTGCTCACATATCGCTTTCTCAAGAAGTAAGGCTTATGTGACCATTCTGCCTTAGAATGCCACTGGCACTCTGAGCCCCCTTACCCGATCATCTTTTCTTTCTGTAGCATTTCCTACCTTCTGACATGCTCTTTTATGTTGTTTTTGTTTTCTGTGTTATTTACTGTTTGTATCCACATCCTGGAATGTAAACTCCAAGGGAACAGTGGCTTTTGTTCTATTTGTCAATGTATTCCATGAACCTAGGGCAGGACCTGGCCCAGGAAAGTATTGATACCAAAAGGAAAACAGAGACTGTCAGGGAGGAGAAGGACCAGCAGTGTCAGGACAGCCGAGAGGAGCAGCAGACAAGGAATTGAAGGCTCTTCCCTGAGTGATGACCTGGGGCCCTTTACCTTCTGTTAGATTACCCCGGAGGGGTCTCCATGCATGTGCATTTTGGGGAAGCGGTGAGATGTCAAGCGTTGAAGTTTCTTTTTGTGAAAAGACCAAAGTTCAATCATCCTAACATATTAGAGTCCCTTCTCCAGCCAGCCTGGGAGGTCTGCTTTGGGGTCAGTACTTGGGGGCACTGAGGCTGCTTTTCACGACATTCTGAAAACACGAAGCTCAACAAGCGGGTATCTGGTGGCACAGGCCAAGAGCATCAAGTGTGTGTATAACACTCTGGAACAAAACTCAGTGGCAAGCCCTTTTACAAGTTAGTGAGTGAAAACACCAGTGTTGTTTTTTTAAATACGTTTTTATTGATTTTACTTTTTATTTTTAGAGAGAGGGGAAGGGGGAGGGATAGAGAGATAGAAACATCATCGATCAGCTGCCTCGTGCAGGCTACTTATTGGGAATCAAGCTTGCAACCTGGGCATATGCCCTGCCTAGAAATCTAATCGGTGACCTCTTGAATCCTGGGTCCATGTTGAACCACCGAGACATACCAGTTGGAAGAACACGAGTTTTTAAATTACTTTAACAATTACTTCAGAGGTATATTTGTTCTTCAACTTATTAATCCTTTTATCAGAAGTCAGTTCTCTGCTATCACAGTAGCTTTTCAAACTATTGAGTTCCTGGTTTACAATTGGGAGAGCACTGGCCACTGGGAGTTAGTCTCTCCTAGAGAAAGTTGTTAGCTTGAGAATGACCCTTCTACTTTACAAAAATGTATGCATTTACTTTGTAAAAATGTAATTGAATATGTATTATTATACATAAGTTTGTTTCTTCTATATTTACTTCTTTCTTATAAAAAGTTATTTTAAAAATTATTTTTTCCTATTTTTATATCTTACAGTGAACATTTGTTAATTTTTATTAAGTAGCATCTTATTATCTGTCATAATTTTGTTAGGATTATTTTCCTTATTTGGGATAAGCCTCTGATGAGCCATTCCATTAAAGGTGCAGTGGGAGGTGGGGATCCCTCCAAGCACCTGGTGGGACTGTACAGTAAGGTCTGAAGCTCAGTTTATCAGGGCCCCTCACACTTTGCTTTCCTGTGAACTGGAACATGGTGTGATTACTCACCAGAGAGGAGCTTGGGGTGGTATCTGAGGAATTGCTTACTTGTCTGGCCTGGAATATGGAGACAACGGTGCTGATTCTGGGGGCTGGGATAATAATTTGATGCTTTCCTTTCTCACAGTTGTTTCCTCTCTTTGCTCCTGGTGGCTGCTGTGGTTTGGAAGATCAAACAAAGTTGTTGGGCTTCCAGGCGCAGAGAGGTAAGCCTCAGTGGATAAAGATTAATGAATCCTTGTAAGAGCTTTTCCTTTCTACATATTTCTCTTAAGCAAGTGTCAGCATTAGCTATTCAGTGATCATTGATGGACATATTCACGGATAGTCTTATTATCTATCATAATTTTGTTAGAATTACTTTTCTTATATGGGATAAGCCCCTGATGAGCCATTCCATTAAAGGTCCAGTGGGAGGTCAGTTAGACTTCAGTTACTGCTACATCAGTGTCATTAATTCTGCCCCATATGGTCTCAGCTTTCTAAAAGGAAACTATATTGACTTAAACAGATGCCAGTTTTACCCATCCTACCAGCACCCTGGTCCTGGAGATCTAAGAATTTCTCATATTTCAAGGAAGGATAAATGTGTATCTAATTAGATTTTGGCTTGAATTTTATTTTTTTATGAATCTTGATTTATTTCCAGAGCTCCGTTACAAAAGTAAGAAGTCAAATATTTACATTAAACAAATCAAATAAATACACTTGTTTAAAAATTATAACATAAGAACTTTGTTTATTGCAAATTTCACTGTTAATTCTCTGCCTTCTGGTCATCAGGTCTATTGCATTATTGCTAATGAAAATGCACTGAGACCTCGCCTTACATGTGCTTTGTTTTCTGTGTCTACTAGTGCCTTTTTCAATATAAAAACTGATCTATGGTCAAGATTTGGAAGAGAATGGGAATATCTAAAACCAAAATTCATAAGCACTCAGCACTGATCATAGAGCATTAGTGTCTGTGATGGGGTTGAGATAGGCTCCAGAATATGGGCTTTTTGCTGGGAGCATGACACCTTTTCTGACCCATGTAAAGGTGATGTTATCATAGAAGTAAATGTTGCATCCCCTTTGTTATTTTAAAAATCAGTGGGTAACATATTCAGAGAATTCTTTAATAGCTCTGTTACTAGGATATTTTAAAATCCCAATGAATTGTACAATGTTCTGAAAAAATGCAAGTCATTCAAATGTAATAAGAAAAAAGTTAGAGCCACAATAAACTAATAACCAGGGAAGAAGGAATTGAAAACTTGTCAATATATTACTCTCTCCACAAAAGTCATTAGACTCAGGGAGTTTCTATTTTAAGATGAGTTCATAGAGATAATAATATTCTATTCTTCTTTATATACTTATGAGAATTATTTTCAAGACATATAAACTATTTCAGAGCAAAGGATATGATGGGAGGTTTTAAGAGTCCTAAATCATCCTTGGCCAGGTAGCTCAGTCAGGTAGAGTATTGGCCTGATACACCAGGGTTGTAGGTTATTTCCTGGTCAAGGGCAGATACCTGAGTTGCAGGTTTGATCCCCATCCTGGTTGGTGCATGGGGGAGGCAACCAATCCATGTTCTCTCTCACATTGATTTTTCTCTCTCTGTCTCTCCCACTCCCTTCCACTCTTTCTAAAAATCAATGGAAAACGTCCTCAGGTGAGGATTAACAGAATAAATAAATAAATAAATAAATAAGTGTGGGATAGGGCTATATAACTTATTTTATGTATTTAACAGACATATTGTGACATTATATCTATACTAAAGTGCATACATACATATATCTGATAAGGATTTTTTTTTTATAATGACAGTACTGTTAACCACATCCAACAGGATTTAGTAATTCCTAATGTTAACTAATTCCTAATGTACATGGTCTTTGTCTAACTTTCCCTGACTTTTTAAAAAATATTTGGGGTTTGATGTGTTTGAATCAGGGAGGATGAGATATTTTTAATATGTAGTATTCTCTAATAAAATTCCCTCAGTACACATTGCAGTAATGCTTGCTGTTTTACTCATCAGCAACTTCTGCGAGAGATGCAGCAGATGGCCAGTCGTCCCTTTGCCTCTGTAAATGTTGCCTTGGAAACAGATGAAGAGCCTCCTGATCTTATTGGGGGGACTATAAAGGTGAGAATGTGATTACAAAGTCCCTATAACTTAATTTGTCAAACTCATACTTCTGAGTCGGGGAAACCTGAGAGAGAAAGAACTTGAATGTGTTGCCTCTTGTTTTCCTCTCTCTTTCCTTTTTACAATAAGCCAGCACACCAAAGTTTATTCTCTTGCTTTTGTTGTCCAGCCTTTGATTCATGTCACTAAGCAATCTCATGTTTAAAGGATTTTAAAATATAAATGATTTGTCTGATATTCTATGGCATAATATTTTAAAACTTAAAAGAAGCTAAATTGAACCATTATTCTTTATAAGTATTTGGAGGGCTTTGCTTTTAAAGGGACAGAATCATAATTCACTATGAATTCTGTGTAAATATTTCTGACTCCTCCCTCAAAAACTGATGAGGAAAGTAAAAGAAATATCTTTTAATAAAATGATGGGATATTTCAGATACATTAGTAAAACAGTCATATGTTCTGCATAAAACATACTATTAAAGCATGACTAAGTTCACAGGAAGTAGGTAATATTTTCAGGGACCATTCTCCTTTTCCTTTCCCAAGAAGAACAAGTCATAAACCAAAATCAGAACCTAAAGTGATTTCCACGGACAAGAGAAACACATTTCATGAATAAGAGACAGCAGCTGGATTTAGACAGGACTATTAAATGTTTGAATTGATATCTAAAGGATATAATATAGCTATGAATGAAATGTTTAAAGAAATGAAAGATGGAATCATAACAATGAGGAAGCCATGAGAGTCAAGAATGGCCAAGCAGATCTGAAAAACCACCAAATGTAACTGTTAGAAATGGGAAGTATAGTAGTAGAAATTTTTTAAATAACTCACTTTACATGTCAAACAGAACAGTTTACATGTCAGACACAAATGAGGACAGAGCTTTTGAACTGGAAGATGAATCTGAAGAAATTACATAGAATGTAGATAGGAGATAAGGAAATGGAAAATATGACAGATAATAAGAATATGGAGGATAGAATGAAAAGATCTAACATATATATTATCAGGGTCCCAAAACGAATGGAGGGAAGCAAAAGTCAAAGAGATAATAACAGAATTTTCCAGAATGATAGAAGTCATGAATATACAGATTTCAGAAGCAAAACATATCACAAGCAGGATTAAGGAAAGAAAGCAAAGGGAAAGCAAAAGAGAAAAAATGTACAATTGTACTTATCATACTGGAACTATAGAACTCTAAAGACAAAGAGAACATTTTTTTAAAAGAGAACATCTTAAAATCACCCAGAGCAAAAATAGGTCACCACAATGTGGAGAAAATTGGAACCCTTATGTACTGTTAGGAATGTAAAAATGATGCAGCCACTGTGAAAACAGTATTGATCCTATATAATGAAGAGGCAATATGCAAATTGACCATCACACCCTCACAAGATGGCTGCCAATGACCAGGTTGGCAGGGGGTTAGTGAGGAATGACCAAACAACTGAACAAGCAGGCTGTGTGGGGCAACTAGGCCAGTAGGGGGCACAGTTAGGGGTAGCCAGGCTGGCAGGCAAGTGAGCAATTAGGAGCCAGCAGTTCAGGATTGTGAGAGGGGATGTCCAACTGCTGGCCTAGTCAGCAATCGGACATCCCCTGAGGGATCTCATTGGTCATCCCCCAAGGGGTCCCATCTTGGTATAGGCCACTGTCATCTCACACTTGGATTATTGTAATTGCTTATAACTGGTTTCACCATCCAGTCGTTTCCTCGTGCCACAGCCAGGGTGGTTCTGGAAATTATTTTCTTCAGCCAAACTGAAGAGATTGCTGAACATGTTTGGGAGTATGATGGGCAGGATTCTACAGGTGGCCCCAGTATTCCTGCCTCATGCTTAGTTAAACTCTAGGGACTGATATGAAGGAATTTTGCAGAAATAATAAAAGTCCCAAGGTAATCGACCTTAAGCTATGAGAAAAGTTTTCTCTGGCTGGTGGCACAGAGAGAACATGGTAAGGACTTGACGGATCATCACTGGTTTGAAGCTGGAGAGGCCACATGAGCAGAAATGCAAGCAGACTCTACGAGAAGAGCATGGCCCTGGCTGACGGCTACCAAGGAAGTGAGGACCTCAGGTTACAGCCCAAGGAGCTGGGCTCTGCCAGCAACCTGAATGAGTTCTGAAGCGGATTCTGCCCCAGAGCCTGAGATAAGAGTAGAGACCAGCTGATACTTGACTTCCTCCTTTGAAGATAAGAGCTGAGACTCTTGTCAGATAAAAGCTAAGAATTTTCTAGAACTGAAGGAAGACATGAATAGTCCTCTATCCCTAGCAGAAAACCCTACAGAGCTTGTCTGGACTTCTGACCTATAAAATGGAGATAATAGATGTGTTATTTTAAGCAGCTAAGTTAATAATGTGTCACACGCCAATAAGAACTAATACAGAGGGCATCTTTACAAAATCACATTTGAAGACTCAGAGCTAAAGCATGAGAAACACCTCTCTAGCTAATTCTTTTTCTTCACCAGGCTGTCCCCAAACCCATTGCCCTGGAGCCATGTTTTTACTACAAAGCTGCTGTCCTCTCTGCGTTCGTGAGGCTCCCTCGAGGCCTTGGTGGAATCCCTCCTCCTGGACAGTCCGGTGAGTAGACCAGAGGGTCAGTGAGGGATCCTTCCCTTTTAGAGAAATTGAGTATAAACGTGAATAGTTCCTGCCTCGTGCGTGAGGATTCGGTGAGGTAACCCCTTTGTCACTGGATTTCCTTCACTGTCTTCCCTGAGGTCCTTCCCAGGGGGAAGTCCAAACTCGCCTCACTGCATCTGCTTCCCAGTGATCCTGATGCTTCCTACCACACTTTCCTTTGCCTACAGTGTGTCTGGCCTCCTCCGGCCTTCCTGCTCCTTTACTGTCTCTCCTTCCTCTGCCCCTAAATATAGGCATTCTTCCTCTTCCTCCACTCTTACTCTCTCAGTCATCTTACCTACTCTCATGGCTCCTCCACGCTGTGATTTTCAAACTGGTATTTCCAGAAATATTGCATTTCATTTGCTTTTTCACTGTGTTTTATACATTTTAATTGATTTATTTTAGAGAGAGGAATATCATTTTGTTGTTCCAAAAATTTTTAATGCATTCATTGGGAGCAAATGTACAACCTTTGTGTATCTCTAACCAACTAAGCTACCTGGCCAGCGCATTTTTCACTCTGTTTTAAATATAAGGCACAAACAGCAATTATAACAATTTAAAGGAAGTTTCTGAAAACTTAGAGTTCTCCTCTCTAACACCCATTAATTTTCACTGTTCTGTTTCCTTCCAGCAATTTAGTTGAAATGTTTGTGTCGTTCTTACTTTATTCTTTTTTCATATAACTTTCATAAACATTTTAACAGCTTACTACATAATCTTTTACCAATCGCTTTTATACTATTCTATCAAATACATGGGTCATAATTTAGATAAATATTTTCTTATTATTGAACATGAAGGAAAGGATTATAGTTTTGCAGAATCTTGATTAACCATGCAGTACTTTGGAGGGATGCCTCAGACAGGCGTCTTCAAACTACGGCCCGCGGGCCACATGCTGCCCGCAGAGGAGTCTGATCCGGCCCGCCAGGTTTTTTGGGCAGTGAGCGCAGCCGAGGTGTTACAGTAGGAATTAGTAGTTCATATAGTCCGGCCCTCCAGCTCTCTGAGGGACCGTGATCTGGCCCCCACTTTAAAAAGTTTGAGGACCCCTGCCTCAGACAATATGAATGTTTTAGACAACTTTCAGTTGAGATTATTCTTGGGGTCAGGGTTACCTCAGCCAAAAAAAAAAAGCCTATGAGGAAAGTGTGAGCAGACTACTTTCCCAGGCCCTGAGTTCCATACCCCGAGCACAAGCAGAAGAGCCTCCCGCTCAGCTTTTAGACGGTCTGCGTCTGGGGTGTCCTTTAGGCATGGCCAGGCCAGGGTTTCTGCCTTCACTTCCTAGGGAAGAGCATGACTTGCCCTCGCCTGGGGATTTCAGTGAGTTGAGCCCCTAACTTGCCCATGTCGAGGGCATGATGACCGTTGACTGGAAGACACTATGGCTGTGTCTTCTGCCACCACATTGGACAGTTCTCCCTGATGGCGGGGTGCTGGCTAGGGTGGGGAGGAGATGACAGACTGCGGCCTTTTCTGCACCAAACTTCCTGATGTGCGGCCCCCCTCTTCCCCCCAACTCCTGATGATCGTCACCTACCCACTGCTTGAGACCCCATTCATTCTCTGCCCCCATTTTAGAGGGTGTCCACTGGACTCCCGGAGCACCTGGCTGTTGTTACTGGATTCTCCACTGAATTCCAGGCACTAAGCCTGGCACTGAAAAACCACCCCCTCATGTTTCCCCATTTTGTAGGCTCAATGAGATGGAGCAACAAGTCTGCCAGCATGGCTCCTGAGGGCTCAGCCCCACTCTGACCTGGCTGGCCTTTCCCCAGATGAAATCAGTTAAAGGTTTCCAGCCAAAAAGGAGACTGGAACCACCAGGCTCTAAAGCAGAGTAGGGTGGTGATGAGCAAGCAGCATTCTAAGGATACTTCAGTTCACTCATTGACTCCTCACACAAGCCCTGTGTTATTACTCCCCATTTTATAAAGGGAGAAATAGAGGCACAGGGAGATTAAAGAACCTTACTTATTCCAGAGTCTGCCCTAACCCGTATCATGGTATAGATATAAAAATCACTAGTGTTGGCCCAGCTCATGTGGCTCAGTTGGTTGAGTGTTGACCCATGCACCAAGAAGTCACTGGTTCGATTCCCAATCAGGTACATGCCCAGGTTGTGGGCTCAATCCCCAGTAGAGTGTTTGCAGGAAGCAGCCAATCTGTTTCTCCATCATAGATGTATCTTATCTCTCCCTTTCTCTCTCTAAACTCAATAAAAACATGTTTTTTAAAATCACTAATGTTGGCTGGGCCATGTGGAATGAATCTGAATTACATTGTAAAGAATGCTGCTTGCCCAGCCGGTGTTGCTCAGTGGTTGGGCATCCACCTATGAGCCAGGAGGTCACTGTTTGATTTCTGGTTGGGACACATGCCCAGGTTACTGGCTCGATCCCCAGTGTGGGGCATGCAGGAGACAGCCGATCAATGACTCTCTCTGATTATTTTTTTTAAAGTATGTTTTATTGATTATTTTTTTACAGAGAGGAAGAGAGAGGGATAATTAGAAACATCGATGAGAGAGAATCATCTATCAGCTGCCTCCTGCACCACCCCTACAGGGGATGTGCCCGCAATCAAGGTACATGCCCTTGACGGGAATCGAACTTGGGACCTTTCAGTCCGCAGGCCGACGCTCTGTCCACTGAGCCAAACCGATTTCGGCTCTCTCTCATTATTGATGTTTCTATCTCTCTCTCCCTTCCTCTCTGAAATCAATAAAAACATATTTTTTAAAAAGAGAGCTGCTTTTCCTTGGCCTCCCTTTGGAGGCCAGGAGGAGAAATTTAGTGTTTAGAGTATGTCTGCAATCATACTAAATGCTCCCACCACCACGCAGAGCACTTGGCTTGACTGATCTGAAAGGCAGGCTATACCTTTTTTGTGTAACCAAGGAGGGACAAAGAATATGTATTTGTATTTGTATAACTTAACTCTGAAAGAATATATGCAAACTAATGAAAGCAGTTTCTCAGCTGGTGAGGGGACGGGTGGGGGGAGGGAAGGGCAGAGTGCAAGTAAGACTTCCCTACATACTTTATTGCTTTGTTTATTGCACTGTGGGAATGTAAACAGATTTTTTCTTTTTTTTTTGAAAATAAAGGCAAGCTGCTCCTTAACATGTGTTCCCTCTGTGGGTTCTCCCAAGGTCTCGCAGTAGCCAGCGCCCTGGTGGACATTTCTCAGCACCTGCCAGTGCTGTACAAAGAGAAGCTGGGAGCACTGAGAAACCGGAAGCAGCAGCCCCCTGCGCAGCCTGGGACCTGCATTTGATGCTGGGGCCAGGGAGTCTGTGAGTGAGCAAGTGGAGGCGAGTGGCGTGCTGGAGTCTGCAGGGAGGGAGCAGGCAGGAGGCGCTGTGCTGAGTGGAGCAGGGCAAAAACTGGAAACCCTCCGACTGGAAACATCGACTCATCTGCATGTTCACAAGCTTTCTTTGACAGTTTCTCCCATCTGTGCTCCAGCATCTAACCTTTATTTTTGCATAGGGAATAATTGATTTACTTACAGGTCCAGGGATGATCCAGAGGTTGCTGGAGGAGGCCAGTGTGGAGCCAGTGAGAGAGCTAGGGATGATACTCAGGTTTACTTGTGGGAAACTGGTCCTGGGACTGTCTCAACTGCAAAAACACAAAGCTGTAGTGTTTACAAGTAAACGTGTGTCATCAGTCATTCTGGAACAAGGCCTTTTCAAAACTGGCTAGATGAATGAACTTGTCATCTAAAACATGCCATCTTTTTAAAAAGATGTGCTCTTTATTCTTGCACATTTTAGGCAGATAACTCTCTACCAGGGAGCTTTTTTCTAGTTGAGAACTAATGTCACTTTTGAATCATTTTAAATTGAGATAGAAGGGGTATTTTAAATGTCAAGGTCAGCAGTGTTACTTAGAATGTAAATTGGTGTGATAGGTAGTTTTCTATAGCAACTTGGTTAATTTAGGTCTTAATCCATTTGAAATTCCTCTCTCTTTTTCTCTCCACACACACACACACACACACACACACACACACACACACACACACTAAGTGCCTAGACTTTAAATAGATCTAGCAATTGGAAAGTTAGTAAGCTTAAGTTTTTACATAATTGCATTCCTACATTCTTACAGAATTTAAATAGTCCCATTGGCAATCTGCTTTTTTTCTAAAATGTACTTTGCAGCCAGGAAAGAATTCTCACCCCAAGCAACCTTTATCCCAGCAGCAAGGACTGGGAGGAGAGCGGAAATGACCTAACTAAAAGCTCCTGTGGTCACTGTTGACATAGGACACTAGGCGTGATCCCCATGTGTCCCCTGCCCCCAGGTCACTCTCGACCTGGCGTTTGCTTCAGCCTTTCTAACCTCCTGCTGCCGGGGCACCACAGAAGAAAGGACTCACTGTGGCACGTGTCTCCCTGAGCAGAAAAGAGCATGGCAGCTGGGGCTGGGCTCTTCACCCCTCCTCCCCAGGCCCAGGTGCTGGCCCTGGGGAAGGCAGTGAACACTAACAGGATGAAAAGCACATGGAAAAAATGGACGAGGGAAAACTATGCCAAATGGAAGCGGGGTGGGGCACCGGCGTTTCTCCCAGGGCACTGCCTGGGCTTCGTGCTGTCCGCCCGTGGTGCTCTGTTCTCTGGCATTATGCAGCAGCCTCCCAAGACCTTTCCTGCTTCAGAGCCTGGGGATGGGCCCCTACACAGCAATGCTCAAGTTTGTGAATTTGGAAAAATAGTCAAAAGAGTAAAAACTGTGGCATTTCACCTTTAAATGCAGTGCCTAGAGAGGGAGTATGAGCTCTTTCCCAGCACCGACCCACTCCCGTGAAGAACGGCCTGGGAAGATGTTTTCAGAGAAGCTGAACCATAAAATACTGTCTGGTGCACAAAACACCTCTACTCTGAGACTTGCCTCTAAAAAGTTGTGTTTTCCCATCACTGTTAAAGAGCAGATGGTTCTAGAAGAAAACCTCTGAACTCCCCACATTGCTCTCCAGGTGTCCGCTCCCACAGGGAGCTTGTCCGCACCCACAGAGAGCCTGCCGTGAATGGCCCTTCACCTCTGACTGGCCCACAGGGAGGCACTGCAGAGGATCCTACCACAGGGCCATCCTTGTTTGTTCTGAGGACCCACGTGCCCTTGGCCAGAGAAGTCCCTTCCCCTCAGGAGTCCCAGGCCTTGAAAGAACATGCACCGGCCCCACAGCCACCTGGTTTTATTTATTTATTTTTTCCTAAAAAATAATGTTTTGTTTTAAAACAGAAGAAAAAAGCAAATGAAGTGTAATTCTGCTCCCACAGTGGAGAAGCAGCTAAACCCACTGCTGCTCTTTTGCAGCCCATAGCAAGCGGCTTCCCCCCAGGCTCGGCCAGAGGAAGGGGGTGGCAGGAGAAAAGGCACTCGCTTAGAGCCAGTTACCAAGATGGCATCACCTGGAACTTCAGAGCTGTCTGTGTGTCACAGGAGAGCCTGTACATAAATTAAAGTAGTCATGACAACCGTCACATTACACTTGTACATAACTATACAGTAGTCCAGAATGTTCAGACATTCAGAGTGTACATAAAACAGAAAAATATCTAAATGTATTTTTATTAAATTTACGGCATCTGAGTTTCACCCAATGTGTTTTTGTGCCATATACTGGATATCCAAGTTCAGAGAAGTCCTCTTGTCAGCCCTGAAGCACTGATAACAAAGCCAGAGAGTACACCCCCATCATGCTGATATATTCGATGTTCAAATGTATCTGGTACCAATAGAATACCCCTGAGGACCCGGGTCATCTGTCAGTAACAGATGGAAGCTGGCAGTGAGTTCATTTAAACGGCAGTACACGAGGGAAGGCAGCAGGAATCTCTGTCGCTATTGTTGGCTCTGCAAGTGCATCATGAATCAGTCTGTCAGCCTCTGGGTGCTGTGGGTGGCCAGAACAGTCAGTTTCATCATGAGAAACGTTTCTCAAAATCTTTAAGTTCAAAGATTATACCTGTAGAATCAGCTTTTCTGAAAAGGGGTTTTCCAGGCTGCGTTTTGTTGTGGTTTTGTCTAAATTTTCAGTGATCATTTCCAAGGACCATAGTTCACTGTACTGGAAACGGTAGGTGGGAGCGGGGTAGTTTGTTGATTCATAGCTCCTGCTTCCCCATGGAGAACCACACACACCCTGCCCTCCTGCCCTCTCCTACTCCTTTATACAAACAGCTTCGAAAGAAGTCTGTGCTTCTCTCTGAGGATCGCCTCCAAAAGGTGGGAGAAGGTGTGGAGAAAAGGCAGCTCCTCCTTTCCCGGGCTATCCCAGAGGAAAAGCAGCTCGGCCTCGAAGACTGGCAGCAAAAGGGAAACATGGGAATATCTGTGATGAGGCCTGAGGTGCAAGATTAGAGACACCAGAAAATCTGGGGCAAATGAAGAGACCAAAGCACTATCAGAAAAAGACATTTTACCTTCAGTGCAAGTCTCACTCCTTCAATTTAGGGAGTGCATTTGGGAAGAGGTGGGAGTGATTCACGTCTTTGAGGAGGGTGCCCTTGTCATGAACACCGCCGATCCTTTCGTTTCATTCATCCAGTCAACGAATACTCACTAAGCACTTACTGACAACCTAAGCTAATGCTAGGGCAGTGACTGCGATGAAAAAGCAGCTCCAGAATTACAACAGAATCCAGTTCCCAAACCCATCAGCCAGGAGATCTTTCCTTAGGGATTCTGTGAGAATTGGCCATCCTGAGAACAGACCCAGGAAGACAGAAGGGCTGTCCTCGGCTGTGCACCAGCTCTCAGTCCGAAATGTTTACCCAGTGTACCAAACTCGGCCTCAGAAGTCATGGTGAAAGTTTGTAGATAGCCAGGCCCACCAGGAGACATGTCCCTGAGTGGTTCAAACTAATAACACCCTTGCCTGCAGGGAAAAGATCTGGAGAGCAGACGAAAACTGGCGCCTTCTCTTTTAAAGGCAATAATGGAAGTGACTTCCAGTAACTGAATTTGGGCACAAAACATTCTGAACACTAGTGAAGCCTGTTTCATTGAACTAATTCTGGCTTTGAAAATGTTTTGTTCTATAGTTATTTACATTTTTGTTTGTTTGGATTCAAGCTTAGTTTGTTAATATGTATAATTTAGCATCTCTTGCACTCATGTAAATATGGAGTAAGTATTGTAAACTATTTCATTGCTGAGGATTGTGGGTACTATACATACATTTAAGGACTGCAATTTTTTGGTATTTTTTGTATTGTAAAATAACAGCTAATTTAAGCGGGAACAAGAGAATTAAGGGAGGTCTGCATTTTAAACACAAATGTGAAGAACTTGTATATAAGCAAAAGTAAATACTATACTACAAACTTCCTTCTAAAATAAAAGTAGATCTGGTAAAAATGTGGGATTTTATTCTGTCTTTAATTTTTAATTTTATTTTATTTTTACTATTTGGTCATTAGAGCCTAAAGGAAAAAAATTTTTTTAATGGTTCCCAAATTTCAAGCTGCCTCAGAGGAAGCACTTGGCAGTTGAAGATGAAGGTGTAAAACCAGCAGGTGGGCACCTCCGATGCCTCTGGAGGAACTTCCTGATGTCCCACTGACCCTGGTGCCCTAGAAATGAGAGTGGAGTCTGGTGTGCAGAGCAGTCCACGCCGATGCTGGGCCTGCCCGCTGCCCATGATCTCAGCTTTTCGTCTCCTCACGGGCTCCTGAATGTCTCTAGGTTTTACAAATGACTAAATCTCAGGTGTGCTGATAGGTTCCGTCCCCATGGCCGCAGCATCATCATTGGTCTTCAGTTTTTGATGAAGTTATCGAAAGTATTGTCTGTGTGCCTTCTGCATGTCCAGCCCCACTTTAGGCAGCTCCTGCCCTCAGAAATGGGGTTAGAAGTGCATTTTGTTGCCCTGGTGCAGAGTGCAAAAAGCCCAGAGGATGAGTTGAGGACATCTGAGAAAGCAGCGCCAGGAAGGTCGGTGGTTCATACAAGGAAGGGTGGGCGAGGATCAAGGTCTAGGAGTTGGGAGAAGAGGCTGGAGGAGCCTGGGCCAGGCAGGAAAACCTTTGGAAAACTGGTGGTTGCTACCACCAATCGGGAGGACATTGAAACTATTCTGAGAGCTGTCAAGTGTTCTGACAGGATAAAAACCTGTGCTTCAGTAGTAGTGTGGCAGAGATGGCTGTGTGTTCACCAAACCTGTAGAATTTCACTTTGGACACCCAGATCAATCGGGTTGGTGCCATAAACAGCCGTGGCCAAAGAACTGTCGGAAGAAGTGATCCATACAAGTTCCAAACTTGGCACATACCCTGCTCCTTCCTGGGACTCCTTGGGGGTCAGGTGTCGGAAGATGTTGGGGGGAATTGGATCCCTGAGTCACCACTTAGAGGCAGGTCACCTGAGCAGCAAGAACCGTGTGCTGGTCTTTGCATCACTAAAAAGCAAACTTGAACTCCCCTGACCCACTGAGATTTGAGGCTTTATTGTAGCAGGTAGCTTTTCTTACTCTCACCAATACACAAATGGGTACCTTGAGGTGGAAGGTAACTGTAACCAAAACCTCGAACACGTGGCATTGGTTTGGTTCGAAGCCAGGTGGCAGGCAAGCAGATGCAGCGGGCAGCACAGCTGGGGATCCCTCCCAGGCAGTGGCAGACCATCTGGTAAGGCTGTTAGGTTGGATAGCTTGGAAAGCAAATGATGTGTCCTCTGGGTGTTTTTTTTTAGCTCGAGGGGAAGAAGTTGGGGGGAAAAACAGAACATAGTATGTGTTGGTTGTTACTGGCTGCTTTTGGCAAGGCATCACAAGAGTTGAGTTCCAGAATTAGTTTACAAAGAAGGGAAAGGGGTGGAGAGTCCTGAAAGCTAGAGTCTTGGGGTATTGGAAAAGCTAACTCATCTTGCTTCTAGTGTCCAAACAGTAAGAGGCACCTGTGAACAATGATCCGGTGATATTTAGTGACTCCGCTTCCAGGTGAGAATCAAGTGCAGGATGTGGTCTTCCCTCTGGAGCCTCATAACTCCAAAGCCATCATCTTGAAGAGGCATCTGGGTAAGGAGGCAAAGAAATAAAGCCAACTACTGGACCTGTGCTGGAAAATAGAAAATAAAAAGCATAGATTCGCCGAAACCAGTTTGGCTCAATGGATAGAGCGTCGGACTGCGGACTGAAAGGTCCTGGGTTCGATTCCGGTCAAGGGCATGTACCTTGGTTGCGGGCACATCCCCAGTAGGGGTTGTGCAAGAGGCAGCTGATTGATGATTCTCTCTCATTGATGTTTCTAACTCTCTATCCCTCTCTCTTCCTCTCTATAAAAAAATCAACAAAATAAAATAAAAAAAATTTTTTTTTAAAAAAAGCGTACATTCTTGAGGGAATTGAGTTGCCAGAGAAACCACTAGCCTGACCTTTACAAAGGAAAACAACCAACCAACCCTGTGACTATTGAGGAAATGTAATTAGAACCACCTGCAGGCAGGAGATGGCTGTGAAAGCTGTGTCTGAGGGCACGACCCAAGGCCCCCTCACATGTGGGCCAGATTTGGGCCTGGGCAGAAGCCTCCCCCACCCGAAGGCAGGGCCCAGCAGGTTTTCAAAATCCCCATAGGCCAGTGACTGCTGTGTGTCTGCCATGCTCATCCTTCCTATACAGGCAGGTCATGAGGGTGTGCTGCCTGGCCAGGCATTATGTAGGGACCAGGGACCTTACAGTGAACAAAACAGACAAAAATCCCTGCTGTCATAGAGTTTACAGTGTAGTGGGGGAGACAGATATTGGGTAAAATGTCAGATGGTTAGTTCCATGAAGAAAGGTAAAAATGGGGCAGGTAGAGAGTGCTGGGGACATGCCACCTTACATGGTGGTGCTGAGAAGAGGCAGTTGTGATGTGACAGCTGAGCAGGGAGCTGAACAAGGAGGGAACTGGTGTGGGGGCCCAGAGGTGGTAGCGTGTCTAGTGGGCAAAAGCAAAGTGGGCTATAACAGCAGTGGTAGGAGTTGGGGCAGGTGGGTCCTGTGGGGCAATGGCTTTCAACTGGCACAAGGTTGCCCTCCAGAGGACATTTTGGAAATAGGCGGAGGTGTTTGGGATTATGGCTGTGATTTAGCGGGTGGGCCAGAAGGTGGTCATCCTGTGGCATGCAGGACTGTCCTACCCAACAAGGAACTGACCCACATCCCACTTGATGTTTAGACATCTTGCTGGATATTTGTGTATGTGAGAAAATCAGTTTCTAATTATTTTTTTCCCTGTAGAATCCAAACCTATTATCAACACAAAGCATTTGATATGTGCTGCCGAAGCGAGCACAACACAAAGCATTTGAGAGCTGGTTTAATATACAGTCAGTTTTCCAGATTTGCGACTATTGTATCAATCAATACCGTCTTCTTCATAACATTAGCAAGATTGAGTCATCATTTCGGAAAATCCTGTCACCAACAGCAATGTCATTCTGGTAACTGAGTCCCCAGTCCCATACACTTGTGTGGGTTGCACCTGAACAGACACCCTACAGCCCTGCATTACTGGCTGTGGAACATGCCTGGCAAGAATTCTCTTCTGACTTGTGTCCCCAGCTCGAGGGACTAGACCAGACGATCCCAGCCAATGCATGAAGAGTGCTGCGCAGGGAGCAGGGCCTGGGCCCCGCGGCCGGGCCCATTCGCACACCAGGACTTCCCTCATTTACTCAACCCTTGAGGCTCAGTTCGTAAGGTTGTTTGTGTATTTTGTTCTGCTGTGTGTGTACTTATCATCATTTTCCTCTCTGTATCTTCTGGCTGGGACTGGAGGCGCCTTTGGGTGGAGTGACATGTCCCTGGCAGAACAATTTCCTGAGATATTCTTCAACCCCGGCCTCCCTGGGCCTGCAGCCCAGCGAGGCGGGGCCGTGTCTCTGCCTCCCTTCACATGCGTGGCAGACTCACGAGCACATTTCTGTCCAGGTGGGGGGTGTCTCCTGAAGCCCTGCAGAACCGTGACCTCCTGCTTCTCCGGAAGTTTCACTGCTAATATCCCCTCTTGCTGTAACAGTGAGCTGGTTCTGACACTGGCCCTGCTTCTCTGAGGAGGGAGTGGCGGGGAAGGTGAGGGAAGGGCAGTGAGCAGTTTCCACATCAACCCTGTGCCATAGACAGCAGGCTCCAAGCCAGAGTGGGCATTCATGAACCGTGAAGTTTCCACCGATAAATCAAGAGAAGCTTCTAGCACCTGCCTTTCTGCCTCACTCCCCTGCCCCCCAGCCACCTGCAGCTAGCGGCCCAATGTTGATACTGCTAACAGAGACTCCAGGGCCAGGGCCAGTCTCCTGGAGTGCACGTTAGAGAGTGACAGCAAGCAGGCTACCTCATCAGACACAGAGACGGACCCCAGATGTGGACAAGCGTGGCAGGACCCCTCCCTGGTTGTGGGGGCCGCAGCTGGACTCTGTCTTGAGATGTTTGGCCAGACTTAACACCATGTATGAGCCAGGACCTTTGTAGGCAGAAGTGACAGAAACCAGACTCTGACAACCTTACACAACTCCATTAATTTACCTGGGGCTGCTATGACAAATTATCCAAACTTGCTTGTTTTAAGCAACAGAAATTTATCCTCACGGTTCCAGAAGCCAGATGTCTGGAATCAGTGTGGCAGGGCTACTGTCCCTCCAGAGCAGGGGTCTTCAAACTTCTCTCATTATGAGAATCACCTGGTGGAGTTGTTAAAACACAGATTCCCAGATCCCAACTATAAGAAGTGCTATCAGGAATCTGTGTTTTAACACCTCCACCAGGTGATTCTCATAATGAGAGAAGTTTGAAGACCCCTGCTCCAGAGGCTCTGGAGAAGAATTCGGTCCTGCTGCTTCTAGCTGCTGGTGGCTGCCAGCATTCCCTGGCTTGTGGATACATCACTCCCATCTCTGCCTGTGTCTCATTTCCCTCTGCCTCTCTTATACAAGGATTTAGGGTCCCCTCAAATAATCCAGAATAAGCGCTCACAGGATCCTTAATTTAATCACATATTTTGCCATATAAGGTAATATTTACTCTTTTGCCTGCATATAAGGTAATATTCACAGGTTCCATGGCGTAGGATGTGGACTTATAATATCTTTGGGACCACCATTCAGCCCACTACAGCAACAAAACCTCCAGAAAGTTGACTGCCCAGGAGTGGCAAGACAGTGCCTTTCACAGACCAAAGCACCTTGTCCCTTCTCTTGGCTGCTCTCTGCAGAGCTGGCTGGGTCCATGCCCCAAAGAGCCTCAGGCCACCCACACAAAATGTTCACTCTGGGGGAAAACAGCCAGGCTAGGGGGCCCAGGGACCTTTCATTTTCCCCCTGCGCCAATGAGGAAGCCTCTTTTTCGTTGGGCCTTGTCTGATGCTAGAGGCTCCGCCTGAGTCTGTCTGCTTGGAGATTAGTGCTGAAGGAAGACAGCCCGCTGCCATGGAACAGCTGTGCAATTTTCAGCTAGGTTCTGCTCACTTAGATCTTCCCAATGCTTTGAAAGGTACATGCCTAAGTTTTACTCCAATTTATCTGAGTACAACATCGAGTAAGAGAGCTTAGCATACTCTCACGTAAGGCAAGTTATGTAGCAGGAATTTAATTCTATGTTTGGGCCACCATGCAATCATGGTGAGCAGGACATGGTGATGCTTTCACTTCCCCATCCTGCTCCCATTCCCTCCCCCTCCCCACCACCAACACACACAGTACCTCCCCAGCCCACCCTAGGTGTCCGCTCCCATGCAGGTGTAGGTAGTTGAGAACATTCCTCCTTCTTCATAGAGTGAAAACAGGTTGGACTCTCACTTGGCCCAATTCCTCTCCTTATTTCCACCGGACACTGCCTTCCCCTTCCATGTGATCTCAGTGGGCTAATGCCACTCTCCAGGCCACTGGAAGAGGCTTATAACCCCTGCTGGGGCCACCAGGTCCTGCCTGGGACAGTCCGTGAATGCTGGGGAAGGGAGGTGCCTTTCTCTTGAGAATGCTACAAGGAGAGATCACAGATGGGAGGCTGCTGCTGGCATTCTTACCTGCCCCGGGTGAGAGCCTGCCTGGCAGCAGAGGGGAGCCAAACACAGGCCAGCAGGGGCAACTCATTTGAACCCCTGGAGACAGCTGAGCCTGAAACTCAGATGGTTGAACCGGTGCCCAAGCCAGTGGGATTTGTGATTGGTTTCAATCAGGAGAGTCCTGGTTGAAGCTGGGAGGCTGGTTGACAGCTGCCTCATAGAGTGTCTGTGGGTTTGCTGTGAGTTCCTAAGTATTCAGTATCAGACCTGGTGACTCTTTTTCTGGCTAGGACAGCCCCAGGCCTGGGCTTTGGTGTGGTCCATTCCTAACCCATGTCTTGAGTCAGGTTCTCCAGAAGCTGAGCCCAAGATAGGAACTCTCAGGCCCTGATTCATTGGAGTGATTACCCTCAGGGAACCTCCTAAGTGAAGGAGGCAGGAGTGGGCAGGAGAAGGAGCTATCTCGGATGTGGCCTCAGCTGGGATCTGGCATGGAGCTCTGGAGCAAGACTGGCATACAGAATTGTCCCATGTGAGGCAAGCAGTCTAGGCCTCGATACCCCCACACCCGCCAGTCATTGGCTGCAGTCCATGTAGGGAGTAGAGTATAACTTTACAGGCATTCCTTTTAGAGGAGAGGCAGCTGTGAGCAGTGTTTGCAGCCAACATTCCCAGCACCTTGGGGATGGGTTGCCCTGGCCAGAGAAGCCTTGGAGCAAAGCACCAACAGCCACGTCCACTTCCACCAGATTCATGGCCTCTGGCAAGCCTCAACCAGGTTTGAGAAGAGCAGCCTGGAGCCATAGGATCCCTTCACTCATCAGGAGTCTCCACAGTTGTGAGGAAGGAGGAGGTGGGCAGAATGCTTAGTATCTGTCTCCCCGTTGTTCTGCCCTCTCCTCCCCAAACTCCTTTGCAGAACTGAAATTTAACACAATGCCCTTGGCTTCATTGGGTCCACACTGGCCATACACACAGAACGTTCACAAAAACTTTAATGATAAATTTCCCTCAGCTCCAGGAGAGGGTTTGATTCTTTGCAGGTAGAATATGCAGGAATAAAAAACAAAGCCCTCATTGCCCCTTCTTTCAAGTGTCAGTCAGGGCTGGGCTCAGTAAGCGCTGAGGTGGGGCTCCGCTAAGTGAGTATGGGATCCCGGGCTCCCAAACACCTCAAAGGTGGGACTGTGTCAACCAGGGAGGGCCTAGGTTTGGCTGCAAATAACAGAAGCCTAGGAAGAAATTGCCTTAAACAAAGTAGAGGTGTCATTTTTCTCATGCACTGAAAAGTCCAGAGGGAAGCAGGCTGGAATTGGTGCAGTGGCTTAATTTTCAAGATAGTGCTCTTATCCCAGACATTGCAACCAAGGTCTTGGCAAGGAGAGGGGAGGGTTGAGGCGACTCAAGGGGTCAGTCAGCAAGTCAGGTCCAGTTTAAAGAGCTCTCCTGGAAGCTTCATCTGTGAATTCCATTCATTGGCCAGAACTATGTCACATGACTACCCCTAGCTGCAAGGGAGGCTGGGAAATGTAGTTTATTTATCTGTATTAGCAGAGAAGTAAAACAAATAGATAAAAGCAATCAAAATCCCTGCCACTAGAACCTGGCAGTTGATTCAGTTCAGGTGAGGAGACAGAGCCCAGAGAAATTCTGAAGCCATCTGAGGTCGTCAGGCCAACAGAAACACATCCTGTGGCTAACCATAGGTCCCGGACACAGATCACATGAAAGCAAGGCCGGTCTTAGTGCACATGGATTTATTGAGTTGTGGACACTATTCCTAGTGCTGGGTTAAACCATGGGGTAGGTGGCCACATGGCCAGTGCAATGCAGGGAACTGGATTCTCACCTACTCAAGGTGGTACCCACCAAGCAACATATCACTCTGTCATGGGACGTTTGTCATGAGACACAGGTGATTACCATCATGGGTGGCACATAACTGGGAAGGAGCCATGAAAGGCTGCAGTGTTAGAGGGGGTTTTGCCTATAAATCTGTTCAGATTACTCTTTAAGGTATAATCTGGGGGCTGATAAAATCTATAATTCTTGGAGTTTGGTCTCTCACCTTCTCTAGGTTATCATGGAGCCTGGTGAGGCCTTGGCTACACAGGTGACCCCCTCTCATGCCTACCCTTTGGGAAACCCCAACTGTTCCAGGGTCTGTGGAGAAAGAGACCTACAACCAAGGAACCTACTGAAAGGAAAACCATGAGCTTATGCCTCACTCCAGGGGACAAGAACACAGGATGTCCAGTCCAGCAGAGGGCAGCAGGCCAAGAGCACTGGGGCCAGCGTGGGGCGGGAGGGTAAGCCAGTCCCTTTTCAGTGGGGCAGTAGGCCACAGAGGTGGCCAGGTACCTTGGGCAGGGAGAAGGGGGCAGGAATAGTTGGCTGTGCTGTTCAAGGTCTGCTGTCCTAGTCAGAGCAGAGTCTGGAAAGCCAGGGAAGAGAGATGGAGAGCAGGGAGCACCCCTTCAGGAGCCCATCTGTGGAGGAGACCTTGGAGGGTGGGAGCAGAGTGTGGGCTTGAGGCCGAAGCCTAGCCCTTGCTCTTTGTGTCCACCCCCATCCCAGGTCATTCATGTCCATCTAGGCCCAACTGGCATGGAAGGGTTGGAGAAACAGGTGCAGGGGGTGCCAGCTCACCCACCCCCTACCTGCACCTACCTGCAGGAGGCTGTGCTCAAGGTGCTGGCTGGAGTCTGGATGGTCCTGCAGGGCTGGGGGCTGCCAGCTATCAAAGGCCCGTATAGCGCCATCTACAGAGGGAGGGGTCAGGGTGGGCTTGGCTGGGAAACCCTAGCACAGGGGAAAGCTCCTTGGGGACAAACTGAGAAACCCCTGGGGACCTCCGTGGCCTCTCCCTACGAACAGCTGGAAGACAGAATGTCTGCAAGGACTAGCTTCTGGAATGGAAGGTGCAGGGTAAGGAATAACAAAGAAAGGACAGCTGTGCTCTGAGTGCCTCACAAACCTTGTCGTCTTCCATCCTCACTGGGAGGGTGACAGTTATCACCCCCATTTTACAGATGGAGGCAAAATGGCTTAGAGGAGGGCTTCACACCCAGGCCCCCTAACTCTCAGCCTGGGCAGGGAACCACCAAGCTACCCAGAGGAAGGCAAGACCATCAATGAAAGGAGTTGTCGGTGCCTCTGGGATGGAGCTGCCTCAGAAGTGGCAGAAGCAGGAATCTCAACTAGTTCCGTTCCAGGTCCTCTCCCGCCCGCCCGCAGGGGCACCAGCCCACACACCCCTAGGAGCTTACTTTGGTCTTTGATTCTCTGAGGGGCAGCAGGACAGCAGAGGAAGAGTGGGCCTGCCTGACTGCCGCAGAAAGCCTCCCTTTCCTCGCCTCTTACACAGGCTCCCGCCGCAGGGCGGCCTGGTCGGGGGCAGTAAGGACCAAGCGTACTCCCCCGCCGCCCTGCCCCGGCCCCGGCCCCTCACCCAGGCAGCGGTTCCCGGTGAAGAGCCCCCGGAAGGCTTCGCACTCCTCCCGCCGATTCCCGCTGGCTCCGCAGTCGCACCAGGGCGCCACGCGCGCGCTCCCGTTGTCCACATAGTTGGGGGTGACCGCGGTGCCTGCGGGGACCCCGAGAGCGCAGGAATCGGTTCACCAGGCGGCGGAAGCCCGGGGGAGCCCCGCCCGTGCCCGAGCCCCTGCATTTTGTACCTACGAGGCCCGCGTAGGCGCGCAGACAGCGGGAGGCCTGGGGGTGCGGGCAGCCGTCGGGGGCGCTAGGGGCGGACGCGCAGGAGGCCTGGAAGGCCAGGAGGCGGGGTCTGCGCGTTGCGGAGGGAAAGCCGTGAGCCAATGGGCGTCCATCCCCGAAAGCCCCGCCCCTCCAGCCCCGCCCCTCCAGCCCCGCCCCCGCCCGCACCTGCAGACCCCGCTGCGCTCGCAGGCGTCTAAGGGCGCGAGGCAGGAGGGCGGCGGCCGGCCGGGCCGGGAGAAGGCGCAGGCGGGCACGAAGGTCTGGCGCCGGCGCTCGGCGCACGCGGGGTCCGCGCACGGGCAGAAGAGCAGCGCGTGCGTGAGCGCGGGCGGCCCGCGGGCGAAGAAGCGGCGCAGGGCGCGGCGGCAGCGGGCGCGAGGACAGGCCCCGCCGCCGCCGCCCCCCAGGCACCGCGCCACGTACTCCGTGCGCAGCTGCTGGCACCGCGCGTCCGCCGTGCACGCCTCGGCCGCGTCCACGCAGCGGTTCCGTGCGGCCGAGCTCGTGGAGCCTAGAGTCGGGGCGGGCAGACTGCGGTCAGTCCTCGGTGCGGCCCCCGGGCCCCTCTGAGATGCGTTCCCCGCGGAGAACAGGGGAACGCAGGGTGGCCTGGAGGTGTGAACCACCGGCGCTAACCGGGCCGGCCGTCGCGGGGATGAGCGGTGGGCCCCGGGGATTCCTGCAACACATCAGAGGATGGGCCTTGCCCCTAGAGGCCGAGGCCCATCCTCTCCAGGCATGACCCCTCTCCCCAAACGATCCCACCCATCCAAAGAGGGATCCCCGAGTCTCCTCCCACTCCCATGAGAGGCCCCTGACGCGGGGAAACAAAGCTTCTGGGGACCTGGTTAATGAAGACTTATCAGAGATTGCCTTGAGGACAGTGGATACCCCTCATCCTCACTCATGCATGCTGAGCTTTTCTTCTTTCTCTTCTTTCCCTCTCTCCCCCCTCTCATTTGGAGACCCTTCAAACGGGTCCATAGATTTCTGGTTCTTTCTCCTTCTGACCTACACTGGCCCTGGAGTCTTCCCCCTCCACTCCCTTCTGGTGCTCCTTTCCGGCCGTCTAACCCATGCTGCCCCATCTGGACTCTGGCTTCCTCCTGGTTCCTCCACCCTCTACCAGCAAGGCCAGTGGTCGGCAAACTCATTAGTCAGCAGAGCCAAATATCAACAGTACAACGATTGGAATTCCTTTTGAGAGCCACATTTTTTAAACTTAAAATTTCTTCTAATGCCACGTCTTCAAAATAGGCTCGCCGAGGCCATGGTATTTTGTGGAAGAGCCACTCAAGGGGCCAAAGAGCCCCATGTGGCTCAAGAGCCTCAGTTTGCCGACCACTGAGCTAGGCGAAAAGGGGATTCTCGGAAGGGCTCTGGGCACTGGACAGTCTGGCTGTAAAGGTATGGATCTGAGAGAAGTCCTCCGGGGCTCCTGTCCTGAGCCACAGGGCCAAAAAGTGCCCCTGGCACAACCGGCACACACCAGGCGTTGGCTGGGCAGAGGGTGTGCTCCAGGCACAGGTGCTGCAGGCCACATCGAAATCCAGCCCAGCCGGCATCTCCAGAGGTTGAGACTCGGCAGCCTCTTAGAAGCTCGGTCACCAAACCAGGCTCCCTTTGCCCCTCACGCTCTCAGAGCCCCTAGGAGCTGGCAGGACACCCCCAGCCTGGCCCCACCCCATCTCACTGTGTATGTTGAGGGGGTCCCCTGCTTCAGGGCTTGAAGCAGGGCCCCTCTCTGGCATTGGCCACCTCTTTTGGGTGCCCTGGTGATTCTTGCAGTGGCTTCAGTGCCCTCCTCTCTGCTGGAAGGACAGACAGACACTAAGGACTTGGAGCGGGTATGTAAGTGAACGGTTTGGCAGGAGAGGGGTGAGCCCCCTTCCCCCCTCTCCTCCCCTTCTCCTCCAGGACACAGCGCAGCAGGCGAACTCTGCCCTTCTCTCCCAGCAAAGCCCCTCCTGCTCCCAGGCCTCAGCCAGATACACAGTCCCCGTGTCTGTCCCCTAAGGTCCTGGCTCCACCTCTGCTCCTCTGCTTACCTGTCTCCCTCGTGAGGAACACCCTTACCTCATCATCACCCTCAAAACAGCACATCTCGGCTCCAACATCTCCTCTGCCTTGAACCTCTGCCTGCTTTCATGCTCCCCATCCCACCCAGTGTGACCCCCTCCACGATGCTTCATGTGGGGAAGAGACCGTCTTAGCGGGTGGGACAGCAGATGAGTGGCACGGAGACACTGAAGATGCCGGGCAAGAAGTCAGTATGGAACTCTAAGACTGAAGGAGGAGGGCTGAGGCTGGAGGAAGGGGAAGAAAGCTGGGAGAGGGGAGCAATAGGAAAAAGGAAGTTCCTGAGGCACCAGTACCACAGTGGGGCTTGGGAAGGGGGCAGGGAGCTGGGCAGGAGGCAGGAGGCAGGATGAGCAGAGCCCTGTGAGCAAACTACCAGGTGTCCCTGCACCCCAAGCACAGGTCTCTCACTGGCCACACTTCCTGCCGTCCAGCTTTTCCTGGAATCACCCTCTTGTCCCCGAGAATCCGAGATAGAGGCCAGAGTTCCAGGGTCCGAGGAAGAGGCGGCCACTCACTCAGAAGCAGCAGCAGCAGCAGCAGCAGCAGCAGCAGCAGCTTCCCGGGCCCCAAGCAGCGGGCCATGCCGGCCTGCAGAGTACAGGACAGCGCCAGCAGAACCCCGGTGGACAGGTGCCTTCTTCCTGCCCTGCCTGAGCTGAAGTGGGTAGAAACCCAGAGACTGTGCTGACAGGAGCACTCCTGCCACTGGGAGGAGCCTTTGCATGGCTCCCGCCCCCACTGAGTCCCCACCCTGAGCTCCGCCTCAGGTAGACCAAGGAGCCAGGGAATCTAGAGGCTGAATGGCTAGATGGACCCCACAGCTCCCTCCTCCCCACACAACACCTACAGCTACCCCAGGAGGCCTTGTCTCTCCCATTCTACACAGTTAACTTTTTGAAACATTGTTCTTTGCCTTCTTTTATAATTTTATTAACTTTTTTAAATATATGTTTTTATTTCATTTTTATTTTTTAAAGAAAGGGAGAGGGAGAGAAACGTTGATCAGTTGCCCCCAGTACGTGTACCAGGGATTGAACCTGAACCCTGGATATGTGCCCTGGCTGGAACCAAACAAGTGACCTTTGGTGCACAGGACAATGCTTGACCATCTGAGCCACACCAGCCAGGGCTATTTTTAACTTTTTATTATTAACTGATTTCATACTTGAACAAACGTTGCAATAATGTTGTGTTTACACTTTTTACCCAACTGCCCCTTGTGTTAGCATCTCTCGTAATTATCGTATAACTAGAGGGTCAAAGCTGTCAGTCTGACATCCCCCAAGGGATATAGCAGTGCGGGAAGCGGCAGGTGGTCAGGGAGGAGCTTGAGCCAGGTGCTCCTGCTCATCCCAGCCCGGCGCTGCAGAGGTAGCGTTGCCACAAAGGCAGGAGAGGCTGATGCCACCACAGCTGTGCTCGCCAGCCATGAGTGGCACTCTCACTGTGGAAGTGCACTGACCACCAGGGGGCAGCTCCTGTGTTGAGCATCTGCCCCCTGGTGGTCAGTGCGCATCATAGCGACCGGTTGACCTGTTGTTTGGTTGCTTAGGCTTTTATATATAGAGATTGCTAAAACTAAGGAATTGACATTAGTATAATACAATAAACTACAGATCATTTTTAATTTCTCCAGTGTTTCTACTAATGTCCTTTTTCTGTTTCAAGATCCAACCCAGGATCCCACGACACCCAGTGGTCATGTTGCCTCACCCTCCTCCAATCTGTGGTAGCGCTCCAGTCTTTCCTCACAAGCCCGATGCTTCCCCATGCAGCCCTGCCTGCCCCCTTTTCTTGGGGACTGTAAGTGATAAAAACTTTCAATGGCATCAGTCTCTCTAGGTCCTCTCAGTCATCTCTATAAATCAAAATCTCGCAGATACAAAGAATGCAGGACTTTAGAAAAGTCTCATCCAGCCTCTTGAGCTGGGGGCTGCCTCTTCCGTGCTGCCGATGGGAAGATCAGACACTTGCAACATTCCCCCAGCTCTTTACACGCTCTGAAATGTCATTTTGCACTCCTCCCATTAAGTGGATTTTTTTTTTTTTCTTAATCCCTGGAACCACAGAGCATTATGGTAAGTAGCATGTGCCAGTCATGGAATCTTAGGAGATCTTACAAGTTGCCATTCTATTGCAGGATGAGGTGAGAGAGAACTTGCCACAGGATCACCATGGCTGACTTTCCCTTTTGCCTCTGGCTCCCACCTGGCTTGGGGTGGCACTGTTATTGATCCCATCTTTACTTAAAAAGGTCAATAGTTTGTTCATCATGGATTTTTAGTGTGTAAGGCCTTTCCCCCTTACCTGGGTGGGTTACGCCCAGTACCCCTGCCCATCCTGCCCGTCTTACACAGCCCCTTAGCGGCTGCCGCATGGCGTGGTGGATGTCCACTTGGTCTTGCCGCTGCTCAAGATGTACCTTGTACATGTTCCCTTAATAAGCTCTGGTAATGACAGTGTTGTCAGCCTCTTCCTTTGGTCTCTCAGACCTGGGAAATTTTACAGAACAGATGCATTCTTGGGCTGGCATGATCCAGCCCTAAAGAGCAGAGAGAGCACTGGGCAAACTCTGATGAGCTTCTGGGGTCCGGGAGTGGGTAGGGCAGATGTAACTTGGGGAAGAAACTTGCCAGCTGCCTGAAGGTACAGGCCAGCTGACTTACGGTCCAAGTGCCAGTAGCCACCTGTTTTTAAGTGTCCTCATCCCCGGATCCCCTTCTCAACAGAGGCAGGATCTTGGCTTCTGGACTTGACCTGCTGAAAAGGAAGTGGGGGAGGGGTCATCCCCTAAGAACTGGGACCTCAGGCTGTGGGTCATGCGGCAGGGACCCCCTGTCCTCCCTCCGTGAGGACAGATGACCCAGGAAGAGCCATCATTTCTCCCTCCCCCACTCCGGACGCTTCCAGCATCTGCCCTCCATGACAGCAGCTCCAGAACCCAAGCTCAGAAACCCCAGAGTAGGGAGCAGTGAGCTGAGGGGCAGTGGAGGTGGAGGCCCCCACATCAGGGTACCCACCTACCTTGCAGGTAGGGCCACAGGGCACAGGGTTCTCAAGGCGGCTGTTGGGCTCTGGCAGGGATCTCAGTGCCTGGGAGCAATGGGCGGAGAATGAGTGCTGTGAGCACAGCTGGCAGTGGTCTCTGGGTGGGCAGGGCACAGGGGACTCAAGGTGGCTGGGTGTTAAGTGTACAGAGGGGGCCCAAGGGTCCACCCCTTCACTTCCTTCCCCATCTCCCCTGCCCCTCACTCACTGAGGGGCGGGGCTCTCCAGTGGTCATCGGGCCCAGCTCCAGGCGCTGAGCCCTGGCCGGCGGGTGATCCCTGCATGGGCCATCGTTGGGCCTGGCCAGCGAGATCAGAGGTTGGAACAGTGCTACTGAGCCGGACACCCCTTCCCCCGCCTTCTGTGTTGACTGAGTCTCCACCCTTCTGCCCTCGGTCACTCTCTCTAGTGGCAGCTGTTCTGCTCTCTTTGCCGTTGGGTGGCCATACTGCCCTCGATGACTCCAAGCCGTTCTTAGCTGCCCATGCCCCATCTCCCAGGGCCTGCCACTTCCATGTCTCTTCACAACAGTCTCCACTGCCCTCCAGACTCTGCCCTGGCGATGACATGCTGTTACTCCCATCCTGGAGGCCCCCCCATGCTGGTACACCACACTCTGAGCACCTTGCACCACTGCCCACAGAACTGCAATCACTGCTCATTGTGCCAACGTCCCTCACCTGGCACCGGGGACCTGCCTGGTGCCCACCCCTGCCAAGGATGGCCTCTGTCCCTATCTCCAGCCCAAACCCTGCCCTTTCCCCTCAGCTGTGCTAGGTACACCCAAGGCCAGGCTGTGTCAGATGTGGCTATGAGGGGCCTGCCTTGCCCAGGACCCAGTGAAGGGGCGTGGAATTGTAGAACCCTCCCCCCAGGTCATGAGAGCTGGTTCTGCGCGGGGCCTTGGCACAAGGGCCACTGACACTATAGCTGACCAGTGGTACCGAGTGGAAAGATGGGCCGACCCAGAATCGAGGGACCTGAAGGAGGTAACGGCAGAGATTTAGGCAGAGGAAGTGACAGAGGCCGAAAGCTCATGAGAACGTGGCTGGGAGGCCCTGAGGGGCACAGTGGAGCAGGAACTGCATTAGGAGCTGGTGGAAAACAGGGCAAAGTCAAAGATGAGGCAGCCTCCTTGGTAGGAGAGACAGGAGGATGGACAAAAAGGGACTGAACCACAGCAACAGGGAAGGGACCCGCACCCTTGGCCCCTGGTGCCTCCTGCTCAAGGCTTCTTTCCACTACCTCAGCTGCCTCTCTGCCTCTGGGGACGAGGCTTAAGGACACCACCCAAGCTGTCCCAGGCCCCGCGGAACTCTGAGGAGCAGGAACCACAGGAGTGGGCTCAGAGAGCAGGGACCTCAGAGCCTACCTACTGTCCCTCCCTGAGCCCCGCAGGCATCGCTGAAGCTGGGATCCCCGCTGCCGGCAGCAGCACCAAGCCAAGCCGGCCCCGGGTAGCAGAGGCAGAAGGAAGCTGGAGATCACCGCCAGCAGGAAGGCGTCGTGGTCTGCAAAGGACAGGGTGGGTCTGAGTCCTCCGGAGGAGCACCGCGGGGCCCGGGCCCACGTGCCCCCCCCCCCCCCCCATGTGCGCACTTTCCGGCTGCACAGGGCCGCTGTCCAGGCTGCCCCCCGGCCCGGGCTGGTCGCAGGAGGGTGGAGCCCAGCCAGGATCACAGTGGCAGTTATGGTTGCTGTTGCAAACCTGCAGAGGAAGAGAGAAGGAGGGTCCCATGGGATCAGGGACCTCAAGGTCACACCCCCCATACACACACACACACACACACACATACACACACACTCAAGACCACTCACCCCATGGCCGTGGCAGGCGGCCAGACAGCGCTCCAGCTCCTGAAAGGTAGTGTTCTGGCAGCGCCCGTCCTGGCACACCTGTGGGCATGGTGTGCACTCAGCACCGTGGGCGAGTGAAGCTCTGGCCTAGGGACTCAGAGGCAGGGAGGGGATGGGTGGGCGGGCTCACCATGGCGGGTCCACACTGGGTGCCTGGCTCCACCAGGCCCAGGTCAGGCGGGACCAGCTGGGCCCCCGGTAGCGGGAAGGCTCCCCTGCAAGTCACCTCGCGGCCGTCCAGGCGGAGGGTAGAGTCCACCGGCATCGTGTGCGGCGCCAGCGGGCTCTGCTCCCCGCCCTGGCACTGCAGCTGCCCACACTGCGCATCCCTGGAGAACAATTGGCGTGTCAAGCAGCATGGGGGGGGGGGGAGGGTGTCCCTTGTCTCCTACCCACTCCCCAGCTTCCGGTCCCTCTGCTCCTCTCCTCACCTCTGCGTACAAGGCACGTAGTTGCCCTCGGCATCCCTTCCGCAGTTGCCATGGGCGTTTCTGGCCGAGTTCACCACCTGGAAACAGGCCTCCGGTGCTGGGCGGGAGCCTGGAGAGGCATGGGCGGGGCTGGGACTGGGCTGCCCCCGCCCTCAGTTCTCCCCCTTCGTCCCCACCCCCACCCCCACGTCTTTCCTAGAGGAGAAAATTCCTCCGACCCAAGGGTAGGGACGGAGTGCAGGGGCGCGCGTGTCTTCTCACCAGGCCCCCAGAGCTGCTGGCACTGCTGCTCCAGCGTGGGGCACGCGCCGTCCCGGCAGAAGCCCCGGCCGCCGGCGCAGGGCGAGCCGTCCAGCAGGTGCAGGTCCGGGGGGCAGCGGGGAAAGGCGCCCGTGCAGAACTCGGGGAGGTCGCAATCTCCCGCAGCCCGACGGCACGGCGTGCCCGCAGGCTTCAGCTGCAAAGGCGACCGCGAGGCGGGAGGGCGACCGAGACACAGAGGACAGTGAGAGGTCCGCGCCGACGGCGGGGCTGGGGGCGGAACAGGGCGGCGGGAGAGAGGGGTGGGCCCGGGCGCAGGGGCGCCAATCTGCCGGGGCCAACAGGGCGCCCCCCCCCCTCCTTCCCTCCGGGCCTGCCCTGCCCTCACCTGGCAGCTGGCGCAGCAGGCCCCGCGGGAGCATCGGGCCCCCGCGCGCAGCGAGCAGTTGTGGGCGACGCAGCAGGGGTCGGGGCACTCCTGGAGCCGAGAAGGCGAGAAGGGGCCGGTGAGGGAGCCGCGCCTGCGCTGGGCGGAGGGGGATGGAGGGGGCACGGAGCCCGCCGGGGCCTCCGGGGGCCTCACCTGGCCGGCGCCGCAGTCGCAAGCCTCGCCCTCCTCCACGAAGCCGTTCCCGCAGCGCGGCCGCCGCGCCACCAGCCCCGAGCGCGGCGCGTCCGAGAGGCACGGGCCGCGGCCCGCGCGGAGGAAGGCGCGCAGCTGGCGGCGGCTGCAGGCGCTGAACACGCGGGGGAACGGGTGCCTGCGGGCGGGAAAGGCGTCGGGGCGCGCGGGGATCACCCCCCCGAACCCCCTGCCCCTTTCCGATCGCCCTCAGGACCCCCCGCGCTGGGCCGCACAGCCGCGCGCCGGCGTCTCCGATGCGCCAAGGGCAGAGCCCGGAGCGGCAGGTCACCAAGCGGAGTCCCGCAGCCAGACCGGAGCGGGAGGGTGGGGCTCCCGGAGCCAGCTGCGCGAGACTGAGCCTCGAACCTCGAACCCCAACCCAGCGCGGCCCCTCCTGGAGGAACAGCCTGGCTAGGTGTTTCTGAAAAGAATCTTTACACCCGTGAGAACGCCCTTTCCCGTGTTTACTCCAGGTAAGGCCGGTACGTGGATCAAGCCCCCATTTTACAGAAGAGGAAACTGGGAGAGAAGCATGCGCCCAAAGGAATGAAGCTGAGGAAGGGCCCCGGGGTCCACAGGAGCCTCCCTAGCAGCTCCTCCTCTCCCTCCCCACCCGGTCGCCAGGTAGCCTGGTCGCCTGGTCCCCCGGTCGCCGGTACCCAGTGGCTGCTGCCATGACGCAGCCGCCCGGCTCCGCTGCCGCCTCTGCGCAGCAGCCGTCGGGGTCGTGGCTGAGGCCCAGGCTGTGGCCTATCTCGTGGGCCATGGTGGCTGCAGTGCCCTCGGGGAGCTCCGAGTGATCCTGCGGGGGCGCGGGGACGGTCACTGCGGGCTGCGGACACGGCCCCGCACTCCCGCGCTGGTCCGGGGTCCGGCCCCACGGGGCTCACCGCGGTTACGCCTCCAGAGCTCTCCACGAGGCACACGCCTCCCACGGGGGCCAGGCCCACGGTGTCGCCCTGGAAGGCGCGGCCCCTGAGGGTGGAGGGCAGCGTGACTTGGGGGCGCGGGGAGGAGGAGCCGCCCAGCAGGGACCCGGGTGGATGGGGATGGGGGGCACCCACGTGAGCAGCTGCGTGGAGTCGTGTGGCCGCCGCCCCCACAGCCCCCGGCGCCACTGCAGGAAGGCCCAGAGCGTGCTGTTGGCGTCCGGCGTGATGCGGATCTGGTCCTGCTCGGTCCATACTTCCAGGCCAGTCAGCGCCACCCGGATGTCCAGGGTCCTGAGAATCTGTGGGCAGGGCAGGCCAGGACAGGCCTGAAGCAGGGGCCAGGCATACCATCCTGCTGGGGGGTTCCCCTCTGTCCCCCCTACATTCTCTCTCCTCATCTCCAAGCCTGCCTCCTCCAGCGGGGACCTGCCCACCCCTGTGGCCGCCACTACCGTGGGGTGTCTTCCCACCCATCGCCCCAACCTGGTCCACGTAGTTGGCGATCTCCAGAAGCCGCTGTTTGGTGTGGTTTAAGTCCCGGTGCTGGGTCACAAACTGGGAAGGCAGCAAAGTGGTGATGTGACAGGCTGACTGGCCCCTCGGAGCCGCCAGCCCCCTGGAGTCTCCTCTCACCAGCGTGTGATCCGCCACGATGTACAGCTCCAGGAACTTCGGGCTTCGCTGGGCCTCCCGCCAGTCCTGCTGAGAAGCAACAGTGACCCCGAGTGGCAGGCTGCTGGCTTGAGCCCTGACCACCAACCCCAATCCCCGGGGAGCACAAAGGTAACTTTAAAAATTTTCCAAGAACTTCATTTCTTCAGCCTCCAAATAAATACCGGGACAGGAGACCCTGAACCGGGGCCACACTTTCCTGTCTTTGGGATTTGGAGGGCTGTGGGGACTGCAGCCCACTCCCACCCCGGTCTGCGGCCCTGACCCTGATCTGGGCGGCAGGAGAACGGCTGGTCACGTTCCTTTTGTCTTCAGGATCCTTCTGGCCACAGACCCCTTTCCAGCTAAGCAGCTGCTCTGTCCAGAGGATCCTGTGGGTGGAGACACCCTCGGCGGCCCCCGCTGGCCAGGGATGCACATAATAGCTGACATTGCTCCGGAGCGTGATCAGACCCCTGGGATGCAGAGGGGTGCAGAAGGCGGTGTGAGGGAATTCTTACCCCAGCCCCAGGCTCAGCCCTCTCCCCCAGAACTCCTCACCTTATCCCAGAGCAGGTGCTGAGGACTACCCAGGAGTCGGGGAAGCCCCTCACACGCCCATGGTAATAGCAATGATCCTGGAGAGCAAGGGTTCCAGCTTCAAATCCCAGCCAGGACTGAAGTGGGAAGGGCAAGGAAGCAGGCTTGGGGGAGGGGAAGGGCTGGCTCCGGCCTCTCCTGAGGAACAGGAGAATGGGGCCGGAATGGTGGGGAGGCCCTGGGGGCACCCCTCACCCTGTCCTCAGTGCCCATGGAAGTGTCTCACCCTCTGGTTGGGGACCAGCACCACTGGCTGCCCGTCAGGGCTGTAGTGGGTTTCTGTGTATCCTGCGGCCAGCAGCCTGCTGGGAAGGGGTGTTGTAGGGATCACCTAATTCAGCTCTGCCTCCCCCAGGATGCCCTCCCGCCTTCCTCCCTGAATGCTAGTTGAGCAGCTCTGTGAGTGAGGCACAGGGCTAGCAGTTAAGAAGCACTCAGCCCAGAAGGTGTTGCTCAGTGGTTTAGCACTGACCTATGAACCAGGGGTAACAGTTTGATTCCTGGTCAGGGCAGGTGCCTGGGTTGCAGGCTTGATCCTCAGTAAGGGGCATGCAGGGGGTAGCCGATCATTAATTGTCCCTCATCATTGATGTTTCCACCTCTCTCTCCCTCTCTGAAATCAATTAAATATATATATATATATATATATATTAGCCAAAACCGGTTTGGCTCAGTGGTAGAGCGTCGATCTGCGGACTAAAAGGTCCCAAGTTCGATTCTGGTCAAGGGCATGTATGTTTCTCTCTCATCGACGTTTCTATCTCTCTATCTCTCTCCCTTCCTCTCTGTAAAATATCAATAAAATATATTTAAATATATATATTTTTATATATTTATATATTTTTATATATTTTTTATTAAAAAAAAATATATATATATATATTTATTTATTTTTAAAGAAGCACCCACAGTGTGTCTTAGGAAAGGGACAGGAATGACTGCGTGTTGCTTAGCTCAGAAAAACCCTGGGCTACAGGCAGAAAAGCGAAGAGCAGGCAGGAGCTGTGGTGATGGCTTAGCTACGGGAGCTGGGAGTGTGGGGAGCAGCAGGGAGGAGCAGCAATAGCGGCAGTTTGTGATCCGGTGGAGCCGGCGGCAGCAGCTGGTCCCCCAGGCCTCGGGCTGGGCAGGAGGAGCGGACTCAGGAGACACTGCTGAGGAGGTGGGACTTAGAGCCAAGGAAGTGTGGTTGAATTCCATAGGTGGCACTTCCTGCTGCCTAGCCTTGTTGGGCATCTGATCAAACCTCTTTCTTTCCACCTCCCTGCCTCAAGGATCCTTACATCTTCTCCTATGGCCTGCAGACCCCACATATCTTCCCAATTGTCCGTCAGTGATGCTCATTCCCTTAAGGATCCCATCTTTGAGCCCCATCCCACCAGGATCCTTCCCACCAAGATGGATTAACCGTAAGTCAACCACTCTTAAGGAAAATCCTTGACTCTCACCTCACCTTGACCTCTGTCCTGCCAGACCACCCAAAGATCTGTGATGCCTGCTTCTCCCTCCACCCCCACCCCCAGTCTTTCCTTCAGCTCTGCTCCTCACTCCATGCCCGTACAGGAGGTAGGTGAGGTAGGAGATATGATCAAGCCATTGAATGTGGGGGACACCAAACCCCAGAGAAACCGAGGGTAGACATGGTGGAACTAGCTTATTCCTAGTCCATCTGATTCCCTGGGGGAGAATAACATGTGTGGAGTGCTTAGAGCAGTGCCTGCAATGAAACAAGCACGTGATACATAAATAGCTGTTGGTGATATGGTCAGAATGGTGTTAAGATCCCATGCGCCATCTTGGACACCCACCTCATCCAGCCCAGCTCTGCCTGCTCACTCGCCAACTTAAAGTCTCTGGCTCTGCACCGTCCAGGATACTCAGCACAAAAATGGCCTCTACGATCCGGCCCCACGGGGACTCCCCAAACCTGTTGCCCTTTGCTGCCTTCCCTGCCGGACAAAGTGTGCTCCCTGAATGTGCCTTGATCTTTGTATCACTTCACCTTTGCCCTTGCCATTCCATTAGCCTGGCAAGCCTGCCCTTCCAGGGAACCTATCTCGGATTCTCTTTGGACTCAGGGTTCTTTCTCGAGCCCGTTAGGTGATTGATGCTCACTCTGGCAGGGAGCTGACAAGATGGGCCTGGGGCCTGGGGCCTGGGTGAAAGATGTGCCCCAACGCTGGGCTCACCCAGCCCAACAGGCCATTTCAGCCTCAAGGGAGCCCTCCCCCTTCCAGCCTCCCTCCTTCCTGGGCTCCCACCAGTCCCTGCCCCCAGCACTGGTCCCCACCCCCAGAGAGAGAGTCTGTCTTGGCTCCCAGCCCCCTCCCTGGCCTGGTACTCACTGGTTCTTCTCCAACTCCAGGAGGAGCTCCTGGCCTCCAGCCTCCAAGGCTACCAGCCCCGTGTCGAGCTTCAGGGCCTGGGCAAGAAGGGGTGCAGGATGAGGTGGCAGGCAGCCGGTTTGCCGGGGAGCTGGTGGGTGGGGAGCCAGCCGGCCAGGGAGTTCATGGGGAGAACATGGGGCTGAGGGGCAGAAGGGTTCCTGCTTGCCCTCATGGGCATGGATAGGTGTGGGGGTGAGAGCATGCTGATGGGCATGGGTGGTGTGGGGTGAGATGTTCCCAAACTCAGGATGTTTGTTCTGACAACAGCCATTGGATGTAGCCTGTTAGGTACACCACACGTCCCCCCTAGAGAGACAAGGGGTCCCAGAAAGGAGGGACCCTGTCTTGCTCAGGGTTACTGGGCCTTCCCTCTGGCTCTTCCTCCTCTTTCATGCCTAGGCTTCCTCTGGGCAGGAAGGAAGCGGGGTCCTGAGGACAGTGCAGGGGATGTGTGTGTGTGGAGGGTGGATGTCAGGTAGCCATGGCTCGGGCCTCCTCACAACCTCTTGTTCTGGCATCTTTTCTCCCCACTCCCTGGAGAATTCAGACTTTACTCCTCCACCTCCAATTCTGACAAAATGTCAGGCCCTGAAATTCCTCCGTCTCCAGCAGGCTCGCCCACACCTGTTTCACGGATCCTAGGAAGTAAACACAGACCCCTGGCCTAGGCCAAGAGAAAAACGCTGGCGTTCTTGGCCGGATTGGGCGGGGAGGGGAGAGGGAGGCCTGGCCAGCCTCTCCTTCTCTGCTCTCTTCGCTGCTTCCCACGTGGGAAGACTCATCTGCCTCCCTTGTCCATTCAGCCTGGCTGGAGGCCCAGAGGGGGAGGCAGTCCAGGGGCCTCCAGGAGAGCTGCTGTGTCTTCGGAATGCTAGCCCAGCCCTCCCTGGCCCTTCCTTTTTAGTCCACAGTGCATGGGGCTGGGCCGGAGGCCAAGGGGCTCCCAGGCTTGTTGTGGAGACTTCCTCCGCAGGTGGGGAGCAGACAGCTCCCTGCCCCCACAAGAGCCCAGCAGGGCCCCAGGCATGAGCTCATGGGGCCGGAATGCTACTGGCTTTATTGGAGAAAGGTTTGCACCAGGGAAAGGCAGCAGCCGCAATGAAAAGCCTCCTCCTGCCACCCCCAAACCGCAGAACCCCCCCTTTGTCCCTCTGCACCTCTGTCCTCACTTCTTGCCCTCCTAGTGACTTTACTTCTCGCTGTGTACCCTGAAATGTGAGTGTTTCCTTCCTCTGGGACCGGACACTGACCTCATCTTGGCAGGCTTCCTGGGGGCAAGGGCCAGTAAGTGGGGAGAGCAAGGCCCCTCTGGGATTCCGCTCCTGTCACAGCCCAAGCCAGGCCAGGAGGGTCCGCAGTCAGGGTGACTCCAGCAGGAGCCCAGCCCTCTGCTGGTGATGTCCAGGAAAATGATCTCAAAGCTCGGACCAGCGCCAAGCTTGACCTCTTGAGTGGGGACCCTGAGGGTCTTGGGGACCCCGTGAGGGAGCTGTGGGCCTGTGTCAGCTCCCGGCCCCATGGCAGCGCTCTCGTCTTCCTCCTAAGTGGCCTGGACAGTGGGTTGTCCCTTCTTACCTGAAAAGTCAGGATGAAGAGGGCTCTCTAGTTTGGGGGCACATTGGCCGATGGTTTGAAGTCTTTTAGACCCGAGTGGGTCTCAGACTTCTGGGCTAAAGAGCTGTGTGAACGCGGGCAGTTTCTCCAGCCTCTCCGGGCTTCAGTTCGCCCCCCTCTCAGACGGGCATATGGCCTCCTGGTTTGCAGCACAGCTAGCTGTGTGGCACATGGGGCGGCGGCTATGGTTATTCTGAAAGTGTGTGATGGGTGGGTGTTGGGAGGAGACTGGGGCAGAGCATCCCGGAGAAGCAAAATGGGGTGAGCCTGCATCTGAGGGCCACCAGAAGAGTGACTGATAGATCCTCCCTTACTCCAGTTGATGGACAGACGTAAACCCCACCTGCAGCCAGACATTCCTAAACCACCAATCAGCACCTGCCAAATATCCTAAGCCCCGCCCCCATTCCTAAGTCCCTAGGTTCCCTAATCACCAATCAGCGTGTGCTGAGTGCCCTAAGCCCCGTCCCCTATCCTTAAAGGTGCTGGTACCCCGGCCTGGCCTTCGCTCTCTTCCGCCCCTCTCCCTGGAAGCAGCTGGCAGGGGTACTCTTCTCTCCAATAAAGCCTGTGTGTGTCCTGCCATCCCTGTCTCCGTCTACCTTCTCTATTTAATCTATCAGTGACTAATACCCCTTGGAAAGAAGGATTCTGCATGAGCCCGTGAGGCTGAAGTTTCAGGCCTCTCAATGGCAGGGTCCTGGAGGGGGCAGCAATGTGTCCACGGGGTCACATGTTCTGGAAAACTTTGCCAAAGGCAGAGTTTGTGTTTTCTTAGAGAGATCCCTGAAGTTTCGTGCCTGGAGAGTTGTGGGAAGGGAGAGAATGAGCAGGCAGTGGGAGTGTGGGAGAAGCCTGAAAATGACTTCCATGTGTGCAGGCTCACATAATCTACATGTCTCCCCACCCCTGCCTGCTAGCCCTTCAGGGAGGAGCCTGAAGGGCTGGGCGCGGGGACTGAGGGAACACAGTAAAACGGCCGGCCGCACTGCGGTCTGGGGAGGGGCCGAGGGGCGGAGAGCCGGGGCCCTGCAGAGGAAGGGGTGATGAGGCACTGACCGGCTCCTCCAGGGTGACCACGCGCCAGGCTCCTCCGTCCAGGACCCAGTGAGGGGTGACTGGCTCTCCGGGGGAGTTTCCTGGTGTGAGGACAGAGCACAGGGTGAGGGGGGACCTGAGGAGCAGAGGGAAGCAGGGACAACAGAGGGATGGGGTTTGACGCAGCAGGGAGGACCATCCATCTTCAAGGACCCATGGGGTCCTGGGAAATGAGGAGCAGCCTGGGGGCGGGAGGGGGGAGGGGCGGGGGGGCGGGGAGAGGAGTTGGCAGAAGAGAGGCAGAGGAGCCTAGGAAGGATAGTTCTGCTGGGGATGCTTGGAGCCCCACTGATCTTGGGGGCTTGGTGTCAAAGGTCACGAGGGAGAGACCAAGGCCGCCAGTGCAAGGGGGAAGGAGGAAGGCAGCCTGGGGTATTTTTAGGCTGGGCGGCAGATGCCTTTAGGGTGAGAGATCTGTGAAGAGGATGCCTGTGTCTCCACCGCCCTCTGGGAAAAACAACAGCTAGATGTTTTCTTGGGAGGCTCCCGTTGCTCAGAGCTGCCTTTGGGGCTTCGTGCAGGAAGTGGGGCTTCCAGGGACCCTGGCCCAGGGGCTGGGGGCAGAACCTGAGTGCTCCCAGCGGGAGTGGTGTGCTTCAGGAGCTCCAGGAGGAATACCAGAGCCAAGCATTACTCAGAGAGGGCTGGAATGCTCTCCTGGAATGCCCCCAGGCATCTTCCTCCCAAGGACTACAGCACTGCACCCCCCTGTAGGAGGCAGGCCCCCTGGCAGCCTGACCACCCACTGGCACTCAGTCCTGGGGGAAGCCCAGCTCCCAGACTGACAGCTCTGCTAACTCCACCCAGCCCTGCCCAGGCTGAGATGTTGGTCTGTGGAAGTGGCTCAGTAATGGCCAGGCCCCCACCCCAAATCCTTTCTCCTTCTCTTTCCCCTCCCCCAGGCCCCATCATCAAAGACCTGGAGTAGCAGCAACTCCAGGAGTTCCCTTCCCCCAAGAAGCCCTCCCTGATTGGATGAGTGAGCTGCTCCCAAGCAGTTGCCATCAGCGAGGGCGCGTGTGGGCAGGGGTCTGAGTGCTCCTGGGGAGAGGGGAGGGTCTCTTAGCCCAGAGGACTTCACTGGGAGTGGAGAGCCAGGTCTTGCTGGGCCCAGGCCTCCCACGTATTGGCCTCTGGTACCTTGATGAGGGAGAGGGGGGCAGAGAAGGAGCTGTGGTGACTAAGTGAAACCAGGGGAGCCAGTGTAGTGTTGGGGAGCATAGAGTCCCTCTCCACTCCCCCCAGGGGGTTGCATCTCCCTCCCCTGGCTCCAGGCTGAGGAGAAGGAATCAGTGGAATGCCTGGGGAACATCCCCAAGAGAGTGAGGGCTGTGGTCCCTCCCCCTGAGGGCTCAGGGATTCTATCCCTGCTGGGTTCCCCCTCCACAGTGCTCTGCAAACTGCCCCCTCCCCAGCCCAGCCTGTCCTGCCTTCTCCCTGATGTCCAGGCCTCCCGCCCACTCAGAGCTGCTGGTCCAGCCGGGCGGCAGAGGGTGGGAGAGGTTACCCTCTGTGAGGAGCCCTCCTCCTCTAACCAAACATGGCAACAGCATAAACTAGTTACACCCTGGCCCAAGGCCCAGGATGGGGGTGAGCTTGGGTGATGGGTGAGTGTGGAGGTCACAGGCAGCGATCACAGCAGGGTTTTTAGGAGGCCAGTGGGCGGGGGGCTTTCCAGAGGAGGAAGACCCTGGAGCCCTGAGGGAAGGAGGTGCAGGAGGCTGGGGCCTGGGGATCCAGGCAGAGGGGTGTGAGCGGAGGCACACTGCTCAGAGGATAAGGATTCCTGCCGCTCTGCCTTGTGACGGGCACAGTGGCAGGTGGGCAAAATGCGCAAGTCTGGGCCCTTAGCCCAAGTTCAGGTGAGAATCCCTGGGCAGGACCCAGGGACACCTTCCCAAACCCTCTCTGTTCCCGGGCGCATTCCCGGGAGGGAGTGGGTTCAACCCCTCCATCCCCTGACAGGGACCAAGCCTGCCGCTCGGGGCGCTCCCACTCACCGCGGAACGCCTGGGCCCCCCACACGGACCACGGTAGCAGGAGCAGCAGCAGCAGCAGCCAGGCCGGCGGCGCCCCTGGCGCCCTCGGAGACCCCCGGCCCATCGCGGTGCGGTGCGCGCCTGGCTTCTGAGCTCCGGCTCCGCTCCGCTCCGGCCCCGCCCCGGCTGGATCGCCGCCGACCCACTCACTCCCTGAGCGGCCGGCCGGCCTCGTCTGCCCAACCCTCCCCGCGGACCCCGCGCGCAGCCCCGGCCACCCGGCCACCCCGCCGCGCCCGCAGCCGACTCCATCCCCCATCCCCCGCCCCGACCCTGGACGGCAGAGCCCGAGGGCGCCAGCCCCAGGGAGCCGGGAGCTGGGCCATCCTGGCAGGAACCGGCCTCTGGGGGGTAGGACTTGCCTGGGCGGGAAGGGAATCCCCGGGACCGGCCCGCCCTCCCGCCCCCCAGGTCTCAGGGAGCCCCACATTTGCAGGAGTGGAGGGTGGGAATGGGTACCGACCCTCGGGAACGGCCTCTGAGGACCGTAGCGGAGGGGACAAAGGCCACCTGTCGCCGCTCGGGTCTGCCCATGGAGCGTCCCCGCTCCGTGGCCTCCTGGGCGGACCTCTGCCCCCTCCTCGTCACCAGTTCTGCCCAGAGGCGCCCTGGAGAGCACCGGTAGGAGCAGGGCGGCGGGGGGCAGCCCTGACAGGTGCGGCGCGGCCCGCACTGGTCTCTGTGTCCCCGGGTCGCCAGCCCCGCCCCGCGGAGCGCCCGGGCTGGCGAGGGGAGACTGGCTGGCTCACAGGCAGGGTAGGTGGGGTGGGGGTTGGGTGGGGAGGGAGCCCTAAGTCCCCGGCGTTGGCCTGGGGTGGGGTTGGGGGGTACAAAACCATACACTCCCGGATCTTAGGGGTCCTTTCGGCCGCGGTAACATCTGCTTCTGGTTTTAAAGGCTTGTTTGTGCACTGATCAGTAAACTCGAAGTTGCAAGTATTCCCATAGGGAGGGATATTAACTTTTAAGCCAATGTATTTGTTGTTGAGAAATCGGAGCGTGGCAATTCAGTTAGTAAGAGTTTCAGCAGCAAGGGAAATCTATGTTCGCCTAATTCACACATCAAAAAGTGTAAGATGTTTAGGTAACATCCCTCCCTCTTCTGTGTCCACCTTCTCAGCTCACATCCCCCATCAGGAAGCCACTAATTATTAGGATAGGCTTTTAGATTATTTTATCCATTCCCGAGATAATACAGACATACTTTTCTCTGATTAACATTTTTCTGCACCTTGATTTTTTTTTTTAACACTTAATACACCTTGGAGATTCTTCTATAGTGATAATGAGACTACTCAGTGAATTTGGAGTGGTCATTATCACTATTCTCATAATTATTAAGGTACAATTTACATACAATATGATGCACCTTATATGACGTGCAATTAGATTATATATAATATATATATATATATATATATAATTTATTTTTTTAAATATATTTTATTGATTTTTTACAGAGAGGAAGGGAGAGGGACAGAGAGCTAGAAACATCGATGAGAAACATTGATCAGCTGCCTTCTACACACCTCCTACTGGGCATGTGCCTGCAGCCAAGGTACATGCCCTTGACCAAAACTGAACCTGGGACTCTTCAGTCCACAGGCCGACGCTCTATCCACTGAGCCAAACTGGTTAGGGCTGGATAGGTTTTGATAAAAGTAGAAATGCAGGGTGTTATGGTAAGGGCATAATTTAATTTTTTAAGAAACCTTTTCAAAGTGGCTGTACCAGTTTACATTCCCACCAGCAACGCATGAGAGTTCCAGTTTCTCTACATTCTCACCAACATCTAGAATTGGTACAAGGCTGGTGTGTTCAGTGGTTGAGCATAGACCTATTAATGGAGGGCCTCTTCTTTTGGCAAAGTGAAGAAGGTGCTTTAAGAGAATCTGTACTCCGCCAGAATTTAGTTAAGCTTTCCTAGACACCCAACATAAAAGGTGCAAGATTTTTTTAAAAAAACATCTTATTCAAATACTGTTAGTTATATTTTCAGAAAAATGTGTCCTAAGAGCCCAGCTCAATGACTTTTCACAAAGTGAATCCACCTTTAAAACCTGCACCCGGACCAAGAAACAGCACACTGACTGATCCCCGAAATCCCTTTGTTGGTCCCATCTGATCATTACCTTCCCTCATACGTAACCACTATTTTGACTTTCATCACCATTGATTAGCTTTGAACTTCACAAGAATGGAATCATGCAGTCTACACTGTTCAGTGTCCGACTCCTTTCACTCAATATTTTGCTAAACATTGTGTAGTTGTAGTTCCTAACTGCTGTATAATGTTCAACTGAGTGAACATAGCACAATTCATTTATCCATTCTATTGTGCTTTTGTGTGTTTTTGTTAAACCTCACCCGAGGATATTTTTTCATTGCTTTTTTTTAGAGAGAGGGAGGGGAAGAAACACAGAGAGAGAAACATCGATGTGAGAAAGACTCTTCAATTAGTTGCCTCCCACATAGAGGTGCAAGAAAAAGACTCACTCCAGTTATATTGTAGGATGGAGGTTTACTGGAAGGAAACACCAGACAGGCTCCCCAGGAAGGGTCTAACCATGAGGCACTAAAAAGAATGGGACCTTGGACCAAGAAGGGTCCCAACCACTGCTAATGGAGCTCATTAGTCCTCCCATTTCTTCCCAACCTGTTAGGTCTGTGCTAATGTCCCATTACTCCCCATTTTCTCAATCCAAAGCCCAGAGCAGTGGGCTCTCTGTTCTTCCCACCACCTGAGACCAGTCTACCAGGAGAGTCACTAGCCTACCAAAGAACTGGCTCCCCTCAGGTACTGACTTCCTGGGAGCACATTATTACTTCTTGATGACCCTCATTCATCTTTACAGCCCCTGGCAGGAACCTCCAGGAAGAGGACGTGAACTCATTGGATCATGGAGAGGAATGTACCTGGAGCAAAAAGAAGGATGCTGACGACATTGTGTCTGTTCCCTAGGGCTAGGGAAGCAGATGGGGGCACCTCTTCTTCCAGGGACCAGATCTGGCACAAGATGTCTGCTCAGGCAACCCCACTGCCTGGCATGCCCTCTCCCTAGGGACCATCAAATCTTCTTGTTTTCCTCAGTCTTAATGTTTGAGGAGGACTGCCTCCTCTAGGAAACCCATGGCCATGGCTTTCCCTTCAGCAGATTGGCACTGAAATAGAATTTGCCCTGCTAGCAGCATTCTTATCATTGTCAAAAGTCTCAGGGATGAAGCTATAGTTAGGAATAAAATAAAAACTACATTTCCCATAATCCCTTGCAGCCTCGAGTGGCCATGTGACTAAACTCTAGCCAATGAGAAGTGAGTGGATATGACTTGTGCAACATTCATTTATGTCCACAATGGGAATGGTGTACCTTCGACTTCCACTCTTCTTGTTGGAGAGAATGTGAATGCAGTATGGTCATTGTGAACCCTCACAATCAAGATAAGCTAGAAGGAACCAGAGCACCAGCAATTTAAACCACAATAACATATCCAGACTAATATGGGAGAGAGAAATAAAATTTTCTCAAGTTGAAGTTACTGTATTTGGTCTCTTGTTAGAGCACTTATATTATAGCTAGTACAGAGTGCTAGTACAGTGTGAGGAGTAGAAAGCTCCTCTTCTAATCCATCCAAACAGTCCAGAATGGGTTTGGACAAGAAGGATGTGAGGAGGAGGTATATTGGAAGATAAATGGAGAGATGAGATTCAGAGAAAAGAGAAGAAGTGGACAACATGATCAACTCCTTTTTCTTCAGTGTCCTCCAAGGTCAACATCCTCCTGGGTATATTAGGGTTCACTCCCTACTCTCACCACCTATTTCCTTGGGGGCAAGAGGTTTGGAATCAGGTCATAGAATGTTAGATGTCACAGCGTTTTTTTCACAGAGGGGGTCAGGATCCATTGCAGCCTTGTTTACCAGGACCAAGTCATCAGAGATTCCATTGGAGTCCTCCTCCTAAAGGGAGGCAATGCCACACGGTCAGCTCAGGGGTAGAGCACAGGATAAAGTCCCAAATGTGGCTGCATCAGGATCCATGAGTTTCCCTTAGAGAAAACCCTGGTCACAGAAGGATTCTGGGAGATGTCATCACCTGATCCCTAACTCTGGAGGGCAGTCCCCCAGACCCCAAGCCTTGGGTAAGGGTCTCAAGGGAATTGGTGAGAATGTGCATGGCTAGAAGCCCTGTCCCACCAAATGGGTTTTCTGCAGAAGGGGACCATCAAGGAGAAGGATAAACAGTTTTTCACTCTTGCCCAGGTGATGGGCAGAGAGACGCCAAAACACAGGTGGCATTCCAAGATGTGTCTTGAAAGTGGAGGTGTTGCTGCTAAGTTCAGAATGTCTGCCCCAGTCATCCAGCCAGCCGCACAGAAAACACGTGGTTTCTCTCTGCCCTGATCAGAAGACGGCTCCCCCTGTCTTCTCAAGGGGCCCTGGATCTCTATATTCTCTCCCCCGACTCCCCTTACCCCCAGAAACCAGCCTAAAAATGAGAGCAGTTTCTAGGGGCCAGCCCTGCACTGTGGGGTAGCCGGGCATTGCGAATGTTGTGCCCACATGGTGGTTAGATACCTGCATGATGTCCTTCTGAGAAGCCATCTCCACGGAATTCTCACCCATTCTCAGCTTATGAAAACGTCTCCTGCGAGGGCAAGAGTGGACTCAGACAGCCTCTCCTCTCCCTGCCTGTCCCCATTTCCTTCACCCGCCCTACATGCTTGTCCCAGACTGCTCACTGCACCAAGCAGAGGGGAGCATTGTGGGGAGTGGGGTACCTAATCTTTCTTCCCGCCCAGTCCTTTCTTCAGCACAGACACGGTAGAGATAAGGAAAGAAGAAAACTACAGCAAGGTGGATTTAGAGGTAATTCTAGAAAAGATGCCAGAATTTGGAACGTGGGAAGGAAAGAAGACAGGCTAGAAGGTATGGAGCCTGTGAATTTGGTAGAAAGGACATGGGGGAATGTTAGGGGAAAAGAGAGAAGGCTGAGGTGGCCCCATCCACCCTCCAGCTCTGTACCCACCTCCAGACGTAGCAGGCTCCCAGGGCCAACAGGAGGACGAGGAGGCCAGCCAGCAGCCCCAGGAAGTAGAGTAGGCTCTGGAACAGGTGCAGGCGATGCAGGGCTGGAACACAGGAGACAGCTCAGGGGACAGCTATGGCGCCAGGCCTTCAAAGCTCCTTCCCAAGTGACCTTCCCAAGGTGAAATCTTTTCTAACTTTCACTTTAGGTCAGGAGAGTCCCCATGCAAAGGAGCTTCAAGCAACCCATCTAGACCAGACAGACAAGCTGAAGAGATTCAGGGAAAACCTCAGAAGGAAGCCTTGGGACCTGAGCGCCAGGTCTTGTGTAGGGTGGCCCGGGAAATGGAGCCCTCCCTCACCTCTGGTTCCAAAGTAGGTGGAGGCAGAGGCGGAGCCCAGGACATTGGAGGCAGAGCACACGTATTCTCCCTGGTCACTGGGCCTCAGCTCCTCAATGTCCACCCTCAAGGCGTTGGGGGTGGCTGAGACGTGGATGTGGGGCTCTGCTGGAGCGCTCAAGGGCTGGCTGGAGGCCACCACTCGACTGCCAAGGTGGAGGGTCAGGCTGGCTAGGGGCTCGCTGTCCACTCTGCAGTCCAGAATACCCTGGATGCCGCCCTCAGGTTCCACAAAGACCGTCATGGTGGGTGTCGTGGGAGGGTCTGCGGGAAGACAGAGAGTGTGGTGATTATAGAAAACAACCACAAATCCCTTCCTCCCTGTACCCGTGCAAGGTGATGTGGCTGCCCCTCCCGTTAAGAGCCTGTTTCCTCACTCCTTGACTCGCTTTGACCATTGGAAGGCAAAAGTGACATTGTGTAACTTCAAGGATAGATCTAAAAGTCCTCACAGCTTCTGCTCTCCTTGGGATACAAGCATGTGGGAAGCCCAGGCAGGCCTGTTGAACACATGTGGTCCAGCCAGCAGCCAGCCCCAACCACCAGCCTCGAGAGTGAAGCCATCCTAGACCATGTAGCCACAGTTCAGCCATTAGACAATTGCAGCCACATTAAGTGAAACCAGCAAAACTGCTCAGAAAGGAATGTAAGAACAGAATGAAGAAAGTCAAAATGTAAGAAGGACTTTCCGGTTGATAGAATTGTGATAAAATAAATGGCTATTTTTTTTTTTAATACTACGTTTTGGGGCGGCTTGTTACACAGCAGTAGCTGACTGAAACAGCATGAGGCCCTGGTGGAAAATGGAATAGAGAACCAAGGTTGATGAAGGCTAATTGTGTGCCAGGCATTCTGCATGCTTTATCTACTATACGCCTCACAAGGTGAGGGGACTGACATTTGCAGATGAGGAAACCAAGGCACAGATGCACAAAAAGGCAATAGGAGTCCCTCAGTCCAGGACTCCATGACTGTGAAGTCCTTGCTCTTTGCAGGCAGAAGAGGAAGAAGACTTGAGGTGGGCATGTGAGTAGTAGGGAAACTGGGGGAGGGAGGCGTTGTGTCACACTCACAGAGCACACGGAGCATGACTGGAGCAGAGGTGGTGGTCCCCGTGGGGAGCTCAGCCCGGCAGTGGTACACTCCAGCTTGGGCACGGGACACGTAGGAGAAGGAAAGGGTGGGCACAGGCTCTGCATATAGTTGCCGACCATTCCAGAACCAAGTGAAAGTGGAGTTGACCATGGGCCTGGGGCCACCAGGAAGATGACAACTCAGGTTCAGTGCGGCACCCTCCGGCACATCCAGGCCTGGTTCGGCCACCACATGCACACCTGCGGGCCAAGGACCAGGAAGTGGTTGGGGATCTGCAGGCCTAGGTGGGATCTGAGGGAGATCTGAGAGGCCTCTGTGCATTGTGGGAAATTCTTATCTGACTTGGAATCTGAGCCCCAAAGGTGAGACTGTGTCCCCATCAGACTGAGGTCTCTGAGAACAGGGCTGTCTCTCATCCTCACACTAGGGACCTCCAGGGCCGGGCTGTGCTGCCCTTTAACACCAAACTAGATGTTCTGATGGATGAGGCTGTGTCCTACCCTCAGACTGGACTCCCCAAGGGTGAGTCTGCACCTCCTCCCTCAGCCTGCTGAGGGTAGGACTCTCCCTTTTCCCACCCAGGTTTCCCTGGGGAGGGTCTGTGCACTGTCCCCAGACTGCGCTCTGTGAGAGCTGGGTTATGTCTCCTCTGCTCCCAAGCTTCTCTTGGCCATCGTTACACCTCCATCTCAGAGGGAGCTCTCCAAGGGTAAGACTATTTCTCCCTCAGGCTGTGCAACCCTCTCCAGCGGGAGCTGTTCCTCTTCCATCAGATCAGGCGAAGCTGTATCTATTCTTTCAGGCCAGTCAACCCCCCTCCACGTGGACTTCGACCCCCAGCACCTGAGCCCGTCTCCTCCTGCATCGCCCACTCACCTTCTGCCTGTAGCTGCCCTGTGGTGCTGACTGAGCCCAGCAGATTGTGGGCCTTGCAGACATAGGTGTTCTCATCACCTGAGGGCACATCTTGCACCTGTAGCCGCAGGGCGTTGCGGGCCACCTGGACATTGCCCGTCCCCGATGCCAAGCCATGGGCCCCGTGGCTGGTGGCCAGTACCTTGCCATCCCGCGACAGGGCCAGCTCGGCAGGTGGCTCGCTGTCCACGGTGCACTGCACCACAGTCATGGGGCTGGCCCTTGAGTCTCGGAAGGAGGACAGGACTGCATCCCGAGGAGCATCTGGGGGTGGGCAGGGCACAGTTGGGGTCATTGCTTGGAAATCCTACACTATCCATTGTCCACCCTCCTGGCATTGGTGAGGCTGAAGCCTCTGGACAAAGTCATTTCCTAGAAGTGCCACCTTCTCAGGAGTCCCGTGGGAAGATTCTTCAGGCAGGGGTCACAGGGACCCGGGGCCTCTTTCCCCACCATCTATGTCCTTCTTTCCCCAAGTGCCCATTCCCAGCCCACTGAAATCTTGTGCCCACCCTCATCGAGGCCCAAACGTGCCCTCCACCACCCTGTGGACCCCTATTCAAGGACCCCTACTCACAGAGGATTTGCAGGGCTGCAGGCCTGGAACTGCGTGTGCCCTGGGCATCCTGGACTTGGCATGAGTAGGCACCGGCATGAGCCCTCGTAGCCACCGGGATTGAGAGGGAGGTGGAGGGCCCTTCCTGCAGCCAACGGTTGTTGTGATACCAGGTATAGAGGGTGGGTGGGCTGGCAGCAGGGTCCTCACAGGTCACTGTGATGGAGGCCCCCTCGGGCACAGCGGCTGACGGAGCCAGGGTCACCTGCACGCCTGTCCCAAGGAGGCCAGGGTCAGCGGGGCCCAGCCAGACACACCAGAGTGGATCCCACCCCTGGTGGCCTCGACCTGAGCCCTGCCTCACCCTCTAGCCGCAGTTCCAGGGACGTGTTGACCTGGCCCAGAGGACTGCGGGCTGAGCAGCTGTAGAGACCCTCATCCCTGGGCCTGGGCTCCCGCAGCTCCAGGCGCAGGGTGTTGGGCACAGAGGCTTCGGTCGAGGAGGCCAGCAGGCGACCAGCATGGCTGAGGGCCAGCTGGGCGGGTGGGTGGCTGTCCACAGTGCACAGTAGCAGGGCCAGCCGCCCACCACGACTCTCCAGGAGGTAGGTCAGGCGCAGGCTGCGGGGCGCATCTACAGGAGCACGAAAGACGTGGACAGAGTTCAGAGGCCTCAGCCATGAGGAGGCGTTTGTAGGCGCCATTCAAACCAGGAGGGCCTGGGCCTCCCACCCCAAGTGCTTCCACTTGCTCATCTGGGGCACTGCTGTGGGACCGATCATACGCGTGTCCATCCCCCCTTGCCCGACTTTCATGCTCCTGTGAAGGGCTCCATCAGCTGGCTGAGTTCTGGAACTGAGTTCCCAATTTGGGCCTCTGGCCATGCCCTGATTTCTGGAAGCTTCTGTCATTCCTTCCAGCTCCACCCTGCCATCAACCACTCACAGAGGACATCAAGGATGACAGGTCCGGAGAAGCGTGGTGCCTGGCCAGGGGTCACCACACCACAGTGGTAGGAGGCAGCATCGGTGACTGTGACATTGGGCAGGTAGATGGAGTGGGCACCTGGGCGCTGCTTCCCGTCTTGGTACCAGGTGTAGGTGAGCTGAGCCTTGTCCCTGGTCCACACAAGGCAGGTCAGGTTCACCGGCTGGCCCTCCTGCACGCTGGCCTTTGGCAACACCTGCACACTCACAGCTGGAGAGAGGAGGGCACAGAGACATGACACCAGTGAGGGTCGTGAGGCTGTGTAAACAGCCACCTGTCTCCATGAGGAGGGACGCCCCTCCCTCGGCCTCTGGGGGGGCACAGGTGGCCCGCCTGTGTACGGGCTCAGAGGTGGAGCTTGGTAAACAACTCATCATCTTTCAGCTGATCCCAAGCAGAGTCTGCGGAGCCCACCCTGGCCCTGGTGGGGAGCACATGGGAGAATCCAGGCCTCCCTGGCCCTGCTGTGGTTTCTCCTTGAGCACCCCCTTTCTGATTAGTTTTGTCCGCTGGGCATCCACACAAAATTTGGTTTTTGAAAAAAGTTCTTCCATGAAACCCAAGTTTGGAGACTGCTGCTCTTAAAAAAGGTGGGAATGGGGACTATCTTTGTGACCAGCCCTCTTGCCTGTGCCCAACCTTCCAGAAGCCTCTCTGAGCAAGCTTCTCTCCTCTTACGGGAGCCACCCACCCACATACACCCCCACACTGACCCTGGGCATCGAAACTGGCTGAGGCCGAGGTCTGGCCGAGGGTGTTGGTGGCCTCGCAGGTGTAGACTCCCTCGTCCTCCAGCCCTGCGTCGCGGATCTCCAGGCGCAGTGTGTTGGGGGCCACAGCCACCGTCATCCTGGGAGAGCTGCCTGCCAGTTCCCCTGCGCCTTGAAGGGTGGAGGCCACCAGGCTGTCCCCACGGAGCAGGCGTAGCTGGGCCAGAGGGTCGCTGTTCACACGGCACAGGAGGAGGCCCAGTCGCCCAGGGCCAGTGTCCATCAGGGTGGTGAGTGTGGCCTGGCGTGGGGCATCTACACAAAGTGGGGAGTGGTCAGGGTCTGGCCAGGTGGTCCCTCATCTTAAGGTTCTCTCGTGGAGGCAGAGCCCAAGACCGGGGATCAGTATCCCCTCCCCCATCCACACCCTTGGCTCCTTCACACTCCAAGAAACAGACGTAGTACAGAAGTACTTACAGGACACGTGGAGGCTGACGGGGGTGGCCAGGCTTGTGGTGGCTGAGCCCGGAGCCTGGGCTTGGCAGTGATAGGCCCCGGCTTGGCTCAAAGTTATGGCTGCAAAGCGGAGTGTGGCCGAGGTCGACTCCTGGAGAGGCTGGCCATCATGAAACCAGCGGTATGAGGTTCCTTCCAGAGCCTCCGTGGGTACTTTGCAGCTCAGGACCACGGCCTGACCCTCCTGGAGCTCGGGTGATGGTGACACCTGGACCCAGGCTCCTGCCGGAAGAAATCAAGAGCAAGTGAGGACCCTCCGCCATATCCTTCCACAGTCCGGGGCTGGGTGTCATCCACACCAAGACCGCATGACCCCAAACCTGTGCTAATTTCATCCCATGCCTTGGTTTCTCCTGCTCCCAACTTCCCTGCATGGATCTCTTCTGGCGTTTACCACCTTGAGGTATGGCTTTGCTCTGTCAATCACACCTCGCCTACCAGAAGGTGGGCCTCTCGAGGGTCCAACACACTTATATGACCTGCAACCCAGTGCCAGCTACAGTGCTTGCACTTAGCTCTTGGCAAGTGTTGGTTTGGCACCATAAAATACTAAATCCTGCCAAGGGCCATTGTCCTGATCATGAGTTGAGCTCAGCATGGGTGACTTAGGGCTTAGAAGGGGAAGTGTGATCTTTTCCCTCTAGCTCTTTCTAGCCGGCTCTGCAGCCAGGCTCAAGGTCATGAGAGCCCAGGAACTGGAGACTAAGCAAAGGGCAGTTCCTAGTGCCCCCTGGGTCTAAGGCAGGATGAGACCAAGCTGGGGGTGAGGGGAAGGGGAGATGGAGGGACAGCTGGAGTGGTGACTGAGAGCACAGGCTATGCCTGGGAACCAAACCAAATTAGTCCCAAGCTGACAGGGCCACCTGCTAGTCATGTGATCAGGAGCAAGCTTCTAAAGCTCTGACCCGCAATTTCTCTGCCTGTAAAATGAGTATAATAAATAAGAAAAGATGTATAGAACCAAGGCCCAAGGCAAATGTTCACAAATTGATGTTTGTCATTGTGAGAGAAAAATTGTATGTTTTTCTTTATCCTTTGTAGTATTATGGATATTAACTTTCCTTTTCCCCAGCTTATTCACGTAGGGAGAATTTTTATAGAAAAACTAGAGGCCTCGGGCACAAATTCAGATTGGGGCAAATGGGAGGGGGGGGGTAGGGGTACCAGCTGGCCTGGGGAGAGGGAAGGCAGAAGGTTGACTAGCCAGGGAGATGGGCTGTGGGAGCGTCTGCTCCCTGGTGGTCAGTGCACATCTTAGCAATCGGTTGACTGTTCAGTCATTTGGTCTTTCGGTCATTTGGTTGCTTAGGTTTTATATATATATATAGATATGTGAATATATTTTTATGCATATGGGCACATCTGTATATGCATATGAATGTACTTACATTGGTGTGCATATATTACACATGTATATGCATAATGTACAAAAATGTTAGATTTTGTATAAGGTACTTATTATCTAACAAAATTATACAATTACATAAAAAGTTATCTGTTAGAAATTGCTCCAATCAAGCAAACTGCCTTGCACAATTGCCACCACCTCCTAGTGGCTGCCATGGTTATTGCAGGTGAAAATGTCTAGCTGGAGACAAGGGGAAACCTCTGTGGGTTAGTGGAAACCATCCAGAAACCAGGCCTGAAAAAGACCTCACTTTCTTGCCTGGCCAGAATGGTCCCAGGGCATCTGTTTCTACCGCATCACCAGAGGACTGACACTCACCTCGGACCTGGAAGAAGAGGGAGGTGTTGGCTGATCCGAGGTCATTTGTGGCCTCACAGCGGTAGCTGCCAGAGTCCCCAAGGCCCAGGTCTCGGATCTCTAGCTGCAGGGAGTTGGCCATGGCCTTGGCATGGAAGTGGCCACTGGATGGGAGCTGGGGCCCCAGGCTGGTAGCCAAGAGGTGTTCCCCACGGAACAGGGTCAGCTGGGCCGGCGGACTGCTGTCCACGGTGCAGACAAACACAGCCGTGTGGCCCTGGCCCACGTCCAGGAGGGCTGACAGCTTCGGAGGGTCCGGGGGATCTGCAGGGACAGGGAGACGCTGAGGCCACCCCCAGCCCAGCTCACCACGTTCCAGCTGCCACATCGTGTCCCACCGCCCCCTCCACACACAGTCCCGGCCCACCCTTCCCCAGCCCAAGCCACGTGCTTGTCTCCCCAATCCCAGCCCAGCCCGATTCCTCCCAGACCACCCCTCCAGGTGCCAATGTTGCCCTTGCCCGTGACGCACAGAGCACACTCAGGACCACGGGGGCGGAGAGCTGGGTGCCGGAGAGCTGGGTGCCGGCCTCAGAGAGGACGCGGCAGGCGTAGAGAGCGGCATCTGTTCTGGCCACGGGCAGCAGCGTCACCGTCTCCAGGGGGCCCTGGGTCCACAGTGCCCCGTTCCGGAACCAAGAGAAGTTGGCAGGGCCTCCACCGGCTTCCCGTCGAACACTGCAAGTCAGGTTGGCGCCGGTGCCCTCTGGCAGCGAGTGCGACGGAGTGATGACCAGGACGGTGGCTGGAGAGCAGGCAGCACAGGCCCCCGTGAGACAGGGCCTCACTTTGACTGCTTCCCCGCAACCCTGGGGGCCAGGGGGCCAGCCTCCCGGCCTGGAGGGGGCAGGAAGGAGACCCTCGGGAGTGCCCACTGGACAGGGGTGGGAAGCAAGCAAACTTCCGCAGCTGAACAAGGTGGTTCCACTGGATGGAGCCTCTTGGAGCCAGGGTTCCAGCAGAACAGGGTTTCAGCGGAATCCTGGCCCCTGACCCTGTGCCACTGCCCCTGCCCCGACTCACCCTGAGCATCGAAGGTCACGGAGGAGGAGGCGTTGCCCAGGGTGTTGCTGGCCTCGCACAGGTACACACCCTCGTCCTCCAGCACGGGGTCGAGAATCTCCACGCCCAGCAGGTTCGGGGCTCGGTTGATCTTTACGCGCTGGGAGCAGCCCCCACACGTGCTGCACCCGCCCCCCGGTACCGGGGAGGTAGCCACTACACGGTCCCCGTGGAGCAGCCGCAGCTGGGCGGGCGGGTTGCTGTCCACACGGCACTCCAGGAAGCCTCGACGGCCATCTCCGAGGCCCTCAGTGTAGGGGTCCAGCCGGGCGGTGAGGGTGGGCCGGCAGGGGGCGTCTGCAGGGAGGAAGAGCGGGGGCACTCATGGAAGGCCACAGCCTCTGCCAGGGCTGCCCGGGATCCCAGAAGACACTGGGCCAAGGCCTGATCCCAGGGCTGCCACACACAGCTGGGCACTGACAGGGACAAGCAGGCCAGGGTGGGTGGGATCCAGCCTCTGCCCTCGGACTCCCCCATGCCTTAGGGCTGTATGGAATCTTCCCAGGGGAAGAAGGGCGTTTTCTCGGGGAACAAAGGTACCCTGTGGGCTGGCAGTCACCTGCCTACCTCCCACGTGCTCCTGAGCAGGGCTCCCGCATAGCAATCCCTGGGAATCTTGCCTCTGCTCTCTCTGCACCCCATCCCTTCCCCCAGGATGACCCTTCCCCTTATCTCTGGTCTTCAAGCCAGCTCTACTCAGGATAATAGGCAATGCCTAAGGTGCCTCTTTCTGGAGGCTTCCGGAGGTGGGTGGTCAAGGACAGCCATCAGCAAGGCCTCCACGTGATCTCACCCTGATGCTCGAAAACCCCTAAGAGGTGGCTGCTCTTCCTGACAGTCCCTAACAGTCCCAGGATGTTGCTCCTGCTCATGTCAGGGGAGGGGGTCCCGGATATTGGTGCCCTGAATGTTGGCGGGCCCCTCAGGCGAATATGGAACAGCCACTGCTGACCAGACTCAGTTCCTGTGCCGAGAGGTTCTGCTTTCACGTCTCTGGGGGCCTGTGAGGGCACAGCCTGTGGGGTGTGGGCGCATACAGCGCATAGGAGTATGACGTCCCATGGCCCTGCTCTGCCATGGTATCCATGGTGGGTTTGAGGCCAGGCACAGAGGTCTCTAAGCTGTCTGGGATTGGAGATGGGCCATGGGGAGGTTTACAATCCCTAGCCTTGTTCCCCAAATGGTAGCCCTGGGTGGAGAGGTCCATGGTGCCTAGGCCTGTGGCTGCCCGCCTGGTCTAGACCCTGGGCGGGACGGGGGCAGGAGGCCAAGAGGAGGGAGGGATGGCTGGCGGACCCCAGTGGACTGATCCATCCTCCCCAAGACAGGCAGGGGCCAGTGGGGAGGCTGCTCACAGAGCACTGAGAGGACGGCAGGCGAGGAGGGCCCGCTGGCGCCGTGGCTGTCCTGGGCGCGGCAGTAGTATGAGCCGGCATCAGAGCGGGAGGCCGCGGGGAGCAGGAGGCTGCTGCTGGGCCCCTCGAGAAGCAGGGCTCCGTTCAGGTACCAGGAGAAGCGGACGTCAGGCGTTGGGCTCAGGCCACTCCGGCAGCTCAGCGTCACCATCTGCCCTTCCACCACCTCTGCTGCTGGGCTGATGAGGAGGTGGGCCGCTAGCAGAAGGAGACGGGGAGGCTCAGCTCGCTGCACATCTGTGGCCCCATGCCACCCACTGCCGGAAGCCCTGCAGCATTCCCCCCTCCCCCGCCCCGACAATTGTAGGTAGGTCTGGGCTTCAGGAGGGTTTGGCCTTGGAGGCCCATTCTGACCTATTGATAGTAACTGGCTCCAGCGCGGCTGAGAAGGATTCTGAGCTAGAACCCAGGCTTGTGTCAAACATCTGGCTTAATCCATTAGCTATGTCTGCCGTGGCCTCAGAATGAGGTACCAAGCACAGATACCAAGAGTTGGAAGACGCTATCCCATTGTGCCTCCTGCATCTGACTCCTATCTAGCACAGAACCTGCCCCAAACATGTGATAAATAAGAAACAAATGAAAGCATATGAGAGACCTTCCAAGTTCAGAGTCAGGACGTACACGAAAGGATTAGGACAACCTGCCATGTTTCCCTTGTTGCCCTGACTTCCATGAGCCTCCCATGTTGGGATATGACTGTATAGCCTGGGTCCTTGATGTGAATTTTAGGATCCAGCTAGTTCAGCCCCTCAGCTGAGCCCTCTGGACTCCCAGGAGGAGGAGGCCAGAGCAGGCCTGCTCTTTGGGCTCCCTCCCACCAGCCCCGCCGGCCATCTTACCATTGGCTTGGAAGTCCAGGGTGGAGGACGTGTTCCCAAAGGAGTTGGTGGCTGTGCACGTGTAGTCCCCGCTGTCGGCTAGCCCCAGGTCTCGGATCTCCAGGCGCAGAAAGTTGGGGGCAGAGGAGACACTGAAGCGTGGGCCGAGGTCATCCTCGCCAGAGGTAGAGGCCAGGACAAGTCCCCCGTGTGACAGCACCAGGGTGGCCATGGGCTCACTGACCACGGAGCATTGGAGGATGCCCACCAGCCCTGCCTTCATCTCCAGGAAGGCAGTTAGGTGGGGGGCAAGGGGTGGGTCTGTATGGAGAAAGGCCTGTGACCCTCAGACAGGGGACTCCCAGGATTCCCTGCACACGAATCCATGCGCCAGTAGCTCTCTGCCGCCCTCCTATAGTTCCTCTCCTTCCACCCCCCCTAGCTTGTAGCTTTTCCCCCGCTCGCTTGTAGTTCACTGACCCACCCTCCTGCAAATCCGTGATCTGGTCGATCCTTGTGATGACCCCAAGAGTGGGAATCAGGAACCCTTCTTTAAAGATGGGGAGCCCTAGCTGATTTGGCTCAATGCATGGGGAATCATTGCCTGCCTCCCGCATGCCCCCAACTGGAGATGGAGCCCACAACCCGGGCATGAGCTCTTGACCAGAATCAAACTCAGGACTCTTCAGTCCGCGGGCTGTTGCTCTATCTACTGAGCCAAACCAGCCAGGGAAACTAATTGGGACTTTAAATTAAAGGTACTGTATATGATAATTCTTTGTAATCTTTTTGGAAGTTTTAACTTATTTCAAAATAAAAATTTTTTAAATCAGAGGAAACAGAGGCCCAGGGAGGTCCAAGCCTTGCCCAGGTGTGCAGAGCTCAAGGCCACCCGGCCCAGGACCTAACCTGCCTGCAGGCGCCTCACCCCTTGGACCGGCTCCAGCAGTGTCTGCCACACACTGGTCACTTACGGATGACCACCACGCTGACGGGCTTAGAGCGCTCCCTGGCATGGGTATCCTGCACCTCACAGACGTAGAAGCCGGTGTCGGCCCTGGTAGCCGAGCGCAGCTGGAGGGTAGGGCTGTGAGCATCCTCCAACAGGACATGGTTCTTGTACCAGCTGTAGCGCAGCCCGCTGGGTGCTTCTTTAGGCACGTTGCAGGTCAGCGTCACTGTCTGGTTCTCCTGGATGGGGCCTGCTGGGCTCATCTCGACCTCAGCCACTGTGGGGGCAGCGGAGGGCACACTGGGGGTACCCACCTGACTTGCAGGCCCAACTCCTCAGCATCCCGGGTTTGCAGCCGCTCAGCTTAATCTGCATGGTTTACATCACACCCTTCTGCAGTGGAGCCTGCTGTGTCTGTCCTGGTCATGAGGACCCTCCTGACACCTCACCCTGCCAGGGAGGTTTGTCCTCTGTCTGAGAAGGCACCCTGACCTGACTCTCCTCAGCCCCTATGGCCTGGACCCCTTCCCCACCCTCTGTCAAGACCCAGGTTCACCCAGGACTCACTGAAGATGTGGAGGCTGAAAGGGGGTGAGACTGAAGAGCCAACTTCATTCCTGGCTTGGCAGGTGTAGACTCCAGCATCGTCCCAGGATGCCTGGGGCAACTGCAGCACAAAACTCTGGGATTTGAGGGGCGTCCCATCCTTGAGCCACTGCACAGAACTGACCGTGGGGTAGCTGCTGCTCACCCTGCAGGTGAGTGTGACCAGATCACCTGAGCGAATGTTCCCCTCCGAGGGGCTGAGGAGGATCTCCACAGCTTTGGGGGCATCTGCAAGGCATGATGGGTAGGGTGTGAGGTAAGGAGCCTTGGCTGGGAAGGAGTAACCCACTCTCTGTCAGCACCCTGCCCTAAGGAAGCCCGCCCACATAAATCCTCAGTCCCATTAGTTCCTCTGTCCCCGGCTGTGCTGAACCCCATTTTATGTTGCTAATTCCTTCCTACATCACTGAGAGTCTGATAATGCAATGTGTGGCCTATTGTCCAGCCCCCACTGCCTTCCAGGGCTTTCTGCCTCATGACAACGTCCAATGTCCTCTGTCCGATGTGGGGGGTCATGGGTACCACACTGTTTGCCTTGGTGGCCTGTGGTAGCTGTTGGTAAGGGACAAAGCACCTGATGGAGGGAGCCAAAGACAGTCGCATTAGCTCTGAGAATGGTTAACCCATTTGTAAAGAGGGCGCCAACAACACAAAGAGGCTGCATGTTTTAGGATCTCGTTTCAAAGCTTCTCACGGTGAAAATGTGCTAATAAAAGCTCACATTTTCAAGTCCTTGATCTGCGTAGAGATGAAGATAGTAAAAGCTAATATATTTGACTAGTTGGTATGTGCCAAGCACTCCTCCAATTTTCATAGCAAACTCTATGAGAAAGGAACCGGCATTTGTTGTTACCACCCCTCATGTAGATGAGAAAACGGAGGCTCTGAGACGCAAGCAACTTGCCCAAAGTTTGCTTATTAGTGGATGGTCATGTCAGCCTGTGGATAGCCGTTGTTCTAGAAAAATCCGCCCCATTGTTCTGTGATGGGAAGATGCTCACTCAAGTGGAAACTCGTCTTTCTCCCACGGCCTCTTTGCCATGTCCGAGTGATGCCCTGATCACCGTGGATGTGAGCAGCGCTAGGCCACAAAGGATTGACCCCACCTCCCAGCATTCTCCAGAGCTGGGCTAAATCCCAAGGTCCTTGCTGCCTGACCCCCAGCCTCTGGGTCTTTGTCTCCCCATCTGTGCCCAACCTGGCCTCAGGGACAAGAGGTGAAAGGGAGCTTGAAGGTGGCTCTTGGTGCTTAGCAGTCTCTCTACCCGGCCCCACCCAAGAGATCAGAGAGCACCCAGCCTACTGCAGGGGCGAGGGCTCTGTTTCTATGGGCTGGAGAAGGAACCGGTTTTCTCTGGGGAGGCACAGCTGGGTGCTCAGGGACGAGGGCGTGGCCCCCAGCACACTCACACTGCACTTGGAGGAGAATCTCGCCCTGTGTCTTGTGTCCGGCCACCGAGAGCTGGCAGCTCAAGGTCCGGCCGTGGTCCTGCCAGGTCAGGGCCATGTGGAGGGTCTCCCGGTGGATGATGCCCGTGGTCTCGAGCTTCTGGAACTGGGAGGTGACGGAGCGAGCTGGGTCCTGGCCTTGCCACTGCAGGCTGACGGGCTCCTGCAGGCACGCGTAGGGAGTGGAGCAGTTGAAGTCCACCTCCATGCCCTCGCGAAGTTGTAACGGTGAGGCAATGGTGGGCACACTGGGCTCCTCTGAGGACAAAGACAGGAGGCTCAGGACTCCCCATCACCACACTTGACGCCTCCTGCTCTGCAAGCCCCAGCTGAGGCACGAGCGCTGGGCGGGAAGGAGAGTCTGCTTTCTACCCCCTCCCGCTTGGGGTGCATGCATGGAGGACACAAGGCTGGGACTAGCCTGGGGCTGGGGATGGGTTTAGGACAAGGACTGGGGCTGTGAGTCAGTGGGGCCAGAAGCAGCTTGGGAGCCCCTTGCAGGCAGCAACCAGGCCACCCCGCTCCTCACCTGTCACAGTGACCGCTGTGCCTGTGGCATCTACCCAGCGGTTGATATCACTGATCTCGAAGCGGAAGCTGTAGGCGCCCGAGTCCTGGGGGCTCAGGTCCTTCAGCAGCAGGTTGCACACCCTGTGCTCGGCATTCCCCAGCAGCTGGGCACGGCCACGAAAGCGTGCCTCTACCTGCTGGGAGCCCCCCGAGTGGTAAACCACCTGCCGATTTCCCGAGTAGTCATAGTACCAGATGGTTGTGATGCTGTGGGGCACCTCCACGCTGTCAGGGAAACTGAAGATGCAGGGAATGACGAGGCAGGACCCCTTCACGCCCTGCACGGCCACAGGGCGGGAGACACCCCAATTGGCCAGGACTGAGGGAGGAACAGACAGACAGGAGAATAGTGTCAGCGCAGAGCCCCATGATCCGCCCTATAGAAGGTGCCCCAGATGAACCCCCAATCCCTGCTATGTCCTCTGGGAGGATCACTGCTCCCTGCCGCTGTCTCTCTGTGCCCAACCTTCAACCTCAACAGCCAACCTGAGACCAGGCACAGTCTGTCTGCCGGGCCAGCAAAGGCTGGGCTCACGGAGGCCAGGCCCAGTGAGGTGAGCAAGGCCAGCAAAGCTTACCTGTCGAGATGGATGCGGCCAGGTGGAGAAGCTGAAGCAGGTGGCCCATAGCAGGTCCTCGTGCCTGTCCTGGTGTGTAAGAGAGTGGTGTGCACTGTACTGATTGGATACACGGGGCTCCTAAGGAGGCTCCAGGCACCTCAGTCCGGAGCCTGCCGAAGGGTCAGCCCTGCGTCCCCACAGGCTATGCTGACAGGGCAGGGCTTCCAAGGACTGCTGGGGCAGCCACCGACTGGGAGCTGGGAGCCCACGTTCAGGGCGTGGACTGTACCCAGCTATGCCCTCACTTGGTGGAATGCACTAGAAAACCCTCTGGGTGCCCCTAAGCCCCACCCCAAGTTCTGCTTTCCCAACCTTTCAGGAGCACTCCCCCAGAGCAGATGAGCAGCTGTTGCTCCCTTTCCTCCACTTCCCTGCCCCTCCCTGTGCCTCCTTGCCACCCAAGCCAACAGGAACTGGAACCCAGAGAGGCCTGGTGACTTACTCCAAGGCACTCAGCAAGAACAACGGCTTCTTACTTGAGACTTATCTCCCTGCCTCTAGCCTTACAAGCTATAAGCCATATGGGGCTTGATTGAGCACTTCAGCACAGTGCTGTCCTTCAGGGCCATTCCCTTGCTCAAAAACCTCCTGTGGCTCCCCATTGCCCAATATATCCCTAAAATGTCCTAATTTCTTACTCCCAGCTCCGCCTTCACTCCCTGCTCCTCACACATCCACCCTGGGGTCAGTCCCAGCTACACACGGGCTCTCCAGCTGACTAGCTATGTCCCCACCACAAATCATCTCTGCCTGTTGAAACTTTATTCAGTCTTCAAGGTACAGCTTGAAGGCAGCTTCGAGCTGAAACTTCCCCTTTGGGGTTCCTGTAGTCACCAGAACCACCTCAGTGCTTGCCTTGTCCTTGGCATCTTGTGAGAGCCTGAAAGTGGAGGCGTGTGCCTCAGCCCGGCACAGCAGCCCCCAGGCTTTGCCGCAGAGAGTGGTCTTTGGCCTTTAGAGCTGGTGACAGGGCAAGCTTAGGTGCAACGGGGGGCACAAGGGCCCCGCACAAACATATCCCACAAGCATGAGTTAATTGCCTATAGTACACAATGCACGGGAAGGCAGAGGGACCCTCTACCATGGAGTGACCCTGGTGAGGGTGGGAGGCTCTTGGGAGTGCCAGAAATATGGACCTGAAGGGGAGAGGGGGCAGAAACACATATAACTGAAACTATAAAACTATTAGAGGAAAACATGGATGAAAAGATTCATGACCTAGTATCAGGCGATGATTTCTTAAGTGCGACAGCAAAAGTACAAGCAACAGAAGAAAATATAGATAAGTTGAACTTGATCAAAATATCCTTTGTGAATCAAAGGATACTAGGAAGAGAGTAAACAGAAAACTCCACAGAATGTGAGAAAACATTTGTAAATCACGGGGTTAGAATCATATATAAGGGATTAATATCTGGAATATACAAAGAACTCCTATACATCTCAACAACAAACTCTAAACAACCCAAATTTTTAAAATGGAAGAAGGACTTGAATAGACATCTCTTCAAAGATGATGTAAAATGGCCAGTAAGCCCATGAACAGATGCTCAACATCATTAGTCATAAGGAAAATGCAAATTAAAACCACAATGACCCTGTCTGCGTGGCTCAGTTGGTTGGAGCTTGGTTCTGTAGACTAAAAGGTTGCGTGTTTGATTCCCAGTCAGGGCACATACCTAGGTTTCAGTTTCGAGCCCGTGTTGGGGAGCATACAGGAGGCAACTGATTGGTTGCCTTCATCCTCTCTTTCATACCCTTTAATTCCCTTCCTTTCTCTCTTTATATATATATATATATATATATATATATATATATATATATATATATATATATCCTCAAATGAGAATTAAAAACAAACAACAACCGAAACTGGTTTGGCTCAGTGGATAGAGCGTGGGTCTGCAGACTGAAAGGTCCCAGGTTCGATTCCTGTCAGGGGCATGTACATTGGTTGCGGGCACATGCCTGGTAGGGGATGTGCAGGAGGCAGCTGGTCAATGTTTCTCTCTCATCAGTATTTCTAGCTCTCTATCCCTCTCCCTTCCTCTCTGTAAAAAAATCAATAAAATATATATTTTTTAAAAACAACCTAAGAACACAATGAGCTACCACTTCACACCCATCAGAATGGCTATTAACAAACAGACAAAATCAGAAAATAAATGTTGGAGAGGATATGGAGACATTAGAAGCTCAGTGCACTGCTGGTGGGAATGTAAAATAGTGCAGCCCCTGTGGGAAACTATTGGTGGTCCCTCAAGAAGTCAGACATGAATTACCGTGTGATGTAGCAACTCTGCTCCTGGGTCTCCCAGGTGCATAGCAGTGTTATTCATAATAGTCAAAAAGTGAACACAACCCAAGTGTCCATCAACAGATGAATGGATAAAAAACAACGGGATAGCCATAAGAAGGAATGAAATTCTGACACATTTTACAGCATGGGTAAACCTTGAAAATATTATGCTAAGTGAAGTCAGCCAGATCAAAGAGGGCAAATATTGTAAGATTCCACTTAAAGAGATACCTAAAGTAGGCAAATTCATAGGGACAGAAAGCAGAACAGAGACTTTCAAAGGCTGCAGGGAGGGGAGTTAATGTGTAATGGGTACAGAGTGTATGTTTTGGATGATGAAAAAGTTCTATAAATAGACAGTGGTGATGGCTCCACAATATTGTGAATGTACTGAATGCCACTGCATTGTACTCTTGAAAATGGTTAAAACAGCACACTTTATGCTTTGCCCATTTACCACGCACACATACAAAACCCATATTGCCAACTTTGCAGTCCTCCTGGTATTAAATGCTGACTCTGCAGTGAGGGGAGGGCCTAGAGGCTGGAAGTGGGGACAGGAAACTCATGACAACTCCCAGCTGATTCTGGTGGCTACCAGGGGGCACACCTGGGGAGTGCTGAGCAGACACTCGGGGCCTGGCTGAAGCCGGAATGGCCTGGCAGGATGACAAAATAGAACTTAGCCAAGTGTGAAAAGAGAGGGTGTCCTTGCAGGAAGCACATCAAAGCAAAGGCGAGGGAAGGCCCCGAAGATCCATGCTCCCCAGGAGACCCAGCCCCGGGCTTCGGATGATCCAGCCTACAGGTCTGGTCATTCTCTGAGACCCACTGGTCTATCCCCAATTCTTTGGGCCAACCTAGGCCTGCTCCTGTCCCAGGAGGCTATACCCACACCTGGCCTTTGGCCATAAGAATGGCTCATGCTGGCCCAGCTGTAGGCAGCTCTGAAGGATTCAGTTTCTGTTTCCCAGTGTCAGATTGGGCCGCGAGACCTGGATGCTGGGCAGAAAGGCAGCTCACTGTGCATGGTTGGGGGCAGGTATGGCCTTGGAGCCAGCAGCCGTGCTGAATATCAGGGTCCAATCTTCTACAGCTAGGACATCAGCAAGACAGCATGCGCATGTCTTGCTGATATCCATAGCTCCCCTTTCTGTTCCCATCTGGGGCCCTGGAAAGGGCAATGCTGAACCTAGTGGTGGAGGAATGGTGGGGTCTTAAACATACTGTTCCTGGAATGGAAGAGGGATTTTAGAGCGTTTGGGAGGAGGACTCTTTCTAGGACTACCCAAAATTACAGCATGTAGATGTCATTTAGCCCAGCCACACTACTCGAAGGGTTGGTCCAACCAGAGCCCATCTTAATAGCTCAGCCTAAAAACCAATCTCAGTCCTGAGAACTTTTCTGGGGGGAAAAAGTAGAAGAAGAAGGGCAAGAAGAACCCCAGACAGGAAGACCCTTGTCTCTGTTTGAAAGTCTGGTATTGCAATAGCTAAGCCCTGGAAACAGCCCAAGTGCCCATCAGTAGCCATGTGGATAAAAAAAAAGCTGTGGTACATTTATACCACGGAATACGATGCAGCTGTAAAAAAAAAAAAAGAAGAAGAAGAAGACTCTCTAGCCCTCTGAGACAGCATGGAGGGACCTGGAGAGTGTCAAGCTAAGTGAAATAAGTCAATCAGAAAAAGATAAGTGTCACATGATTTCATTCATACGTGGAATCTAAGTAACAAAATAAAGTGATGAACAGAATGGATCCAGAGTCATGGAAGCATGGAACAGAGTGAGGAATCTTGGAGGGAAGGGCGGGGGGGTGGGGGGGAGGAAGAGGGGTGTGAGGTAGTCAACCAAAGACCTGGTGTGCATATATGCATGACCCATGGACACAGACAATGGGTAGTGAAGGCCTAGGGGGTTGGGGGGGGGGGGTTGGAGGGGTTGAGGGGGCTGGAAGGGACCAATGTGTGTGTGTGGGGCATATGTAATACTTTCAACAATGAAGAATTATTAAGAGAGAAGGAAGGAAGGAAGGAAGGAAGGAAAGAAGGAAGGAAGGAAGGAAGGAAGGAAGGAAGGAAGGAAGGAAGAAAGAAAGAAAGAAAAAGAAAGAAAGAAAGAAAGAAAGAAAGAAAGAAAGAAAGAAAGAAAGAAAGGAAAGAAAGAAAGAAAGAAAGAAAGAAAGAAAGAAAGAAAGAAAGAAAGAAAGAAAGAAAGACTGGTACTGAGGGCTTAGGTTAAGCTGTGCTCCCTGGTGGCAGAGGGATAATATGGGTCTTGGGGAAGGGGTGGGTATATTGGGGGGCAGAGAGTAGCACAGTTCTAAAACAACCTGCCCCTTGGGCAATGACCATTGGAGAGAGTGTCATTCCCCAGACCTCAGGGAGTTCCTGAGGTTCATCCTTGTATCCCCAGGTCTTGGGTGCTCTGAAGACAGAGTTTTAAACCCTCACTCCTACCCAGAAACGGTAGAGGTTGCGTCAGGGTTGGGATGGGCACCCATATGGCCTGTCACATGGTGGGCACCCATGTTCGCTGCCTGTGTGGGAGCAAGTGAGCGGGTAAAGTCTCTATGAGACTACGTGTCCCAGGACAAAGAAAAGGGTGAATTGGGATCCGAGTGCCTGACCTCTGTCCCAAAGGCCAAGTCCAGCGGGGGGGGAGGGGGGGGGGGGCGGTGTTAAAACATTTTCACTGCAGGCAGCTCAGCAGGATTCAGTTTCTGTTTCTTAGACCAGGGCTTCTCCCCAACTTCCCCATCTGGCTGGAGAAGGAGGGAAAAGGGTGACACAGACAGCTGGAGTGCTCTGCCCCCTGAAAGGAAATCAGGGTACAGCTGGGCAACCCTGGGAAGGGGTATCTTTATCACAGTGGAAAGTCCCAGGAGCGGCCTGGGCTCAGAGTGAGGGGAAGACGAAGGCCACGTTGTGGTTGGGCTGGGGTGACAGTGATGGGCAGGCAGTGCTTTGGGATGGAATCAGGGATGACACGGAGGTGAGAGTGATGGGCTTGGGGTGAGGGCAAAGGCCAGTGATTAGTAAAATGGTTGGGTTGGGATGCAAGGGAGAGTGAGATAAGGGTGGATCAGGGGCCTGCATTGGGCCGGACGGTGGTTGGGATTGGGATTGGGATTGGGAATGGGATTGGGATTGGGATTGGGACTGGGAATGGGATGTGGGTTGGGAAGATTTGGAGCTGTGGAAGGGTTTAGGTTAGGAGTGCAGCTTTGATTAGTGTCTTGGGCTTGGGTTGATTTGGCATCCAGCTCTCACACCAGATGACCCCCAGCCAACCTCAGCCCAGCCCTGCTCCCTTCCCTCCACTCGCCCTCCAGGCCCAGGGATAGGCGTACCTGCTCCAGGGGAAGTGGCTGCAAGGCTGGTGAACCGCAGGGGAGGAGAACAGGAAGGAGGGCCACGCGCGCCTGTGCTGCCTGCTCCCCGGGCTCTGTCACCCCGAGAGAGGAGATCCAGCCGCAGAAGCTGCTTCTTCTTTTCCCCGAGCCTCAGCTGTACTGCCCAGCCCGGAGGCTGGTCGGGGAGGCAGCTGCAGGCCTTTCGCAATCCAGGACAGGAAAGACTTGGCAAGGGAAGGCTGAGCACCAAGGGACTTGAGCAAAAGCCAAAGTGGGGCCCGGGGCCACTCTATCTCTTCCTCTCAGGAAAAGTGGAGGGACATGGAGGGTCTGTTCACCCCTCTCTTTGGGGGCTCGTGGCCTTTTTAGGGAGCCTGAGCGTGGAGGGGAGCTTTCTGCGCACTGTTCCTCCTGACCACTGGGCAGGAGGCAAACCCAGGGATATCAGGGTGCAGCTGGGCAATCCCAGGAGTACAGTATCTTTAGAACAGTGGGAAGTCCCAAACATTTTTTTTAAAATATATTTTATTGATTTTTTTTACAAAGAGGAAGGGAGAGGGATAGAGAGTTAGAAACATCGATGAGAGAGAAACATCGATCAGCTGCTCCCTGCACACTCCTTACTGGGGATGTGCCGGCAACCAAGATACATGCCCTTGACCGGAATCGAATCTGGGACCCTTCAGTCCGCAGGCCGACGCTCTATCCACTGAGCCGAACCAGTTAGGGCAGGAGTCCCAAACATTTAACTCTGAGAGACATATAATCCATAAATGAAGTCTACTGGCTTTGAAATGGGCAATAGAAATCGCCTGGAGGAGGGGAGCATTCCTGGGCACCCAGACCAAGGTGTTGATTCTCCACACCCCATGGCATACCAGACACTTTGAGAAGAATCTCCCCCCCGTCAGGAAGCAGGTCCTGGTTGTGGGGAACACAGGGGCCCTGGGACACCCACTGAGGTAGAAAAGGAAAGACCCTAGCACGGGAGAGTTACCATTACAATACTGGAGCCCATTTTATGGAGGGCCTACTATGTGCCAAGCACTTGGCATATGGGACAGATGTTAATTGCTCCAAACAATCCTGGATACAAGGGACAACACGTTTCTCTGTTTTTGTAACTTAAATTTACTTCACCTCAGCCCCTGCCTATCTGTAGTGATAGGGAGCCCCGCCATGGCAGATCAGCCCCCCTCGATCCTGTGGGCAAACCTCATGTGCTGATAAATAAAAATAAAAATAAAAAGATGTGAAACCCTGAATCGGATGGACCCAGGATCCAAAGTAGATGTCTCCTGACATTCTATCCTGAAATCCTCAGGCCCCACAGAACTTAGATCTCTCCCATTCTCTCCTCTTTGTAGCTTCCTTGTCACTCCCAACCTTGGATTCATCCCATTGCTTCCTCCTCCAACCCCAACATAAGGCTTGTTGGTCCAGAGACTCCCAGCTCTGGGCCTATGCAACTTACTGGCCCCAGTCCATCTACTGCAGACTACACGCATCTATCCCATAGCTTTGTGGTAGGCGAAGCATTCTCCTTTACCCACTGATTTGGCCTTAGCCAAAACTTATGTGGCCAAAGGATGTGAGTGGACGTGACAGGAAGTCTTGAAATACACTCCCTTGGCTTGCCTTGCCCTCTTGCATTTCTGCCATTGCCGTGCAAAAAACATACTCCAGCTGACCCGCTGGTCCAAAGAGGAGGACAGACATGTGAGACTAACCCGCAGCCTGGAATAAGCCCAGCTGGGCCCGACCAACGTCAGCTAGACCTGAGCCCACCTGAAGATACATGTTTGCTGTTGGATGCCACTGAGAATTCTGTGGTTGCTCATTAGCTACAATAGGGAAGGCTATGCATGTATGGGGGCAGAGGACATATAGGAAATCTCCGTACCTTTCCCTCATTTTGCTGTGAACCTAAAACTTGTCTTAAAATAAAAAAGAAAGGAAGGAGGGAAGGAAGGAAGAAAGGAAGGAAGCAAGGAAGGAAGGAAGGAAGGAAGGAAAGAAGGAAGGAAGGAAGGAAGGTCATTCCATTCACTCTATTCTCCCAACAACTTTGGCCATAACTGGTTGGCACTCAAATTTGACATCTTCCATTACATAAAACTGATCCCAATCCCAATCGTAATCACCATCCTGACCAACGCGGGTCCCTGTTCCACCTTATCTCACCCTCAGTTGCATCCCAAGCCCAACTGAGGGTGAGAGTAGACAACGGACATTTCCACCTTGAGACAGCTGGCCACAAGTAGTGTGCATATCTGTAATGTGCCATATTCTTTGGAGGCTGTAAGATAGAAGGAATAGAGGTCAGGGGGGAACTCTTTAACATATCTTGGACTTTGGTGTCCAGAAATTTCATCTCATTGTAATTAAATGTATCAGATCAAAATCTGTCCTAAGAATAGCAGATCTTAATAGAACTTTTTAGAATTGGGAAAGAGCGATGCTGGGTATGTGAAATCTCGAGTATAAAGTTATATTTGGTGAATAAATTATTTCATTTCATGGCTTAATGGTTTTACTCTGAGTAAAATTTTGCTAGTTTTTTTTTTTTTTTGCATTTATTCTGGAATAAACCAGCATATTTTAAAAAATATATCTTATTGATTTTTTACAGAGAGGAAGGGAGAGGGATACAGAGCTAGAAACATCGATGAGAGAGAAACATCGATCAGCTGCCTCCTGCACACCCCCTACTGGGGATGTGCCCGCAACCAAGGTACATGCCCTTGACTGAGATCGAACCTGGGATCCTTCAGTCTACAGGCTGTGCTCTATCCACTGAGCCAAACCGGTTTTGTTTTTTTTGTTTTTTTCAAATAAAAAACACCCCCCCACATAGTTTGGCTAAAGAAACTCAAAATAACCATGGTTTAAATAAAACAGAAGTGTATCTCAATACCTCAAGTACGTGTGGCATCTGAGGCTAATGTGGCAATGGTTCAATCATCATGAAACTAGAACCCTTCTTCATCTTTTTTTATTTCTATGTTTCCACTATTTATGTATGACCAATTTCACATCTGTGATGCCCTTCAGTCAGAAGTTCTTTGAGACGATGCCATCGGCCTTGGCCAGTTGGAGAATGGAATCCTCTGACTCACCCCCCCCCCCCCCCCATAGCCCCGCAGATAGCATAGATTGTAAACTGGCCTTGAACCTGCCTGTCACCTTATCAACCTCTGCCTCATTCATCTGGATGGATCCGTGGTCCCTGGCACCAATGATGAGGTTGCTGGCAGTGCACTTCCGCCACACTTACAGGTCCACGAACTCGCTGGTGTCCTTCTGCATGTCAATGGCGTGTCTGCTGCCAACACCACCACCATCACCACCACCATCATCACCACCACCATCATCATCACCACCACCATCATCATCACCACCATCATCATCATCACCACCACCACCACCTCCACCACCACCACCACCACCATCATCACCACCACCACCAACACCATCACCATCATCATCATCACCACCACCATCATCATCACCACCACCACCACCACCACCATCATCACCACCACCATCATCATCACCACCACCATCATCACCACCACCACCATCATCATCACCACCACCATCATCATCACCACCACCACCACCACCACCACCACCATCATCATCACCACCACCACCATCATCATCACCACCATCATCATCATCACCACCACCACCACCACCACCACCACCACCACCACCATCATCACCACCACCACCAACACCATCACCATCATCATCATCACCACCACCATCATCATCACCACCACCACCACCACCACCATCATCACCACCACCATCATCATCACCACCACCATCATCACCACCACCATCATCATCACCACCACCATCATCATCACCACCATCATCATCATCACCACCACCACCACCTCCACCACCACCACCACCACCATCATCACCACCACCACCAACACCATCACCATCATCATCATCACCACCACCATCATCATCACCACCACCACCACCACCACCATCATCACCACCACCATCATCATCACCACCACCATCATCACCACCACCACCATCATCATCACCACCACCATCATCATCACCACCACCACCACCACCACCACCACCACCATCATCATCACCACCACCACCATCATCATCACCACCACCACCACCACCATCATCATCACCACCACCATCATCACCACCACCATCATCATCACCACCACCACCACTATCACCACCACCACCACCACTACCACCATCATCACCACCACCAACAACACCACTACCACCATCATCACCACCACCACCACCACCAACACCACCACCATGAGCGTGTCAGCTAGACCCCTTCTTAATTTTTGCTCTGTCATCTTCAAAGAGCTACTTCCACTCACAGTCCATGATGGCTGCTTGATTTACAACTATTATATGTGAATTCCAGAAAGCAGTATGGAAGAAAGAACAAACCCTTATCTTTTAGAGCTACACCCACTTTCACTCATTCAGTCACTACTTAAATTACACATTTTATTTCAGCCTGTGTCACATGGCCTTATGCCTTCATTTCAATAGATGATGTGCCCACGTAAATATTGTGGGGCTCATTATGAAGAAGTGGGGATGACGGAGATAAAGCCTTGCCCTTACATGATGAAATCAGGACCATAATTCTATCATTCGTTTTTTTTAATCTACAGAGATCCCAGCCCTAGGCTTAGACAGCTTCTCTGCAGAACCTCCTGTCTCCCCCAGAGGGCACCAGAGTCCCCAGCTTCCTCAACTTTATCTTCAGACCCAATTGCAACATAGTCTAAGGGTTCTCCATGCTGCTAAGGTCAGTGCAGGGCAGGTGGGAGTGGGTAAGCCCCTGGGCCCTGCATAGAGCTGAGTTCAAATGCAGACATTCACCCCTGAGTCATCATGGGGAAGTCTCTCAACCACCCTAAACCTAACGTCCTCCAGACAGCTTGTGTAAGGATACCCCACAGGGCCTGGATTGTAAGACGAGTTCTGTGCGTGCACAGTGAGAGTGACTGATGGCTGTGCTCCCCTCTTCCACCTAAAGTGCAGTCTAACCCAAAGCTACACCTATTTGCACTCATTCAATCACTGCAACAGCCTGTGGTCTATCCCTCTGCCTCTCCTGCCTTGTTCATGCAGTACTCGCTCTCTCCTGCTCCGAGTTTGTGGGCTCTGGGGTTCTTAGGGAGACTGAAGGGTCATCCTTCTTCCCAAACCAGCCGCCAGGGGGATAACTCACCAAGGCCCACGGAGGCCTCACAAGAAAATAAAAAGGCCTGCCCTAACCGGTTTGGCTCAGTGGATAGGGCATCAGCTTGTGGACTGAAGGGTCCCAGGTATGATTCCGGCCAAGGGCATGTACCTTGGTTGCGGGCACATCCCCAGTTGGGAATGTTTCTCTCTCATCAATGTTTCTAACTCTCTATCCCTCTCCCTTCCTCTTGGTAAACAAAATCAATAATATATATATATATATATATATATATATATATATATATATATATATATATATATATATATTTTTTTTTTTTTTTAAGAAAAAAAAAAGAGTGGAGCTTATTTTAAAAAGAAAAGAAAAGAAAAAGGCCCAAGTTGTGGGTTCCCCTGTCCTCCTTCCCGTTCAGGCTCCGGGTGTCCTGTGTGAGCATTTGCAGCCCCAGGGGTGCAGAGCTGAACAGAGTTAGACACATTTAAGCCACCGCACCGACTTCCAGTTCTAGATGGTGGCCTGGAACATGTCTCTACCACCCTCAGCCCCTCAAACGCCACCAAAAGCACAGAGTGCAAAAGAAGAAAGGAAATAAACCATAGGCTGAGGACAGGATGGCTGGAGGTGGGAACATCAACTGCCCAGGGATTTTGACTGGCTGCTGGAAGACAGAGGACGGGCTGATCGCGGTGAGGGACGAATGGGGGCAGAGGAAACCATGGCCGAAGCACGCCTGAGAGATAGCTGACCCAGGGGCCACAGCAGGGATGGAGCCCAGGAGTGGGTTCTCTCAGGGGGACAACTCACCTCAAAGGGATGGCAGTAGCCACATGGACCTCTCTGCGCCCTCCCCCCCCACCAACAGTCCAGGACACTGGAAATACTCCACATCGATGCCCATAGCAACACCCTCGCTCCTCGCTCAGATGGATGAGTTGGTCACCAGGTATTAGCAGACAGCTGGGAAAAAAATAATAACAATAAAAATACAAGAAAAGGAGGAGGATTAAGAAAAGAATAATAGCCGAAACCGGTTTAGCTCAGTGGATAGAGTGTCGGCCTGCAGACTGAAGGGTCCCGGGTTCAACTCCGGTCAAGGGCATGTACCTTGGCTGCGGGCACATTCCCAGTAGGGGGTGTGCAAGAGGCAGCTGGTCGATGTTTCTCTCTCATCGACGTTTCTAGCTCTCTGTCCCTCTTCCTTCTTCTCTGTAAAAAATCAATAATATATATATTTTTTAAAGAGAGAGAGAAAAGAAAAGAATAACAAATAGCTATTGAGTTCTTACTGTAGGCCTGGGGGTATTTAACTCATTTAATGACCCTCTGAGCTAGATGCTATTGTTCTTTCGGCCCTTCCGGAAACTGTGCCACAGAAAGGTAGCCCAGCTTGGCTGAGGTTTGCACAGCTAGTGAGGGGCTAGAGATGGAGTCGGAACTCGGGCAGTTTGTGTCCTGCATTGTACTCCGAACGGCTCAGCTATACCACCTCTTTAATAAGCTAAACAAAAGGTGAACAAACCGATCCCGGAGGAAATAGATAATTGAAAGAACAGAAGAACTGAAAGAATAGTCTAATACTATTACATTCATAAAACAAAAAGAGGCAGTGACAAAAATAAAGAAGTAACTCTTAGAAATTTAAAATGGAATCACTGAATTTTTTTAAAAAAAAATCAATAGAAAAGAGTGTGAACATTTGTGATTTGGGTGTTCAAAATGAATTCACTCTTCTTTTAGTGAATAAAATAGAATAAAATAAAAACTCTGATTCCCCTGCAGTATTCCCAAATCTTTGGGTTGGGTGGGATTAGCAACCACAACCACCACTCCTGTTTGCAACGTAAGAGGTACTTATTCCTGCTGGAAGTCCACCATAAATAGCCAGTGGATAAAGACAACATTCAGGCCAGAGGAAAGATATACGTAGAGTGACCCTGGAATCTTGATGACATCATTGGAGCCCCTGGATCAATCCTTACCTGAAGCTAACAGGGTGAGTGCTCCCTTCTCACAATATCCACTGATTAAATCCCACAGAAGGACTCCATTCATCCATGCCTCAGTTGTGTCCATACCTCAGATGAGTCACCATCAAGGTAAGCTACCAGACCTTGGGTATAAGCCCACCCCAAAGGTGCTGCAACTGAAAAACAACCCAAGTCACACGATTGGACTAAGGGAGCAGCAGTTCCCAAAAAGAATGCTGGGTAAACACAACAACAGCTACCACAGGTCACTACACACATCGAGGCGCCGGGCATGGGAACGTGCACATGGCGCGGCCACACAATGGAGACGACATCTGTTTCTTCTCTCAGAAACGAAAAAGACAGGCAATTAGAAAACCAGAAACAACAGAATCTATTCCTGGGGCCAAATATGAAGCAAACACACGTGAGGCACGATTCTGAGCAATTAGTGCCTTGGTTCTGCAGTAAGGAATGTTTATATCATCGTGATTGGGTAGTTTTCCGTTTTCAGAATCAAACTAAAGCTAAAGGATGGAAGATTTCATTATAATTACAGAACATGTAAGTGTTATAAACTTTGACCATGGGAATGTAAAGATAAAACCAACAGAAACTAGAAGGAGGTGCAGGAGGAAGGTGTCAGATGGCTCTGAGGGGCTAATGGTCCTCAGATAGAGGTGGGGCCCAGCGGGGCGCCTCCGCTTGGTGAGCTTTGTCCCATGCACCAGGAGATTGCCAGTTCGATTTCCTGCCAGGACATGTGCTTTGATTCCCTGTCAGGCCACATGCTGGGGTTGCAGGCTCGATCCCAGTCCAGGACATGCAGGAAGCACTGATCTGCATTACAATCTCTCCCTCGCCCTTCCTCTCTCTCTCAAATCAATAAAAACATATTTGTTTGTTTTTTAAATTTTTTTTAAAGGAAATACCATCTGAAGTTGATGGAAGAAAAACTATGTTTTAAATGTAAGTGATGGGAGCTGAGAGATAGTGTGGTTTAAATTCTTAATGATAAGCTGTCATTAATTGCTCTCTTGAGTTACTAAATTGAGAAACAGGTAAACATATAAACATTCCATACTATGAAGTTAAAACTCTGGAATAGCTAAAAATGGAAAAAGTTCTGAGAAGTGAAACTGGGTGTAGGGAATTGTGTGTGTGTGTGTGTGTGTGTGTGTGTGTGTGTGTGTGTTTTCTTTGTCCCATTCTGTACTGGTTGAATTTCTTTACTGACACATATTATACCCTATCAGAAGTCCCCCACCCCAGGGCCCACCTCCTATGTGCGGATGGAAGGTAGACACTCCCTTCCCACCTCTTTCTAGCCTGGCTTCCTGTTTGTACGGCAGGGGCTGGAGTTACATTTCCCAGCCTCCCTTCCAGCTACCTAAATGCCACCACCCCATTCAGACATAATTAATTCCCCACTTCATCAAACTGGCCAAATAATAATCTCTCCCAAAAATGTGAAACTGGAAACGAGAGACACTATTTGGCATCTGCTGTGGCTGGAATGAAGGGCAAATAGATTCAGGAGCTTGTGATGATCACATGCATGGAGAAGAAAAAGCAAATAAAAGGCAAACTCTTAAGAGTATGAAAAACAACAACAGACTGGGGGAAAAATATTTGCAAAACGCATATCTGATAAAGGACTTGTATCCAAAAAACAAGAAAAACAAAAAAAACACATGAGGAACTCTTAAAACTCAACAATAAGACATTGAACAACCCCATTAAAAAGAGGCAAAAGATCTGAACAGGTACCTCACCGAGGAAGATATACAGAGGGCAGATAAGCATTTGAAAAGATGCTCCACATCATATGTCTTTAGGGAAATAACAGTGAGATCCCACCCACCACACACCCATTAGAATGGTCACAATCCAGAACACTGACAACAGCAAATGCTCACCAAAGTGTGGACTCTCATTCATTGCTGATGGGAACACAACATGGAATAGTTCCTTTGGGAGGTAGTTTGGCGGCTTCTTACGAAGCTAAACAAAGTCTTACCATACAACCCAGCAACCAAGCTTCTGGGTATTTATCCAGCGAAGTTGAAACCTTGTGGCTGCACAAAACCTCGTACACGAATGTTTATAGCAGCTTTATTTATAATTTCCAAAAAAAAATATGAAAGCAATCAAGTTGTTCTTCAGCCAGTGAGTGGATAAATTGTGTTACATACATATAGCGGAATACTATTCAGTAATAAAAAGGAAATAAGCTATCAACACCATGAAAAGACATCGAGGAAACTTGAATGCAGATTATTAATCCTGCATGATTCCTACTATTAGACATTCTGGAAAAGGCACAACTTGGAGACAGCAAAAAGATCAGTGGTTGCCAGAAACTGGGGAGGAGAGGGATGAATAGGCGTACCACAGAGGATTTTTAGGGCAGTGAAATACTCTGTATGGTACTGAAACGGTGAACTATGATATGTATTTGTTAAAACCCATAGATATGGCCCTAGCTGGTTTGGGTCAGTGGATAGAGTGTCGGCCCAAGGACTGAAGGGTCCAGTCAAAGGCACGTACCTCGGTGGCAGGTTCCCCAGCCCTGGTCAGAGTGCATGAAGGAGGTAACCAATCGATGTGTCTCTCTCACATCAATGTTTCTCTTTGTCTCTTCCTCTCTCTTCCCCTCTCAAAAAAAAAACAAAAAAAAACACCCATAGATGTGTAACACAAAGAGCGAACCTTAATGTAAACTATAACCTTTAGCTAATAAGGCATCAATATTTGGTTCATTAAGTGTAACAAATACACCACACTAATCCAAGATGTCAACAATAGGGAAACTGTATGATAGATGGGCACACTCTGTATTATCTGCTCAATATTTTTGTAAATTTAAAAGTGTCTTAAAAATAAAGTCTTGCCTTAGCCAGTTTGGCTCAGTGATAGAGCATCAGCCTCTGGACTAAGGGTTCCGGAGTTTGATTTCAGTCAGGGGCACATGCCTGGGTTGTGGGCTCAATCCCCAGTGTGGGGCGTGCAGAAGGCAGCCAATCAATGATTCTCTCTCATCATTGATGTTTCTCTCTCTTCCTCTTCCCCTCTCTTCCTCCTTAAAATCAATAAAAAATACACTTTAAAAAATGAATAAAGCATTAATTAATTAATTGATTAATTAATTAATTTGTGCAACAAGAGAAGAATGTAGCAGACATGCAGCAGCGAGGAGAGTCCACGTGGCAACAGAGGAAAGAAAGTGTCCAGGGCAACGGCTCCCTGGCTGATATCCAGTTCCTTGTTCCAGGCACTTGTGAAGCCCAGATGCACTCCTCTCCCCCAGATTCTATGACATCCACGCCCCTGTGCTCCTTACTTATGCTGCTCTAAGGGGTTGTTACTTGTGTGGTAACAAACCATCACCCAAGAGGACCAGTCTCAGGGGAGGTGATGACAGAAGAGGTCTCCTTGAGCAACCAAAAAGTGATTTCTGCATTTTTCAAGCTCAAGTATTTTCTTGAGTACCATAGAAGAGATACCTGCAACATCTCACAAAATCTTCTTTTCTTCTCTGACCCCCTTTGCCACACACCATAGTTACTCCTACAATTCTGTCTTTAAGAATTCCTCACTCCGCCAGCGTGGGTTAGTTGATCACTGGCTCGTTTCCCAGTCAAAGGCACATGCCTGGGTTTGGGGCTCAATCCCCCTGTAGGGGGCATGCAGGAGCCTATCATTCTGTCTCTCAGTGATGTTTTTGTCTCTCTCTCCATCATATGCTAATTAGACCAGACAGCAAATGACCTTCTGGACATCTTTCTGGGGAAGCCACTGCAGTGGGGGCCAAGGCAGAGGCAGTTAGGGGCAATCAAGCAGGCAGGCGAGCAATTAGGGGCATTAGGTAGGCAGGCAGAGTGGTTAGGGGTGGTCAGTCAGGCAGGCAAGCAGTTAAGGGCAATCAGGCAGGCAGGCAAGCAGGTAGGGGTGATCAGGCAGGCAGGCAGGTAGAGTGGGTAGGAGCAATCAAGCAGGCAGACAGAGTGGTTGGGGGTGATCAGACAGGCAGGCAAGCAGTTAAGGGCAATCAGTCAGGCAGGCAGAGTGGTTAGGAGTGATGAGGCAGGTAGGCAGGTGAGCAGTTAGGAGTCAGCGGTCCTGGATTGCAAGAAGGATGTCTGACTGCCAGTTTAGGGATCCCTGTGGGATCAGGCCTAAACCAGCAGTTGGACATCCCCTGAGTGGTCCCAGGTTGCAAGAGGGTGCAGGCCAGGCTGAGGGACCCCCTCCCCTTCCCATGCACGAGTTTCACACACCGGGCCTCTAGTTTTTAAATAATAAAAAGTAAATAAATAAATAGTCCTCAATGCCCTGGCAGGGTGTCTCAGTTGGCTGGAGCGTCATCCCTTAACTAAATAATGTGGCTTTAATTCCCAGTCAGGGCACATACTTAGGTTTCAGGTTTCTCTCTCTCTTTAACTTTTTTGTTGCTGTTTTGTTCACCTGAGGATATTTTTTCCCATTGCTTTTCCAGAGAGAGTGGAAGCAGTAGAGGGAGGTGAGAGAGAAAAAGAAACTCTGATGTGAGAGAGACACATGGACTGGTTGCCTCCCGCACACTCTCCGACTAGGGGCAGGAAGCAAAGCCATAACCCAGGTACATGCCCTTGACCAGGAATCAAATCCATGACCCATAAGTGTGCAGGGCAGTGCTCTAACCACTGAGCAACTGGGCAGAGCTCACTCGCATGCTCTCTCACTCACTCTCGCTCTCTCTCTAAAATCAATTTAAAAAAAAAACATATCTTCGAATGAAGATTTAAAAAAGAAACGCACACCTCAAAGCAATTTTTTTCAAACCCTAGACTCCCAGCCTCCCTCCATCCTAATTCTGCATCATCAAAGCCAAGAAGCCTCCGGGGAGACCGAACCCTCCTGACAGGACGTTGGATGGGGCAGTTGAAGCTGAGGGGAAAGGCTAGACTCATCTATCACGGGCACACTCTGCCTGGGTGATCTCATCCCTCGCGTGGCTTCAATTACCATCTCCGTACGGACGGCTGCCAAATCTCTACCCGCAGCTCCAGACTCTGCTCCGAGCTGCAGATCTGTGCACCAACTGCCTCATCAACATTTCTTCTCCTTGGGGTCGAATCGGGTAGGATTACATTCTGCTGTGAGTAAGAGAGACGGAAAACACAGCATCCTAGACAATAGAGTGCGTTTCTTTTGCAAGTAAAAGTCTAGACGCACACAGCCCTCGGCTGGCGTGGGGGCTCGGCCAGTCTCCTCGAAGGTCACGGAGACACTATCATGAGGGCGTGTCCCTCAGACTCCCGGTCCAGCGGTCCAGCGTGGTGGTTAGAATCACAGTCATCCCATCCACGTTCCAGGCAGCAGGAGGCAGGAAAGCAGAACGCGGCAGGAGAAACCACGGGCAGCCGGCAGCAGTGTTTAAAAGCTGGAAGACGCCACACAACGTATCTCATTAGCCAGAATTCAGTCACACGTCCAAGCCTCGCAGCAAGAAAAGCTGGGTGAGCTTATTCTCTACACGGGGTGGCCATGTGCGTGGCCAAAAAGAGACGATTCTATTAGTAAGAAAAAGAGAATCGACATGGGGAGGAGGCCCATAATCTCCCTTAACATGCCAGGACTGAAGTGGAATTATCGTCTTCCACCCACATTTCCCTTCCCCTCCAGGTCTCTGTACCTCCACACCCTAGCAAAGGGTAGCTCTGTGGGGCAGGGGCTGGCAAGGGGAGGTGTCACCGGAGCTAAGTGAAGGGGTGAGCAGAGAGGAAATGGGGCAATGAAGCTGAACTCCCAGGGGTCTGGATTAGAGGCCAAAGACCCCAAACAAGAAGGTACCCAAGTGCAGCAAGTCAGGTTGGGGTTTCCTGGGCAAAGGGCCAAGGGTGCCTGCTGAGGTAGGAGACACAGATAGCACCAGGCACAAGCACACCCAGCCCCTCATCCGGCGAGTGGCTGATGCCGTCCATTCCATTCTGCCTCCTGGCCACGCCACCACCCATGCCTTTGTCTGCACCCTTCCTCCTGCTGGCCTGCCCTTCCTGCTTCCCCACATGAGTAACTCGCTCAGTCATCCTTCAGGGCTCAGATCGGGACCACCTCTTCCTAGAAAGCGCCCCCACACCCCCACTGGGAACTCTAATGACATCACACTGGGGAAAGGGCTGCCCGTGGGGCAGTGTCCATGCAGAGTTCTTAGATATGGGGCCGATTCTGGAGCTTTGGGTGTCATACGGGGCAGGGTATTAGGGAGATGGGACCCCAGGGCCCTCTCTGTATGAAGGAGGAGGAGCCAGCTGCCCTTGCAACAGTGGAGATAGGGCACCACCAACGCTGAGCCTTGAACTCCTGGCCACGGGCAGGGCCTCCCACATTCCCTTCCCCAGTGAGGGACATTAAGCAGGCGGAGGCTGTGAGCCAGAGAGAGGAAGTCCACCAGGGTGGGGGCAGGTGGAGTAGTTCCTGGAAGGAAGCCCGCACCTCAGGAATCTGATAGAGGAATGCTCCGCAGGCCTCTGTCCCAGGAGCCCCACCTCCTGCCCCCAGCCATCCAGGGGATCTGCCTCCCCGCACCAGCCTCCCACAGTGTGCAGTCCAGGCCAGAGCACACACTCAGGGACAGCTCCTGGGCCTGTGCTCGGTTCTGCCTAAGTCTCAGCTTTCTCCTCTGCAGCATGAGGGTGGAGAGTCCTCCCCCTACTCCCCACAGGGCGTTGTGGCAGCGGAAGTGGCAGAGTAAGGTACCCAACTAGGCGCCAGCACACCATGAGGCACAGCCAACAGGGTCCACTGCTGTAAAAAGCCTCTGCCCAGGCCCAGCTGGTGTAGTGCTTGAGCATTGACCTGTGAACCGGGAGGCCACAGATCGATTCCTGGTCAGGGCACATGCCCGGGTTATGGGCTCGGTCCCCAGGAAGGAGCATGTAGAAGGCAGCCAATGGGTGATTCGTTCTCATCATTGATGTTTCTGTCTCTCTCTTCCTTCCTCTCTCTGAAATCAATAATATACTATATACTGTATATACCAGAGGCCTGGTGCATGGAATTCGTGAACTAGGAGTGTGGGGTCCCTCAGCCTGACCTGTGCCCTTTCGCAATCTGGGACCCTTTGCTTCTTGCCATTTGTCTTGCTGCTCCTTAGCACTGCTGTAGAGGCAGGAGAGGCTCCCGCCACCACCACTGCGCTCACCAGTTGTAAGCCCGGCTTCTGGCTGAGTAGCACTCCCCCTGTGGGAGCATATTGACCACCAGGAAGCAGCTCCTGCATTGAGCTTCTGCCCCCTGGTGGTCAGTGGGCATCATAGCAACCGGTCGTTCTGGTTGTTATGCCCAAATGGTCGCTTAGACTTTTATTATCTATACTATAACATGCTAATTGACCATACCTTTGTGAGGCCCACCACCCAATCAGGAGTGAGTATGCAAATTAACCCCAAAAAGATGGCAGGTTAATTTGTATACGCAGGTGCCAAGCAGCTGGGGGCAGGGCAAGATGCTTGCATCGTCACTAGGTGTTCCTCATCACCTCAGCCACTCTGGGCCTCTGGGTAGCATGGGAAAGTGGAAAGGCGGTTCTGGCCAGAGTGAAAGTGGTGCAGCAGCCAGGGGAAGGAAGGCTCATTCTTGCACGAATCTTCATGCATTGGGCCTCTAGTATAGATATAGATATAGATATAGATATAGATATAGATATAGATATAGATATAGATATAGATATAGATATTTTTTAAACCTCTGCCCACCCTACCCTTCCTTCTGAGATAGGCTGTGAGGGCTCTGAGATAGGCCCTGATGCTCATGCACTTGAGTTCGTGTGTGTATGCATATGTCCCAAGCTCTGAGGTGGAGTGCAATCGCCTTGGGCAGGGTGGAGAGAAGACTGAGAAGTTTTCTCCACAGCCCCTCAGCACACAAAGGCTTAGGTGGGGGGGTGATGTGTCCTAAAGACAAACGTCACTTCCGCCCTGAAGCTGCCAGGCCAAGCATCGGGCCCCAGGAAAGGAGAGCCTTACTCCTGCCTCCCAAACCCAAAGAGTCTTCCCAAAGGCCCCACCTGGTGGTGACCAGGGCGGAGGGGGGCGGGGGCTCTCCCAGAAGACACAGTAGGCCCCAAAGGGCCAGTTTCTCCCCAGGGTGTCCAAACGGAGAAGGATGTTTCCTCCAAGCAGGTCACCACTGGCCCAGGTGGAGCAACAGAGCGAAAGCACAGGGACAGGTGTGCTGGAGGGGCAGCAGATGCGGCTGGAGGTTAGGGCTGGGAAGGCAGCTTGAGAAGTCAGTCAAGGACAGTCCACACCTGGGATCTTCCATGTTAGCTAATGGGGAGCTATGGAGAGTATGGGAGTGGTGAAGCAATGGGACCAGATTTGCACCTCTTTTTAAAAAAGATATAATGTTTAATTGGTTTCAGAGGGAAAGGGAGAGGGAGATTCAGATAGAAACATCAATGATGAGAGAGAATCATTGATTGGCTGCCTCCTGTATGCCCCCCACTGGGGAGCAAGCCCTGACCTCCTGGTTCATAGGTCAGAGCTATGCCGGCCAGGCCAGGTTCGCACTTCTGGAGGAGCAGCACTGGCAGTGCTGGCATGCACGGGAGGGGATCCTGAGCAAAGGCCAGAGGAGGGAAGACGGCCTGAGAGAGAGACAGCTCCTGGAGGACACTCAGAGGCTGACCTTCCCCCCGCTGCCCCCGTGGGGAGAAGCAGGAAGCCGCTGAGGTCAGTGGGTGGGCCCACAATGGCGCCCGAGGGGAGAGGAGGGAGGTGCAAGAGCACAGGAGGACAGCGAAGGGCAGGGACTCTGCAGGACACTTGTCCCTGCCCACCTGGGCCCAAACCTTCTGATGGCACCTCCTGGAACCTCCTCTCACTTGGAGCGGGATCATGGGGTTATTGGCTGTCCTCTGTGTCAGACTGGAAGCTGCCCAAGGGTGGGGGCCTGAGACTCCCAAGTGAGGCTGAGCTAAGGGGCCTGACATGGGGGGGGGGGGCAGAAGGCTGCCAAGCAGGAGGGCGCCCAGAGATCCCCACCCACGAGTCTTCATTCCTGCTCAGAGCCAGCCCCTCAGAGATGAGCCAATCTGTGGAGCTAAAGATGGGGATGGAGGGGAACTGGGAGGAAGAAGGGAAAACAAGAGGCAGATTACATTTGAGGGGCCAGACCTTGTGCCTCTTCCCCACACACTCACAGACAGCCACGGCGCAGTCCTCCCAGGCTTTGTTCCACCTCTGAACTGAGAGCAAGGCCTACCAGCCCCCAGCACACACTGTTACACACTCACAGACAGACAAATAGAAACACTCACACCGCCCTGGCTGGTTTTGGTCAGTGGGTAGAACATCGGCCTGCGGACTGAAGGGTCCCGGGTTCATTCTAGTCAAGGGCACATGCCTGGGTTGCGGGCTGGAGCCCCAGAAGGGGGTGTGCAGGAGGCAGCTGATCAATGATTCTCTCTCACCATGGATGTTTCTCTCTCTCTCTCCCTCTCCCTTCCTTTTTAAAATCAATAAAAATAAAAATAAATCTTTTTTTAAAATAAAAATATTAAATAATACACACATCACAGGAGACACACTCAAACACAAACATACATAGACACACAGTCACAGATACAAGCAAACATACCCACACACGTACACATACCGCCACACCCACAGACGCACACACTCAGAGCAGCCATGGAGGTTGCCAGGTAGTGACATCCAAAACTGTCTACTGCAGCCCTGGCCAGTTTGGCTCAGTGGATGGAGCATCAGCCTGCGAACTGAAAGGTCCCAGGTTCCATTCCACTCAAGGGCACATGCCCGGGTTTCGGACTTGATCCCCAATTGGGGGACTTCAGGAGGCAGCCAATCCATGATTCTCTCTCATCATGGATGTTTCTCTCTTTCTCCCTCTTCCTTACTCTCTGAAATCAATAAAAATGTATTTTTAAAAAATTGTCTAGTGCAGCACACACCCTACCCCCAACCTCCTTGCAGGTGGCTCTGGGGCAGTGGCCCTGTCAATAAGGATACAAGCCAAGGAGAGGTGATAATTTAGTTGGGGAGCCTTAAGCTGGGCGGAGAGGAGGAAGGAGGAAAAATGGCCCCTGCGAAGGTCTGAGTGGGAGGCAACCGTGATGCTCAAAGGACTGTGGGAGCCTTGTCTTGGGCGAGGGCTGGGCGAGCAGCCAGAGACCAGGCACCTCAGTGCGGAGAGCAGGGCTGAGCCACCCTGAGCCTCTGGGGCACGTTCGGTGGAGGGAAGGGGCCTGACCAGGCCCTGCCAGTGGCTCAGAGGATTGCAGGTTCATTCCTGGTCAGGGCACTTACCTAGGTTGTGGGTCCAATCGCCTGTGGGAAGTGATGGATTGATGGATTGATCTCTCTCTCTCTCTCTTTCTCTCTCTCTCTCAAATCAAATAACAAATACTCGCCCAGCCGAAACCGGTTTGGCTCAGTGGAAGAGCGTCGGCCTGCGGACTGAAGGGTCCCGGGTTCGATTCAGGTCAAGGGCACGTACCTTGGTTGCGGGCACATCCCCAGTGGGGGGTGTGCAAGAGGCAGCTGGTCGATGTTTCTCTCTCATCAACGTTTCTAACTCTCTATCCCTCTCCCTTTCTCTGTGTGTAAAATCAATAAAATATATTTTAAAAAAGAAAAAGAAAAAAAATAACCAAAAATAAATACTCGCCCAGCCTGAGTAGCTCAGGGCTTGAGCATCAATCTATAAACCAGGAGGTCACGGTTCAATTCCTGGTTAGGGCACGTGCTCCATCCCCAGTGCAGGAGGCAACTGATCAATGATTCTCTCATTGTTGATGTTTCTGTATCTCCCTCTCTTTTCCTCTCTGAAATCAATAAACATTTTTTAAGGAGGTCCTTGGGGGCGGAGTCAGCTGCCTTACAAGGGCTTAGCAAAAAGGGGTCTCCACCCTGCAAACCCCCTTTTGGAGGCCACACCCCAGCATCCTCAAGAGGACCTGGGTTAGGTCAGGGGCAAGTCTGTGCGACCCCACAGAAAAGGAGCGGGAGCTCCTGGCGGAGGGCGGGAAGGTGAGTTCTGGGTGAGCCCCTTCTGTCTAGGCCTCAAACTCCAGCAAGGACAGAGCCAGGCCCACTCGCAAGGGCTGTCTTCACCCTCAGCGGGCCTCCTGTCTCTCTCACCCCTGGAGACCAGGCTGGGGGTGGCAGGGTGGGTGTCTGGGCCCAGGGATTAGGGGGTCGGAGACGGGGTGCTGTGAGGGACCTGGGGCGGGCTTTCTCTTTCCAGCATGCAGTCCCCCCCTCCCTCATGGGCTGGCCTAAGCAGAGCCCGAGGTGGGCCAGTCGGGGCAGGCAGGGGGCCCCTCGGCGGCAGCAGCAGCCGAGCCGCAGGAGGCCGACCAGGGGTATGGAATTCCTCTCCCCTCCCTCCCCGCCCCTCCTCCCCCCCCTCCTCCTCCCCACCCCCCGGGCTGCTGGGGAGCCGCCGCCAGGCGCTGCAGAGGCTCAGGGAGGGGCCCTGGACGCCGGGCCAGGCTGGGCCCCTCGGCGGAGGCCCGCGCAGCAGGCCCCGCCCCGGCCTCGCACATCTGGGCTGAGCGCGGGCCCACCCGGCGGCGCGGCCATCCGGCCTGGGGGAGGGGAGGGGGCGGCGCGGGGCGGCGGCGGCGCAGGGAGGGCCGTCGAGGGCTGCGGACGCCGTGCAGGGCGCTGCCGCGGGCTGGGGCCGCGGTCCGGGCGGCGGGCGGATCGCGCTGTCGGAGGGCGGAGGTGAGTCCGGGGCGCGGGGCGCGCGGGGAGGAGAAAGGCGCCGAAGTCAGCCCTCCGAGGGCCCCGGGCGGTCCGTCCGCCCCGTCCTGGGCTGCGGGCCGGGGCCCCACCGCGGGCTCCCTGCGCCCGGGGCGCTGGGCTGGGGACAGAGCGCAGGGCCCTCCGGCCAGCGGGGCTGAGGCTGAGGGCTCCCCTCCAGGCGCTGGGACCCCACACGCTCCGCAGAGGGGGGCTGTGGGCTGTGGGATGGGGGTTTGGGGGTGCTGGTGAGGCTGGGGGGCTGCTGGAGGGGCCAGTTTGTGGAGGGCAGGGTGCCCAGACCTGAGTAGATACCTGGTGTGTGTGTGTGTGTGTGTGTGTGTGTGTGTGTGTGTGTGTGTTTGGGGGGAGTCTTGGATGGGAGGGGCGGTAGTCCGGGGCCCCGTGGTCCCCGAAGTTCTAGAGTGGCTGGGGGGCCGGGGGACCACCGTTCCAGCCTGCGGACGGGCCTCCTGCCCCGGGAGCTCTGGTTTCCCTCGGGGAAGCCAGCTTCCAGGTCCAGGTGGGGTGGGTCTGGGCTCCCTGCAGGCCAGGGGGGTCTTTCCGTGAAGCCAGCTCGTGTGGGGGAGAGCCTGAGAGGGAGGGAGGGAGGGAGGGGGCGCTAAAACACGGAACCCCTGAGAGAGCTAAGGCAGCCAGTTGCCCCCAGAAGGTAAGGGCGGGGATGGGGGGGCTGGTGGGCAGAGGACGGGAGGGGCTTCAGGGACTGGGCTCTGTGGGACAGAGGTTGTTTGTGAACTGGCTGCTCCCACGATGAGGACCCACTGGGTGGGGCAGGATGCATGGAGAGACGGGAGGGGCAGTTTCTGTCACCCTTGCCCCAGCCCAGAAGGAGGCAGCCTCCCACCGGTCCCTCTGGCTGGGAGAAATGCCTGTGGCCTCTCTGCCCGCTGAGAGCCCAGTCCTGGCCATTAAAGGGCTGGCAGGTGCTGAGGGAGGGCCGGGGGTGGGAGAAGCTGGAAATATGTGGGGGAGAGAGGGGACCTGTGCAGATCTGGATGGGCTCTTTGTCCTCACGGGCAGAGGACAGGTACGTGTGGAGCCCGGAAATCCAGCAACATCACATGCCCCCAGTGCTCTGGGAGGCATAGGTACCCAGCCTTGACACCCTCACCCCAGGAATAAATCCTTGGAGAATTCTCTCTATCAGGCAAGAAGTCCTAGGCCTTATGATTTGGGGGAACACTCTAGGATGGGAGTCTCCAGTTTCGAGTCCCTACTCAGCCACACCCTGCCCTGGTCCCCAATGACTGACTGATCATGTCAGTTGGGTAGAAGTCAGTGCCAGAAGTCATGTTGAATCCAAAGATTAGAGGTCAATATGAGGTCAAGGGCTAGGGGTCGTTAGTCCACGGGCAAGGATGGGTCAGCCCAGGGGCAGGGTTAAGGATCTGTGTCTGTGGGAAGAGTAGGGGTCAGGCTGGGGCCAAAGTTCAGCCTGTGCTTGTAGTCAGGAAATGAAGTTACTTTCTGTATAAATCAAACTGCCCCACCCAACGATTCTTAAACCCACAGCGGTAGTCTGAAATTGCCAGGCCCCTGGGACAGCGTCTTCCTCACCCATTCCCAGCCATGGACTCTGCCCAGACATACAGCTTTGGGAGTTGAGATTGTCCTGAGCCCCATGTCCATCATTCTCCTTAAATCTCTCTCAGTGTGTGTGCATGATGGGAGGGGAGGGGCGCATGTCCTGAAGACAGATGGTGCTGCCACCCCTCCACCTCCACCTCTCAAGGAATCAGCGGGATCCTCCTTTTTAAAAAAATGTTTTTTATTGATTTCATAGAGGAAAGGAGAGGGAGAGAGAGATAGAAACAGCAATGATGATGATCAGCTGCCTCCTGCATGCCCCACACTGGGGGATCAAGCCCACAATCCAGGCATATGCCCTGACTGAGAATTGAACCGGGACCTCCTGGTTCATAGGTCAACGCTCAACCACTGAGCCATGCCAGCTGGCAGAATCCTCCTTTTTTAACACAAATTGATTCCGGACTTCCGTCCCTCCCTAAAGATTGAAGAATGACTACAATAAACTCTCAATTAAACCAAAATCTTCTAAGAAGAGAAATTCAGAATCCACATCCTAAAGAATACTACTCACATCTGTCCAACTCCCTGCCTTTTGTCAACCACCTATTTAAAAAAACAAAACAAAACAAAACATTTTTATTGATTTCAGAGAGGAAGGGAGAGGGAGAGAGATAGAAACATCAATGAGAATCATTGATTGGCTGCCTCCTGCACGTTCCCCACGGGGGATTAAACCATTGTTGACTGGAATTGAAAACGGGCCGAAACTGGTTTGGCTCAGTGGATAGAGCATCAGCTTGCCGACTGAAAGGTCCCAGATTCAATTCGGGTCAAGGGCATGTACCTTGGTTGCGGTCACATCCCCAGTAGGGGGTGTACAGGAGGCATCTGATTGATGATTCTCTCTCATTGATGTTTCTAACTCTCTATCCCTCTCTCTTCCTCTCTGTAAAAAAATCAATAAAATATATATTTAAAAAAAAGGAAAACAGGACCCTTCAGTCCCCAGGCTGACACTCTATCCAAACCGGACAGAGCTCAACCACCTTGTTTTTACCTGAACTTGACGGTCACAAGTCCCCTATGTGACCCATTTTGCAGTAAAGTCACCAGGGCACAGAGAGGCAACCAGGATACACTCCACCCAGGTGCCATAATAGGTCCTTGCCAGCCCTGAGAGCCCAGTGTAAGGCACTCAGTGAATCACACACTCAGAAATGAGAGGTAACTGGGCCCGCTTCAGACAGCTGGGGAGATTATAGGCTTACAGTGACGACTCCTGACTCTTTTCCTGGTGGTTCTAGATTATTTCTCCTCCAGATACAATAGCCTTGTTCCAGAAAATCCATCCATTCATTCAACAAAGTGTTTCTCCGGCACTTAGCTCAGAACCTGGCACAAAGAAATGCTCAATAAGTTTTTGCTGAAGAATTGAAACGATGTACAAATAGGGCTGCCAGCTTCTGTTTGCCAATTTCTGTGGTATAAATGCTCCCACCATGGCCGATTTCAAGCTACCGATGTGATGCCAATGAATGTGGAATTGGGAAGAGATGTAGAGAACCTGGTTTTGCCAGCCGGTGGGAATCAGCTCAGCATGCCACTCCATCACCCTGAACTGGGCTCCTGTCCCTGGCTCTCAAAGCCTGTACCCACCCTGTCTATTTGCTTTCCTTTTCTCGGCATCACCCAGCTGCTCTATGAACACCCATGACCCGCCCCTGTCTTTCCTCCTGATTCTGATTCCTGCATATCCAACTTTGCACCTCCAATGAGAGCAGGATTGAGTGTATCTGGAAATCTCCATGGTGCTGGCCATGTGGGAGTCTCCTGGACTTGTCTGGATGTCTATGCATGATGGGGCCGAGTTCTGTGAACTGTGCATTAGCCAGGATGCATGTGTGTATGTGGGCGGGGGGAGGGCAGGGGAGGGGTATGACAGTGCCCACCTGTGTCTGTTGGTGTTCTATTGGCAAAACTTCCTGGCTACAGAGAGGGAGTGGGCTCTGGGCAGCTCCCCTTAAGCATTATGCTCCTCCGGATACTGCGCATTCATCAGCTCCTGATCTCGGCCATCTTCCTGGAAGTGCGAGCTCCATTTGCCTACCCTCTGCTCTCTCCTCACCTTAGCCTACCTGACTCCCACCCCTCCTCCTCCTTCCACCAAAATGCAGCCCTGGGCCATTCAAACAGGTGTTTCCAGTCTCATCTAACAACTGAGATGCCATGAAACCACAGCAGCATCTGGGTCTCCTGGGCCGGCCCACCTTCCCGGAGTCAGCCTTTATGTGAAGGGTCCTTTCCCTTCCCTTCCCCCACTCTGCTTTCTGCCAGTGACCCCCAGGCACCCATCTCCACCTCAGCTTCTCCCTGACCTCTAGATCACATATCCCCTGGCCCCTTGGTCTGTTCCCTCAGCAGTTCCCGAACTCCACCCAGAACACTGCCCCTGGCGCCCTGCGAGCCTGTGTCTGTGGGGAGGGGAGGGGTCAGGGGAGCTTGCCCTTCTCCACTGTTCTCCATCTGACCACCCGTCTGCCAGTTTGAGTCAGATACTGTCATCCACGACAACTTCTTCTTAATCCCCATGTCTAACCCTGCCATCCTCCATCTGCCCCGTTGGTTTTAACCTATAACTTCATTGTATCCACTTCTGTCTCAAGATACCCAGCCAGGAGCATCATCAGTCTCCTGGAGCCCTGGTTGTGCTTCTGCTTCCATACTGTCCCACTGCAGTCCACACCCCATACAGCCGGAGGAACTTTTTAAAAAACATATTTTATTGATTTTTTTTACAGAGAGGAAGAGAGAGGGAGAGAGAGTCAGAAACATTGATGCGAGAAACATCAGTCAGCTGCCCTCTGCACACCTCCTACTGGGGATGTGCCTGCAACCAAGGTACATGCCCTTGACCAGAATCGAACCTGGGACCTTTCAGTCTGCAGGCCAATGCTCTATCCACTGAGCCAAACCGGTTTCGGCAGAAGGAACTTTTAAAAACACAAACCCAGTCATGCCCCCACCTCCTCCACTCGGCCGCTTCAAAATTTTCAAGACTACCCCACCTGTGTAGCTCAGTGGTTGAGCATCAACCTATGAACCAGGAGGTCATGGTTGAGCCCCGGTTGGGGCATGTGCCCAGGTTGTGAGCTCAGTCCCCAGTGTGGGACCTGCAGGAGGCTGCCGATCAATTATTCTCTCTCATCATTGATGTCTCTATCTCTCTCTCCCTCTCCTTTACTCTCTGAAATCAATAAAAAATATATATATTAAAAAAAAAAAAAAAACTTTCAAGATTTGCTGTTGCCCTTCATGTGAAACCAAATCTAAAATAGGGTCCACAAGCCGAAACTGGTTTAGCTCAGTGGATAGAGCGTCAGTCTGTGGACTGAAAGGTCCCAGGTTCGATTCCGGTCAAGGGCATGTATATTGATTGCAGACACATCCCCAGTAGCGGGTGTGCAGGAGGCAGCTGGTCGGTGTTTGTCTCTCATCGACGTTTCTGGCTCTCTATCTCTCTCCCTTCCTCTCTGTAAAAAGTCAATAAAATATATTAAAAATAAATAAATAAATAAATAAAATAGGGTCCGCGAGGGGCCAGGCCAGCCCCTCTCTCCAGCCTTACCATGCTCTCCTCTCTGCTTGTAACCAGCTGTGACCTTGGCTGCATCATTTGTAATCTCAGATCCACATGGGTGTTTATCTGATTATAATCAGTTCCCTGGGGCAGAGACAGTGTCTCTCGGGTCTGTCTCTGATGTCCCCCAGCACCTGGCACAAAGCGAGCACCAAAAACATGTGTTTTCATCCTGATTCCAACAAAGCCACTGTTAAAAAAGACCTTCTGGAGAAAAGCTGGGACTGTGGACAGAGCATTAGATGAGATTAAGGAATTGATTTTGTTATACATGGTAATGGTGCTGTGGTGATGTTTTTAACAATCTATCTGTTGGAGAGACATATTGAAGAATTTATAGGTGAAACAATATGACGTCTGCTGTTTGCTTCAAAAGACTCCAGCCAAAAGAAATTAATAAAACAAGTAAGCATTCAATGAGGGAACAAAGGAACAAATAAATGTCATTTGCATGTCTGTTCCTGTTCACAGCCTCAGGGCCTGCAAAGATGCTGGCTGTCCCGGAGATGGGCCTGCAGGGGCTGTACATCGGTAAGAATCCCTCACTTTTGCCCCCACCCACCCTCCTCTTGCCCTTGTCTGGATAGGGGTACCTCTCCCAGGAGAAGTTCCTGAGAGTGTGTGTGTGTGTGTGCAGCTAGGATTAGTGCACACAGGACTGTGTATGTAAGTGTGTGTGTTTGTGCACACTTCACTCCTGTATTCACTCCTGTGTGCACACATGACATATATGTTCATGGGACTGTGTGTGTGTGTGTGTGTGTACGCGCAGAGAAATTCTGTGTGCAAAGGACTCTATATGCATGTGCATGTTTTGTGTGTGTACAGGACCTAGTTGTGTGTGTGTGTGTCTGTCTATCTGTTTGCTGTGGGCAGATCTCTGTGCACTGGGCCTTGTATGAGATTGTGTATATCTGCAAGTAGGTCCATGTGCACAGAATTCTGTGTGTGTGTGTGTGTGTGTGTGTGTGTGTGCAGGGGCGGGAGGCCAGGAGGCAGGAGGGACACTCCTCAGGAAGTCCACTCACAAAGACCTGGTGGGCTGGGCCTTCCTTCCTGCCTCCCTTCCCAGGCTCAGGCCGCACAGCGCCTTGGCCCTTCAAGCTGGAGCTGGCGGCAGGGCCTGACTGAGCCCATGTTGGCCACCTGAGGAAAGGGGCCCTGAGGCTGTGACCAAAGTGTCCCTGCCTCTCCAGCACCCCAGGACAGACTCCTGCCCTGTCCAGGCACTTTCTAGAGTCCCCCTCCCTTCCTGCCCTCACACATGTTCCCAGGGTACCCCAGGCAGGAAGGGCTGGGAGCTGCCAGGGCAGCCGCTGAGGGAGCACAGCCCTGGGCCCTGGCTCAGCCTGAAGCCAGTTTGCTTTGTCCATGGCTCTTTTTTTAATTTCAAATATATTTTACTGATTTTTTATAGAGAGGAAGAGAGAGGGATAGAGAGTTAGAAACATCGATGAGAAAGAAACATCTATCAGCTGTCTCCTGCACACCTCCCACTGGGGATGTGCCCACAACCAAGGTACACATTGGATTCCCTTGACTGGAATCGAACGTGGGACCTTTCAGTCCGCAGGCTGTCTATCCGCTGAGCCAAACCGGTTTTGGCTGTCTATGGCTCTTTATGTCAGACTCCATCATCCCCTTATCCCCATGCTGGAATCTCAGGGCAGCCCCAGTCCTCCTCACGGGAACCCTAGGAAAGCCGAGTGGTGGGGACAGGCCACCAGCCCACACCTGGGAGGTGTCTAGCAGACAGACCCCTGAGCTGCCTGAGCCTCCAAGCCAGGCTTTGGGCTGCCTTCTGGGGCTATGTTGCTTCCTTCCTTCCACTGAAGGTCTGGCTCAGTTCTGGGCCTGTGAGAGAGGCTCAATGGGGCCCCATGTCCCCAATGCTGGCTCCATGCGTATGTGTTGTTGGAGGGGTCGGGGGGTGCTGCCTTGCCTTGATGCTCACAGGCAGCCAGCTGGGCCTATCTTTGGCCCTTGGGGAAATACTAGGGGTACGGTGTATGATGTGGATTTTTTCAATAGATGGAGTTACACATATGTTGATATATATGTGATTTGATATGTATGCTATTTTGTTGTATTGCTTCTTCAGATTACCACTTGTTCTGATCGATGCCACACACACTTTCTGAGCAGCACTTCAAATCGTACAAAGAAGTGGAAAATCAGGTCTCTGAATGGTTTGCCTCAAAACAAGAAAAGCTCTATTGGGATAGTATCCACAAATCACCTGAAAGATGGGGAAATGTGTAGCTAGCAATGGACATTACTTTGAAAAAAGCACTTTTGATGTTTCTCTTGAAATTATCGTGTTTTCAAAATCCACAATATTAACTGGTTAATAGTCAATCTGAATTTTTAGCCGGTTAACAGCTAATCCACATTATTAACCTGTTAATAGTCAATCTGCATTATTAATCGGTTAATATGGATTTTGTAATAGAAAAAAACACACAATAATTTCAAGAGAAACATCAAAAATGCTTTTTTCAAAGTAATATCCATCGCTAGCTACGCATTTCCCCATCTTTCAGGTAATTTGTGGATACCGTCCCAATAGAACTTTTCTTTTTTTGAGGCAAACCACTCAGAGACCTGATTTTCCACTTCTTCTTACGTTTTGAAGTGCTGCTCAGAAAGTGTGTGTGCCATCGATCGGAACAAGTGGTAATCTGAAGGAGGGAAGTCTGGTGAATACAGCGGGTGGGTTAATACTTTCCAGGCAAGATCTTTTAACGCATCTTTCCTACGGTAGTAGAAGGCGATTTGCTCTCTCAGGTTCTGAGAACCGTGTGGCTGGACTCTAGGGGGCCCACCTTTCCTGGTTTCTCCACCTTCCACCCCACCCCAGGCAGGAGCTCACCACCCCCTCTCTACTGCTCTTCTGTCTCTGCACTCTGTCTAAACCCCTACACACTGCTTCTCTGCCTCTCCCCTCCACCACTGTGTCTGAGGGGTGCTGGGGGAGATGAGGAGTCCCCCGGTGAGGCATGGGTCATCCTCCAGGGATGGTCACCTCTGGCCGATAATAAGCCCTCAGCCTGCTCCTGCCTCAGGTGTCCCTGCTCAGTCTCATCCTTCCTCCCCTCCTACCCATCCCCCTTGTTCAGCAGGGCACCCTTGCCTTGGCCCAGCAAGGACCAATGGGAGAACCTCCCAGGCCTGCGGCCCTACCCTGATTGTGCCACAATGACCTCCCCTCTCTTTGCAGGCTCCAGCCCAGAGCGGTCCCCCATTCCCAGCCCACCCGGCTCCCCAAGGACCCAGGAAAGCTGTGGCATTGCCCCCCTCACACCCTCGCAGTCTCCAGTAAGCCTGGCGTGGGGTCTGTGTGGTGGGTGGCCCGAGTGGTGTGGAGCTGGGGGCGGGGGGAGGCGGGGAGGTGCTCCAGAAAACAGGACCTGGCAGGGCCGGGACAGGGCTGGGGGGTACCACTGTGCCTCCTGCCCCAGCACCCCCAGTCCTGCTCTCTGCAGAAGGGTTAACCTGATGTGACCTTGCACTTTAAGGGGTAACGATTCTGTTGAGGTGAACCCCAGTACCGACACCCAAACACCTGCTCTGGGATGCCACCCAGGGGCTGTTGCAGCTCACCTGCCTGGGCCGGGCGTGTTTCTGAGCATATGGCTTTTTCAGGGTCTGCACTGGCCCTCCCAGAGTTACCCACCCCCCTCCTGTCTAGTATAGCCCCACCTCAGGAAGGGGAGACACACTGCTTAAAAATACATGGTTTGGAAATTACTAGCTTGAACTATCCAGGACATAACCCTCCCCCAAGCTCGCTGGGTCATGTCACCCCAGACAGCCTCAGCCAAATTATCGAGCCTGGGGGGCCCCTTTGTTCTCAGGGAGCCAGGCCTGGGAGAAGGCAGGGGCCACTCTGGGCACGTGCATGGGGCCTCTCTCCTCTGCCACAAAGCCGACCGTCTGGTTGTGCCACTGTGGCCGCAAAGAGCAGCGGGGTCAAATACACACAGGCCCTGTGCTGTGAAACTGCCAGGAGCAGCGTAATTGCTCCCAGCTGGCCCCGGGCTGTGGGATGGTGTGAGATGGCGGTGGGCTAAGGCTGTGCAGACAGAAGGTGGGCAGAGAACCAGAAGCCAGGGAAGCAGGAGCTTGAGCTAACAGCTGCGCAGGGCTACCTGGGAGGCAGCTGGCATCTCCGGGGATCAGCCTGGAGCCTGGGATGGGAGAGGAGCCCAGGCAGGCAGGTAGGAGGAGGTGAACTGGGAATGGGCTGGGCCTCAGCCAGGAAAGAGGGGGGACTCCCATCTACGCCCAGCCTGGCCCTTGGGCTGCTCCCTAACTCCTAGGTCTTGCACTTGCAGAAGCCTGAGGCCCGAGCCCCCCAGCAGGCCTCCTTCTCTGTGGTGGTGGCCATCGACTTCGGGACCACTTCCAGTGGCTATGCCTTCAGCTTCGCCAGCGACCCTGAGGCCATCCACATGATGAGGTGAGGGCCCCTGGCTGTGAGACTGGGTGGGGGAAGAAGGGCTGGGCCTGGTCCCAGAAGTCCTGTCACTGAGGAGACATGAGGTACCCTCAGAGCTCCTGCCACCCCAAGTCTGGGCTCCCCTCTGAGGTAAAAGTCTGGAGGATGGCCCTTGGCCTGTGCCCCCCGCCTCCATTGGAGCAGTCCCCTGCCCTCTGCAGGAAACGTTGGGCTCTGATTCTTTTGTTTGTTTGTTTTTTAATATATTTTATTGATTTTTTTACAGAGAGGAAGGGAGAGGGATAGAGAGCTAGAAACATCGATGAGAGAGAAACATCGACCAGCTGCCTCCTGCACACCCCCCACTGGGGATGTGCCCGCAACCAACGTACATGCCCCTGACTGGAATCGAACCTGGGACCTTTCAGTCCGCAGGCCGACGCTCTATCCACTGAGCCAAACCGGTTTTGGCTGGGCTCTGTTTTTAATTTTAAAACATTTTATTGAGATATAACAAAATTCAGGAAAGTACACAAATATCTGGGCTTGCTTACAAACACATACACACATATATGTATGAATATATGTGTGTGTGTATGCCTGTTTCAAATAAAAGTGGGATATCACACAATTTGCCTTCTTTATTTTTATTTTTTATTGATTTTAGAGAGAGATGAAGGTACAGGGAGAGCATAACATTCGTTGACCGCCTCCTGCACGCCCCCTACTGGGATTGAACTTGAAACCAGGGCATGTGTTCTGACCAGAATTGAACTGGCCACCTTTTGGTGTACAGCATGATGCCCAACCGAGTTCACTGTTTTGTAGACATTTCATGTCAATACATAAAGCTATCACTTTTCTTTTAACAGTTGCATAGTATTGCATAGTATGGATGTTTCAAAATTTATCCATTCTTTTACTGATAGTTGTGTGTGTGTGTGTGTGTGTGTGTGTGTGTGTGTTTTGGGGGGGGGAGTCTCTCTAATTTTTCACTATTACAAAAAAATGCTGCAAGGAATCTCCTTCCTTGAAAACTTGTGCTGGGGTTTCTATGGAGTAGATTCCTAGAGGCAGATTCCTAAGTCCAACATCTCAAATGAAAAACAAGGACATGAAGGATCAGAGGGCTAACCAAGTTGCACAAGTCACACAGTCGTAATGAAAGAGATGGTCAAAAAATCCATCCTGGTGTTGAGTTTATTTGAACAAAACATTTCTTTAAACACTCCCTCCAGACCTGCAAACCCTGATCCTAGAGTGTATCTTAGTGAGGCTGCTGCCAATAGGTAGAGTATAGAAGGCCCCAAAACTCCCAACCCAGACTGAAATGGGGGATCAGGAGCACCCGCAGGGCCCCGGAGGCAGATGGAAGGGTGGATGGAGAGGCCGATGGTAAGGTCACTGCCCCACAGATACAGGGACTTGGCCTTCAGGAGCCTGGGCTGTCGTTCCCCTTTCTCTGCTCCCCCATCTCCACATGAAGCCACAGAGGCTCTGAGCATCTACGGTCCCCTAGGGCCAGCACAGAGCAGCGGAGGCTACGCTGTGCCCCATGCGGAGCCAAGGACACACGAAGGGACACTGCCTCTGTCCTGTGGAGGTGACAGTCGCAGGAAGTCACTGGGGGACATCCTGGCCTCCTCCCAAGCCTTCCCCACCCCTACCAGCCACCAAGTGCCATCGTTTCTGTCTCCTTAATATCTCTGGAGTACCATCCACTTCTCTGCATGGCCACCACCCTCTCTCACCTGGACAGTTTTTATTCTCCATCCTCCCTCCCCTCCAGGCTGTTGCTACATGGACTCCTGTGACCTTTCTGAAGGCAACTGTGGTCATGCCTCTTCACTCCCCCACCTCACCCCCGGCAAGAGAGAATTCCGACACGGCATTTGATGGTCTTCTTTAGCTGACCTTAACACTCCTGTCTTTTCTCCTGCTGCATTTTGAGCTCACCTACAGCTAGTCCTCCTGTTATTTCACATCTCTAAGCGTTTGCGCATACTGTGCTTCCACCTGGATTCCCAGTACCTTCCCCAAAGGGCCACAGGAGCAAACAGGGCCTGGAGGAGTCAGGAAATCAGAGAAGATCGCCAGGTCAGAGAATTAGGCGGGGAGTTCTGGGTGGAGGTCTGCATGTGTCTGTGAATACGGAGGTTTGGAATGTCATTCAGGTTTGGGGGGACCTGGCAGATGTCAGCTGGGGTCAGATAGGAATGTCGCGAATGCCTTAAAGGAGCTTGGCTGTGGAGGACGGCCCTGAGCGAGGCGAACTAGCTGGCTGGGAGAAGGCCTCTGCTAGGATGCTGGAGAGACACGGCAGGAAGCCAGACCCAGGCAGATGGACAGATGATGGCTGGCTGCTTCATGTTAAGGGTGCAGGGAGGCGAGGTTATTTGAGGTCAAATGACAAAGGGAGCCCAGAATGCCAGGTGCATCCCGTAGCCCCATGAATAGGGAGGATCCAAGAGCAGCATTCATGGAAGTCTAACTGGATTCCAAGCTCCATCTTTATTTTCACAAGAACCCTAAGAGGCAGGTACTATTATTATCCCCACTTTACAGTAGTGAAGACTGAGACTGGGGAAGGCTAAGTGGCCTGCCAAGGTCACACAGCTCGCCCCAAAGCCTTTATGCAACCCTCCCCGCCCCCCAAGTGAGGGTTGCCACTGACCCCACTGATAGCCCTGTCTCTACAGGAAGTGGGAGGGCGGGGACCCAGGCGTGGCGCACCAGAAGACCCCCACCTGCCTCCTGCTGACCCCGGAGGGCGCCTTTCACAGCTTTGGCTACACCGCCCGCGATTACTACCACGACCTGGACCCCGAGGAGGCTCGGGACTGGCTCTACTTCGAGAAGTTCAAGATGAAGATCCACAGCGCCACGGTGAGTCACATCCCGGCTCAGGACCAGGTCCAGCCGGGGAAGCGGGGTCAGGAGGGGAAGGGGCCGACCTAATAGAGGGTGGACAAGGAGGGGGGGGGGCGGGTGTGGTGGCTAAGAGGACGGAGGCTTGAAAGGAAGGAAGGGATGAAGGCGTGGCTGAGGGTGAGGATATGGGATATGGTTAGAGGAGAGGCGGGGCTAAAGAGACAGAAGGAAAGGGAGATTATAGAGCTAGTGGGACGATGCCCAAGAGGATAAGCGCCAGGAAATGGGGTGATTTTAAGAGCGAGGTCGTCAGGAAATGGGGCAGAACTACGGCCTTCTGCAGAGCGGCCCTGTGTCCCTGCCAGGATCTCACCTTGAAGACCCAGCTGGAGGCCGTCAATGGAAAGAAAATGCCTGCCCTGCAGGTGTTCGCCCATGCCCTGCGCTTCTTCAAGGAGCATGCTCTCCAGGTGCGCTGCGGCTCCACCCCCAGGCCCACCCTTTCCCCTTTGCCACGGTCAGAGGTCAGAGGTCATCTTCTCCACTGCCCTGCCTTCTCGTCTGGCATGTGCCATAGAGGTGTTGGTGGAGGGGTTAGTGTTAGGGATTTTCCCGATTCTGCTGGAAGCTCTTCCTGAGGCTTGATCAGTTCTTCCAGCTCCCACAGAGGGCTGAAGACACCCACTGGAGCCAGCCCCTCATCCCACTGCCTCTCATCCCACTGCCCCTCATCCCACTGCCCCTCATCCCACTGCCCCTCATCCCACTGCCCCTCCCGCTGCAGGAGCTGCGGGAGCAGTGCCCATCGCTGCCCGAGAAGGACACTGTGCGCTGGGTGTTGACGGTGCCCGCCATCTGGAAACAGCCCGCCAAGCAGTTCATGCGGGAGGCCGCCTACCTGGTGAGGACGTGCAGGCGGAGCCGTGGCTGCTGCCCGGGAGATGCCCCAGGGAGGGCCCCACGCATCCCCTCCTGCGCGGCCCTGGGACAGAGAGTCCTCGTGGGAAGACCTCCAGCTGTGACTTGCTGGGCATTTTGGCCCTTTGTTGCCGCTGGGGGAGGGAGGTGGCTGCAGGAACAGGGGACTGAGGGACGAGAGGCACTGCCCAGGCCAGCTTAGCCAGTGTCTTAAGTCGGGTTTCCTAAAAGCAGAGCCCAGGATGGGACTTGTGCATTGATCTATTGAAGGACACTCAGGAGAAAGGGGTGGGGGAGTAGGACAGGAGAAAGAGCTGAGCAGAGATGTGGTCTCAACTGGAGTGTGACCTCAGCCCGACCCCATGGCGAGCTCCGGAGGGGGAACTGCACCCCCGTGTTGGCCACGGCGAGGCAAGGGGGCCAGCGTCTGTTACTGGTTACTGGGTAGAGGGGGGTCCTCTCCACGCGAGGTGGCTCCCATTCGGCTGAGGGCAGCTCCAGAGAAGGAGGCGGCTGTGAGCCAACAGCAGCCACACTCCCGGGTGCGGGGCAGGGTACTGCGAGCATCCGCTCCATCCAGCATCAGTGTTTTCAGGAACCCATCACCATCACAGCCCCAACCACTGCAAGCTCCTGAGCACAGGAAACTGAAGGGAGGGGTTCTGGACCAGTGTTCGCTGGTTTTCCTACCAGAAGAGATACCAAAGGTCTGGGGAGGATGGGTGGAGCTCGGGCACCCCCTCTCTAGTAGAGATGGGGGTAGAAAATGGAACAGCTTTCCAGAGCAAGACTCATTTTGCGGTCCTGACCCTGGGGCTTTGGAGGACACCCTAGGATCTACAAAAGGGGTCTCGGGACTGCCTAAAGACTCTGTGGAGGATACCAGGGTCCCCAGTGGGTCAGGCATACGCCCAGGTGCCTGTGCTCACCCTAAGCCTGGTGGGCATCCCCCTGCAAAGACCAGAATGAAAGCAAGGCTGTGCCCAGCTAGAACAAGCACCTCCTCTTCCCCCCCATTCCCCTGCCCCAGCCATAGTGCCCCTCCCCCTGCCAGTTTACCCACTCTGCTTCCTCCCACACCGTTCCCTGGCTGCCAGCTCAGGAAGGGCTGGCCCTGGCAGGAAGTCTGGTAACCTACCCCTCCCCACCCCACCCCCCTGTCAGAATCCAGGGAATCCCACAAAATCATAAAAGAATCCACAGGGATTCCCCCATCCCAATGCAGGAAATAACGGCTCCCAAATGGTTGTCTCCCCCAAATGGCCTGTCGTGGTGCCTGGAATTTCACTAGGCGTTTCCTTCCTCCCACATGAGAGTGCCCAGGAACAGAGTCCTCCTGTGGCCGCTGTGCCACCAGCCTGGTGAAGGGGGAGGGCTCAGTGAGCCAAGGGGGGTCCCCCATCTCATTAGATCGATGGTCTGCCCATTACTTACTGTACCCCCCCATTACCACCCCCCCTTCCTGTCCCCTCCAACACACACACACACACACACACACACACACACACACACTATGCCAGAGTCTCCACTAACACCCTCGGCCAGTGCCCAGCTGGCCAGCCAGCCCTGCTCCTGAGGAGGGGACTTGCTGCAGCTCAGGCCACGTTGGACAGCTCAGCGGGCCAGATGCCAAGGTGCCCTAAGTGTTCACTCTGTCCAGGGCCCCTTCCTGCTGGGCGACCCCATGGTGTTCTTCACGGGGACCTGTGGGCAGCTCCAGGCTTGTGCAGCATGGAGGGGCCTGAAGGGGAGGGTGATGGGGAGGAGATGGGGGCGCCACAGGCCCTGGGCGCCTGCCCTGGGCGACGTCCTAGGTGTGACAGCCCACGGTGCTCCTGGCCCCGCCCACAACCTGTCTCCAGGCGGGCCTGGTGTCCAGAGACACGGCAGAGCAGCTGCTCATCGCGCTGGAGCCCGAGGCGGCCTCGGTGTACTGCCGCAAGCTGCGCCTGCACCAGCTCCTGGACCTGAGCTGCCGGGCCCCGGGCAGCGGGCGCCTGGGCGAGCGCCGCTCCATCGACTCCAGCTTCCGACAAGGTGAGCCATCCCAGGGCCTCCGAGACCAGAGCTCAGCTTTGTCCGGCAGGAAGGAGACGCCCCCCACCCCCCCCTTTCTGGAGAAGCCCACGAGAGGGCAGAAGTACCCCGCCTGGAGTTCAGTTGGAATGAGGAGGCACAGCCATGACCCTGGGGAGCCCAATCCCAGGACTAGGGTTCCCCTTGCCCTAGGGGAGTACTGTCTGAGGAGGGGGACCCAGCCTTGCCCCGAGTTTGGGGTCTGGGGAGATAGCGTAGCCTGGGGAGGGGTGCTTGGGTACTGACAAAGGAGGAAGTCAGCCCCCTCTGGGCCAAGGGGAGGTCTTCAGGCGCGTTCCCCTAAACAACCCCTGGACCCTCCCCTCCCCTCATGGCACATCAGCTGCTCCCCTCCACCCCCCACACAAGCCCCAAGCTCCTGCTGCAGGACCAACCACTGAGACAGCTACAGTCAGCCTTGTTTATTGTGACAGGAGAGGTACAAGTCCTGAGCTCCCCGGGTCCCCCGAGACCTACCCTGCGCGCGCGCACACACACACACACACACACACACACACACACATACACACACACGCAGCTCCTTCAGACTCTCCCAGCCCTGATTCTCCACAGCCTGAGCCCTGGCCCTGCAGCCAGAAAGACTTCCCCGCAGCTGCCAGTGACAGAGCAGGAGATGATCCCATCAGGTTCCTTCAGCCCCTTAGGGGGTCAGCACCCCCCTTCCATTCAGGAGTGGAGCAGGAGTGTCAGGAGCGCTGGCTGTTCCAGGAGCTCATGGAGGCGTTGGCGGGAGGATGAGGATTGAGTGTGGCAGCTGAGACACCTCCTTCTAACCTCCCTGTCCTGCTCCCCCTCCGCCCCCAGCGCGCGAGCAGCTGCGAAGGTCCCGCCACAGCCGCACATTCATGGTGGAGTCGGGGGTCGGAGAGCTGTGGGCAGAATTGCAAGCAGGTGGGGAGATGGGGGGGGAGGGGGGCAGGGGTGTGAAGGTGGGACGGGATATGGCATGGGCCCTACAGGCCCCTATACACTGATAGCTGGAAGGGAACATTCAGGAAGTTGGCTCCAGCTCCTAAAAACCCCTCCCGCCAACATCTGCTGTATCTAACCTGGCAGTCCCTTCACAGTCACCTGCACCCTCACCCCACTCACAGCCATGCCCCTAACGCATGCTCCTTGCAGAGTTGCAGAGCCCTGGACCATACCCCTCCCCCACACCCCACACATACACATACCTCATGCTCTTACCCGGCGGCCTTAGCTCCAAGAACCTGAAGCCTCTCACACCTCCACATGGCCATCCCTGCAAGCGGGACTCCGACCTGCTAGGAGCAGGGCTGGAGGTTGGCTGGGAGGAGGCGCAGGGCTCGGGGTACAAGGCAGGCCACGAGGGTGGGCTCGCGCTCCGCTGCAGGAGACCGCTACGTGGTGGCAGACTGCGGCGGCGGCACGGTGGACCTGACGGTGCACCAGCTGGAGCAGCCCCATGGCACCCTCAAGGAGCTCTACAAGGCGTCCGGTGAGTAGCCAGGCGGCGCCCTCCATACCCAGCCGCCAGTGCCTTCTGGCCGCCACGCCTGCACTGGTGCCTTCATCCCCTGCCCCGCCCCAGGTGGCCCCTACGGCGCGGTGGGCGTGGACCTGGCCTTCGAGCAGCTGCTGGGTCGTATCTTCGGCGTGGACTTCATTGCCACCTTCAAAAGGCAGCGGCCCGCAGCCTGGGTCGATCTGACCATCGCCTTCGAAGCCCGCAAACGCACGGCAGGCCCTCACCGCGCGGGGGCGCTCAACATCTCCCTGCCCTTCTCCTTCATCGACTTCTACCGCAAGCAGCGCGGCCACAACGTGGAGACGGCGCTGCGCAGGAGCAGGTGGTCTTGGGGGCCCTGGGCTCGGATGGGGAAGGCCCCTAAAGGGAGGTGCAGGCCGCAGCGGGCAGTGGGAGTCAGCCTACGGCACGGCTCGCACCGCTCTGCCAGCCCTGCAGCAGGGGCAGTGCAGGAGTAGGCCAGCTAGACTAAGCGGCCCAACCGGAGCAAGGGAATCATGGGCCTCGGAAAAGGACCAACGTCTACCTTCTCTCCCCCTTCCCCCCCTACAAACACACACACACACACACACACACACACACACCCGGAACTTCATGCCTGTAACAGAAGCGGGCCCGGGCTGAAGCCCCCGAGAGAGTGGGGATTGGGATAACACATAAGGGGCAGTCAGCGCCCAGGCACACAGGCCCGGGCCCACAGTGGTACCCAGGAACCTGACATATGGACCTGCACGCCCTTCACCTGCAGCGTGAACTTCGTGAAGTGGTCCTCCCAAGGGATGCTCAGGATGACTTGTGAGGCCATGAACGAGCTCTTCCAGCCCACCGTCAGAGGGATCATCCAACACATAGGTGAGCGCCTGAGCCTGGGTCCCCCATTCCCTCCACATATACACCCTAACAGATGCGAGAATGACTGCCTGTTAGTGCCTGGAAACCCCCCACATCCATGCACTGGAATGAGACCCAGAACCATCTGGAACCCTGGAGGAGTTGGTGCGCTGGGAAATAAGAGCTAGGAGGGATTGTGTGTAGGCTTGCCAAGTTAAATAACCTCTGCGGCCTCAGTTTTCCAATTTATAAAATGGGGTGATAGTATCGGGTTCCCAAAACTGTTATCACGGGGATTTAAAGGAGCTGAAGTATCTAAAGAGCTCAGTCTTGTGCGCAGAAGGCATTTATCAGGTGCCTAGCCTCCCCTCAGGGCCTCTATGTGGGGGAGGGGTGTATTGGTGGGGAGGCAGAGCTATTTTAATGTTTTCTTCATCAAAATAGGGCAACCGTTTTTATAGCTGCAATGGCTAGTTCCTGATTGCCAGGCAGGTGGGGAGGAGGTGCCCGTGGCCTCGCAATGGCAGCCTCAGCAGCTCACACTGTCCCTCCGATCCCCTTCCCTCCTCCTCTCCCCCTCTCCCCCCTGCAGAGGCGCTGCTGGCGCGGCCAGAGGTGCAGGGCGTGAAGCTGCTGTTCCTGGTGGGCGGTTTCGCCGAGTCGGCGGTGCTGCAGCACGCGGTGCAGGCGGCGCTGGGCCCCCGCGGGCTGCGCGTGGTGGTCCCGCACGACGTGGGCCTCACCATCCTCAAGGGCGCCGTGCTGTTCGGCCAGGCGCCCGGCGTGGTGCGGGTGCGCCGCTCGCCGCTCACCTACGGCGTGGGCGTGCTCAACCGCTTCGTGGACGGGCGCCACCCGCCCGACAAGCTGCTGGTGCGCGACGGCCGCCGCTGGTGCACCGACGTGTTCGAGCGCTTCGTGGCGGCCGAGCAGTCGGTGGCGCTGGGCGAGGAGGTGCGACGCAGCTACTGCCCGGCGCGCCCCGGCCAGCGGCGCGTGCTCATCAACCTGTACTGCTGCGCCGCCGAGGACGCGCGCTTCATCACCGACCCCGGCGTGCGCAAGTGCGGCGCGCTCAACCTCGAGCTCGAACCCGCGGACGGCGGCCCGGACGCCGCCGGCGCGCCCCCCGGACGCCGCGAGATCCGCGCCGCCATGCAGTTTGGCGACACCGAAATTAAGGTCACCGCCGTGGACGTCAGCACCAACCGCTCGGTGCGAGCCTCCATTGACTTTCTTTCCAACTGAAGGCGCGCGGGGGGCGGGGGGGGCGGTGCCAGCCGGGCTCCGTCCGGCCCCGCCCACCTTCGGTTTGGAGCGCGGGAGGGCGTGCAAACATCCCGGTTCTGGTATCAGCGCTCCTTCCCCCGCCCTCCTGCCCGGGGAGATGAGGTGGCAGGAGGGTGGGTGGGGAAACATCCAGAGGCTCGGCCCAGACTGACTGTAAGGCTGAAGGACTCTGCCAAGGACTGGGGTCAAGGAGGCTTGATGGGCACGCCCATAGGGAACACGTGACTCCGAAGGCAGAATGCTCCAGATGACTGGGTCCCGGCCAGAACTGGGGGTGGGGGGTGGGTGCAGTTGGGAGGGAGAGGCCAGGCAAGACTCATAGCGGAGGGGCAGCAGGAGGAAGGGGGTTGTCTGGGACCGATTGGTGGGCACACAGGGAGGGGGCAGAGCAGCCCCGCACCACAGGAAAGTGACACAAGAGGGACAGGGGTGGCAGGGCCTTCCTGGGGTGGTGCTGACCACCCATGTATGACTGTTAATTGTAGAAAGGGCAGTAGCAGGCTAATGAGACGTGTACAGGGTGAAGGCACTTCTGAGGGAATGTGGGTAGCATGCTGGGGGCGGGCTTTCCTTCGGGACAGATGAAGGCCCCCAGGGCAACCTGTGAATGACCCACTTGAACCCTACCCCAGCCACAAAATGGGGGAGGGACATTAGGAGGTCAAAGGGGACACTAAGGACTGTCTCAGCTCTGCCAGACAACTCAATGTGCCAGTATGCCCGCCCAGACATGGAACAGCCTTACCTGCCCAAGGTGACAATAAAGCATTTGCGCTGGTACCTCACAAGAGAGAGCACCAGTGATGTAGTAGAGGGGGCCTGAGTTCCAGAAAAAAAAGGGAGAAAGCTTTCAGCTGTGCATGGGGCTGGGCACTGATCAGGAAGAGGATGCTGGTGTCTCCTTGTCAAGTATCCCAAACAGAACTCCCCCACACCACATGACCTCTCTCTGGCCTGAGCAGAAGGGCCCGCTCCACCCAAACTCTCTTGGCAACTGTTCTCTTGCCTAAAGTGCCATCACTGTAGATACCGTGTTTCCCCAAAAATAAGACATCCCCTGAAAATAAGACCTAGCGCAACTTTGGAAGAAAAAACTGTCTTATTTTCGGGGAAACAGGGTAGCTCTTTGGGGACTAGGACTATAATACCACACAGCTCCCTCGCCTCCTAAAAGTAGCTTAGCCAGAACTGTACCTTGGCCCATAGTCTAGGGATTGGGCGTTCTCAGGACCCTGAAGAACAAAAATCCCACCGGTCTCTGGTATTCACTGAAAGTTTTATTTCTTTAGGATTTCATCATCCCAACCATTGTTTAAAAATCAAGTCACACACACCTGGGTGCGGGAGCTGGGACCGCACCTCCCTCCTACTCACCATAGACAGCAGTGGGAAAGAGGGAGGGGGCAGGGCTGGTGGCTTAGATGAGACAGCAGCAGCAGTAATGGAAATGATGACATCACAGAGCCAGCTCCCTCCTCTCCCTGGCCCTGGCTGGACCTCCTATGGCTTGCAAGTGGGGAGGGAGAGGCAAACCCACCCTGGGTCCTCCCCCTCCCCCGCCCCTCCTCAGACAGCCTCCTTGGGGCTCAACCCGTTTCTTCCCGCAGGAGACCGAGGCACATGGAGAGGAGGAAGTGGGAAGAGGAAGACACGGGAGGGGCAGGGAGGTGGCACGAATGAAGGCAGAGGTGAGATGTGGGCAAGGCCCCAGCTTGGAGGCCCCGAGACACACCACCCCCATGCCCATCCTAGGGGCTGATGAGGAAGCCACACCATCATGCAGCATCTGGGGAGATGAGGTGGAGATTAAGGCTGAGGGGCCCCAAGGTGGGCCGGGGGGCGTGGGCCTCAGTCGAAGCCGTGCCAGTCGCTGTGCTCCGAGTCGTATTCTAGCTCAGCGCCCACGCACTTGACACCATCCAGCAGCATGGGTGTGCCATGGTGCCGGTCTGCAAGACAGGCTTCAAGTCAGTAAGCCGGGCTGGACCGCTGGCCCCACCCACTCCAAGAGGACCCCTCCACCTTCTCTCTGGGCTCTATTGGGGGGGGGGGGGGAGAAGAGGGGGGGGGAGAGGTGGAGACACTCACCAAGGAGGTGGGGAACCCCAGCCATGGCAAAGAGCCCTTTTTCAGACAGGAGGAAGGCAGAATCCCCTCCCCTAGCCAGATGCATGCCCTGCACTCTCACCCATGACACGGGCCTGCACCACCACTCGCACACAGGTGCCTGTGCCACCTTCACAGGCTAGCAGCATCTCCTCCTTGAGGACGCCTTCCTTGTGCGCTGTGTACTCACACTTGACGCTGTAACCTGTCCGGGCAATCAGCAACTCCATGGCCTCCAGTCCCTGCCCCCCATCCTCATCCTCTCCCTCCCCCAAAAGAGCAAGGATGGCCCGGACCCGTGCCCCTAGGGCTGGGGCACAGGCCTCAGGAATTTCCCATTCTTCGAAGAGCTCTACATGCCTCAGGCCTGTAGGCCACCCCATTAAGGTTCCAAGGTCAGACTTAGGCTTCTAGGAGGAAGGCTTGCGGATTCCCCGAAAAGCAGGCAGGAAGAGGGAGTGATTGGAAAGGGGGTGGACAGGCCAGGACTTGAGCAGATTAGGTGGCAAGAGGCAAAGGCCTGAGGGGGTTGGCTCAGTCCACTTAAGGGTAAGGTCATGAGGAGGTGGGGGAACATGTGACTGAAGCTGGGGCTTCGGCACATAGGAAACTGACGGCCTAGCCTATGGAGAGGGTGGGGGCTGAAGCTAGCAGGGCAGGGAGAGGCAGCCCCCGGCCCAAAGCCCAGGCGGGAGCCATGAAGTTCCTAAGGCTCCAGCAGGCTTCTCTTGAGGGACCTGAGGGAGGGAGGTCTGAAGGTCCAGAGCCAGCTCCTCAGCGGCTCCCATCATCCCGCCGAGTGAGCTATCAGGCAAGGGGGCAGACACAGGCCAGCGGTGTGAGTCCATGGGCTTCTGTCCACGGAGTGAGGCCTGGGGCAAGGGACCTGCCAGGTTGCCACACCGTAAGCCCGTATAGAAGGCATCATGGTCCCAGCTGCTGCGTTGCCTGTCCCCCCTCCATGGGGGGGCAAAGAGCATCCCATGGTCTCACTCCCATTCACTCCCAGGCCCTGCGGGAGGAAGGCAAGCCTCCAGCACCCTGAGCAGAGGACGCACCTTCTGGGACAGGCATGATGCTGAGGAGCTTGAGGTGCAGGCTGGGGACGGGTGCCTCTCGGACGTCCTTGCTCAGCCTCTGCACCGAGGGCAGGGTGAAGGTGATCTCATACCTGTGCAGGATCTTCAGGAAGCCAACCTGCAGCAGCAAGGGCGGAGGAAGGAAGCACCTTCACTGACAGCCTCCCCCAGGGCCCACCCACGTCATGCCATCTGTGATCCTGTGGGCCTTTGCACCTGTTTCCTTGGGGATCCTAGGGGATCAGTCTGCCCCCTCCACTCCATCTGGTCCACACCCCAAGCCGGGTGACTCCAGGTCTTTCCCTGAGGACCTCACCCCACAGCTGGGCCACACACTTGAGAGCATCTGTCTCATGGGCCCCACAGCTCCTCAGCAGCCCATTTTACAGACAAGGAAATGGAAGCCAGGAAATGATAGGCTACTGGCCTCTTGGCCCCACTTACCATGAGCAGCCAGCCCAGAGCAAGGTACCAGCCACTGCTCAGAAGGAGCCATTCACCTGCCCCCATCACTATCACCTGTCCAGAGCCAAAAGCCCTAGCTCAGGGACACTGGTCCTCCAGTCACTCACGTGGAGGCACAGAATGAAGGCTGGGATAGAATTAGAAACTGACACGAGACCAGCTGTGCCAGTCCAGAGCTGGCCCACAGCCCTGGCACCAGCCACTGAACCCAGGCTCCTGCCTGCCTGCTGGCATCATCTGAACATGGATGCCTGCCTGCCCACTCAAAGGCACTCTGTATCCAACAGGCCCGACTCAGGGTCCAAGCAATTTCTGTTGTTCATCGAGTGCTTGGCAACCAATGCCCTCTGGGATAGATGCCATCCTTGGAAACTCCAGTTTGAAGGGTCACCAGCTCAGGGTGGCTGCTGAGCAGGTAGGCTGCCCGAGTGCCAGTCCAGGAGACACAGAGGTGCATGCTGTACCCACAGCTCACATGCACACACACTCTTCTGTTCATGCTCTCGGGGGCCCAAGGGCCCTGTCCCTGGGGGCCAGTTGGGGTTGGCGGCATGAAACATTAGCCTTCAATGGGATCAGGCTGATGCCACTGTGTGACAGAGCCCAGTCCGTGTAGCTCCCGCACTCTGCAAGTGGAGGACACACTTCTCAAGAAAGCTTTCTGGCTGGAACTGCCAAGGATGGCCCTGTGATGAGCTGCACCACTTGCAGAATTTTCCAGGAGAAATACTCGGAGATGTGCAAAAAAAATACTCATCACTGCCCTCTTTACAACAGTGAGAAATAGAAACAGCAGTAACACAGGGAATAGGGAGCCAGCTAAATCAACAATGACACACATAATGGAACACAGTTGTAGAATCTCATGGAAAATGATTTACTGACAGGGGCAGGAGACGGTTCACAACAGAAGCAAACAAAAAACAGTGTTATAGCCGAAACCGGTTAGGCTCAGTGGTAGAGCATCGGTCTGCGGACTGAAAGGTCCCAGGTTTGATTCCGGTCAGGGGCATGTACGTTGGTTGCGGGCACACCCCCGGTAGGGGGTGTGTGCAGGAGGCAGCTGGTCAGTGTTTCTCTCTCATCGACGTTTCTAGCTCTCTATCTCTCTCCCTTCCTCTCTGTAAAAAATCAATAAAAAATATATTTTTTAAAAGAAGTGTTATACTGTGATACCAGCTTTTTGTTTATAGAAACAAAGCTATAAAAAAAACTAGAATGACACACATTAAAATATTTACATTGTTATTTCTAGATTCTAAAATTGTGGGTACTTTTAAATTTCTTTATCGTTTTCTCTATCTTCCAAAGTTTCTGTAATAAACATGATAGATTTTGCAATGGGGAGTGGGGGAGAGGGAGAGATTTTTTCACCCAAGGATATTTTTCCCATTGATTTTCAGACAGAGTGAAAGGGGTGGAATGAAGAAAGACAGAAATGTTACTGTGAGAGAGACACATCAATTGGTTGTCTCCCGTATATGTCCCAACTAGGGCAGTGGATCAAACCCTCTACCAAGGTACATGCCCTTGACTGGAATCAAACCTGGGACCCAAACCAGCCAGGGCTATTTTTTAAAGTTTTATTTCATTCTGTTTATTCCCTTGGGGAAGTTATCCTAGGAGAAAGAACAAGGATTGGGCAGAGATGGGTATGAATCTGGGCCCCTCCTCAGGGTGGACTCGATGGACCAGATGCCACCCACCCCCGGGCATTCTGCTTAACTTTGGAGCCCTGGTTAATTGTCCAACCTGAGGGCCTCACTCTCTGTTTCCCCCAATCCATTCCCTTCGGAGACTTTCTCCTGCCCTTCCCAAGTGGATGTGGCATCCATCAGTGTCCCATAGTTGGGGAAGCCACACTGGAGGGTGTGTGACGTGTGACCAATAGGAGGTGCGCTCCAAAGAGCAGAAAACATGGGGCTGAATTAGCCAGCGGTTTGGCAAAAAAGGAAAATAAAGTCATGCCTTGTTATTAGCATAATTAATCAGTCTTGCAACTGTGTAACATACATACATTCTTCCATTTTATTCTCAACAAACCCTATGGGATGTGAACTGTCTTCATTTCAGAGAACAGGAAGCTGAGGTGAACTGCCCAAGGTCACAGAGCCTGACTAGCAGGCCTGGACCTGAACGCAGCCTGTGACACCACAGCCTGGACGCCCACCTTCCATTGCTATTGTTAGGGCGGTGCAGATGATAACGGCTCCACTCCACTCACCTCATTCAAGGTGACATTCTAAATGCAACCATCTCATTGCAATCTCATCACCTCCCACTTCACAGATGGGGAAACCGAGGCCCAGGGAGAGATAAAGACATGCCTATGGAGGCAGCTTAGAGGATGTGAAACTGACAGGCCCAGGCAGCCAAGCAGGGCTGAGGAGGAGGTGGAGGAAGTAAGACTGATGGAGGGGGAGCTGTGCACATACCTTAACCAGAAAGCTGCTGTCACTCTCCTGGGTGACCATGACCACCGAGTCATGCAGCTTCTCATCAAAGTGGACGTGGCTCTGGGAGCCCTCCGCATCGTGGCCGGCTGCAAAGCGGATACTCCGGACTCTGGGCTTGTTGCCTAGGACGAGAGCGGGAGACGGCTCCAGGGACTGCGGGCTTCCTCTGCCCCCAGGAAATGACTTCCTCCTTGTTGCTCCCCGAGGCCCTGCAAGTGCCCTTCACCCAGCACTCGCTGGCTGAACTCCTTTCGAGGCTAGGCCACATCCGACAGACACTGGGGATCATGAGGCTTGAGGCCCAGTCCTCCCACAAAAAATACCCAAAGAATGGGTGTCGGGAATTGGCTAACATCACACCTCACTTAGAGGGAAGAAGGCTGACACCGGACAAGAACCAGACTCTCACCTAGCCCCTGGTTCTCCTCTGCAGGGCCACGCCCCTCATCTCTGGGACCTTCTCTTCCAGCTATGCCTGTGCCTGAGGTCCCTGCCTGCTCCTCCTGATGACCCCAACCTGGTCCAGGTGAGGGGTGGACAGGAACAGGCTCCTGGGGACCTGTCTGGGAGTGGGAGAAACAAAGGGGGGGCAAACCCCACACTGAGCCCACCGCTGGGAGAGGCTGCACTGCCCCTAACTCATCACGGATCACTGGCAGGAAAGATGGGAGAACCCAGGGGAGCCTCCAGGACCCTACCCAGAGACACCCTCTTCTGTGTAACCCTTCACAAGACCCTCAGCCGTCGCCGGGGGGATCAGGTTCTCCAAAGCCAGGAGGCAGGGTTGAGACAGGCAGATAGCAGGAGCCAGTCCTGGGGGAGATCTGTCTTACCAAGAGCATGACCCCAGTCCTCTCTGGCCCCCACGGTCCCGAGGCCTCCCAGAGCCCTGCTCAGAGTCCTTCTGGCGCAGGGCCTGGCCTCGCCCTGGCCTGGGCTCTTGGAGGAGCCAGCCTGGCACGTCCACGTTCTTTGCTGAGACCCCAGACCTGACCCTTAAATCTCACCAGCCTCCCTTGCCTAAAACCTTCCAGGAGCCCTTCTGACTTTGAATGAAACCAAAATTCCTTTCTGTGGCTCTACCCACCTCGCCAAGCTCAGTGCTCACCCCAGCCAAGCTCAGTGCTCACCCCAGCCCCACATGTCCTCCCAACCCCCACAGTGCAGCAAGAGGCTGGAACACAGGGACATGAGGGCACAGACCAGCACACCAAGGGGTCCCCACATTCCCTGTTAGGACTTAGTGTACCCTAGGACCTGGCATAAACACTGATGCAATTACTGATGTAATTTGTGCTCACATTCAGACACCACCCCCCCACACACACACACACAGCCATGCAGGCCCCCCTCACCAGCACCCGCTGGAAGACCCTGCAAACCCCACCAGGCCAGGAAGGCACTCACCCTTGTTGGCTGCAGCCATGGATGCCCTCCCTGCCACGGGGGAGACACGCAGCTCCTGGACCCTGCCGCTTAAGCTCAGCAGCCTCCCATGCTCCAAGGACACCAGCAGGAGCCTGTAGGGAGGGAGGGGGGAAGGCACGGATCAGGGCCACCCATGGCCTGAGAACAGAGACCTCCCTTTAGGAAGGACCAAACCCCTGCTGCTCTTAGCAGCCCAAGTGGTGCCTGCACGCTCTAGCACAAGGAGCTCTGCCCCCCAACTCCTCTCCCCACATGCCACACTCACCAAGAGCCCTCACCCCGCCTGACACCCTATTGACCCAGGGCCCAGCTGGCAGGCACAGGCGCTGCAGCTTCTGGATGCCAAAGCGCCAGCACAGGACGCGTGTGCCCAGGCCACCTGAGGCTGACAGGAAGGGCAGTCTGAAAAAGAAGGGACTTCTTTGGCTCTTTCCAGGAGCCAGTTCTAGAGCTGGTGACACCAAGGGGGTATCTTCCTGTAGCCAGAGTCCACAGTGTTCAGGTCATATACCCAATAACAGTCAGAGTCAACAGTATGCTTAGATGGGAACAAGATTGGAGGTTTACATAAGACGTGTCCTTGGAGCTTTTCCTGCTGGTGACTGACCGGGGCCATATACAGAACAGATGCCTACAAAATGGACTGCCCTACCCAGCTCAGCTCCCCAAAAGCAGGCTGCAAGGCAGGGACAGCGGAGGTGCCCAGGAAGCCTGTGTGCGCTGAGCTGGGATCATCTCAGCATCAAAACAAATAATGAGCCTGCCAGTGTGGCCCAATGGTTGGGCAATCCATGAATCAGAAAGTCCCAGTTCAATTCCCAGTCAGGGCACATGTTGGGGTTTTGGGCTCAATCCCCAGTAGGGGTTGTGCAGGAGGCAGCCGATCGATGATTCTTTTCATTAATGTTTCTATCCCTTTCTTCCTCTCCCTTCCTCTCGCTGAAATCAATAAAAACATTTTTTTTAAAGAATAATGAGTGCAACTGAAGGAAACAGATGGAATACATAAAACTGGAGCAGTCACAGAGATGAGGAACAAAAGAAGAGAGAAAGCCAAACAAACAAACCCAAACCCTCATTTGTCACCACTGACAGTGACAATGCCCTAACTCTTTACTCTGAAAACTGGCAATAACGAGAAATAATTCAGCCTGTCTCCTGGCCTTTCCCGTAATGAAATTGCCCTGGTGGTTAAAAGAAAGCTCTTTTTTTACAGAAGAATTCTCGCTATTAAATAACAAAGAAATGACCAAATGCCAAGTAATTCTGCAACCCCCAACTTGTGCTGGAGGCAGTGAGTCAGTGGATGGTAAACCAGGAGGAAAAAGGTAGCCGAAGTAGATGCTTACAGATGCTCACGTGTCACCAACAGATGACCTAGGGGAATGACACAGGTTTGCAATGAGAGATGTGACATCAGCCAGTCATGCACGGGTTAATCGCCCCTCACCCACATTGGAACCTGACCACTGATATCTCCTGATGTGACAAGGACACAGCACCTGCCCAAAACGTCTACCTTGCACCTAATCAAGCCCCTAGCTCCAACTTCCGGCCTAAGGAAAACACACAGGTTAGTGGAACAAATTAAATGACTCCACAAGAAAGCAATGAGACACACCCAGAAAACAAGATAGTCTTTAGAACAACTGACCTGTTTTGCTATTTTTTCCAAACCGCAAGAAAAATAAAGATAAGTTTTTTAGATAGGGGATGGGCAAAAAACAGACTACAGAGCTGCTGCCTGTTTTGTTTTGATTGATTTTAAGATAAGGGGAGGGGGAAGGGGAGAGAGAAACATCAATGAGAGAAACACCAATCCGCTGCCTCCCGCAGGTGCCCAGCCACCCTGCCCACCCTGCCCGAGGATCAAACCCACCACCTGGGCGTGTCCCGACCAGAACCGAACAGGCACCTGTCAGTGTACGGGAGGAAGCTCCAGCCAACCAGCCAGCGCCACTGCCTGTTTTTTGTCAAGTTTTATGGGAACACAACCACACTCATATACATATTGTCTAAAACTGCTTTTGCAATTAAAAAAAGAAGAAGAAAACAACTAGTTTGAGTAGCTGCCACAGAGACCACATAGCTTGCAAAGACTAAATTATTTACTATCTGGCCCTTCACAGAAAAAGCCTGCCAACTGCTGTTCTAGATTAGCACACAAAGAGACCAAGAAGGCAGGGTACTCTATGGGACAAATGACCTGGTTTTTTCCACTACACCAGCTGCAAGAAGGAAAATAGATGGGGTAGGGGGTTTCTAACTACCCATAAAAAACACATCTGGGGATAATTAGAAAGAATGAATGGGACTGGTTCTTAGACAACATTAGAAAATAAGAGCTTATTTTATTTGGTGAGATAATGAAATTGTATTCTGTAGAGAAGTATGTCCTATTTTTCAGAGATACACACTGAAGTATTTGGGAGATGGGTGACCCACGAATGAGCTCAGCTACTCCAGGGAATGAGGAAGGGAAACAAACCACAGATTGGTGGCCTCACAGTGAGGGGCTGGGCCAGTGGAGGGTGTGACCTGGAGGTCTTTTTATTTTTTTAATATATTTTATTGATTTTTTACAGAGAGGAAAGGAGAGGGATAGAGAGTTAGAAACATTGATGAGAGAGAATCAGCTGCCTCCTGCACACCTCCTACTGGGGATGGGCCCAAAACCCAGGTACCTGCCCTTGACCGGAATCGAACCCGGGACCTTTCAGTCTGCAGGCTGACACTCTATCCATTGAGCCAAACCGGTTTTGGCTGACCTGGAGGTCTTACAGGTACTGAGCTGCCTGGGCACAGGCCTCACCTCGCTTTCCACTTCCCAGTTCAACAAGTCCACCCAGGCTCAACCCTGCCTCCTGGGCACAGTGATCAGCTTGGGTGCCAGGAACTCCTGATTGAAGGCTCGGGTCTCAGGAATGCAGGCGTCACCACAGCAGGTAGAGCCCAGGCCAGCACGCATCCCCATCCCCTTGGAGGCTAACTCCCAGGCCCCACCGGAGTGCAAGCAGGGTTACTATGCCCCCACTCATCACCTCTGGCCTGGGCTGCTCTGGGTCTGCTTAGCCCCAGGGCTTCTGGCTCCAGAAGAGAAGCCTGCCCCGCCCCATCCACACCAGCCAGCCTCTGAAGCTATGGACTCAGAGTATGTGAAAAAGGGGCACCAGACCACCTGCCCCGTTTCAAAGAGGCTGCTCCAGCCAGCCCTCTGCAGCCATGGGGGAAAGACTGTCCAATGCTCACAAGACCCCTATGTCTCCCAAGATACTTCCTGGAGGCCCTGGTGGAACTCTTAGCCAGTGGCGGATCAGCAAAGGCTCCTGGGACTCTTCACAAAAACACTCTGACCCAGTACTTGCAGGGCCCCCTCCCTATCTTCCCCCCACAATGCACTGCATGTTGCCTGCCCGGAACAATCCTGTCCCCTTGGCCTGGATCTCGGCCCCAGCGTACCTTTCTTAAGGTAGCACAACACCACCCCCCTGCCCATCCCAGCAGAGGCCTGAAACACCTTTAAAAGGATCCCCTTCTCGTTTATGGGATCACTTAATATCTATGTTCCCTACCTTTCAAGGGCAGTAGCTGTCTTTGCCAAACCCTGTCTTGGCCAAACTCTCCCAGCACCTGGCAGGGAGAACCTGCGTTCATTTCATATTTGTTAAATGAATAAATGACCAAACTAAGTGGAGTCCAAGTCCAGGCCTTCGCTGGGCCCTCTTGGCAACTCTTACCAAATGCTCTCAGGAAGAGGAAAGCCCTACCGCACTCTCTTAGCCAACCTCTGCCCTGGAGGGCACACCCCTCCCCCATCTCAGAGAATAGCCTCCCACTAGGCATTCTTCTAGCCTTGCCACCGTCAACTGGTGATCAACCCTTTCCATCCTTGACATGGAAAGCCCACAAGGTAGGGCCTGCATAAAGCCAGAGAGCAGGACCTGCAACTCCTGCACTGACCAGCAGAGGGGGAGGCGAGTGACTTCAGGGGCCCAGAGCCAGGAAGAAGCAAGCCTCTTGCTGTCCCCCGGAAGCCAGGCTCCTCACACAATTCCTTCTCAGAAGCAGGAGGAGGTGTGCAGCCTCCTCCTGGTGCACGGTGTCGACAGGGAACTGCGAGGCCCCTTCCTGTGCCAGCCAAGTCCTGAGTATGCCCCAAGCTGCACAGCCTTCTGGAGCCAGCAAGAGCATGGGCAGGGGGGGCATGGTTCCCGCCCAGCGGTCCTGGTCCAGATTCAGGCTGCTCGTTCAAGTTACTTCACATCTCTGTGCCTCAGTTTCCTCATCTGTAACCTCTTCCTCAGAGGGTTTGGTGCAGCTGGTAGCTGAAGCTCTGACAAGGCTCCCCAGTTCACCCCCACCTTTGCAAAAGCAAACCCCCAAAGGCCTGCTTTTTGAGGCAAAGGCAATTTCAGGACCGCACTGTGAAGATGACTTCAGGCAATCCTGGAACAGCCAGGAATGGCCCTCAGGGTGGGCCCCCTGGGACTTCAGCCTTCTCAGAATACAGCTCATGGGTGGAGGGGTCCCCCTCCCCCTTTCCACCTCCATCCTGCTGTCCCCCTCCTCCACTCTCAGGCCAGGCAAGTCCCCAGGGATTGACAGAGAACAGACTGCTGGGAGCCTGCTGTACCCAAAACCAGAAGAACTCAGAAGGCAGATGTGAAGAATGTACATCCTGGAAAACACCCCCAGCCCAGAAAAAATACCTGACACCTCTCCTAAGATGGGCTATTAACAGGTCAGGGGTGGTAGGTACCATGGACAAGCCACAGGATGCGGAGGGCTGGAAAGCTAGCACAAGGACCTTAAGGGCTTCTTTGGCTCTCAGTTCCTCTCAGGGAAACTGGGGGGAACTTCTTTCTGGAGGACAGAATTCTGCCAGCTCAGGTCCCTCACTTTATAGAGAATTGCTGCTTCAAGGTTACCCTATCCAGGGCAGGGCTCAGCCAGGCCCCATGAAGCCTCTGGCATGAAGAACAGGCCCAGGGACAATGACAAGTGAGTAGACAGATGGACAAATGGACAGAAACCCAGAGTTCTCAGCCCCTGAGACTCCTGCCCACTGGGTGCTGTCTGTTACTCCAGGCCAAGCCTCCAGACGGGAAGGAGGGCCTGTGGCCGGTGGAGCTCCAGAACCCGCCACCTTCTTGGGTTTCTAGCTCAATCCCCAGTAGGGGGCATGCGGGAGGCAAATGATCAATGTTTGTCACATCAGTGTCTGTCTCTCCATAGCCTTTCTTCTCTCTAAAAACAATAAAGATTTTTTATTTTTTTTAATAAAAAGATTGCCCATTGGGGCCACTGACCTGCTGGCTCCAGGATCCAACAAAGACTGAACACAGTGGGGACCCACCTACTTAGACCAATGCCTGGGAAGGTAAGACTGGAAGTCAGGTACAGCTGTGGCAGTTTTATACCAATTCAGTCTGGATGCGACTCCATTTCCTTGTAAGGATAGGTATGAGTGTCATCCATCATGCCACACCCTCCTCTCCCCCCTCAAGAGAGCTGCCTTCCCCTATCCAGCATCCCCTCCCCACAAAACCCTCAGCTAGAAGGTGCTTAGATTCCCTCTAGCGTCCAGACTGCCTGCCCCACCCTGGTGGTCCAAACAAGTCAAGGCCAGGCAGGGTCCAGGGTTTGTCCGCTGCCCCTGACTTTCTTCAGTTCTACTCCTGCTTCCTAATGCAAAGAATCAAGAGGAAAGGCAACCCAGTGCCTCCTTCCTCAGTCCAGCAGGGCCCCTGGTCATTAACTGGAACACTGGCTCAGAACCTAAATGGAATCCCTCCTGCAGCCTCCGGACCAAGTCCCTTGATGCACCAGGGGGCCAGGGGTAGGAGGACCCTGTATCTTCTCCCGCCTCCATCCCCATGGACTTGGCGCCCCATCCCCGCCCCATTCTCATCCTCACCGAGGACAAATGAGGGTAAAGCACCCGCAACTCCCTATCATACCCCTCCCGGTCCGCGAGGCAGCGGCTCTGTCTTCAGAGATAATCCCGTGCCCTCCCCACCAAGACCTCTGTTGACGCAGTCTCTGGAGCCCGCACTCCCCGACACCACCGCCCTCCTACCTGAGGGTGCCGAGGCTCAGAGAGGGTGCCCATCCAAGGTCACACAGCGAGGCCGGGGCTGCAGCTGTGGAGGGATGCTGATGGCGCTGACCCCTGACGCCCCCCGCACCCCCCCCAACACACACACAGTGTCACACGTGCCCCGGACAGCGTCCCACAGACATACCCCAGCTACCCTAACGGGCGGTCACCGCGTCCCCGGGGCCGGGCATCTCCCCAGCCCAGCCGCCGGAGAGCCCTCCCCAGCCCGGCCCCGGCCACGGAGCGCCCCTCCGCCGCCCCAGCCGCAGGGGGTCTCCAGCACCGTCTGCTCAGGACACAGGCTCCGCTGGGAGGGGATCTCCGCGGGCGGGGAGGAACCGGCAGTCTTACCGTGCGAGGCGCACCCCGCGGCCGAGCCCGGGCTACAGAGGAGGGGGTGCAGCGGCGATCGCGGCGGCAGTGGGGGTCTCAACGCCGAGCACGAGGAGGGAGTCCGGAGAGGCACCCACCCGCCTCCCGGGCACGCCCCCGCCTCCGCCCATTGGTGGACCGAAGGGGTGGGGCGAGGATTGCTTCCGACCAATAAGCGGGCGCCAGAGAACCGCCAACCGGAGTTGCGCGACTGCGTCACGTGCTGGGCCATGCGGCTGCGCAGTGCGAGCCCTCGCTTAGGGCCCGGGGAGGTGCTGTGATGAAGGCAGCAGTGCTGCCCGACTTCGTCTGGGGCCGGCGTCGGGCGGAAGGGAGATAGGAAAGGAGTGCCCGGAGCAGGTCCCGCCCGCGCCCCACTCTCCCCTGTGGAGTTGGCACTTGCCGCCTCTGCCTCAGCTTGGAAAGGGCCTCCCCTAGGCTCGGGCCCCCCTCCCCTAGGCTCGGGCCCCCCTCCCCTAGGCTCGGGCCCCCCTCCCCCAGGCTCGGGCCCCCCTCCCCCAGGCTCGGCCCCTCCTCCAGGAGTCGTGAGGCGGGACTCAGGGTTAGGTGGGGCACACGAAAGTCTCTCGCTAGCTTGCTCCCGCCATCGGTTTGCGCATCTCTCTAGGTCAGGTCCAGGAGCCGCTCTGCGAACCCTGGGTTTTGGCCTCTTTCCCTCCCGCCCCTACTCCCTATCTTGAAGGAAGCGGTCGGACGCGGACCTGAGCCTCCTCCAGGGAGCCCTGCAAGCCGCCGAGATAAACATCAGAACAAAGGAGGCACGCGGGGTGGGGGTTGGGAGGACCAGGGGCCCTCCGGGACCGCAGCCTCAGTAGCGGATCTCCAAGGAGGCAGTCGTCATGGCAGCAGGATGCAGGATGTCATGGTAGCGGGATGCCCCTAGCTCGGCGCTGCATGGTGGGCTGTGGGCGCCTGTCCCGAGTAGAGGAACGAGAGGCAGGGGATAGCGGTGGGAGAGTCTTCAGCGGCTCTGGCTGCACATCCGCCTTCCTCTCCTTGAACATACACACACACACCATTTCCCCCGCCGGGACAGAGTCCCTAAGGTGCCCACAGGGAGCCCGCCAGAGCATGCAGCACTCTCCTCCAAACGTGCCTAGGAGAGATTGGACCTGAGCGGCTGAGGTCCAGCCTCCTTTCAGAAGGACCGGATCGCTGCCGTTGGGGAGCCTTCAAGGCTCCTACCCTGTGCTTTTGTCTGCACGCTGCTGGCAAACTAATCTTTCTGAGCTATTGTCTCCAAGTCCTACCCTGCTGCAAAGCAAAGCGCTCCTTGCTCTGCGACTGTCTCCAGCAGAGCCTCACAAACTTTTTAGCAGCATTTTTGGGTGACTCCTGTGCATTCCGGAGTTTGAAATGCTGTCCACAGGGGCTGGCGCTGGGAGATTTCCACCCAGCCCACCAGCTCCTGCCAGACGCGCTCTCACTACCCAATCCCACGTTCCATGCACTCTACTATGCTCCCCCTCCAATTTGTCAAAGTAAGAAACGTTCAAACCTGCAGAGAACTTGATTAGTTTATTTGAACCAAACTGATGACAATCACCAGGAAGAAAAACCTCAACGGATTGAGAAAAATGCTCTGCAAAATGGCAGTTCTGCACCCTGCTTTATACGTTATAATAAAAATATAAGACACAAGTGGATTACATTAAATCCTTTGGTAATAGATGAGGAAGGTGGGACAAAGCAAAGGCGGGGGGGGGGGGGGGGGAGAACCTCTGGGATTGGATAAAAGGTAAAATGATAGACACATACTTCTTTTACATAGGTGGGTACAGGATAGTTAACAGTCAATTTCATGATTGCCCTGACCATGTGGCTCATTCAGTTAAGCATGTCCCACATACAGAGAGGTTACCAGTTTGGGCACATGCCCAAGTTGCTGACTTGATCCCCAGTAAGGGACGTGCAGGAGGCAGCCGATCAATGATTCACACAACCCCTCTCTCTCCCTCTAAAAATAACAACAAAAAGACATTTAAAAAATAAAAATTTTTAAAATCCCATTATCATAACAGTAAAGGGAATTTGTGGTCTCTGCTCTGGTGTGGTTGTTGTACCCAAAGAGGTCCAGAAAAAGGGAAATTACAAAGGTATGTTATCACAGATGCCAAAAGACAATAAACAGGCTCAACTAAGGTAAGGATTGACCCTTGTGCCCTAGCCAGTTTGGCTTAGTGGATAGAGCGTCGTCCTGTGGTCCAAAGGGTCCTGGGTTCGATACTGGTCAAGGGCACATGCCCAGGTTATGGGCTCATTCCCCACTAGGGGACATGCAAGAGGCAGCCAATCAATGATTATCTCTCATCATTGATGTTTCTATCTCTCTCTCCCTTTCCATTCCTCTCTGAAATCAATAAAAATATACTTTTAAAAAAGAAATATATATATGTGTGTGTGTGTGTGTGTGTGTGTGTGACAGTGAAGAGTCTAACCTAGCCTAGGACTTGACTACCCACAATAAACTGCTTTTAGTTAACAAGTTTTCATTTCAGACCATTCTGTGGGGTTATTTTAGGTCTCTGAGTAGGTAAGGCCACTACACAGGCCTCCCCTGAGCTTGTCAGGTTTAGTCCGTGGCCCCCTTTCATCTAAAAATTGTACACTCCCATGTCTATCTATTCTTCAAGCTATAAAATTGGCAGACAGTGGGCCCAAAACTGTAGTTGCATTTAGTTTAGCTCAGGTGGGCTTTTAAAAATTCTAATTTTTCTTTTCCTCCTCCTCCTCTTCCTCCCCTCCCTCTTTATTGTATTTTCTTTCTATTCTTTCTCTTGAAATATCAGAAGATCTAACAAGATGGACTCACATTCCAGCCTGGCACCAAAGGCTGGCACACCAATTTGCCATAGTTCCCACCAACCCCTGTTTTCTCACATTCATTTTCTTTTAAATTTTTATTAATTTCAGAGAGGAAAGGAGCAGAAGAGAGAGAGAAGCATCAATGATGAGAATTACCCACTGGATGCTTCCTGCATACCCCTACGTGGGATCAAGCCCAAAACCCAGGAATTGAACTGTGATCTCCTGGTTCATGGATCAATGCTTGACCACTGAGCCATACTGGGCTTCTCACATTAATTTTGCCTTCTGGATCTGTGAAGATATTTGATTTCATATACCTTCCTTATGCTACCTTCCCACCTGGAATGCCCTTCCTACTCTCCTCCCATGGGCAAAATTCACCCTCCCTTCAAGAACAAGGCAAGGCCTGCCTTTTTATGTCTTTCTAGCTAATGTCAAACCCATCCCTGGCTCTTTCTAACAAACACTACCTGCTGACTGTGGACTGTCTGGTGCTACAGCAGTCCTTCTCTGAGCTGTGATTTAGCTTTTTGTGTTTTCAGTTTCCTGCCATCAACCATGATCCCATAGTATTAAATGGAAACTTCCAAAAATAAACTACTCATAAGTTTTAAATTGTGCACCATTCTGAATAGCACAAAGAAGTCTTGAGCTGTCCTCCATCCTGCCCATTATGTGAATTCACACTATACATGCTACCCACCCATTAGTCATAGTAGTCAACTCTGTTATGAAATTGGTATCAGAGGGACCATCATCACATAACTTTTAGTACAGTATCCTATCTAATAAAGAGGGAATAAACAAATTGACCATCACACCATCACAAAAATGGCAGCGCTCATAGCCACAAGATGATGGCTCTTAGTCCCCTTAGCCCCACCAGAGTCCTCCAGTCCCAGGGGGCAGCAGGCACTCCGTTTGCCTGCTGCTGGAGTCCCCCAGTCCTTTCAGCCCAGCCGGGGGGTGGGGGGGGCACAGCATGTGCACAGTGCAGCAGGACCTGCCCTCAGCGCCCCTGCTGCCCAGGGTGGGCCTGAGGCACAGGCAAGCCTCAGATGGTGGCTTCCCAGCTGCCCAGGGCCATATGAGGCTCAGGTAACCAGAACCAGCGGAGGCTTGCACTGCTGGCAGTGGCAGCAGCAGAAGTGTGATTGGGGGCATCACCTTCCCATGATTACCAGGTTGCCTCCCACCCCTGAGGGTTCCCAGACTGTGAGAGGGGACAGGCCAGGCTGAGGGACCCCCCTCCAGTGCATAAATTATCATGTACTGGGCCTCTAGTAGTGTTATACTTGTCCTATTTTATTATTGGTTATTATTGTTATTAATCTGTTACTGTGTCTAATTTATAAATTAAATTTTATCATAGCTATGTATGTGTAGGAAAAAACAGTATGTGTATGGTTTGGTACTCTCCAAGGTTTCAGGCATCCTCTGGAGATCTTAGAAGGTAACCCCTGTGGATAAGGGGGGACTACTGTATGTTGCAGTGTATATTCTAGTACATGTCTTGGTAAACATATGGATGCATTTCTCTTGAGTAATATTAAGGAATGGAATTGCTGGAACAAAGCTGTGGTGGTTTTATAATATACCAATTTAGAATGAACTACATTTCCCAGAATTCTCTTGTATGTTTCCATTTAGGGTGGTCCACAACAGACATTTTTGCATGAGATTTGGAGGATAGAAGAAAAACAGTGTCTATATTGGTTTTTACACCTGCAAGGTCTAGAGCTCCTGCCTATCTACTTCGTTGCTGATCTCCTGGCTTATCTCATTGGCATGGTAGCACCCAGGCCCATAACTGCCCCACCTTGTCCTGGATCTTCCTTCAGCTTCTCTGACCCCTGGGCCAGATAGGAAAGGGGACCGACTTCTCCAGCACGACACCCACATCATCAAATTGGGAGGCCGTGGGAACTAACATGAGTTCCAATTTTTCTCAAGGGCTACAGCGTGGTCATGGATTCCAACTCATCTGTTCTCTCCCCCACTTTATATCCATCCTCCCTTCCCATCTGCCTGACCTGTGAACTTTGAGCTCCAGAATCAGGTGCAAAACAGCAGCCTGCAGAGCCTCTTTAACAGTTACCTGTCACCAAGTCCTTGTAACAAATTCCTTCTGCTTCTCTGATTAAACTCACACAATAGCATAGGCATATGCTTAATTTTATATGAAATGGCCAAACTGTTCTGAAATGTTTGTACTTACACTCTCAGCAGAGTATGAGAGTTCCAGTTGCTTTACATCCTCATCAATATAAGAATTAGCAATCTTTTAAAAACACAACACTGCAAACCAAAGCAGGGCAATGGACCACCAGACTTCAGCCTTTGCTCTAAACCATGACCTTGGAGTTGACAATCTCACAATATCTACCAAGATTGCAAATACATGTACTCTTTTTTAAAATGTTTTTATTGATTTGAGAGAGAAAGAGAGAGAGAGAGAGATCAATGTGAGAGAGAAACATTGATTGGTTGCCTCCCAAACATACCCTGGGCATATGCCCTGACCAGGAATCTAACCAGCAACCTTTCAGTGCACAGGACAACACTCAACCAACTAAACCACACCAGCCAGGGCAAATACATGTATCCTTTGACCAAACAACCCCAGTTCTAGAATTTACTGTGCAGATATACTGTACATAACATTAAATCATGAATGTGTGAGGTTTTTCATTGTTATAGTCTTAATAAAAGATTAAAAATAAATCAAGTGTTCATAGAGGACTGATTAAATTTGGTACAGACAATAGAATTTTATTTGGAAGTTTCAATGTACATACTGTTTTGGAAAAATCTTGCATTAGTCAAGGTTCTCCAGAGAAACAGAACCAATGGGAGGCAGAGATAGATGAGTTAGCTGTTCATGCAATCATGGAGGCAGGCAAGTTGCAAGATCTGTAGGATGAGTCAGCAAGCTGGAGTCCCAGGAGAGCCATGGTTTAGTTCCAGTCCAAAGGCCGGCAGGCTCAAGACCCAGGAAGAATTCATGCTCCAGTTAAAGTTCAAAGGAAAACACACACACACACACACACACACACACACACACACACACACACAACCATCTCCCAGTTCAAAGGCTGTCAGGCAGGAGGAATTCTCTTACTCAGGGAAGACACAGCTTTTTTATTCTGTTCAGGCCTTCTTCAGCTGAGTGGAAGAGGCCCTCTCGCATCAGGGAAAACCACCTGCTTCACTCAGACTACCCATTTAAACGTTAATCTCATCCAAAAACAGCCTCACAGAAAACACCCAGAATAACATTTGCCCAAACGTCTGGGCACCCTGTGGCCCAGTCCAGCTGGCACATAACACTGACCATCACATATCTAAAAGAGATCGTGTTGAGTGGAAAATCAAGATACAGAAAAGAGCCTTTCATCTTGTTGCTACAAAGAGAGCAAGATGGGTCACCAGCAACTCTACTGGAGCCATCTGAGGAAATTTGGCCAGGGTTCTCCTTCTTGCCGCGTCTGCTCAAACTGCCACAGTATGATCCGGAAATACAGCCTCAACATACGTCTCCAGTGTTTCTGTCAGTACGCGAAGGACATAAGCTTCATTAAGTTGGACTAAGTGAATGGGTCATTCAAGACATCTGCCTTATGACAGAATGCTATCTTTTTGCACATGAAATAATTTTTTTTAAACCTTCAAAAAGTACAGAAAAGAGTGGGTAGTCTGCTTCCCCTTTATGTTAAAAAATATGGGGGTAAGATAACAATAAATGTGCATATTTGCTTGTATCCACATTGAGATGCTATGGAAGAATATGCAAAAACTAAAGAAAAATGTTATCTATTGGAGGTGTGTGGGACCAAGGAGAGTTTTCACTTTTTATGTTTTTGTTTTGTTTTTTTTTAAAAGACAATTTTTTATTTTTTAAAAATATATTTTATTGATTTTGTACAGAGAGGAAGGGAGAGGGATAGAGAGTTAGAAACGTCGATGAGAGAGAGTCATTGATCAGCTGCCTCCTGCACACCCCCTACTGGGGATATGCCCGCAACCAAGGTACATGCCCTTGACCGGAATCGAACACCGGTTCCTTCAGTCCCCAAGCCAACACTCTATCCATTGAGCCAAACTGGTCTCAGCACTTTTTATGTTTTTGAAAAATATATGTTTTTTAAATTTTTTTTATTGATTTCAAAGTGGAAGGGAGAGGGAGAGATAGAAACATCAGTGATGAGAATCATTGATCTGTTGCCTCCTACACGCCCCACACCGGGGATTGAGCCTGCAACCTGGGCATGTGCCCTGACCAAGATTCAAATCTGTGACCTTTTGGTGCATGGGTCAGCAATGCTCAATCACTGAGACACACCAGGCAAGCTTATACATTTTAAAATGATGTGTTTGATCTATTCAAAATATTAAGTAACAAAAAAAATGTTAAATGTCTTTTTATGTGCCTTTCCCCTTCTAGGATTGTGAAAATGGGACTCAAATAATGTTTTATAGTTCATCCTTGTGTTCCTGGCATTTAGTACATAGTAGACACTCCATAAACATTTGAGGAATTAATGAATGAATAAACCAGAAGAAATCTGATTTAGTGTGGATCAGAAAGGGTAGGGGAGTGAGGAGCAGAGTGGGAGAAATATGGTAGTGGCTGTCAGAAGGGAAGTTTAGAGAACAAGAGAGAGATTTAAAGATGAGTTATAGACATAATGTGTGATGTAGTCCGCCTTCATATTTGTTCCCAAGAAACATTCAGTAAAATTCTCCACTGCTTTTGGTGTTTGATCTATAGGGTTTTAAGATATTAAAACAGACTCAGGCATATCTGGATAGTAGGAATAAGGTGGGGGGACTCAAGGAGGAAGGCCTAGCCTCTGCTAATGGAGGTCAGCAGACTCTTAAAGGGGTAACCCCAATCGCTGAACCTGCATTCTGGTTCCATTGTGCTCTGTCAGGCAGAACCATGCCCTACCCCACATCCTGATCCTCAGATCCATCTACAAACCATTCTTTCCAGCTCCACACATAGGAGCATGAAAATGAAAGGTTTAGAGAATAGCTGAGCCGAGACCGGTTTGGCTCAATGGATAGAGCGTCGGCTTGGGGACTGAAGGGCCCGGGTTCGATTCCGGTCAAGGGCATGTACCTTGGTTGCGGGCATATCCCCAGTAGGGGGTGTGCAAGAGGCAGCTGATCGATGACTCTCGTCGATGTTTCTAACTCTCTATCTCTCTCCCTTCCTCTCTGTACAAAATCAATAAAATATATATTAAAAAAAAAAAGAGAGAGAGAGAGAGAATAGCTGAAACCGGTTTGGTTCAGTGGAAAGAGCATCGGTCTGTGAACTGAAAGGTCCCAGGTTCGATTCTGGTCAAGGGCATGTACATTGGTTGTAGGCACATCCCCGGTAGGGGGTGTGCAGGAGGAAGCTGATCGATGTTTCTCTCTCATCAGTGTTTCTAGCTCTCTATCCCTCTTCCTTCCTCTTTGTAAAAAAAAAAAAAAAAAAATCAATAAAATATTTTTTTTAAAAAAAGAAAAGAATGGTTTAGAGAACAGAACAGACCCAATGCAGACTATGGAGAGAGAACAGTGCTAGACTGGGTCGATATGTGTACAGGCTGCGGTTAATTTGAGGGGTAAGACAGAGGACAAGGCTGAAGCCAGTGTTTAAACTAAGCTGAGTGCAAGGGAAGGGCACAGACCAAGGTCAGGAATAGTCTTCAGTTTTTATTTTTATTAATTTAGGAACTCAGGTATATAGAATTGGACACCACATAATCCTTGTTTTTTTAATGGTTCAGAACAATAAATAACCTCACACTTGTTTCTCCCCACTTATGAACTTGTTTCAGCCCATTTATGAACACTTATAAACCCACCACTTGCCCCAAGAACTAAAACATTACAAATAACTTATATCTACTAATGTGCCTCTTGCATCTCTGCCCTCTACTTTCTCTCAGAAGTAACCCCTATCCTAGATTTTATCCTCTGTTGCTTTTCCTCCTTGTCACCAGCTTCTAAAATGGCTTCCACTGATCTCTGCCTCCTGGTATTCAAACCTAAGTGTTCCTCTCCCCTTGAGTGTTGGCTGGATCTACTGACTTATTTCAAATAAATAGAATATGACAGATGTGATGGATGTCACTTCTGTAATTGCATTAGATAAGACTATAACTTCCATTTTGCTAGATTCTAACTCTCTCCCTTGCTGGATGACGAGGAAATGAGGGCAGCCACCAGCCAACAATTAGCAAGAAACTGGAGCCCTCACTCCAACAGTCCACAAGAAACTGGACTCTATCGACAACAATATGAAGTGAGTCTCTCCCCAGTCAAGCCTTCAGATGAGACTATACCTCTAGTTAGCACTTTGATTGCAGCCTTGTGAGAAACCCTGAGGCAGAGGATTCAGCTAAGCCATCCCTGGACTCTTGAGCAACAGAAAATATGAGATAATAAATGCTGTTTTAAGCCTTTAAGAGTGTGGCAATTTGTTACACAGTAATAGATAACGAAAAACAAGTTATTTTCAGTTTCTTTTGCTGTTACAAAATGTATTGCTATGAACATTGCTATACATGTGCCACAGAACACAAAGCTGAAGTTTCTTCTGAGTATACATTGCATATATGCCTAGGAACAGAATCGTAGGGGGTTTAGGATTTACAAATGTTCAGTGTTACTGGTCAGAGTGAGGGTCACACCATGGCCATGGTATCTCACTCAGGCTTGGGAGTGAAGCTTGTCTTCAGTCCATAAAACTTGGGATCAGTCTGTGAGCAGGGTTGAGAGTCATACAGAGGACACATTTAGGAGTCAGTCCTCGGGCATGGTTTAGGGCGAGAATGTGGCTACATTTGGAAAGAATCTGAAATCTGGGTTTGAACAGAGTTGGAGGAGACTGTGAGGGTGGATTTGGGGGTCAGTCTAGTAAGGCCAGAGTTAGAAGTCAGACTCTCCTAGTGCAAAAGACTTGACAATGGAGTATCATCAACCTACAAAGCAGTGGGCCCCCAGGGCCCAGCTGCCCACAAGGTAAGACCCATTCTGGGCATAAAAGGCCCTCAAGGGATGGAGGGTGCAGCAAAAGAGAGGCAGGACCTCACTGTCCACAAGGATCCAGGCAGAAAGAGAAGGTTAGCACAAGAAAGAGAGCACAATGCTTTTAATGGGGGCAGCCTTGTCCCATATTCCCCAAATATTCTCAACTGTACCTAATGGGAGGGGAGGGCCATCGGTGTAGGCACAGCAGAGGTCCTCCCCACGCCTGGCTGAACCCACTCCTCCTCCCTTTCCCTCCAGCAGCTGCCCTCCTCAAGCCTCAGGTGGGTCCCAGGTGAGCACTCAGGAGCGGCCAGGGACTCCCTCAGCTGCCCGGGGCAGCTTCCCCATGGCCCAGGGCACAACGAACCAGCCTACATGGAGACATCGCTGTTCTCACAGATGGATGGGGACCCGGTTCTAGTGGTGCGGACCCAGTGCGGGGACCATCCCCCAACGCCCAGTACAGGGAGCTCCAAAGTGGAGCCCCCGGTGTCTCTCACTGCTTTGGGGTACACACCAGGTCTCCGCACACGGTTTCTGGGTTCTGGAAAGTAGTGGTCCATTCTCCTGATCCGGATGGAGTGCAAGGAGGTGGCTCAGTTCCGTGCTCAGACGTAAGGGCTCCTGTCCCTCCGCCCACTCACCACGCTCCCCCTCCCGCTAAGGGAGGGGCTCCGAGAGGCTCTTAGGAGCAGCTGGATCCGCCCACCTGCCCGCCCCGTTAGTCCGCGTTCTGTGGGTGCATGGGCTGTTCTGTGGGTGTGTCGGCGGCCGTTTCGGGGCTCTGGCAGATACTGGGGCATCCCTGCACGTCCTGAGCAGCTAGCTGCTCAGCTCACCGCTGCTTCCGTTCGGCTTGCTGGAGCCGGCGGGAGAGGTCGTCGATGCGCACGTTCTTGAGCTGAAGCAGGTGCTCCAAGCGCCGCACCTTCATCTGCAGGACCTGGGCGGCCGCGCAGAGGTCAAACCGGGGACCCCCCCTGCCCTTATCCCGCCCTCCACAGGTCCCAGGCCCACGCACCTCCCCAGTGCTCTCACCTGCACCGTCTCCTGCGAGGCCAGCAATTCCTGCTCCTTCTCAGCAATCTGGAGGATGAAGCTGGGGTCCCCGTGCTGCATCTGGCTGTACCCGGGCCGCCGGACCGCCGGCTGCCGGCCCACCCTGGGGTGGGAAGCAGCTCAGGGGAGGCCTGGCCCTCCTCTTTCCAGTGCCCCTGGGCCAGGTCTCCCCACCCTCTCCCTACCCCATTCCTGCCTTCTCTGCCTCCTTACCTGGCTGGTAAGGTCAGGGACTCCCGATTTCCTTACCTGAGCTGCCCCCCTGCCTGGGGGTCCTGGGCACCTTCCCCTCGGGCCTTCTGGGGCAAACCTGAGAAGAGGAACGTGGTGGAGAAACCCTGTGGAGTCCTATTTTCCTGACTTTCCCTCCTCCCGCCCCCCAAGGAAGGAAAGGAGAAAAGATCCCCCTGGGAAGGAGGAAAAGTAAAAGCGACTTTACCCACATCCATGTAGCCACTGCCATCCTGGGGAACCAGCTCCTAAAAGAACCCCCGGGGTCCTCTGTGAGCTGGTGCTCGCCCATCCCCACAGGGCCCCATGTCCCTTCCCTTCACCGTCCAAGCCAGGGTCCCTTTAACCAGGCGCCCTTCTCCCACACTTATCGCCACGGGGGGGGGGGGGGCTTTCCGCAGGCTGGAAGGCCCCCTCCGAGCAGCAGGAGGAGAAGTCTGAGGAGGGTGGCACCTGTAAGGAGCCGGAGCCCTGTTTCCTGCGTCTCCGCCGCTCCTCCAGGCGCTGCCTCAGGGGAATGAGCACCAGCTCCACCACCCCCGGCGTGCACTGCACGATCTGGAGCATCACGTCCTCCGGCACCGAGAAGTTCAGCTTGTGCAGCACCTTCCTGGAGGGCAGACACGGGGATGGCAGACCCAGTCCTTCGGAAATGAAGTGGGGGAGGTGGGGGGAGAGAAAAGGGGTGCAGCAGTTGCCGGGCTAAGTGCACAGCCCCTGGGGGAATGGAAGAGCACCATACCTGAGCCCTGTTCTTGGGTGTCCCAAGTTACCTTCACCTCCCCAATAGAAGAGTCCCTTAATGTTGTCACCAGACAGTTCTGTCTGCCTGGGCTGCGGGGACCATAGGAGGTGGAGGGGCTGAGGCAGCCCTTCCTGGGAGCCCAGGGTAGGGGCTAGTGCACCCAGATATTCTGCTACCTGTTCAGGTGACCCCAGTTGCTGAGCTTCTGCTGGAGAGAGTTGGCAGGGACATAGTTGTGCATCTCCACCATCTTGGGGAAGTAAAACTTGATGACTTCTGCAACCAGGACTGAAGAAGGAGGAGTGGGAGCAGACATGGAAGATAGGGGATGGGAAAGGGAGAAGAGGAAGAGAGAACAAATGGGTGGCATGGGAGAATCATGGGGGGCAGAGTGGTGGGGCCGAGTGGAGAGGCGGAGATGTAGAGATGGGAAAGGATTATAGGAAGGGGGCGGGGGACGAAAGAAGACAGGGGAGAGTGGGGAAAAGGAAGTGAGATCAGTGATCAGCTGGAGACTAAGCCTCCAGCATACTCCAGAGGGGCTATATTCCTTCCCCCTTAACTCAGGGCATTTGAAAACTGTGGTCTCTGATGTGTTAATAGAGAAGGAATCTCCAGGGGAGCCCTTCAGGATCCTGGGTCTCCATCCTACGCATTCCTATGGATACATACACACACACACTCCAACACCAAAGTCCCAGGAGAAAGTCAGACTCACACAGACATATGTGATAAGGTCCCTTTACAGATAGGATAAAACGTGTAGATACCTACCTGTCCAGACACACATAGCACACACACACACACACTACACACATATCCACACACACATAGAGCACACATGCAAACACACCGAGATGGACACACATATACTTCCATCACTAGAGTTCCAAGAGACAGTCACCAACATACACACGAAAGCACAAAGAGTCACACATTAAAATCCCAGGAGACAATCTTAAGCACACAGACACCTACACAATCACAAAGCAACACATATGCACACAAGACTCCCCTACATACACACAGACACCTACACAATCACAAAGCAACACATGCACACAAAACTCCCCTACATACATACAGGACATATGAACACACACACACTCTGACTCCCATAAGATAAACATATAGAATATAGCAATGTGCATGCACACACGCAGAGACACAAAGATACATACACAGATATGCATCTTAGTCATTAAGTCCCATGAGAGAGTCACTGACACACACAGACTCATTTCTGCAAGTGAAGTCCTAGGAGATAGACAACCCTCCAAACATGCACACCACACACGTACACAGCATAACGATATGTTTGCACAAAGACCCCTAATACACGTGCATTCAGGACAGAAATGTGGACACACACAGGCGCACACCTCCGTCGCTGAAATCCCGGGAGAGATTTCTCTTGGGGCGGGACAGAGGAATGTTGTCTATCCACAGGTACAGCTGGTGCAGCACCTCCTCGTCCACACTGCCCTCCATGGCACCCTCGGCAAAGGCAGGCGGATCCAGCCGTGCAGCGTCCAGTCCCAAACTCACGGCCGCTCAAGCGTCTCCTCCCTCGCCGCCGCCGAGGGCGTCCAGACCCGCTTCTGCCTCTCTAACCCGGAGACTCCCGTCCCAGCTGGGAGAGGCCATATTGTTTTCTGAAACCGTGACAACCATCCTTGACTCCAAAGAGCAGAGGCTTCTGGGAGTTGTAGTTCGTCCCCGTTACCTCATATCAGGCCTCTGGATTTGAAAAGGCGATTATAGGCGGCCTTGTCTTCCCCGTCTCCCAAGAAGATATAATTTTTGCCCACGCCACCTGAGGACCAGCTACTGGCTCACTCTGAGTCCTTCCAATGTCAACCAGGCCCCAAAAATCCTACACCAGCATCCCCAGGGCTGGGACCCCCTTCTGGATTATTTAGCGGTCAGTCCCAAATGAAGGCGGCGTCTGCTGCTTCCCATTTGGACTTTGTGATATACCTCCTTGCTGGATCCCTCCTCAAAGCTCTGTGCTCATAGGCTCATCCTCAATCCCTGCCCCCCCCCCCCCCAACCCTATTTCCATCCCAGTCCCAGCAGTATCCTGGTTGACCATTTATTTATTTTTTAAATATATATTTTATTTATTTTTTACAGAGAGGAAGGAAGAGGGATAGTTAGAAACATCGATCAGCTGCCTCCCGAATACCCTGCACTGGGGATGTGCCTGCAACTAAGGTTCATGCCCTTGACCGGAATCGAACCTGGGACCTTTCAGTCCGCAGGCCAACGCTCTATCCACTGAGCCAAACCAGTTTCAACCTGGTTGAGTATTTAGTGCAAAACCCAGACTCCCAGGGAGAACACCAGAGCTCAAGGCCAGTGCCTTGGGCAGGTCATTTAACTCCTCCCTATTAACCTCCTTTGTAAAGTACTGATAGTCCTCACCTATTTGTTTCAATGGGGTAACAGGGAGGAGAATAGGAAGGGTATTTACAGACCTGTGTTTGTGTGGGGACTGCTGGACAGGAGTTTATAGATATAAGAGCTGCAAGAACTCCACATCCCTCATCTCCATCTAAAAAGCTATTCTTCCATGGGTTAGAAACGGACTTCTGCAACCAGTTCCATTTCAAGAGGGCTACCGTGACAGGATTAGGAAGATGGGCGCTTCCTTAGTAATAAGGGCGCAGAGTATAAGTAAACAGCAACTTCAAGGGTCATCCTGGGGAGAACACTGGCTTCCACACTAGGGGTGTGGCTTTGGGCGCATTACTGGACCTTCCCTGTGCCTGTTTTCTCATGGTTTTACCCACCGCCTAGGGGCTTTGTAAGCAACCAAAGTGCTTAGCACAGCACCTAAGATGGGGTGTTATAAAAAATGAGACGATCTGCCTGCCCTAGCCAGTTTGGCCCAGTGGATAGAGCATCAGCCTGCAGATTAAAGGGTCCCAGGTTTGATTCCGGCTAGAACACATGCCCGGTTGCAGGCTCGATCCCCCTAGTAGGGGGCATGTAGGAGACAGCCAATCAATGTTTCTCTCTCATCATGGCGGTTTTTCTCTCCCTTACACTCTGAAATCAATAAGAAATGTATATATATATTTTAAAACGAGGTGATCTTAGTTGCAGCAAAAGAGGTGTTTTCTTTTAATTCTTAAAAAATATTTTATTGATTTTTTTACAGAGAGGAAGGGAGAGGGATAGAGAGTTAGAAACATTGATGAGAGAAAAACATCGATCAGCTACCTCCTGCACACCTCCTACTGGGGATGTGCACCCAACCAAGGAATATGCCTTGACTGGAATAGAACCTGGGACCTTTCAGTCCACAGGCAAATGCTCCATCCACTGAGCCAAACCGGTCAGGGCAAAAGAGGTGTTCTCATAGGCAGGAGACAAATGGAAAGGATTTGCCTTGTTATTTGAGGTAAGGGACTTGGATTGGCCAGGGCTCCCTGGGGAGAAGGCTACTGCTCCCACTACTTACCTCAGAGCAGGCCAGGAGGTAGGCTGGTCTCCCTCAGGACTCTCTGGTCTCCTCTCCAAGGCATAGATGGGGTGGGGAGAATGACAGGGAGGGGAATCCCTACTACTTTTTTGCTGTCACTTAGTTTCAAAGCCTTCCAAGGCCTCGAAGGGATCTCTGTGTGTCCCGAGTGCAGAAAGGCAAGGGTGGAGCAGTGACTCCACTTCGTTAAAGTTGTGAATGGAAAAGGGCCACATCCCTAACCTGACTAACTCAGGCAAAGGCCTGCATGGCGGCCTTGCAAACTAGACACAAAGGATGGTCTGAAATCAAAACCTGTTAAATTAAAAAGCACTCTATGGTGGATAGTTATGTCCTAGGGCCAGTATACTCCTGACAAAGATCAACTTTGATCTTAACTGAGCCTATTGTCTTTATGCGTCTAAAATAAACACACCTTTGGAAAGTCAGGGTAACTTGGACCCCTCAGGGCTCAACGATGCACCTGAGTGAAACCACAAATTCCCTCATTGTTATCGTGTTAATTGTTGACTGTTAACTATCCTGTATCCACCCAAGTAAAAAGAAGCATGTGTCTATTCTTTCACTTTCTACTTAATCCCAGAGGTTTCCCTGCTTTGCTTTCTCCTGCCTCCCTAATCTATCACCAATACATGTCCTATAACCCACTTATGCCTCCTCCTTTGATTGCAATTTGTAAAACAAGGCAAAAAACAAAAACAACAAAACAAAAAAAAACTGCCATTCTCTGGAGTATTTCCTCAATAGGTTGATATTCTGCTTCCCAATAATTCGGCTCAAATAAACTCACAGCAATTATTTAGATGTGAATGTTTGTTCGTTAGCAAAATCATACACCGAGGCCTCGCCTTTCTAGAAGAGACTGCACATGGAGCAGGCAGGAGACAAGATTACCTGGATAGCCCCCCTACCCCTTTAACATTCTAGGGTGGCGAGAGGAACTGCAAGGGGGGGGGGGGAACCACATGGGTGATATGCCAGCCCTAGCCAAGGTGGGAAAACCGGTTTGGGGCCCAGAGCTGCCTGCCCTGCTCAAGCTCAGGCCTGACACTAGGTGGAACCGCTGGGGCCTGAGGCCTCAATGCTGGAGGGCCGGGAAGGCCAGGCTGGCCCTGAAATAAAGAAAGGGGGGAGGATCATCAAGGGGCCGTCACCTTTGGACTGGGGGGCCCCTTGGAGGGTACCGCGAAGGGCGTTGCTAATTCATTTTCAGTTTCCTGGGGGGATGCCATCTCCCCCTAGTAATATCACCTCTCTCCTGCCACTGTCCCCAAGGAGAGCAACTCTGCTTGGAGATTCCCTCTTGAGGTACCTGTGTGCCCCTCAAACTCCAGCCTGGAGCCTAGGAGCTGCCCTCACACCCCTTTCTTTCTGCTCTCTGGCCCCACTCCTGCAACAACTTTTAATGAGCCTTGAGCGGCCTCGATCCCAGGTGCCTGTAGTTTAATTTAGCCCAACAGAGACTGCAGCTCCCTCCCTCCTGTCCGTCAACTGACCCCAAGCTTCTCTCCAACCACAAAGCAGCACAAGGCCTGGCTTCCTCAGAGCCATGCCCCGGCAGGTGCATGAAGACCCCTTCCTCCCCAAGTCTGGGTCGCATTTAGACACAGAGGTGCCTCTCACTCTAGTCAGGGCCTAGGCTGCGGCCACTTACTCAACACTTGCTTTCATGTCCCAGGAACAAGGAACAAAGGAAACTGGGAAAGTATGTGTCCCCAAGACAGACGCAAGCCCAAACCACGAAGGATGATGCACCCTTGGCTGTTAAAACATTCACCCCACAAAAAGGGGGTGAACGGATTTATTGAATTCATACTGGGAAAGGAGCAGCTGGACAACTGGACGCTGGGCCCAGACCCAGGCCCCCTGCCAGGAAGAAGGAGAGGCGTGGGGCCTGCAGCTGCCCACAGGGGAAATGCCCATTTTCACTCCCCTGGAGGGCCTCTTGGGAACCTCCAATCTGTGAAGAACCCCAAGGGCCAAAGGAACATGGGCTGGGCCAGAGAAAGGGGCTGGGGAGGTGGGAAAGCAGGCAGAGGCAGGCTTAGGAGCCTGTGGTTAGACTGTGCTTCTTGAGGCGGTCTGGGGGCAGGGATGGGGGGCTGCCAGCCTCCTAGGGGCCTAGGCTGGACCTTCCTCTGAAGCCCTTCCCAGAATGGCTTTGGGGTCCCCCTCCACCAAAGACCTGGTGTGGACGGCAGAGGGGAGAGGCACTGTCTGGCCGGGAGCCTCCAGGGCCCATCCCTGGTGGCTGCTGTGGCCTAGTCCACAGATGGCATAGTGTGGTAGCACCGGACAGCTCCCCACCTGGTCCCCCAAGTTCAGGGGCAAATGGGGAGGAAAGAGGACTCTGAGAAAGAGGCAATAAGCAGGCAGTGAGGCTGACCCCAGCCCTGGGCCCTACCACGGTGACAGGGCTTGCTCACAGGGCCTGGGGGACATCGCTAAAGTGATGGCAGCATCCGGGGCTCCCTGCTCTGGCTCCATGCACAGCACCTGCCCAAGGAGTCCTTTGCCCCGGGCTGGTGCTGCCATGTCTGGGTTGAGGGCATGGCCAGGCCCCGTGGCTCAGCTCTGATGTCCGAGACCCCGAACACCTGCCTGCCTGGCGTGGTTCTTCCTGGTCACGTGGACCAGATCGTGTTCCAAGTGGAGGATGTGGCTCTGCACACGGTCATCGATGGGGAAGGAGGTCAGGTACCTCTTCACCATCGCGAAGTAAGCCATGGCCTCCCCAAAGCTAGGCACAGGCACCTCATCGCCATCCTCATCTTCGTCATCTTCATCGTCGTCATCGTCGTCATCGTCCTCCTCTTCCTCACTGTCCGACTCAGAGTCTGCCTCGCCTTCCAGGAAGTGGAGGGTCGGGTACTGGGCCTCCTCCTGGGTGCCATAGCCTCCGAAGCTGCCACCGGCCTCCACCACACCCTGGGCCCAGTCCTCTGCCTCCAAGCCTTCAGAGGAGCTCTCCTCCTCCTCCTCCTCCTCCTCTTCCTCTTCCTCACTGTCCTCAACATCACCCTCCTCTTCCACCTCCTCCTCCTCCCCCAACTCCTCTCCTTCCCCGGCTTCCTCCTCTTCCTCCCCTTCCTCCTCCTCCTCCTCCTCCTCTTCCTCCAGCTCCTCCTCCTCCCCTTCTGCCTCCTCTTCCTCTTCTTCTTCCTCCTCCTCCTCCTCCTCTTCCTCTCCCTCGCTCTTGAAGGCAGTGGTGATGGTAGCATTCGGGCCGCCCCCGAAGCCAGCCTCACGAAAGCAGGCCGCTATGTCAGAAGGCTCCACGGCCTGCCAAGCGGCAGCCACGAAGTGCAGGGCCTCCATGAGGCCCAGCTGCAGGCCTGACCGGTCTTGGCCCTCCAGCGCGGCCATGGCCTTGAGCAGCATAGCCTGGCGATAGTGGCCCTTCACCTGCTGGACAACGCCCCGCTCCAGAGGCTGCACAGTGCCCGATGGGAAGAAGGCTAGCTGCACGTGCCGGAGGCTTGAGGTATCCACGGACTGGGCAGCCAGGCGGCCAGCGAGGAGCAGGACCCGGCGAGACTCTGCAGCCATGCGGGTGTCCAGGGCCTTCAGGTACTTGGCCAGGGCCTGGGTGGTGACGCCGCCCTTGGAGTTGGCGGTGTAGTCGCAGGGCAGGCCGGCCTGGCCGGCGCGGGGCTTGGCTGACTTGCCGGCCACCAGCGGGGGCAGCTTCTCGCTGCCGTCGGCGTTGGCGCACAGCAGCACGCTCAGGCGCTGGGTGGCCCTGCGGGCCCGTCCGTCGCTGCCGCACAGCCCCGCGGCCTGGTCGGGCAGAAAGTCGTACCACAAGCTGGTCTCGGTGGCGCTGAACACGTCCTGGGAGGCGTAGCCCTCGGCCACCGACGGCGGCTGCTCCTCCTGGGCGCGCCAGCCCGTGGCGCCCCCGCCGCCGCCGCCCTCCGAGGGCACCGCGGGCGGGCTGGCGGGCGCCGCCGGGGCCCGGGGAGCGGCGCTGCGGGAGCGGGCGCGGGCCACGCCGCTGCAGGACACCACCCCGTGGCGCCGGCGGAAGCGGTCCAGCCAGCCGTTGGAGGCCGTGAAGTCATCCATGCCCAGCTCCTCGGCTATCCGCAGCGCCTTCTCCTTGAGGATGATGCCCTTCACGGGCAGGCCGGCGGCGCGGATCTGCTGGAACCAGGCGATGAGCAGCCCCTCGAGCTTGTCGTAGGGGGACAGCTTGTTGGTCTTGCGGCAGGTGGAGGCCACCCCGTACTTGCGCTCCGACGCCAGGATGGCGCGCTTGTTCTTGAGGATGGTGCTCAGCGTGGACGGCGGGATGTTGAAGCGCCGCGCGATCTCGCCCTTGCGCAGGTCCGGGTTCTCCTCCACCTCCTGGATGATCCGCGACTTCTCCCGGAACGTCAGCTGCCGCCGCTTGGGGCCCATCCCGGCGCGCCCCCCGCCCCGGGGCCGGGCACCGCCGCCACCTCCCCGGGGCGGGGGGCCCGGGCCCGCGGCGGGGGGCACCTGGCGGCCTCTCCCCCGCGCCCCGCCCGAGACAAAGCGGCTCGCGGGGCGGCCGGCAGGGTGGCAGCCCGGCCGGGCCGGGGACACCTCCGGGGGCGCCGGCGGGCGCGGCGCCGGGCGGCGGGCGGCAGGCGGCGAGCGCGGACGAGGGCGGGTGGCGCGGGCACCGAAGGCAGGAAGTGGCGAGGCGCGG